>NC_140200.1:16757140-17978806 GCF_965226575.1 Pagrus pagrus | reverse complement strand
AGTATCTGTGAGCACAACGTCTGAGGAACACATTTGGTAGACAAGGCGGCACACAATGGAAACAATATCGGTGACGATCTTGATCTAGAAGTTCAACCATGAGCCAATATTTGTTTCTTCTTTCACCGTAAAACCAACAGAAGCAAAGACGTCATTTTAAGACCTAAGGGTCTGTCGTCACAGTCAACACATCAAACTCACTCTAATGAACTGAGGTGACAAGAATGACATGTGTGGGTGTAATATATTTTCTAGTTCACACAAAGTTGGTTTTAAGCCTCCAGTTGCTTTAAACCAACCGTTCTTAATTGTTGGTGGTTGAGTACAAAAAAATATTCATGGGAAGATGTAGTCTACTAACCCTGCAAAAGCATGTGTCTTGTTACTACACTGTGATATGAAAGTGTTTTTTGCTGTTTTGAGTGGTTCAAACATATAATCGCGCACACACACACACACACACACACACACAGCCACACCGGGAGCTGCTAGGCTGCGGATCTAGGGAGGAAAACCAAAGCGGACAGATCAGAGCGGAGATATAATCAACCCTGAGTTCTGAGGAAAAAGCAGTTCGCTCCTTCCTTCCAGTCCTCCTTTACCTCCTCTCATCTCAATACCATCCACCACCACCACCACCACCACCGCTCCCTCTTCCTCTTCCTCTTCCATCCCCCCTTGTGTGGAGCTCGTACGGCGGTTGGTGATGCTGCCACAAACAGACCGGGTTTAGGGTTTGAACCGGTGCTGCTCAGGACCCACAGCACAAACTCTAGCGATGGGGCTCACGTCGAGGCTGCGCTCCGGTGCAGAGTTCAGCTCAACCAGAAGGTTTATTGCTAGGTGCATGTGTGTGTGTGTGTGTGTGTGTGTGTGTGTAGGTGTTATTGAGAAGCATGGCTTTCCCCAGAGAGATCCTCCATTAATTGTGAAGTGAAGGAGCCCGAGGGCGACACCAGGGACCTCCATTAAACACAGACAGGCAACTGACAACCTCTCTCTCTCTCTCTCCCCACTTTCTTTTTCTCTCACCCCTCATCCCCTCCCTCATTTATCCTCTAAAATTCAAATTCACATTCAAATTTAAACAAGGTTCATTGCCATGAAAGGAGCAAGCTAATGTTGGCAAAGCAGGAACAACACACAAAAGAAAATAGTTTTGTTGATTCAGGGAGGCTGCGAACAAGGAACGTATCACCTAAATGTACCGTGCATGCATAAAAGATCAGATTTTTGCAAATTTCAAGCAGCAATTACCCTTGTTAAACAGCTTTTGTTGTGCAGGAATCTTATTCTGTTTGTGTCTGATTCCATCCGCTGAGGTTGACTCGGGTTTCTAATTTCCTCTGCCACACACGCCTCAGACTTTTACAGCTCTGGATTATACTTTTAAAACATCTCACTGTTCTTTAATTGGCTTTTTATGGCTCATATTTGCTAGTTCCACACTCAGTGTGCACTCAGAGAAGATAAACTTTGTCTCCTCAGAAGCAAGTTGAAACTTACTAATGGTGTTGGTTCTGTCCTTAGAGCCTGCCCCATACTATGGGTGCTTTTTGTAGCCGGGCTGTGAGTCCCTTATGAACTTATTTCCAGAGCAGGGTAATTATTGCAGGTACAGCGCCTCAGGACGAGAACCTGATTCCCAACAGGATCTGTCTGGACTCCTGAATAAGCCCATACTGAGATCTTCTCCAAAAACTGCCAGTCCGCTGCTAGATCCTCACCACGGGAAGCTCTGTTTTCTTCTCCCACTGGTGAATCTGCAGCTCCTCTCCTCTAAGTGTAAAAACACTTTAAAAAACGGTCACCAATTATGTTTCATTGTCCTGTTTTTTATCATATTTTACCTTTTTCTTCCTGTGTGTGTGCGTGCATGTGTGTGTGTATAAGCAGTGAGGGTCACCAGCCACTAGAGGGAGCACCAGTAGTGTGGAAAAGCCTCACATATGTCAGTTCTCACCCCCTCCATGACTTTGACCATCACACACACACACACACACTCACACACACACACACCTACAGTACAGTACATTATATGTACATACTGCTGTAGGCAAATACCAGTGAACCTAATGGAGTCCACCTTGACTCTGATTATCAATGAATTTGCTGGGTGAAGCACTGATGTGCATTTTCTTCACATGCACAGACACACACATGCACACGCGCTCGCTCACACACTCACACACACATATACGCATACGCTATAGCAGATGTTAAGGATTAGTGTGTGTGTGTGCGGGTGTGTGTGTGTGCGTAGCCTCAGGCACTGTTCAACAATGCATTATTCCTGAGTGCACCAGTTAAGAGGGGCACTCCGTCTCCATGGCAACCACCCCGGCTCTGATGTAAACATGGGGGTAGTTGAACGTCAGCCCCAATAAAGTGGAAAGATTTGCCCACCCCCCCACCCAAGATTACAGACAATAAGAGACAAAGATAAACACGGCAAAGTGTGAAAGTGTCACAGTGAGAGGATCGTGTGTGTGTGTGTGTGTGTGTGTGTGTGAGGGCAGTTTGGGTAAAACGAAGGTCAAGTGGAGAGTTTCTTTTGAAAGATGTTGCTGTTTTTTTCACATCACGAATAAAACTTTCCTCTCATTTTCATCTCTGTGAACACAAACTGCCCAGAACAAAGCTGAGAGCAGTTTTGTTGAATTTAACGTCTTCTTGAAGATAAACATGTTCCCTCTTCTTTGAATCTAAGCCTGGTTAACTGAAAGTTTGCTCTCAGCATCCAGAAAAATCTCAATCTTTAATCGGAGATGTAAAAAACCCCAACAAAGCCACTTAACTTCCTGGTTAACATCTGAGGGAACCCTGCTTTGTTATACAATGCAGACGGCTGCCAACTTTTGGCAGCCCGCAGAGAGATTGGTGGATTTCTGGAGAGATTAGTATAATCACTGGAGTCCCACCGGGGCTAAATATAGGTCGAGCAGAAGCAGAGCATCTAAGCTAAGAGAGGAGTAGGTTGTGGTGGCCACGGGCAACATTTTGAGGCAATGTTGCAGGGCAACTGTGACCAACAGTGTGTTTTTCATTATACTTCTTTTCCTTGGAGCCCCCTATTCAGCAGTAATGATACTGAATGTGTCCCATTTTCACTCTGCTGGAGGGAAGAAAGTCCACCGCTGTTATCACATAAACCTGCCCACGTTAACTGAAACACATATTGTTAAACACAGTGTTGGTCGACCCGAATCATAGCTGTTTGATCAGAAGTAGAGGCTGTCTGATTGCGACAGGTCAAAGCCCGGGACTTCTTTTAAGCAATGCCTTAAACTTTCTACATTTAATAATCTCAAATCACTGTATAATGCAGCTTTCCTGCAGGTTCGTCATGTTGAGAGAGATGAAAGCTAATAGCTGTACCGTTCAGTCGGAGCTGATGTGAAATTTTCACGTCATCCGTTGTGCATTTGCTTCTCTGAGATTTATTCCTAACAACATGTACCCTCGTTAAGTTTAAATGAGTCTTCCTGCAGGAGAATAGTCACATTAATTCTCCTCTAGAGGAAATAGATAAATAAATATTGTATGGTATTGTGGCATCTATTCTCATAACACTATCACAATCTGTTAAATCATACAACTTCATAATATTTTTGCACATTTGTATTTTACGGTTCCACTTTTTTGAATCATGTATTATACCACTTTCTTTGTGCTGTGTAGTGTTGAATCATACTCTATCATATTGTAACATATCATTATGTAAAGCCTCTATACTCTAACAGTCATAATAACATCATAACATATCTATCAAAGCATTTATTTGATTTATTTCACCGTTGTTTTACCAGGAAGTTGCTTTGAGATCGAGATCTCTTTTGCAAAAGAGACCAGGTCAAGGTAGCAGCCATACAAAATCACAGTGTGACTACGAATCAAAAATCACAATATTTTTAAACACATACCTCCATATCCGTACTGAAAGGATGAGTAATGGTCCTTTTAACAAAATATTAACCCAATGAGGTTTTGATAAATAATCATCAATAATGTGGATATAATGACCAAATGGGTAAAGTAGTAGAACAAGTACAACAGTCTGGTAAGTTCAGATAATTAAATCACTTCAGTGTAACGTGGCCTTTTGAACTAGGAAAAAACAACACTTATACCGTATCAGATGTAACAATATCCAGAATCTAAGATTGTATATAATATCGTGTCGTATCGTATTGTATCGTATCGTATAGCTTGTTATAGTGTATGGTTTTGTAGCCATGTTGAAAGTTATTATTAGTTATAATAATAGTTATTTAACAAATTACTTACTAGAATGGCACTCAGTCGAGTGCAGTCCCCTTTTATTCACTCAAGCCTTACCCTATATCAAATAAAACATAATATTTAAAGCTCTATTTGTGAGATAGTTGATATTTGGGTCTTATTCTGAACTCTATACTGACATATTTTACACTTTGGGAGGTATGCTGTAGGTCCGGTCAGCCGCCATCCAAAAGCATCAATATTTGACAAGGTTGGAATAAGACCCAAAAATCACATTTCCTACAAATAGGAGCTGTAAATCTGCTAGATCTGGATTTTTGTTTGGACCCACATCATATTGTACCCACTCAGAACCCAAACAAACAAAAATGTAAAAAAAAAAAAGAAAAAAAAAATGCCATCTCTTGCAATGTTAAAGAAAGTGAGAAAAAACCCCTGGATCCGTCCCTTTATCTGGATCCATACCAAAAGTTACTGGGGTCTATTCTGGGCCAAGACCAATCTTCCATCAAAGTTTGGAGGACATCTGTTTTGTTGTTTTTGTGTAATCCTGATGACAAACCAACAAAAAAACAAACTGACACAGGTGAAAATATAACCTTCTTGGAGGAAGCAATACCTGTAACAGAAAACTGAGAATACAAAATAATTAATCTATTACATTTTCAGTGTTATGTTCATTATAGCATACAACACTGCGTACAGAAGAGCTTTGTTTATTAGCTTGTGCGCTGATGATAGAAGCAACAAAACAAAACCCTGCTCCCCTCATCATGAACACAATATAACAGATTTCATTTAATTCATTCAATCAATAGCTGCTTATGATGTGTGTTTGTAAAAGGAAAAGAAAGAAGAAGAAGAAACTGTTCTGTGGTTCCCCAGAAAACAAACAGACGAGTGTCGAGTCAAACCAGCCAAACCCAGCGTGTCATGTCCACCACCTCACCCAGGCAGAGCCATTATTGTCTGGAAGCCACACAAGCAGAAAAGTAGGGGCGACGGGGGTTATAATGCTCATGAGTGTGTTTATAAGTGTGTGTGTGTGTGTGTATCCCTAACCTGCTCTCCATTGGAATGGGTTCTAGTGTGTGTGTGTGTGTGTGTGTGTGTGTGTGTGTATATGTGTGTATATGTGTGTGTGTGTGTGTGTGTGTCTGACAGCTCAGATGAGGACTGGCTGCAGGCAGCTGCTTTGCTCGAGGCCACATTCAGTTCCGTCGCGCTGCATTAGTCCCCAACCAACCTGTCACCCCTAGCAAGAGAGTGATAGCACGCAGCACACACACACACACGCACGCACGGTACTAAACACATTTACACACATTCATCAATCACCGGTTTCCCTTGTGTTTGTGAGCGCAAAGCGGCACGTAGCACGTTGACACATGCAAAGTAAAGCTAATGCAAACATTACTCCTCACTTCATCCCGCGTCGATCGTACACGGTGGCGTAGCTGCGGCTTCCTGTCCACGCTGTAGCTGTTTATCAGTTCAGGGGGAAAGTGTTAATCAGAGCGACTATAGCTTAAGTGCAGTGTGTGTGTGTGTGTGTGTGTGTGTGAGTGTGTGTATTTGTGTGCAGTCCGTCAGTGCTGATATGCTAGTGAGGGGGACTAACCGGAGTTGAGTGGAGTCTTTTGTAGCGCAGGCGAGGCCCTCAGGCACAGCCCCAGACCTAGATCCCCCCCCACCACCACCACCACCACCCACTCACACACACACATAGATACGCACTCACACACACACACGCACACACGCCACATGCATATGCCCTCGGCCGTCGTGCTGTAGATCTGATGTGACAACTACAGTGGGGCAGACTTTCCCACCATCAGCCCTGCGTTTCGACGGGATGTGACCGCGAATGTATGAGAGTCAATGCGTGTGTGTGAGAGAGAGGGAGTGTGTGTGTGTGTGTGTGTGTGTGTGTGTGTGTGTGTGTGTGTGTGTGTGTGTGTGTGTGTGCAGCGGCAGTGGTGGGGTGGGGTTAGTTGAGGGGTGCCATAATGAGGCTTGGTTTGGTGGGACAGATGTTGAGATTCGGAGGGCATCGGTTGAGACAAGGAAGTGATGGTTCATTAGTATGAGAATGTCTCTCTCTCCCTCTCTCTCTCTCCTTCCCTCTCTCTCTCTCCCTCCCTCGTTCAGCCTGTCTGCTTCCTTGTGTTTTTCTGTCTCTATCACTGCCTTTCTCTCGCTCTCTCTCGCTGGTATGATTTCCTGTGCCCCGAGCCACTGACAGAGGCAATTCTTCCCCACTCTGCTGCAATGGTGCATCTCTGATTAACTTTTAATGACTCCACTATAACAGCCAGACACACACATGGAGGCCAACGCTGGCTGGAGATGCAGGCTAGCGATGAGATGAATCGACCGAGAAGTTTGCGCTTTGGCTCAGCCGGGCTAATAGCCTGTAATGGAGGCGATACATCGGAGCAATCAGATAGGATGGAGAGCTACGGCGTGGTGAAATGCAGTAGCCCTCAGTTGAGCGGATGGAGAGGATGGTTGGGCAACAGTTCTCACGGAGTTGCCTCAGCATAACTGCTGTGATCTTGGATGAGAGTCTAATCTCTTAATAGATTTTTAACCCTCATTTTATTGCTCATTCCTTGTAGTGCTGGCCTGAATTTATGTTACATTTTAGCAGAGCAGTAGACTTTAAAAGTGAGACATCAATTTTACTGGTCGAAGTCAATTTATAAATCACAAGGAGAACTACACAGCTTGTTAAACAGTTGTATAATGTCTTCTGTGGCTCTGGCGAAGCTTTGTTAAGTCTCACCAGCGACATGTCTCAAGTGTCCGGGCTTCAGTTTGGAGACTGCAAAGCTTAAAAGATGTGGCTGTTTGTCGAGGAGGGAAGAAAGATGGTATCTTGTTGCATTAAGCTCTACTTCCTACGGAGACTTAGCAAGGCTAAATTGTGGAGCAATAGTCTTGTTAACTTTTCCAGAGAAGCAATAGAAAGCATCCTTACTGGAAACATCACAAACTGACATGGTTCATCACAACCCAGGACAGGAAGGCTCTACAGTGGGTGATTAAAACCACCCAGAACATCAGTTGTACCATCTACAGAGGATCAGTGACATCGGTGAAGTGAGATGTCTGCACAGAGTCCAAAGGATACTGAAA
Organism: Pagrus pagrus; assembly: GCF_965226575.1. Lineage (NCBI taxonomy): Eukaryota > Metazoa > Chordata > Actinopteri > Spariformes > Sparidae > Pagrus > Pagrus pagrus. The sequence goes on along the minus strand of NC_140200.1, from coordinate 17,971,423 downwards.
GACAACACCCACCCAGCCACAGTCTGTTCACCCTGCTGCCATCTGACAAAAGATACAGAAGTATCTGCTGCTGTACCACTAGAGACCACAGAGCAGCTTCTCTCCTCGGGTAGTGAGACTCCTCAATTCATCATCAAGACTCAAGTTAATGATTCAGTGTTTTCGAAGCTTTACCTATTCTAGGGACTAGGATAATTTCAAGACTGGACTTCTCCCAAATAGCCAGAGACTTGACTTGGACTTGTCCAACACAGCCTGAGCTTGACTTGAAATCCCAGACAGATTTGAGACTCTGCTCTGACCTGTCTCAAATGAGTTTAGACTTTAAACTTCCGCTGACAGACCAAGGACAAAGTCTTGAATGACTTGAGACTTGATTTTGCAGCTTTTTCTTTGATTTATCTAAAATGATTTGATAGTTGGTTTGAGTCTTTGACTCACTCATGTCTTTACCTGAGATATGTTTCCAATAACTTGAGGCTTGACTTCAGATTTCCAGAGGCTTTGGGGACTTGATACTTGCTTCTTGACCTGTTTTTTTTACAAGTAACTTGAGTATTTGTTGGAGACTTTGGCACACTGACAGACTCAAGTACAAGTTACTTGTCCTTAGGAACTTGGCACTTCACTTGAGACGAACTTTTACAAATTCAAGAAAAGTCAGGACTTGACTTTCAAATGATTTGAGAGTTTACTTCTGTGCTTCTGAGTTTCTGAGACTTCTGGAGACTTGAAATAAACCTGCAATAACTGATTTTTATTGTTCATTTGGGCGAAGCAGAAACACGTTGAGAGTACAACACTGACATATCAATCACCCCCTTAAAGTCTATATGGCAAAACTTACCTGGCAAATACAAGTCAGTCTATTCATTCCAAAATCCTGAGGGTATATATCTGGCTTTTTTCTCCACTATGTTCGCCAGCATGTAGTGTAGAGTGGGTTCTTAGAGCTTTCTTTTGCCAAAACCAACTGTCTGCTGTAGCCAAAAACTACACTAGGAGAGCAGTGAGAGTGAACCAGAACAGCAAAGTTTGGTGCCAAACAGTTAAACAATGAGCTGAAACTCTATGAAAGACTTGAAGCATACACGTGAAGATAGCTTAGCCCACTAGCCCACTGAGAAATGCTGGAGAAAGAAACCGGAGCCGAGTTAAGAGGTGGGAGGAAATTCTGAGAGCAAACAGAGTAGAGAGTTGGATCAGTCAGTGGGAGCAGGAGGCACACGAACCAGCACACGAACAATTACATGTTGAAATGTCTCTCCGGTGGTGCCGAGAGTTACCCACCTCCTGCCAACTTGTTTCCAGACAATTTATTCACCCCTACAGTTAACCAGAGTGTGGTATTACTCTGTGTGTTGTTTTTATTTTTACAGCAGAACAGGCTGATCTATTTTGAGGAATGAGTTGGGGATAATTCTTCCAAATTAACAAACTGATAAAATGCACATTTCAAATGATGTAGTCCATGAATGTATCTGGTGTTTTCACTTCACATGAGACAAAATAAAAGACACCAGTCAGTATTTTACATTATATCTTCCAAAAAAATACAGCCTTCGTGAAGGTAGGATTTATCTGACTGCTTTGGTTTAAGCTTGGTGTGCCTATTAAACTGGCAACTGAGTGTTTGTGTCTATAATACCAGGCTGTATGTTTTACCCAAGAAAACAAGAAAAGATATCGCTCAAGCACCTGAAACTGATTGATGGGGTCTGTTGAACGATTGATTTCTTCAGACATTTATAAATCCTGATCAGGAGGAAACTTTGTCAGAAATAAAAACAGGCACATAGTCTTTAAGAATAAAACACTCTGTAATTGTTATTTGGGTTTGCTTTGTATCTGCTTTGCTCTTTCCAGAGATTCACATGTAGGGAATCCACATCTGTGAGAAGCGTTTTCGTTCTGTGTGTTTCCTCCTCGAGGCAGAACATAAAAATAACATCATCATAATTCCCACATAAAAGAATCGAAACAATACAAATAAAAAACCAGTGTAACATTATCGCGGCATTAAAATAAAGCGTCTTTATGAAGTTTGTCGTTCCTGTCTCCTCTCCCTGCCTATACCTGCTGAATAGGCAGGCGAGTGTTGTCGGGGTATTGATGAGTTCAGCCATTTTGTTTTTTCTCCGGGCAAAACTCTCTCTTTCATGTTTCTGATCAGAAAGAAGGAAAACAGTCATGAATTAAACATGTGGGCGTAATACCTCTGCCAAATCCATACCTTACTGCTCAGACGTGTGTGTGTGTGTGTGTGTGTGTGTGTGTAGTTTCTAACAATGCTTTTTGAAGTCTGCTTTTTTATGATTCTCCTCCCTGTCTCATCTGGATACTCTTTAGGCTTCACTGTCTACTTTAATAATTTCAATTGTATTTCCTACAACTCGCCGACTGTTAAGGCCAACAGGTTGTGTATATGTGGGAGTTTCATGAAACAGGCTGTTTTCAGCTCAGCCTCGGCGTGGTGGGACCTAACCCTGTGAAAACATACCAGGACCTCAGATATTTGCATTGTTGGCCCTCAAGAACAGATATTTTAAGAAATATAATTAACAAAAGACTCTCGATAAAAGCTTCATTTTGTAGAAGATTTGTAGTTTTTGATAGAAGTTGGTGGAAGTGTACGCTCAAATTCCCATTCTTTCTCAGACCTTCATCCATGTTGGAGTTCATTCTTGACCTTGGACACAGCAGGTGACACCACAAGGTCCATTTAGCAGCTGCTCTGGTACTTTTGATCATATCACACAGTCTTCCTCAGCAGCAGCAGAGTTCAGAAATATGTTTGAAACATCAAGTCATTCTTGATATCATAAGTGTTTTGTTTGATGGTGTTTTTCAATCTTTTCTCTCCAGTTCTGATCAATACTAATGCATCTATTTGAAAGTGACTGGCTCATCAGTATTGCTCTACGTTTTTCAGCTATAACTGCATTTAAAAAACGGTTCGTCATACACACCTATGAGCTCCTGATTGAACTGTTAGACAACTGGCCACATTTGACGCTAAGTGACGGGCTTATGTTCAATGAAGAAAACATGTATTTGTCAAAATGTCTGATGAATTGGAGATAAAACAATTTATTGGTTTTTAAAACACTGGGATATTGTGAAAGATTGTGGTATTGTTTTTGATTTAAAAAGCAAATTTTACTGTTAGATTGTGACAGGACCTGAGTTTCTGTCTTCTGCATGAGAACTGGATGTGCTACATGCCCGTCCACCACCTCCACCTTGACTTCCACCCCCACTTTCAGCTTCACTACATACAGTATAAGCCACACTACTACTTCCTGCATTGACAGTGAATATCCACTCTGGATTCAATTGATTCCCTGAAGAATAATCAGAACAGAAGTTCTCCACACACCTATGGATCTTCATCATTTTTAAAACAGACAGTATATTCAATACGTCTCCATAGCGGAGTGGCGTATTGCACACACTGCTATTCTTTGACGTGTCAGATACATCAATCCCTGCTCTTTATTTTCCCCTCCACTAATGAGGATGATCATCTGTGACTTCCACACACACATTCTGCTTCCTCCAAGGCCACCTTTCTCGCTGCTTATGCTAAGTGTGTGTGCGAGAGAGGTTACACTGATGCTGCAGGTCATTGAAAACCTGCAGAGAAACGTGCCTCAGCCCGCTGCTCGCCCTTCACGTTTTATTAGTCTGGAGTTTGAATGGAGATGTTTATCACACGATGGTTCGACATCTTATGGAAAAATATTGGCAGAAAGTTTGAATGTTTTTTGGCCTCAAATGCTGAAAACTGTAGAGTGCTGGTCAAAAATAAGATGATTTGATGATCACAGAAAGAAGAAGAAAAAAAGTCCCTATAATGTTAGAAAAATGCCATCAGCCTTTCAAAGCGCATGCCTAACTTCATTCCTGTGTATGTGTTGTGTCCATACTCCTGTGTTGTGTCCATGTGTTTCTGTGTGGTTGAGTGCTATGCTGTGTTGCATCTCCCCGTGGTGGAGATGGAAGGCGACATGGCGGGCTGCTCTCTGTCAGAGGAAGGCGAGTGTTAATATTTAACCGAGGGAGGCTCTATTTAGAGCCCGCCGTCTCTCCTCCTCCCTGGTGGACAGCACAACGCCGATGCCGACCGGCGCCGTTATGGAGGAAAGCTGTAGGAGGCAGCCGCACGTCACTAAGTCTCCCTGACAGAATCAGTTTGCAGATGAGCTTTAAAACGCGTTGCGCTGTTTTCCATGCCTGCATGTTTGTGTGTGAGTGTGTGTGTGTGTCCCGAAAATCTCTAATTTAAGAGTTTCTCCTTAGAGAGACTTGGATGGCATCCCAGCATGCTTTGCACTTGAACTCACAGGCCCATTGCAGGGCATTCAGGTACGGCAGTGCTCCCCAAAAGTGCAACGGTCCCCAGATTGAAACATTATTCCCTCGGTGGTTGCTTTAACCCGAAGTTTCACAGGTTCTTGTGTGTTTCAGCGACATGTCGAACTCTTCTTCGGGATCTGTGTTATGTACGTTAACTTGAGGAGGAAAAACTTCCACAGGACTGTTTTTATTCCACAGTTTTCTTGTATCGTCTCACAGGAGCACTCAAAGTAAGTTATCCGCATCAGTAACTGTATCATAGTAAGAGCACAAGAGACCCATTTCTCTTGAAGCAACAGTAACTGACATCACTCTTCTATAGTGTTGCCTTTTGTTGTACAGCAGCAGACAACGGTTTCCGACCAACCGACAAATGGATATCAGGACTTTCGATATCCTGATATCAATTTTATATAAAAGGTATTTACATACCACAGTATCACAGTTACTGCTGTGACTTTACAGGGAGCATAGCAGTGTTCTCAAAACAAGGAAAAGGTCTCATACCTGATCTGATGTATACAATTATTACACTTAAAAACCAAACACAGCATAGTTTGCCTTCTTCATTGTCGCTGTGCAAGGTCAAACCATCTCTTTTTATTCCTTAATGTAATGCCTAATACTGCATACGAATCATACACTTTTATATGCATGGAGACAAGTGTTACCCACACTTGAAATTCATGCCCACAATTTGACGTATTAGAATATTTTTTTTTAAAAACCCACCAAGTAATTATATCTGAGTGTTTAGGACAGAAAATGTAAGACTTTTTATGAACTGGCCACAGGCTGAATATCTTCTGTTGTAACAATTACTGAATAGGGAAACACACACACACGCACACACACGCGCGCGCACACACACACACACACACACACACACTGCGCAACGACTACTAAGGTATCTACATCGTTGCAGCTGGATGGAAATCTGTTTTCCCAAAAAGGTCTGAGAAATCAATAGTAATATTTCTGAGTTGAGGTGGAAAACTGCAGAAAGACTGAAAATCACCAGATTTGGCGTTTAAGATGAGAGCAATATGTTTTTCAGTTAAAACTGCTCTTTGCTTTGTTCTTTTCTGTGATTAGTAGAAGTCAACATAACTTTCAGGGAATGTTTCTGATTCAGAGGAAAATCTAATCTGCATTTTGGAGTGACTTTCGGCCCACCACTTGTACTGTACTGTATTGAACATATTGTCACGTAGATGTGTTAATACAGTAACATTCAGTATAATGTATTTTCATTAACATATGCAGCTTGATCGTCCAGGAACCTTTAAAAGATGAGTCCTTGAAGTCGTGGATCAATCGTTCTGGAGGAATGTCTGCCGACTGTGGAATGCCGGAAGTGGAGGGAGGGTCGGAAGTGGCCTCCTCTTGACCTTTAACCTCCAGAGTGAGACCTTTGTCAAGTGCAAGACAATAGCTTCACTTCAGCACGAGGAGCTCTGTCTGCTGAGGGACAACCGACCCCTGCCTCCCTCCCTCTCTCCTGCCTCCCCCTTTTGTTCAGAGCACTTGTAGGCATATGGATGTGAGGGCTGAGAGTGTGTGCAGTTTCTATTATCTTAAAAAATGTCCTTGACAAATTTCTTTACCTGCCCGGCTGACTTAACTTAGCTATTCATATAACATTCATAGTACTATAGTACTATACAATAAACTGCATTCAGTAACTCGGTCCATCAATCCTGCTTCTTGTTGTAATAAAGTTACCATTCATGAAAGTTAAGACTTGCTGCAAATGTTTTACTTTACTTTACTTTTATACTTTACTTTCACTTTAGACAAATAGAGACACTCTACCCGCACCCTAAAAGAAATTAGCCTGCCACTGTGGGAGTATGTGGATGCGCATGGATATTAAACAAAGTCAAATGAAATGTTTTGCATTGTGTTTGGGGGGGGGGGGGGGGGGGGGGGGATATTCACAAAAATAAATAAGAATGTCACAGAATAAACAATCTAGTGAACATTAAAATATCCAAATGTCCCTAACTAATTTTGAGTAATGTTGATATCAGTGAATGTCATTATCCTGAATTCTTTTGGCCATGATGATCATATAGTGAAAATCTGATATTGTTGGCAGCCCTGTAGATCACAGCGTGGGGTTTGAGTCCAGCCCCGGACCTTTGCTTTGTATCCTTTCTCTCCTGTCACATTGCCACGTTTACAATGAAAAATAAAAACAACAACCCGATGACCAGAAAGAAGAAAAGGCAGCCAAGCCACTGAACACAATTAGAGACAGCATTTCAACATTCATGTGTGCGATACCTCTTCATATTTTTAAGGGGATCTCGAGACAATTTCCAGACACGTTAGTGGCAACAAAACCAGGTGTTTTATGCCAAAACATGATCTTTCCTTTGTGCCTAATCCTATACCGGATGTCAAGCACAACGTTGCCATTACATACACATTGAAAACATACCCCTGTTTTGCAAAAAATGTATGTTTCCAAAATGTACTCTGGTGATTGGGTAGAAACTGTACCTCCAGGTAGCATCTGAAAGAGCCTTGCAGGAAACCAGAATACCTGATACACTAATCCTGCAAAAAGCCAAAAAGCAGACTAATCTTTAAACCTCCATGCATCAAATTTCTCCAATATTAATGTAACTTCTCTGTCCACTGATATTCATCCTGTGATACTTTTAATTTTGGAGTCTAGTGGTTACTGAGGCAGTAACAAATTAAGAATAAACCCTGCTGAACTTCTGTAATACTCAAGGCTAGCTCCGGCAAATTTAATAGCAGATACAAATAAAGCATTTCAAATGTGCGTGTGCACGAGAGCGTGTGTGTGCGTGATCTGATGGGATCAATAGTGGTTTGGGAGGCCCAGTTGGCAGCTGCTGAGAGCAGGAAACAGGTGCAGACATGGCTGCTTGATGTTCAAGGCGACTGAAATGAGATGAAACCACTTGACCCCCAGAAGAACCAATTAATTAGACAAAATCTCCCGCAACAGTGAAACTCCGAACAGCTCGACTGTGGCAGATCAGCGAGGAATGCCTGGATCCAGCCGAGCCCCCCCCCCCCTCACAAAATGTTTCCACACATCTGTGTGAATAAAGACGGAGATGATTAAGTTAAATGAGAAAAACCGCCAGAGTTGAAACGTGCATTTTCCAGGATGCAGATAATGTTGCACGAACGAAGAGAGAGAGGAGAAAGGGAGGTAAAGAGACATAGAAAGTGTGTGCGAGAGAGAGAGATGGCAGTTACTGGGAGGATTTTCAACAGGGCTCTTCCTGAGAGTATTGTGGAGCAGCAGCTGAGATGTTAGGCATGCTAATGCTACCGCTAATTATGCAACTGTGTGAAACTGGGCCGGCAACACACAAACACACAAACACGCGCGGCAGCACCTCAGAGACAAACACACAGGCCAGAGCCAATACAGAAACATTTCTACATCAGTACCATCGAAATCTCACCTTTTGTTATCCATTTGACAAATCTTCAATCCTGCTATATGTGTTTCTTTCTGTTAGTTCAGTTAGATGTTTCAATCACCACAATGTGGCCTTCGTGTGTAAACTTCCATTACCTGAGAATTAAAATGAATATTTCCTCTCTTTCTTCGTTGATTCTCGGTTCACGTCGCACAACAAAATCAAATTAAGTCAGTTATGAGTGCAAAATATTGCAGTTCACTGCAGTGGGTGACCGTGACGAGTGGAGGAGACATACACGAGAATGACAAGTTCAACATTTGTTATTCCTGCGGTTGGCTGATATCCAACCGACAGAGGAAGCCATCGCAGCTTATTAGCTGTGTTGCACCATTTCACATAACTCTGCTTAGCCAGAGTGTAAACTGAAGAAAAACTGACAGTTATGAGACAGGAGTTGATGGTACAAATACCTCTCTGGCATAAACTACTGAGTCAGTGACCTACAAGCTACTGAACAAGCCAACTAGCTTGGAGAGCTTTTCCATTTCTACATCCATTCCAGGGCTGCCCAAAGTTAGCCCGCAGGCAGAAGGTGGCCAGCCTTAAGGTTAAATTCTGCTCGCCAGATGCCTCGAGTGGAAAAAAAGTCATAATATTTATTCTGTTCTATTATGCGGATGTAAAAGATGCTCATGTTTACATAACAAGCACCCGTCTCCACCCTCAAACAAGTGTGTGTTGCAAATGGATACTGTGAAAGTCAGTGCGTTCAGCTCTTTTGTAGCTTCTAACTGAAGCTCTTCAGTTTCTCTCGTCCTGTTTGTACTTCCAAACATCTGCTGAGTTTGACTGTTTCATCGTGTTCACTTTCAGCTGTTTTGGGAGTCGTGTTTAGTTACTGCTGGTGTTGACACAACGTTTCCTGTGACGCTGCTCATAATAAAAGCTTTTACATGACTACATAACGGGGGCTACAGGAAATTAAACTTATCTGTAGCAGAGCCACTTTGTTAGCGGTGATACTTCAATAGCACAGCAGGGATCGGGATGAGTGCGTCACTGGTTTTAGACGCACCTTCAAGCAGGTAGACGAGTTGTGGTGGAAAAACAGCACAACTGAACACTCCTCAGCTCTAACAGTGGCTGCTAAAAATACTAAAAACGTGAAAAGGCCCTCTGTAGAGCCTGTGTTTGTTTTTTCATTCCGGGCTACTGTAAGAAACATGGCGGTGCAACATGGTGGAATCAACGAAGAGGAGCCGCTCCCCCTGTAGATATAAAGGGATTATTCTCAGGTCACAAAAACATGATTCTTAGTTTCAGGTGATTATACACCAATGACAGCATGATTAGGAATACCGTATTCCATTTCTGCCAACAGAGCCTCTATTTCTACACATTTTCCATGCATTGTTGTTGTTGTTGTTGCTGTTGTTGTTGTTCATAATATGAATAGAGCTATTACATTATGGAGATGTAGTGTCATATTTTCCGCTCTTAACAGACTTTAAATTCTGGTCGAATGACTTCATATTTTGAGGGGTTTTGACGGAGACAAGGTTAAACAAAGCGATGTTACATAACTTTAAATATGAGCAAACATTTTCACCCTTCAAAAATTCAAACCCTCGAGTGTGTCAATCAGCAGTCGGTGCATCCAGCAGGGTGGAGGGGGGCGGAGGAGGGTCTTTGAGGTGTATAGGTATCAGGTGGCCTTCTCTTCTGAAGCACCAGGCTAAAATTTTGAACGCTGCCCTAATTGGAGTGCCCCTCCCTTGGCCGGCGTGTCCTGGGTGTCCCCCTCTCGGGGCCCGGGGGGCCGGTGTGGCCGTCTGGGGGGCCTGACCCCAAAACCCTGCCTGAGGCACTGACTGCCACCAGCCTGAACCCTCCCTAACCCCCACTAGCTCACTCCCCTCTCTGGCTTTCTTTCTCTGATGCTCCTGCTCCTCTCTGTCCAATTGGCTCTGAGCTACAGACTTCTTTTTGTCTGTCCTCATTAGAATACTGATCCTGCACACACACACACACACACACACACACACACACACACTCTCACACACATGCGACCATACACACACTCTTTTTTCACTAATTGCAGTATCATTAGTCCATCGATTGCTCGACAGATGGTAAACAAAGGAATTTGAAAATTAAACTGAGGAAATGGGAACGATTTCACAATTTCAAAAGTTCTGCTTCAAAAGATTTTATCCCAAAATCAGAAATCACACATTCACCCTAAAGGGCTTTACCATCTGGTGCATTTAGACAATCCTAAGTACACTGGTTGTTGTTTTTCTTTAGCAAAACAAGTAAATATCGGCGTAAAACCTCAACTGAAATAAAGTTAAAGGTCGTTTTTATGCAGTTGTTGTGTTGTTTTTGTTGCTCTAACATCTCTGACTGCAGCAGTCTGGTCGGTGTTTCCTGGAGCAGCAGCAGAGGCATTTTATCTGATTAACAAAGGTGTACAGCGCGAGCACTAATGGCAACCACAACTGAACAGACACTGAAAATACTGCCAGCGTACAGTCTCTTCCAAGGAAAGACAAATTAAAATGGAATCATTTTGGACGCTCCTCTTGTTGGCCAGTGTTTTCGTGGCATCCCTTTATTTCAGCGATCACAGATTCTGCATCTGAAGGGTCTTTCTGTTCTCTCTCTTCACCTCTGTGTTGTGTTGACGCGTCGTGGGGAATCCTGGCGCTGGTGAAACTGAGAGAATAACTAACATAGACACTCCTGTTTGAGAAGAAGGCTCAGCTCCCGTCTCTCACCTTGGCTTCTGTGTTCGTTCAACAGACAGAACTGTATATGTGGAGCGTATCACGCAGGTGTAGAGTGAAGGCCAAATGACTCAATGACACTGTAAGAAATCAGGATTGTTTTCTGATGAATGTTTCTGTCTGGTCGTCTGAATATGTTGATTTTAGTGGATTTTTTAGGAACATTTTATTTTGTGAATAAACCTTCATTTGAAAACATGTTAAAATCTAAAATTCATACATTTACAAGGGTGATGAGAAGAAATTACCTGATTTTTGGGCTGATTAGGAAATAAAAACATATATATTGGCCTTTATACGCATATTTTTTGCACCAATCCCTAATATGGCTGTCAAACATTCGTGACAAAGACACAGAGGCAGGATATTTCACAGTTCAACAAAAAACATCTTGTTATTGTTAACTTCACTTGGAATTAAATAATTCAAAATCACCCGGAGCATCTTTCTGAATTATAATCTCTAAAAAAAGAGTTTTCACATTGGCACACATAATACAACATGATAATGTCAGCTGACGGATATATTGGTTGGGCATTAGTACTAAATGTTTTTGGATAGTGGTTAAGAAAAATCAGGTCTAATGTAATCATGTACTGTGATAGAAAGTAGTGTGGTACATTTACTCAGGTACTTTAGGCCTACTTAAGTACAATTTTGAGGTATTCAAGTTTTTCCATTTTCTGCCACGTTACACTCCCAAGCCTCTACATTTTAGAGGCAAATACTGTACTTTTTACTCCACTACATTATTATAAATTATATTGTAAATTTACTCAAATACTGCACTTAAGTACAAGTTTGAGGTACTTGTACTTTACTTGCGTATTTCCATTTTTCTTCTACTTTATTCTTCCACTCCACATTTTGGAGGCAAATATTGTACTTTATACTCCACTACATTTATTTGATAATTTTAGTTACTAGTTACTTTGCAGACAACATGCTGCATCAAGGCCAAATTAGCATATTTTTAAATTATTTTGATTTATTGGATTAAAATGAAATCTGAAAAATGCTAAATCCAATAATCAGACAGGCCCACGCTAAGTCGGCCTTCAATACACTGTTCATTTATACATGTATATGTAGAATTTCCTTTAACTTGTACTTTTGATACGTGTGTACGTTAAATGTAAGATACTTTAAGACTTTCACTCAAGTACTGTTCGTATTTGTGACTTTCACTTTTACTTAAGTCATGTTTTAAGAAAATATCACATAAAGTATGGTATTTGGGTACTTTTACAGCACTGATCATCAAAAATGATATGCTTTGATATGATTTAACTTGCAAAATTTTATGAAAAATGTATTTTGCAACAAATGATGTTGATCAGAATTGCAGAAAAGTCAATTTTCTCTTCATATTTCATGTCTTAAGTCCATGCCACGACAAACAAATCTTCAAATTTCAAATATATGAAGTACACAGCTCAGTCTTTATGAGTTATGACAGGTGCTTTTCATTCAAGAGATATCTCAAACACATGTAAAGATATATATGCTTCACCAACAGGGAGAAACATGATCCACAATGATGCAATCAGAGCTGCTCACAACCCTCCTGTCAAACATGTGATTGCAGAAGTCATTCTAACAGACATCATCGTCTCTTTCAGACACAAACACATAACTCTGTGCAAACGAGCCGGTCCCTTCAAACCCTCTCTCCTCCATCCACCAGCAGCTGTCCATCACTTTGATTGGCGGCTCAGAGGAGGGCTCTGACGGGCAGATGAGAGCAAGAAGCCGATCTCTGCCTCAGAGGCAACAGCGGCAGTCCTGTGTTCTCCTGCCCACCTCCCGCCACCTCCTCCTGCTCTCCTGCTCGCCTCCTGCAGGCCCTCCTCCCTCTTCTGCCTGCAGCCAATAAAATGTGGACATCGTCTCATGGAGGAAATGCATTGTTTACAGGGACTGGAGTGCTCTCTGTCTGTCTGTCTGTCCGTCTGTCTGTCTGTCTGTCTGTGTGGCTATTGTTAAAACATCAAGTGCAACATACAGAAACTTGTCACTGAGAGCAACAGCTGCATTTAGAAGCATCACTCTGACATCTGTAGAGCTCTGAGAAACTTCACTAAACTCTCCCTTCATGCTGCTGCTGAGCCTTCTTCTCCAGGCTCGCTTTAAACTCTTCTTTCTCACCTGCGTCATGATCTCCATCTCCAGGACCACATTCGTCCTCCTTTAATGGACCCTTACCTCGCTCTCCAGGCCCACCTTCAGCCTCTTTTCATGGACCCGTGCCTCTACCCTACAGTCTACCACACCTCGCTCCCCAGGCTCACCTTGTTCTCCTGGCCCACCTCGTTCTCCAGGCCCGCCTCGCTCACCGAGCCCACCTCGTTCTCCAGGCTCCCCGTGGCCACTTGACTTTCTGTAGGCCCAGTCTTTCGCTCCACAGGCCCTCGCTAGTCTCCAGGCTCCCCATGCCCACAGCTACAGTCTCTTTGATGTTGCCCTCTTGGCAGACAACATAGGGGCTGGTGGATGGATTGGTGTGTGTGTGTGTGTGTGTGTGTGTGTGTGTGTGTGTGTGTGTGTGTGGAGCAAACACTCTTGTGCACACATGCACAAACACTAAAAAGAAAAAAAACCCACGCGCACAGCAGCTATAAGACGAAGGAGCCTCATTGGTGTGTGAGTGTGTATGTGTGTGTGTGTGTGTGTGTGTAGGTGTGTGTGTGAGCCATACTGGAATACACTCTTTTCTTGTTCACACACACAAACACAGAAAAAAGGCAAACATGAAAAGGACTGGGTGATGAGCGGCTGACAGCAGCTCGACTGGCGCGGCTCGCTCTGGCCACAGTGGGCGGGGCTTCTTCTGAAGATTGACACGTGTCACCGCCAATAAGACGCCAGCCCATCAGCTGTCAAACACACACAAACCAGGCTCTGGGAAGACTCCACCGACAAAGAGAAAATGACTTCTAATCAAAAGGTTTTCAGTAATGTGTAATTTTCAAACAGAATGCAATGACACAAAGTGAATTATTTGAAGACTGCAGCAAAATAAGAGAAAAAAGGAAAAGATTTAAATATATTTAAGGAAAACCAAATACTTAGAATAACCAAGAATGGAAAAAAGTTTGGACAACACAGGTTTAATAAATTCTGAACTGTTACGTCAAAGGTTTGCATAAGGACTCACAAGGAGTCTCTGAGGTAGAAGTTTAATTTTCAGAGATACATCAGAAGATAAGACTTCATTTATCCTGAGGGAATATTTTGTGCAGCAGTTGCAGTATAAAGTGGGAAAGCGTCTGTCAGAGTTTACATTTTCATTACATTCAGCTTTTCTGCATTAAGAAAAGGCAACAACAATCCTCCAAACCAGCATCTTAGTGATACTTACCAGGGCCGCAGCCGGGATTTTAGAAATACTGAGGTCATGCCCCACCACCACCCCACCCGTCTATCGAGAAGACCAATAATCGCTTAGGAAATAATATCAGTGCCAGCAGATAGATGAAAGTTGGACTCAAATTCCGACAGAAGAAGAAGATAAGTAACAAATATGGCCGATTTTGACTTAAATGTATTAAACCTATTTAAACTTATTTCTATGCTTTAAAATGACTTATTGACAAGGGTAACAATAACCATCATAACAGGTGAATTTATAGTTAAATACATTTTGTAATTTTACTGTTAAGAAACAAGGAAACAGTTCACAAAACATTTATTAGTTGTAAAAATAAAAAAAAGGTTAAAAACATCAGTTGCATCCAAATAATCTTTATAAATGACCCACACAGTATTTATTTATCTTATTTACCATTCACAGAGTATTATAAACATCAATGCAACTTTCCAATAAACACCTGCTAAGAAATAGTTTCTTCCATTGTTTGTTAACAATGGAATAGATATTTACTGAAGTTTAATTCACTACACATTTGTCATTTTTATTATATATAATTGTTTATGTTAATGATATGATAGGTTTTATAAAGTGCTACCAAATATATATACTGTATGTATTAAGATATCAAAGATACAACCTCAGTGTCCTCAATGGTTGCCCTGATCCTTACTGATAAATATACTGGAGTTCACATGTAAGTTAAACTTTTTTAAAAAAGTATTTACAGGTTGTTGAAAGTGCAAAAATGTCACACACACAAAAAAAAAAAATTGGAACATGTGTCACTCCTCAGTCCTTTTGGGTTGTCGACAATATGCAGGCTACATTTTCTCCTTGAACAAATTTCCCTAATCATCGTATACAGTAATTGACATATCATTGAGTAATTGACTAAATTGATCAAGACAGTGCAGTCAACTTCACAACACTACCGTCACCTCTGACAAGTTACCCTCTGCCGTTACACTAATTCCTGTCCCTGGCAGGAAAATGGCAGGCAGGATCTATAATATTTACTCTCAGGCAAGGGGACTTGAATACAGCTTTAATGTAACACATGTAAATATACAAATGAAAAAATAGATTGAAGGCTACAATGATGAAATAATGATTGTGTTTGGCAGTTAACTTCATTCTGCAAGTCAAAAATAATGCTGTGTGTTCCTAATGAAATATATGTAATCACACACAGTATACTGTACAGCTTATAAGCAACTCAACTCATACTAAACTTAATAATGTGTACAGCGACTAAGGTGAGAATGCAGTGATGTTGATGGATCTGAACCGTGCTGTTACACACCGTGCTGATTAACATTCAAACATGCCACACACAACTCTACTTAATTCAGCTCATTAAATGTTTTTAGATATTGTGCGTTCATCATTGATCAGTACTGTGACCTGTAGATCATCATAGATTACAAATAAACAAAACAACATTATCTTTTTCATCAAATACCAACACTGACGTGAGACATTAAACAACACTAAAAATGATAAAAGTGCTCAAAGCACTACACATCAGGACTTAACAATACAAAACAACAAAATAAATAACCTGTACATTAAATAAGGAAATGTTCCCAAAGAAAGCAATTAAATAAATAAGCTTCTATAGCATCTGAGCAAATGTTGCTGCAACTTATTAAAAGCTATAGCTCTCGGTGGATGTAGAAACTTGAATATATGTGAACACTTTTTAGAAAATGTGATATTTTCTAAGTATTAATTAGAAAATACAACCTGTTATTTTAACCCGTCAACGTACACACACTGCACAGATAACAAAGGACGCAGCAGTGGAACATTTTAACGCGTAATCACTACCAGAGCGGTATAGGGAAGAGAAAAACCTGCACACTGTGATGTGAAGAAAATGTAACATGGACATTTTAGGCTGAGCGCCTCTTCAGCTTCATGTTAGACTCAAGAGCACACACAGGTGGCAGCAATAAATACATGCATGCTTTTTGTTTTTTGCCAACAAGGTGCAATAAACAAGTCAAGGATCGTATCATTATTTATTCAAATGACAATGAAATAAAAAAAACATATATATAGTTCAGGTGAGCAAACTTGTTCCCCTAGAGGGCCAAAACTGAAACCTAATGTTGGGCCCCGGGCCAAAAGGAAGCACCTATTGTATTTTATTGTATTGCATTGTATTGTAATTAAAAATAAGGCATCCTACATACATAAAGAGTATTTCATCCAACTTAAAAACAGCATAAACATTATTATAATCTTTTTAATAAATTGTGTATGAATTTGAATATTTTAATTGTAAACTGTGTGTGTGTTCGTGTTCCACAAGTCCTCAATCCTCATCAAACTTGGCCCAAAAAAGGCTCGAGGCGGGCGATGTTTGCATATGCTGTTTGCTATCAGTGTTTTTTTTTTTAAAGCAGATTTACTTCGTACTTTTGAATCCCTAATTTTGAAACGCTGAACTACCTTCATCCGTAACCTCTGACCACACAGAGCACCAATCTACCAGAGATGTAGGAAAAGGAGGAAGAAGGCAGAACATAAATGTTGATGAGTTTTAAGGAAGCAGCGGGGAGAAATTAAGGCGGAAAAAGCTGTAAAGAGAAGAAACTTGTATCATTACAGTGATGACAGTGAGAGCGCAAGAGAAACATGAATTCGTGACCTGGACTGAGGACAAACTTGTCAGTCTAGTCGAAGTTTATTGGCGGTTTCAGTGAATTTCATTAGCAAATATTCCTGGAACACAGGCTGAGGTCAGAGGGTCATTTTATTACTTACACTTAATTGGACTGATGGGCTGCAACCCGCCAAAGAACCTGATAAAAACTTTGCAGAGCCGTCCTCCAGTGGTCGGGTTTCCCTCAGCTAATCTTCTGTACTTCAATAAGAAAATCTGCATTGCAAATGAAGTCTGATGGACTGACCGTTATCAGTGGAAAAGTGTGATGGCGGCGGGGTTGCGGGCCTCGTTTGAGCACTCTGGAGGCGATCTCGAGTCTCGGCTCGTCGGCCTTTGACGCTCACTGGTGACGCCTGATGTGCTCTCTATATGAATTAAAGCCAAAGTCAGAACAATTATGTGTCAGTATTCCTCTGGTGTCTTGTGAGAGACGCGTCAGCTCTTGAAAGGAACATTTTGCTCCAGTTATTGCTCTTCAAGGGGATTACGCTTTTTATAGAACTATAGGAGTTCACTTACTTCTCCCTCAAGGGGTACTACTTAAATGTCATTTTTGTCAAGCAGATTATGACAAACTTTTGACTTTTTTTTATTAAATATCGCATGTCACAGCCCGTCAACCTTGATGTTGAGAGCAACATTAGAAGCGCTATAATGATCAAATGCCGTTTTGATTTGAAATGAGACAACAATGAGGCGCCGTCAGAGGAGGATTCACATGCTTTAGCTTGCGGTTGTTGCTGGATGTACGGCCTATGGCTGGCAGGCTGCTGCTAGCGCTCTGCCAGGCAGATGAGAGCCGGGTTAATGTTGGGATTTGTTCCCTAAAGCTCCGACACAGAGGAAATACTGATCAGCTCTGCCGTCAGCCTCGAGACCTGCTAATCGCTAATCAGCACTTACACAGCCTCTGTCTGACTCACACACACACACACACACACACACACACACACACACAGTCACGTACACACACAGGTTGAGTAGTGACACAATCCTGGCATTTTCTCCTTTATGTTTGTGTGCAAAGCTCAAATATACATATTTTTCACTTTTTCCTGCTCTGCGCTTTTGTACCCGGAATATTTTATTTAAATCCAGCAACTGAAACACATCGCTTCAATTACTGCACCACAAACTTCATCTGTCGTCTCAGATGAACCTTAAAGCCATCTTAAATAAGCTAACCAGAGACGGGAGCATCCCGAACATGAAACAAATTATCTTAAAGACATCTTTGTGTTGGAACCTGTTAACAAACCACATCAAATACTCTGCAAATATACAGTAAAAAGTTTGAAATTGCAACATGATCTAGTTGATCTATGGGCTGCAGAAACCAAAGTTAACTGGGGGTTGTTACAATTTACATTATACACTGCTGAGCTTGTATCAGGTCCTCATTTACATTATTGATGACGAAGCTAACAGCTGTAATAGATTACATTCTGGAAGTGATCTGCAACCTATAACTCACACACACTGTATGCATGCAGCATTACATGGGTTCATGCACATTTTACAACAACTTAATCACTTGGGTGTAAATACAAATAAAGTTGCAGAAAACACAATTAGCAAGGTGAGAAGAAATACATACTTTCCTTAAAGTACATAGAAACACAACAGTCCTGGGCTTCCTTCAGCTCAGACTACAAACTGCTACAAAACTCTTCACAGAGCAGCACCGCCTCGCTTGGCAGAGCTCCTCAGACCTTTCATGCCCCGACTTCAACCACAGGGCGCACACTTTCTCACTGTAACAAAGATTAATAAACAATCTGCTGGTTGCAGAGCGTTTTCTTCCGCTCGATCGGAGAGGCGAACAGTAATTCGATCTTTAAATCCACACATTCCACCTCGCTCTGGTTTTCACCCCTTTCCCCCAAAAAATCAAGAAAATATATATACAAAAATTTGACTTTAATCTTTGATATTGTCTCCTTACTTGTAACGAGACAAACATAATTAATTAGATGCTTGCTTTTAAGTCAACAGATGCGCTTGGTTTTTGGCTCCCTGACAAAGAGTTCACGCCAAAATACGTCAGAATTTGTTTTAAGGTCCAACATCAACGAGCTGTGAAAAAAAAGGCATCATAATCGTGTTTTCTTGTGAGTTCTCTGTCTTCATGTGTCGCTTTTTAAAGAGCACCTCTAACAAATTCAATCAGAGTCCGGGAGGCACTCATCCCCCCACAATTTAGCAACAAATGCACTTAAATTGAATTCATATTCTTTTTATTTCATGTGTCTGTTTTTGCAGATTTATAAATAATGCATTACTAGTTTTGCATTTTTTACTTCTACAGGAAATGTGCACAAAACCTTAAAGTGCAGTTTAACCAGCACAGATCATGTTAAAGTGAAGGCGCTGGTGGATGTCTTTGCCACTATTTGAATAATTCAAATGCAAAGTTTGCTCAAAATGTTTATCATTTTATTGACTCAAAACTTCCACAACTCCAAACAGAAATCTACCTGAAAACACGACATAAAAAGAGTGAATCAAAGTGTATTTATGTGGAGTTTGACAGAAGTGGAGAAGGTCTCCTCTCTTCGCAACAAGCCCTCGGCCGACTTTACAGTGACTCCAAACTCCAAACTGCACCATTACAGCAGAGGTGGAGCACATTTGAGTGATAATGAAGCGGACAACATCCAGCCTCAGTATCCGTCTGTCCAGCTGGCACTTCCCTGTGATTAATTCAACATCTCAGTCACATCCAATATCCACAGCTGATTTCACTCTCCACCGCTCCCCTCAAAATCACTATGATCAAAATCCCACCTCAGCCATCTTAACCTCCTCGACCACGCGCAGGTACTTCCTGTCTCACCCACCTCCCCCCTCTCCACCCTCAGATTGGACCAGTCATATGGAGGGGGTAATATGGGTATTGTTCTGGGCTGGGCCGGCCTCTTCACAGGAACATTGGATTCTGTTTGAAGTCGTGATCCGGCACGGCCGACTCACCTGCAAGATCAATACGCCGGGTTCAAAGCTGCCGGCTTCACAGAGAACACACTCTTATTAATTTATAGAAACTTCTAGAAACTTTGTCTGAAGGGAAAAACCTCCAACTCTGTGTGGTGGAGAGACAGGGGGAATTATTAATATACCTGGAGAGAGAAAGAGAGATGGGGGTGGGGGGGGGAGAGAGGCCGACCAACCATCTTCTAACACCTTATATGAATATTTAAATGAGTTACTGTTTGATGTGGATTGATCATACAAAAAGTGTGTGTGTGCGCGCGCGACTGTGTGTGTTGGGAGGAGACAGATGGATAAGGAAGACGGTTAAAAGACTCATTAGATCAAGAACACGAGTGTGTGTAGGCGTGCGAGTGTGTGTGTGTGTGCGTGTGTGTTTAACTCATTAAGGGAGTCTATTTGAGTTTTCCTTTGTTGTCAGATTTGATGATTTGGGGGAAATTTCCAGCCTTGGATTCAAAGCATTCCCGCTCGGCGCTCCAAGCCCGCGGCGTCAGGGAATGAAACACTCGGCATTTATATTTAATGATATCAATTTATCAACAGGAACAATCTCAGGATGTTGGCTCAGATTTGATTCCATGTTCCCCTGTTTTCACCTGAGGGACACATGCACACGTTTTCTCATCGCCGCGCCATTACCATACCCCTCTCTTTCCTCTCACATCTGCACGCTGATAATAACCAACAACTTCCTGACGGTGCAGTTCAAGCTGCGCCGCGCTTACTTACAGCGGAGTGAAGCTGTGATGCCGGAGAGACGGTGGAGTTTTCACAGGCTGCGTGCAAACCTTTGCAAAGACAAAAAATGTTGGCGAGTTAAGACAAGGATGGCTGGAAACCTGAATGGTTAATGCACAGAGTTAGAGGATAACATGTATTACAGGCATACTCACAACTTGCATGCACATGTAAACCATACCGAATTATACTGCATTGAAATGTCTTTTAAAAGAGTGAAGGCGTCTTTCAGGCGCTCTGCAGTGACCCACCTGTTTGTGTCCAGATAGACATGCCAACTCTAGGAAAAGTAAAAATATAAACAGCAGCATCATTTCTACAGGTAGAATTCAAGCTGGAGGATATTTGAGAATCCATGAAACAGAAACGGTGCTGCTCTGGCTGTGGGGTGCAGTACAGTAGCAGCGATGTTGATTCAGAGTTGGGGTTCAATTGCATTTTATCACAATTGAATCTATCTGGTTATCGCATTGCATCCTTTATCAAATATATTTAGGCTATTTTTGTCGAGTTGAAACCTAAGTTCACCTTTAATTTTAACTACGTCAGCATAAAAATTGCAGACAATGAATAAAATAAAGGTTACAAATAAGGCCAAACGTTATTTCTGAACACAACAATGGGCCTTACAGAGGCAAACAAAAACACAGAATAGCATTTACAACTAAAATCTCTGTTGCATATCCCTAATTTAAGCTATCGGCGGCGCCCCTCCAGCATGTGGCACTCTAGGCGACCGCCTATATGGCCTATACCAAGAGCAAGCCCTGTATGCAGTACATTACCCCAGGCAGGTTTTAAGTTTGTAGTGTGTTCACACTGGAAAAGTGAAGAAGAATTAAGTAAACTCAGAGCAGTCCTCATGCAAACTATAAAAATTAGATTTTTGAGTACGTTCCTGATGGACATTATCCTCCCACAATGCAATGCACAAAGACAATGGAGCATCTAAAAATGGAACCATCGACCAGAAAACAAACCCAGCTGGATTTAGAGGATATTGTTTTGTGTCATCAAGTTACAAAGACAACACACCCAAGAATTACACTATCATGAAAATAAAGTTTTAATCTTCTTATCTCAAAGATTTTACACGATTGAATGAAGTTCCTGGCTGAAAGCATGAAGAAGTTTTGTGACTGTGAAGGTGTTTTAAACTGATGTCGGACACACGACTCCTGTACGTCCTGTATGTCACAGTGTTTCCACTCTGCAGCTGCAACTGATCTGATCCGACACTCGAAGTCAAAGAAATGCTGTTTTAATCACCGAGTGTCTGCAACTCCTCCTCCTTTTCATCCTCCTCCTTTTGCTTTAATGTGCTGGTCTGTGTTGGTCGAGAACTTCTAGAAGTTGTGTGTGTGTGAGTGTGTGTGCTTGTATGTGTGTGTGTGTGTGTGTGTGTGTGTGTGTACGCAGCATATAGAAGCCCCTACATCCTCGAAAACCAACTGAACTTGCACGAGCTCAAAGTAACATGGTTCAAGAGTGCACGGTTCAACTGGAGAGGCTGAAAGTGTGTGTGAGAGAGAGAGAGAAAGAGAGAGAGAGAGAGGGAGACGCTTAAGAGGTAGATATTACATGACTGTGTAAGTGTGTGTGTGTGTGTGTGTGTGTGTGTGTGTGTGTGTGTGTGTGTGTGTGTGGATAGAAAGTCCAGTGTGCAGGACGCTGCAGTGAACTCTGGGGAAGGCAGAGAGAATCCTAAGTCAGTCTGTAGAGAGTGAGGGCTTTCCCTTTCAACTAGAGCTCCCCTGGACTCTGTGTGTGTGTGTGTGTGTGTGTGTGTGTGTGTGTGTGTGTGTGTGTGCAGAGAGAGAGAGACACAGTGTTGCACGCAGATCCATGCACAGACAAGCAAAAACACACACATATACACACCAGGGGCACGACAAAAGTACACACAGGATATCGCTACACATTGCTACACACCCAAACACACACACACACAATCACACACACACACACACATAGAGAGAGGCATGTACACACACTCACACACACACACTCACACTCTCTTTTAGTGTCTCTCAGTAGTTCCTCAGTGTTTCATCTGACAGCTTATTCCCAGTGTGGCTCCACTCTGTATTCACCCCGGATCCCCTCAGCACAGACACCCTGTGAACACACACTCCCAGGTGGAGAGCGGGGGAAGGTGACCTCGGTCCACGCACACACACACACACACACGCACACACACACACAGATACATATCCACACTCTCAAACGATCGCGTTCTCAACGCGACAAAAACAAATTCACAGAAAGTGAAATTTCGAGATTTTGCATGTTCTTACCTGACGTGCTCAGTGAGGATGAGTTGTCTCCAACGTGTCCTGGAGATTTTCAGGTGACAGATTCACTCATTGGGTTTTGTTAGAGTTCGAGTTTACTTGTGAGTGAAACAGGTAGGAAAATAGAAACTGAACCCGGCTGGTAAACCATTGATCATTCCCCCACTAAGAAACTTCTGCTGAGTAACTTTTAAAATATGGCTCAGACAGACTTAAAAAGTAGCTTAGGATGTGAACACAAAATGAATACAAAAACATAATGACAAAAGAAAATAAATCATTTTTTTCAATTGTATGATCTATGTTCTACAACCTGCTCCTGCCTTGTTGGGGTTTTGTTTACCTCAGACTGCAGACGTTGCTACTTTCTCTATAAAATATCTAAATACAAAAATCTCAAAAAGAAAAAGGCATGTAACCTTACTTTCAGTAGGTTTACTGTCCGCTTTTCACAATTTTCTAGGTAGAAAAGCGTCACACATTAGCATACACACAACTTAACCGTCTTTTGTCATTGTGTTTTTTTAGTGCATGCATTGAATTAATCTGAAATGCGGGTTTGATGCTTTCATATCTCAACAACACTTTCACTCGCGTTAGGCTGGAGACCTGATTTACCTGTTAAAGACAATGACAGCGACTGAAACAAACAAGTCTGATGATTTCTCATCTCATATCTCCACGATGCAAATCAAGAGCCAGTTTTCTACCAGGAAGTAACTGCTGATATGTTACCGCGTCGTCCCGGCGATTCGGTTTGAATCGAACATGTACGCAGGTGTTTGATAGCTGCTAATACTATCTTGCTAAATAGAAGCCGCTAAGTGCATTTTTTGCACATGCGATTCTCCTCGTCTCAAAGTCTATGAGGTTTGTGATACATCATACTGATGCATATGATGACGGTGCAGCCAACAGAGGCACCAGTCATCAGTCAGGACCAAGTCAATCTCTCTGGAAAAAAGAGGAAAAGAAAAACATTTTTTTAAGCCTGTGCACAAGGGAGGAGGACAAACACGTCTGCAGTGGCCTCAGTTCTGTTCCACTCGGATACTTAAGGACACTGACTGATTCTTCAGGCTTTCTGCAAAGGTTGTTTACAGTATGTTGGAGGTTTGGTTTGGACTCTGCGGGGACGACCTTATAAAGTTTATATGTTGAGCTATCTAGCAAACATTTACTTATTCAGAAAGCAGACATGGAGCAGCATAAGCCTTCGTGTATTTTGGCCACACATGTAAGTTAAACATTCACCCTCCTTTAGCTCTGTTTCTGGTCTCTACTAACTTCTGAGTGAAATAGTATATTTCAGCAGAGCATTACAACTAAACCGAAACACTCGCGAAACCAAAAAGAATGCGCTGAAAGATGCTGAAAGGTTTTATCGTTGGTACCGCTACTGCAAACACAGTGTTAGCAACATGACTGCTGCTAGCAGCCTGGAAAAAAAACAAACGTAAGAATCCCACTTTGACCTAGAAATCCTGATCTCAGTGCTCTGAGAAGTCAGAGTGAAACACTTGGTGGAATTAATATGCAGGCAGGTTTTGTGACTTACTGATCTAGTAGAGAGAAGGCTGGTCCTGAACCGTCACAAGTCCCGCTGGCAAGGGAAAATGCATTTCAGCGAGGGGACAGACTTCGACACAACACCACTGCTCTCCATCGAGTGAATGCCCGTCCCTTCACTCTTGTTTTTTTCCTTCTTCACCGTCCTTCTCCTCCATCAGATTGGCTCTTTTTCTTTTGCAGTGCAGAGTTTCCACAGTGATTCCAGTTGTTCCACTGTTTCATGGGGATGGCGACCGGGGAAATCAATGCCTCTTCCTGTTTTGGTCGCGCGATGACAGACGTGCTTCCTTTGTGCCGTAATCAGACCTTCATTTTTCTGTGGCAGACCGAACAGCACAGTGAAAGTGAGGTTTATAGAGAACCAACCTCTGCACGGAGCCATTACACTGTGCAATCAGTATTTACTTCAGAATGACACAAAGTTGTCTATTGCCAGTTTGGGCACATTTTCTGAAACATGAAATCCTACAAACACTAACCCCTTCATTCCACTGGGCACGACTCTGTTACCGTCGTTGGCATGTGCGACACTGTTTTATTCCATCTTTATACGTGACTTCCTGTCCCACTGGGAGCGCCATGCCTGCCTGATGGTGATGTGTTACCAGTCAGATGTTGTTGTGTGAGAGGATGCCGCATCAGAGCCAAAGTAGAACATTTTTCAATTTGTTCATTTTATCAGCAATCTGACAGAAAAATGACAGATACAGGTCAAATGAAAAATGCTGAATTTCAGCCCTAGTATCTCACAAACACACACAGACAAAGATCTCCCTCACTTTATGTTCCTCACAGAAGCAGCACAGGGCAGAGCAGCAGAGCAGCAGAGCGCGCCTGCATCATCTGTGAGCGGATCTGGCTGATTGTGATGATAGACAGTGATAGCCAAGCTACCGAGACTCATCTCCCACAGCGCGAAAAAGTATTAATTTAACCACAGCAAAATGTGTGTGTGCTCAATATGACTGCCTGTGGCCAAAATAAGTAGAAATGATCACATTTTCTCTGCCTTTTTTGTAATTTATGTATAAAAACACATTTTAAATAGAAAATCTAGACACTTTTAGGAAAAAGTCAGGTACCAGCAGCGTTATAATTTTGAATTCAACAAAGTTATAGCACATATAAATTTGGAAAATATCAGAAGATACAAAAGTTGTGTCTCTTTGCATCATTTCTTATTGAGATTTACATAAAGAAACCCAGTAAAAGAGAGAAATAACCTCTGCAGCAGCCTGAATAACATCAGGTGTCAGACAGACACCAGCTTCAACAACCAAATCACAGGTTTCTCACTGCCAGTGTTCACCTCGGGGTTACCAAACCAAACCACCAAACCAGTCCTTAACTCTCTCTCTCTCTCTCTCTCTCTCTCTCTCTCTCTCTCTCCCCTGCAGCACTTTGGGAAGAAACCCAGCGTCAGGCAAACCGCCTGCATCCCCCAACAGTAGGTGACATCCACAAGCTGTGCGTGTGTGTGTGTGTGTGGGTGGGTGGGTGTGTACAGTACATGTGTACACGCGCACACATGTATGACTGTGTGTGGATATGTGTGTGCGTTTCTGAGAGAGAGAGAGAGAGAGAGAGAGAGAGAGCTGTGGCTAGCCCTAAACCATCAGCCTAGCGGCGCTACAGTAATAACCACAGGACTCAGTCACTACCACAGGCAATGTGTGTGTGTGTGTGTGTGTGTGTGTGTTAGCTTAAGTGTGCGCATACTGTACGCCTGCATATGTGGGTTTGCGCATGTGGTCATGAGCGTATTGATCCTATTTGTCGTTGCGTGCTTCCTAGCCTTTTTATATTTTGTATATTTCTACTGGTGTTCTACACACACACACACACACACACGTGAAAACGCATGTGGGCACGTGTGTGTAGCATGTTTCCAGGTGTGTTGTGAGCACACAGTATCTCATTTAGAGGCCCGTAGTCCAATCACGGCTCTGTTCTTCAGCCCCGCGCCTGTCAATTCAGCTTCGACAGCGATTGGTTGAAAGGTCCGAAGCCATCGCACAAGGTCACGACAGACAGACAGACACACAGACAGACACACAGATAGACCGATAGATAGATAGATAGATAGATAGATAGATAGATAGATAGATAGATAGATAGATAGATAGATGGATAGAGCTTCCTACATCTGCATACAAAATAATTTGCCACTAAATATATGCAGAGAATGTGAATGATATCATTTTCAAAAAGTGGGATGGTAAAATGAGCCTGCCCTCTATTACCTCCCTCTCTCTCTCTCTCTCTCTCTCTTTCTCTCTCCCCCCTCTCTCTCTCGCTCTCTCCCCTCTCTCTCTCTCTCTCTGGTTGCTGCAGGGTTGATTGGAGGTTTTGTCACGCCTGCTTTGACAGGCCGGGCAGAGCTCAGGTCCCAACGGTTTGGCAATTATCCTCTAACCCAGCAGCCTACTACTGCACGAAAGCACTCGCACACTCACACACACACTCTCACACACACACACACATACATGGCCTGCATGTCAATACGTCAGCGATGGGGAGACAGGCTGTCTGTGTTTTCCATCTCCTTCTCTTTCGCCCTCTCCACATCTGTCTCTCTCTCGCTCTCATTAGCCGGGCGCGTTTTAGAGGGGAGGAAGGTGTGAAACTCCGGAGACTCTTAATATTCCCCTCTAATATACAGTCCATCTTAAGCCATCCAGGGCCTGAACTCGCACACACATGCGCACACACATGCACACACACGCTCCGTAATCCTGGGAGATCAGAAGGGCTCCTCTTCCTCTTGCTAAGTAGCGTTGGACCCGGCTACAGACTCGCTGACAGTCTCTCCAGCTTAGCAAATGTACAGCAGCTTGTCAGGCACAGGAAGTAGCTTAGGCTCCGGAATTAACTTAAACATGCACTTTAGAGACACGGAGGAAGCGGCCGCATCCGGCCTCGTGTTAAACCTGCAATGCAATTTGTAACTTTATTTCAAATTGTAGCAAATCGATGGGATGTACTGTATCCCACATGACCGGTCTTTGTCTGTCTGTGATCCGAAAGCTGAGTCCCGATTCCATGAAACAGTAATACTGTAGAGTCATGTTGCTGTACAATAGTGATATGTACAGCGATAGAAACCTCATCAATAGCAGTAAGAAAATGGTTTGATGGAAAGTTCGACAGTTTCACTTGAATGCATCAAATGCAAATCACAGTTAATGCACATAACTGCTCATAAACAGCCTTTCATGTCGCTTGGTAATAGATGGTGCTACGAGTGAGGCACAAACATAAGAATATATTAACATGTTGCACCATCACCGTGAAATAAAAGTTGTTAGCTTTTGGGCAAATCCACCCAATCGCAAGAAATAACATTATAACTTGTGCTTGTGATCTGATTAGATTTACGCATTAAAACCACGTGGTTTGGGTGAAGAAAAGATTATGTTTTGGCTGACATCTTTTCACAAATATCCCGTGTTTTCATGCTTTCCAGTGTTGAAACTTTGTATCTAACAGCGGTCTCTGGCTTAGGAGGCGTCTCGCTCAGCTGTCAAACTACCACCATCGCCTCCACCTGAAAGCGAGCCCTTATACATGTGATGTAATGTCCATATGAACATGTACAAATCGGAACATATCCCTGGTTTGCATTCAGCTATTTGTGAGTATCATCGGGGTTGGTATTTAGTAATTTGATTATCATCAACAAGTAGTTCTTGGGTTGTATTAGTAGCAACAACATTGGTGTAATTTACACTACCCTACTGACGCCCCTTGAGCAATAATAACATGAAAAAGTGAATAAGAAAAGGACAATTAAGACAAATAGACACACAATGAATTAAGGTCTTTACATTTTTAATTTCAATAATAAAAACTTTTTAAGGCCAAAACTATGAAAATAAGACCCAATGTCCAAATTTACCTTAATTTTCCTTTGTACACCGGCAAGTTGGTCCACCGGGCATGATCTTTAACAGAAGTAACTGCAGTTATATTGTTATTGAGCAGAAATATTGTCTATCAACACCACACTCACAGATGTGTCAATTTCATGCTGGTGCTATGTACTGTGTGAGTGGATTTAGTGCTGAAACAACTGCAGTTAGTCAGAACAAAAAATAAGTCAATTGTAACTTTAGTCAGCAGTTAATTGTATCAACTGATTTGTTGTTGTTTTTTAAATCCACATTCTCCAATGTGATAATTGGCAGCTTTTCTCAATCTAATGTCAAATCTATCCTTTTAAAGATGAAACAATCAATTAATTTAAGAAAATAACCCTTCAGTAATGGTTTCTCCAGCGTTGTTGGAACACACTCTCCCCTGTGAGAGTGGCCGGCGGTGCTCCAGATGTGGCGATGAAGGTGAGGCCACAAAGCAAAGAAGCCCCGGCGACAACAACAACGGCAACAGAGGAAAGTGAAACAAAGGGCTGAGGAGCGACACAGAGTGAGCTTCAGGTCACATGCAGCATGCCTGCCACTTTGCTGGCTTTTCCATAGAGAGCTGCTGGTGCTGGATTATCCCACAGAGTTCATCAGACAGCCCATCAACATGAGTGACAAGTGCAGCGGTGGTGACAGAGGGGATGGATTTATAGCTGGGACTGCAGGTGAATGTTATTAGCTGGTAGGAAGGAGCAGCAGAGGTTTGATACGGAGGGGTCTTGTGTTTCTTCAACATGTTGTCGTAACACATTTTATATCCTTAATGTCAAAATTTCTTTGTAAAAAGGCGCTGCACAAATACACCTGCCTTGTCTTGGCTGTTGTGGGAGGTAAACACGGAGATTGTGCACTCACTGTGTCTGGTATTTAAGAGGATTTTATGTTTTATATTGTTCTTTTCAACACAGATCAGATGTACCCAAATCCAAATTTGTTGTTTACGAAAGCACAAATAACGCGATGGCATCATTTATTCTACCTGAAGTTGCTCGTTATTATTCAAGAAATGAAAGTGAGCTTCATGATTGCATCTACCTTCAGTCGTCCAAACAGATGGAATCAATTTGTTTCTGTGAAGGTACAACAAGTACATTGCCAAAAAATTACACATAATGACTGTCTGTGCACCTGTATTATTAAACACGGTTCTTATATACAGTATATCACCAGCTACAGTTGACAGTTTACCTTCATTTCATGAAGACATTTTTGCTAAAGTTCAGGAGCAGGATCACGCCTCAAGAGAATATATCTTCAGTAGAAAGTAGTTAAATGAAAACTGAACCAGTAACCAGAACGTGTTTCGAAACCAGATCCAATCACATCTGTCGGGTTGGTTTTGGAGGCAGAACTCTCTCTGTGAGAGATATCTTGATACCTGGATGCTCAAAACAAACATTACATGCAAGGAAAAATACCACTTGTCATAAGTGTGAAAACTGAACCGCCCCTCTCATTTAAAATGATTATTTAATGTCACTCATGCAGATTAAACCGAGCATTTATGCACAGAGGAGTCGTGAAAGTTACAAAAATTAGTCAGCATCCAAAAGGAAAAACAGATTTAGTTTGAAACAATAAATGTGTTTTTTCTTATTTTTTAAGTTAATGTATTTTCACAAATGATTCCTTCACAAAATTGTAAGATTAATTAAAGTAATCAATGTTTTTGATTTTGGAAAGAATATCTTAATTTCATCAAATTTCAGATCAGGTTCTGAATGGGTTAACTGACACTTTTAAAATCCGGTCTTTGGATGGGAAAAGGATTTTATTTTAATCCGTCTAATGTTTCCTATTCCAGATCATAACAACAAAAATATGTGTTTTTGTGAGACTGGATACGCGTCTCTATCATGGCTTTATATTCCAAGCTGGTTGAGAATTCACTTCAGAAGCTGTAGACTTCCTTGATAGGACATTTCCCACCTTTTAACTTCTTTAATCAAGTTGTTCATGTTCCTTCCCTTCTCCTGTTTTACAGCGTGGCACCATCGCTTTTTCTTGCTCAGCGCCCTGGGCGCCGTAATCGTCAAATCCATCAACACACTCGCCTCACATCAGATCAGCACGGCGCTCTTTGAAGGAGATGGACGTTGTAGCTTTATCAAACAGACAAAGCAGTGATCTTCCCTTCCGGCGTAAAGCAACTACATACACCTTACAGCAACAAACACCTCTGTGTGTGTGTGCGTGTGTGTGTGTGTGTGTGTGTGTGTGTGTGTGTGTATGGAAGCAGAACAAGTAGATGGGTGTAATTTCATAGGTGCGTGTGCTTGAGTGTGAGTGTGTGTGTGAGTGTAGGCGGACCTTGCCTCAAGCTAAAGTCATTGAACAGTTAAGGAGTTCCTGCTACACTCCAGGCTAAAGCTGAAATGCAACTGTCTGACCACGCGTGAAATTACCACCCTTTCATGAGTGGAAAGCACACACGCACTCTCGCTTACGTACGGGAACACACACAAAATTGTACCTGGACGGTCGTGCACGCACAAACATACTGTACGTACAGTATCTGCACGGCTGTAAGAGACGGGCAAACACACACACGCGCATGATGAAAGCGTGTGAAGAAAGCATGTCATGGCTGTTGGCGGGAACATGGCACGGTGACACGGAGGGGCCTTAGAAGTGCTAATAGTCCTGCCACTGCCATACTGTGTGTGTGTGTGTGTGTGTGTGTGTGTGTGTGTGTGTGTGTGTGTTTCAAGTCATTTTTGGGCTGTATTAATGTGTTTTTCTCTTTATTTACAGTAAACAGCACTTTTCTATCCAACAGTTACATGTACAAAAACTATGCACAACGGAAGTTGTAATAGCGGATTCGATATGTGATTCTGCAACACGGGTATATTATCACATTAAAATGAAACTTACACAGATCACGCAGGGCAGGGACTAATAGAAAAACAGCAGCAGGATCTTTGGGGTTGCACTGCAGCACCGACGCATTCACCGGATCATCTCAGCTGACTGTCCTTTGTCATATAATACAGGGTGATGACAAATATAAACAATGAACAGGTCCGCCGTTCTCATGACTTGTGACGTGACATCCATTCCGCGCAATATGATTGACTGATGCCTTCATTCGCAGTGTGAACGCTCCGAAAAAAAGACCTTGTTCCAAAAAAGAAAAAAGATTTTCAGCTTTGAAATATTCACTTTCTTTGTGCAAGTACTCATGACACAAACATCAGTTCGAATAAAGAAAGAACAACACTGATAAAATGCCTCCAGGACCCCGTGGTATAGTCAGGAAAAGATCATGTTATGGCTTACCTGGTACTGTCGACAAACTCAGACAATTGTCCCAATGTCTCGTAAAAAATGTCCAGGGTTCTTTGTTTCTTTTGCCAATAACGACGTGACCAACACCTTAAAAAATGTCATTAGTTTCATGGTTACAAGCGTTGAAACGCCGTCTCAAACTGTGGGGAGAACAATATAGTTTCCTGTTTTGGTTTTCGTTCCTTCCTTTGTGCCGTAACCTTCGTTTTCACCGGGAAAAACCGAGTCCACTGGCAGACCAAATAGCAAAGTGAAAGCGAGGTTTATAGGGAGAAAGTTGTCTTTTGTCAGTTTAAGGTAAGGAAATACCATAATTCATGTTGAATTAAAGCCATAGAACAGATAATGATAGACAAGAACTAAATGAGTAACAGTGTAAGAGACAGCCAACAGCCAACCACCTCATGCTCACTTTTCACTGAACTGTATTAAAGTTTCACTGCTGTTCCCACTTAACGTAAATCTTTAATAGAGGGATGCTTTGCATCAAGACAATTCAGGCTGTAATTAGAGGATGAGCTCGCACTCGCGCTGATGTTTTCAACCTCCCCGAAAGAAAGGCAGGGAATTCTGTGATCTGGAGCGCAGGAGTCACTTAGTTTGACAATTGAAATATTTCCCCCGAAGAAGAAGTTTGTAATTTACATTTGTTTTTGTTGTGTACAGCGAATTTATTAAAAGCCATTTATTCATCCTGGCAGAGCAAATCTCTAGCCAGTCATCCCGGGCTCTACTCGACTAAAGGTTTTCCGTTAGCTCGGCGGCTAACTGATTTTGAGCGCTCAATAACACTCAGTCCGTCGATTGATGCTAAAAACTGCTCAGCTTACTTAGACGTGAAAACTCAATACAGAATCCGCTCATGGTTTCTGTACACAACCTGTTTATCTATCTGCCAATCAATCTATCAATCTACGTTAGGCCTTACACACACACACACACACACACACACACACACACACAGGGTGCCGGTTTAGTAGGGTAATACAGTCTCAAGCCCTTTGTGAGGCAGTGTGTCACAGTGCATTATCCCAATTTCAGATCACAGTGAGCGTCATTTAGGCACACACATACAGTATGTACTGCTTACACACACACACACACACACACACACACACACACTCCGAGCCATCACAGCAGTCGTCAGTTAGATTTGGTTCTTTTGAAGCGGAGCAGAAGTGCGGTAATGTCACAGCCTTGGGCGACAGACTGCTAGCACCCTGACACCCATATTACTCCCCTGCTCCTCCTCCTCCCCTCCAGCTCACCCCATCCTCCCTCTCCTCTCCTCTCCTCTACTCTCCTCGCCAAACCCGCCCGCCCACCGCCGACACCACCTTCCTGAAACACACACATGCAGACTGTCACGGCATATCTGGCTCCAAACTCCTACTCGGGCTCTGTGTTTTTAATATCTCCATCTCGAATAATGTGTCCTCTCCCTCAGCTCAGAGACAGAGGGGGAGAGAGAGGGGGCTAGGATACACTCAGCATCGTGATATAGCTGGTTTAATGTCTTCAACATGCAGAATATTCTCAGTTCCTGTCGTGCAACTTTGGTTCGCTGGGTGAACGCAAATCACGTTGATGCTTGAGAAATGCCCAGAAAATCTAAGTTTACCCAAAATTGGGGTTCATTGGTCGCACACTACAGAAGAACCCTTGAAAAATTTTTACCGAACTGTAACAACACTTTCATACTTGATTCTGATTTAAAGGTGCATTATGTAGTTTTGGGGAAGAACTTTTAATCAAAAGAGAAGGCCTGAACAAACTTAATAAACAAACTCTTTTTGCTTTCACGACTGAATAAACTGAATAAACAAACTGACCTTAAAGGACAACACAATTTCATACTGTTTTACTTTGTTTATATGTGGCAGACTGAGAACAGCTTGTTTATTCAGTTATGGACAAAAATAAACATTTCTGAGTTTCATAATGTTTTAAACATGTGGTACCGAGCACTGATACTTTGTTATGGTTTGAGTTTTCGTTTTTAGTATTTTCTATTTTATTTTGAAGTTTTCATTTCCTCCCTTTGTCTGTTTTCCCGCCCTTTTTTGCTCCTCACCTGTGTTCTATTAGTTACCACTACCTGTAGACTTGTTTTGTCATATGTCTTGTGTCCTTCGTGTTCCTTCCAGCAGTCCTAGAGCTTCTTTGATTTGTACTTTATTTAGTTTTTTTGTGTTTTTGTATTTTTTTTTTTCTTGTGTTTTTTGCTGGCTGTCTTTTGATCAGCTTATTATTAAAGCTTGTTTTTGTTTCTTCGTTTGGGTCCTTTTTTGTCTCAGCCGTAACAGACTTTTGTCAACCTTAAATCTACTCAAATGATGTCCAAAACTATGAAAATGAGACCCCAGTTGAGTGAAATACAGTATCTGGTATGGTAACATTTCACTCAACAGAAAACACACTTCATTTCCTCTATTCAGTCATTCAGCAAACAGGAAATTGTTCTATCCACTGTAACCTGTGACTATAGACAGAATGCACAGCGAGAAGTGTATGTTAGCAGTAATGATATTTTTCCTGTAAGGCTTGAGGTGAGCTCCAATATCAGCCAAGAATGTGGCACTAAGCTGCTTCTCACTTGTCTTCTCACCTCTGCCTCCACAAACGAGGCAATTTGGGAAATGTGATTTCGGCGGTCAGAGCGGCGGCAGGAACTGTTGTGTCTCCGAACTGTGCTCACAAATCTGTGACATATCGACTGAGAGATTTATTCAGTTCAAAAAACCTTGGTGCTTCCAGTGGATTTTCCTCGGTCCCTGCTCTGTCTAGTCATCGGTCACACTCGGGCTCAAGGACGATGTGTGAAAAACATTTGGGAGGAAAAAGAAAAGATTGTTTCGAAAAAATGTGCATGAGAGAGATGGGTGAGCAGGTCCGTGGTTGTGTGTTGTATTTTTGCAGTTGTGTGTACAAGCAGGCGTGTGTAGAGGTATGCATTGTAACTCTTTTGTGTTTATGTGCGTGTATTAAGTATGCTGCGGTGCATGGATGTACTATATTACTTTGTTTGCAAGTGCAGCTATGTGTGTGTGTGTGTGTGTGTGTGTGTGTGTGTGTGTGTGTGTGTGTGTGTGTGGTAGTTATGTGTGTGAGATAGACCATGGCCCGAGGTCATATCTGCGTCAGGCGGCTGCTAGAGCTCAGTGCCGAAGCATGATCCCCTACGCCTTTAATTAGACACATTAACATACACACACACATACAGTAGAGTACACACAGACAGGAGCACACACACACACACACACACACACACACACACTTATTCACTCTCACTTCATCCCCATCCTCTCTGTGTCTCCCTCTCTCTCTCTCTCTGCCTCCCACAATAGGCCTGTTGCATGACCCGAGGCTATGCCGACCACACCACATTAAAACCTGGACTAATCAACCTCATACTCTCATGGACACTTACCCACACACACACACAGGCCCACCCCCATGTGAGTCACACTTAAGCTCTCACACACACACACACACACTCTCTCTCAGACACACTCTCAGCTTGTTAATTCTCCAAACAGAACATGAACTCGGAGTCACGGTGGTTACAGTCTGATTAGATGTGGTGACTGTGGCGAGGAGCGAATTAAACCTTGAACACGACCAAATAAACAACAAGACGGACTCGATTTGGGAATAAAGAAGGACGCAGGGATGATTCGATACCTCCCCTTAAGCTTTTTAACTGTACATCGTACAGTCGACGAGGACGTGAAATCGATGAGCCTGCCGGTGGTCAAATTGAACCAATCGCCCGCTGTGTTAATGTATAATCATGGTGCTGAGGTAATGCAGAGTAGTGTCACCATTACGTACAGACAAATGATCACACAAGTCACACAACCATATTCTCTAAACCCTGGGGTTCAACAGGGGGTCCGCCAGCACTAGGGAGTCCTCACAGTTAAAGCTGGGGGGCCATCAAATTATTGTTTGATAATATTTTGAAAAGTTTCAAACATATTATTAACAAGTTTAATTGTTTAAAAAACGACCTTTAAAGGTGCAGTATGTAAGAATTGCAGCGATATGTACTGAAGTTAGCATGCTAACTAGCTAACCCCGGCCCCAGTCCAACACCAACACTTCCCTCAACTCCCAATCCGGACCACTAGCTGCACAGCTAACGTGGCTAACTAGCTAACAGCAGTTCCCGTTCACGGCAGTAAGCGGTAACTCTTGCGATATGCCGTTTCCCAGTTGTTTTGAGTATATATGTATTTTATCAATAAATAAATCAATAATAATCAGTAAATATGATGATGTGTATTCTCTTCATGTCTCTCTTCAAACAGAAGAGGCTTTTTTTTGGCTTTATGACAATTCATGAAACAATAACTGTAATCATAATAAAGTAGAATTCAATACCATGGATAAGTAAAAGTACATGCTACAATTATAATTTTCATACCATGGTATATCTTAAAAAACAGCATACTGCTGCAATCCTATTAAACAGCAAATGTAGCATCAACAAAGTGCAGAAGAAATGTGTTCAAACAAACTGCATCTTCAGTTTGCCTGCATATCTGATTTTAAATTAAAAGCCATCATCAGCTCAATACATCAGTCTAAACCTGGTTCAATGTCTTTCCTCGAGGATTAAACAAAACAGATGTACACACTCGACTGCTGGAAGCTGTCAATAACTGTAATATCCTCATTTGCATGTTGCTTTTCCACACTGAAAACACAGCGACAGACAATCTGCAGTAAATCCGTGTCAGACATTCAGTGAGTCTTGAAGTCCACCTCGCAAATGAAGAGACAAATGAAGAAACAATCAGTAATCAGCAGACTTGCCTCGGTTCGTTGAAAATCAGTAGGTTTCCACCGGCTAGTTGCTTGAGGTGTGGACGTAACAGTAGCCTCAGGGTGCAAAGCCAGGGATCCTTGAGGCTGCCATAAGGAAGTATTGTGAGTAATAGAGGCATGCACTGGCCACTAACCTGCAGCTAAATACACTGGGAGGCACACACACGCTGTTTAGAGTTAGTCTTTGATCCATAAACACAGACACACACAAGCTTCTGACAAATCTGTGTATCGACAAAACAATTAAATAATATTGCACTTGTTTCAGCATCACACGCATTCACATTATTACTTAGAGACAGGAAAATATGAGAAGATTCAGACAAAAGCTCCACATCAATCCCCTAGCCTAGAGATCAGAAGTGAACAATAAGCCTGTTTTAAAGGGACAGTTCACCCCAATATCAAAAATACATGTTCCCCCCCTCTTACCTGTATTGCTGTCTATCCATTTGAAGTGCTTTGGTGTGAGTTGTTGATTTTGGAGATATCAGCCATTGAGACATCTTCCCACTCGCTAATGTAATGGAACTACATGGCACCAAAAAATATGTAGGAGCTTTAACAATGGACCAAACTACACCTGTCAAATCATGAAGGAGTAGCTTAGTTAGATTGGTTGGCTAGCCTCTCGTCCTTCCCATGTGAAACTGCTCATACCAACTTCTGTGAGAAGTAAAATATACTGTATCTACTTACATTGCAGCCAATATAAGTTTGATTGCTGGTTTCTAACTGGTTTCTTCTGATTGCAGAATTTTGACAATTTTGTTGTTATTATATGGCACTACCAATATGACTGATGGACAAAACTACATAAATAAGACCCACGTTCTGTAAAGGTGGAATATGTACAAGAGCAACTCAAAAGAAATGCCACAAACTGCGACGTAGCGTCCGGACTGGGAAATAGGAGCAGACTGGGTAAGTGCTATTTTTATACCGCTAGCACAGGGGCTTTGGACCTGGACATGCTGAGGCTAGCTGGTTAGCATGCTAACCTCAGTGGATATCTCTGTAACATAATACATAGACATCATAATGTTATAACTGCTTTGTCTTTACATTTCAGTGATCATTTTGATTGTTTTCAACTAAAACCTTACATATTCCATCTTTAAAGAGCAGTTCACTTTAGCAGGCAGCTAAAAAAAAAAAAGAGTTATGAAGGATCGTAGTTGGTACTTGCCAGTTTTGGATGGAGTTGCAGCTGTGTAAATATGTACCGTACACACACACAAACACACACACACTCACACGTATGTATGATGGAGCAGTAGGCAATCGGACATGAAGGGTAGAAAGAGGTCGATGGTTCGTGCTCCGAGCACCTCTCACCTGGAAAACTAATGATTATTGACTTCCCTCCAGCGAGCGTTGGGGACGTTCGCCTCAGGCCCTCGACCAGCCCCCCGCCCCCCCTCCATCCCCACACACACACACACACACACACACACACACACGCACACAAGCTACAGAAGTACAGTTGACACCAGACACATGCAGCCTCAGAGGCAGAAGGCATCGGCCATTTAGCATCGTTCCAACGGAAACCACGCACACACATGCACACTTGGTGTTGACAGACAGGGGTTAGTGAGGAAAGGGGGGTGGTGGTGGTGGTGGTGGGGGTCCAAAGACAACGTAGAGAGAGGTTTGGTGTGGGAGGGGGGGTTATTGTCTGCCTCTCTTTTTTTCACTCCAGTAGCAGCAGCATTGCCTGGGGGGCTTCAGCCCTGCCACTCCCTGCCAGAGGAGAGAGGCTGTCACTACGCGTCTGTGTCACCGTGTGTGTGTGTGTGTGTGTGTGTGTGTTATAGTGTGTTGATGTGAATACGTATATCAGCATTGTACATGTACACATATGTGCGTTTCTGTGCTTTTTCATTTGTGTGTGTTGGTGTGCCCGTGTGCAAGTTTCTCTGTTTGTGTGTGTGTGTGTGTGTCACTCCTGCTCTGTGTCAGCTGCTTAAAGCTGCCAGGCCACATTGTGTCTCTCTCTCTCTCTCTCTCTCTGTCTCTCTCTCCCTCCCTCCCTCTCACTCGCTGGGCCTTGATTGGTCATGTTATTGGTTTCCGGGGGTAACCCAGGCACTATCAAGCCGGGAAGGAGCAGTGCTTCGAGAGGAACTTCTCGTAACTTTTTCCATCAGTTAATCAGCCGTTGCAGTGAGTAACAAGCTGTTTCATGGTGAACTACAACCTGCAGCAGTGACCTCCTGGAGGCTTGTTGTCAACAGAAGCACGACCCAGGCTTATAGTGTCAGCTGCACATCATTATCTATCATATATCATAAGTGCTAATATTAGCTATGTTAGCCACCTTAAGCTGCTAGTCATATGAAACGAAGTAGGACTGTAGCTGCAAAACCCCAAATGTGTATTAAAATGAGCAGTTTTATTGCTTATAAACTGAACTAAGCACCTGTAAGAAGATGGTTTTAAGAAGTCTAGAGCTCAGAATTTTGATATTTACAATAATAATGAGGTAATAATACAAACTCAGAAATATTAATTTTCTTCATAACTGAATAAACAAGCTGTTCTCAGAGGAAAATAAGGTCCCAGGTGGCAGGGTCCGCCACATGTAAACAAAGTAAAACAGTATGAAACTGTGTTGTCCTTTAAGGTCAGTTTGTTTATTCAGTCATGAAAACAAAGAGAGTTTGTTTATTTAGTTTGTTTAGTCAATTAAGATCTTTCTCTTCTGATTTAAATGTCTTCCCCAAAACTACATAATGCACCTTTACTAACCAATAACTGATTAATTTGAAAAATATTCAGTAGATTTATGGACGATGAAAACTCTATCCAGTTCCCTCAATGATATTATAACACCACTGCTATGTGTTCATGAGCAGTACAGGCATTTCTCCAATTCAGTAATAAATCAACAACAAAAATGTCCCCGTATGACTCTCTGGGATAAAATCAAGTCGCAAACTGAGACTCACTGTGGAGACTCGTGTTTATTTGAGTATTTGTGACACTAAACATAAGAGAGAGCCTCTGCTCAGTTAGGCAGGCTTGGATTAAAAATATCACCAGCAGCAGACTGACAGACACCGGCCTCGCTGTTTTCATCGTCAGTGAAAGTATCAGTTGACTGATGTGAGGTTGTGGTTGTGTGTCTGCTGCCGTCTGTCTGGGATGTCTGGCTGGATTCAGCACGTCAGAGCGACGCGAGGAGGTTTCCCACAACTGACAGATGTGTTAAAGCCGAATCGGCCCTCGAAACCCAGCCGTGTCACCTCCGACACGCCGCTGTCAGCTTCCCCCTGACAAGCTCGGGAAGTGAAATGTCTCTCTTGTTCGACTCAAAGGGAAGCATCGTGCTTCTTGAGCGTTTTTAAATGTGTTTGTCATCAGAGTGATTAAGAAATTTGACTGAAATCTGAAGAACTTTTCATATTTTGTTTTCAGCAGGAAGATTAATATATTTGATATCTTGTGGGTCATTTAATGACACTGTTTTACTGCCACAAACATATTTATGATAACATTTAAGACCTCTACAGCGTTTGACGTAAAACTACAAAAGCATTTCTGACTCACTCTAAACACATAGCATCTTATTATGTAATAAGCTGCTTGTATAGACGACCTGTGTGGTCTTTTTTCTGATGAGAATGGGCTTTTTCAGTCCTTCCTGTGATGGAACTGACATAATATTATGCCTACTCTCATTGTGATGACCACTCGCAGATGCAAATTTCACACATTTACGGTGAAAAATAAGAAAACTACATCGTCAACGGGTCACATCGGCAGAAATGCTCATTTTGGGCCTTCAGCCAGTCTTCATCGGCCGATGCTGTTAACATGTCAGCATTATCATGCATGCACCCAAGTATACATAAAACGAATGCACATTTCAAGTTAAAGCTCCTGTGTTAGGTTTAATATCTTACCAACAGGAGCTTTAAATAAGAAAATTATTTTAATATAATTCTTTTAGGTGGCTAAAATATGTCTTGCTGCTGGCCCCGCTTAGCAGTACAACGCTCTGCTTCCTGTCGGTGCTACGTGCTGCTTCTCCACACAGGGGGAGAGCTGATGGTCTACTGCAGGTAATAAGCTGAATAGCGATAAGCACCTCATACAACCCCACATCAAAAGACCCCAACTATCACTTAAATACTTAACATATAAGTGAAATCTTTACTGACGTATTTAATTAATTTTCTGCCAAAACTTGGAACCTTGCATCACAAAAGACTGTTGCCTTTGAGGATGATTTAGGCAGCGGTTACTGAAAACGCCTGAGTAATAACAAGATGTGTTTATTTCTTAACAAATGTGCTGCTGATGTCTGTTGATATTACAGAATAGCCAAAGAACAAAATGATTTCACATCCTGTCGACAATTGTTCTAGTTCTTGACTTTGCGTCGACATAATCCTCGACTGATTCAGCAGCTAACCAATGAGCAGGGAGGCAGAGAGCGAGGAGGGCTGAGAATAAAGGGACGTGTGGAAAGACAGGGCAGACTTTTAACTCTTTTAATTCTGCTGGAGGAAGCTGGTTAACCCTTAAGTGTTTCGCCCTGAGGACATCCATGAAAACTTAATCAGCCCCACCTGGGATGGGCACCTCCATAACAATGACTGCTCATATATATGAGTGTGTGTGTGTGTGTGTCTGTGAAATGGGCATGCATGGAGAGGCTGTGAGCCGTGGTCAGTGAGGTATGCAGGTCCATTTCTTATTGATGAGCGGCGGGCAGATGATGGGCGGAGTCTGTGGTGTGGTGGCAGCACCACAGAAGAAGAAGAGAGCAAATCAGGAGATGAAGGCATCCTGAGAACCATATGCACCATTTCAGATCGGTTAGCATGCCCAAAGGCATGAGAGCTTTCATCTGAATATGCCAACTTTGTACTGCATGCAAAACCACCGTAGTAGCTGCAGGTCAGTGTGGTCTGTTCAGTGTGCGTGCGTGTGTGTCCTTACAACAATGTGTGTATCTGCCTGCAGAGATCAATACTTTGGGTGTCCGATGGTCTGCTGCTCATCAATAGCATTGATCACATACTATCTTATCTATTCTGTATGGTAATGCATTGAAGCTAATGAGACCACACACACACACAGACGCACACAGACACACACACACAGCTCATCCCACCTGAGAGGTAATTTCTTTCTCTTGCTGAGAGGCACCAGAACAAAACATTCATTTATTATTCAGAAATATATTATTCATCTATTCAATTAGCTACTGTTCTCCTCAGCCAACCTAAAGAATCAATGTGGGCAACGGATATGATATGCACAGTCCGTCGTCTGACGCACACACACACACACACACACACGGGGAGAGGTCAGATAGACTGTGATCAGAATTTGTAATAGACTCTCCGACCTGAAACCACAGAGCAGAGCAGACCAGCAGAGACACAGAGCCTCACACACACACACACACACACACACACACACACACACACACACACACACACACACACACACACACACACACACTCAGACAGACACATGGGCACTAACACACACTTTCACATCCAGAAAACACACACCATGCAGACACACACAGAGGAGTAAAAGGTCTGACTGTACACCAATAAACCACGAGGACGTTTCAGGGACGCTTCCAGGGTTTCAGTAATTTAAGTGTCTTCTGTTCTGAATGTGATTTCAGCAGATTAAAGAAGTCCAATAAAAGACTGTTTTGGTGATCATGGCAACGTGCAAACAGGATAACAAGTTATTAATGAGCCAGAAATCACTGTTTTCAATAGCGACCATCCAAAACGTAAACCCTGGGTGTGATTCAATGGCTGTGTCTCAATTCGGGGGCTGCATCCTTCGAAGGACGCGCTCTACGAAGGCTGAACTGAGCGATGTTACATGAGACGGTCTGGTCTATGCCCTGACCTTGCCCCTGCATCACGAAGCGCTGCTCCTGTCACCAAGCAACCTTGGACATATTGGGGTCCCTTGGCTTTTTTAATAATTGTATCGTTAGCTATTGGAGTGAATTGAAACCCCATACTTACATACTTAAACCCCCGAATTGAGACACAGCCATTATGTCAAACACCTGCCTGCATTTATACTGTATAGTGAGAGTTTTGTACCTGGGGACCGTTTGCCACTCACCAATTTGGGAGGGCAGTCGTTTTTGTCTGCATATAAAGTCTTCTATTTGCTCACATGGACATTTGCCTGACAAAGACCTTGAAGTTGAAAACATTTCACCATTAAAAACATTGTTTGCTAGGAGAGCTTCTCCTTTCTGTCCGTAGGAATGCTGACCCTAACCCCTCAGTCGCTGGATGGATCCATAAAAATGTGCAGTTTCGAAATACTGGTGCCTTCAAGTAGAGTCGTGTTCATGAAAAGAGCCGATCTGAACGAGTTACTGAAGTGATGGTCTTTCTGAATAGCTCAAACAAAAAAGAAAAAGGTTTTTAAATGGCCATGAAAGTTCCTTCTGGAGAGAGATTGTTGATATTTTAACTGAACAGCCAAACAAATACCTCCCGTCCTTCAATGCACCATCGGAAGCTTCGCCCCTCAAGTTCACGGACACACATTGCCAAGGGAATGACACTCAGAATTTTGTTAGCTGATCGAAAGAGAAATATGCTGCTGAGGGCGAGTCAAATATTTTCACATCAAGTTGGTAATGTAATATCTCCAATGCTGAATGTTTCATTTCTATCATGGCGTAGATCTTTTCCTCGTGGGCGAGGACGTGGAAGAGGGAAGGTAGCCGGCAGAAGCAGAGGAAGAGGCAGAGGTTGGTTGGTTCCCCTATTCCTATTAGTTGGAATAGTGTTGTGTTGCCAAGCCACTTTGCTTTGCTGAACATGACATGAAAGCTGGTCTCCTGTACGGTAAGTAATGTTAGACTAACTTCCCATAAGCTCTCGGGGTGATAATAAGTTGCTGTGTTGAACCAGCAGGGACTTGGCTTACTTTCTCTGTTAACACAGTGAAGTGATGGCTCAGCGGATGAACGTGTGGTCGAGAAACGGTTTCCAAAAATAAACCAGTTAATTTCAATTTTATAACTCACCACCACTGCAGCTAATGGGGGAAGCTATACTGGATTTTAGTGACGCCAACAGGAAAAAAACTTGCTGTGTTCATTTAACAAAAAAATCCTCCCACGGCTTTTTTTGGTAACCGACAACTTTGGAGCGCAAACTGTTCCACAAAGACTTTTGTGGAGCGATGCACGCCGACGCTCTGACACTGACCTGCGTGTCAGCGTGCAACCGATGTCAGCCTCCGCATCACTTTGGGGATAAAGTCTTGACAAAACAGAGCCGTTTCCAGTAGGAACTAGCCAGAGGTTATGTCCCCGTTTGTCGCATTCGTCAAAAGAAAAAGACTCATCCATTTAATATTGTGCATCGCTCAGAGCCACCCATCATCAGAGTACGTCGAAGAGATAGAGAGTGACAAACAGGAAGAGAGAGATCGGAGATAGAAAGAGAATAAAGCGGGGAGTGTGTGTTTGCATGTGTGTGTGCACGGCGGTGAGTTCGCTTCAGATAGAGACATTGGGCCATTTTTTGTCCCTCCTCGGAGGGGATAATTATCTTTTGCATATTCATATATGCAAACACGACATGAATAATTTCCCTCTCCACCTTCCTCTCCCTCTCTCCAAAGGTTAGCTCATTAATTACAGCCCAACAATTAGCAGGAAATATTTTTATAATTAATTATTTGCTGTTTCTTTGGCGCCAGCGTTCGTGCATAACTTACAGCGGGGTCAGAGCCCAGGACAGCTGTTGAGGGTGTCTGTAGCAAATGGCGTGCCCATGCTAATGCGGGATATGTTTGTCCTGTGCTTAGCTGTTAATGTGATGTGTGTGTGTGTGCGTGTGTGTGTGTGAGAGAGAGAGAGGATACAGAGTCAAACTATTTCAAAATAAAAGCATGCATCAAGGCAAAACCACACACAAGCAAATCAACGCACATGTCAAGACAAAAACATGCACACACAGACCAGATACTCTCTCTAACTCTGCCTCAGACACACACACACACACACACACACACACACACAAATACACACAGGCAGCGGTCTGAGTGTTGGTTGTTGCCTGTGGGCCTGTGGTCTTTGAACTGCCTCTCAGACTCCAGTCTGT
The DNA here is from genome assembly GCF_965226575.1 of Pagrus pagrus. Taxonomy (NCBI): domain Eukaryota; kingdom Metazoa; phylum Chordata; class Actinopteri; order Spariformes; family Sparidae; genus Pagrus; species Pagrus pagrus. The sequence continues at coordinate 17,927,044 of NC_140200.1, read as the reverse complement.
CCAAATTCACTATGAGAGATCCAGCTCTCTGCCTGCCTGAACTACTGCAGCTCAAACACACACAAAGAAAGAAACACACACACAACCCAAAGACAGACGGACAGACAGAGAGGCAAACACATGCACTGAAACACACACACACACACACACACACACACACACACACACACACACACACACTCCAAATCAGTGCACCTTAGCTTCCTGCAGAAGTTCTTGGAAAGTGAATTTTGCTTCTACCTCGAGTCAAACATCCAACAATCCTCAGCTAAAACTTCAGGTAGGAAATTATTCAGGAGATCGTTTATCAGCCGAACACTTTCCCGTCATTGTTTACAGCACCATAATAAACTCTTCTTCTACTGTTTTAAGTCTAAAGAAGCAGCAGCACTGACCTGAAGGATCCAGACGTACTGTTATGTCTGAAAGGCAAAATATGTGTTGTTAGAATTTGTGTGTTTGCTCTTTATTATGTGCAACGCTCTGCTAAGGCACATTTGAAGGAAACGCAGTCGTCCCAACATCAGTGTTTTCCTTCTTAATTTGGTTTTGTAATGTCTTGATTGCATTCACTGCATTAATTGTCGCCTCTCCCGTGGCCTCTGTTGTCTTTCAGACATCTTGATTTCTTTTGGTCTGTCAGCGTGGATAGACACTGATAAGGATGCATCAACAACAGCTCTGTTTCAAAGGCTTTCATCCAAAACAAAGTGAATATTGTACATAGCGTATGGCCAGACAGTAGACAAAGAAATACTGCAAGTGGCGCTGAAAACGTGGTGACCTGTTGGGCACGTCTGGACTGCTGGAGCTGCTTTTCATTTGCTGTGTAAAATATTAGTCAGTATGATTGTTTCTTTAGTTTTGGACTCCCCTTTTCTCTATAAAGCAGCATTATGTAGTAATTCATATTTTGTTTCTGTAGCGTCACATGCTTACTACATGGAAACTCGGGACGTCATAACAATGTAGTGTCTTGAAAACTTGAAAACATGGAATTTTTTTGCCATGCAGCAGTCAAAGTTTGCATATTATGGTGCTTTTTTATATACACTTTTAAACACCACTATGCAACAAACACAAAATATTTTTTTATTAGTTTTTTCGAACAATGAACGAGGCATCATCCAGTTTTGTTCCCACTTCCCTTCAAAAGTGCTTTGTGACTTAAATCACGAGCGACGCCAGGCCGAGCTAACATAACCTAAACCAGAGACGATAAAACCTGGCTGTAACGTGCTGCCAGCTAAACCTCTGTCAGACTGGACTGACTGGTTTGGGATCAGAAACTAGCAAGTTAACTTTGCTAACACAGTCAACCACCAACTGAAGACATGTAACTTAGCAAGACAGCGCAGACTGCAGTCAGGCCAGGCGGCTGTCTTGCAGCCTTTGATTCATCACTAAATGTCACCAACAACAATAAAAAGCCAGTCTGAGTCTCTTGTCTCTTGCTCGGTCTTTCGTTTCTATTTCTTAGCTTCCTCTGTCAACGTCCTCTTCGGTCTCTCCACCTCTGTAATGAAATCTGTAGAGGATGCTGAGTCTGGTTCTGGTGCCCATTCTGGGCCTGGCAGCCATTTTTGTACAGAACCGGGTCATACAGTGTCAGCATTGTGTTAAATTCAACTACCTTGACACCGGAAATGGCAATTTGGCCTCCACTTTGGGATCACTTTGTTGGAATTCGACTAGCAGCTGGTGGTTACTTAGAAACTTCATCTGACATAAGCTCTGCGAATAGTCCGCATATGTGATGTGTTCAATGTAGCCAGAGCATCAGTGCTACTGATACGTGACGTTTAATTGTCGAAGGGTTTCAAGAAGACCTCAAAAATTACAAAGGTGGTTTCTCAGCTTTTAACCTTGAATAGTGTGAATTGAGGCAAATTCTTTGAACCGAACTGAATCGATAAAGTGCTTCATAATTTCCACCTCATGTAGCCAAAAAAGGGATTAAGAGTGGGCACGTTTCCCCTTTTCTCATTATGAAGCTCACTAAATCTCTGCCGCCACGCAGTACTGTTCGCGTAGAGGCGCTCCAACAAGCTGTTGTTTTCGTTGTCATCCTCACCACATTGAGTCAACAGGTGCTTGAGGTGATAAAAGCAGCAGTTCCGCTCGCAGCATTTAATGCAAAGTGAACAATAAGACATGATGGTAACCGATTCCTTTGGTCAACATACCAAAGGGCTGTAATACTTTACTGTCACTGCGCTGTACGGCGGATAATTTCCCTCCTCGCTGGTGAAGGCCTGGCATCTTCTCACTTTGATCCACACTCTCTCCTCACGCTGTGAAATGAGAGGTGATGTGACTGCGCCGCCGAACGCCGCGTGTGTAGTTTGTCTCTCGGCTTTAAAGGAGCGCGTCTCAGCGCCGAGCAACCTGTCCTGTTCGCTTTCTCCTGAAGACTAATTTACCCACGCTGCCTCTCATGTCTGCGCCACTCTTACACCGCAGCAAAGGAGTTGTTGACTTCCACAGAGGCGGGAAGGTGTGCGTAAGTACACTCATCAGCAGCGTGTGTGTGTTTGTGTGTGTGTTTTTGAGAGAGAGAAATAGAGACGGGGATGACGCGTGGGCGTTTGAAGAGTGAAAGGAAACATTCTCCCACTCTCTCCTCCCATTAAACATATTTGTACATTTCATCGCCAATAAAAACAGCAAATCAATCTCATCCAGCACTCTTCAGAGGGCCCTTTGAAGTCTTCTTAGTAAATGACCTCCCACTTTCCCCATCAACCGCAACCCCCCACACCCCCTGAAAAAAAGACTAGTGCAATATTTATTTCACTTCACAAAATTTTTAAGTTTTTTTCTTCTCTTTTTTTTTTAAGGAAAATCCTTGAAATTTTCATCAAAAGCATTCTAATCAGGCACTCCTCAGGTCAGCTAATGAGTTGGCAGGAGTGGGGCCCTCGCCGGGCGGTTCTCTTCAAAGGGCTAGCTCATTAGCGTTAGCGGCTCTGATTATGATACTTTCACATGCTCCCCTCCACACACACACACACACACACACACACTTGGTAGCTCACTGACGCTGTCTCCCTTGCATCCACACACACACACACAGAGAGAGAGAGAGCTGTCATTAGCTCAGTTAGCATCATTAGCATCATTAGCAGCCAAGGTCAGTGTTTGAAGCCAGAGACAGACGAGCGACCTCCATCTTCCTTCAACCAGCCTTTCAAAATGTCTCCTGGCTACTTTAACAGCTCCAAAGTTACAGTGCTACAATTAGGCCAGAGGAGAAGAGGCAAGAGAGGAGGACGAGCTGAGACGAGGGGAGAAGGAAAGGAGAGGAGTGTAAACCGAAACAAAGGGTAAAAGAAAGAAAAACAAATTCACGCTGTGCCCTTTCTGCCCTTTAACTTTCCAGGATTTCAGAAGCGAGCGTTTTCCCACCGTCGTTCTCTGCCGGCAGAGAGAGAAAAGAGTTCACATGTGATTTGCCACAACTCCACTGAGAATTAATTAAAAAAGATGAAAAAAAAAAAGATGTCACCCCTTCGTGGATTATTCAGCCTCACATTTACCTCTTGATAACATCACGTCCCGGTCTATGTGGTGACTCTGTGGGTGAGGTTTTCATGTTTGCTGACATTCATTGGACCGTCATGGTGAAGGCACGATGGATGTGAATTATTAAATAATTTTTCTACTCGAGTATGAGATCTCCAGCGCTGGTTCTCAGGTCTGAGTCCCTTCTGAGACGGTAGATTCCACTTCCGTTTCATTTTTTGCACGTTTTTTTGGATGCTACCAAAATAATCAACAACCTTTATGCAAATGTGTTGCAGAGGATGTGACAAGATTACATAATTCAAAAGCTCCGATACCTCAGGGCATTTCATTGCTGTTTCACACATAAGATTGCAGTATTTTCTTAATTTTTTCTAATTCGTCTCTCCTGTTCCACTTGTACCTCGTGGTGTTTTTATCAGCAGCTGTGGTTTTCAGGAGGACGCCAACATGGCAGCAGCCCTCCAACTCTTGCACAAAAATGATGTCATGTTTTTGTTTTGTCTGTTCCACGTTCGTGCTCATTCTGATTACGATGCTGACGCGTGACGATTTTGTTGATGTATTTTAAATCCGGTCATACCTTGTTTGGAGGAAATGGCAGGATGGTAATCTGTATGTTGTTTGTATCGCTGTCCTGAGGTTTATGCATGTATATAGATGCAGTGCTGCTGAGCCTAAGTTATTTAATGTTTCAAAACCTTTTTCTCTCACGTCATACCTTTGTGTTTATGATCTAGCTAGGGTTTAGGCACAAAAAACACTTGGTTGGGGTGAGGAAAACAATGTGGTTTCGCTTAAAATAAGACGAAGACAACAATATACATGTATATAATCTTACATTTACAACCATCCATTTGAGGGCAGCTAGGCTACAGATGTAGTCCTGGGATAAAATAGAGTTTGACACCCGTGTCAATCAGGTGGATGGAAACATATCTAGTAGTTAGTGTGTGTGCTCTTTTGTAGATGTTTGTATTGTGTTTATTGTTTGTGCAGGTCTGTCCTCTAATCAATTACGCTTTTTTCTTGGTTAAAGAAAAGGAAATGAACGAAACCAATTGCAGACTTCACCGCTGACTGATTCTGGTACTTTTTAGCCCAAAGAGGGCGCCACAAGTACAGGTCAAAAACATGGCGACGTGGCTAGTGAGCGGCCCAGAGGAGGGAGGGCAGAGGATCCTTTAATGGAGAGTGTGTCTTGTTTTGTTGTTTATTAGTTTACGATCAGAAATGACAGATTTTAAAGTTCTCCTCTGCTACGAAATGAAATAAACCAGATGCAGCAGAGATGTTGAGGTGTTGTTAGTCACAGCAGCAGTGAAGTGTTTGTAAGTATGAGGTGATTTCATTTGTTAAAGCCAAGCTTTAACCCAAATTTACCGGGAGGGAAGACTTGTCCACCTCTCCTGCAGCCTCCCTCTCGTTAGCTGTCCATCCGTCCTCCTCCTCCTCCTCCTCCTCCTCCTCCTCCTCCTCTCTCACTTGTTCTCTGTGGTCAGTGTGTGACAGAGGCCCCGGGCTGACTAATGGCTGTGGGCGAGATGTCTGGGAGACGGATCTGCCCCTCTAATTCACTGGTGGTGGACACACTGGATTTAACCCGGACTGACTGTGAATTTGTGTTTGAAGCAGTGTGTGTAAATGTGTTTGAAAGCTGGAAACAGAGAGAGAGAGAGAAAGAGAGAGAGTCGGTGCTGCTGTGTGCACGCATGCATGTACATGTGTGTGTGTGTGTGTTCCCAGAGAAAAGAAGCCTATTGAAAAGCCTCTCTCCAGTCTATCAGATTAGCTCCATTAGTGGATTAGCCGGATTAGCGGGTTAATTGCACTCTGCTGCTGCGTTGGTGCGCGGAGGCTAATGACGGCTAACGCCGGTTAATCACACACACAGCCGCGTTAGCCAGCTACTGCCACGTCTGGCAACATGGCACACACATCGGGGAAACCAGCGTACACCAGCTTCCCATGAGGATTAGGAGCAAGACATGTTTTGGACCACACATCTTTTGCCAATAGCTTGCTCTGTTTTTTTTTGGTTTTTTTTGGCAAGGTTATCTATTTTATATCAACTGCTGTTGTGTGTGTTTGTCTTTTAAACACTTAATCGCATTGTTTTTACACTTTTCAGGCGCTGGATTTAGGTTGTTTTTGCTTCTTTGTGACGTATCCAGTGAAAAGATTAATGTATAGCAGATACTGAAGCCAGAATCGCAGCAGGAGGGGGGTACATGTAGAAGAAAAGCTACCTGCCTTCACCCATTGGACGTGGCTGTGCTGAGGGTGCTGCAGAAAAACAAGGCATTATAAAAAACATCCATTGATAAAAAAAAAAATAGTATAGCGTTTAATTAACACATACATCACTTGGAGAAATGATGTTTTTCACACAAAGACAGAAACAACTGTGTTCATAACATATGCCAAATTTACAAGAAGCACAAATAATTAAGAATGTGTCATACGCAGTGTTTCATGCAGTTTTTAAAGTTTCTCCAAACTCAATAATTCACAAAATTGAGTGATTTTATTAGGGAGTCTGGGGAATTTCTGTACCTCTTCATCTCCTTGCTGCTGCTGTGGGGCAAAATGTCCTCCAATCGCTAAATTGTCATGAAAAATTATTATAAATTATCCTGGCCGTTGGAATTAATACAAAAAACATGAATGTCACACAACATTTACAATGATGTCATTATATAGACCACATTATATAAACTGACCCCTCAGCATCCCTGCCTGCAAGCACTATGGTGTACCTTGGCTATGCAGTGAGTGCACATGCACTGGTCTGCATTGTAAACTTTCCCAAACATCATCATTTACAAGAAAACCAAACTGAAGTATCTTATAATACATTTTTGACTTTGTCAGTATAATCTTAATCTCAAATGCTCCTTTTAATCCATCACTCCTCTCCACAGTCCTGTATAATGCCCTCCTGTATGTGCGTCGACGCTGAAGAACGCGCAATTAAAATGAGTGAGAGCGAACAACAGTGTCTATCTCTGCCTCCCCACAACATGAATATATTTTCAGGCGTGCATGCTGCAACATGCTATCATTATGAAGCCATGGGCATGCTTTGACTTAATTTGCTTTGCGAGGTTAACACTGTCTGTGCGTACGCTGCCTCGAACGACCCCCCGCTTATTGTTTATTCCATCACCGACAACAAATCAGGAGATAAATATGAATGGCTGCACACTTCAGCAGTGTTGGGAACAGCATGTGGCTGCGGATAAAGAGGAAGTTTTTGAACAAATAAAAAATAATATTTACATTTTATTTCACTGAAAATCAGGTTCAGGTGGTGTGATTCACCTCTGATATGATGGATATATACTATATAGTTACTGACTGATAGTTAAAACATCTTGATCAGGTTTATATGCTGCTCATTTAATTTAGCTGGCAGGAGTCTTTGTAATAGCAGCACTACTCGTAAGTGCAGTACACTCAGTATTGTAGTAGATCAATACAGATTGTTGATGTTTGTCATGTAAAATACACCAAACAAGCAGCACCAAAACAATAAAATTATGATAAAAATCGATGAAAAGCATCAGATCATATATTAATGAGTTCATGCCTGATTTCTCTTTAAAAGCTTTTTCAGTTTAAAATTTAAAATAATCCCAATTATTAACTGATGTTTGTGCAAATATATATATAAATATATTCTGATCATTTTGATGAGCAACTGTAAAGGTGCAATATGTAAAAATTGCCATCTTGTTGAATTCACACTCAAAACAATCAGGGGGAAGCATTTCACAATAATAACCGCTAAAGGCAACTAGCCATAGCTAGTTAGCTCAGTTAGCCGTGCAGCTAGAGGTCCAGACTGCACCGGGGGGAGTGTTGGTGTTTCCACTGCTAGCAAAGGAGCTTTAGACCGAGATGGACAAGGGCTAGCTGGTTAGCACACTAACTTCAGTAGATATTCTTTGCAACAAAATACATAGATGTCAATGTCGAAACTGCTGGCTGCTTTTTTAATGTTTTCAACTAAAAACCTTACATATTGCACCTTTAAACTGCTGTTTCACTCCAATTTCTTTTAAGATTTTAAGTGGGAATAACAGGCAATGTTTCTTCAGGCGTGACTGAAAAGTTGTCAGAGCTTAATTTGCGTTTTAAAAATGTGTGATTTAGCAGAACCTGGTTGCCTTTTATCGATCACGTGGAGAAGCTGTCCTTCTCTGACCTCATTCTGATCTGTCAATTTCATTCCTCTACTCTCTTTTGTGCACATTTCCTGTACTTGATTGTTTTTGTTCAGTTTTTGTTCTTTTCTTTTACCTTTTTGCTTATCTTTTTGTTATTATTGCTGTTGAGGAAAATGAATAAGTAAGGTGTTGTGTGTAATAATCATCAAAGCATATTGAATACCTGCATCCAGTGTTGGCTAATCCAAGAATATCAGTCAAATCAAACATTAAAATATAACACATTGGTGTATGGTCTTAATTCATGAAGAAATTATAGGAAACGTGAAGCGCGGTCTGACACCGAGCCCTGCTGGATCAACACCGGGGGCAGATGTGTAAACAAAACCCAAATCAACCCCGATCAACCGCTGCTGCAGAAATGAAAAGAAAGAGATAATCGGTCAAAGCGGTGGTACGTGATATGTTGCCGATGTGGTGCTGGAAGCTGAGTGAGCGCGGTGTTATTGATGCGGTAGCCAATGAGGTCTGACACATGGCTTCAGGACAGGAAATGCCAGGGGTTATGGGTAAAATGGGTGTTAGCGAGAGAGTGTGCAGAAACCCAGAAGCACACCCACACCTATGCACGCACGCAACTGGCATAAGGAGCAGGAATGTGAGCGCGCACGGACACACACACACACACTCCATATATTCTGTGGGCACCTCGGCCTCATTAAGGGGAAGTGAAGGGCTCCCTGCTCATCTTTTAAAGATAAAACAAAGTGCTGTGATGTCATACCTCATCAGCCTTCGCCAAGGAGACGAGGAGCACTTTAGCAGAAAGAGCAGAGTGTGTGATCGCCTGAACGCACAGACCTCCCTCTGACACTCTCTCTCTTGCTTTCTTTCTCACACAGACACACAAAAGTCGACGCACACACATTCACTCACGATCGTGGCAGCAGTGGATGGTGGATGAGGGATGCATGTTGGTTTGGGGCTAAACATGATATCTCCTTTCCCCAGGGCCAGCCAATCAGAACAACCTGCCAGGGAAAAACAGCAAAAGCACTCAAGACCGGCCAGAAGAAAACACACACACATAAACACAGACACACACTGGCAGGCGCATAAAAAAGGACAAAAACACACACTCCTGTACTCGTGTGTGCATTTCCTCCGAGCGAGCATCCATCCAGACAAAGAAATGCTTCGGCAGACACACACTCGAGTGTTCACGGCATCGTCAGGTCTGAGCTTCATCATGAGATTCATCAATAGCCCAAATATCAGCAGCTATCAGCAGTACAAGCGAGTACAAAGCCGAGCCTCGTCGTCGATGTTCTTAGAGTTGCACCAGTGCCTGCGGGGGGTGGGACCTTAGGGTGGGAGCTAGGGGGTATGGGGCACAGGAAGTAAGTACCTGGGAGGCAGCAGTCAGGGGAAGTGCCTAGAGGTCCAGGGCCCAGGGATGATAGAGTCACCGCTATCGGCTCTGTTGAGGGGGAAGGATCGGGGCTAAGTGTTTCCAGGGGAAGTGTAATAGCAGAGGAAATGTTGTGAGGAGGGTGAAAGCGTGAAACTGCCACGAAGAAGAAAAAGATGAGAGTGAACGCTGAATAGAGTGGAGTGGTGGTGAGTGTGTCAGTGGGAGCATTTCACTTTTTCTCAAGAGGCGTTTGTTGTTCTCTTGATCTGGTTTTTAGACGGTTTTGGGGGCATTTTGTAGTTTCAGGTGAATTTGAACTATGAGATAATATATCTGTGTTGAACACCGGCCAATAAATACTGAAACAGAACCCTTTTTAATTCTATCCCATGACATAAAGACATTATCCATACTATCCATTACTTCACACTTGGTACTTATTTGTTGTCTGATCAGTCAAAGTCCTTTCACATACACATGAAGTAACTGCCCGGTCCACAACCTCACAGAATTGCAAACAATTCCGGTGGCCTGTGAGTGACAGTGGTCAAATGATTGAAAATTTTGCGTTGAAATAATTTTTGTGGATAAAGTGAAATAAAATCACACATTTTTAATACTTGTTCAGGATGTAGTCCAAGAGCAGGTCTGCTGAAAAAGAGGAGATATGTATTAATTTCAGCTGATGTATCCGCAATTTTATCTTTTATTGTATTTATCATTTACTCATAAAAATCATTAAAAAAAAAATTTAAAACATGAAATATACCTGATCACAAGTCGACAGAGCCTGTAGTGATGTTTGCAAGTTGCTCGTTTTGTCTCACCAACAGCCCAAAGTGCCGAGGACATTTTATTTAAAACAATTGTAAAACAGAAAAAACTAAAATTAGATTAAATTGAATCAAAATCTTGTCTGACATAGTTAATGTGTCAGCAAAATTTTGGATTAATTTTTTAGTTGATCGACTAATCAATCGCACATGGTCACTTACTAAGAGCTGCACCTGTTAAGCCTCATAGAATAGAATATGTGACACAATGCACAGGTGTACCAAGTTAAACATATGCAGCTCGACTAACTACACTTGTACTATAAGTAGTGTGATGTGGTGATGTGGTATTTAATTTCATCATATGACATATAAATAGAGGGATTTGCTCAGTCTCTCATAATTAAACTACTAATTAACAATCTTTCTGTCAATCATCTAATTAATCAACTAATTAACTTTTTTTAACTACAATACATACTTCAGCTGTTTTTTCTATCCTTAATATGTCAAACAAACAGTGTAACTAAGCACATTTACTACAGTAGCTCACTGTTCTGGTGTTTATACTTCCTTTGGCTGCAGGTATTCCTACAGTGTGGTGGTTTTTGCTCCACTGTGTTTATTTGTAAGATCAATTTGGATTTAAAAAATTAAAAAAAAGTCCCTGTCTTTAAGGCAAGTTTTTATTAGCTAATACCTCACCTGCAACATTTGTTTTACTTTTATTGACTTTTTCCTGTCTGACCTTTTCTTGTCTGTCAGAACAGTTGATCAGCCCATAAAGCGGGATGAATTGTTAAGATTAGAGTAGTAAACCTCATTATTGCAGCTCACTGTTGTTCAGACAAAAAAAATGTTTTATGCAGAAAAAGACATTTCAATTCTTGACAAAACCTCAAAGTTTCCAAAAATAAATATCAAACTAACTTTTGGTGACTTTTGTATAAAAAGATGTATGAGACGTTAGAATATTTCATTTGGATGTAACGTTGCATCCATGAAAATTATGAGTATCCTTGGTTTTAGTACGTGTTATCACACAAGGTGGGAAAATTATTATTTGACTTTAAAACTGCTTAGAGGGGAAGTTAATGGGACATTCAGGCTTCGCTCGAACAACTACAAACTTAAAGGGGCACTATGTAGTTTTTGGAGAAGAAATTAAAACTCAGAATTTTAATATTTAAAATATTAATGAGGTAATAATACAAACTCAGACACGTTTATTTTTCCAAAACTAAATAAACAAGCTGTTCTCAGAGGAACATAAGGTCCCCAGAACACTGTTTGAACACTGTTGGAAAGGTGGCAGGGTCCGCCACATATAAACAAAGTATCTTTCTCTTCTGTTTAAAATGTGTTCCACTAAACTACACAGTGTTCCTTTAATATCCTGTTTATATGTTAAAGCATCAGAAAATCGTCATTGAATCATGAAATATCTTAAAATAAAACACTAACAGGGGGAATCCTGTGAAAGATGTGAACATACTGTCAGCATCAGGAAGGCAAACTGTAGAAATACTGCAAAAACAGCATAAAGCATATTAAGTCTGACAGTGACGAGCCAAACTAAAAGCTGCAGTTTTGCTCTCGCTGGCATGACTTTTATTTGAACCTCCCAACTTAAGTGTAAACTCGGAAACACCCTGTAAAACTGCCCTGTGAAGAAACGTCGCCTGTCACACAAACACACACACACACACGTTAGAGGGAAGACTAGTTATGCAACGTGGCAGGCCGAAGTGCAGAATGCTGGGAAAATTATCAAACTGTAACAGCGTCAGTCTGGGAAACTGCAGATTCGTGAATCTATGAGCGGCATCCGAGTCGAAACCATCAAACCGCAGCTCAGGTGGAGCTCGCTGACAGAGGATTAGAGAGAGGAGACTCCCGGGTTTGTTTGAGGAGTCGACTCCATCGCTCTTTGGTTTGCCTGTGGGTCTCGCTTGGTTGTTGACCCCTTACAGATCCTGACAAGAGTTTCCGCTGACTTTCCGTTACATCACGTCGGCGTGCGAGTAAATAAGTAAACTAAAGATTCAGAGGACTCAGAAGAAGAAATGTTGGATAGATTTTCCCTTTTTTATGACAATTACAGATAATTAGTCCCCACATCAAAACACAGAATGAATAAAACAGCAGTGTGAGGGCGAGGTGGGGTAGGGGTATTTGGCGACGGAGGGGTCATTATAGGGTGCAGGAGAGTGTGGAAGAGGGGGCACCGGGGCAAAGGAGGAGGGACGGTGGGGGTGACAGTTGAGGGGATTTGCGTGGGGTGAAGGCTGGGTGTGATGGGGGGGTGCAGCTTGGAGGCTGGTGTGCGGCGGGGGTGAGGGTTGGAGGAGGGGGGGTATCAGTGGGGAATGGTGTCAGCTGCAGAGGCAGCAGGGAAAGCCGACATCTTAATAAAACAGCCTCGGGCTAAATCCCATTAAAGGCCTCAGAGCCTGTTACCACTGCTGGCCAGGTAGCGCACACACACGTAACACACATAACACACACACACATCATATATTTCTGGCTGCACGTACACACACACACACGCGAATATATTATATATGGATCCATGTGTCCGTCTCTCTGTCTGTTCCTGTCTGTCCATGTGTGGGGGTCTTTTCTTTGTGCTCACTTTTTGTGTGTGTGTGTGTGTGTGTGTGTGTGTGTGGTTTCACCATCTGACCAGCGTGCAATTATACCCTCCAACTCACACAATACAGCACACACAAACCACCAAAACACACCTTCCCTCTCCCTCTCCCTCACTCTCCAGCCTATTGTTGTTGAAGGTGCATGGTTAATTCACCACCGGGTCGACTTGTTGTGAACCGGCATCGTCAGCTTCGATTTCTCAGCCTCCATCTTTGATTCCAGCCCTCTCGTCTGATTAGAACCGGCGAGGAAGAGGTGGAGCTGCCGAGCCCGAATGTTATTCGAGGAAAAGGTTTTGGGAAATCGTCCCCGAACTCACTGCCAGAAGAGATGTTGTTGCTGCTGCTGCAGAGGAGGTTTCCAGGCCTCATCACTGTATAGATGATGTGTGAGAGGCTTGTGAACACAACAGCTATTTAGATGCACGTGTAGGAATGACACAACATCTTGTTAGTCTACCTCAACGTGCTGTAACTCGATTTTACAGGTTCAGTTGGTTCTATAATTGGGCAGCAGTGCAGCAGTTGATCCCCGCAGCAGCCCTGTTTCCTGTCAAAGTGTCCTTGAATGCCTTCCACTCATTATAAATGGCTCAGCATCAGTTAAATGGCCTCAGTATAAAAATGAGACAGTGGAAAAGGGACAGAAAATCTGGTTAAACTCAGGTTAATCTGAAAAAGACCTCAATCTTGTTCTTTACTTCTTAAAAAGTGAAAAAGTTTATTTTTTCAAACTTTGCGACAGTTGATGGAGAGGCCCGATCAGCCCCCAGAGGTCATCCATCAGGGTCAGGCTCTCTCTTTCTCAGTCTCCAAGCTGAGGGGATGATACAGGGGTGCCTTCACCCTTCTCCACCTCATTCTACAGCGCCCCTCGGTGGCTACAGATCAGAGCTGTCTGATCTCGTGGGAGGAGAGGGAGCACCTTCACAGAGGTTTCAGAACTGTAACACTGTAGTTTGAGATATCTTTGAAAGGCCATTTCAAGGTTTTTTCTTACATTTACTTTTTACATATATATATATTACTTCTCTATCATGAACAGGAGATCAATATATGTGATGTGTCATAAGTTGGTCTCCTCTTCTGGCGTCAATGACGGAGGAAATGGTGCACAAGCATTGTCCCTTTAGGGCAAAGACTAAAAGTTCATGGTCGACCACAGGCCAAAAGCAAACACCTATTGTATCGTTATGATGTAAAAATGTCAAGAGTTACTCTGCCTGCAATGCTCAGGTTATAAATAACAACGAGTAAAGAGGGATCCTGCATATTTAAAGCACCTTTACCTAAAACATTGACCATAGACCAAAGCAGACCTTGTGGCGGGCAAACACTTGGCCCTCATGCAACATGTGACAAAAGGTTTTGAAACACGAGCCCCTTCATTTCACTCGTGCGTTCATTTTTCAAAATGTGGGGAGTCCCATCCTGCATTAGTGATCTCAAGACTTTTTATAAATATATATAGGCTATTAGTCCGCTATCATGAAGAGGGCATGCATAAATGTGTGGTGTGTCATTAATTAATCTCCTCTTCTGGTCTTGTGACTTCATGTTACCGGAGGTCACGACCTAAGGAGAGGTCACAAACTAAATCTGAAGTGCCACAAAAAAAGTAAACTTCTGACACGAAAAATAGCAAATTTTCTATAATCTTTCACTTCTTTAGACCTCTTATTCTTCATATTAAATCATCCGAGAAGGAACAAAAACCCTCTCAGTTTGATGACATATGCAACATGTGACAGGCAGCCATTTTAAAAGGGGTGACATGCTCGAAAAGGTTTGGTATCGCTGCTCTGCTCCACACAGCCGCATGCTGGTACCTCCAGCTGCACGTCTGGGTATGAAGCAGAGACGGGAAGTCACATTTTTTTGAAAGCGAGGAAAAGAAACGGCAGAGAAGAATCTTCTCCGGTGCAGATGAGCTCTGGAGGAGATTTGTCAACGCTGGCAATTCCTCCCTGGAGCACTACAGACGCTTGTATGATGAACAGTATCTAAACTGTCCTCTGAGTTTTTAATCCACACACACACACACTCTCTGATTCTGGGCTGGGATCCAAGTACACTGGCCCAAATGAAACACATGCTCACACACACATAGACACACACATGCACACACAAAGTGGGGGGGAGATCAATATGAAAGAGGAATCTATATGTCCCAAAGTTGAAGTTCAGCCTCTGTCTGACAGAACACACAAGTTCCTGTTGTAGTAAACTATTGTTTTGACAGGATGTCACTTCAGTTCTGCCGAGTGTGTGTGAGAGCGCCGAGCGCCGCGCGCCTCCTCTTTATCTCAGGCCTAAGGCTACTGTCACTGAGCCGGGGGGAGAGTGGGAGACCGAGGCAGACAGACAGAGGGAGAGAGAGAGAGAGAGAGGCAGGGAGGGAGAGAGAGAGAGGCAGGGAAATAGGGAGGAAAAAGGGAGAGATAATTCACTTGTCAGCTGCCTGATGAAATGCCATTTTAACTGAAGCTGCTAATAGGAGCATTACGGGGGTTCAGCAAGCCTGAGACAACTTGCTGATACTGAAGTGTGTGTGTGTGTGTGTGTGTGTGTGTGTGTGTGTGTGTGTGTGTGTGTGTGTGTGTGTGTAATGCCAATACCAGTGTACTTTTTTCCCTCCTTTATATAAAATCTCCTGCTGCCAACAACAAACACTGCCGGGGTCAATGTAGATTTGTGTTTTCCTTCTCCACCCAGTCACAACAGCTGCTCCATCGACCCCAGTCGTTAATTACTCCACGAGACGTTTACTTGTCACGAGAAATAATAAGTGCTAAAGAAACTCTCAGCGTCGTCTAAATGATGTTTGAACCTCTCGGTGCATTGTGGTCTAACTTTGTTTTTGTTGCCTTAAAGTTCTGGCTCAGGGTTAGATAACTTTATTTCATTTCCTTTTCTTGCAACAACAATACATATAATACATATGATACATATATAGTATACAGATACAGATACAGATACAGATACAAGATGCACAATACGTCGGGGTAGTGATATTAGGAAGGGATGTTAAGAAGGGATATACTGTGGTGAATACAACATAAACTGGGAGAATATACAAGATGTACGGTTAAAAGCAGCTATGAAATATCAGTAGTGTAAACATTTATATAAACAGGTAATATGTGTGGTGTAAATTAGCCAATATGTAAAAATGTACTCACAAAATGATCATAAAAATGTTCAGACATATTTTATACTGAGTCAAATAATTTAGTTTGTGAGAAACACACTTTCACTTTATAGAGTAAGTAAACAAACATATATGATTACTTTACATTCTACGTTACACTGCAACTGTTAGACTAAACCTTATTTTGATTTGATTTAATTTCATTTAATTTAATCAGCTGTCTGGAAGATCCACATTCTGCTTTAAACTGAAACATGTTCATGTAAAATATACAACGTGTGAAAGTTACCAAGAGTATCAACAAATATTAAACACACTTTTTGAGTTGAACACGTATCGTTTAAGTACGCCAACACCATGTTTATATAGAGGGTTGAATGTATTTGTTGATCTGGAAATTAAACATCTGATGAATACAAAAACTCAACAAAGTATAACTTTTTTCTTGATTTTCTTGATGAGTACAGGTGCTGGTGAAGTTCAACAAACAGCAATAATGTAAAAATGTTTTTTTTTAAAAAACAAATATTATCATAAGACAAAGGAGCACTAGCGGGATAAAAAAAGTCTCTCTCCTCCTAAAAGAGGTTGATTATACTTGTGATCAACAAACATTAATTTTGCAGATTTCTTGGAGGAATGTAAAAAACATTTTCATGATGGAGTTTTACGAGCAATGATTAAGTGCCAAAAAAGTGTGATCATCACACAGCGAAGAAGCGCTGATAGAAGGCAAATACATACGTTCGCTTCCCCTGACAGTATCTGCACATCAGTACTAATGATTAAAAAAAAAAATCTTGCAATATAGCTCTCGAACACACTTTTAGCCGTTTATTTCTGGGCTGCATTTCCAGTCCTTGATGACGTTCAGCTCTTGTCCTTTTGGAGTTTTAATGCACTTATTATAAGTTATAACTTCTGTCGAATGAATGTGATGTAATTTAGAACTTTAGGCTGAAAAATAAAACATCTTGAATGTCTTTCACATTGTAGTTTAATCACAAAAATATGTTTTATCAAAGTGGACCCTGACATATTTAACACTCTAGATCATTGAGAATATTTCACATTAAAAACACACTACTTTATATTCTAGACTGAATATGAATTGTCCGAAATCTTGGATGTGAAATGAGTTTGTATGATACAACATAGAATAGCAAACTAACTTCCCTCTGATGGTTATTTGTTGTGTGTGTGTTTTGATGGTGCGTTACGTTTCATGCAGATACAGCGGACGCTTATACGGCATCATCACAGCAGCCAGTTTATACTGTCCACCAGCATTACTGTTTTCAAAGGGACATCCAACACACACACACACAGACACACACTCAGACACACTCACTCACACAGAGAAAGGGTTAAGAGAGCCCTGAGGCCAAGTGATTTACGCAAGAATGGACTGAATAGTTACTGTCTCTTTCTGCATGAGTGTGTGCAAATGTGTGTGTGTCTGCGAGTGAGTGTGTGTGTGGGCACTCAAGTACTGTATTTAAAATGAAATACTCCAATGCAGGACTGCAATACTCTGCTTTAAAGCCGTAGAGTTTAAGAGATTGGTTGATGTCTTTCTTCTGTCCTTCCTTATATTAGACCAAAAGCACACACACACAGCAGTTAAACATATAATCGAGCACAGAAATGTGTTAAAGCTTGGTTAAATATGGCCTTCAAGGTGTTATTATAATTTTTTTTAACAACTAATTGATATTATTTTCAAAAAATATAATTTTTCTTATTTTCTTTAAATGAATTCAATCTATTTGGTGCTAAATTTTGTCATATCTCCTGTGACTTTGTGTCTTAAACATGTGAATCAGCCCCTGGGTGGACAATACAGTAAATTTTAAGTGGGTGTTACTGCATTATATTTTGTAATTATATTATATGTTATCATGAGCATGATCATAAACAAAAATCACACATTTTCTCCTAAAAATATCAATTTATGTTTCTTTTTTTGTCCTAATAGAAATAATCTTCATGTAACTTTTAAAAGTGTAATACTGCTTACTAGGTAGCACTCAAAACTGACCCATAGGTGTCAATCTGTGAAGGCAGGACTTCCATCTGCTTTGGTCTCAGTCTGTGAAGAGCCTGAATGCCATCTAGTGGCTGCAGCAGGAGGCCCGGCAGAGACGCTGCAACACAGCAGAGGGATCAGAGGTCACAGAGTGAGCGACTTCAATGTCAACAGCACCCCCTGCAGGTCGAAGCTCACACTGCTGTTTCCTCATAGAGGATCAGTTGTTGTGGTTGCATGAAGTCTTCATTTGTTAAACACAGATTGGTTAAATATTTAGTCTTGCGCTCATTAGAGAGACATGTGGGGGGAATGTGAAAAGTCAAAATCTTGCATATTCTTTAAAAAATCCTCAACTGTTCATTGTTTTTACAGCCTTTAGTGAGCTGTGATCCAATAAACTTATCGTATCTTGGAACATTGTCTATCAAATGATGTCATCTGTCTGTATCGTGTGACTAATTACCATCTTAACTTAACTATAATGCCTGAAATGTGTAGGTATGTTCTTACTGTTATTAGATATTAACGGCTTTTCAACTCATTACCCTCTCAAGTGCCTCAGACGTTTGCAACGATTCTAGACTCACAGGTTTATTTTTGCCTTTAGCAGACACTACACATTAACTCAGCAGTTATAAGGTGCATTACTGGTTTGAGTCAAATGTTTACTGCTCAGTTTACAGCTGTAAGCAGCTGCAACACAACCAAACAGGATGCTGGCCGGTATGATTCATAATGTTCCCACTGCACTTGACACGACAGCAAAAACAAGCAAAACACAGCTGTCCCGTTTCTCGTCTCTGTCTCTGCTTAAGGCTGACTTTGCAACATTTTGTGTAATATACTTGTCGTGTGTTGCTTGTTTTTGCTTTGTTGCACCTTAATTTGTGCTGCTTTTATTGTAATTGACCTGCCTTACATCTTGATTGTTGTTTTAAACTTCTTTCGTAATTTTAAGGCTGACTTTAAGTTGCAAACTTCCCACCAGACCAGGAACTCCAGATGAAAACTAGCCTCTTGCTTAATTCTGACATACTTTCAGTGACGCTTATTAATATGCACTGCCCCTGAGAAATGAACTGAATGAGACTTTAAAAATTAGTAATTAAAAAAAAGCATCAAGATTGTTACAAACGCACCACAGTGATTGTTAACATCCACTACAACAGGTGCAGTGTGACAATAATATAATAACTGATTTAAATGAGCCTGTTTGGAGGTATTTTTTAAAGGTACATTATGTAGTTTTGGGGAAGAAAGAAAATTAGAAGAGGA
This sequence comes from Pagrus pagrus, assembly GCF_965226575.1. NCBI lineage: Eukaryota > Metazoa > Chordata > Actinopteri > Spariformes > Sparidae > Pagrus > Pagrus pagrus. The sequence continues at coordinate 17,908,048 of NC_140200.1, read as the reverse complement.
AAGATCTTCATTGATTTTTTTTTTTTCTAAACAAACAAACTCTTAATTTTCATGACTGAATAAACAAACTGACCTTAAAGGACAACACTGTTTCATACTGTTTTACTTTGTTTATATGTGGCGGACCCTGCCACATTTGTAACTTTAAACAGTGTTCTGGGAGCTTATTTTCCTCTGAGAACAGCTTGTTTATTCACTTATGGAAAAAATAAATATTTCTGTTTGTATTATTACCTTATTAATATTGAGTGTGAATTTGTTACCTGTGGTCCTTCAAATATACATAGATTTAAAAAATACACACACATATATATATATATATATATATATATATATATATATATATATATGTATATATGGGGCAGAGGATGAAACGTTCCCAGCAAAGGGCTCCATTTGCAGTCCACTTTTTGTTCCTCATCAGTCGTCTTCATCCTGTCGATGTGTAGATTACAGTTAATAACAACCATCGTTCTCTTCTGACTTCTTCCAAACAAACTTGAAGCTTTCAGTAACTAGTGTAACTGTTGGTGTATCAAAGTATTCTTCCATAGAAAGAACCTTGAAAAATTATTTTTACATATCAGCCTGTTAAAGGGACACAACAGAATTTTATTATTTACAATATTAATGAGGTAATAATACAAATTCAGAAATATTTTTTTCCATTACTGAATAAACAAGTTGTTCTCAGAGGAAAATAAGCTCCCAGAACACTGTTTAAAGTTACAAAGGTGGCAGGGTCCGCCACATATAAACAAAGTAAAACAGTATGAAATTGTGTTGTCCTTTAAGGTCAGTTTGTTTATTCCGTTTATTCAGTCATGAAAATTAAGAGTTTGTTTGTTTATTTAGTGTGTTTAGGCATAAAATAATCAGTCAATGAAGAACTTTCTTCCCCAAAACTACAGAGTGCACCTTTAACAACAAATGAAATGTATAATAATACTTTGCTGTATAAGCAGTACACTAAATACAGCTCTCATAAAGGCAATGCAAGTTTATGCATACAGCACTATTCAGACACAAGGTCATTCAAAGTACTTTACAGGGGCACAGAAATACATTCAAAATAAGAACATTGTTGAAATTACATTTAAAAGACAATACAAACTAAAAGATAATGAGGTGGTTATTATGTTTGATCACAATTAAAGAAAGGGAGAAACAAAGTAGAACTTATTTATAAATACACACATTCATTTCTTGTAAATCTGGCTTGGTGGCATGTCGTCAGTGACTTTAATATACAGTTTAATAGAACAGATCAACATGGTAAAACTATAGTTGAGTGTTTTCACTGTATCTAATGCAATGCAGACTCTCCCTCCACATTAATGTCCCAGCGGCCATCAACATTCAGCTGGTGAAGGGAAAACAGGGACAGTGGACGGGCCTTCAGTGTGTGACTGTGCTGAGAAGGAGCAGGGGACCGTGGAGACTGACAGGACACACACACACACACGCGCACACACACACACACACACACACACACACACACACTCACACACCTTACAAAATTGCATGAGTTTGTGTGAGTGTGCATTCTCTCAAGGTGTGCTTGTCTATCTGTGTGTGTGTGTGTGTGTGTGTGTGTGTGTGTGTGAGGAGCTGTGGATCTCCTAATTTAGCCTCTAGAGAGCTGAGACGTCGGGGTGTCAATCTCACTGCGCCGCTTTTTTCCCCACTTAACTTTTTAACCGAGTTTCCTCCTCTTTGCAATCCTCTGTATTTATAGCTGCCAAGCCTGGAGCAGCCACGTATGTCTCTATGTGTGTGTGCGTGTGTGTGTGTGTGTGTGACTGCGGTATTTACCAACATTAAACTCTTTGTGCTGTGTGTGTGTGCGTGTGTGTGTATAGCTGCACAGCTGTTGATATTGTGGGGTTAGGGGTTTGGTATTTCAGTCAATTTCCACAGAGACGAAGATGAAGCGCAACGCGAGAGAGAGACAGAGGAAGTGTGGAAATCGCTGGAGGAAAAAGAGAGAGCAGAGGAAGAAAGAGAAGGAGGTGAAAGGGATGAGGAGGGAGGGGTGGTGGTGGTGGTGGTGGTGGGGTTTGAAGGGGGTAGAGGGATGGATGGAGGGATGAGGCAGACTTCTGGCCGGGCGAGCTGCTCTGAGACTAATTAAGGTGAGGGCAGTGGCAGAGACGAGGTAATGATGAAGAAAAGGATTTACTCCCTCCATCCTTTCGTCTAAGACACACACCACCACCTCTCTACCCGTCACTCAGCCCCCTCACCTCGCTTCCTTCACCCCCCTCGTCCCTTGTCCATCTCCCCCTCTCAATCCTCCTCTTGTCTTCCAGTACCTCCATTTCCTGTCCTCGCTCAATAAACCAGTTTAGGACAATTTTCATTAAACACACTACAGTGATCTGGCTACAGAAACTAATCCAAATAGAGTAAACATCAGTTTCACAACAAGAAAAGTTGACAACAGGCCGTGAAAGAGGCGTTAACATGTCATTCTAGTGCAAACAAGACCTCAAGATAAGCAGGTGTCGGTCCTGCCCACTTCCATCAGTACAGTGAAAGATTTTAAAAAGAAATCAGCAGGATAAAACTGGTATCACTCCCTCAGACCACATTTAATTAAGTTCCCTAACTTCAACACATATTAAACTAACTTGTGAGTTGTAGAACAATATGATCAAACAAAGGTTGCTTCCATTTTTTATTTTTTTTAGATGTTTTTGTGTGTTTTTGTTGACTATTATAAATCATGTCCACCAGAGTGAAAAATATGGCTCACAAAAACAACAAAAATAAGAGCAGCACAAGAACATGTAACATGTAAAACAACACAGAGATGAAAAAAAATGCAAATACAAAAAATACACATAAAAATACATTCAACACAGCATGTAACATTCAAACATAACAGAAATCGTGGCTCAGTTTGTTTAAAAAGGATTTAAAATGCTGATTGCACTCATTTTTGGTTGACTCTTTATGAAAACTACATTTTGCAAAAATAATTCAATAAAAGCTGTTTCTTTTAATGTTCTTTTTAAAAGCTTTTCCAAATAAATCATTCTTTAACAAAATGACAGGTGACCTAGTGTAGTGGTAACAATGCATATCGTGTACTGTGAGACCTGCGGGCAAAAAGAGACGACTTTAAAGGTGATGGTAAGTCTCTCTTTGGGTTCGTCTCTGTTCATGTTGCTCTCATTATCTTTCAAAGCATCCAATTTGAGGGAAACACTAGATGCATCTAATTTTGGGGAACTTATTGGTATGAAATTAACAAGTGATCAAGTTTAAACACAATAAACAACAGTCTGACGTAATAGGAGAATCAGATATTTTGTTTAAGACAGCACTGGATGAACCTTTATGATTTGATACAATAATAATCATAAAATTACAAACACATTTGAACATGATCATTTATGTTCAGTCAGCCACTGGTTGCTCAAAAACACAGATGGTATGAATACAAAAGTAAAATGAGTAAAACAGTTTTAAAATAAGTTAAATTATTAATAAAAACATAAAATCTTTTGCTTTCATTCTGCTGCTCTGTTCCACTTTGTTTCCCTCTAATACTCCTTGCAGCAGCACCGCTGTCTGCTGAGAACCTCACATCTTCACGTCAACACTGATTTGACAAACTAAAGAGAAACAGGTTCGGTTTCAGCTTGAAGGCTGTGCAGTTTTGTAATATTATCAAAAGGTTTCCGAATACCAACGCGGGTGTATTTTCCTCAGACCATTATCTTCACACCACTAAAGTAATACGTAAAGTGCACAGAGTCTGTGGTTTAACGCTTGTCGTATCAGGTACTGATGACACAACTGTTCTTCAAAATGATGAGATGACACCTGCTGTCAGAGAGTCGGGCAAAACGGTTGAGGAGGGTTTTAGGCACTAGTGGGAAATCAATAATAAAAGCAAACTGCAGGTGTGTATGTTCAGTTTAATAAGCCAGGAACTGATTTCATCACCATTTGAATATATGGTGTCACACTTTAGCACCTTTGGGCCCTTCGACCTGTCAGCATTTCTCCTGATTATTTCAATACGATGCTGATCAGCTTCTTTTCCACATTCTTGACATTTAATGTTTACAGACAACACATGTTATTGTCTGTGAATCATTTTGACAGAGGAATGTTATTTTATTAATGTTGCACTGAGCCCACATGACCTAAATATCTATTGTGCAATAACTTTTTAACACTTCAATCAATCAATTCTAGGGACTATTTATTATATACATAACTTTTTTGGGTTATTTTATGTGATGTTGCTATGACATGGATCACTGTTGAAGAAAGCTTTGTTGTATTTTAATATGTAATGACAATAAAATATCAACTGTAGCTCATTTATTTCATTTTCTTGAAACATGGTGTCTTATTAAATCGCCTTAAAATGGTTGCACTCTGATTGCTGTCACTGATCTGCCCCAGTAACTATCAACAGAATAGAATAAAACTTTATTGTCCACAAAAGTGGAAAATTGTCTTTGAGTCACCAAAACAATAAAAAAAAAGTAAGAGCAGCACAAGATAATAGCACGTGTAAAACAACACAGAGACCGAAAAAACAATTAAACACAGCAGTGCCAAAAATACACATAAGTACTTAAACATAAATTGCTTATGAAAATTATATTTTTGCAAAATTATTCAATGAAAAAAATACTTTTAATGTACTTTTTAGAAGCTGTTGCCAATAAATAAATATTTTTTACAAGTATCTGATGAACTCTGTAAAATATTGTAACATATATAACATATATTATAAGTATTTGATTAATCGAGAAAAGTTTCTAAATGTAGAGACATGTTTTTACAATAAACTTAACCAATATTTAACCTTCACATCTTGTACTGTACGTGCATGTTAAATATATATATAAAAACAATTTAAAGGCCTCAGAAGGAGACTTGGAGACGTGGACTCGCTTGAACATTGCCGTCCGATTCAACTTATCTGACCCTCATCTCCCTCTCTCTCCTTCACTGTCAGGCAGGTGTGTCTGCTTGCTCGCTCACTCCAGCTGCGACTCCTCCACTGGTTTTCTCCTCCCTCCATCTTCCCCTCTCCTGCTCCTCGGGTATCTTTCTGCGGGCAAACAGGAAGCAAAGGCGGCTTATCATGAGGCCTCCTGTTCCAGCCCCGCTGACTGTGCTCCTGTCAACCAACAACAACACTTCCCCTTCCCAAACAATCACCTCCACCCACATTTATCCTGCATCTGCTGCTCGCCGTGTTTTGGTGTCTTTGCATACAATTTCTTGTCGTATCCTCTCTGTACATCCTCTCCTGTTGTCATCACTTTAGTCTGATGGCTTCAATTGAATATTTACATATTACAAGATTTTGTGTGTTTGTCTAACCTGCACTGAAACAGAGGTCTCACGGTTACAGGAAGGTGATTATACTGTAACGTGAACCCTAAAATACAAGTGTTTACAGTTATAGGGAGTAACACACACACAAAAGTTTGGAAGGTCACATAAAACTATGTAACTGAAAAAATTAAATGAGATGTTCACATTTAAGTCTGTCTTAAAACAACACTCAAGTTCATCTGAAATTAAGGAGATTGGAGAACAGGTTTTTGACAGGAAGTCAGGACATCTCCAGCCATATTTGGGTCGACTAAAACAGATATTTTAAGCCAAAGCCTGATATTTTCCTCACTCTAACCATGTGGGCACTGAAACTGGATGGCTTGCCTGGTGTACAAACATCTTATCCGCTTTAAAACTACTGTATTTTAGTAAATAATCAGAGGGAATTCAGGCAAACTCTGGTGAAGATTATTTAATTCTTTTCAAATCTAATGTAATTATTTGTTTCTTGCAAGCCCGTCTAATACCAGCTCAGCAAACCACCACAAGATGTTAGGAAATGTAGGAAATACCTGCATCACTAATGGATGGCTTTTAATTCCTGGGGTTTCAATGAAAACATGACTTCTCTTTGCGTCACGATGCAGTTTCTTTCTAGCTGATTCTCCAAAGCAAGTCGTTGAAATAACCAGAGAGAAAAGAACAGCTTCCAAAACGTGCACCCTCTGTACCTTCACATATAATGACGGGAGGAAGCAGCATGAAGATCGCATGTTTGATCACTGAGCGCATCAGACGAAGAAGAAAAGCACCTCAGAGGAACTTTGGTGTCGGTTTTTCTCACAGGCTCGTTCTGTAAACTACTACACTACACCACCAAAGTCAGTGTATAAATATGAGAGATTGCAGAAAATAAATCAGCGTACTTTGGCCTGAAAGAATACAATCATTCTAGGAGACTGTAAAAACTTCCTAAAGAAAATAAATGTCAAACGTGTCTCCCTTGTAACTTGATTATCACTATAATGAGTGAAAAGTAGATTCTAGTATTCACAAAATGAAAAAAACACATTGACTTTTCAAGCCCACAGAAATTTATTTTAGATTCTCGTAGAGATCCCAAAGTTTAATGTTCAACATTAAAGAGGAAATCTGTATGTTAGGATGTTCGCAAACCACTTGGCTTAGACCTGAGGAAGACCCTTCCTGGATCTAATCTGTTCAATACCATGTTCTTGTACATTTACTTCCTGTATGCACTCGAGTGTTTTCCCAGAGTATCTGTCTCTCAGGACGAGGTGCGCAGAAGGGCCATTTTTGATGAGCTGAACACTGTCTTCTCTTAGAAAGAGGAAAAATAGCTTGAAGAAGCAGACCTTAAACAGTTTTATGGAGTATTAGCAGGTTTTACTGTTTCGTAGCGGGCTCTAGCAGGTTTTAACACATTTGAATAGAATTCAGGGGATATGGAGCTGATGAGAATGTGGCTGTCATGACCAAAAACACATGACTGAACGCTAAACCAAGGTTAGCCAGCTAGCTGTAGCCTAGATATGCTACATGGATTTGCCGTTGGTGTCTTACATTAGCTGCAAATAATCCGTAATTGGCAAGTAAGCCAATTTACAAGCCAGAATAGACGATGAATTAGCAAGCTGACGTTATTCACTCGAGACAGTTTACATAAGCTAAGACGAGCCAGCTAATACAACGACATCACAATATATTTTACATGCTTTTCAGTAATGTTAGCGTTGACTTTGGACTTTGTGTTGGACTGTTTTGTGGTGGGTGCCAGTTTGTTGACGTTAGCAGACATTTCTAAGCTAACGTTTGCAAGACATGCGCTGTAGTAGTTAAGTAACTGTAAGCTTGCTAGCAATTCTATGTTAGCAACTAACTTGCAAGTAACTTTAGCCAGCTAAAACCACAAAATCAGCTTATATTTGACATGGTTTACAGTAATGTTATCTTTGACTTTCGACTTATAACTGTGGTGGGTGCCAGTTGTTTATTGATGTTGGCAGACTCCATTGCTACGCTTTCATTTAGTCTATGCACAGTGTCGACACTGTAGTAGCTTAGTTGGTTACTCACTTGCAATTTGTCTATGTTGGCAAGCTAACGTTGGCCAGCTAGAACCACTATATCATATTATATTTCACATGCATTGCAGTGGCCTAATGCCGTGTTCAGACCAAACGCTACGTGAATTTTTCATGTGAGTAGAATACATACACAGTCAATGATATAATGCTATTAGACAAATTCAAGCAAATTTTCTGTGGTGAAAGCCTATCACCGTTGCTGTTCACACTGATGTCCAGACATTCATGATCACATTTAAAAAGTTGTTTGCTTGTCATCTAGCCGACAGACCTGACGAAGCATGAGTTCAGGTTTTTTACAAGACGGTATTATGATGTTATTTCGGCTCCTTCTGATCCATTTATTGAAGTCAGATCGCAGAGAAATCTCTACATTTTGGGTGCCTACTGATGTGGTTCACTGTTATTTTTATTCGCATTACTCATGTGAGTAGACGTGATTAAAAATGTATAACGCTGCTTTCAAACTCATGCGAGTCATGCAACGCAAATATTTTCTTGCCGTTTGGTCTGAATACAGTATAAGGTTGGCTTTACTTTGGAATTTGTGTTGGAATAAGCTAATGCTCACTAGATATGCACATTGTAAACACTTAAGTAGTAACAGTAGTTACTATTGTTTGTCTACGTTAGCAAACCAGCTACTGTTAGCTGACATTAGCCAGCTTAAACTACAATATTACCTCATATTTCACATGGTTGGCTGTAAAGTTAGCATTGACTTTGCTTTATAATGACATAACTTGAACTTCATGGTAGTAGTCTCTCTGAACTTGACCTTGAACTATTTAAGTTGACTATGAATTGGCCTCTAAATGACTGATACCTTTGGACTATGGTAGAAGTTATTATGTGTTTTGTGTTCTGGTAGTTTTGTGGCATACTGAATTTTACAAAAAGCTGCCAAACTCCAGACAACTTTCTGGATCCAAAAAGAGACTTGATGATTTGTGCATGGTCAGCAATCTGTTATGTCAACTCCCACCTGGTGCCCGCCCCTACCTGCAATGCTTTCTGGCACTGGGCTGATGACCAATTGAAGCAATGCAGGAACTTTGTCCATTGCTTCTTCTGTTTGTTTGAATTGATACTGGCATTGAAATGACTGTCTATCCAGGTGGAGCCTGAAGAAGAAGAAGAAAAGGAAGAAGAAGAAACTCTAAAGAGGAGAAAGGAAAGTCTTTACACATGAAACTTTCATTCACAAACCCTAACCTATACCTCAACCCTAATATTGTTTTATCTGTGCACCACGAGTTACACCCAGAAGATGTACACTCTCCCTTTTAAACTAACCTTAATTTATCTTAATTCTAATCCCAATGCTAATGAGTGCCAATAGAGGGATAAAACAAAAATAACTCACTTTGCAAAACATATCCTCGTTCCGAAGATCAAAAACTCAAAGAGGACAGAAGCACAAGGACACACAACTAGAAATCAGTGATGGCGTCCACGTTTCAGTAAAGGAGGGGTGAAAACAAGCCCCCGACAAATGGGAGTTTTTGTCTGCAAAATGGTAAGATAGTAACCTTTGACCCCCTTAGATTCCAGCGCCTAAGAGGCAGGGCCCCGCAGCCCAGCGGGCGCTCTCATTGGACAAGGTCGTTGGACATTTGAGCTCTGTGGGGGGACGTGATTGGAGCGCGAGCCTTATGCAGAGCACAGGATGCAGGCGAGAACAAGAGACACCGACACAGCATGAGACACAGGCAGAGAGAGAAGGAGGCTGAGACGAGGGAGGGATGGATGGATGGAAGGAGAGACGGTGAGGAAGGTGTGTGTGTGAGCATGTGTGTGCGTGTGTGTGTGTGTGTGTGTGCTACAGAAAAGCCCGGATAGCAGTGTGTCAAGAGTGCTGTCAGTCACTCATCCATCCAGCTGGCTAATTGGCTCCTTACCCTCTCTCTCTCTCATTCTCTCTCCTTCTCTTTGCCTCGCTCGCTCTCTCTACCTACCTCCCTCCATCCCTCCCTCCCTCGCTTGCCCTCTCTCTCTCCCTCCATCAGGCGTTGCTCCTAACTGCGCGCCGGAGGCCAAAATGCAGATGAGCTCTGCCTCGCGTCAGGGGGAGCTTCTGCTCTGCTTAATTATCTGAGTGTGTGTGTGTGTGTGTGTTGTGTGTGTGAGAGAGAGAGAAAGAGAGAGGGAAAGAGAGAGAGAGAGAGAGTTAGCTTATCAGCTTACCAGCCCACACACACGCACATTCACACACACCGTTCATGCTGCGGTTGCTGTTGCTGCTATGCTAAACAGCAAGGCATCCTGGGAATTGCAGTGACAGCTCATTTTGGTTTTTTCGCAGTCTATGTATGAAAGCTGCTGAGAGACAACCCTTCCTCCCCCTCTTTGCCTCCCCCCTTACAACACACACAAACACACACTGACATATACGCACACTCTCTCTCCCCGGTGCTCATGGGAACGGGTCCGGGGCCTGTCACTAACCCTCCCCCCCATCCCTCCCTCCCCACATCACCCCACCCTTCCCTCATCGCCGCGGTGACAGGGCTTGTTGACAAACGCCAGCAGTCATCAGGGCACCATGGGAAATCTTCTGCCACCATTTTGTCAGCAGAATGACAGAAGTTGTTAATGTCTCGCCTCTCGCCCTGACACGAGACGCCGGGGCTGACAGACTCTGACACGCGCCATACACACTCACGCACACACACTCCTTGAGATACACACTGCCGTGCGCAGCCGTACACCGACACAAATGTCACGCTCGACACCGACACAAACACACACATCCATGCAAGCACACACACGACATTCATGTCCACATTTTGTGCCCCCCATCCTTCACTCTCCCCCCATCTCACTCAACTAAATCAGTCAGTGTGTGTGTGAGAGTGTGTAAGAGTGTGTGTGTGTGTTGTCTGGAAACTAGATGTGTATGGATGTTTAGTGTGTATGACTCGGGAGTGTTAATGAGGATATGTCTATGAGTGTGTATGGCTCCTAATGAGTTGTACTCTAGTGTGTGTGTGTGTGTGTGTGTGTGAAAAAACAGTGTCTCAGCTCTCGTTATGGATGCGGTGTATGCGTCTGATCAATAACATTTACAATCCCGACAGGAGATCGAGTCTGGCGGACAACCCTAACTGACCGTTATGAGAACATGATGAACTCCGGACAGAGCGAACACACACACACACACACACACACACACACACACACACACACACAGATACATATGGGCAGCTTCTCTGGACAGCCAATTACCGTTCCTCATAATCCACTTGCTCCACACACAGCCTCTGACATCCACCTGTGTATAGTCGGTGTACAACCGACAGATGTCGAGATGTATTTCCGAGTGTGTGTGTGTGTGTGTGTGTGTGGGTTGCTGAGGATGCCAAAGTTCCCTCATGAATCCACAAAGATACACCGTCTCACCGCACACAGGCCCCTGATCAGATCAACATTGGTAGTTCACCACATCTCGCTGCACCGGCTGCACCTGTTAGGAACTGAACTCTCTATTTAATGCAGGATTTCATTGAGTCCTACCTGCAGGGACGAACACTGCAGAATCTGTTGAAAGTGGAAGAAGATGTGTTTATATTGTGCTTCAGAGTGTGAATTAGAATTAGATTGGGTGTTTCCAGAAGTGGAAAAGAAGCCCAGCGAGTAAGAGCGTTGCCAAATCGAAAATACAAATAACACAATGTGACATCTCTAAAACAAGACATGTTGAGGCCAGGTAAGAAAAAAGCCATATATGATTAACCATCTACTCAACTCTTCAATTCAATTCAGCTTTATCTAAAATTGTATTCAGAAGAGAAAGATCTTCATTGACTCATGTGTTTATGTTTAAACAAACTAAATAAACAAACTCTCTTTGTTTTCATGACTGAATAAACTGAGTAAACAAACTGACCTTAAAGGACAACACAATTTCATACTGTTTAATTTGTTTATATGTGGCAGACCCTGCCACCTTTCTAGCTTCAAACAGTGTTCAGAGACCTTATTTTCCTCTGAGAACAGCTTGTTTATTCACTTATGGAAAAAATAAATATTTCTGAGTTTGTGTAATTACCTCATTAATATTGTAAATATTAAAATTCTGAGTTTGAATTTCTTCTAGAAAACTACGTAGTGTCCCTTTAAGCTAATTAAACATATACCAGGAGTTCTCAAGCACTTTCAAGTCACATATACATGTAGGAGAAGGAGCATAATTGTTAAAAAACTGTTATTGTTGATTTAATCTCAATTCAATGCCTGTACACTGTAAAGTTACAAAAAGGAAGGTGTAGGGGGTGTTACAGTGAATATATGATGTTAAGTTATTTATGTGACTTTAAAAGCACCTTTTGAGAATTCTTAGGGAGCATTTCAACATGAGCACATAGGTATATCTTTTTATCAATGTGATCTTTTTTGTTGTTAAAATACATTTAAAAAAGCATTAATTTTAAGTCCACCTGACATCAGACATGAGCATGTTATAATCATGTACTGTAGCCTTCACACAAGTTTTGAACCAGCATGGAGAGTTTGACAGCAAGAATAGTACAGTACAATAGTAAAGTTTGTTTCGTTTCTACACTTCCTCCATCACTGGGTGCTTCATTTAACATTTCTAAGATGTTTGCTAAAACCATCTAAAGTCAATTTAATATCCATGACTCTTCACAGCAAAGTCTGACCCAACCTGTTTGGATATTAGAGCATAAAACCTTGCATATTATATATAATCAGTGGGGATTCCAGCGAGTCAAATGTGGGTATTTGCTGCTTTTCTCTGTTTTACGTAATTTTAAAGTGAATATCTTTGGGTGTTCAAACTGTTGGTTGGACAAAACAAGAAATCCGAAGACATCTTCTACACTGGGAAGTTGTAACAGAAATTTCTCACAATTTTTCTCATGTTTTTACCAACTGGATTTTTGATAAACAGTTAACTAAAGAGTAATCCATAATGAAAGAAATATCTTGCACATTACTGCAAGCAATACCTGCCTGATCTGTGTATAATTACGAAACCCAGTAATATGCATCATAGAACTGCACTCTGTACTTAAGATACTTTGATATGAAGGTGTATCACAGCAGGCATTAAATATCAGTGACCTGCAATGACTTTTAAATGACTTTTCAACTGCACTCATCAACAGCAAGAAGATGAAGAGGCAGAGGAATTCCCCAGACTCCCTTAAAAATGGCTCAATTTTGCGAGTTGTTGAATTAGGAGAACTTTATAAAGTTTGTAATTATTTGGGTCTTCTTGTAAATTCGGTATATATTATAGCCTCGTTTTATGGGGTGCTGCAGCCTCCTCAGAGACCCTAGTTCCCGCATCCATGCTTACAACTTGCATATCGCTCGATCAAAATACTTTGGGGGTATCAATTTCTGTACCCACATACTGTCTAACCTGCAAAACTAAGTTTATTAGCAATATTTCAAACAATAGAACGGAACAAAATAGTTATCTCAAAACTCGCATGTGCGTATACAGTATTCATCTTTAGAGTCCTCCAACCTACAGCACATAGAGTCAACTAAAAAGTTTGTCTGTGTTCGTGGTACACAGAGCTCGTCTGTGATGGCCATTTGTTTGTAACTCTTGTATAACTGCCATAACTGTCTCTCCTAGTCTACTTACAGTTGAGTTCTGACTATTAGACTACCTAAACTGGTTTAATAGTATCTACACACAGACACACACACACAAACACACACACAATGGGGCTCTGACATTTTTGCAGTATTAAAAGTTGCACTCTCTCTCTTTTTAACAAACACTGTCAGAGCTCTGTCACTTGTACAGTAGAGGCAGCAAAACTTTTAACATCACACACACCCACTCACACTCATTCTGACACTTGTACAGTACGTAGGCTGTATGGAAACCTGTTAAGCATCACACACACTCTCTCCCACTCTCTCTTTCACACACACACACACACACACACACACACACACTGGTAGAGATGATCGAGATCTAGAGGGAAGAGCTTGTAAACAAATGGTACAAACAGTTGCTGTCCTGGTTGTTGGTTCAGATGAATAATTACACTTTCACTGGAAATGCTTTAGAACTTGCGTCAGTAATATTGTCAATTATGGTCTTGCCAATAAAGCTAATTTGAATTTGAGAGGAAGAGAGTGCAGAGATTGGTAGAGCAGCCTGAACCCTACAGATGAAACATTATACTGTCATTATATGAGAGAATGTTGTCTCACAGATCAGTTGTAACACTGTCTTTTCCTCCAATCAGAAACAAGTTTGAGGGCTATCACTCAGCCCTCTCATGCTCCTTCCCTTTACCCTGACATGGCAACTTGTCATCACAGTCATATATTCAGTCATTCAAACTGTATAATTAAGTGGAAGATAACGGTCATTAAGTCTGATTGGGAGGCTAAAAGTTGTCGCCCAATCAACAAGATTTCAAACACAGGATCTGAATCTGAATCTGATTGACAGGTCTTTTAACACACAGAAACAAAAACAAAGTTACACCTTGAACGTTGATTTTTGACCTTGGAAACAGCAGGTGATAAACAATATTCACTAAAGGTCCGCTTGTGCTGGAGCTTCATCGATGAAGACCTCAAAAGCAACACAACACAGAACAATCTGTATAATTTTCTTAAGCAGTTTGTGCAGTAATGTTTCTCAACACAGAGCAGAACTACAGTTAAAGTTCTTATGGATTAGCCTATAGAGAGCCGAAGTCACGCACCTTCCAGTAGATCCCACGGGACCTTGTTGCAGATAAACATAAACAAGCATGGTAGTGAGTGAAGTTTTGATCCTGTGTGAATTGTGCGATGAACTACACACATGATTTTGTCAATTTTAAAAGGTAATTTTCCAGGTCAAGAAAGTCGCAGTCTGTCATAAATAAAGTGAAAATAATTTCTAGTTTTGCGTTAAACCGCTCACAGCTACATTGTCTCACTCAACATTTCAGACAGGATCAAAAAAATGTTTTGTGTTTCTCCTTTCGGCACCATACAAAGTTAGCATACAATTGCATTAGTGACGCTGTCTCGTTAACCCCTAACTTAAACATTGTAGAGCTGCTCCTGTATGTTAGCAGCTCACAAAACTGACCAACTCTCCTTTCACATAACTGCAGTCATCAATAATGACCAGATTAATGTGATTTTCACCTTTTTTACTACTTTTTCTGCGCCAAGTTGGCGGCCATGTTGGTGTTGGTGACGCGTGTCGAGCGAGGCGGTGTAGCTCACTGAGCAGTTCAACACAAAACTAGATGATATCTTACTTAAATTACGACGAATTACTATTATTTTTTAAAAATTATTCTTCTGGTGACTTTTTTTTTCTAAAATGGGAACAAACAGACCTTTGACCCTGAACCCTCATTTATTATTTTACTCGCGTTCCGGTACACTACAGCACAGTGCAACTTGGATAACACACACAAACACACACGCACACATACTGACATACTGAGTGAGTGAGTGAGCGCGCGAGCAGGCGGAGGAAGTGCGCGAGTCAAGTGCAGCTTTCAGCAGGTGCCGCCCCGCGTGAGCCGGCGAGGACGAGATGAAAGACACCGCTGCACATCGACTCCTCTCTCCTCTCCTCTCCTCTCCTCTCCTCCCTCCCATCCTCCCCCTCCGCGCCGGCACCCCGTCCCCTCCCTCCCCCTCCCCTC
This sequence comes from Pagrus pagrus, assembly GCF_965226575.1. Taxonomy (NCBI): domain Eukaryota; kingdom Metazoa; phylum Chordata; class Actinopteri; order Spariformes; family Sparidae; genus Pagrus; species Pagrus pagrus. The sequence goes on along the minus strand of NC_140200.1, from coordinate 17,892,972 downwards.
CCCTCCTCCCCTCTCGCTCGCTGAGGCAGATTTGTAGTGACAGCAGCGGGTGCATTCGCCAGTCATTCCCCATAAAAGGTTCCGTCTGATCAAAGCCCCGCTGAGGCAGGGAGAGGCAGGGAGGCGGCCCGCTATGTCGGCGTGTGTCGGTGTGTGTCTGCGGTGTCTCGCAGGGTTGAGGCGGGTTTGAAGCTTTAAAAACACAGAAAAAAAAAAACCCTCCTCTCTGTCTCTCTCCCTGCTATTTACATTCGAGCTCCGTTTTGCCTCGGCAGTAAAACATTGGTTTTTTTATTCCCTCCGCCTGCAGCCCGTGTGACAGGCTTCGGCTGCATTAATCAACTCCTCCCCGCTCAGAGCCAAGGATCCCTTAAACTGGGAGAATTAAATCTTTAAATACATTTTAAACGGAAGCGTCTGACTGATGTTATGTTAACAAGCCCCGCAACCTGAGGTGCGTGCGTGTGATGAGCGGGGCGCACTCCCCGGTGAGCGCTGAGGGGATCGCAGCCCGCACATCCAAAAGCACAGAGAGGAGGCAGCGTGTTGATATAAATTTACCCATCCGCTGTCAATTAGACAAACACTTTAAACGGGTGTGGAAAAAAGTTCGGGTCTCCACAATAGGAACACCAAATATCAGGGAGACAGCACCGCAACACGAACTTTAAAGTAACCTGCCAGCCATACTTCCCAATTTTTTTCTTCCCATATTCATGTTGCTTTAAATCACCAGGAAGCCCGAGCATCCCTCTTTACCTCCTCATTAACATCAGTCGTCTCGTCAGGAGCAGACAGCGTTATTCACCATCAATTAAGCGCACGGGAATCCAAAGCCAGTCTGCTGCTGACACATCTTGATACAGGATGCAAATGCAGGAGAAATTTTGGCAATGCAAATTTTCAAGTTAAAGACTAGACTCCCCCCCTCACCCCCCCCCCCCCCCCCCCCCCCCCCCCCCCCCCCCCCCCCCACCCCCCACCCACACACACACCACCCAAAATTTCTTTCACAGTTGTTGTTATTATGTGCAGCACAAAGCTGTCTATACATTGATCTTCTCCCTTGCAATAGTCCCAGTCCCTGCTGAATTAAACATAACCCATCAACACTGCTTGAAGTTGTTGTCCGCGCATCAAGGCCTTCAATCAGCGTCGGGGGGGAAAGAAAATGAAATAAACTGCTCATAAAGTAGCTGTGATTCTTGGCCTTGTTACTGGAAACATAACCACTAACACTTTAAAGGGCCACTATGTAGTTTTGGAGAGGAAATAGAAACTCAGAATTAATTAATGAGGTAATAATACAAACTCAGAAATATATTTTATTTTTCCATAAGTGAACAAACAAGCTGTTCTCAGACCAAAACACAGTTTCGAAGCTAGAAAGGTGGCAGGGTCCGCCACATATAAACAAAGTAAAACTGTGTTGTCCTTTAAGGTCAGTTTGTTTATTCAGTCATGAAAACAAAGAGAGTCTGTTTAGTTTGTTTAGGCATAAAAAAGATCAGTCAGTGAAGATCTTTCTCTTCCGATTAAAATTTCTTCCCCAAAACTACACAGTGCACCTTTAAATGTACTAATCTAATCATCTTTATTGAGTTCCTCCATCTTTTTGTTCATCTTGGCCAGGCCTCTGGACACCCATAGTTTTAGTTAGTTTTGGTATTATTTGTTAATAAACACTTCACTTTGCATCCTTGTTCTGGGGCGTCCCTCCTAATATGTTGTGGGTCACAAGGTAGAGCCAACTGTGTGCTTTGTTGTGGCCGTAACATGTAGATAGTTTTTTCGTCAACATTGCCGGGCCACTGTTACCCCGTCCACCAAATTAACTCTGGTTCTTGAACATGTGTAAGGTCTGTAGAAGAGTGATTAAGTTCACCAGTTGCACAATGCTACACCAGCTCTTTTTTTTTTACTTGCCTCACCCTCAGTGGCCTGCATGAGACTCACAGCTTTATTAAATATCATGTTTGGTCATCCAACCTTCATCCGGTGGGCTAATGTTCCAAGGTTGGATGACCAAACATGGTATTTAATAAAGCTGATAAATAGTTCTCCTGGTAAAGTGTATGCCTCTCGCAGTCTACTGAGGTTGAGGCCTCCTCCCTGTAGCTTTTGCTGCACAGAGTAAAATTTAGCTGTCATAAAAACTTTAATTTTGAACCACAAAACTGATTGAATACACATGAATACACACTGATCGTGACCAACACCGCCGCAGGCAGAATGGACTACCCTCATTAAAAAGAATGGGAAAACCTGAGTTTCCGCCGCACCGCCGGATTTGGTCTGAAACCAGCCTTCAGCATCACGTCTTACTGGGACAAGTGAATATAAATGAACCAGGGGGGTCACAAAAGAATAGCAAACCCACAAATGAGTGTCAGTGTGGTTATCATCACACTATTTAATCTCAACAGTTGGTAAGAAAAAAATATTACAGCATATATAAACATTAGGATCACTCCAGCTCCTCTGAGTGCTTAAACTTTGCTATGTTACATTCGACTCACTGACAAGTCCACAAAATCCAAGGCAACGTTCCTCGACGACACTCTGCTATAATTTAACAGCCTCTAAGCAAAGCTGAATTTACACAAGAATCCTCAAACACACTCACATACTGTATCTGACTCGTCTCTGATCAAGGCAAAGTGGTGCTAGTATGTACAGTCTGTTGTGTGGATGTTAGCGTGCGTGTAGCCGTCACGATGAATCTGAAGATCAGGTTGTAGATGTCATTTTAATTTATTGGGGGTAGGCTTCGATCACCATGGCATGACCCTAGAAAACAAAAACACAAGTAAAAAAAATAGGGTGTTAAGATCATTTTTAAACAGTTAAATAAAAATAAAAAGAGCTGTCAAGTCTGAGTAGTCAAAAAAATATGTAATCTGAAAGAAATTACTTCTCTTGTGTCACCAGATACAAAAAAGTACCACAAAACACTGAACACACATACAAAAACGTTTGACGCTTTAAACTGTGAAATTTGTGTGACTGCCGTCTCGTGCACATTACCTGTCCTCCAGCAGCACAAGCCGCCACCAATCCGTACTGTCCTCCCTCCTTCTGCAGCCGGTGTGCCACCGTGGTCACCAGCCTGCAGCCTGTGGCACCGAACGGGTGACCCAGAGACAGAGAGCCTCCCCACAGGTTGAACTTCTCCATGGGAGGAGCTCCCACCTGCACACACAACAGACATTTGGTCAGGACTGTGAAATCAGAATTCAACATTCAGAGAGGTGGGAGATCTAAACAGACACTGAGTACCAAAGTTAAAGCTCCAGTGAATCATTTTTCATTTTTCAACCCATATTCACAGTCTTCCATGTTACTGGAAAGCAGGTAAAATGGAAAAGATGCACCGAAACATCCATTAACATGAAATCTCTAAAGGCTACTTTGCATTATCCCTTGATGTAAATTAATGAAATTATTTTATTAGTACGAGTTTGCTTGATATTATTCTGTACTTTTTAAACATTATTATGGTATAAAACTAAGGAGCAACTAAGAAAAAACAGTATTATGTGTATTAAACTAGGGATTGTGATATTATTACACGTGAAATCAAGTCGAAGTTTATCTATTTCAGTATGTTGTAAGCATCCACATGTTCTCTATGGATCCATTCTGACCAGCAGTTACATTTACCTTCGATTTCCTGCCCAAGTACGTCTGGCCGAACCAATCAGAGTCCATAGCCTTCAGATTTGCCATTATCTGGCCCTGGAAAACACACACACATACATCCACAGAGTTACCATAGATACCAGACAGAAAAACACATTGATTTCTACTGATTCAGAAGTCCAGGATATGAAGAAGACCGGTCGGATCTTCCTACAACATCAACGTCCGTGAATAACACAGAACAAAAATTGGATCATTGCAGACAGAAATTTAGAGTTCAAATCAATTAAGTGATTCATCTGTAGCTTAAAACATCTTGGAGATTGACAGGTTATTAATAGATCAGAGTACACATTCAACAACCACTACACATTTTTTTTCCACCGAGTGTGTTGTGATAACTTACTGCGAATGCCTCGTGGAACTCGAAGACGTCAATGTCATTCATGGTCAAACCGGCCCGTTCCAGGACCTTTGGTGTACCGTATGTTGGCCTGGAAGAGAAAACAGAAAACAGAAAAACATTCTGATATTCAAAAGGAGCACTGAAAAACGTCATCACCCCCTTAAAAACTTAAAATCCTCAAACTAAATTCACAATTTTAAAAGTGTTAGAGCCTAAATTGTTTTTGTTTTTTTTATTTATTGTGATTATATGAATGCAACTTATGGTTCTGTTACATTGCTGCAAGCAGCCTTGTGACTGCAGTGGAAAATCGAAAAGTCGTAAAACAATCCCACGCAGCCACCACTGGATCTATAACACTAATAACATCAGTGTAGTATAATCTTTATCTGAAACTGTGCAGAAATAGGGGCTATAAACAGAATGATTAAAACATACAAAAACTAAAAAAAAGTTGCAAAACATTTATTATGAATCATGCTTTGAAGCTTCAAACTATTTAGTACAGCCTTATTACCTGCTGTCACAAATGTAGAGCAGATCAAAACAGATGTTGCAAACGTTTCTTACTTTTGTAGCTCAACAACATTTATGAACAATATATAAGCTTTAAAATTAAATAAGGAAAACAACAATCAGTTGACATTTCTACCAGGCAATCATCTAATACCGAGGGACTCACCCCAAAAGCAGCTGATCTTTGGGGTCTTGAGACACGTAGACAAAGTCTCTGCAAGGATGAAATAACAATATGATCAGCACCTCAACTGAAATAGCATCCCTGGTGAAACTGCGGCTGCTCTACCAAACAGAGAAGGTGCAGATACCTGAGGTAGGCTTTGGGCTTGTAACCCATAGCCAAGGCTTTCTCTTCAGACATGATGAGCACAGCAGAGGCACCGTCGGTCTGAGGAAACACAAGTGAGCAGTTTAGTTCAGGGTTCATACAGCTTACAAGAGACTAAAAATCAAGCACTTTCAAGGTAGCTTAAATGAAAATTACAGGATTTCTTTATACCCACAGCACTTAATGTAAAATGTAACCTTGTTTAATTTACCAGCTGTTCATATTAACTTTGAATATAAATATTGAATGACTTTTGGTTTAGATGAGTGATTGTGTAGACGAAACACCAGATTATATTGAATAATTGAGCATTTTCCAAGGAGTATATTCAAGTTCAAGCACATTCCTAACCTTGAAGACTGATTCAAATGCAAAATTTTCCAAACTTTGAAGACTTTGTACGAACCCTGTTACTTATAGTCAGGACAGGTTATGAGTTCTGGCAAGTTTTTCCTCTTGTGAGGCAATCAGGTTACACAGTTGGCAAAGAATCAGTGGAGAAAAAAAATCTTTCATAAGCAAACCCAGAATGTCACCAGAAAATTTTATGATGAAGTGCAAATAAGATGGTAAAAAAAAATAAGTTGGTTAACAGTGTTTTGCTTGAGGTAATTTACAGCTTTGTTTTTGCAGTTTGTTTTGTGTGTAGCTGTGTGTGTTTGTTTTACACACAGAAACAGATGCTCATGTCTATGCTGAAGGTGTTTTTGAACCAGAGAGGAGGAAATAAGGAAGGCTGAAAGTGCTGAAGGGTCCGATGAGAGTGTGTGTTTACCAGGAAGGAGGAGTTGGCGGCGGTGACTGTGCCGTGAGGTTTAATGAAGGCAGCCTTTAGTTTGCCCATTTGCTCCATGGAGGAGGGGCGGATTCCGTTGTCCTTGGAAACAATATCACGACCTGGTGAAGACAAAAAAAAAAATATAAAAATATATTCAGCTCACAATGATATAAAACACAGGAAGCAGAAATCATCACATTAAAAACCTGGAAACAGTAAATATTCAATATTTTGCGGGAAAAAGGACTTCTGAGGATTAATTGGTTCTCAAAATGGTGGCAGATTAATTTTGTGTCACTCGTCTAATCAATTAATTGCTTCAGCTCTACACACAGCCATCAACACTCTCAATAGATGATTTAAATGAACACAGGATAAAATAATTGGATGCAAAGAACGCTCCAAACAGGACAATTACAACAATGTAACCAACAACAATTAATACACACCCATTTATTTAATGTATAAATGTGTCTCAGTTTAAAGAGGGAAGCTGTGTCTACCTGGCACTTTAAAGGAGATGACATCCTGCAGCAGACCGGCATCCTGGGCCTTTTTGGCCAGAGTGTGTGATCGTAGAGCAAACTCGTCCTGCTCCACTCTAGTGACTCCGAACGCAGCAGCCAGACGATCTGCACTGTGACCCATCGTTTCAGCTGTGGAGAACTCAGCCACGGCAGGAAGCTGAACATAGACATAATAAAGGGTTATAGGAGGAAACGCTGTACTGAGTCCAAAAGAAGAACTTAACAAACCCAAACTGGTGCAACATTTGGAGATTTTATGTGAATATATACCTCTGGGGCAAGGTGTGCCATCCGGATGCTGCTGATCAGACTGAGCTTCGCACCAAGAGTCTTTGCCTTGTTGAGGGACAGCATGGTCTTCCTCATCTTACGGCTGTGACGGATAGGAACGTCGGACATGAACTCCACCCCTCCTGCCACGACAGCGTCACACTGGCCTGCAGCAATCAGACCAACAGCTGGAGAGGAGGAGGGAGAAAGAAGAGACGAACAACGGTCAGGCAAACAAGGAGACAACCAGAAAAACTTATTAGGAAATAAAATTACACCCCTGTTATTTTGCTTCGTATTTTTTCTTCCTTATATTAGTGACATAAAGACACACGTGATCTCAGTCTCCTGCTGTGATCGCTCTTCTTTATTCCCCTTCATCGTCATAAGACATCTAGGTGTTTCATACTGACATCTTAAGCTAAGGCAAAGTCCTTCAAATGAATTCTCGGCGTGCACAAAAACGAAACACCAAATAATCTCATTGTTGTTTGCAGCTACAATGTAAGACTACATAGCTTAGTTTCTTCTGATAGTCCACAAATGATGATAATTATCATCCAGCCCAAAATATACAGTATGGATATGTCAGACGGAGGAGGCTTGGTGTGGCGTTAGTTTTCCCTGACATACCTGAGGTCATTGCCTGGTTGGAGGAGATGCAGGCCATGGTGACGGTGTGAGCTGGGATCTTGTCAGAGAAGCCTGCACCCAGGGCTGCCTGAAAAATGGAGCATGCAGTTCAAACGCTTAGGACCAGGGCTTTAAAGAGAGTATATGAAACATTTGTAAGGCACGAAGATTCTATAACCATTACATGGGTGTGCTGTATGTGTGTGCAATCATACCTCTCTTGCTACGTTGCTGGTTTTGACCTCCTGAATGACTGTTCCATAGATGATGTAGTCTACAGCGTCTTTGGGTAGACCCGTTTTATTCAGCAGACCCCTATTGAAACCCAGATCAAACATTTTAAAATCAGCACTAAAACAAAAAACATCTTTCTGCCATGCGTTTAGATCCTAAGAATTTGAGAAATAATCTTGTGACAAAACAGAATGGAGACTGATAAAAAGCATCCTGACAAAAGTAGCTGTTGTTTTCGATAAAACACCAACCCGCTCACAGCTCTGTCAGATTGTTGCTGCAATGTTCTTCTATCTCTCCTGCTCTCTAAACCATCAGCAGTTTTCAGCTGTTTAGTACATCTGAAGGCCACCCATAATTCATAGAATCGTGGTAGTATATATAACTCTAGACATCTAACTGGATTTTATTCATAAAAAGGGAAATGACTTCTGTTGTAATGAACATTATAGAACATGGCCAGGATCAAGAAAACCCTCTTTAATGTCACTGGGGCTTAGTGGCAAGTATTGAATAGAACAGTGGTTTCAATAGGCATTCATTGGAACAACTACATACAATATCAGCAGCCTTTAAATTGGTTAATGGTGTTGATGGTGGAGAAAAAAACCACAACCTCAGGAGACACTTACTGCAGAGCTGCTCTGGCCAAGTCATGGGGCATTAGGTCAGCGTATCTGTAAACACAAACCAGAACAGTTTTATCCTTCACTAAACACCATCTCTCTGTAAAAGTCATTCCACAGGTTTTCCTTGACAAATAAATCAGTATTGAAATGTAAAAGTATTCATCATTCATTTTTCTGATCATCTTCACGTTTTTTGAGCGATGTTCTTATTAAAGCACCGTAAACATCTGTGTTAAGAAAAGAGTTGAGACGTACGTTGTTCCAGACAACAGGAAAGGGGTTCGAACTCCTTCAACCAGAACCATGTTCTTCATACCAGGCCGAGCCAGCGTCTTTTTGCTCTTTGTCTGAACTGAAGGAATAGACAGACAGATATAGACAGAAACGGGTAGATTAGATATTGATAACTGTGAGCTGACCTGAAGAATGCGTTTGAGTACCATCTCAGTAGCATTTAATGTATTTTCAACCACTTAGATTCCATCTAGGGAAGATAGTTTTGCAGAGGTTCTGTCTAGGCAAATAAATAAATCAATAAATAGAGGCTTATAATAATCAGCTCGAATTTTAATCACTGTGATCTCCACAAGACTATAATCTGGATTTCTATGTGAATATCAATGATTACACAGAGTAATGACTTACCCTGAGCCTGAAGCTGGGCTGTCGTACTGAGAGAGCGAGCACCTGAGCAACAAAGACAAAAATATTCTTTATCATTCTCAATTAACATATTTTAAATACTTCACCAAACTGTGGCTGGCACAAACTTCTCAAAAGATTGACGATAATATAACAATTGGAAAGGCTATATAAAGAGAAGTGACAGTGGCCAAAGATAACATCTTTATAACAATTAATATACTGTATGTGTAACATAAAAAATCTATTTGCTGTCTGTGTTGTATCTTGCATTTGTTCTTGCATTGACTGTATTTTCCTGTTTTGGCAGAATGTTTTTCTCATTACTTGGACATATATCTGACAAGAAAGTCTGTATGCAGCTTACCGATCCGCATCGCCCAGGAAGGGCTGACCGGGGAGCTCCGCATTGTGTTCAGCAACATGGAAGCCATTATGTCCTACAGAGAAAGAAACTGCAATTGTTACTTCCAGGACTGCAACTAACATTGTTTTTTTTTTCGATTAATCCGACCATTGCTTTCACAATTAATTGTTCAATCTATAAAAAGTTTGAAAAAATTGTGAAAAAGGTTCATCGCTATTTCCCAGATCCTAAAGTGACGTCTTCAAATTGCCTCTTTTGTCCAACCAACAGTCCAAAACCCAAACACTTCCCATTAACTGTCATGAATGACAAAGAAAACCGGCGGATCTTTACTTTTAAGAAGCTGGAACAAACAAATGTTTGACATATTTGCTTGCACGTTGACTAAATTGATTAATCTAATATCAAAATAGTAAGCAATAAACTTTCTTTGGATCAAGTAATTGATAAATCGACTAATTGTTGCAGCTCTAGTTACTGCAAAGTTATAACCAGGGATCTGGTGGAAGAAGAAGTTCATGGCATAACATTCTTAAGTTTTAAAAGTTTTACTACTTTCTGTTTTAACAGTGTTGTTTTTAGTGGGGCAGAAAATAATCAAATTTCAACTTAAACTGGACTGCAAACTACCAGCGAACACCGTATGTAGAACATCCCATTTATATAAATTAGACTAAATAACAGAACCACCTATCTGTATAAAATGACCAGAAAGCTGAATAAACATGTCTCTAAAACAGCTTTAACAAAATGTGAACACTATAACCTTTTGGAAGGTAGTTCTTATTGCAGCACTGTTGTATTAGACAGCAACTTAATAAACTGGGAAATAAGAAAACATACTCTCAAATTCCCGTACAGTGACAAGTTTCCTGGTTTTCCATGACCTCCTCAGAGAATCTGTCAAAGTCTTGGACCTCCTAGTCTGAATTCAGGATGAAATTTTTATTTTAATCCTTGACACAACATAACCCATGATGACTTAATTGTCCTTTAAAACTTATATTTTATTTTACTTTTATTTTAAATCTAATATATTATACTTTATTCTTTTTACTGCTGTTGTGCCTTCCTGTTTTAACTCACCTTAGACGAGCCTACCTTGTGCTCGGCTTGACTGGTGAGTTTTATTCTGTGATATTTTATTCCTGAGTTTCCTGCTTTTGGTTGCTTATTTATTATATTACCGTTGTTACTGTGTGAGTGCGTCCTTAGAGTGACATAACCACACTATATAGCCCTGGTGGTAATACTCAGATCAGGCTCTGTAGGTAAAAGGTCAACCTGGGACTGGATGTCTGGATCAGACACTAGACCCATAAAACCGTCACCCCCGAGTCCCATGGTCTGTTTGACTGTTCATGACTAGGTAACTCGGACATATGACTATACAAATTATGAGCTGATAAGGTTGTGGTGTGACTATAAATTACTTGTGAATACAGGATGGGGGAATTGCAATAAGCTTGAAAAACCTTAAGACATTTAATGATTCCTTATTTAGCTTTCATGTGTTCCCTATTTTCCCATATTACAACGCAATTGGGTTTTAATTCTAGGCTATAATAAATAGATTTATAATAAATCCTATTCTGTCTTTTATTATGTGTGCTAATGTGACATATCGTTGACATTCACCCAACCCCACCCCCCTTATCCAGGCTGTGACCCTTCACCTAGATTCCTAGCTGGAGAATGACAGAGACAGAAATACAGAATCACGGGACTCAATCTGGATCACAACCGTTTACAGAACAACTTAGTATTTGGTTTAAATAACGTTTGCACAAATTGGAAAAAAAAAAAACATTAGCTAGTGTAACAAAAGCCAAAACGATGACGCTAAAGCTCAATGCAAGCTAATAAAGCTAGTTAGCTACTTGTTAGCTAAAGTTTCCACTGAGTCAATTCTTATCCCCTGTGTTTGGGTTGCAGATACGCATTAGCAGAGTTCGTATCATATCTTTGCTCTTTTTTAATTTTATTAGTCGAAGTGATAGATAAGTTGAAGCTTACCTGTTCTAGTGTTGTATGTTTGCCGACAGTGCTTCCCTGTCAAACGATCAGCCAGGCTGGCTCAGGAGCGCTGCTGGACTACGCTTTCAAGGACCCGTTAGCGTTATAGCTGTCTCAAATAATGCCTGAGTAAAACACACGGGTGACCAATAAAAAAGTCACTTCACTGCTTATGTCTACGAGGTATTACGATGATGATTTGTAACACCGAAGTTATAAAATATTCATGTTTTACAAATGAAAGATAATTATTTGAGTACAATAACATTTTAGGCTACGGCAATCTTTCAGTGTGTTTTGAGGTCCTTATCCTATTTGCAACACTACACTGTTGGCTCTGCTCTAGCGCCTCCAACGGTCAGGACATGTGTTGTGCATAGAACCTATGACCGGTGTGTTGAATACACTTTTCCGTATCTCCATCATTGACAGGTAAATAACAGCTGGATGACAATATCACCATCTCATATACTCTCACTAACTTGGGCCAGACTGATGGTTGACCAAAATATCAGGCCATTTCAGTAGAAGTATAGCTATGTGTTATAATGTGTGTGTCTTCCTCAGATGTGGAAGTTTCAAGACCAGATTTTTTTAATTGTTTACTGTCCTTTCCAGCCTGTAAAAGTTAATCAAGTCAGATGTTAGCCCAAATGAACCTTTATTTGCATCGTCAGTATCACTAAACATCTGATTTAAAGGTCCCCGATAGAGTTTTCATGCAAACACACAAAAGTTATGTTTACATACACCTTTGACACATCAAAACACACTGTGCGTATCCTTGAGAACTGACAGACTGCAGGTTGATAGTTTGTTGATAAATTAAAAAGGAGAACTTCAATGATTTTCTTAGAAACAATGTATAGACTCAGTCTCTGCTCTGTGTGTCTGTTTGACCGAGGGTGGAGCTACACACACACACACACACACACACTGGCAGAGAGGCAAACAGCAAAGGGCCCATGTCCACATTAGGTTTTTTTCGGGTAAAAAAACGCTGGCTGTGCGCTCAGGAGCGCTGAGATGAAGGGTTTTTGCTCTGAGGGGAAAAAAACTGCACATGCGACTGGTCTCCATGACAACAACATTTTGACAACCAACGCTGTGTGATCGACACTGCCCCTTTGCGGTTTACTCTCCGTTTGTTTTTTTATTTGATATCAGGACAACAGAACAAGGAGGATGTGGAATGAGAGATTTTAAACTCAGAGCACTCTTCATTCACTCTCCAGCTTGCTTGACCTCAGTTGGTCACTCTCTCTGTCCCGCTCGTTGAGACGGGGAGGACGGGACTATATTGTGTGTTTACAAACAGCAACTGACAAATCATCATCACTGGTAGATCACCATCAGGGAGTGTGTTGTCTGACTTTGAAGACCAGCCAATGATCTTGGGGTTTAGTTACTCTTTAAAAACATTAAAAAATTCATTCAGTTGGTGACAGGCTGGTTCTTTAGCCCTCACAGTTCCCTATACACCCAAGTGTCCTTGAGCAAGGACACCATTCATGTATATTTGTGCTATATATGCTAATGCTACTACAAATTATCATAACACAATACTGGTAGCCCTCTGCCTGACGGCCTCTCATCTTTTGTACTCTTCTCTCCATCAAGCTCGAACACACGTCAGCTACCAGCTCAAGGATGATGTGGCAGTTATGCGACTCAATGATCCAACAGCCACGGTGTGTGTGTGTGGGTGTGTGTTTATGGAAGAGTGTGTGAGACAGTACATGCATGTCAGAGAGACAGAGAGATTATGTTTGTGACAGTCTTGACTGCCTGTCTCTGTCTCTCGCTGACAGATGTGACATGACTAATCAGTGTGTGTGCGTTTGTGTGTGTGTGTTTGCAGGTGAACACACCGACGGCACAGATGAATTCTGAGCTGACGGGGGCGATGGGAGAGATCTGGTCGAATGGAGCTGTGAAGTACTGTCTTCATCTCCAGCAAGCCTGGCTGCTCCGTCGCCGGGGCAGAGCTTGAACAAGGATTTACAGTACTTATGTGTGTGGTCGCTCCTACATTTGTATGTTGTTTGAACCAGAGGTAAAACATTAATAATGGTGCATTTTGACAAACTTTCCAGCAAACGGAAGACAGTCACACGAGTCATTTCACAGCAAGAGTCCCCAAAACCGAAGATATTTCGTCCAATGTAAAGAGTGGATTAGGCCTCACCATCAGCTGAACATCAACACCATCACCAAAGACCCCTAGGAGCTTAGCCCTATGACCCCCTAAGTAAAGCTTTTCCGGCAGTTATTTATACTTTTGACGGATCTGGATCATCATACCCTGTTTTACTATCTCCTATATCTGTACTTCTTTAAAATTTGATCCCTTTTCATTCTTATGGGTTTTTTTTTAATTGCTCATTATCTTGTACGGCCTGCCCTCTTCCAGGTCACCATGGTAGAGTGCATTCAATTTAGAGGAGTTAGCCCAATGTCAGATCTGCCTGTTTTGCTTCCCCCTTATCTTTGTGGTAACATTAAAAGGATTTGGACGAGGATGGTTGGATGGTTGCTGACGTATTTTTAAGATGACATGAATTATTGTTAGCTAGAAAAGATATTAGATCTCGTTTTCAGTGACACTAGTATGACTTGGCCTCAAATCGCATTTTGTCGTGTTCATCATAAAATATCCCTCCATCGCGTGCTGTAGTCCCTGCTGTTGCCTTCTTGAAGCTATATGACCTGAATTCTAGAAATAGGAGCACCGTTGCCATGTTTCTTATTGTCACTTGGATTGGTCAATGCTTTCATGAAACTAATATGTATTTTTTTGGCATTTTGTTTTGAGCACCACAAGCCATCTAGTTCCATTATATTTGAGAGGCTTCTCCAAAACTCAGCAACTCACACCAAAACAAACTAAGATGGACAAATAGCACTACAGGTAAGAGGGAAAACATGTATTTTAGATTTTGGGTCCCTTTAAAGTGTTAAGTCTGTCCCCTTATGTCTTTACTCTCAGGATGATCCAGTCCTGTAAGAGCAGTGAGGAGGTCACCCGTCTCTCCTGGGAAGGTCAGAAGGTTTTGGAGAAGACTGAGAAGGCTCCAAATCCCTATCTGCCCGCACCACTCAGAGACCGCCTCAAACGCTATACATACACACACTCATATTAATCAGTTACTCACTTAATGTCTTGAAAGCACTGTCACAGTCTTGCGCTGGTGGCTACTGAGTTACACTGGAGTATATTAAGGTCAAGAGGCTCACTTTGGGGGATATCTGCTCATAATATCAGCAACCGGCTTGTCTCATGCCCGTGTGTGTGTTTGTGTGTGTGTGTAGGTGGGTCTCCCCGGAGCGTCTGACATGATGCTGACAGGCAGGAACATCAGGGCAGATAAAGCCAAGAAGATGGGTCTGGTGCAGCAGCTTGTGGACCCTCTGGGTATGTTCTACGTGTGGCATTTCTTCACTGCTGAAGAAAGATAGTGTTGTTTTCCTGCTGTAATCTTCTGTGGTTTGATCCTCTAGGCGAGGAGCAGGAGGGGATTAAACTGTTGTGTCTGTTAACTCCAGGCCCCGGTGTGAAGCCTGCCGAGGAAAGAACTGGGCAGTACCTTGAGGAAGTTGCAGTGGGCTGGGTCAAAGTGATCGCCAACAAAATGGTATATTTTTACTTTACACTGTTGAGTCCAAACAGCTCCGTCCCTGCCTGATAGCTGTTTTATTCTCTTTAAATGCAATAGCAGTGTGACTGTATCCTGCAATAAACCCCACATCTATGTAACATCTATGTGGATGAAACACAGGAGGATAACTTGCTTTCCAGAGGTCATTACGTTTCTATTTATTTCGTATTCTCTTATTTATTTCTTCATCGCTCTTCTTACAGTGGCCTTGCAGTTACATGATCACATAGAGAGAGAGAGAGAGAGAGAGAGAGGATTTATGGAGTTTCTGTCATGAGAAACAGTTTGGAGAAACATCAGTGGCGTCAGTGAGCAGCCTCTGACCCGTCTGCAGCCTGTCAAGTTGTGGGGATGTTACGAAATTGAAAGAAAATGATCTCAGACATTATGAGAGAACAGCAGCTCGAATGGCAACAAGAGAATCACAAGAACTAACACACAGGATTACTCTCTGACATATACAACAACATAAATTGCATTTTCACAGTTGTCTGGCCGACATGGATGATTTTGCTTGTTGTAGCTGAGGCTAAAGTTCCTGGTTATGTTCATTTTTTTTCTATCATCAGCCCCTGTATGAAGAAATAGTTTGTAACGCTATAAAAGCTGGATACACTCTGTGTGTCAAATTCATAGAGTAGGCAGAATTATGTGTATCCCTCTCATCTGCTAATGACTGGATTCAGTCTGGGGCAACATTTTTTAATCTTAATGGTCATTTCTGACTCAGGTTTTGTCTTATTTTTGAAGGTGTTTGTGTTTTTTAGCCACCATAGATCAAAGTGGTAGAATAATTATTAAATTTTCTCATGTTGCACCTATTTTGATTATATTGGGTAGAGGATACAGCAATTTATTTAAATGTAGAGCTGTTGCTCATTATCATTTTCTTAATCTTTCAATTAATCAAGTAAGAGTTTGGTGCAGGGAACTTAAGAAACTGGTGAAAAACAGCCATCGAATTCCCTCAGCTTACTTTGGAAAGTTTAAATGGCAGACGTTCCTAAAAAAAAAAATTGTTCTTTACCTCCACCAAGAAGGTTATGTTTTTGCTTGTGTCCATTTGTTTGTTTGTCCATTTGTTGGTTGGTTTGTCAGCAGGATTACACAAAAACTGCTCAGCGGATTTCCACCAGACTTGAATGAAGGATGGGCCTCAGGGGCCCAGAATAGACCCCATTAACTTTTGGTGCGGATCCGGATAAAGGGACAGATCCAGGAATTTTTTTCTCACTTTCTTTAACATTACCAGATAGGGCGTTCTTCGATACTTCTTCGATACATCAATTAATGTTGATGAAAAATATCAGCCGTATTTAGGTTAAATTATTGTTAAGCAATTTTTGGGAGTTTAACATTTAGAGTGATGCAGGGCTAATGAGCATTTTTTTCTTTTTTTCCCAGACGTATTACTTCCAGGCATCAGTGTGTTTTTTTGTCTTGTGATTTGTAGTGAAAACAAATAATTACTGGAAGTGAATTCAATTTATTTTTATGCCTGGCCAAATCAAGCAAATCTGAAAAAGTGATTTGAGGTACATTTTGAGAACTCTATATCAGAGGGAGACGAAGCTTCTATTAAAGATGGCAACACATCTGTGTATCTGACAACAGGCGAAAGGACATCTTGTGTCACCTTTGAAAGGAATGTAAAAAAAAACTGTATATTTGAGTTCAGTTTCATAGTTCAGTGAATCATTGATCGGTACCAGAAACTCAATCAGTACTTCATTGGGTGCTTCTAACTTTCATATTTTCTTAATTTCCTTTTTTTGTTACGCTTTACAACTTTAACAACTCTAACAACTCTTTCTTGTCTCCTCAGAACCACTTTGTAAATTGAGCCAATTGCAGGCTGCTGAAGCTCAATGAGACGGATGAAGGACATTCAGGTAGGAACAGATTCAATGTTACACCTGTGTCATCACGTGTCACCAACAGAGGCTGTAAATGCCCCTCATACTGAAAAGAACACTTACATTAAACCCTCCCTGTTGTTTGAATGATGTAATATGAAATTCCCTCCATTTGTCAAAATACTGTTTATGGAGAATGAAGGCATTTTTTCCCCCACATCAGATTTTGTGTGGGACCACAGCATGAGGGAACCTCTCGCTGTCTCGGAGAATGAAGAATGTGGTTGAAAATCTGCCCAAAGAAGAATTGAAACGGGGCACTCTCATCATGTGGCCCTCTGTCGTAGCCATTTGTTAGTAAACTAGTCCCAGTCTGTGATTCAGACAGGAAGTACACAGTTAGGCTGGCGTGAGAGCCAGTCAAGTGTCAGTCCTACAGTTTGACCACAGGGTGGCGTCGTTTCCTTTAGCATAGTCTCAGCTTGAGTCAGTCGTGGCTCAGCAGCTGGTTGGTCACAGTGGAAGGCACATTCAGGACGGCTCAGTAGCCAACAGGCACATTATCAGGACAGTGTGTGTGTGTGTGTGTGTGTGTGTGTGTGTGTATTAGATCTTGGGCCTCCAGCCCTGTATGAACTGTGTGATCTTGGTGACATGGAGTCGGCTCAGGTGGAAGTCATGTGACAGGATATCGTCAGTCAGCTGCACCAGGAGACTGCCGTCAATTCGCTCCCTCTGGAACACGGCCACCGCTGCCTCTGATAGGCCAATGAACCGCAGACAGGCCGACACTTCCTCCAATGACAGCACCGACAGGTCAGCAGGAGGCCGCCAGGTAGGGTCAGGGGTCGGGGACAACCCTTCAGTGACCCCTGTGGACGTCCCGCCACCCTCCGCACCTCTGGAGGAATCTGTTGTGGGATTGCATGCGGGCTCAGGCGAGGGGCAAGGGGACTGGCGGTTGAAGGGGTTCAACGCCCCGAAGGGAGCAAATCGACTCTGTGGAGGTGGTGGCCTTAGTCGGGGTCCGGAGGAGGTGAAGGAATCTACCCACGGCTCTGCCCAGGTGGCCTGTGCTGGCTGAGGATTGGCTGTGATGTCTACAGGGACGGCAGAGACCGGCTCAGGACTGGCAGGGTTAGGGGCGGGGCAGTCCGCCCAGGAGCAGGGGTAACAGTAGAGGGAAGCATCTGGAGAGGGCGAGCAGCTGGAGCAGAACAGGAGAAAGAGACATTTGCTTCTAGTATCAGTCAACATGACTCAAAACACCCAACAATTCAATGTGAAAAACTGAAACCATACACTTTTTATTGGGGTATAGTTAATTTATTCCCATGTATTGAGGGTCAGAAGTCATCCAGACCTGTGGGGTACTAATGCCTCTATGACCTACATAGGAAACGAGAACATCAGCAGGAAGATTGGCTGTTTCTATATGGTTATTATATTTATTCTTAATGCCTGTTACTGGGTTGTTTATTTCCAACTTATCCAGATTGGATAGGTCATAAAATAAAACCATATTTTTATGGTGGAGTGCTGAGGATGAATTTAGGGCTCGGACAGCCAGGGGAAAGAAGATGGTCTGTAGTCTGGTCATAAACTCGAACAAAGTTGACTTTGTTTCACCCTCATCATCTTCTGTCCAAAGGGGCAGCCAGAATCAACAAAAAAGGAGTTCCTTGTAGTACCTAAAAAGGTACTTCAATTCAATCTCATAGTCGATTAAACGATCTCACCACAAGGTCCCTCAATTAGCTGCTCTGAAGCTTTGAATCATAGCACATGATCATCAGCAGATGGAGTTTGCCACATAATTGTTAATATCAATATTCCCAATCTTTCTTAGCACTTTAAGGACTTTGTTGTTCGTGTTGGCTTAAAAGTTCTCAAGTTTCAACATCCATCTACTGTTGAAGATCTCCAGTTTAAATCGAAAGCTCCAGAACAGCTGCTCCATGGAGCTTTTGGTGAGACTGCTTTGTCAACTGCTGTTTGCAGCTCATGGATTCACTTTAAACCTCAAATTTAGCGCGGTTTTAATCTACACGTCAAGAGCAAAAATTATGATATTTGGAGGCAACCTCTGATTAGTAAACAGAGCTTACATTAACTCAATTTGAGCTGGAAGAACGTCAACCTCTTGTGCGATGTTTGTGCGATGAAGCACATCCAACGTAAAAGCGTGTCAGAGTCAGAAAAGGCCAATCCTCTCGGTAATTATACTTATGATTTAGGGCTGCAACTAATGACTATTTTCATTGCTGATTCACCTGTTGATTCTTTTCTCGAATGAGTTGTTTGGTCGATAAAACGTCAGAAATGGTGAAAAATGTCAATTAGTGTTTCCCAAAGCCCAAGATGACGTCCACAACCCAAACATATTCAGTTTGCTGTCATAAAGTAAAGAAAACAGAAAATATTCACATTCAAGAAGCTGGAATCAGACAAGTTTGTGTTTTTTTCTGAAATTATTACTCAAACTGATTCATTAATTATCAAAATAGCTGGCGATTCATTTGATTGACTGATCGATCAATCGTTGCAACTCTATTATGATTGCGAATAAATGTGATATGACTTGTTGCATGTTTTCACACTGTACCTGTCCTGAAGTCCAGAGGAGTAGAAGGAGAGGTTGGGTCTCGGGGAGGTGGAGGCTTTGGGGAAGCGAGGTGGGATGGGAGGGCTGGGGGCCGGACTGGAGATGGAGCCTCCTTTGGAGCAGCGAGGGGGAACCGGAGGGGCGATCAAGTAGCGACACTCCTCTCTCACCTACACACAAACACACACAGAAACATGAGAGCTGCAGAAAAAGTTAACTCCTGAAACTTGACTTCTCAGGAGGCTTCATGGAGGGATTGTGTGTGTGTGTGTGTGTGTGTGTGTGTGCTGGCTTGTCTCAATGTTCTGCTTGGTAAATGTCAAACTTGGTGACCTTTACACCTCAAACAAACTCCCTCACACACAGCAGCGAGCTCTTCACACACACATGCGCGCGCGCACACACACACACACACACACACACACAGTCTTGGCAGGCTAAATATCAGGGAATGAAGAACGCGGTGTGCGACAGGGTATAATCCAGCTGCATAGCAGACATCAACACCCACGCACCCCCTGTGTACTGCTGCTAGCTGCCATCACTTTGAAAGAAAAAAGTTAATTAAGCAAAACAAGCGTGATAATTTCCCCCTCACAAACACAGACAGGCCATATACCATCACATATGAACACTAATGTTGGTGAACAACCTAATGGCTCCACAATAAGAACAGCTCAGCTACAAAGACAGCCTTGTTTTAACCATCACACCATTCTCTGGTTCAAAAACTATTTCTTTCTGAAATGAATTTATGTATGTAAGTAATGGTCATACGAGCCTTCGGTTGAACGTGAGAAGCATCACACAGTATGCGGACAAAGTCGTAGCTTTGCCAGTGCACATACAACCCTCAATTCTCAAGTACATGTACAGGTTGAACACTAAAAATTTCAAATACTACTCATTCAAATATTCTAGATTAAAGGGTAACCCCACCAAATGTGTACATTTTTTTAAGTTTACAGGTCTCAGGGAGGACTACTGCATATGTGAAAAAAAGTAGTTTAAGTAATTTTGTCCAGAAGGTGCTGCTTGTAATCTGATAAATTGCCCCCAGTGATGTCACTCCGTGGCTAAGATGCATTGTGGGTAATGAAGACACCAGGTTTTGAAAAGCAGTCCACTGGTCTGCATTATAACAATGTTGGACTTATATTCCTCTCATTCTCCTTTTTTGAAACCTAGGACCTACAATTTCCCACAATGCAACTAAGCCATTGAGTTACATCACTTGTGGCTTAGTCTTCAGCAGTACCCCCAAAACCTGTAGACACACTTTAATCTGTAAAATGGTGGAGTTACCCTTTAAGATCAAGTGCCTTACCTCTGTGAGAGAGTCAAAGTCCCCTCTGCTAGCTAATCACTGTTCCACTAGCATTATGGGAGCTTTAGTTGTTGAATATAAACAGAATAATTGCTATTTTACTTTGCTGTAATTATGAGGTGCTCAAAACTGCTATCAAGGTACGTTAACGCTTAAAATATAGACTGAACACTCCACATTAGTTGTTTGACTCATTTGTAAAGCAAATTTCCCAGAGTTTTCTCTGTTTTATGTATCTGAAAAATGAAATTAAACCAAGATGCCACCTGTTCTGAATAAATAAAAATACAGACATTAATTTAAAACAAATATAATTTGTGGGCCTAAAGTTACACCTGTACAGGCAATAAGGCCTTTGGATAACATTGCAATATTTTTAGGTGGTTTGAAATCTCCTCAAAAGAACTTCAGAAATGCTATGACTGGCCAACAAAATCAAATATCACAATCATTTTGACCAAATACCTAACACAATGAGGTTTTTCATAATCATGTGTAATGTGCATACAGTTACTTAGGGGGTAAAGGCAAGTATCAGAACAACAGCCTGGTAAAAGACAACACTTCTGCCGTATAACGACATCCAAGATCTTAGACGATATATGGTCTCATATAATGATCAGGATATCATTTTGATATATTGCGCAGCCCTAATGCAAAATAAGTTGCAGCACTCCACTTGAGCAAACAAGCTGGCACTAGAGGTAAGAACCAAAATGGTCGAGAACAACGGGCAGACAAAAAAAGTGTCAGGAATCCAGAGACAAAAAAGACCCTGTTTGACTGACAAGTAATCTTTTGGCAAGTGGATGACCTCTTTTACAACAAACAGTGAAGTACGATAGCTTTTGTATTCTTTTCTAATCATCAGATTTGATTTCACTGTCACTTTGTGGCCACTTTATGTCATGAAATCGATAATAATTTAATAATAAAAAGTGTCCATCAGTATTATACTCCACCACTGGAATGAACTGACTCCATACTATTTATTCAACTCCCGTATTTAATGTACTCCAGGATACAGCACACGTGTACCTGCCTTCTTGGTGATGCTGACGCATGAATTCATGTGCTATGAGTGTGTGGCAGCCTTTCCAGGAAGTCAGTGGGTGTTTGTGTGTGTGCATCAGTGAGGTTTAAAAGCTGTGATGTATGAATAATTCAAGGCCAGGCATCCTGACTTTTAACAACCGGATGCTGCTGTGGACAGAAATGCGAGATGAGAGATGGAGGGATAAAGAGAAGGACAGGAGGTGAAGACTGAAACTCACAGCATCAGATTTTGGAGGTACAGGTGGCGGGGTCGACACTCTTGTCACCACGGTGCCAAGAGAACCGTCTAAAGAGGAAGACGAATGGAACGAGATGAGGTTTGGCTCCTTCCCCAAGCCCTCTGCATTCTGATTGGTCCAAAGTTCCTCATAAGGGATTTCCTCACTGGTCCTCATTTCAGCCTCAGTCCACTCAGGAGTCACATACTCCCGCTCCTCACCTGGCCCCTCCCCCAACCGCTCTCCAATAGAGTCCCTGCAGCGCTGCGATAGGCTGTCCGAAACCCCACCCCCATACCCGCACATGGAGAGGCGCTGCAGCGCCGGTGCCAAGGAGTCCTGACCCGACACACACATGCGAGAGCGCCGCGGGCTCACACACTCCTCCGTCATACACTCCAGCTCTGGCCGGGTCTCTCTAACAGCCCGAGAGTAGGCATCTGGGTCAAACGAGTGTCGCAACAGGAGGCTCTCTAGCGCTGCTGTGTGGACGGAGGCCTCGGCCACGTTGAACCGGGGCATGCAACGCAGCAGCAGGAAGTGGGAGGGGGAGACTTCCTGTCGGCGAAGAACCATGCAGAGCACCACCGTCTTGCTGACGATGTTGAGCAGCTTGTACCGGTGGCCCTCTCGGACCGCGTGGCGGTCATAGGGGTTTCGTGGTGGTCGTGAAGGCACGGACACATTGACGGGGAGGCGAACCCTCTCGATGATGCTGCGTACCGTGTGCTCCCCTCCCAGCATGCCTTGCTCCAGCGGGGAGCGTGTGCAAAAGCGTCCACGGCAGCCAAAGGGCAGGCTGACGCTCTGATTGGTGCGATGGTTCATACAGACCAGACAGGGAGTTTTACCTGAGGAGGAAGAGACAGAGAGGTGGATTAGCAGAAGGTCAAAGAGTACAGGAACAAAAAGTAAAGGTTTGGTCACACTACATGACTTTCAAAGTTGTCAGATCGCTGTACTTGTAATCTGGTGCCAGGTGGGCGACACACATGCTCACTGTGGGCGACCAAACACTGGCGGGTACCGTGATGGCGACCCCTTTCTTAAAGTCATTTTTGATTGTTCACTACGTAACTGATCGGTCTGAGTTGTTTGTGCACTGATTTGCAGTGAAAATTAACGGAACAAATAGAAAAAGAATATGGGTGCGATAACTGGAGGCAAACAAATATCTTTGGAGTTGTGTGTATGTATAATGACAGAAACTAAAAGACTGTCTTCTCTCACTGGCTGTAGCGTGTTGCTGGCCCCCTACCCAACACATCCCATTACATGAGCAGGTATTTAGCCTGCTAGATCTCTTTTGGGCATTTGAATAGCTCAGACATTGGGAGCGAGCGCTTGATTTGCCTCTGATCTGGAGCTCTGTGAGCGAGTTTAAGCTGAGGATTAAAATCTTGTAGTGGGAGCTTGACTTCGGTCTTGAATTCAGTGAAACTGGGGAGTTTGTAGTTTATAGTTTGGGAGTGTGATGTACTGAGCATGGTTGACTTAATTTCCAAATACAGTCCATTACTGGCCGGTCACAGCTGCATGGTCAAAGTTGAATAAACTGCAAGTCCAGAGGGATTGAAACAGGAAACAATGAAACTAAATGTGATCAGAAATACTGTTAGTCTGCTAGAAGTAGAATGCAATGAAACAGAGCTGCAGAGATCGCACTTTAATCTTTGAAGCAAGCCAACCAGATCACAAGGAGGAATACACTTCTCATCCCGTACAGTTTGGACACAGATTTCAGTGATTCACTTTTTCCTTCCTTTCATGTGCTTGAACAACCGCTGAAATATGACTCAGTAACTCAACAGTTCGGTCTTATTTACTTCTAGGAGTCTTGCCCAGGCGTCTCAGGAGCGCGCTAAGTCCCGTCTTTTCCTTCGAGGGCGTGGCACAGAGAAGCTCCGCCTTCCCCATGAGTGACAGCTCATCTCCAGCCTGCAGAGTGAAGCTGTAGGGCTCGCTGTCCTCGCTGAACTCGCCTGAAACCACCTGCAGCAAACACACGTATGGGTGTGTCGACATGATATTGCATGACAGGAACTTAACGCATGGTATTTTCATGTTACTCAAAAATTATGAAATTATCTGGCGAAAGCAGACAAAATGCAACGCAGTGCACAAAAATACTGCAAAATAAGGAGAAGAGGTAAATAATCACGCGTGAGTCTGTAAGAAAAACAAACCTTGACGCTAAAAGTGATCGTCTCCATGACAAAGACCCTGTCAGGGAAGACTCCGGCAACTTCCTCCACACTGGAAAAATACTGGACCGGATCCCTGACGTCTCGGTCTTCATCCAACAACTTGAACTTCCCTGCAGAGAAAATGGAAGCAGGACAGGGGAAAGAGAAGAGACGGTGAAGGAGGTTTAAGAAAGGAGGTGCAAAGATGGAAGGAGGAAAAAACTTGTAAAAAGAGAATAAGGTGGAGGGAGCCCAGAGGGAAGAGGAGGATGAAGAAAATGGGGGAAAAGGAGGAGGAAGGAAAGAAGGTAGGCAAGGAAAGAGGAGAAAAGAGAAGAAGGGAGGAAAGGGTAGAGGAGCAAAGCAAGGAAATGGAGGAAAAAGACAAGGTCAAAAGTTGTTTTTGTTCTGCCTTTTTCTTTTTTTCTGACTCCCCACAGTCTTACTGCAAGCACACACACACACACACACACACATGCCCACACAAGCACACACACACACACACATCTGCAGGAGACACTATTTGGATGAGAAGAATACAAAGACACCTCCGTGACCTATGACCTGGAACAGCTCCCGGCCAATCAACAGCCGACGGGGTTGGCATGGCAACCAATAAAGGACCCCCATTCTCACGCAGAGCAGAGACACATCACCATGGAGACACTCACACATACACTCGCGCACACAGACACACACACACACACACACACACACACACACACGACTCTCTCTCTTTCACCCTTTCTTGCTCTTGCTCATCCCCTCCTCCGTCTGTAAGTCTTTCACATTGGGTCCAGTAGCTGTGTTTGTGCTCTGTGTTCTTAAGACTGTAAATGTTTCTGGTCCGTGCCGCGTTTGATGTTGTAATCAACCACTCCAAGAGGCTCCAAATCAGCCTTGTTACAATCTAACCATCCTTTATTCTTGATTACAGTATTGAATTGGATTTAACTACAACAACCCTCCGAGGACCCCTTCTCTTTCTCAGAGTCAAAGTGTTTGTGTGTGTGAGGGAAAGAGAGATGAGAAAGTTTTTGTGTCTGAGAGGCAGAGCAGAATACCAAACTCCACCATCCTCTCCGCCAGAACCTCCCTCCCTTTCTCTCCCCCTCTTTCTCCTGCACCCCCCACCTTCCAATTCAGACGGAGCCCCCCGGATAAGGAGCTTCCACCAACCCAACAATACCAGCAAGTGC
Organism: Pagrus pagrus; assembly: GCF_965226575.1. Classification (NCBI taxonomy): domain Eukaryota; kingdom Metazoa; phylum Chordata; class Actinopteri; order Spariformes; family Sparidae; genus Pagrus; species Pagrus pagrus. The sequence continues at coordinate 17,867,875 of NC_140200.1, read as the reverse complement.
TACTTTTCAACACAACCCACTAACCCCCTGCTCAGAAAAAGTGACACAAATGAAACAGGTTTACCACTAAACCAAACAAACCCACAGCTACATCCTGAGAACTCGTACATGTGAAAGGACTGTGTAGCTAGAAACCAGCACAACTGAGATGTAGCAATATGTTAAAGGTAAAATACTGAGCAGCTCTGCCTCCAAAGCTGTATTCAGGTTTAAACCAACGTCCTTGGTGTAGTTCAGTAGAAAGAAAATAGTTCCTGCATGAAATCCCTCACAAGAAGCTCTGTGGATTTATTTAAGTAACCACGTCATGATTGACGCTTAGCTTAGCTTGGTTAGCAAGCCTCTATAAGTAGATGTTTCCTGTGTAGTTTGGTTGAAAGAGGTAGGTCCTACATGAAAGTGATCACAACAAGGTCTGTTGATTATCTTCAGTAGCCAGAATAGGATTTCTGGAAAGAGACATTGCTGTTTAGTTTTCGTATTATTTTTTTTTTATCATTGAGCACCACAAGTTGAATGCCATCTGGTTTCACTGTATTCGAGAGAAGGCAGACATCTCCAAAACTTGCCCCTCGGGTAAGAGGATGTCTTTTTGAACTGTCCCTTTAACAAGCTACTATTACTCTGTGAGAAAATGTTGCCCCAATAGATAAAAACAGAATCAGTCTGAGGCTTTAAAAATCCTTACACAGAAGGCTTTGGCAGCTAGTTCCACATAACAACTGTGGCTGTGGCGCCACTGGCTTGCCTGAAACCCATTCATTCAGCTTTTCTGCCCTCATCCTCGCCTCTCACTGATGGACAGAGGAGGATAACAGACAGAGAGAGAGGGGATGAGAAGGAGGGAGCTTCCTGTTGTCCGTCCCCGGGGGGAAACCTATATTACTCTCCTCCTAAGCTTATTTAGACTTCCTGTATGAAGTCATCACACAGACATTAGCTCATCACTGGCGATGGCCTCTGATTCAACAGCTACTCACCTGTCATATCTAAAGAGACTTGTGTATTTGGGTAGCCCTAAAAGTATGCATAAATTTGAACTGGCTGCGTTGGCTGTCTCGTTCTTGTCTACCGGAATGCATCGTTAAAATGGCTCACAGGGATGATTAGGTTGATGTAATGCTTCAGGGTCTGGCAACAGACCTGCCCCCAGCGATGTAAACGCATGCATTATTTTGCCAGAGAAACCTCCCAGTCTGAAAGAACCCTGTGGCAGCCCTTTTAAGGTTGTTACTAAGACCTATTAAGCTCCTTTTTACACCAGTGAAGCCGTTTTTGTTCCTTCTCAACGGTTACTTCCATTTAAAAAAAGTCCCGGCACCAACATTACTAATTAGCTAAACATAAGAATGTGGGCCTTTTTAAAAATCTGGCAACCAGGTGATTTAAGAAAAAGAAGGAACAGACTGAGCAGTTAGCACAGAGCCCCCAGTCGCATTTGTCCATTGCTAATTCTAGTAAAATGTATTCAAACAAAACAGCCGTGTCCTTAACAATGTTGACTATAAGAGAGAAAATTCTAATTCTTACTTTCCTATAAAAAAAATATCTTTTGACAGAAGCCCTGAGGGGAACTGGACCATGAAACTGCGCAAACGGCAAGACAGCCAAGCAAAACTTCTGATAAGCCAGAACTTCATCTGATCGTCCCAAAGACAACAATTTTTTAGAGGTAATTATTTTAAAAAAGATGCTTGTGGTGTACTTTAATTATTCAATTCTGAATTAAGTTCACTGTTTCAGCTCACTGATGTAATTTTGGACTGTACAGTTTATTGGTAATCTGTTTTATAACAGCATTTTATGGATTATTGCAAAAATCTGAATATTGTACTCCCTAATATGTGCATCGGCATCAGCCCCAAAATCTGATCATAGGTCCAGCTCTGGTTGTGACCGCCCCGAATGTCAAGCGATAACAAATCTGGCAGGAATTTGACCACAAAATTGGTTGATTTTATGTGCTTGACTTTAAGAGGTGGAGATTTAAAGCTTGAGACGACAGTGGCTACAGAAAGTTTTCTCTATATTTTCTTACATTACTGTGACTTGATTGTAATATTTCATTATGTTATTGTTTTAATATATTAAATTATAATCCACAATAACTAGGCTTTTCCTATCACCTTGTGACGACGAGCCGCCGTCACTACGTACAGAGTGACGTGTACGAGGATGGTCATGTAAAAGACTGAGAAGCATGAACGCATGGGATAAAACTCAGACGCACCAGGTGATGGATTAAAGGACTTGATTGGGGGGATACATCACAATAACGGAGACGATCGTTTCACGGGGAGGGACACGGAGCGGACGCGTTCCGGTGTTCACCGGTGAAGGAGACAGTTAGGTCAATTTACCTTGGTCAATAAATTAATGACAAGCGAACTGAAGGAACGTCAAATGTAAGAACTGAAAGTTGGCATGAACTTACCTCCGGATCTTCCGGTTTCCCAAGGTGTGCGGGCAAAAGAGTTCCCCAGGAACACGCGCACCTTATAGTTCCGGGAGGGAGTGAAACAAGTGGGAATATAGGCGGAGGGGAGTTTCATGGGGTGTAAATATGTAGTTAATTAATGTAAGATAGATATGGGTATTTATGAGGTTTATGTGGGGGTGTGTTAATAGGTATTATGATGATATATATTTTCTGGTAATGGGTTGTGTAAATAGTGTGGTTATTAAATATGTGTGTGTTTCTGATTTTACCTGTATGAATGGTATAGTCCAGCTCAATTACCAGAGGAAACAATGTATATAAGGAGTCAGTCTGAAAGTGTTGGGGGTTGGTGTAGGTGTTGGAATGGTGATTGTGAGTATTGAGAAAAATAAAAGTGTCTTTGGATCGTCAATTGTGGAAAAAATCTCCTTATTGCCTCCTTTGGCCGCTCGGGCATTCTAACAAGTGGTGTCAGAAGAAAAAGCTTGAAAGCAGAGGAAGGAGAGTACAATGACGAGACCGAAAAAGGCAGAGCAGCAGGTAGAGCCAGATGATGGTGAACCAGGTGTTCCAGCTGACAAACAGGGGGCAGCAGCCGGTGATCCTGACAAGCTGGAGGAATTGACAAACCTGGTGAAATCTCTGGTGCACTCCCAAGCTTCCAGAGATAGAGAGATGGAAAAAGAGTCAACACGCCAAGACCAGAGATGGAGAAGTATGCAGCATCAGTTTCAGCTGATACAGGCACAAGTGCAAGAGATGCGGGACGAGTATGAGACCGGAGCTGAGGCTCACGATGCGGATGATGTTGACAATGCGGAAGATCAGGGGGCAACAGCCGGCCAGGCCAGCCAGCAGAATGTGCCACCACCACCGCAGAGACCACACATCCACAGAGAGCCCAAGCTGATACCACTCTCTCCAGAGGATGACATCGAACATTATCTGACGACATTTGAAAGGATGGCGTCTGTCTGCCGCTGGCCTAAAGAAGATTGGGCTATTCAACTCGTCCCTCTGCTCACAGGTAAAGCACGCAGTGCTTATGTTCTCATGGACATTGCCGACTCTGAAGATTATGACAATGTCAAAGAAGTCATTTTGAAGAAATATGAGATCACAGCCGACACCTACAGGAGAAGGTTTCGCTCCCTGGACGTCAATCATAGTGAAACCCCACGTGAACTGTATGTCCGATTGAAGGACTTGTTCAACAAATGGATCAAACCAGAGACATCCACCGTGAAAGACATTTCGGAGTTGCTGATTCTGGAGCAGTTTCTGAGGATGGTGAGCCCGGAGCTAGAAGTCTGGATCCGAGAACGGGACCCGAAGTCTGCAGAAGAGGCCGCCCGACTTGCAGAGGTTTTCATGTCAGCCAGAAGCGGGAGCAGAGGAATCACATTCAGCCATGATAGCTACTTCACTGGGCACAGTAAGTCCAATGCGGGTGAAAGGGGTGGTCAATTCCAGGTCAGACCTAAGTCCAGAGCTAGGCAAGACACACGCTGCTATCAGTGCAATGAGATAGGTCACACTCAGTACACATGCCCTGCTACCAGACAGAGTAAGCCGTCTCTTTTGTGTTCAGTTCCCAGACCCACTCACCCAGTTGCACACCAGGAAGAAGGGCTCACTACTTCAGCATTGGTCAATGGTCAGTGTGAGGAGGCTCTCTTAGATTCTGGGAGTTTCCAGTCTGCAGTTCAGCCCCACATAGTACCAAGAGAGCTGTGGAGTGAGAACACAGCCAACATCAGTTGTGTTCATGGTGATGAGAAAGAGTACCCCACGGCTGAGATTTATCTTACTGTAGGTGGTCAGACCTACCTCCTGTCAGTAGCTATAGTGCCTAGTCTACCCTACCCAGTTGTTCTTGGTAATGATGTCCCCACACTGCTAGATTTGATACAGCAGGCAAGAAATGAACATCAGAGCACCAGGGAGAGACATGTCGAAGGCACTGTTGAGGCACCGGTTCAGCAGCAGCAGCGAAGACCCCAACCTGCAGGGACAGCATGTAACATGGTCACGACGAGGGCGCAGAAAGCGAGAAATACTCTTGAAGAGTTACCATTCTACCATGCTCAGTTGGAGGCAGGTCCAGTTAAGCAGCCGAAATCTAAAGCTCAGAAAAGGAGGGTAAAAGTTTTGGCTACAGCCAGGGAACAGCAGGAGGAAGCAGCAAAGCCCAGCCAGCCTGTAGAGTTCAACATCCCCTCTGACATAGCAGCACTGCAGCAGGCTGATCAGGCACTGGAAGCCTGGTTTGACAAAGTCTCAGAGGTTGAGGGTGTGAAACAGGGCAAGGCAGACAGTTTAGCCGAGGCAAGTTATGTCATAAAAAACGGCATTCTCTACCAGCGCCAGGGTAAAGTTGAGGCTTTAGCTTTACCACAGAGCCTTACACAGAAGGTCATGGCGCTAGGTCACTCAATTCCCTGGGCAGGCCATCTGGCATTCCAGAAATCCCTCAACAGGATAGCCAGTAGGTTTGTGTGGCCAGGCATGTACACCCAGGTGAAAGATTTTTGTGCTTCGTGTGATATATGTCAGCTAGCGTCACCTAGGGGGACAGCCCGTGCCCAGCTTCAGCCACTGCCAATCATTGAGACGCCGTTTGACAGAATAGGCATGGATATAGTGGGGCCCCTGGAGAGAAGCTCAGCAGGCAATCGGTACATCTTGGTAATCTGTGACTATGCTACCCGTTATCCAGAAGCCTTTCCCCTCAGGTCTATTAAGGCCAGACAGGTGGCAAATTGCCTCCTCCAGCTATTTTCGAGGGTAGGTGTGCCTAGAGAGATCCTGACAGACTGTGGAACAAATTTCCTGTCCAAACTACTGCAACAAGTGTATCAGTTGTTAGGAGTGAAGGGTATAAAGACCACCCCATATCATCCCCAAACGGACGGACTGGTTGAGAGGTTCAATCAGACTCTCAAGAACATGCTGCGGAAGTTTGTCTCCAACACAGGGTCGGATTGGGACCAATGGCTGCCATATCTGCTGTTTGCATATCGTGAGGTGCCACAGGCGTCAACAGGATTCTCACCATTCGAGCTTCTCTACGGTCGCCAGGTGAGGGGGCCACTCGACCTCCTGAGGGAGCACTGGGAGAATCGGATTCCAGACCAGGATAACGTGGTGACCTATGTCATTAAGATGAGAGAGAGACTGGAACAGATGACAGCCCTAGCACAAGAGCACATGCGAACTGCCCAGGCTAACCAGAAGACCTGGTATGACAAGAAGGCCAGAGACAGGACTTTTCTTCCGGGCCAGCAGGTGTTGCTGTTACTCCCGACCAGTGACAGTAAGCTGTTAGCCAAATGGCAGGGGCCATACCAAATCACCAAGCGCCTGGGTAAGGTAACCTATGAACTGCACATGCCGGATAAGATGAAGAAACATCAGTGTTTCCATGTAAACCTGCTGAAGGACTTTCAGGTGCCTTCACCGCCGAGCCAACAGCCTGTCAAGCAGCAGCTCCTCATCCGGGTCCCTGACAGGGAGGAAGAGAGGGAGCAGTCGTTCCCCACTGACATCTCGGAGCCCAGTGGGGTGGATGTTTCCCATCTTCAGCCTGTCCAGCAGAGGGAGATGAGAGCATTGTTGGATCCAGAACTTTTCCAGGAAAAACCGGGCTTCACAACTCTGGTCCAGCACAAGGTCCACCTGAAAGAGGATGCCGCTCCCCGCCGGAAGTGCTACAGGATCCCGGAACGATTGGTCCCAAAACTCAAGACAGAGATTGAGCTGATGTTGCAGCTGGGGATCATTGAGACTTCAACCAGTGAGTGGTGCAGTCCAATCGTGTTGGTCCCGAAGAAAGATGGGTCACTGAGGTTTTGCATTGACTTCAGGTACCTCAATGCAGTGTCAAAGTTTGAATCGTACCCAATGCCCCGCATCGATGAGTTGCTAGAGAGGGTTGGGAAGGCCAAGTTCATCACGACGCTCGACCTGAGCAAGGGGTACTGGCAGCTGGCACTGGCACCAGAAACCAAGGAGCTGACAGCGTTCAAAACACCGTACGGCATGTTCCAGTTCAAGGTGATGCCGTTTGGTCTCCAGGGGGCGCCAGCGACGTTCCAACGACTCATGGACCAAGTGTTGAGAGAGGTGCCGCAGTTTGCAGCCGCATACTTGGATGATGTCGTCATCTTCAGCCAGACCTGGGAAGAACATGTGGCTCATCTTCGACAAGTCCTCCGCCTGATCAAGAAAGCTGGGCTTACCATCAATCCCACAAAGTGCACGTTCGCTCAGAGACAGGTGGAGTACCTGGGTCATGTTGTTGGACAGGGGGTGGTGAAGCCTCGAGTGGGGAAAGTGGATGCCATCCACTCATATCCTGTGCCCACCACAAAGAAGAAGGTGCGTGCCTTTGTGGGGCTAGTGGGATGGTACAGAAGATTCATTCCCCATTTTGCAGAGAGGGCAGCCGTCCTCACTGACCTCACCAAGGCCTCAGCCCCAAACAAAGTGAGATGGAATGAGGAATGTGACAGGGCTTTTGCTGATCTGAAGGAAGCAATCACAAGTGAGTCGGTTCTCCATAATCCAGATTTTGCGCAGCCATTCGTGCTACAGACGGATGCATCGGGGGTCGGCCTTGGAGCAGTGCTTCTGCAGGAGACGGATCAAGAAAGCCGTCCGGTGCTGTTTCTGAGCCGCAAACTCCTGGACCGGGAGACGAGATACTCCACAGTGGAGAAGGAGTGCCTGGCAATGAAGTGGGCGGTGGAGTCGCTGAGGTACTACCTGCTGGGACGTCACTTCATCCTGGAGACGGATCATCGTGCTTTGCAGTGGTTGAACAGGATGAAGGACTCCAACACACGCCTCACAGGATGGTACCTGTCCCTGCAACCCTACGACTTCACGGTCCAGTACCGAGCAGGGAAAGCCAACTTGGTGGCAGACTGTCTCTCAAGAGTACATGAGGATTGAAGTACTGTACTCTTGGGAGAGGGGGGAGGAAATGTGACGACGAGCCGCCGTCACTACGTACAGAGTGACGTGTACGAGGATGGTCATGTAAAAGACTGAGAAGCATGAACGCATGGGATAAAACTCAGACGCACCAGGTGATGGATTAAAGGACTTGATTGGGGGGATACATCACAATAACGGAGACGATCGTTTCACGGGGAGGGACACGGAGCGGACGCGTTCCGGTGTTCACCGGTGAAGGAGACAGTTAGGTCAATTTACCTTGGTCAATAAATTAATGACAAGCGAACTGAAGGAACGTCAAATGTAAGAACTGAAAGTTGGCATGAACTTACCTCCGGATCTTCCGGTTTCCCAAGGTGTGCGGGCAAAAGAGTTCCCCAGGAACACGCGCACCTTATAGTTCCGGGAGGGAGTGAAACAAGTGGGAATATAGGCGGAGGGGAGTTTCATGGGGTGTAAATATGTAGTTAATTAATGTAAGATAGATATGGGTATTTATGAGGTTTATGTGGGGGTGTGTTAATAGGTATTATGATGATATATATTTTCTGGTAATGGGTTGTGTAAATAGTGTGGTTATTAAATATGTGTGTGTTTCTGATTTTACCTGTATGAATGGTATAGTCCAGCTCAATTACCAGAGGAAACAATGTATATAAGGAGTCAGTCTGAAAGTGTTGGGGGTTGGTGTAGGTGTTGGAATGGTGATTGTGAGTATTGAGAAAAATAAAAGTGTCTTTGGATCGTCAATTGTGGAAAAAATCTCCTTATTGCCTCCTTTGGCCGCTCGGGCATTCTAACACACCTATTACCATTGTGTCTATTCTTGACAGTACTTGTGAAGTGGCGGGAAGGAAGAAACATTGTGTTCAAAGGACGTCTGAACACTCCCTGGAAATTTTGGTGGAAAAGGGCCTTAAAGGGACACTCTACCAATTTTGTATATGAAAGTCAGTTTACTTGCATCATGGGAAATGTAGGATCCAGTGTTTGCTGAAGCTTGACCGATGTCTCTTGTTATGTCTCTTATGTCTCAAGTACTACTGAAACATCACTTAGAGAGCACTTAACATGATTCGTAATATTATTTATAGTGCTTTACTGTCATATTTATTTATAGTCCTTCTACTATAGTGAAACGAAGACAGCTCCAGTTCACTCAATATCTCTGTTACATTTATATTTATCATGTATTATACCTATTACTACTCTGTAAGTATTTGGACTTGGCTGTTAATGTCTCCAGTGTTGGTGGTCACACACTTCCGATGTGAAAAGCTGAAATGTCTAAAATGACAGTGATCTCAACATCCCCCCTCCCACCCAAATGTTCTTTCATTCTTCCGAAAAGGAGCCTGAGAGGCGGCTGTGGAGCGAGGTGACATCAGCAGTCCATCAGTGAAGGAAACAATGAAGAGGAGGCATTAGGATCCAGTTACACAGCGAATAATGTGACTGGTCAGACAGTATGAACAATGGGATTGTGGGGATAGAGCTCCGGTGAGGTCATAATGACTCGACTCATTCAGCAGGAAGACGACAGGTCAATGGACAGGAGGAGTCAGGGAATGTCACATCTACAGGAGCTGGTTGGATGAATGAATGTGAGCTGTAGTGAGCGTAACTGTCGCTGATTTAATTTGAAGCCTTGATCAATATTGTTAAACGTGAACATTTATTTTGAAAAATGATCATCTGATTGGCCACAATGTTTATGTCTACTGTACTTTAGTGAAATCTTCGGTAATGTGGATCTAATGACTAAAGGTAAGTATTATAACAAGTAGAACAGTCTGGGAGGTTCTGAAAGTTTACCGTAGTGCAGCCTCTAAACCAAGACAACACTTATCACAGCAAGAGAGACCATCGTAAACAGATCACACCAACCATGACATCGTGTTCATGACCAATCAGACCATGTCCACAGACAGATGGACAGGAGAGGAATGATTGGAACTGGGTTACAGTAACTTCCATCTTAAAACAAAGGACAATGGCCCCTGTTCCTACTTCCTACCTCCCTACTTTAATCAATCAATCAATCAATCAATCAATCTTTATTTGTATAGTGCCGATTCACAACAAAAGTCAAATATAATGACACTTTCCAAATTGAGCAGGTCTAAACCATACTCCTTGATTCATGTATTTAGAAACCCAACATTTCCCCCATGAACAAGCACTTGGCGATGGTGGTGAGAAAAACTGACTTTTAACAACATTTGCATTGCTCACACCATGCCCATTTACAAACTCAGCCCTTTTTCTTTTCCTTTTTTAAAAAAAGATTTTCTCAACTTTACACCTATAAACCTTCGTGACTTATAGACATATAAACACCTGGCAAAATACTCAAAGTCGCTTCTGTGTTAGTCCCCGCAACAAAAGGTGTCACTAGGAACACATTTTGCCAAATTTAGTCTCATTTCACGATAATGATATACTATTGATATATCGCCCAGCCCTACAGTATGTCTGTACTGATCCATCAAAAGGAAAGATGTCCTGCGCATCATTTTATACACAAATGCCCCAAACTCAGTCTGACATTGGATTTCAACTTTCTGTATGTTGAAACAAATTTTGTCTAAGTTTGTACAGACTGGCTCAAGACAAAGGCTTTACCAAGATAAATTGAAGGGGTATTTCTGATGCCTGACATGCAACAAGAAGAAGGTCACATGAACATGACCCTGGAATATATAGCACAAACATACAATTTCACCGCTGACAGTTTAAATCATAGATGGTAGCTGGGACGATTGTGGGAATCATATTTACTTTCTTTAAAAAGAAATCAGTCGTGACTCTGGGAGTTTATATTTTGGTTCCGTTTCACCTTGGACTTGAAAGGTCTGAGCTAATCCTTCTCCTCTCAGGGAGCTCATGTTTTGGTTCTGTGTTATATTGAACTTGAAAGATGTTGGATGTTGTCTGCCAAGTTCATGATGAGTCACCAGAAACCACAAAATAGGAGACTGCTGCACTCCTATTGTAAATGTGTTCTTGTTTTATCTGAGCTCGACTATTCTTATAAACTTGGTTTGCATGGGAATAAAGTACTGAACTTGAGGTTACTGTGTCTCAGCTCCAGGATTGATCTTATCTATCTTATTAATCTAAAGTGACAATCCCCCCCCCTCCCAAAAAAAAAAGAAATAGAGTAAGTGTGGGGATTTATTTTCCCCTGGAGGAAAATACAATTCAGGGGAAAACTGGTATATGAAGGGCCAAGTTGAAATTTTGACTGACTATTAAATCATTTTGTGCATGCAAGACTAGAAATGCAGTGTGTGTGTGTGTGTGTGTGTGTGTGCATGCGTGGGCGCGCACGCTCACCCTGGTATTGCAGAGGGATGTCTATCTTGGGTCCAATGACGTAGTGTCCCTCCTCTAAGCTGTGGGCAGTCACTGTGGTCCACTGACGACAGGAGTGTAACAGCACCACATCCTCCTCCGACAGACCCTCCACACATTCACCTGGAACACACACACACACACACACACACACATCAACACACACATTTACACCAAAATCAACACAGAGAAATGGATTAGGAATAAACAAATAGTCTACCAGCAAAAAGACAACAGGTTTTTAATTTCAGAGCTCACAATAAGTAGCCCAGCGAGGGAAAACAGTTCAACACTCCCCCTGACACACACACTCACATCCAGTGTCCATAATTACCACCTTCAGTGATGGTTCACCACCCCTAACCTACTCATCAGGACCCTGCTATACAATTGGCAACCCACTATTACACAGCCCCCATACATACACACACATCCATACAGCCTCACACACACACAAACACACACACACACACACACACACACACACACACACACACACACACACACACACACACAGAGCTCTCCAGCTTTCACTAAAGCCATCATGTCGCACAACAGCATTGATTTCTGCTGATAGCACAGTGGTACAATTCAATCACATCACACACACACACAGACTCACACAGATCACTCCCTTTTTGCTCTTGTTGCTGATGGATAGCTGTTAAAGCTTTTAATCTAACAGTCATGTTGATGGATGGGTTGAATACGCACACAGGACAGATGATGAGAGACTGTCAGTAGAAATATAAAGGGCCCTCTGAAAAGGTAATTATCAGCCTCTAATATCTGTGTGACTCAGATCGCTCCGGCCGGTGAACATGTCAGAGCTTTTGCTGCGTGTCAGTTCATCCCAAAACAACAAAAAAGACACATCTCCCTCTCATCCCATCTGTACCGGTTGCCATTTTTCCTAAAGTACATGGTTACTGGATAACTCACAGACCTTGATATAAAATGTTTTCATCAAGAAGGATTTCCTGCAGTCATGAAACCAGTCACAAAGGTGCTGGATGTAAGAAAGTCAGTGAAAGGAAGTTAACTGCACACTTGTCTCCATTACAGACAACAAGTTTATTATCTGAGCTCTGATGAATGTCCACTTGATCGGAAGCTAACACAAGGTGTTTGCTTTGGTGACGTGTGTGGAAGGACACCTGTGCACGTTTGTTTGTTTGTTAGTTGATTGGTTGCCTGGTTGGTGGTTGGTTGCCTTGTCAGCAGGATTACACAAAAACGACTGAACGGATTTCCATGAAACTCGGATGGAGGATGAGTCTCAGCATGGAGTAGACCTCATTAACTTTTGGTGCAGATTCAGAGAAAAGGAATCGTAGCCCATAACATATACTGTCGAGCTATAATGCTTAGTTGATAAATTGTCAACTAAAAAGTAAAAAGTTCAATTTTTCCCTCTGACATGTAGTGAAGAAGTACAAAATAACGTCAAATGGGAACACTCAAGAGTACAAGTACTTCAAAATTACACTAAAGTACCAAGTACATTTACAGTAAGAGTAAATGTACTTTTCACTTTCCATTACTGGTTACAACCACTGCTAATTCCACTCAGATTACATGAGAAATAGTTGTTTTCTTGTGAATGGGAGTAATCACACAATTCATTTCACTGACATGTAGACTGACAATGCATCTGTGTCGCCTAATTTACCTTGCAAACAAGGCTATACTTTATCTGTAAGGCAAATATTTAGTCTTGGTTTAAGTCTATTGCTGTCTGGAGCGTCTATCAGGGAAGCCAGTGAAATACACCCCCACACTCACATACCACTGAACAACAGTCTGTCCATACAGATAAAAAATAAAACAGGTTTTGTTTGTTGTTAAATGGGCACTTTGTGGATTTGGATAAGAAATTAAAACTCAGAATTTTAAAATGTACAATATTAATGAGGTGATAATACAATATTTTCCATAACTGAATGAACAAGCTGTTCTCAGAGGAAAATAAGGTCCCCAGAACACTGTTTGAAGCTAGGAAGGTGGCAGGGTCCGCCACATATAAACAAAGTAAAACAGTATAAAATGTTGTCCTTTAAGGTCAGTTTGTTTATTCAGTCATAAAAACAAAGAGAGTTTGTTTATTTAGTCTGTTTAGACATATAAGAAAAACAGCCAATGAATAAATATGAATACAATTTCTTCCCTCAAACTACACACTGCACCTTTAATATGAAATGAAGGGAAAATCTTGCACCACCGGTGCTGACTGACAGCATGCCCTATTGTAAATAACTAACCACCATCTGTGTTGGCTGTCTGTGCAAACAAACAGGCATCTGTGGGGTAACTACAGTGCGGTTAATAAACACCTACGGGTGCTGCTGTCTCTTCACACAATGACGCGCGCCGGCAGCAGTAAGGTGCGTAATTTCGGGGAGCATGTCACGGCTCGGACGCGCGCTTCTATCCAAGAAGTAAAGTTGGAGGTTTTCCTGCTCGTTAGTATTCACCACATTCACCGACAGATTACAGCATTTACATATGAAAAGAATTGAGCAGCACTTCAGCAGCACAACAGACACTTTGTGGCTTTCCGGGCCTCGCTGGACTGGAACAACTTTGGCCATGACACCCATCGACCGTTCCCAAAGTAAAGACCCCAAATCGGCTCAATCACATAATCACGATGGTGGCGGCAAAACATAACGATTAATAAAGAGGAAACCGAACGCAAGTGTTGCATGGTGACCCCCCTTATGCAAGTCAGTGGGTTGATGTGAGCTAGAAAAGTCAGCTTCCGAGAATAAACGCTGCAGCAGCGTCAAGGTGGACAGATTGAACTAAAATCATAACGGATATACAGGGATGTTACTTTCAAAATAAGAGCACCAAATGGGTCAGTCACTAAAACCTGTCAATATATTGCACATTAATTGACAAGTGTCTTTGTTAATGTTTTGTTAAAACACATCAATAATGTCCAAAGTGTTGCACATGTAGCGCAAGTAACATTTGTAGTTATCTGATAAAGCTTATTAGTTATACTTTAAAGGTGCTATCTGTAAGAAAGGTTGACTTCTGAGTCTCATTCCCAACAAGGAGCGGATTAATTAATGTGATTCATTAAGTATAATACAGGCTCATAAGCAGAGATAGTCTCTAATCTCCGAGTGTCAACAGTAATATTACTGTGTGCAGTTTACTTGAAACACCTTTCAGGATTTCTGGGTAATGGAGTTCCAATTTATCATCCAGTAATGTGATAATGTTGCCAAGTCAAAGTTGGGTATCAACCTATAGTTAGTGTATAAAGGGTAAATTAAACTACTTTTCGGACAGTGTAAAGCAAGAGCACTGGGACAACGTCTTGCTCCGCTTTAATGACCACCTCAACAGTAGGACATCTGATCACTGATCACCTCACTGTCTTACATTATATCACTCCGCCAATGTTAATATTGACCATCACTTACATTACAGGCATAATTAGTTCCTGATCCAAATTAATTATTAATTATGTAATTGACATTAATTAAATTATGCAAATGTTCTTAACAAATGAAAGGAAAATAAGTAATCAAAAGAAATCTTCATAAAAACAAATATCATCTTAAGTTAGCGTGACACCATCAACAAACATAGGTTCAGACAGTTAAGTAGCACTGAGGGTGCACTCCAAATTGCATACATCTGTCTTTCTACATTAGTACGTACTGCAACGGCCCTTACAAAGTACATGCTGTTGCATGCAGTATCCATACAATTGGGACGTACTACTTGACTGACAGTGCACCTTAAACTTTGACCCTCTTGCTCCTCTATCTGTTGCAGCCTTAGCATGAATATTTCGAGTACAAATGGGACATCTAATACCCGTACTACCTTACTACTTAGTATGCCAGAAAAAGATTTCTGGAAATCAAGATGTGAAACGCAGTATGCCAAAAATACCAGGATGTCCTACGACATCTGGTCACATTTGCAGCATGGAAGCCAGCATGCTTTTCTGGCTATTCTTACCCACAATCCTCTGCGCAGTGGGAGATACGTCACAAACGTCATGGTGTGTCATGCAAATATAAACAAAGCCGACATGGCACAAACAAGTGACAGCTCACTGACAGATGACAGACACCACAATGAGAGATGAAAGCACAATTAAGTCAAAGTACTACATTCTTTGCCCACAAAATGTTGTGCTAAGGCTGCAATGGATATAGGAGCAAGAGGGTCAAAGTTCAAGGTGCACTGTCATGATGAAGTAGTGTGTCTCAATTGTATGCATACTGCATACTGCATGCAGCAAATGTACTTTATAAGGGCAGCTGCAGTACATACCAAACGCAAAAAGAGAAAGTATGCGATTCTGAACACACCTTGAATCTTTTTCTGGCATGTCCAACATGTCAGTTTTTGATGAGTTGGGACTGATACTCAAACATCTAATTTTCCTACACATAGCACCTTTAAATGAGTATGAATTCTTGCTTTAAACTATCAGATCATCGCTATCAAAATGATGATAATTGAATTTCTGTTTTGACAAGATTATGTGAGGTAGCCCTCTAACAAATGATCCCTCTGATAATTGATTATATTCATTTATTTTTTTGTTTAAAAACTTTGTTTTGTTTTTTACAGAAATATGACAACGTTGAGTGTTTATTTTGAAAGTTTCGACCGGAAGTCGTACCTTTTCCTGTCGGTCTTGACGCCGTTAAAACGCTCCACAGATTCTTCACTATATTTCTCCACTCGTTCATGAATCTCACCGTCGTTTTGCTCACAAAACCTCTCAGAAACACTCTTTCCTCGATGAAACTTAAAGTTTTTTCTCTTTCCCTGACTGTGAAAGCACATTTATCGTCATTTATCATCACTCCTGTCACGGTTCACCTGAACTCCACCGAAAATGAAACGACGGAGGAGCGTCTGAGTTAGCTAACAGTTGTGAAAACAGTGCTAAAAGTTCTTTAACGGTCGTGCTGGAGGTCGAGGCACCGGGTGAAGGTGGACTCTTACCGTGGGCCAGGCGGACCAGGGTGGGCAGACGGAACTTGCTGACCACCGCGTCCAACGGCAGCGCCAACGGGCTCCAAGCGATCTCCGACAGGCTCGCCGACAACTTCTCCATCCTCCCGGGTCATCACGGTACCGGAGATAATGGTGATGGTGATGGCGAAGGTAACGAGGGTGGTGTCAGCGGTGAGGAGGACGGCGAAGCGGAGGAGGGTGAGGGTAATGATGGTGGTGCTTTAATGTCAAAGAGTTTCGCCATGTTTGAATGTGGGAGAGAGGGAGCGCAGTCACAGTCGGTGCGCACAGGCGGTGGGAGGGAGCGCGAGCCCTCTCTGTCTCCCTCTGTGTCATTTATCAGACAGACAGACACACACACACACACACACACACACACACGAGAGCAGGGTCAGTCAAACTTTATTTTTCTACAGTTTGTCATCATAATGGAGGGAAAAGATCAAACATTTCAATCAATCAAACTTTATTTATATAGCACCCTTCAGACAAAATCAAAATTCAATTCAAGCCGCTTTACAAGTGATTGAATGAAACATGGTATAACATCAGGTTTAGAGACTGATGCACACCTACTGCAATATAATGGGTACTTAGAATAAGAAAAGATACAAAATAATATAATACAATTAATGACAGTAATATATAAACACAAATCCAAGAAATATAGTACAAAGAATATAGAAATATAAAACCATCAATATTATAAGACACTACATAAAAGCCAGATTGAATAGATAGGTTTAAATTTAAATTGCCATACAATGTGAGGTTCAGCATTACCTTGACTTGCAGCCAAGGATTCAAACCAGCGACCTTCCGATTACTGGATGACCTGCTCTACCTCCTGAGCTACAGTGGGCCCGTAGTACCAATATTTCCAGCTCCTCTCAGATTCTCCAGCAGGCTGCTGGAACGGCTCAGACGTCAAGCCTCTTATCGAGGCTATTGTTTGATAATCTGACTCATATCATCATGTTTTCCTCATCACTTATTGCACCAGTTTGTCCACAGAGGTTAATCTGAGGTGTAGCCACCCACACACCTGCCTGAGCAGCAGATGCAAGGACTATTTGAGCAGGATTTCGTAACCTTTTCTGGCCTGCTGTGGGCTCATTTTAACATCCCAACATTTTCACGAGCCCAGCAATGACAGAAGTGGTGTGCAAGTCATGTGAATTTGATATTATTGGGGCAATATGTATACATTTACTCAGATGATCAATCAAGCAATCAAACTTGATTTTGACAGCATTTTTCAAGCAAATCAAATGTAATTCAAGACAAACAAAACAAATATGTGCTTAGATACGAATGGAAGCCCCAACCCCCCTTCCCGTAACAAACAAACCAAACAAAAAGTAAACAAATTGAGTAAAACAGCAATAAATTTACAATAGTGAAAGATAAATAAAAGACAATACAAGCAATAAAAACGATGATTCAAAAAATATGAAATATTACACTTAAAAATGCATTCCCTGAAGTACAGTGCTTGTGCTTTATGTACATGACTTTATGCTATACCTTCAGTTCACTACATTTGAAAGGCTTTAAATGTACGTTTTAGAAGTTCATACACAAAATCAATATTGAGCTAAAATGTGATACATTGCAGTAGTTCCCATCCCAACCTGGGGATTGTGGTCCCATGCATTTCAAAAAGGAAACTCGAGGGTCAGGAGATGATTCACAGGACAGGAGAGATGGTAAAACTTACTTCTGCTTCAGAATGTTTTTTTATTTTTTGTTTTTTTCTGACTTTTCTCAATATTTTGAATTCTTGAATAACAGGATACTTTACTCTCTTCAGGCCTCTCAGATGTATACAAATGAAACAATCCAAGGTGGAAACTACTCTCTGGAGGAACAACTCATATGCCACAAGATGAGGGGTTGTAGGTAAACATTGCTTAATTTTCAGAGGTCATGAGCTAGAAAGTTTAGGAATCACTGGGTTAAACTGCCAATGCAGTTGTTACAATCAGCTCCATGTTGGCCAACATTCAAAAGGGTTCAAATGTGACAGCTTAATATATTAAGAGAAATATACCTGCACTATCACAAATACTTAAAGGTGTCATTTTCTATTCTATTATTTATGAATCTTTTTTTACTTGTGATAATTTGAGCACATTTGTCTGATTTGATTAAGATTTTATATAGAAAATCTAACTTCACCTTCTATAGGGGATGTACTCTGTATATTTAGACATCCATCCTTGGCACTCGGAGCAGGAAGGAACCGTGACAGCTCTCCCAGACACTCAGACAACGACATGTATTTAATGATGTAACATTATGGTACAACATATGAACACCTACACAGAGGACCAGTGTCTCTACCCTGTCGTCAAAAGCCATCGATTCATCTCAGTCTCAAGAGAGCAACTCTACAAAAGACTACTGCATCTATGACATAATCAAAGGACAGTTGTATTATTTAAAAAAATAATAATAAAGAAAAGAAATCTGATATTTTTCGAGGCACCTAATTATGTTTTGGGAGTTTAGCTTTAACACAACTAATGAGATGCAACAGAGATTAACTGAAAATTCAATGTGTTTTTCTTACTAAATGTGTTGAAACGAGACAACTTCTGCACAAGTTCAGAATGTAGAATCGATGCAGTGATTTCAAACCATTGTTAAAACATGCTTTGTTATAATAACAGAGGTAATGCCATCTTCTATACACCAGTTGTGCATGTGCATGAAGTATTGACACTGTTCATATCAATCCAATCACCAGCATACACAGACAATAGTGATGTTGTGGAAGTGTAATCACTTTATCCACCTCTTCGCCCAGCACTAAACTTCTGGCCCAGGGCAGGACTGTGGCCAACTCACTCTCAGTTCAATGAACCAAACTGTAAACAGATACTGATTCATTTGCTATTGATTTTCACCAACAAAACAGTTGTGATGCTACGGTCCTTTGTGCTACAACTCAGAGTGAGCGGTTCAAATTCAAAAGAATTATACCTAATTGATTAAATATACAATTTGAAGCTGGAGTACTATTCAAAATTGGGTTGTGTGTGCAAATGGAGATTATCATTATCACATTGCCTCGTACCTTCACAAATATTTGGTGAAATGTGAGATTTCTGGCTTCCTAGAATCACCAACCACGCCCACGCTCACTGAACACCAAACATGGCAGCGCTGTAGTTTACTCTCTGTTCAATCAGTTAAAATGTAAACTCAAACTGTGATTCATTGGCTATTAATAGCTCACTCATTCATCCACAACGGTGTATGACAACACCAAAATAAGAGGATACATTTCCAAAGGACCACACAACCTGGACTGAACCAACCAATGGGTTATAACAACTGATTATAGAATGGATTTATGAGTTTGAGTATTGTTCATACTCTAACTGAAACATTGGATTTACCATTAAGCGTGACACAGAATTGGGATGCAGTAGTTCATTTAATTTTTTTCCCTTGTTTTTCTTTAAAGGTTTAAAAAAGGTGTAAAAATGTTGTGTCATGTCCACACCAGTAAACATCTCTGTAAAGGCAGAAGCAAGAAATTATTTGACCATTATAAAGGGTTCATTCACCTTTTACAGCCCAATTCCAAGTTATCCCAGCAACTTACATTTGTAGTAAATTACACAATATTTACAGATATGTACAAATTATTATTTAACTTTTACTTTAAATCAGATGTTATTGTGCTATAAATAACCACAATTGTGTTTCATATAATTCCACAGGATGAAAAATTTAAGAAAAACAAGAAAATTTTGTGTTTCAAAATGTGTCACTGGTCTCTAAGATTTGCCATCTGTATAATATATTAAGCAGTTTCAAGCACTTAGTCCAAAATCCAAGCGTCTTTCAAACCTTGAAAATACCACTTTAAAATTCAAGTGTTTGTGCTTAATATACATATTAAAAATATATGAATTTTCTGTTAATCTGGTTATGAGAAGGGCCTAATGTTAATTCACATACCTCTCTTTTGATTAAAACATTTCCTTAGCAGCTTTTTCGGTCTACAGTCACCACTGTGTTTAAAACAAACAAACAAACAAACAAACAAACAAACAAACAACTAATTTGGCATGACCTTATAAAGGACAAGAGTAAAAAAGGAAAGAAAAGACAACAATGAAATGATTAAAGGTTTGGATAGCAACTTTATTTGTTCCATATTAACAAAAATTCTAATATGACTTCTGGACAAACGACTGGGGCATTATTTGACAGCAGGAGGGGGGCTGGTCAGCATGGTGGAATACTCAATGGGCAGGCTCTGCAAAAAGAGAGGACCACAAAAAATAGACATTGAAACACAGATTGTTGAAATAAAACCTTTCCAACAAAGCAATCACCAAAATATCAGCCAGTAATGACCAGATTAGCCACCTGTCAGTGACATCTAGAGGAAAACATCTGTACTTGCACAAAATCAAGTTCAGTTCACTGGCTCTTAAAAAACCCAGGTAGTACCGTTATATACACTGTACACAGAAGTGGACAACATGGGTAAAATTCTCTGACATTTTTTATCTCGCTATAAAGATTTACATCTATATCTATATCTGTCTATTCATCTTTATATAAAATTGTCATTGATGCTTGTGCTCATTCATCTGTTACATTGCCCACAACGGCCAATTTAGCCAGACATCAAGGGTCAAGCCTGTAGACTAAAGCCAGACTTGAAATGGCCTATGAATGTCTAAATTTGCACCATTAAAGCACAATATTGCAATAAAAATGACACTTCCTCATCCGCCACACTGCTGGCTATAACTCACGTTGCATTATCTACAACCACCCAAGTAAGAGTAAGAGCCCCACAAAGTAATTTGTTCAACTAGCATAGCCATCTACTTGCCTACATTACTCTACTGATTTGTTCAAATAGCGCAGATCTGCTAGTCAATGAGGTTATGAAAAACTTGGAAATGAAACTAAGAGGACATTCAACAACACAATGTCTTAAATTCGTCTGAAAAGTTGATTGTGGTCGCTGTCAAGATTGTTCACCATCTAAAATTGTAAAGTCGCCAACCCCTAGGGATATCTACCAATGGTATAGCAAAATCTGATGGTAGACAAATTTATATCATCTCACCTTATCATATAATCTTTGCCTTTCCCTAATTATTAAGTATGAATAAACAGAATGCAAGGTTACTTACTGTCCTTTACTGCCTTCTTGCCTGGAATAGAAAGAGAAGAATGATATATCAGTTGCATTAACTCATACCACAGAAACATGTTCGTTTGAAAAAAAAACAACAACATCTCAGTACATCTACAGCTGCTTACATCACTCATATTCAGCACTATGAAAGCCATTTATTTCAGTTCTGTTCACAACTACTGTATACTTATGACAATAATGTAATATAACAACATTATTATGATACCATATGTTGTTTGTATAATGGAATACATTACAGAGCATTAAGTCTTGAACTCACCTCCATAGGAAACTTTGTAGTACGCATATGTCATGATGCCCAGTCCAACCCATACCTCCTGGTATGCCTTTGTGTAGTAAGGGCCCATCTTGGACCACCAAGCTGCAAAAAAGCTTCCGGCCATCTGTGGAGACAGCAACAGCATAGCATCAAAACAGTGCTTAGGCCAGTGCAAATGCTACAACATCAAATAACAGTTTCTTTCAGTAGAGGCATGGCTGGAAGATCAGAAGAGCAGTGCCAGAAAGACCACACCAAACTCCATTCACAATTCTACCAATTTACTGAAGTGTTGCTTTTAGGCTTATTTTTAATCAGCCTAAATAGTCATATTTTTGAACACGATACATTTAATACACTAATGTTGACTGAAGCTAAGTTTTAGAAACTGATTCCTTCATTCAGACAATGTTGTTTCTCAATATAAAGTTAGCTTGTTTGCAGCCCTGACCCTCAGCTGTGATAGGCCCAGCTAATGACTTTGGCCACCTTGGAAAGACTGATCAAAAGAGGAGGTAGCGACAATGGCAACACCATTTTACTCATGTAATCTTTGCTCTTGGTGGAATAAGTGCCATAGCTTTTCATTGACACATTCAGTAATGTATCTTTACTGAGGATAAAGTTACGGTAACGTAGCTGGCTAACGCTAATGTGCTGCTGCTAATATCACAACCTCGGATTTACCCAAGTCAGTGTTAGCATTAAATGTTAAGATATACCAGCCGCTTAAAAGAATGAAGAGGACATCTACAAGCAGCCATATAGCTGACATTTATATTGCGTTCATTTAACTATACTAGCTTAATAATTCAATCAATGAATGGCCCCTGACTAGCCGTATTAGTATCTACTCTACTGTAGAGCCAGGAAAGAACGCTAACTAGCTTTAGCAAGAAGCTAGCTAGCTGAGTACACCTGCAAAAGTGGCACACACAACCATAGCATAGCAAGTACAGATGTTAGCTTGCTTTTTTAATTGCTGTCGTGAGGCATACTATGTTTTTATGTTAAAATTGAAGTTACTTTACTAAATAAGTGCAAACTCTTCTTTTACCTTTCAGTTTATCACGCTGCAGAGAGAAGGTCAGGACAGCCGATGGTGCTAACGTCAAAGTCGTGGGGGAAGTCTTCTTCTACGCTCCGCTGTGTAGTGTTGCATCATGGGTTGGTATGTAGCGCCACCACATGGAGGCACACGAGTAATGTTTTTGATACGTGTGTAGTTATCTCTTGGCTCCACCTTGAGGACATAGTAGCTAATGTATGACATACGCCATCATTTATAATATGTATTGACATATTTCCATTAATTAAGAAAAATATAGTAAACACAGTACAGTCAGTAGATAGTGTTATTAATTGCATTAATTGTATTTTAAACATCTCAGTCAGTTAGGCAGTTCATTAAAGGAAAGGAAGGCGATTCTGATGGAAGATAGTTGATTGTTGAGTCTTATTCCCTGGTCGTCAAATATCAGTTTGGGTCAGTATTTTGCCCGAAATTCTAATCCAAAGCGTCAGTAATTGACGACCCGGGCAATGACACTCATCAATCAACTATCTTTCTCCAGAGTTCCCTTCCCTACCTTTAATGTGTGAGGTAAGAGGCTGGAAATTGGTAAGTAAGAGTGTCTGGGTTTCATCTTGTTAGGCTTTGATGTCACAAACGTGTTCATGCAGTTAAACCAGACACCACTTTCCTTTAATTGTTGCTCTTATAATCTGTGCTCTCAGTGGTCATGCACTATAATAACCTAATGTGAAAAACCTCCCACACCACTTTCAATTTCAATCACGCGCTCTTATCATGGTGCATTTTTATAGATTTTTTTTAAGTTGATGTTACATTACACAGTTTGAGACTTTCCAAAGGAACAATTCAGCTATCTTATATCCTCTTCTGCTATTTGGTGCTTGTGCCTCCGCCATAACAGAAGGGAATTTGAGGTGAGGGTGCAGCTGCTACATGTATGTGGCACACAGACTTTCCACCAGCTCTGTCTGCTCACCATAGTGATTCAACAAATAAAACACTGGCACTGCTTTCAAGGGTAAAGATGGCATTGTGTAACAGGCCCTACTGATTGTGCGCCCTCTTTCACATCATGTGAAACAAATAAATAACGAAATAAAAAGCGATTTTGGCTCCCAATTTATTTTGAATTCAATTAAAGCCTTGAAATATCGCTCTAACTCAATATGAAACTGACTGAGAAAGTCCTTGTGTCCTTATTTCTGTGCTGTTATGTCATTGCATTAGCAGACACGCAAATAGAATAAAAGAAAGACAGAGAGAGACACTATAATTTTTGTTTCCTGGAACATTAGTAATAAGTAAAGCTGAAAACAAAACTAATCCACAGTGGGATTTGTGAGGACATGGATACTGAGTTGTATGTGAGCCTGCAGGAGTGTTTTGGGCTTGCAGTGAGCGTAGGCGGGACTCTCCACCCTGTTTTTGTACTCATGCTCCAATAGGCAAGAGGTACCTTGTTTCATTTATGAGCACCTAAAGGCCACGTCCTATTTGAAGAGACTCAACACAGTGAATCAACGTAGACCTGTGCCAATATTAAAGGACACAGCTGAGGACATTTATTGTACACAATCTGCTGGTTTCTTCATTGTAATGCAGTCAGCTGCATTAGCTGCCTTCAGTGACTACAGCCCTGCTACAGGTATGTTGAAGATCCGTGACCAGGCCATCTATTTTTGTATATCTACATGATGGCAGTGTGAGGCCGGCTCTTTGTACAGCACGGTTATTCCTCCTCTTTGAACTCTTTGTTTAAACGTTTGCATGTGTCTACTTGCATCTCTGTGTTAAAGTAAGGGTGTGGGTGGGTGTGTTCTTACTGCAACATGACTAATCAGGCTGTGGCGGCAGCTAACTAAAATATTTTGGAAAAAGAATGATTCCTTTGTGGCACTGTGGATCTCACTTGGGTTGACGATTTACTAATCCATGTCTCCTGCCCCCCTCTGAGGTTGATCTCGTGTTGTGGTTGGAGACCACATGGCCTCAGGTGGAGCAGGGGATGACGATGGAGGCATTCCATTGGATATTGACAACGTGCACATGCTCCTCCAAGGTCAGTCTATTCCAGTACTTTTGTAGATGTTGTGACATGTGCTGTAGTCGGGAATCACAGTGGTGGCCAAATTATGAACTGTGTTGAGGAGATACTATTTCAATGTCTCTTGCATCACTTTAGTTTGACATATAATATGTACTATGAAGTCATAACCAAAAGAACTGCCTTAAAAGTGAAAGTGGTGGTGTTTGGTGAGAGTGGAGGTGCAGGAGGTTTACTGGTTTGTCCAGTTTCCTACTGACCAACAACTCTTACTTTCAAAATGTGTATTAGCACTATACAGCTGTGCCCTCAGGCACACTGAGGACTTTACTAGTGACAGTTTACGAACGTCACTATGATATTGAGGGTACATTTGTGCAGGTTCTATCTTTATTTCCTCAGCTGAAACAGATAATGAATGATTTGTTATTCAGCCCTTCATGCTAAAATAGGAAAACCTGCTATGTTTGTGTGAGTCATGCCACAAAGTTTGCATGTGACTCCATAGCTAATTGGATGAAACATTTGAGTTCCTGGTCAAACTGGTCTTTAATCACATGACAACACATTGAGTCCGATGACCAATCAAATTGTTCTTCTACTGCAGACGGCAAAACTACTGAACAGTAATCATGTCATGTTGGCTATAGTAATTAAAACTTACCTTAAAAGTCACTGTATTCATTGATCGGACAAATCTTTTTCCTCTCTGTAAGCAGTGCACGTCTTAAAAAGGGAATAAATCTTGCCATGTTTTATATGAGTGGAAAATAGTCATTCTGATTGCAAGATGTGCAGAATTTTGTCAATATGGCTTTACTCTTTATTTCATGAACACGAAGGAGTCTTCATGATTGTTTATGACTGTTGTCATCAAGTGTCATTTGGTCAACAATGTCACTTTAAATGCAGAGTTGACTTTGTTTGAGATGTCTTTGTTATGACAACTTGACATTAACCAAGATGACATGACCTGCCTTAAACATGTCACGGCAGGCCTAATTATTAAACTTAAAAAAACTATTTAGCTTTTTGTGTTGACATTACATTAAACTGTCATGTTGGCTGTCATAAGACCATCATTATTGTGTCATGAATATTTTTCTTGACTTGTTATTAAATGTCAATAAAAGTTATCACACTGTCAGATGCATTTGTAACAGTGTCATGAATCATTTTCCTGACCTCAACTACAGTGGTACAATTTGAACTCCTCATTAAAACAGGAATAAGTACCAAAATAACTTCAAGAGTTGTACTTGTTGCCAAAGTCAGATAACTGCTACCTGTAGTTAGCTGTAGCTAGTTAGCTCAGTCGCGCTCCTATTGGCTTCGTCAGTCCTGTGGTGCCAGGAGCCAAAACCCAGTAAGAAAACCACATTCGTTGTACCCTGTTGTCACAAAATGACACTTTATGACAACAGTCATAAACATTCAGAAAAACTCCTTCATGTTCATGACAGGTATCATGTCATGTGTTTCCTCAATATGTGACTCTTTAAGAACGTGTGCTTTTAAACACAGCTGTGTTTCATTGCCGTCTGGTACCGGCTATATACGTTTTTTTTAATATAAGAATTTAACTGTGCATCAGGGATATCAGACACAGACACATTTACATACTCTCAAAGTTGTATTTGTTGTAAATTGTGTAAAATCTATGACTGAGAAGACATGTTTGTCTGATGGCGTCTTACAATGGCCTAAAGCAGGGCGTCATTACTGACATGTTGAGGCCTCTTACTGCTGTTTCTACTGGCCATGTCAGGTGAACTGCCCGCAGTCTGGGTGGAGTGGGGTGATTAAATATTGTCATGAGTTTCCTGCCTTGGCAGGCTCCTAAACAAACAGCAGACTCACTGAGTCAGATTCAGAGCTAAATCTGATCTGCAAGTGTGAGTTTGTCAACCTGAAAGTGAGCTTGTGTGTGCTTTTCTGATTACCTCAGACTAAACATCAAGCTCTTTTAATTCATTACTGACTGAATCTTTAAATAGTCTCAACAGATTGTTTGTAATCGTAGCAGCACTGCACACAGAAACAGAGAGTAGTGGTTAAAGGTTTATGAAAGTGATGCAGAATCATATGATTACTGGCAACATCCAGATGTTCATGTTGGATACAGCTATAAGTATTCATAACACATTGAATTAATGTAGTAAAATACTTTGACTCAATGCATAAAGTATTTGTAAAATATACAATGGACACAAAAATGGCCATCATTGGCTCCACTTACTCTAAGTATCAATATACTCAGAATAATACCAAAACCACTTGCATATGTCTTTAACTTTTCCATCACCTCCATAATACTGTCCTTCAGGAGGCCTTTATAATGTTATATATAGTAAGAGGTTCATGTTTTGGCAACAGAAGCTCAGGATTTGGTCTAGTACCTCTCAAGAACCATGTATGATCAAATCCCCTCACTGTGTGTGTACATATGTCTGTCAGGAGGTTTATTCTAGCTGCGAGCTTGTCTCTGTGTATATCAGCTGTGTGTTTGAGCGTCAGTATCTATGTCTGTCGCCGTCCTGGAAGTGGTCCCGTCTTGTAGCCAGATCCCAACCAGTAGCCTTACTTTAGCTTAAAGAGGAAGTCTGCCACTCTGGGTCAACTTGTATTAGAGAAGTAGCCTCCTCAATCATCATATATGGATTTATTGGCTATTAGTTATAAGCATGGAGGGTCGAAAAGTCATTCAGTCCAATGATGTCGGTGAGTAGTTTACGGCCGACCTGCAGCTAATATCAGGATGATTTATAGATAATTATAGATGTTACAGGAGCATGTTCCAGACAGGAAAGCTCAGAGAAGGTCAGGTTGCTTTTGAGGAATATACTCGAATGTATTTGACAAATGTTCTGTGCATTTGTTTGCATTAGTTGGTGTTTTCAATCCAGCTGGAATTTAAATGGCATAGTTGAGAAAACCCAGGGATGCAGTTAACTAATTAAACACTGTCTGCACCTATGTGCTACTGCCAACAAACACAAGCTCCCAAAATCCATAAAGAATCATCATTTTTCAATTGAAACTATGTGTTTTTTTATGTTACAGCAATCCATGTCATTGGTTTTAGTATCCAGTACTTCAACTGCATTGAACAATGATCATTAAAATGCAATGAGCATAGATTACAATTTTGTTTCTGTTTCAACAGTGGAGCATGAACAGATTCAGAAAAGGACATTCACCAACTGGATAAATGCTCAACTCTCAAAGGTATGTTGATGCAGAGTGAGTGAGTGTGTGAATGAATGAACAAGAACTTAGCATTTGTTAAAGAAAACAAGAAACTGCCAGCACCTGATTTTTATGAAAAAAACACAGAACAAGTATACGTACGTATTTGTCAAAATAATCTAAAAAGTTCTTGGATGTTTTTAAAGTTTTGGATACAATATCTAATCTATTTAATGCTTCTTAAAGCAGCGTTTCTGCTGTGGGTAGTTTCAACTAAAAAAAGACCTGGTGCTTTTAGATTCAACTGTTAAACAGGGTATATCTTCTGGAGATGATCTTTATTCCAGTGAAAGTACAGAGTGAATGAGAGAGGCTGGAGTAGTGATGAAGAGAGTAACACAAGGCTGCAGGTCTACATGCAGCATCAGCATGTAAGAAGGAACTTGTCTCTTCCAGGTACTGCACAGTTTATCTTTCCCTCATATCTGAAATATTCTGTCTGCAGGAGCCAAATTCAATTTGCAACTGAATGTGTATTATTATTTACATGTTTATATGTAGTCAAATGTGTCTTGTTTTCACCAATTTTATTATGTTTGGGGGGAAGTGAATCAATATCTTTTGGTTTAATCTACGAGAGGTGTCGATGTGAGCTGTGTGCACCGGATAGGAAACACGTGTCGATCTCAGGTTTACACTCTGCATCGAGTTTCAAACAATACAGCTGTTGACCTTTAACATAGATTTCTCTTACTTACTTTTTGGCTGATGTCTCAAGCAAAACCTAAAGTACAAAAATAATGTTTGGGAGAGCTCTATCCAGGTAGTGTTGAAAAATGACATGACATCATGCTGCGGCAGAGCTGTAAATGATATGTAGCGAGCTGCAGACATGCTGACTCATTGTTGAGACAGCAGGGTGCATTGAAGCAGCTCACCGTGGATCTCGGTGGAAAGAGACCTTGAGCTGCTCGTGACCGTCGCCAGGAGTATAAATAGTGCTTCAGTGAAGCAGGACAGCACGTAATCTGAATCCTGCCAGCTCTTCATAACCTCAGGTCCATATGACTCCTTGCTAAAATCACCGGTTCATAACCTGTCATCTGTTACAACAGTCCACATACAATCCCCAACAAGAGAGACTTCCTTTATGTCTCGAGGACAATGGTCACAGTTGTGACTTGGCCTTAAGCGTTGACCTAGAAACTGTTAAGTGCTTCCAACTCAGTTTCAGTTCAGTTTTGGATGGATTTATAGGCTTTGACCTTTTGGGTTGTGGGTGTGTTTGTGAAGCAGCATTTAAAAAAATATCATGTCATTGCAAAATAATTGTTGATGTTATTGTTTCCCACAGAGTAGATCCCATTTCCCATAAACCCTTTAACTCCCTGCCACACTTTTTTCTTTTGTGCTTTGATGAACATTTCAGAAATGTTTTTCCATCAGCCTTTCACTTTTTTTTATCACATGACATGTGAAAACCCTGAACAGCTTCCTGTTTTATACAAAATGATGCAGCACATTTCACACCAAATATGAAACAGTGACCTAAGAATATTATATGGATCCATTAACAGCTGTCTAGTATGTTACTTAATTGATATTTTTACTCAAAATGAATGTTATGTGATGATAAATTGATCTTTATGCTGTTATTGCACGTAACATATTTGACAGTACTGTATGTTTGGACTTCTGCATTAACTCTCATGACAAAAATTGAGGAGCTCAGATGCCTTTGTAAGCTCTGCTACTTCCTGTTTAGAGGTTTAATCGGCTTTGAATGTGCTCCAACAACACAACATCAGAAAGATCAAAAGTAGATAAACCTTCAAAAAGTCAATAAAACAAAACTCGATTGCTGTTTTGGAATCTTTTTGTTAGTTTTATTTGTTTTACTTTACTTTTGCTTGTTTCTTAATAGGTTACTGCTAATTATAATCTCATGAATAGTCCTGTCGCTTATTTTCAATATCCAATATATTTGGCTTATTTTGCATTTTCTCGTCTTATTGTATGTCTTATGAAGAATCTGCTGAGATTTAGAAATGAAGACATTTATTACATTTGATTGTAATTTTGAACATGCCTCTGTGTTGGTATCTTAGTATCAGTATCATCTTCGATTGCATTAGATGGAACAGGTGAAGTTAATGTTGGATCATCACCCGAGCTCACCCGCTCCTTTATTTTGATGTACTGTGCAGCTGGACAGATAAACTCATAAGACTATTTGTGTGCTTTGTTACAGAGATGCCCTCCCTCATTTGTGTCAGACCTCTTCTCTGACCTCAGGGATGGGTCGCAGCTGCTCGACCTGCTGGAGGTGATGAGTGGCCAACGGATGGTAAGTTACTGCAATGTGCTAATGAATAGATTCCAAATCGAAATGAATATTAACGTCACAATAAAGCTGATGCTTTAATTTGTCTCCAAAGAAAAGACAAAGAGGCCGCGGGGTTTTCCAGCAGAGAGCCAACATTGAGACAGCGCTAAACTTTCTCAAGAAAAAATCTGTAAGTTTCCACAGAAAAAAAACCCAAACAAACAAACAAACAAAGCATGGCATCTGACTACAGTTTGTGTTATCAACATGTGTTGTATTTGGTTTGTGTAGATCAAACTGGTGAACATCAACATCTCAGATATCATAGATGGACGGCCCTCCATCATCCTCGGACTCATATGGACCATCATCCTCCACTGTCATGTGAGTACCGATGCTAAACTAGTGCTCACACACATTCCCCTACTTCTACAATTGTGAAAGAGAAGAAGAAACTACAGCAACAGCATCTTGTACTACATGATTAATAACTTAAAGAACATACAGATCAGAAATATATGAGCCATTTCAAAGATACTGATCATTTGACATACAAGATATTGTTTTATTGTCTCTGTTTTAGATTGAGGAGCTGGCCAACACTCTCTCCTTCAGCTCTCGTCATTCCTCCCTCGACTCTCTGTCCAGCCTGGACTCCTGGTCTGGCAGCCCAGTCCCAGCAAGTCCGGTCCCTGGAGGACGGACTTCGCCTCTTCACAGACGCTTCAGAGTATCCGCCAAGAAAGCCCTGCTCATGTGGGTCAGGGACCAATGCCAAAGGTGGTTTTTCTACCATATATATGAATGCTTAAAATTGAATCTTTATCACTGGCAACCTGAAAAGTTTTCTGGGCAGCATGGTGGCACTGATCCATCACAGGAGGAATGACAGTTAGTCCCTGACCTGTCTTTGTCAGGTTTGCATGTGCTTCCTTAGTTTGCATGTCTTTTCTCTTAATCAACCTTTGTCGTAGCACAGTTCAAACACATGCAAAACAGATGGACAAGCTAAATTGCTTGTTGGTAGTAATGATAGAGTCGAAGCAATAACTGAACAATGACTGATGTTTTGCGACCACTTCAAGACAGACTGGCTCAGACCCTCTTTGGTGCTTTCTTCTTGTTAATTTGTGTTTATCTCTCTAGGGTTGGCTGCTCTGTCAGTGTGAGGGACTTCAAGTCAAGCTGGAGAAGCGGAGAGGCCTTCTTGGCCATCCTGTGCTCTCTCAGACCACAGCTGGTGGATCTCTCACTGGTCAGGTCCAGAAGCAACCAGGAGAACCTGGAAGAGGCGTTTCACCTGGCTGAGAGGGAGCTAAACATCCCCCGCCTACTGGAGCCGCAGGGTGAGGCTCATTCAGTAGTGACTTATACTGGTTCTCAGTATCTTTAAGGGAATCCTTTAGCTATTTATGTATTTACGATAATTCACTTTGTTCACCCATTTCACTACGGACAAAACTGTGTTACCTTGATTTTTATACATACTGTAGGATGAGGTGAAACCTGTTGCTTCAGTGGGATAGTCAGGTTAAGCAACAGATTCCTGCAAAGCACTTAGGAAAGGTAGTGTATTATTTTTCATCATGTGTAAACCTTTCTGTGCCTTTACCTGAACCTCAGATGTTGACGTGAAAGACCCCGAAGACAAGTCCATTATGACATATGTGGCCCAGTTTCTGCAGTACTCTAATGACATGCCATCACCTGATGATCATCTGCAGGTAGGAAATGAAACCTTTACTGCAGAACTGACTTCATCTACAGCTTCCCTTCTTGAACGTTTCTGTCCCTGTTGCATCTCTTTCTTGTTTGAACCCACAATCTCCTGCATGAAACAAACCTTTTCTGACCTTGCCTTTTCCCCCCATGGTGGCATTGGTGCAGCTGTTTCCTCTGGTCCAGCCCTCTTTTCTCTCCCTTGAGAACTTGCCTGCTCACTTCACTCCAGCAGTTGCTGTCTCACCAATACGTCAGGTAGCTGTACACTGGGCAAAGAAGTCCTTCTTCAGTTCATGTTTATCAGTCTTTTTAAAAGTCTTTCTTTCACTCTGTTGCATTGATGATGCAAATCTTATTGACAAACAATTCAGCTGCTGTTCATAAGATGGATGGCTATCAATGCAAAGGGCTTCTTAAAATTTGAAGGGGTCAAAATCTCTTTTCTCTGAAACCTAGTTGAGGCAAACTCTTAGGTCTGTTTGAGTACGGCACATGCTTCTTACATTTAGATTAACACGGAAACGTTATTAATGACAGTTTGAATTTTGAAAATGTAGGTCTCTCCAAGTGAGCGTGCAGAAGAGGTGACCTGCTGGCTGCAGCAAGCCTACCAGGAGCTGTCAGAGTCGCAGACAGCTACAGAGAAGTCAAGCTTTGCAGAAAAATATCAGGTAAGGTGAAGCAGAAGAGCTGAGAAAAGAAAACACTGATCTGTGTCTACTATTTATTGTTGTTTTTAGAAGTTTAAACTGTTTTTGGATCATTAGGTGTTTCAGAACTTCGCTGATTCCTTCACTGAGCAGAGGAAACCAGTGATGACCCTCCTTGCTTCCATAAGACGCCGTCCTGAGATGAGCCAAGAACAGTGTGCTCTCAAGGCAGCATGGGATCGTTTAGAGGAGGAGGTGAGGAAATCTACCTCAGTATAATAAGCAGTATGGTCATTCTCTGCGCCCAGCAGCTTTTAGTCACTTAAAGTCTTGCTCATTTACTGCCTCCTTTGCAATTTTTTAAACATGTTTCTTGTGTTAAGTGTTTTGTGTTAGTGCATTTGTCTGGGCAAATCCTCCTAAGGCTGCTTTTAATCTGGAAATTGGCTCCTGCTGAGTCACTTCCTTTATCTCCAGATGTGTTAGAATCATTAGACAACGTTACAATCAGCAGGTTTGTGCTTATACCAGGTTGTTTATGTGTGTCATTACTCAGCTGCAGAGACGTAAAGCAGACCTGGACTTGAGCCTTCCTCCTCCCCTGGACTCAGTTGTCTTGTGGCTGCAGCGAGCGGAGGCAGCGCTAACAGAAGAGGGAGGAGGAGTGAAAGATCATGCAGATGCTGGCAAAGAAGCAAGAGTTCAACAGGACACACTAAAGGTTATTTTTAATTTGAATCAAAAATCGAAATGTAACATTTCCTAGACAACTCTGAAGCGGCATCTATGCTATCGGATGAGAATGTCACATCTTGTTTTTTTTGTGCTTATAATCGCTTAAATTGTTTGCTATTTTTTTCTTCAGACTTTAACTAGGCAGATGAGCCACCACGTCAATATCCTTGATACCTACCACAACATGGATGACTCAGGAAATGTAGAAGTGCCACTAGAAAAGTTTGATGAGATAAAAAGACGGTACGTGAAATAATTATTCAACTTCCGTAATTACAAATTTGATTAAAATTAAATCCATAAATCTTTAAGTCTCTATTAAATGTATCTGCAGTTCCGCTCCTATAAAACACCTACGTAACACATTCACACCTTCTTTGTTTATAAACAGTTTAACCGATATCCGAGTCACAGCCAAGTACCAAGGGATTAAGTTGGAATACCAGGAATCCCGTCACACTGTTCTGGATCTCCTGGGTCGCATCACTGCTAAGCTTCAGACCTGGAAAGCTCCCTACAGATCTCAGGAGACAGTACTTGTGCTTCTGCAGGACTGGCACGTAAGTATCTGAAAGAGCTGGATATAAAACCTTGTAACACCAGTTCCAAAAACATACCAATGGTATAATGTCAAAGTCAAAAACAGCAAAAGTGATGACTTCTGTTGGTTTGTTGTCTAGGACACAGTGGAGCGGCAAGGACTGCTTTTGATTCTAATGGACGCTCTCCAAAACCTGAAGGAAAAGGCGAATGGTTACACCAGCAAGGCAGCGCTAAGTATGTGCTAAATGTGTTTGTTATACGAGTTCTGTAAGCTCAGTCTTATCCTTTCATGAACATTTTTTATTTTCAAAAGGCAAGAATTGACCTCCACACACTCTTCACTCCCCCAGGTGAAGGTTCCCAGCTTGTCACTCGTCAGGTGAAGGAAGCAGAAAGCGAAGCTGAACTGGTTGCACAGGCTGTGACAGCTGTCAGGGGGATGATGGAGAGGGTGGTGTCCGCGTGGGAGACCTACAACAACTGCATCACTTCTCTACAGACGTGGTTGGCACAAAAAATACATTCGCACACCCAGTCTCCTGCTGCAGGGACGCAGGTAATCTCACCTTTATTTGGGAATTTTGTCAATGAATACATCTAAAAGATTCCTTTATGACTCTCACTATTAAGTCTAGTGTGAAAGCTGCACCAACCAATGTTAATGTGTTAGGTTACTGTATATCCCCTTGCGGTAAATCACAACTGATGGTTTCTGTAGGGTATGAGTGAGTGGACGTCATGTCAGGCTAAGCTAAACGAGGCAGGGAACTTACTCATCGAACTGACAGAATCTTCAACCAGCCTCGCTCTGGCTGAGCAACTCAGCAAGGTCAACATGCAGTGGGCTGAATGCATGAAGAAGACAATGTTTGTAAGTATGCATGCTCTCATTGCTCTTTCCATTGTAGTACAGATTTTTAATGGGTACAGTTCAGATGAAATTCATGTTTAGGATTTTAAATGTTCAAAATGTACCTTCTTAAATAGTGTTGCAGGACATAAAGACATAAATAAAGGTTGTTACTCATGAAGCACGTCTTTCTTAGGAAGTATCATCAGAGCCCAGTGTCGGTCCCCTCTGTTTTCAAATGGTGCATTCACTGACCCAGGAGGCCAGCCAGCTTCTGAGGCAGCCACTGGATGTGGCCTCTGTCCCACTGAAGGCTAACAGACAGAAACTACAGGTTGGCAAAGTTACAAGTGGATGGATAAAAATAAACAGACAAATATAGACACAATTTTTAGTTAGTCTTTCTGAAACCTTATACTTTCTTTTATTAGCTACTGAGTAAGAAGATGGCCGACGTGGACCTTTCATCTCTCAGTTCATCCCCAGACTTTCAAACAAGCCACATAGAGAACCTCATGCAAACTCTCCCACAGGTACTATGCTGCAAAAAGCTGTGACTAACTGTGATGCATTTGAACATCATTTCATTTTCCAGTTTTTGACTATGAATTGTTTCAATCAAAACATTTCCATAAGATTAGTTATTGGTATATTATCCTATTATTGGTATTATGTTGTAGTATGACAAAGTAAGGATAGGCTTCACTCCTAATTGCTTGTATATGTACATTAGATGCTTGCTGAAGCAGAGAGGAGCTGTGGAGAGCTGCAGAAGGCTGCATCCTTGCTGGAGGGCCATCTGGCTGAGCTGGATCACTGGAGCACAGAGGCCCAGGACTGTCACCAGCACCTAAAGGAGAAAAAACACAGAGGACGCTCTGCAGTGGAATCTACAGCCAAAGTCAGCAAATCACAGCTTTCTGCACCTTCAAACTAGGCATTATTTTGTTTTTTCATTGACATGACTGTCGCTCTCAAATTGTGGATACATTTTAGAGTCTTATTTGGTTTTGGTCCATAAAATGAAACATTACAGTACAGATAATCAAATATAGGCTATATTATCTTTTCTAGGTCCTGGTCTCCCGAGGCTGGCAGCTGGAGAGCCAGGTTGTAATGGAGGGACAGGATCTGCAGGACCTTGTGGCACAAGTACAGAAAACTTCTCCTCTGCAGCACCTCAGTACTTCTGTCATGCAGGATAGGATCTCAGAGGCAGTCTCTCACTGCCAGGTGAGTTAAATCAATGTAAATAACCTTTTTAAGTTCTTCAACACTTATATTTATATGAGATAATAATATTTGTATATGTTTTATTTTTTCAGGAGATTCTTGAGAGGTTTGCTTCCCTTGGGTTTCTGCGACATGTTGAAACAGCTGATCAGATGCAGAGGCAGCCACAGTCGGGTTTTTTGGTTGTGGCCAGAACCAAACACGTAGACCAAGTTGGAAATGTTATGCTGCAAACTCAAGACCCAAATCAGGTTTCAGCTGAGAGCCCATCTCAGACGCCTCAACAAAGAACAAGAGGTCTCCAAGGCTGGCCTGAAAAACAGCACGTGAACACACAGGAGGAACCATCCATTGTTATACCACATGTTCAAATCCAGATGCTGCCTCAGCGTTTGGGGGCACCAGGGTGTCATATTCACTCTCCTCTTGCTCAAACTGTTAAAGAAGCGGAGCAAATGACTCAGCCACAGTCAGTTTCCAAATCACACACTCAAGTTTCAAGTCCGAGTCAAAATGATCAACTTCTCCCTGCCTTAACCCAAGCTCCTGCTGGATCAACTTGTCCAAAAAGTCCAGTTCTGTCAAGTCCAGTTTCTGAGGAAAAGGAAAGCTCATCTTCTCCACAAATCCACATGTCAAAATCCAGAATAAGGGTGAAACCAAACACTCCACAAAGTAATAAAACATCTCCACAGCCACCGGTTATGGTCCGCAGTGAAGTTCACTCAAAAGCCCAGTCGATGGCGAGGAGCAGACTGGAGAAGGCCAGGTTTCGTCTGCAAGGACGCATCCAGCAAGCCATCAAGTTATTTGGTGGCAAAGAGATTTCAGAGTCACAAGCAAAAAGGAAGCAGGTACAGATTTAAATATTATGGATATAGTATTATTTATTCATCTTCAGAAAAATTTCTCGACAGCAAAAGTAAATGAATGAATAGTAAATACTTTGAATTAAGAATATAAACGTAGTTTCAGATAATTTTTTTACCATTTGTGAAAAAGGAACTTTGCACTTGCTAATAATTGTTAATCAAAGTGATCATTAGGCTGGCTTTGCACCCACTTGTTACTTAAAGAAAATGCTTTCATGCTTAAACATCCAGACCATGGAAACTCAAAAATGTAATTTCAGAATTGGGACATATTTTTTAAAGGTCTGTGGTGTTTTGCTTTGCACAGCTGCCGGTTTTGTCTGCGTATGTTTGTCTAGCTTTGTGTCTTTCTGTGCAGAGAGCTTTAAAGATTCTGCAGCCTGTCATCCTGGAGGAGTTCCTGGTTGCAGTGGAGGGTTTTGGGGCCTTTTGCACTGGGCCCCAACTCCAGGACTTGATGCTCCTGTCTGACTCAGTCAGAAAGCAGTGGGAGGTATGACAGAGACCGTGCACAGAAGACTGTTGCACCTATAAGTAGGGGTTCAGACACCTCTGTCACGAAGAAAGGTTTAACTGAGCTTTTGAACCAGTCTAAAGGCTTAATCATACACCATACAATATATGTATACCATACTGTATACAATATATACAGTCAAAACCCAAAAATATTGATTTGAGAGTAAGAGGAGACTGATACCAGTGTCATATCTGTTTGTTGAAAACTAAAGTCAGCCAGAGAGAGAAACCTTAGCTTCATTCAACTTTTTACGTACAGTGTCTTACTTTCTGATTTGTCCCACCTGTAACACTGTTCATCATCATAACTCATAACATAACCCATTTAATTCAGTAGCTTTAACCGCTATGATATACCATGATAACTTATCACTTACATTTTTCTTAAGTGTCTCGTTTGTGTCAAACTCAGGATGTACGCAGAGAAATGGCGGCCTTTGTTCCTGTCTTATTGTCTAAGCTCAGAGAGGGAGAGCAGTCTTTATCTGTTGTGCAGTGTGAAATGCAAACTAACTCCCTGCATGAAGCCACTGACCAGACTGACCTTGACTCTTTGTTGCAACAACAGGTATCTGCATAACTCTGTAACATTTGTATTAACATCTAACTGTGTCGTTTGACTGACTGTATGATCTGGGAAATGTTAAGATAGCCAGAAAGAAAGAAACTTGATTTTAGTTCACATGTTTTCCAGGCCGTCATGGACGACACTGCATCTGCTGAGGAATGTGGTGAAACGCTCCAAGAGCTGTGTGAAACACTGACACCAAGTGAATCCTCCTGCCTGGAAACAGACCAACTGAGAGAGTCGGATGAAGCACAGGAAACACAGCCCAGTGACACAGTGCTCCCATCTGACTGGTAAGATAATGCAAAGGAGAGGCAGCATGAGGTGTAATACATTAAAAATCAACACATTTAAAGATCCACTCCACACATGTATTAAGGCATATAATAACAGTGTCTAATTAAAAACGTATAACCATATTCAAATCCTCAAATGGGCACATCTCCCACGTTGTTTTATTGAAGCAGACAGCTTATTTATTAACCATTGTCACTCTGTAATCCCTCAAGTCTATTAATCTTAATGAGCTGCCTGTAGGACTGAGTGGTTCTAACCGTCCAACATTGACCTCCCACTGATGAACACTTCTTAACTCAGCAGGGGACAGCAGCTCTGGGGTAACACCCCGCTGAGAGCGACTGGCATGTCGGCTGACACACAGCAACAGAGCAACAATCTCCCACATAAACACAGCGTGGACAGCCCACAACAAGACCTGTCACCTGTGGGAGGCAGTGGGGATGTCGTGAAGTTGCGAGTTCAGGATGTCCCAACAGAGAGCGAGGAAGACCTCACACAACACAGCGGCTGTGGGTCAGTGAAAGGTCTGAAGCCGTCACTTCGAGCCAAAGAGCAGTCGCTGAAAGTTCGTCTGTTGCACATCCCTGGGGGCAATCAACAAACCAAAGCTCAGATACAGGTATGAAAAGGGCTTTTATTTAGATTCTCTTAATTTTATGAGCTCTATAGGTATGTTATTGCTTTTAGGGCTGCAACTTATGATCATTTTCATTAACGATTAATTTGTCAATTATTTTCACGATTAACTGATTGTTAAGTGTTTTGTTCAGTGTATAAAATGTCAAAGATTGGGAAAAATGCTCATCACAATTACCCAGAGCCCACAGCGACATCTTCAAATTGCTTCTTTTGTCCATCCAACACTCCCGAAACCAAAATCAAAACCCGAAGACTCTTCATTGACCATCATAAATGACACAGAAAGGCAGCAAATCCTTACAATGAATAAGCTGGAACCAGCAAATGTTTGACAGTTTTGCTTAAATGATTCTTGACTGAAATGATTTATTGATTATCAAGACTGTTGGGAATTTGTTTTCTTTTGATAAACTCAAATCAACCAATTGTCAGAACTCTAACTAACTGATTTGTCAGCTCTGAGTTTCAGCGAGAAACAACGATTTGCATTTTTTAAAATTTGAAGAACTTTATTTTGTTGACCTACCGAAGGTGTGAGTGGTGAATCCACTCTTCTTTGGATGTATCAAGTATTTAGATTTCAAGCTTGAGTTTTGTTTTATAGGCTCAACAGTAGATCATAATAAAAACTAATACAACATATGACATAGAATTTATGCTTTACATTAAAGAAAGAAAGGGAAAGCTTTACAGTCCTCACTTGGATGCAGCCTTTTTATTTGAAACCCTGGACATCAGCTCGATTTTTGTAAATATATGCTTATTCTGAATTTGATACCAGCAAAAAATCTCAAACAAGTTGGATGAGGAGCAACAAAAGACTGGGAAAGTTGTGGAATGCTCCAAAAACACCTGTTTGGAAGATTTCACAGGTCAACAGGGTCATTGGTTACAGGTGATAGTATCATGATCCTCCTGGTCAGAAAAGAACTCAGCAGTCTCATTGGCTGTGACTGACCTGTAGAAGTCACAGCACCAGCTGAGGGGCACTAATCCTCAGTAATTGGATCGGCATGCTGCTCCATCTCTTCCTCTGTTCCTCGCTCGGCTGTTACAATCTGGCTCTCCCATCTCTCAGGCGGTTGTCAGAGGCAACACTGTGGAGACCAAGCAGGAGGCAGAGTGGATGGTGATCAGAGAGACAGACGTCCCACCACAGGAAGAGCACTCCTCCATACAGGAAGTACTGGAAAGGTGTGGGTTAATACCGCTTTCTCTCCTGATTTTTTCTATTTTTTTAAAAACTTTTTTGCTTTTGTTTAAAGAACTGACAGCATGTGGAACTACGTTTTAACCTGACAGATTATTACAGTAGAACATAATCCAGAATTTAATTCTAATATTTATTTGCCTTTCAGGAACATCTGGTTCAGCATCATCCTTTCAAATAGATAGTTTTTTAACAAATATTTACATTTCATTGTGGATGTACAATGTTATTGACTGTGTAATCCATTTAAACAACAATATGATGCTGCAGACATTACATTCTTCCATGTTCCTTATTATCACTGTAGTGAAATAAGAATAAAAGACAACATAGTGCCATGAACTTGATGTCACAGATTTTGCAGCATGCTCTGTTCCCATGTAGCCTTTCAGTGTCACAAATGAATCGAATGTTCTGTTCAAACAGTGTGTAATTCTTTCATTATAGGTACAGAAAGTCCTGCTCCGAGTTTCAATCTCAACTTCAGAAGAACAAGCAACATTTGGAGTTTATTCTGAACCCAGTCACCGTCTCCACCTTGCAGAACCACAAGAAGCAACTACAGGCAAGTTTAAGCGTCATTTCAACACTTAACATTCATATTCAGATATGTTTTGATCCATCTTTTGAAATGGTCCACTCAGTGCAGAGTGTCACTTACATTTGCATTTCTACAACCGAAAACGAAATAACAGTTAAGCAGACATTTGTTCACAAGGTCAAACTTCACAATATCAAATAAATGCTGTGATTCTTTGTGAACAGATTTTAAAACAGGCGACGGAGGCGCTATGGTTTGAGTTTGAGCTCCAGTACGCCCAGCTGTCCCAGTGCTCCCATCTGATGACCAAGGAAGATAAGAGTGAAGCGGAAGTAATCTGTGAGCGGCTGACTCAGCAGTGGAGAGTCCAACAAATGTGCCTACAGAGCAGGTACAGTACATCTCCCAGATTAATCATTAAATATTGACTCAGAAGACAAAAGCACATTTGTAACACTGTTCCTTGTTGGTCACCTTTATAAAAAAATACCTTACAACGGACATCTTTGACTGACAGATACAGTACACCAGTCCCTGGCCATGTAAGAACAGTGTTATTGGTTTTAATCATCAACCCTATCAAATATATTGCACAACTGTATTACAGATATAATACATAATGTTTCTGATTTTAAATGTCTAAAAACAACCTTTGTTATAAATTTCCTTGAGTTCTGTATTAAGATTTTCCCAAATGCTTCCAATAATGTTCAAACCCAGAGAGAATCTGTAATTTTACTCGGTTCTGGGGAAAAACACGATGCATCAGAGAGGAAGGAAGTCAGCAAGCATGACTAAACATAACGTGAATAAAAACTTAAAAACATTACCTCCTCTGTGTTTTGGAGCTTGCAATGTTATTCCATGATCCTTATCAGCAGGTGGAGTTAACTAATACCAACTTATCCTAACGAGTCAAGTTTCTTTTACCTTGGTTTGTGTCAGGATGACATCTGTAGAGAATACTGCAGACCAGATGGAGTCTGCAGAGGATCAGATGCAGATGATTACAGAAAAACTGGACCGGATCCTCACAGAGTCCTTGGACATCTCCTCCTTCACCTTGGCTGATCCTAGACTGGTGTCTGATTTAAAGGTACATCTAAGCTGTTTTTAAACAATTAGCACTTTAATTATGAGAGTAAAATATGCAGATATTAATCATAAACCCTTCTTGTGTTCCCCAGGAAATGGACGACAGACTGCAGTCGGAAATGAGAAAGCTATCAGAATTAGGCTCTGAAGAGGAAACACAAGGGCCAGACGCCACATCCCCTTCACTCATCTGCCTGGCTCTCCACAACAGTGTCCATCATCTGGAGCAGCTCCGACAGCGGCTGGAGAGAGTTCAGTCAGCTGCCCAGGCTTTGGATCACTTCCTGGCCACAGTGAAGGAAGTCAAGGCTGATATCCCAAAACTGCTGGCAAACCAGGACCCCAGCAGACAGCAGGACGATGCAGACTGGGAGCAGCAGAGACACTCTTGGCAGACAGCAATGCAGCAGAAGTTGCAGACTGCTGCGGAACAATCTGATAGTGTTGACAGCACTTTAAAGGCAGTGGGGATAACTCTGACCATGGATGGTGCAACAGTGGCGTGCCAGGATGTGTTGACATCATTGTCCCAGCAAGCTGTGGATGTGGGAAAAGAGCTGATGAGTGTGAGGAGGGAGAGAAAAGGTGAACTGTTTCCAATGGGAAAGGAGCAAATCCAGGAGTTGAATCCTTTGGAAATACGTCAGATAAAAAATGGGGATGATTCATCGCGGGAGCAGCAGCATCCAACTACAAGTAGGATGGAAGAGGAGTCAGGGATGGAGGCCAAAAGGAGTAGGCTGGAGGTAGATACAAAGACACAAAGGGAGGAAGAGGCTGAAACACGGAAGTCTGATGGGGGTCTCTTAGAAGCCAAGGACCAGAGAAGAAGAAGAAGCAGCCAAGTTAAAAAAGAGGGAGAAGAGAAGGAGAGTATGGTCCAGAGGAGAGGTGCCTTGTTAGGCACACTGAGGGAGATAAAGGAAGCAGCTGAGCAGCTGGGGTTACAGGAGCCCACCCTGCCTGCTCTGCAACAGAGGTACAACACTGATCTGGGTCATAAAACAAATCATTCTTAGTAGGAGTGAACAATTAATCAAAATATTATCAAAATTGTATTATATTATGTTCCCCTTGTCTAGTAATGATTGTGTCCTCCTCTGCAGGACGCGTGCCTTGACTGAGCTGAAAAGTCGTCTTGCTGGCCGCCTCGCTGAGCTGCAGTACATACAAGATGCATCAGAAATCCCTGATGTGAGTCAAAACCCAGAAATGGAGGATGTCTGGGAGGAGGTGACAAAAGCTGTAGCTGAACGGTAAAGAGAGCAAATTAACTCCTTTGTGATTTGCTATGATGAGTTATAGTTGTTTGCTGAGTCTGTCTTTGTTGCATTATGGTTCACATGCAGGCTGGAGCGGTGTGATATCCTAACGGAGCTGCTGAAGAGGTTTCAGAGCATTCGTGGTGAGCTGAGTGGGACACTGCAGAGGGCAGAGAGTACCATCAGTGAACAAGCTTCCTACATGGGGAGAGACAACCTGCACAGACTGCACACTAAGGTATACTACAGTTAAACTGAGATGATGAACGGATGCAACAGAAACTAAATCAAAATAATTTATTTGTCCCTGGCTAATTGTTGACTACTCTGTGTGTTTGTTTTAGGTCCAGGAAACAAAAGCAGAGCTCACCAACCTTGGGGACGGCATAGAGGAGGTCCGCAGTGTCTGCAGGCAGCTTCACACTCACTTACGTCACCTCCCAGAATGCACCGTCGTCCCATTTGAGGGTGAAGCAGATGCTCTTATGGACCGCTGGCTGGATGTGAGTTCTGTCACTGTAAAGGTGCACTATGTTGTGCGTGTGTGTGTGTATATATATATATATATATATATATACACACACATACATATATACATATACACATATATGTGAATCATATATATATATATATATATGATTCACATATATGTGTATATGTATATATGTATGTGTGTGTATATTATACACACACATGCATATATACATATACACATATATGTGAATCATAAATATATATATATATATATATATTAGTATTTCACTCTTTGACTCTGTAACTACACAAAATGTATTTCTCCTAGATATCCATTATCACTGCAAATATCTCATTTCTAAGGTCTAAGGTAAATCCATGACTGTAAGCAGGCAGAATCTCAATGGCAGTAATACAAATTAAACAACAGGATACATGTGGCGAGTGAAACTTTCAAAATAAAACAGGAAATAAATTAGCTTAAACCCCAAACCATGACAGTTCATTCATTCCCAGCTCATATTCTTGCAGATATCAGAAAGAACAGATTCCCACATTGAAAACCTCCACCATGGGCTGACTCTGTGGGATGGCGTCCTCCAGCTGGGAGCAGAGGTGGAGAGCTGGACCACCAATAAACTGGCAGTATTTGCTGAATCTCCGTCCTTTCAGACAGAGGAAGACATCAGGGCCTTGCAGGTGAAACAGTCTTCCTGTTTTATTTTGTAATGCACAGGTACAGACCAGTTTGGACAGCCTTATGGGAGGGAAATGTTCTTCAGATTTATACTTTTAACAAAGATCATCTCCTTTTAACTTCGTTCAGAATGAGATTGTGGCCCAGGAGGAGAATATGGAGCGTTTCCACCGAAGAGCCACTGAGATTCAGACGCTGCTTCAAAGCACAGAGCCTCCTCTGGAGCTGCAGGTACAGCATGTGATTCAGTTTCCTGTTTGGGATTTGGGTGCTTCAGGCTAAATTACTGTAAAGCTGCAAGGATTGACAGATAGAGTGTATAAATATAGTACTGGTTTAGTTTTCAGCTCCAGTTTAACTTGTTGAACTGAACTGTTGTTGTGAAATGTTGATGCCACTGTTTCAAACTTCAAACTTTTTTTTTGTCTAGATTGTGGAGACTCAGCTGAGGAAGAAGATGGAGCAGCTGAAGGAGCTTGTTTCTGAAGCTGAGGATGTTTACAGGCAGATGGTGGCTGCTAAGGGACAAATTACTGCCAGGATGGATGAATGCTTTAACTCCCTTCAGAAGATTCAGGACTCCCTCCTCATGCTGAGTGCTCCAGATGTTGCAACGGTCCTTGCAAAACTCAAGGTGAGGGCCTGGCCTGTGGTATACAGTGACGCACATTGAGGCTGAAAATGAAAATTGAAGAACTGTGCCATATTTGTGTAAACAAAAAGATTGTTATTTTTTATTTTGTCATATTCACTGTATTTTTAATGTGTGAGAAGAGCTAACATCTGATAAAGAGGTTAGTGGCACATGAGGTTGCAACATTAGATAACTGATGCTTTAAAATGCTTTTCACTTACAGTAACTTATCCTCCTTTCCAGGATTTACTTTATGAGCTGCAGGCTCAGGATGAGCAGGCAGAGAGCCTGCTGGAGCATCTGCGTATTATGGCCTCCATAGCAAGTTCATCCAGCCTAGAGAGTCTGTCTGGGGACGCGCAGCAGCTGCAGAATAAAGTCAGAAACACCCATCAGCTCTTCTCAGAGGTGGAAGACCAGACTCAGAGAAATATCCAGGCTCTGGACAGGTAGCTATACTGTTTTTGACGGAGGAATAAGATATATGAGTTTATTCAGGCAGTGCTTGTTAGTAGGATGAACTAGTTGTCGGTTTTGTTGTTTTCATGGGATTTGATGACAATCAGGACAATACAGAATATCACCAAATGTATCCCGGAAACTCTGAA
The DNA here is from genome assembly GCF_965226575.1 of Pagrus pagrus. NCBI lineage: Eukaryota > Metazoa > Chordata > Actinopteri > Spariformes > Sparidae > Pagrus > Pagrus pagrus. Next base: position 17,822,918 of record NC_140200.1, on the reverse strand, counting down.
TGTAACAAAGTTTGAGTAAAATCAGTCTGAGATTAATGCAGTTCTGTAAGAGATTAGGAAAAAAAAAAGACAGCAGGACAAGTTTGACTTGTTTTCTGGCGTCTGTCCTGTAATGTTCTTGACGCTTTAATCTACCGTGCATTGTACATACTTTCTATAGGTGTGTTTGTGTCATGCCTCGACTCATACTGTATGATCTTTATGTTGTAGGCTGCAAAGTGAGTGTGAGCATTTGGAACAATGGCTGCAAACTGTTGAGGATAAAGCAGCGAAGGAGGAGGATCTTAATCTCCTGCAAGAGGAAGTGCTTCAACAAAGGTCAACTGTTTTCTGATTTCAGATATATGCTGTCAGGCTCTGTATACTATGTATATTTAGTTTATAGTAAGCTACAGTTGATATTCTCACTAAAAGATAGTAACATTTTCCAAAATACATAAAAAACAAAAGAAAAAGGGAGATGCAGATCTACTAAGTTAGACCCAGAGTTTTGAAAACAGTTACTAAAATCTGTAGAAACCAGGAAAGAAAGTAAGGAAATCTGCAGTAGATAGACAGTTTACTTAAGCACAGAGCCTGGAAAATTGTAAATAAGGGGTATGATTAATGTTACAACTTATTTTTAATGGTCAGTTTTAGTTCCCATCACTAACATTTGAAAGTGTGAATGACCTGTAACTGAACATCAACACTGTCCATATTATTCCTCTGCAGGGTGAGGACAGAGGCCCTCAGTCGGCTCGTGTCATCCTTACAGAGCAGCACACTCCAGGAGTCTCCTCTGGTGGCAGAGAGCAGCAAACTGTTGGAACGATACGACATCTTTCAAACCAACGTTGTGCGTGGCTCCAGTGTAAAGCAGAGCTCTCCGAGCAGAGATGTCAAGGTGATTCAGACTCTGTCCAAGACAATTCAGTCCTCCGGTGGAGATCTGGGACAAGTTGTTGACTCTCCGCTTGGTGAAGACCTCGGCATCCAGAGTCCTGTGGCGCAGAGACTTCACAGTGCTCAAGTAAGAGAGCATACTCAGTTTCTCTACATATCTGACAAATCACATATTTTCAAACAATATTCACTCTATGTATTGTTAGCAGCCACTTAAAATCAATGACAGTGAACACATGACAGGCTGGGTCATTGAAAGGATACTTGAGCTCACCTGATGAGGAATGTCAGACAAAAAAGGTTGAGAACCACCGGTTAATTAAGATAAATGATAAGCTGTCTGACATCGACTCGGTGTCCCTGAAATGTCCACAGGGTGTGTGTTCCCGCCTCGAGGAAAGTGTGTGTAATGAGGAACATTTTGGCCAGTTGCTGCAGGACTGCCACCATAAACTGACTTCCCTGCAGGAAAGGATGTCAGCCTGTCAAACTCAGAAAGACAGCTCAGCTGGACTGATCACAGCTCTGGAGGTGAGGTTCATTAAGCAAACTGATGCAGTTAATCATGTATAAGCTCCCTTACGTTTCCACTCACCATGATAAAAGAAATTTTTAAGAGGCCACCTATATTGTATTTCTGTTTATAAGAACACACAGCATGTTTATCTCTCACTTCTTCACTTTGCAGGCTTTGCTACAAGAAGTTGCAGACATAGATAAAGACCTTTTACAAATTGAAACACTCAAGGACTCGATCACAGCCAGTTCCACGGCCGAGGCCCAGGCCAGCTTCTCCCAGCAAGTCGACGACCTCCAAAACCACAAGAGGGCACTAGACAGCAGCATCAGAGAAAATCTGGCGCAGCTCAGACAAAACGGCAACCAGAGAGTTCACCAAGTGGAGCAAGAGGTCTCCTGTGTACAGACAGCGCTGAAAGACCTGGTTGAAAATGTTTCAAATCTGTGTGAGAACCAGGGAGTGTTGCCTGATATCAGCCAGCTCAAACAGCAGTGGAACACAATACAGGTATTATTAAAAGATCCTTCAAAATGTTGCTTTTCCCTGAATAAAAGTATAACAAGTTCACGGACTTGTGAACAAACGCACCGTGTCATCGAAGGAGCATTTATCTCCCCTCTCTCTCTGTCTCAGGACTATGATACCAGGCTGACAGAGTTGGCTGCAAGTGTTGACGGCCTGCAGAGAACTGGAGAGTTGAGCATGACAAAGGAAACACTTCCCGCAGGTGTCAATTTGACTGTCGCAGCAGTTGCTAAAGACCTTGATAGGTACTGAACCTTGTTTCAAAACAGATAAGTCGCATTCTTCACATTGAGAAACTCAAAAGTAAGCTTTTGTAACCAGTTGGTCAACACCACAACGATTCTAAGACACTGGCATAAGAAAAGTAAACAAATAACAGTGTGGCAGAGAAAATCTGATTTCTTTGCATAGACTTTTAGACTTTTTTTTATTTCCAAGATGACACTTTGTGAAAGGTACATGAACACACACAAGCTCAAATTGTTTCTCGCCACAAGTCAAGAAGAATTTCCCCCGAAAATCATTATTGTTCTGTTTCTCTCTCTTGTGTTCTCACTGCAGCCTCAGGTCCATTTTTGAACAAAAGAAACAGGAGTGTGCTGGAAACACTGCCAACAGGGTGAGACAGGTGATCAGTCAGCTGCAGAAGTTGAGCCAAACGGTTCATGATGAACCATCATCACTCAGCCAGGTAAAACAACCTAATGTGTCTATACATTTGTCTGTTAATCCATTTATTAATGAACAGAATATTAACAAATATGCAAATTCATAGTTTCTCTTTTTATTCCTAATGACGATAAAAATCTGGGAAAACAAGTCACAAATACTGTTTATATTTTTAATTAATAAAAAGGTTCTGGAGTCTTATCGCTTTATCGCTTGATATGAAATCTGAGTATGTGTTGTCCACTCTGTAAACCACATCAGCGTATTCATGTTCTATAAACAATGCAGGATAAGGTTATTTCTTAACATCGTCACTTTTCTTTTCCACTTAGAATACCATAATGTAGCCTAGAGAGTCTTGTCATTAAAATGTAAAAGTTCTGAATAATTTTCCAAAATAAATAGTATTTGAACAGGCCCTTAACACTGTTGTTTGTTGTCTCCAACTTTTGAAACACAAGTTCAAGGGAACAGTTCTCATGAATGATGGTAACTCTCATCCAGTCCCTGTGGGCCTGCACTTTTTTAATACCAAGACTATTATCTTTTGCTCTCTGGTTTAGGATAGAAACCAAACAATGTTTCTTCCTAGCAGGACTTTAAGGTCTGTAAGCTGTTCTTAACCTGCAACAAGTCTGTCCTCTACTCTTAAATAACACTACAGGGTGAAAACTTATTTTCTTTGTGGTACATGGTGAACATAATAGTCCTCACAGGGAGGTTGTGGCGAAATTGCTCAAAGGTTTGGTCCTTGGCATTACTAAAGATCACGAACATGTTGGAACTCATTTACCATCTGCCAAAATCTCTGAAAGCTTAACTCCACCAGTGCTATTCCTGTTTTGCCAGTCGTCTTTTCTTCTCTTTGTTCATTTACAGTGATAACATTCATGTCTATGCTGATAATGTTGATTGCATTATATGACAACTATCGGATTGATTGCCATGACATTGTGTACAAACATTCATGGTGGCCAGAAGATCAAGCTCCAGTGACTTTAATGATCCCTTTATTTTTCATCTAGCGCTAACAACTCTTCAAACTATTCTCATATCCCTTGAAGTACGTATTTGTACATTCACTAGCTTTTTTACAAACATTCATGGTTTCCACAGGATAAACCCTAATGATGTTAGTGATCCCCTGACTTTTCCTCAAGCGCAACCGTGAGCTTCATACTTGGGTTTTCTGTGAAATGTCACAACAGCTATTTGATGGATTGCCTTGAAATTCTGTTGACACTCATGTTCCTAACGGGATACATTTTTAATAACTTTGGCAATCCACTAATTCTTCATCTGGCACTGACCCAGATTTGAACCCTTCCAATGCTTTAGCTTATGACCAAATACTTGCAAAAATAATGACATTCCCATCAACTTCAGCTTTACTTTTCATTTTGTGGTTATTAGCAAATGATAACACACTAAACTAACATGGCAGCAACTGCAAACATCGTACCTGCTGGGCACCGAAATAGCAGACGGACAAGCAAAGGTGTAAAAAACGTATGTGGGTCACCTGTGGGAATGTCTATTTTTGAGTTTATATATCTGTCTATGTGTTCTTATAGGTAGCTCTGGATGAGGGCTTGTGGCGTCAACAAGCTCTTCGTGAAGTACTCTCAGAGCGAGACTTTCTTCTAAACTGTCTGGGAACAAACGTGACAGAGGAACTGGAGAAAAGTGTCTCAGATGCTCTCAATGAAACACCTGCAGTTGAAACCTTAACTAAACACCTGGTGAGTCTCTCCTCAGACACAGTCCTCTATCATCCAATGTAATAATGAAAATAATGTAAAAATGTTTTTATTAATATTTCCAATCAATTAAATGCGTTCCACAGGTCAGTCATGGTCCTTGTGAAGGGGAACTGGACAAAGGTGTTGACACAGCTTTTAAAGGAGAAAGTGATGCACCACATTTAGCTTCAGCCGCTGAAACTCCGGCTGTGTGTCCTCGTGCCTCTCCTTCCCTTTCTGCAACAGATGACAAGGAAAACTCCGAAAGTGGTCCGAATGACAACAAAATTAAAACCCAAGGCACTTTGGAAACAACCAAAGAAGATGCATTTGTCCCTCATCAGTTTCCTTGTGCAGATGATTTCAAATCAACAGCCCAACAAGAATCACATCAGCTAACATCAACTCCACCAAAAATGAACTTGACAATGGATGATACTGGAAATAGCTCGGAGCCTTTAATGTCAGGCTCGCTTCCTACTCTCAACAAAAGTTTAACAGCTCTGCAAGAGAACGCTGAATCATTGCAGGAAGACGCTACCTTGACCCAGGACTCAAAATTGTCGGCTACAGGCACAGACAGTACCAAAGAAATCAATTCAGAACTCTGTGTCAAATCCCTGGTGGGATCCCCAGCCACAAATCCAGACAAATCCCCCCTTTCGACCCCTGGAAATGTGTCTGAATGTCTAGCAGCACAAACAGAGACGTTTGAGGCAGTTACAGATGCTGAAGAACAAGAAAAACATTGTGAGGACAACAGCGCAACCCCAAAGAAAGTGTTTACAATAGTGTTGGACATTGAGCCGCAGGACATGCAGAAAAATAAAAATGTTGGTCGAGGTGTTATCAGATGTTTTCAGGGAGCAGTGCTGTACGATGCACAATCAGACACATTTAAGGCCGTTACTGATGCTCAAGAAAGGGGGAAGTGCTGCGAGGAAGTCAGTGTGAGACCAGATGAAGTGTCGCCTGAGCAGAAATCTGGATTCTTTACAACAGTAATTGGTCCTGAATCTGATGACACAGACTTGAAGCTCCATCATTTAAAGAGTGCATTAAGCATGTCTCAAGCATCAGACTCACTACCAGAAACCCCTGCGGCATCAGTAAGTACAGAATTCGTCGAGGTAAAACCCATAAGTGCCGAATTATCATGCAAAGAAAACCCAGAAGCCTGTGACCTAATTACCAGTGAGGTGTTGAAATCCTCCAAATTATGTGGAAGGTTTGCCAATGCAGTGGAAACAACATATCCGGATGTCAAACAAGAGCAGATGACAGGTTTCTGTCACACTCAAGAGCAAACAATGATCTCAGTTGTGGAGGGAGATGCCTTAACCGGAACACAAATACCTGTTGGTGACAGTAAACAGTGGACTGCTGCCAACACTGTGCAGAGCACAGGTACAGGACATTTGGAGACGGCAGAGGGAGAAAACATTGAAGAAGCAGCAAGTGGGCGTGACCGCCCAAAGTCCAAATGTTTGAAAGTGCTAACAAGACGAGTTAAAGCGACACCGCTAATAGAAGAATGTAAACTGAAGGTACCTGCGTCGCTGGAGGACATAGAGGTGACACAGGGACAGGTAAATATTAAATATATATTCTGTGGATTTTGTCCTTTCAATCTTTTGTAAGAAACAAAAATGTTGATAAATTACACCAAGGAAATATCCCCCTACAACTTAGCCTGGTGTAGCTCCTAAGACACGAGATATAAAATGAAAGCAGAAGATGTAAAAATAAAGACAATAAGGCAGAGGTATGGGTCTACAGACAGCAAGGTCTTCCCTCACATCAAGACGATGAGTATCAGGAAAAGCCTCCTGGCTGTTATATGTTAATATCTGCAGAGACAGTTTAGCCCTGTCTTTTGCATTTACAGTATATCCTGAGGTGACCACTGAAAACCAGACTTAACGTAATGCTAGCGATGAATGCACTGCCTGTCACGTTACAAAGTCGATTTGTGGAGCTCTTCAGTTTATACATGCGTTTGGATGGTACAAGTCAAAGGCACTGAGGAATTCCTAAGAGAACCTGTCATTATAGTGAGTAATAACCTCGTGCTTTCTCTGTGTATACACCTAACATTTGTTTCCAGGTGTGAATGTAGAGTGTCCTGAAATGTTCCCCAAAATTTGTATTTAAGAAAGCACTAATTGGCTTCCTGACCCTAATTTGACTTTTCTCTTTTTTAAATTCCAAATTATTAAGATTTAAAACATTTTTAAAAATGAGGAATTACATTTTTTTTTTTATAATTTAAGCATCTCAAGATTTAATCAGGAAAAACCACACTAGAGCACTTATACATTATTCTCCTTCGTATAGTTTTTCCTGCAGCGAATCAGAAATCTGCTGCACGTTTTCAAATCCCCTTCCTGCTCCACCTGCACTCTGCTACAACATGCGTATTGGTCATGTCCAAAACATTTCAAAAGGTACCTCCCATGTTTGTACAGTCTAGTAGCCGTGCAGTAATGTTTTGGTGTCTAACCAAGTTATAACAGACCAATTATTTCTTTAAGAAGCAAGGGAGGATGCACTTTTTAGATAAATAGCTAGACCAAGTCTTTCTCCCTCAGGGCAAACTGCTCCCTACTCAGGCACATTCTTGTGTTAACTGCACTGACTCGCCTGGCTGCTGTCAGTATAGTAATATTTACCAGTGTGGAGCGGGGTAAGAACAGGACGCTCTGTCATTATCTATGGACAAACAAAGGGAAAGAAGGAGGCTAAAGTGTGACACAACCCCTGTCGTCTGTGTTCGTAGCATCAGATCCAAGAAAGCATGGAGCCTGAGAGCATGGAGCCTGAGAGCACAGCGCCAGGTTTGGCAGCTGAGGAGACGTCTGACGGATCACCAGAGTCCTGCGAACAAGCGTGCAGCATGCAGGATATTTTGTCTGAGATCCAGAGCTTGGTGGAAAGAAGTAACATAATAAACGTGAGTATTAGATGTGCAAGATTAATCGACAAAAAGTCAAAATGATCTGATTCCAGCTGTGTGTGAATATGTTCTGTTTTCTTTACTACTTTATGACAGTAAACTGAAAACATTAAGTGTTCTTTATGGGTATAGAAATGAAAATCACCAATTAAACATTCAAGTGTTATGAGTTTAAATGTAATTGCATTTGTTCAAGTGTCCAAACAAGGCCAAGAGGTCAGTTTTAATTGTATAAATAAACAGTGAGCCAGATAAGAGCTGGGAGTGTTTTGATGGATGTTTGTGTATTCCCATGATGCTGCTGACAGGAAGGTCCACAGGAAGGATCTAATGAGGCTCAATGATTTCCTGCAGGGTCATTAGTGGGTTTAATCGCTCACAACATCCAGTCTGTGACTTGCCCAGCCAAATTTTATGTTATTTTTATGTTTTATGTATTATTTTCAAAAAGACTATTCATCATGTAGACATGTACAACCTTGAAAAAGAAGACCATTAAAAGAGGCACACTAAGCCTGAAAGAAAGGAATTTCATTTGGTAATTACTTTCAAGGTCCTTTCAAGGCTGCAATTAGACTAATATTCCTTAATATTTATAAAAATCATAAGGACCTCCAAGACACTCTCTTCTAGAACATTTACAAACCATTAGACTCCCTGATGAAGGCTCAATGCTGACATCTGAGTTTGTTTTAGGTCTAACATGAGCATGCCATGACAATAAAGGGGTTACATGTAACAAGTTTTTTTTCACAAGTAGATTTCTCTTTTTATTCTTTATCTTGTTACAGCGCACACCACACATTGATTTGAACTGGTACCTGAAGTCCTCTCCTGGTGAACCCGAGATTCGATTAGTAAGAACTGTTCAAAAAGTCCTGGCATGTCGCTATCAACCAGCACAGCTCGATGTCACTGCAATGGCCAAACAGCTGCAGGAGGCGGAGGTATGTACTTCTGTTTCACAAGTAATTTAGGGTAATGTTACCAGCTGATGTCAGCTGATGTTGTTTGTCTTTCTACTGTAGGACTACAGGCACTCTGTACAGGAACAAGTGGCCACCATGAAAAGCACAAGTGCTACCAGGATTTGTGATGAGGGTGCCCTGAAAAGTGTTGAAGGGCAGTGGAGTGCTGCACTGCTGGATGCCTCTGCCACCGTGCAGGTCAAAGCAGCACAGCTGGATCAGGTCAAACAGTATCACAAACAGATGAGGATCATCAGAGCTCTGCTGGAGGTTCTAGATGCTGAAAAGGACAAAATGAGCTTGTGAGTAATCCTTTGATCCTTTATAAATAATTTAGGATGTTTTCACACCAATAGTTCAGTTCATTTGGTCCAGAAAAAGAAATCAAAAATATATATAGTTATATTTAAGTTCTGGTCCGGTTCCTGTTCACAGTGACTTTTTAGAAATGAAACAAAAAGAGTAAACATGATGTTAAACAGCCTGACATGTAACTCATTGATAAGACAGTTATGATTTTGAGCATTATTAGACTGCAATAGACCACACTTTATGAATGAGAGACCGTCTTGCGATGGGATCACACCAGCTGCGACACACGTCAACATGTTAACATGACTCAGTAGTCATTAATACACTATTACATGTGGACATTAAATAATGTAATAACAACTACACACCTTTGAAGTTTTGTGTGACACTGTCACACTGAAAAAAATCTGTTTACATACAGAGACACAAAAAGACAAACACCTGGCAACATACTCAAAATTGATTCTGTGGTTGTTCCAGATTCAGTTGGCGTCTCTTTGACCACATTTTGATGACACACACACACACACACCCAAAGTAGAAACATTACCAGCCGAAGCTTGCTAATAATAATTAACAGGTAGCGTCAGGATGAAAAGGAGTCGTCTTGTATAGTAATAATTCAGAGCTTATTACTGTCAGATTTCTGCCACTCACCTTTAATGGACTAAATAAACTGAAAAAGTACTCTGAGTAGGATACAAACGCAGCCATTTTAACAACTTCTGACCCCTTAAACAGGGAAGATACATATGCTGACTTGCGTAGGTGTTACAGTATATGGTAAGCAAATATTGCATAAATTTAGACACGACTTATACAGATCATTTTAAAATCACTTCCTGGTAAGATTTCATGATAAGCTGATGGATTTGTCAGTGTTTCAACTATGTACCATCACAAAATCCTGTGGTTGCTCTGCGTGCTTTCACACATCAAACGAACCGCACACTTGGTAGCGGGCGGAGACAACCCTTTCCTGGTAACTTGGCCCAATTGTTTTGTCTCGCACCCCAGTTTTGAAACAATTGCTTCAAACGAGCCAGGTGTGAATACACCTTTAATATTTTATTGTGTACCTGACACACTATACATTTATATACTTGTGTTATTGGTTTTGTCAGAAATACTTTGGGAAGCAGCAGCCTTCAAGCTGACAAACTCCAAGCCCTGCTGAAGACCATGGTACTGAAAAAAGACAAGATGGAAGAACTTCTCCATTTAAGTAGCCAGTTTTCAGTCCACTTGAGCGATGCTGAAAGTTCAGGTGCTCTTCTTGCCCAGCTTGGAGATGTCCAGGAGGAATGGAGGCTTTCAGAAGGAAGTATCAAAAGAACTCTACAGCATGCTTCAAGCTCCACCTGTCAGTCCTCTCTTCTTATAAAACAGGCCGAACAGCTTAAAGGCAAGCTTGAAGCTCTTCAGAAATCCACCTTTGAAAGCCAGGACAGCAAAAGTGCTTTAGAACTTGTTTGTCTGACCACAGACCTAAAACTATACAACCAGCTTTATCTGCACTTAAAGTCTCAGTCAGATGCTCTTGTCCGTTTCTCTCTAGGTCAGAAAGAGAAGGATGAGATCATATGTAGTCTTCAGGAACTGGGGTCCTTGCTTAATGACACCAAGAGCAAGCTTGACACTTCCACACACAGCTGTGGAGGCATTTCTCGAGCTAAGATCAACAAGCAATTACAAGACTTGATTGTATGGGCAAAGCAGGCAGAAAACCACATCTCTATTGGGCAAAAGTTAGCACTTTTCCCAGATGAGGCTCGTATTCAGATAGCTGAGATGAAGAAATTTCAGACTGATATTTGGTCTAGAAGGTCCAAGATGCAAGTAGAAGTTGAACAGATGAAAGATTTAGCACCTGACACGGAAAAGGAGGAAAGTGACCAAGTATTGAAGACGGTAGAAGAACTGTATGAAGCTATTGCTGACAGCTTGGATCATGTTCTCCGCACCATGAAGAAAAATCTGCAGGAGAGAGAGAAACTGTTATCCCAGCTTGCTAGCATGGATGCCTGGTTAGCAGAAACACATGCTAAAAGAGACCCCTGCGTCCATGTTGACAATGTTTCAAAAGCTGACATTAGAAAGCTGCAGAGCGAGCTGCAAAAGCACAAATTAGCCACAGCGGAGATAGAGAGCCAACTGAAGCTGGTGGATGCATTGACAGTAAGTTGCAGGGAAATGGCTGAAGGGTTAAGTCCAGGAGAGAGCCGCTACCTTGTCAACAGGCTGTCAGGCCTTTGGACCGAATTAGATGGATTGCTAGCTCATGAGAAAGCAACCAGCTGGGAATTAGAGGAGCTCATTCATGAGAGAACCTCTTCAGATGAGGAGTTATCGACCATCCAGGCTAGTTTACAGCAAATTTCCACCGATCTTGAAAAGCAGAGGTTCCCTTTAACACAGGAAACCCTCTCAAAAACTACCCATTTGAAGCACATGCTAATGGAGCATCAATGTGAAGTACAAGAGCTTCAGCACTGCCAGGAGGCGAAACGAAGCTCTCTGCTGTGCACCATTGGGGAACTGCAAGACCAGTGCAAAGCCCTTAGTGTTAACGCCTTCGAGCAAGACAAATATCTGCACCTGAGGAGACAAATGGAAGAATCTAGGGACATTGCCAAAGAGCAAATCCAGCGTGCCAAAGATAAGACAGTCAGTGTGGGTGAGAGGTTCAGACTGTGCCAAACGCTCTTAGTTGAACTTCCTTTGGTAAAGACACAGTGTCAAGAAGCAGCGGACCAATTGGAGGCCATAGCTCCGGAGTTGTACCCATCTGAGCTTAATTCAGAGAGGCAAAGGATTCGCCACACTGTGGAAACTTTAGTCTCCTGGGAGTATTCTGTCACAGGTCAAATCAAAAACCTGGTGGCCGGGCTTCTACAAGGTCTGCATTTTTCCTCCGAGCTTCCTGCCTTAATGGAGCTTTTCCAAAGAACAAGAGTGGAACTGGAGGGAGCCGAACCAGTAAATCCAGATGAAAAAGCTGTAGACAATGCACTACGGAGGTGCTGGGTCATTTGGAGAAATATAGAGTCTGGGATGAGGGTGTTGGAAGGTCTGGGACAGAAGGAAAAAATTAACCTGAAGAACTACGAGGAACTTTACGCTCTTAAGGATGCAACCAAGCAAGAGTGCCATTCACGAATGGTAAGCTTAAATGCTCTTACTTTTGAGGATATTCAGCTTTGCCATTCATCCTTTTGTGTGTTGTTCCCCAAACTATGCTTGATTATATCACATGTATTCAACAGGAGAGTTTATCCCAGGCCAGAGAATCCTTGAAAGATTACCAGTGGGCTGCTCAGGGAGCAATAGGCTTCCTTCACAATGCTGAAGCCACCTTCTTATCAGCTCCTGGAGGGTTTTTGGACTGTACTGAAGAACAAAGGCAGACTCAGCAGGCTCTAGAGGCTCTTGAAGAAGGATTTCAGGCTCATATGAGCCACCTTGGGGAGCTGTTGCCACAACAACCCTGCCTGTCCCGCCCAAAGACTGAGCAGCTCCACATCAGCATCCTCAGTCAGCTGTTGGTGGGAAGAGCCATGCTGGAGGCCCAAGCTCAGCTCAGGCTGGAGTCCTTGCAGAGGTACTGGCTGCTGTTGGCTCAATGAAGGATTTGTATATCACATTGTTGTGATTATACCTGTGTCTTTCTTTCTTTCATAGTTTTAATGAAGTAAAAAGACCTAAAACACAATTTTCTCACAGGTGTGAAACAAGACAGCAAAGCCACAGGAAATGTCATGAAGATATACGTCAGCGTCTTTCAGGGCTTGAAGCGAAGCTTTCAGAATGTGCTGCAGAACAAGTGACTTCGTACGTAAAATGTGTCGGCCAACAAAAAAGAGCTAAGGTAAGTTTGCAGCATTAATTTCTTCACATATGCTGGATCTACTTGAACTTAGCATGTCATAAACATTTAAAAAAATAAAATTGTTAACCATATTAATGATATAGATGGCAACATCCATTGGTTGGTCTCTTGGTCCATCCACCATTTTGATCCAGACTAAAATATCTCAAAAACCATTACACGGACTTCCATGAGATTAACAATATTCATGTGCACCAGAGGATAAATCCTACTAATCTTGAGCAGGTTCACATTTTTGGCTTTTCATGAAACCTCAGTCACTATTATATCAGACAGATATCCATGTTAAATCACACCCGTGGTGATACCCTGACTTTTTTTCTAATCCCACCATGATATTTTTGGTTTTGGGTGAAATATCCCTTAAAATACTGGATAGATTGCAATGGAATTTGGTAGACAGTAATTTCTCCATTTATCATGGACTGTAATCAGTTTGATGATGACTTGACTAAAGGTTAGGCATCACCATCAAGTCAAAATATCAGTTGGCCCGATTCTGTACTTTCTATGACCAAACTGACTTTTCCATCAGCGAGTTAGCATGCCTACGTTAGCATTTAACTATTAAAACACTTTTGCCAACAACCTGACAGAGCTGCTAGCATTACTTTAGACTCTTAAACCTGTTGACTTACCTGTCCACTTACCACAAGTACCTATACCATTGTCTCAGGACTGCATTGGACATTTTGACTGACATATCATACAAATAGATGGACAACTGCCTCATTCAAACCTTAATTTGAACTTCATTTCATCTCTCCTTAAAGCTTCTGACGGAAGATCTTCGCTGCCTCGCTGGTAAGATAGAAGAACTGAGAGCTGGATGTCCAATGCAGGGCTGTGGGGTTGGAAGGGACGGTGAACTGGCCGCTCTGTGGAGACGCTGGGTATCATTACGACGAGGCGTCGGCCTCCTGATGGCGCACACAGAACAGAGAGGAGAGGAATGGAAGGACATCACAACAAGTGTGAGTTATAAAACAAATCTTCTTACTTTTGCATCAGTAGTTTAATGTACAGTAACATGTTTAACTTGATGCAAACCCTTTTTTTTTTCTATTTTCTGGCTTCCAATTGTGTCCAAGGTCACAACTGGTTCCCACTTTGCCTTTCTCTCAGGAAAGGTTTACTGTTTTAAGTGACTTGTATTGCTTTCTGAGACAAATTTAACTTACTGCAGCATAGCATACAGGACATAAAGGACAGAGAACAGTAATATATGGATATACTGAGGATTAAATAGCTATTTGCTGAAGTGCTGACACCCTCTGATCTCAGATCCTCAGGCAGTTGTTTTTATCTTTATTGTTGGGTATTTTATTCCATTTATTTTTTATCATATGTATTTATTACAGTATATCATATTGAAGCCGTCCGATTTCATTTTTTTAACCCTGGTTTAACGATGCAAACTAATTAATAACTTGTTTTGAAAAGTGCTGTATAAATAAAGTTTATAATTATTTTAAATTCTTTTAACTTTAGATGGAGCAGTGTTGCAGCTTTTTGGCCAGTCTTCAGGCTGACGTTCCAGACTCCTCCATTGTGAGCTTCGCTCAAGAAGAACCCCAGGAGCTTCTGGCTCAGGCTGAGATGCACCAGGCTGGGCTGGATCAGGAGCAGCAGGACTTAGCCTCCCTGGAGCATCGACTGGAGCACGCTCTGAGCTTATCTAGTTCCCAGGATCCCATCAGCCCTGGACCCGTTGGCAAAACACTAGTGAAGATCCAAGAGAACGTCAGGAGGTGGGATTTGGTTAATATGCATGTGGAAAGTGATTATTCATTAATGTGAGAGATACTGAGAAGATACTATTCTCCACAGCTTGAAAGAGAGAAACCTGCTGCTGGTAGCTGCAGCCCAGGCAGAGGAGAAAGAGAGACAGCAAGTCCAAGAAGAGATGGGAGCGTTGGAGCAACACGTGGCCTCAATTCTCTCCTCGCTGGAAGCCTGTTCAAATCCATGCAAACAACAGGTCAGGATCATTTTTTAAGCTTTATAGTCCAAGCTTGAAAATTTTGGCTTGAGATTTGTATGAGGGCATTTGAAGTAACATCTGGAAAACAAAAAAAGAAAATGTGACAAAAATGTTGACATATATTTGATTAGAAGCCCTTCACAGACCCATTGAGAAATACAAGTTGTGTTCACAGGCCTGTTTTTGTTAGCGCATTGATATGAAGCCTTGAATAATTAGCTACAAGAATTAGATTAAAGACTGTATGTGGTCTTTTCAAGTTGACTTCTGTCTGAACTTAATCATTGTGAGAATCAGTAGTGCAGTAAATGGTTTACCGTCAATCATCCTTCTCTTTTAAAGATGGAGCGTGCAAAATTTGTGCAGGGCTGTTGTGAGCTCCCTTTCATCCTTTAACCGGAAAATAAGTTAAACAAATTTAGGAAAGAGCTCAAACTTTTGACCCCACTTGTAACCTCTAAGTCTTTCATTTTTCCTGCCCTTCCAAACGTGTCGTGCATTTCCATCCTGACAGAAGCTCAGAAAGGATTTGTCCTCCCAGAAGGCTAAACTGAAGAGTATCATGGATGGTGTGCAGAGCCGGTACGCTGAGATACCAACTGATATCAGCAGAAGGTTACAAGAAGTTCAGATGTCTCTACAAAGAGAGGAGGACAAGGTAACTCAAAACAGGATAGAATCCACCAAAATCTCCAACCAAAACCTCTTATATTTTTCTAAACGCATGTGTGTGGACATTCTACAGTTCATGGAGAAGCGCTACCCAGTCCAGAAGCTGAACAGTCAAGTGGTGGAGTTGGGATCAGGTCTGGAGAAAGTGAAAGCGTTACTGGAGCAAAAGAGTCCGACAGTAGACGAAGCACAGAATTTAATCAAGGTGTGTGTTGGTTTATGTTTGCTTGTGTGTCTGTGTGTGCATGTTACATAAACCTGCAGATATGCAAAGACATGTTCCTCTGTCTTCTTCATTAATGTCTTGAAAACAAGTTCCAAACTTCATTTATTAATCTTTTCTATCAGTCACTTATACATATCTCATTGGATTTAGCGTAACTGAGTTTATGGTGAAATCTGATGTTTGCACACTGCTTCCAGCCTCCAACACTAGCCGCTACTTAACTAGCTACGTTAGCTATTGTGCAAATTTATGTAGGCATATGTCTGACAAGACAACTTGGACAAGTCAACTGTAACAGCCACTGTTTCATGAGAGCTGATGACAAGCCAGGATTACATTGTCACTACATAGTTTACATTGTTTGTTCTCCAGCGTATGTGGGATGAGCTGGATGCTTGGCACAGCCGCTTGATGCTCCTGGAGAACGAGGTGCAGGATCTTGCAGAGGACCATCCTGATCAGGCCCATCTGCTCATGGACCAACTCACCCAACCACTGCAGCTCTACCAAAACGCAGCTCAGATGGCCGAGCAACGTACCACTTTCCTCAGCAAGGTCAGGAATACTATTCTATACTTACACGAGGTAACAGGAGCCATGGTTTGAATATTTATGGTTCTTCAAATTACACTAAAAAACAAATACATCTATATGGAAAGTGGCCGCCAAACTGCCATTCTGCTTCTCTTATATTTTCTATACTCCTTTTGTCAGATCCCCGCTTGTCTTCAGGAGTTTGAAGGTATTGTGCACGGCGCCACCTGCTGGTTAGATGAGGCCCAGGCGTGGCTCAGTGCTCCCTGTTGCTTTACAACAGCCAGAAGCCTTCAGAACCATGCAAACTCCCTACAGGTCAGAGACAACAAGCAAACAAACAAAAACTTTTGAAAAGACAATATTCTTGACATGAATCAATATTGACCACAATGTCCACAAGCATTTTCAAATATTTCATGTTACCAATGAATTTCATTTTAAATCCTGAACTACAGCTGGTGCTGGACGATTCGGAGAGGATCAGACACGCCCTGCAGGACTTCAGGCCCGCCTTGGAGGAGATCTCTACTGTGTGTGACATGAGCACCCAGGAGAAGAGGCTGGACCAGAATGACCAACAAGTCCACAAGATGCAAAGCAAGATCGTAGAGCCGCTGGAGCAGCTGCTGCAGGCTGTTGTGGTAAGAATTTTTAAAAAAGAGGAATTCCACAAATTTCAGGTGGTCAGGTGGTTCCTGGCAGTCAGAGGAAACAGCCGGGGTGTTTTCTCCCCAATGCATTTTAGTTCACCTGACACCTGTCTTCCATTTGGGTAGATTAACAGAATCTGTTGAATCTTCCAGTGGATGGGATGATCTTCTGTATTATGGTTACATTTTGACATTGATAAAACATGAAAGGAGTGTGCAACAAAAGTACCCAGCCAGACTTTATTATGGATATTGCAACATGGTATGCATGAGGCCCCAAATTGATCTATTTTTACATGTTATAAAATCAAGAGCAGCACAATCGGTAGCATCTTGGAAATGCATTGCTTTTTATGAGCAGTTATATTCTTGTTTGTACAGCGTGTGAAACAGTCTTGATTATAAAATTACAAGTCGTTAAAAAAAGTTCATGGTAATCTTCATTCCAGGTGGTGGAGGCAGTAGAAGCAGAGCTGAAGACGATGGAGAAGAACGTCCCGAAGATTCGAGCGATTTTATCCTCCATGGACGACTCCAACATCACTCTGACGGAGCATCTTCAAGACCGACAGGTGATACAGTGCTTTTGTTTCTTATTCACGAATTTCATGCAAATATTCTTGAGCACACAGAACATTTAAACTGCAGTGTTATAGTAAAACACTTCAGACTAAAAAGGATTTTAATGACAGAAGCATCATATGTGTAAAACAGGGCAGGGGTGCATAATGTATGTCTTTGTGAGACAGTCCTTGATTTAGACACATCTACGTACAGCATACAGTTCTTCCTTAAGCATAATATGACATTCTTTAACTAATTAAAATGATGTTACCACAGATGCTAAATGTTATTCATGTGTCATTCACACATATGAAATTATTTGTTACTTTAAATGTTGGCAGTATTAAATTACAGAGAAGGAGTCTAGCACAGGTGTATTTTTAAAAGTTTGACAAGTTTTTCTGTTTCAACCTGAAGGTGATCCTGGCCAATGTGCAGTCCATGCGGAGGACATTGGAAGAGATGGAGAAATGCAAAGGAGACCCTCTCCTCCCTCGAAGAGCAGAGGAGAGCCTGCTGGTGTTCACCAGAACCAGACTGCTCCTGCAGCAGCTCGAGGAGCTGGAACAACTCACCCAGCAACAAGCCACACTGCTGGAGGTACAACATTAAGTCTCATATCAGAGCACAGGGGAGAAATAATTACTTTGATCTGTTACTGTAGAAGAAGAGTAGGGAGGTTCGTCTTTCGTCTTTCATGAATACTAACATACATAGTAATTATTTTGCTGGCAAAACATCAAGTTGAATTTAAGATGGCTCTGGTTTCGCATTCTCTTGTCTCTTTGACTAACTAACTAGAACAAGATCAGTGAGGAGGATCCCGGCACCACCACAGTCTCTGACACTCCTGAAGAAATCCAGCAGCAAGGCAGATCTGCACTAAGACACTTTGGCCAGGTAATAATAATAAAAACAGTCATTATAAGTTAGAATTTGTCATCAGCTAAAACAATAACACAAAAGTGATGTTTGAATGTTGGAATGATCTTTGTAACTAATCAGACATGTCCTCTTAATAATTTTATGCTGACAATTTGTGGCAGTCCACCACTTTTTTAATTGAACTGCTTTGGGAAATAAAAGCGACAGTTACCAAGTCCGTAATTCCACCATTTTTGAATTAGGGATCAACTAAAATTGGTGAAATCTTCAAGGAAGTCAGGCTTGATGACAATAGTTTATTCCTTCTGTTATCGGGAATTGGTTGAACCCACCCAATACAGCTTACTTGTCAAGCAATGACCTCAAAACTGATTGTTTGTTTTTTGGAGAATTATTCTAATATTGTCATACTGTGCGTACACAGTGATTGGTTAACTGTATATTGATATTATTCAGAACAATCATCTGGACTCCCTTAAATTTCAGGTTAGAAGACTGCACATAGCAATCAAAAAAATGTTTGTTTCCTAGGTAAGACGATAAGTAATGTGTTTATTATGATTTTATTAAAATGAACAGTCCTTTTTAGCAAATATATATTCACTAAATTTACATGCATTCATCCCTTAGACTCCATTAGTCCAACCTTTTTCTGTCATACAGTTTAATTCTGATGTGGGATTAATTCATAAAATGCACTTAAAATCATATTTGTTGTAAACATTATGTTGTAAATAAAGCAAAGAATTAGCTGATGGCTGCTAATGGAGCTGAGCTGGCATGCACCATGAAAAAGAAACGCTTCTCCTCACCGATATTGTTTGAGGAAAAGTTATAATTAAGATAATTGAGGAAGTCAGTCATTAGAAAGGCAATTTGTTTTTCCATTTTCCTGTAAATCACAGTTTTGATCGTATCATTCACCCTTATCACTAAAATCAGGAGGCTTTTGAGGTGTCTAACTCAGTGGAAGAGGAAGATGAGGAAAACAGGAGTTGTCACTCGTCGTCCTCTGACACACTAACATGCAGTATTCCAGAGGTAAATCTAAAGACAGCTTTCTTCTGGGCATCTTCTTTTGTTTGGGTGTCATTCCAAAAGGACACAGTGTAAAACTGCTGTCAATTAAGTTTAGCTGTTAAAAACCCCTTGAATTTAATGTTTGTTAATCCTCACTTTTGAAAATTTCTTCGGCTCCTTCTTCTCAAAATTCACTTTATACTTTTCAACACTAGTATTGCTTCTTTTTCCTGTGTTATGGAGGTTTTTAGCAGATTTTGCATGTTTCTGTGATGCTTTGTCAGGCAGGCTGTCCTGGTGAATCCACTCTGGTACTGTCAGAAGCAGCTGCTTGAAATATGTTGCTCTTCAGAAACCTGTCTCCTTTCCTCTCTCTCTCTCACTCACACACAAACACACACAGAGAATGACATGCATATTTGTATATTTATACGTTTCGTTTTCAGGACCCAGAGGAGACACTGAACGCTTCAGATTTGCAACTTGAGGATACTATTGAAATTAAGCCACTATCAGATCTGAAGGTAAATTATATTCTTAATTTCAGAGATTGGACTCTGGACATTGAATACGTTTGTTTTTTTATTCTTATACTTGCTTTTTGTTTTTTGGGGGTTTTGTTTGCCTTCCTCAAGATTAAAGAATACACCTATGCAGATAAATTAACATGGTAGTTACAATGATAATGACAAATTGTGATGGATTTTTTAATTAAGAAATGTGTCTACACTTGTCTTTGTTCACTAATGGTGACTGGTCATTTTCAATAAAATCTTGTCTTTCAGGCACTCGAGAGTGGAGAGTTTTCTTCTGAATTGGAGACGAGCTCAAAAGTTGAAACTTGGCTCGATACAAAAGAGTCAGAAATTGTTGGAACTGAATTAAAAACAATGGATTCTAAAGCGGATGTTGGCAAAGCATTTAATCCCGAAACTGTTACAGCAGAGTCACTCATCAGTGCAGCTGAAAATCAGTTTGCTGCTGATGCTCCTGCTCTGGACCAGCATGGATTACCAAACCCTGAAACCCTCGTCCCTGACACTTTTACAAAATCCCCTCGGGCAGCGGCAACATTGGAAGACACAAGATTGATTCCCGACAGACCTGTAGCTCCGTTTGCTGCTACGAGAGCCTCAGATGAGTTTATAGAAGAGGAAGACGAAGATCTGTCTTTGTCCACAGTTCCCTGTCAAGATCTGGTAAGTGTCTGAGAGAGAAAAGAGACACCTGTTAGAAATTATTTTCAAACTTTTCTTTCCAAAATGTCTAATGTGGCATCCAGCTTTGAATTGTAGAGAAAGATTAAAACTGTATTGTTTACATGTTTAGTGTTAAATTAACTGAACGTGAATTAAGTCAAATGTGACGCCTCTCATATTTGACATTCCTTAAGTAAATCTCAATAATTTGTTTGTTTTTATTGTGTTTTCCCTCATTTCTCTTCCGTCGACTCTTAATGTGTTGAAGGAGCAAAATGAAGTCGGCGTCAGTCTGAGTGGTTTGGTGGAAGAATCCCATCAAGCCCAGGGGTCGTCTGAGGTGCCAATCAGGTAAGAGAAAGTGTACGAGTCATAGGCATTGATGACAAACTCACAAGCATTCAGCATACCATAGACTCCTATTATACGGTGTATTATGTTTCCTTTGGTCACTAGCTTGACTGGAGGTGAAGAAGAGGCCAAGGAGCCGCTGAGGTGGAGACGACTTTATGACCAGATCTCTCAAAAACTGACCACTTTGAAAAAGGTCAAGGAGGAGCATCAAACCCTGATCAGCTCAGATGATGAAGGAACACGTGGAAAGGTGGGAAAATACATAAAAATAAGATTGATTCTGTTTTTTTAGGAGAAATGATGTGGATGAGGGGTGAGATCGGACCACAGCAGATAGAGGTAAAACTGTTTCTATGAAGTGCATGCTAGGCTACCATCTCCATCATCACATCTGTTTCCAGGGTAACAGTGGGTTAAGCCTTTGGTTAGCAGGTCCTGTAGTAAAGTGGAGGAGGAGGAACAGAGGATTTTGTCTGCGCTCCTTTAGATTTATAAAGATCTTTACAATTTCATAACAAAATAGGATAAAGGGAACCAATAGGAAGAACCTTGTAACTATAATCTACACTATAGTTGATTGAAATCATTGTCCTTATGTCAAAACAAATTTGTCCTGGTAGGAAAATGAATGAATTTCTGTGTTTGTTCAGGTTCCTGAAAGGGAGCTGACATCAACTGGCTCTGCTTCTGCTGTTCTGCAGCGGACACATGGCTCCATCGCCTTGCTGAAACAAATGGTGCGTACAGTAGCGACAGAGGTTAGATTTTAGCATTCAAGTGTGTTTCTAGTGGAAAGGACTTGTCAGTAGATGCAGAGATTGTTGACTCTTTGAAATCATACGCTGTGGTTTTGATAAATTGTCCCGCAAATGATCAACTAACATGGATCTAAAGACCACTGGGGGAAAAAAAGTTTCTTTACCATTGTAAGCATTGCACTGAGAGGCGGCGATCACTGTACAATTTTTACTTCTTAGGTGAGCTCTGCAGACGGTGCACGTCCAGGTGTGAATGAGGACTTGTACACGGCCGTACGGAGGGTCCTCCTCTGTCTGGACAATTTGACCGACCTTCTGTTGACTCCTGGTGGCTCTGGTGAAGGGAACCCCCAGCTGTGGCTGCTACAACAGGAGGTGACTGACCATAACATATATATAGTGTAACCAACATAACTACACATTTTGGTGGCTCTATATTATGAAATCTACTGTACTTAAAAGAACAGCTGCAGGTAGATGGATAAAGTATCAAATCTTTCCCCTTTAAAAAAAAGAGGTGTAATTTTGTGTATCCTGTTTTTTGTTCTCTGTGTTTCTGACTAAATTCCTACCTAGTGTGTATCGACTGAGCTGGTGACTCTGGCTGAGCTGTTGAGTAAAGTGGAGTCAGATACCAGACCTACACTCTCAAAGGAACAACCAGAAGCTCTCCACTGTTTGACGTCCCTTCAGGATTGCCTACAAACAGTCCAGCAGGTCTTCACCTCATCCCAAAATGAGTCCGTAGAACATCTGGGCATCACAAACCAGGTTAGAAATACAAATCAGTCACAGAGTTCAATATAGAGTGAATTAGGTCATTTCTCACAGCCTCTAGTCAACGAATAAAAAACTTTTTGGGCTAAACTTTAGTTTTTGTGGCTTTGGAAGAGAAAGAATTTCACTAAATCTACAGTTGCATTTCTAAAAACAATAAATACAATCAGTAAATGAAATATGATGCATTGCCATTGATTCGTCTACTGAACACCATAGAAAGTCATTAAAATTAGCTCCCTATTGAACAGCTTCAACACGGAAGTGCTGCTTACATGTACATGTCAATGCATCAAAAGCCAATAATATATTACCTTTAAACCTTTAAGTAGGTTTAGGTGATAATATTTCTTTAGTTTGACTTTGGCAGCATTTTGAGGAATTTAAACTTGTACTCAATTTTCAAACTGTGATGTTGATGCTTTTACTTCAATAAGGGATCTGAATACTTACCCCACCCTTGTTCTAAAACAGAAGCTCGTCTCCAACCAGCTGTGTATCCTGGATGAGTTTGAACTTGGACAAGATGAGATCTTCCCCAGTATAAAAGATGCTCCCAGTTTGGAGGTAACCAGTGCTTTGTAGCTTTTTGTGTTTGTGTTTCTGCACTTTTACCTATGTGTATGCACAGTGGTATAAAATGTCTGGTAAATCTGTGTCTAAGATATTCTAATTTACTTTCGACAACAACTTTACGTTGCAAGAAAACCCTAATGTAAGAGTTGTTGTCAAAGAGTAGAAATGTTAGCCATTAAAGGCCATAAGTGCTACATTAGGATCTCTATTGACTTTGAATAATGAACGGCCAACATTACAGTCTTCCTAAGACAGTCGAAAAAACAAATGATCAATAAAAATCAGTAATTTACCAGCCATAATTAGAGATTAATATCAAAGCAGGAGTGATGTAGGATCTTTCAAAAGTTAACAGAATTTTCCTTAAACTTTGTGCCTTTCCTGCATCTCTCAGCAGTGTGTGCTGGGCAGACATCTGAGGGAGAGGCCGGGGGAAAAGGCCAAGCTACAGCAAGCTTCCCACTCCTTGCTTCAGGGGATAACTCGCCTCCTGGACCTGGGTGAAGAATGCATAACAGAAGGGCAGATGAGCCGGGTTCACAGCTGCAGCCGACTTCAAGCCGCTCTCTGCAGACGCAAGGTATCTCACTGTGCTTTCAACAAGTTCTTCAACAGGCAGGCAAAGACCGGATTCAAGCTAGGCACCTTCCCAAGAGTGTGTAGAAGCAGCTTGATGTTTTCAAAGAGATGTCCAGTGCTAAAACAACTAATTTTTGTGTGGTTTGTTAGTGTGATGCAGCTGTGACATCACAAAGTATCTATCTCTCGATAAAGATATCACATTCAGTGTCTGTTTTTACTTCTCTTGCTGTTTCTATCAGTCCTACTTTGTAATTATTACATTTCTCTCCTGGTCTCTTGGTACTCCAGAAGCTCCTGCAGGTCCTCAGGTCTCAGTTGGCCTTTGTGCAGCATCTTTTCCAGCGTGAGCCAGAAGCGCTCAGGTGTCAAGAGGATGAGCGGGTACAGCTGGAAGTCAGAGCCAAAGCTTTTCAGCACCAGGCTCTGGAAGAGGAAGTGGCTTCTCAAAGGAGGATCCAGGTTTGTAGCGCAGATTGCTGCGGGCCATATGGATTCATACATAAACATAAGTGGATTTTCTTGCTGAATAATTTCTCGTATTGGGTGTTTGTGCTGACACATGAAATGTTAAAACTGATGAGTGGGTTCATGGTTGGACCTGCTGCAGGAGTGGACCCAGTGGGAGGATAATTGTGGTCGACTGGGCAGGCTGCTGGATGATGTTGAAGCCTTCAACAGCAGTGGGGAGCCAGACGGAGACAATGAGAAGTTGGCACAGCGGCGACTGGATGCCTGCCAGGTAAACCCCCGTCACACTGAAACTCACTGAATTTGTTTGTTTTTTCATCAGAGTTGTCCGTCTGTTCATCTCACTTCTTCTCTTACTGTCCTCATCTTTAAGTGCCTACTTTAATCACTCCCTCTCAGGTCTGCCTTTCTTCTTTCTCTTGCCCTACTATACTACAGTGTGTGTTTGTAATATATTGTTTTGCAGCCAATTTGCAGGATTGTACATCAGGTTGCCTCCTGATAAGACTTCAGTTACTGATTTCTTACATTTCCCACATGCCCCCAACAGCCTTTAGGAATCATGCCTGAACTGCTACAGTAATATACTGTATGTGTGTATTTTATAGATGGGTGAAGGGAGCAGTAGTGATAGCATTAGCATTGTCGTGGCAAGAGAAGAGAAAAACATAGTTGGACTTTTTCAGAGTCCTTTCAGTCAAAGTTAATCTTTAGTTAGTCTTCTTCTCCTATGATGAGTTCTTTTTTTTAAAGCATTATTTATTCAAGGAGAGTTCACTGATTGCAGGAGCGCCCTGATCATATTCACACAGTTACACATTCACACCTGGAAGCTGCCCAGTACAACCACAGTCCGATTTGATGGCTACACTGGAACAGCTGGGGCTAAGGGCCTTGCTCAAGGGCACCTCAGTATGGTAATGAGAGAGAGGCAAGCACTGCCTTTCACTTTCCCCACCCAGAGTTATCCTGCCCGTCCATGAATTTGAACCTGCAACCCTCCGGTCACAAACTGGTAGAAACATTTAACCTAAAAAGTTTTTTTTGATTCTTAGTTTTACTGTTAAAGTAACATGATGTAACTTTTCACCTTACATCATACATAGTTGGAGTGGCATAACTAAATCACATTGTGGCAGTTGGTTTGGTGTTTCTGTATTCATCATTCCTTTTTACCCTTGTGTTTCTTATTCCCTCTGTCTTTTTTTCACCTTTCTGCCATCCTCTACCATTTGTATGACATTTCACTATTCACAGGCTCGCGCCCCTTAATCCACCATTTTCTCCACTTTACATCACAGTCAGTCCATGCTGTCTCTTCAATCATTAGTGTGAAATAGGCTTGTCAAGAGAAATTTCATGGAGCTTGATGTAAACTCAGTGTAAGCACTGCTGGTTCTCCTTTTCACTCAGCAAACACTGGTCCAGCTGGATGAGAACAGAGCTGCGTTAGGACTGCTCCTGGATCAGGGGAAGGTGCTGCAGACCGAGCCAAAGTTTGCTGCCACAGTCAGTCATGCAGGAGGCGCCCTGGAGCTGCGATGGCAGAGCGCCTACAGGCGGACAGAGCAGGAGATCCAACGCTGCAGAGAGATCCAGGACAGCCGGGTCAGGTGGGACAGGCTCTAAAATACCAACATCCAACTTATGTTTAAAAAAAAGTGTGTAGGTGAATGCTCTTTATACAGTAGAAGGCTTTATTATCTAGCATGTAGGCCGGGCAGTGTTGATTTTCAGCGATAACACAACAATCACACACCTAGATCCTAATAAAATCTAAATCTAGGAATAAATGTTATTTCACAAGTTCCCAGGTTACAATATGTGTCTTACTTGGGGTTTGCACTATGAAGACGTTTTGAGTCTTGTATTGATTTGTATGCATATTAAAATGTGCCGCTTTATTTTTAAATGTCTTGTATGACCTGGAAACCTTTAATGATTTCTAATAATTTGATGTCAGTGTTTTTATTTAAATTAAAGAGGATCAGTCATCTCTTTTAGTTTTGTCCAAAGATATTCCCCAGAATCTAGTCACTCAATATGAGTGAAACAGATTTTATTTCTGTGGGGTATTAATTCCTAAATTCTTTCCCCACAAGAGTCCTCAGTTTCCTGCATCATTTCAACAATCTGTTGTTCACACTCTACAGTCTTGTTCAGCAGTATTGGACCCATGCCTGAGTCCTGAACATCACTCTTTGTTAAGGAACAGTCCTGTTCTGCTCCACTAGATGAACTATCTGTTTTTCTCATCCTCCCCACAGATTCCAGACTGACTTCACCTTGGTCAGTGAATGGCTGATTGGTGCCAGCAAACACCTGAAGACTTGGTCAAACCTGGCAAAAACCTCTGACCTGAACCAGGAGTGTATTCACAGCCATCTGACCAAGCTGCTGGTAAGGTTTTCTCATCGGTTTAGTGTATTTATATATCATAAGCTGAAGCTGACTATTGTCAAATATGGATCTTTTACCCAAGAAGAAAAATCATATTTTCTCAGTCCTGATGATGATGATGATGATGATGATGATGATGATGATGATTTTAGTCCCTTAAAGCTGCTTACATCTGCAGAGGATACAGAGAAAAAAAAAAGAAAAAATTGGTTGTTACGTCTTTTGTCTGCTTCAAAACGCACATCAAAAACAATCAGTGTGGTTAATAAAGGCAGATGCATTTTCACAAGTTCATAACACATAGCATGAGCAGCCAAAATGACTGAACTAAACACATTTCTTATAGACATTACCAGCTGCTTGACGCTAAAATAAAAAGTCAGCAGTTTAAAATGCATTAGTCGCACATGATACACATGTTTTCTGACACAGGACTTCTCCATGGAGACTGAAGCCATATCAGTGAAGAGGGCGTCTGTATCCAGGGAAGCCACTCGGCTGCTCCACCTGAGGGAAGCTGATTGTCCAAGGCTGAGATCTCAGCTCACCCAGCTGGAGGTCAAATGGAGCCGGCTGACCCCTGACCTGACCAAGATACAAGAGCAGCTGCAGCAGGTACAGTAGTCACAAAGAGATTTCACCCTCTGATCAAGAAAAACAGAGTTTGCACCAACTTGAGTTGAACTTTAGTTGCACTTTGGTATAATTATCTTCAATAAATTATTCAATAGTCATGATGGTCTCCAGCCTTCATCAGATATCAGTGGTAGTGTTGGAGGTTTTTCCAAATGTTGGATCAAATGTCCAATAAACTTTGACATTACCGTTTTCCAGTCCTACAATAATTCAAAATGTGATGGTCCAAATGGAAGTGCTGTTGGTTTTCAAAAATAGTTAGGCATTGAGAAATCCCCTCCTCCTGATGGGGAGTGTTAACCCTGATGAAATCTTTGGGGTGATTGAGGACAGGGAGGATTAAAAGAGGAGGTGAAGGACACTTTTTAATTTTTACTCGACATTTATCACCAGTGAACGGAACCAGATATTATGCTTTATAATTATTGCACCAGTGTTGCCAGGTTTGTCTTGCTAAAGGTTTATTATTATGTCTTGAACTTTGGCAATCACCTCAGGAAAGGATGAATAGATTTTGTCTTGCAAAGAATAATTTAGACAGACACAGAAGTCAGATTGTAATAGAACTGATGATTACGTGAATGGAAAAACAAATTAATAAAACAAAGATGGAAATGAAGGTTTCAAGAATTCATATAAAGGTAAAGTCAATCTCTTCTCTCTTGTCTTGTGTCTGTCAGCGGCTCCTGGCAGTGTGGCCACCGGTGACGCTGCTGTCTGACCTGGAGGACTGGCTGAAGAAGTTGGAGACTCGACTGAGCGCGGAGAAAGAAGCAGCGCTCAAGGCAGAAGATGACGCTCAGATCACTAAAATCCTGCAGAACTATAAGGTGCTAATACATCCACTGTCTACACTGACTTTCTAGAGACATTTTTGAGAAATTTAAATGGCATTCATTGACATTGATCATTTGGTCATCCTTAATGTGTTTCAGCATCCTGTTCCCCTCACAGGTCTAACATTTTCTGTAGTCAAGGGGACACAATATCGTGAAAGTTAGTTTTTTCATGCACCGGTCAATTTTGACATTTATTGCGTCCAACATGTCTTGTTTTGGTCTAATGAAAAGAAAATGTCCATTAATGCACATTTATTTGTTCATTACAATAATGGAAACTAGTGCATTATTAATTTGATAGCCTCATTTGCATATTTAAACATAAAATACCTGAAAAAAGACACGATTAATCGTTTGAATGTGAATAATTGACTGGGGAAGTTTCATTGTTATATCTGTTAATTTCTTTTTATTTACCCTATTCACCTGTAGAGTCTCTACATATTCTTCACAAGGAAACATACATTCTTTGGGAATATCCAGAATTTGTCTCAGATTTAAATTTCCTTAACTTTTAAAGACAAAGATGAAGGAAAAAGAAAAATATCTATGATTACAATAAAAGCACTGCAAATGAGATACAAAGCTACTGTCAGGAATTGTATGAAATAAGCATATAAGGAGGAAATGTTTCTGCTACGACGCCTGAAATAAAAAATGAAAATCAAATAAATATACAGTTGTGCAATAAGGTGCCTCCATAATAACAGACACGGGTGATTTTTCATGGTAACAATAATAGTTGTAAATTAGAAAACTTTTTTGAGTGTTTGTATTGCTGTAATTCTCTTTCTCAGGAGTCAAAGGCAGGCCTGGTCAATGGGCAGCTCCTTCTGGATTTCCTGTGCCAGTCTGGGCCTCGGGTGGTGGAAGTGGACAACAAGGATCTCGGCTCTGAATGTACAATGTTTGCAGAGAAACTTGGCGCCCTCAGACTGCAGTGGCTGCACCTTCAAAGAGAGCTGGAAAGCCAGGTGTGTACATCAGCAAGTTAAATGATCCAACTGTGACCCTCTCTTGATTTTCTGGTCCAATATTTGTCATTAAATTAGGTTGAGCTAGCTAATGGCTTATCTAATCACTGGAACCCATTAGTCAAACTATAAACATAATTCATTATATGCTAACAGCAGTGGAAAAAAGCTGTCCGACTAAAAAGAAATGTGACTTTTCATTACTGACTTTTGTTTCTTTGCATGAATCAGCAACTGTGAAGTTTTGTCCCCACAGATTGGTGAAGCTGAACAGATGCATCACAAGTGTGCAGACAGAGAGAGGCGGCTACAGCGTCTCCATGGCTGGATAGAGCAGCAGAAAAAGCAGCTGAATCAGAGGAAACATCCCACCGGTCAAACTCTGGCCCGTAAGACTCTGCTGGACTTAGAGGTACAGTAACAGGATGTGAGCAGCAGGTCTATGTTTGAACTGCCTCTCTTGCTGCTGTGCTCTGATCTGAGACTGCTTTGTTTTTCTTCCAGGCTGTTGTGGGCAGAGCGAAGGACGTGGCTGCAGCTTTGC
Organism: Pagrus pagrus; assembly: GCF_965226575.1. Taxonomy (NCBI): domain Eukaryota; kingdom Metazoa; phylum Chordata; class Actinopteri; order Spariformes; family Sparidae; genus Pagrus; species Pagrus pagrus. Next base: position 17,793,807 of record NC_140200.1, on the reverse strand, counting down.
AGAAGCTGAAAACAACTCGAGTTCATGTTGACAAAGAAGAGGATCACCCCTGTGATATCTCTTTCTCTGGCCAAACAGAGATTGTGTGTCAGAGGTGTGGGGATCTTAGTCGGCAGGTAAAAATAAAGCTGTTATGGCAGTGAGAGGCATGGAAACATTAGTGTCAGAAGAAAGTGGATCAAAGTTATTCACCAAGATTTTTAGCTAATTCCTAGTATTACCAAAACTGAGTGAAAAGGAGAGTGAAAATTTGACTTCCAACTGTGTGGTGATTAGGAACAAGACCCCAAATGAATGCTAATGTTGCTCCCTGTCTGCTGGATGTAGCCTATAACAGTCAAGTGTTTGCTAAAGCTAAATAGCACACTTAAGTATATCTAACTTGTTTGTGTCCAGATTTTGCAGTTGTTTTTTAGTAAAATCTACAAAATAGAATTCAAGTAAAAAGCAAATTGCCATTACTTTTCATAAGCAGTCAAAGTGTTGGATGTTTACTGCTAAAATCAGCAAATATGCAAATTTCTCACCTGATATAGTGCAGAAACAGCCTTCAGTGCAACAACATAGAACATTCTGGAGAACTGTTTATCTCTATGCCAAGTAAAAAACAATAATCCCCTCTTAAGTGTAGTCCTAATACTTTTGAATATATGAGTTATCTTTGGTTTAGCATAATGCTCATTTTTGATTGTAGTAATGAATGCTAGCATGAAGCACCAGAACAATGGTCCATCAGGAATGCCTGGATTTGCCAATAGTTGTACATCTTTATATAAAAGCAACAGGACAGTCCTATATTTTCTTTCCTACAGTAAATTAATTGTGAAGTGTGAGGGATGCTGCATCACCAAACATCATCCTGTCTCCCTTTGCAGATGGCAGCTCTGAGACCAGCTCTACAGCAGACTGTGGAGGAGTGGGGATGTTTAGAGAATGAACTGAGGGAAGTTTCTCTGCACACCACCAGGGTGCGCTGTGCTCTTCAGCATCAGCCTCTGTTCTCTCTACAGCAGGCAGAAGGATACATGGATGTCCTCCAGGTGAGCAAAAGCACTTAACATCAGTGGCTTTACAGCTATAAGAAGAAATATTCACATGCTGTATTCTAAAATGATGACCATCACAGTAATTCACAGCTTTTAAGCCACAATTTAGAAAAGCCCAAAAGTAACTCTGTCAAAGCTAGATGGAAGGGCTTTTAACCACATACAGACAAACCTGACAGTAAAGGTGTGGGTGTTTATGGACGTCAAACTCTAAGTACTTCCGGGTGTTTTGAAAATCTAAAAGGTGTTTTTCTTGCACAGCTCCTCCAGGAGAAGGCCAGCAGAGGAGAAGAGCTTTGGGCATCCGTGGACAAATCCTATCAGAGTCTTGTTAAGACACTTCATTGTGAAACAGCTCAGGCTCTGGATGATCAAATAGAAGGAGAGCGAAAAAGGTCAGTAGCCTGAAAACCAGAACAGAGTCACTGTAATAAAGTCTAACTTCATAAAAATGCAAATGACAGCACAAATGGATAAAGTGTTCTTTATGGACTCAGAAAAATATCCTTCTATTCGGATGATCTGAAAAATACATTGTCAAAAGTCTGAAAACTGTTTGCTTGGTTTATGAACAGTTAAATATTTGGAGATGCATGGATTTCAGATGATAGCACTGAAATAAAAATATGTTTTCATGTATACATAATAACATTACTTCTACCCTCTTAACTCGTCTTTTTGTCCTTGCATGGGCACATCAGAATCAGGAAGTAAAAAAAAGTTAAAATATTATCCTAAAGGCAATTTATTGTGTGCTGTTTTTAAAACTGAATATTTAATTTGTGTTCAAAAATGTCAATAAAATCAGACACTGTAGCTTTAAGATGCTCAAACATTAAAGAGTTATATAGAGTTATAGAGGACTAATGTGTTGTGTTTGTGTCAGGTGGAAGGACGTGGTGCAGGAGCTAAAGGACGAGCACATGAAGACTGCAGAGACACTTTCCCTCTGGCAGGAGTTCACTCACCTCTCTGATCAATGCTCCCTTCGACTGCAGAAACTGTGGCATCAGCTGGAGGAGCTGTCAAGATGCTCACCTCAACAAGACACACAGGCCGCAGTTTACCTGGTAGAGGTGAGTTCAAGGTGCCTTCAGGAGAGTTTGAATATCTAGTTATTGTTGATTTGCAGTCAGGCAGCTGATAGAAAAAATGGCTCCGTTATCCCTGATGATCTACGGTCTACAGTAAACTGACTGATGTAGAATTCTTGAGGCCAAAAAAAATTCTATATTTGATAGTTTAAAATATGAAACATACCAGATGATAATCAGTTTTTACATGAAGATATAACTATTGTACAGAACACTTTTGTTAAAGGAATTGTGTTAAGATCTTGATTGAGACATTTTAAAGGTAGGTAACAATTTGCAGTTGTGTTTCAGTCAACATTCAACTATTTAAAGAGTTTATTTTTTACAACATACAGTGGTAAACTGCAGCTAATGTCCATTGACATGTAGTTGTTTTGCACATTCATGGACAAAAACAAGCTCCAAGTCTTTCAACCATGTAATTCTTTTCCCTTTCTAACCTCTTAAAATAGTACAGAGAAAGGTCTATTTATGATTACTTGCGTCAGGAACATTTGTGGAAAACAGGCTTTCCATTATTCTAGAGGGAGAAAAACAGTTAGAATCTCATGAGCTTTGATTTTTGGCGCATTGCTGAACAGTCAGTAACACGGTGGAAGGCGGTCAATAATACATAATTCAACTCAATTAAAAGTCACACACAAAAGCATAAACGGATAAATGCTTCATTTGCTGTCCTCATCCGCTCATTCCTCGATCTAAGTGGCTGTTTTTTCTCTCACTCATTAGCAGCAGTTGCAAATTGCTGCTATGGATTTGCAAAGCAGCGTGGGAGATGTTCTCTCGGCTTCCAAGCCTCTTATTGGACGGCTAGAACCACTGGGCGCAAATTTAATCCAATCGGAGACCAGACTGCTGTCACGTGAAGTCCTGCTGCTGAGCCAGGCAACATCAGGAAAAAAGAAAAGTCTTCGGGTGAGGAAATGAGCAGAAATAATGTCTTAATCAATCAATTATCAATAAATTAATAGCAGAAATATTTGTGTTACTGTACAGTTTTTCAATTGTAATGACTCACAGACAAGTTTCCCTTAAGTTTATTGTGAAACTGTTACTTTGTGGTCAAAATTAATTAATTCAGGTTAATATTAAAATCACCTTCCTTTCTCTCTGTGTGCAGGAGGATTTGGAGCAACAGGAACTATTTAACACACGATTGGAGGCCCTTGAAAAGCAGACACAGAGCATACAGAGTAAACTTAAGGCCAACATGAATGATACAGACTCTGTGAAGGTTGGTCAGAATCCCTGAACTTTACTTCTATGCACCAGCACATTATACACATTATACACACACTTTAAGATTCACAGTCACTTCTCTGATTATCTTCCATTGTGAATTAATCCAACAGAAATCTACAGTCTCTGTATACATGCTTACATTGCAAATCAAGAACTTCTAACAGTTAAATCAGAATACTTTTATCACAAAAATGTACACAAATACTTAAAAAAACTTTAAAACATTTTTAAGCTTATTAAAAAGAAACTTCATACTTTGTGTTTACTTTCCCCCAAAAAAACTAAATTATGTGAGCTGTATACCAAAACTTGAAGCATTATTAAGCCCCAAATATAAGTAAAATGAAGAGTAATAATATGAGTGACAAGATCCAATAATAAAAACATTTATCTTCTTGTACTTTCAGTATTTTCTGCTATTTATAAGGCTCAGAATGTCCAGTCAATATTGCTCTCATAAGGTTGGGGACCTTTCTGTTCATTAACTGAAAATACGTCTGTCTGTGTTTTTCATTTCTCGGATGTGTCGGCAGGTTCTCTCGGAGCTCAGCGGCCTGTCTGCGTCACTGGTTGACGTCAGGGAGATGAGTGTGACCCATAACAACCGTGAGACAGAGAGACTGCACATGCTCAGGAGGCAGTGGGTTGAAAGCATGACTCATACGATGGATATGAACAGGTGAGAACATTCGACTCATAAAGATGCACAAACAAAAATCCATTTAGTGTGAAGCTGTGTTGTGTATTTTCACATTGTTGCTTGTTAGTTGAATATGCACCAAAACATGAGCTATAATCGATATTTCTTTGTGCGTTTCAGTTATACTTAACCATGTTAAGAAATCCATCTTGTTATTTCACAAGACTAAAACCAGGCTTTAATGAAATGAAAACTTGTAACGTAAGATTTAAAGTCTGAGCTGTAACATTATGAAGCAGATGCGTGCACTTTGAAGGAGGCTTCTGCTTGTCCTTTTTTGTATACTAAATAATATTTGTCATATTATTTTTTCTCTCCAGAGAACATCACGTTGATCATCAGCGCTCCCAAAACTTTCAGGAGAAGTGTGTGAACTTGACATCTATCCAGAAGAAACTTGAGGAGGAATCAACATCCAAAAAACCTCAAAGCTACTCCAGCCTTCAAGAGATGCTCAATGTTCATCAGGTACAACGCACTTCACAGATCCTCTACATTTCTTTCTTTTCATTTTTTTTTTTACATTTTCCTCTTTATTTGGTTTTATGTTGCTGGAGCCTCATTGGAAAGTTAATTATTTCCATTACAAAGATTTCATAGATAATATCGTACCAGCTCTCTATAGATGGAGCATTCGGCTGGAGCCATTTCCTTGTAATTGCTTTTCTAGCAGCACTACTTAGGATACCACATACCATTTTGTTTTAATATTTGTAGAAGTTGAACATAAAAGGCCAAAAAGGAGTTCATCCCATTTAAATTGAATTTTTGTCCCAAATATAGTAACTAATTCTGAATGAATCTTACGCCAAAAGGCATTTACTTTTGGACAGGCCCAAAACAAGTGATAGTGGTTGGCTTCCTGGGAGCCACAGTTCCTCCAGCAGCTGGAGCTGCCTGAGTAATGTGATTTCTGAGCAGGTGTAATAAAAAATCTACAAACACTCTTCCAGCTGAACACCCTCCATGCAACTGAGCTCGATATCCTCCACTGAAATTCACAATATTCCTTCCAAACTTCTTCTGAGATACAGCTGTTAGATTCCCTCTCCTATTTTTGTCTGATATAGGTGGAGCTTGTTAACTTAATCTCTTGAAGAGCTCCATATAGTCTTGAAATTACTTTAAGCCCCAAATCTGTTTTATAGGCACGAATAAAACCTTCAATAAGCTATTTTCAAATGCCTTTTTTACATTTCTTTCTTTTCATAGACATTAATTAGAATCTGATCAACTGGAACCAATTTTTAAATGGCTTCAGGGCTTTTTTCTAAACTCTGGGAATTGGGACAGAAATGATAGATAAGTCAAATTTGAATTAAAGTGTTTATCCTATCACTCTATTAAGTGTCCCTAAAAGCAAAGTTTATTCTCACTTGTTGAAAACGAGTGTCAGATTGATGGGGATACATACAACCGTCAATTTTTAAGCTGATACCAATAATAACCTGCTTCTCTCTTCTCTATTTTAAAATTCATCACCTGTGTAAGACTAGTCTGATTAGTTGATTAGTCTGATCATCTGATCTCCGCCCGTGTGTTGCTTGAATACAATCATGTTGCTAAAGAAATATTTGATAATTCAGGCTGAAGTAGTTTGATTAATTACCTCATTGACACAAACCATTGTTTAATATATCCCTGTGATTATTGCTGTGACTTTAGGATGCCTGTTTTAAATATTGAATATTACACAAAATGTTGTGTTGAACTCTCGCTGGTTTTACTGCTGAGTTATCAGTCGAATGAAAGATTTGAACTATGAATCTCCTCATGTTCTCCCTCCTGTTGTTATCTCTCACTCCCACAGAGTCTTCAGGCTGAAATAATTGTTGGACACCAGCTTCTGCAAGCTCTTCTCTGTCATGCAGTCGGGTTCATGGAAAAAGAAACGGGAGAGAAAAGGTAAGTGATGCATGACTCTGTGAAAACATCAAATGGCAGTTTAATACTTAACAAAAATCTTTGAACGTGTAACAGCTTAATGAGGTTGGAGCAGCAGATTCCTTGAGTAGCAGATTCCTCTTTTTAAGACCTCATTTTCTCTGGCTCTTCGCTTCATCAACAAGTTAATAAATTCACAGGATCATAGTGTTCCTCATTTTCAGGAGTGTGCTCAGTTCAGCACGCTGCTCGCTTTGGTTGGTCCTTCTAATTCATTTTGCATCACATTGGCACCAACATAGCCTCCATAATTCTTCGTTATTAAAAAGTTTATTATTACACATTAAATGAAATGAAAGATTTAAAAGCATTAGTGCAAGTTAGGTAGTGCTGGAGAAATCTTTTATTGTTGTGTCAAAGTATTAATTACCACTAAGCCACACAACTATACGAGCTACTTACAGGCTTTCCTCTGGTGATCTCACAGCTTTGTTGGTTTCAGAGTATTTAGGTCAACATAAACAACGCAGACAAAAACTAACGCATAATACATCAGGAATGAGGGCTATTATTCATTGTCCAGCACGAAAGGAGTTTCTTGTTACTCCGCAGCACGTCAGCTTTCTCACTGCTGGTTTTTCTCCCCGTACTTTTGTTGTCAAGGTTCAAAGGTTTCTCTGCTTTCGACAGGCTCATATTTAGATAAGATTCAAATAGGACATGGCAACCATTTCAGGAGAAAAAGGGGAGGTTAGACTGAAAAAGATAGAACAAGAAAGATTATATGTAAGGTCAGTGGTTCAGGTAATATTCAGATCAATTACTGAAGTAAAAGTATGAACACCACACTATGAAAATGCTGAATTACAAGTAAAAGTCCTACAAGTCCTGTGTAGGATTTTTAGCAACTGATCAGCCCTCGTCCCACCCTCCCCTACAACGTTTGGTTTTTCTATCCTGGGCTACTGTAACATGGCGGTGCAACATGGCGGACTCTGTGGAAGAGGACCCGCTCCCTCTGTAGAAATAACAGGCTCATTCTGAGGTAACGAAAAACAATTCTTAGCTTCAGGTGATTATACACTAGTGAAACCATAATTATGAATATTATATTCAATTGCTGCCAATAGACACCCCTAAATCCGACACACTGGGCCTTCAAGTAAAAGTATGCGAGTATTATCAGCAATGTTGTATATTTTGTTGAGTTGTATACTTGCATTGACCCAAATGTTTCCACAATGTTTAAACACTCAGAGAAATCCACATCAGCGATCTGTGTTCAGATGCAGTCAGGTTGATAAATGGGAGTGAAGATAAATCCTCGGATAAGATGACATTTCTTAATCCCAAAAGTCCCAAAAGCTAAAAGTAATCTCAGCTCTAGGACCTTTTTAATTGTGCGATTCTACCATTTGTGGATTGATGAATGTTATACTCATCAGTTTTGGTATGTGGACCGAAACTCGCAGGTTTCAAATTGGCATCAGAATTTAAAAAATCTCGCTCTCTGTGTTGGTGCCATGCCACAGGGAAACTGTGTTATTAATCTGAGTCATCAGAGCGTGCTGCTGCAGTCTTGTGTTCGTCATAGACCCTGTCATCTGATAAAGTAATTAGATTTGAGGTTTTTTGGTTGCATTTCATTCTTGGCCAATCAGACTTGTACACATTGGGTGTTTGCTGACACACAACAGAGGATCCGTGTGTGCAGGTGTTTCCTTCCCTGGAACAGTCACAGTAGATGTCTCTTTCCCTAAATCGTCTTTGGAAAGCTTGGAGAGAAATTAAATATTTTTAAGGAGCCAACGGAAATTTTGTTCTCTTACCCCTGCTGAGATTTCTACTTTGGACTTTAAGACCGTCTTAAAAACCTGCTGATTTTGTGTTGATTTAGCAATTGCCCATGAATGAAGTATGACGGACTCATTTGTATTTTTTCTCGTTCTACCATGTTATGCAATTTAGCATCATAGACTTTCCTCATAAAATAACTCAACCCATGTCACAACTATTCCCCTTGATATCGCATATTTCTTTCCCACTCATTTTCTATATTGAATTTATGTCGTAGCAGTTTTGTTTGTCTCCAAATATAAAAAATCTTTTGTTTCTTCTTTTACAGATCTGAGCTTATGACACAAGCAGCCTGTGTGAGGCAGAGCTGGTTGAGCTCTGTGGCTCTGGTTGGCCAGCGAAGGTCCTTGATCAAAGAACAACTGGGTCAGTGGAGGGTCTACCATCGTGGCTTAAAACTTTTGTGGAAGCTGTTGAGGGACGTTGACCCCTTACTGCCTCCTGCTGGACCTGCTCTGTGTGCACTGCATCAGCAATGGAGCTGCAGGGATGATTACCAGGTAAGAAGTGTACTGTGCTCCTACTTCCGCGTGTCAGCTTCTTTTATCAACGGGCAAATTGTGGTGGAAAAGTAAAGTTGTGTGTAATTAAAATGACTAAACGACACTGTCTCTCCCCACATCTTTCAAAGTGTGTTGAAGACGCTCTGGGTCTCCACTCCGCTGTGTACACACAGACACTGGAGGCTGGCGGACATTTATGTGAAACTATGACAGAGTCAGAGTGTCAGAGCCGACTGCAGTCAGAGCTCCAGGCTGTACAGGAGGCCTGGGAACGAACCAGCTCACTGCTGGAAAGGAGACGAGACCTGGTCACCACAACTGTTCAGGTAACACCAACACTGTTTTAGTTATCATTATCATTTTTATGTTAAATCTTACAATTGATTTTGTTGTGATTTAGAATAAAACTACACAATCAGACGTCTACACATGATCCCAAAAGCTTAAAAGTATTAAGCTTTTCAAATTAAAAGGCGAACATAAACATGGCTGTCATGCTGATATACAGTAGATATCTTTCTATAAATTAAACTCAATCAAAGAACAACAGGATATTGTTGACTACAGCCAAGGGAGCTTACAGATTTCCCAACTTGTCCAAATTTCTCTTTTTTGTTAGCTTAAAGTGGTAACAACTTTTCCCTTCTAGCATTTCCAAGTAGTATTATTGTTGATGCCGCTGTTGCAAAGTCAACTGGATTGTTTCAGTTTTCCTCAGTGTAACAAATAACAACAACAGAGGACAAAACGTCAGTTTATTCAATCATTTAGTCTATAATAGAAATGGATCCCCAGTTAACCTTTGTTTTTCCCAGGTGACAGTGTGGCAGACAGACTTGTATAGTGTATAGTAGTTATTACATTGTGCAATCAGCATTTACTTCATAATGATACGTTAAAGCAGAAAATCATAATATACACATATGCAAAAACTACTGTGCTAACCACGTCTATTGTAGATTTGGTTAAAAAAAACAGTTAGCTGACCTTAAAGGGAATATTTGCCACTTTTTAAGTGGATGTCCAATCAGTGTTGATGGTAACTATCATCACTTGAAGCAATAAATTCCCATATTGACCGAGAAAACTGATCTTCTGACACTAGTCATGTTATTGGTGTTAAGAAAAGTTACAAGCCGTTTATAACCCTTAGTGTAAACACAGGGTGTGCTGCCCATTCATAAACAAAACTGGTTGTCTTGCTTGTAAACCAGCTACATTTCCAACAGTCCTGGACTGTCTGCTGGATTCCATAGAGGTGGTGGGTGAGAGGAGGATGTCAGCCAAGCTGACGTCAATCACGGACAACACCTCTCACCCCCTGCACCAGACTGTGAAGCCTTGAGCAGCTCTCTCAGCAGCAGACTCTGACACCCACTGTGTAAGAAGGAGCGCTACCGCAGATGATTCATCCCCACAGCCATCAGACTGTTTAACTCAAACACTACCTGAACAATCACTTTCCAACCACTTGTTTGTTTTTTGTAAATATCTTTTTTTTCTATTTATTTTCTATTTAACTTTACTTTACTCTATTTAACCTTATGTAAACTTACGTATTTGTCCTTTACTTTTTCCTGTACTTGTTGCATCTTGAGCTGTTGTTACAAGTGAATTTCCCCATTGTGGGGTAAATAAAATCTATCCAATCTAATCTAAACTAATCTAACAGTGAAAATGGCATCCATGATGTGTGGACAAGGATACATTTTTGCTCACAATGCATCCTGAATTGCTGGCATTCAGCTTTCTCAGTCAATATAGCAGCCGCAGGAATGTATTGCTTCAGTTGACTACATTTACCAACAGCACTAGTTGGACATCTACATCAAACATGCCAGATTTTCCCTTTCTGTACAGCTTTGGACTGATAAAATCCAAAAGAACATGTGTTACAGTATTAACAAGGGAGCAGGAGGTGTGACCATGACCCATATCCAGGACCTGATCCCACTCCACACACACACACACACACACACACACACACACACACACACACACACACACACACACACACACACATACAGAGGAGCTGGTGTGTTGCCCTGGCACTGACCTTCAGCCAGGGATCAAAGAGAAGCTCAAATCCAGAGATGGCTGGTTATCACTGTCTGTCCCTTTAATTCCATCACTGTTATACTGCAGTGCTCATATATTGTACAGCAACATAGGCACATACCTGTGATCTAATAAAATACTGTAATAATAGTAAAATAAACATACATACAGTATGCATGTATGTATGTAGTAGGAGCAAAAGCATATTACTGGCTGTCAGGCAGAAATGTTTGACAAACACTGATTGTGTAATACGTCAAAGCTCTGACTGATCGACTGTTGTATGAATGCTGTGCAGCTTCATGGTTTGTGCACATGCTGTACAGCTTCATGTATTGTGTTACTTCGAGCATTCGGATGTTTTGTTACCCGGGTCCAGTAAGGTCAGGGAAAGTTGTGTTAACCCCTTTTAAGATAAACAGGAGAGGGAAATCCCTCCGAGCAACATTTCAAAGATCCCACAGAGAGAAGCATTAATGAACATAGTACAACTGACAGCAAGAGGCCAACTTGGTCATTATATCATGGTCAGAAAGATGTTGTTGCTGTAGTTTTTCTCCATTTATTGAGGCTATGACCCTACCTTCTGTTGGATTTACACAGTCTCGGTCCTTTCAACATCTGACATGAATGATTTAGTTTCACAAAGCATTGTAAAGACTTACATTGGTGGGAATATTTTGAAAAATGAAGTCATTTAAAGGAAGCACACCTCTTTGTTTCTCATCACTTTACTGCAAAACCGCCGAACAGGTTACTTCTGCACTGATCTGTGTTGTCCCTATTTCATCTTTCTGCAGCTGAGGTCTCCGTAGTTGATCATCTGTCAGATATTTGTTAAAGTGACTCCTGAGATCTCCTTCCTCTGTGTTCTCCTGTTTAGAAGTGGCCTCAGTGTCAGGGTGGGATCGGCAGCATCTTGTCTGAACTGGATGAGCTGGACACTAAGCTAAAACAGCCGCTGCCTGAAAGACTGCAGGGCTCTGAGGAGGAGAAACACATTCAGGTAATTACAATACATGTAGTCCGTGTATAACTTGACTGTGTTCCTATTCCTAACTGCTAGAATAGAATAAATGACAGCCCTTTCTACTACCACATACAAAATACAAGACATTTTATAGACTTTTGTCAAGTAGGCCTTTAATAACAGAACACTGACGTAGAAATGGTCCATTATTGTCTGGTACATAGAAAGTATTGTGCTGTGCGTGGAGTGGAGTGGAAAAAATAAGCACCTGTACTCCCCCTATTCATGTGTTGGCGTGGGGGGGTGGCGGGGTGGGGGTTGAAGAGGAGGATGTTCAAGTGGCTTATACAGCGGCTGTCAAACACAATTTCTCCTGGTGCTCTCCATGGCCGGTCCGACTATGCCGGCGTGAGCGCGTCCCTGGATACTTTCTCTTCTCTCTGATTTTAGTTTGTCACACAAAAAGCACTTCACGCTCCAACAGAGAGAAGCAGTCAGGTGAGAACAGGAAGGTCAGCCTCATGTACTTGCAGTGCCCCAAAGAGTATTATGTAGATGTTTACTGGTGAGCACCAGAACACTTTGAGCGCTTGCATTATCCAAAATAATGTGAGAAATCTAATCTTTATGTAATAAATCATGATTTTATTTTTATTTGTCTACCAACCTCACTTACTATTGAAACAAGCACAGTGCTTCAAAACAGTTTTCTTTATTATAAATGTTGTACAAATGGAAGAGTCGAGTGATCTCACTGAAAATTGTTTTAATTGTACATTATGTATAACATTAAAGCATAAAGTTGAAAAACAAGTCCTAATAGATCATCCGCATGAATCTGTTGGATGGTCAGCTGGTCTAAACACTGACCAAAGTTCCCCCACCCCTCAACTCCATCGGTAGCTGCCCCCCATCCCACCACAGTGCCTCTGAGTTCCCCCCCTTTCCCTTATTTAATACCCCCATGCTTTCACTCCCCTCCCCCTTTTCTGCCCCTTCTACCCTCCCCCTGTCCCGTCCACAGCCCTTTAATCTGGACAGTCGGAGCGAGAAAGAGGGACAGCAGCGTGAGCACACGGCTTGTACATGGCTCTCTGAGCTGGTGTTAAAGTGTCTGTGTATGTGTGTGTTATGCAGGAGTCGGAGCTCTCTCTGCAGCGTTTGGCCAGTGGATTGAGAGACCTGGCCACCATGAAGACGGACCTGTCCCAGTACGTCGCGGCCGGCGACTCGGCTCTGCTGGAGCAGCAGCTGGAGCAACTCCATGGTCAATGGGAAGAGCTGTGCATGAAGGTGAGAGCTGATGGACAAGAAATGCAGAGGTAGAGAACTAATAGGGGCCATAAAGTGACCCAGAGGAAGTGAAAGGTTGTAGATGGTGCAGGTGGATAGGAAGGATTAAGGGGGAGAGACGGAGGGAAGGAGGGAAAAGTTGCTACCAGCGGTGTCTTGGCTTTGACCAGCAGCAGCAGCACAAAGCCTCTGCACCACTGGGGCTGGACACACACACACACACACACACACACACACTCATTTGTTTGAGAAAAGAGACACCATGTGCAGGTTCATGGAGGGAAAATTACAGCATGGTGTCTCCTTGTTAATATTTTCCTCTCCCACAGATTACATTTTGTTTTCTTAACATTTCTTCTGCAAAAGTACTAAAACTGAAACTTTGTGTTTGGGCTGGATGGGACACGTCTGGATTTATCCAAGTCTTTTTTCCTGCTTTTATTCGTCACAAACATAAAAAAAAACATAAAGAAAAACATAAAGAAAAGTGTAGCATTCTGCAGTTTATCAAAATGTTTTTAAATAGTCACTTGGCAGCTTTTCAGGTTGTAATTGGCACCTGACTCAGACTCACTGGGCTATCCGAACAATCACATGAAACTCTCGACAGAACAGGCCATTAATTCTGTAACTGCATTATTGGTGAAAGCAGCTCTACTGTATGGACACACAGGCTCAAATTCCTACAGTTAAGTCTTTTGGCTTAAGCACAAACGCACTCTTGTTCCTGATGCATGATATGCTTGGGACATTTTTGTCAGTTATTAGGGGTTACAGGATAATTTGCAGTCGTGCTAATTGGGTCCCCAGTCAGGCCGGCTGCTTCCACCTGCTCCTTTCTTGGCAGGAGCTACTGGGATGCAGCAGATGCAGCAACAGCAGCCAGCAGTTTGACCAATCATGAAGTTTTCCGTTGATATTTGGTGTTCTGTATGTTGGAGCCTCTTTTATTATATGTACGATCATGCTATCTGCTTATCTTGGCTGCATAATTCTTCTCATGTTTGTCCAAAAACAAACCTGAAGTCAAAAATGGAACATTACCTGAAAAGAATATACTTCAGCCATCACAAAATTTCATTTTTTACGATCATTTTTGCTAAATAGTGAGACTGGTGGACAAAAATATAAAGTGAGGTTATTTGAGAAAGCACAGACAATTTTAAGCTGTTAAATCACACAAGATTTTTCATCCCTATTAATTCCTGACATGGCCGGGGGGCATGGATCTGAGCCACAACAGTTTCCTCTGCATAGTTAACAGGTTGTAGGTGGGGGAAGCCACTGGAATGGGCCCGATGAGCAGATGGCCTGGCTGGGCTGAAGGGATTCAAGGGACAGGCTCTATTGTTCCAGGGGAAGCACAAAGTCCTCACGGGGTGACGGCAGATCACAATGCACCCTAAATTCTCCAGAGTCCAAAAAGGCCCAGCGGTTGTTAGTTCGTTAAAACCAAAGCACGGCTCATTTAAATCAAATAAATGCCACGGAACGGTAAAATATAGCTGGTTCAAGCATGCCCCGAGGGCTCGCTAAGCCCTTTAACCTCAAAAAGATCATCGGCCCCCTCCTCAGCAATGTAATGGGGGGTTTTCATGGCATTAAGCTGTCATTAGGAAAATGGACCTTGTTAATTTTATTAACCAACCAGAGGCCCTTTAGGGATTTCTCTCCATTGAGCTGATGACTGACTCTGATACAGATGAAATGCTTTAGTGTAATAAAACACTTAATGTTCAGTTCATTTTTATGTAATCTGTTGTATTGAACAGTACTCTGTCACATTACAGATTTTGAGAGACTTCTCTTTTTTTTCAGGTTATGTGTCCCTATGAACTAAGCTCAAATCTACAAAATGCACCGTTGTGTAGGAGAATTAGGTCAGATTTTTCCTGGAACAAACCAGGAAGTAGCATAACCAATAACCCTGTTTCAGACTGGATTGACATTTGTCAAAATCCAACTGACTGGCCCAGCACAGTTAAGACTTGTTTCTGTGTAGTTGTTCCCAGAAAGTCTATTATAAATTTGGCAAAGGAAGTAGCTAATCTTGTAACTGAGACACATTTGTTTTACTGGTGTAAATGTTGTCGGTTTAATGGTTTGTTTAAAAGCCATAAATCATGTTTAGAGCTTTGTGCTCCAAAGTCACTGGTTCGTCAAAAACGGTCATCTGGTTTATGGCTTGAACTAACGGTTATTTGAACTATGGATTAATCTGCAGATTATTTCCACGATTAATCAATTGTTTGTTTAGTCTATAAAATCTCAAAATGGTGCAAAGATTTTAAGAAGGAGGAACCAGAAAACGTTTATGATGATTGAAATGATTAATCATTTATCAAAATAGTTGCAACTAATCATTGCAGCTCTAATCTGGTTACCCTTAACTAACAATGATAGTGGCATCAAATGTTGCTGCAAATATCAAATAAATGCTTCTCTAATACCTTAATGCGGTCAGTCATGCACAACCTATTCTAACTGCAGCTTAGCCTGAACCACAGGTGTCCGACAAGCACAATACAGTCTTGAAATTGCACCAGGCAGTTTCACCTGTCTGCGCGATGTGAAATCATAGAATGGTGATTACCGGCCCACTGATACTTTCTTTGACATCATAAAGCGTGCAATAGTGTGCAAAGCTACTAAAAGCCACTTTTATCACTTTGACTCTTCCAGGTGTCCGTGCGCAGGCAAGAAATCGCAGACCGCCTCAACGCCTGGACCATCTTCAACGACAAGAACAAAGAGTTCTGTGATTGGCTGACTCAGATGGAGAACAAGGTGTGCCACAGCGGAGATCTGAGCATCGAGGAAATGGTGGAGAAACTAAAGAAGGTACATACTAATATCTTCCTTATACGACTGTCCACACAGTACTACACCAGAACATGGACAGGCTATTTTTTAATTATTATTATTTTTAATTATTTGGGTGAAATTGGAGTTTCCTAACCTAAAATCTAAAATCTTGTTTTGCTCCTGTATGTACATTATGAAACGTTAATGTAGGTTCTTCTTGCTCTATATTCCCCAAAAATAGCACATTCTCTAATGCCCAAAATCCATGATTAAGGCCATGGACACCACTTGTTTATGTTGAAATCCATACATGAGCAACATGCAGTACAGTATGTTGTTTATAACAGATGGTGGCCTGGATTGAAATGGCTGCATGTCCTTTTGTTTCGAACACAACAGTTGTCCTTTCAGTGACTGAGAGCCTTTTGTAGCTTCCTGTTACATCATGAAGCATGCTCGTTTAGTCAAAGAGATAATAATTGGTTTGAACGTTGCTGGATTGTTGTTTTGAGCCGTTAGACGAGATGAGAAAATGAGAGGGAATGTGATCGACCCTTTTAAACTATTTGGATAGCAGAAGATGGCACTTCCTGGTGATGGCCGACTGCTCCGGGGCATGGACACAGGTGTTTGGCATGTGGAATGAATGGGACACTGAAATAAAGCGGGATGCTTCAAAGTTTCAAACTGAACTGAACTCTCACTGAAATCTTTAACAAACACAATTATATCAAGATGAAGATGTTTACCTCTAAAGATTTTATATATTCTGTAAATGCAAAATATTCTGATGATTATTATGAGATAGAAAGTTGAAATCATTAAAATCATTATTATTTATAAACTAAAGCATCATGGTATCATGTCATGTTTCCATAGGACTGTATGGAGGAAATCAACTTGTTCAGTGAGAATAAGAGCCACCTGAAGCAGCTAGGTGAGCAGCTGCTGTTAGCCAGTGATGAAGCCAAGCATGCCCAGGTCCACGGCTCACTGCTGGAGGTCAACCAGCGCTGGCACAACCTCTTCCACCACATCGAAGCCAGGTGAGAGAGCAGCCACAGCTGTTTAGGTTCAATTCGCTGCGTATTTGTATAAATTAAGCCCTTTGCAGAAGACCCGAAAGGACAGAACAGATTTGGACTTTCCACTTTGCAAAAGGAAAAGGGTTGTTAGATTAAAAATCAAGCTGTGTGTAGGTGTGTGTTAATGGTTTTTCAGTTTTGTCGCGTAACACACTAAATGTCATCCTCTTATTAGCCTTCTCAGCGAGCACCTTTCACAGCAAAGCCACTCTACATTTAAAGAGCATCATTAAGGACTGAATGGGTTTGAACTGGGAGCCTGTAATTAAACAATGGCTCTAATGTGAATCCATCCACCTGCTGTTGTGCTAGTCGTGCTCTGCAGCTGTCAGGAATATGTCCTCTAATGTACAGACTGTAGGTTAAGCCCCTGTGATATTAAACTGTTACTGCCCCCGACACCCCCTCCTCCTCAGACAGATGGAGAGTCCTGTAGAAGAGCCGGAGATACAGACTCCTAGACCTGCACACTCCGCCGACCCCACCCGATACCACCACCACGAAAAAAAAGCTGTGCTTAAGTCTCAGACAGTACCATATGTCCCCTTGTCCACACTGACTCCCCCAGCCCTGTTCTAGTGCGTCAGAGTGGGACAACATGAGGGAGGGCGGGTGGGTTAATGTGGGGAGAGGCTGGGTCTGTCGGCATGCATTAATTCTCAGAGTGAGGTCCCCTCAAAGATTCAGGGGGCTTGATCCCATGCAGGCAAGATGTGGTCACTCTGGGCTGTAGATAATAAGTTCAGTACATGTTGAAATGATGAAAACTAAAAAAAGAAAAACTATTCTTTTAGTTTATCGGCTAGGATACCCAATAGTTTGACACAATGCAATTAATGAGTAGGCTTAACATAAGAAGTGTATTCTATAATGGATGTAGCCAGCCTGGTTACTAGTTAATGGCATTAAAAGCACATATACAGTAAAGAGCTGCATCAGTACAGCAACAGGAGTAAATGTCAGTTGGAGTTTATAGTCTCTGAGTAACTTTAAGGCCTCCTGTGGTCAGCTGTACTTTGTTAAATTCATCCTCCGACCATACATCCTCACTTATCCTCCGGCCCTTTTCTGCTCCGTTTTCTCCACCCATTCTACTCTTGTCCTTTTCCTCATCGGGGACCCCTGCCCGGGTTTTGTGTCTTTGTTGGGCCTCCGCATGAAGCTGCTGGTCTTTGTTAGGCTGTCAGAGGTAGAGAGGCAGTGAAAGAGAGAGAGAGACAATTTAGTTGACTAGGATGGTTGTTTCTGCAGAGGGGGAAGAGCATTTTCTGGACAGAATTTACACTCACTCTATTATGTCTTCATTACACGGACATAAACATGAGGCCACATAAACTACACACACAATAGTCCACTGACTATACACTGTACATCACTCCTGGACTTTGACAAGGTTTTGGAATCAGTTAGATGTTCTTACTGGTGTTAATCTAGCACCTGAGGTTTGGAACAAATACTAGCCATAACACATTTTTCAATTCATTATTTAATTCCCTCGGTGCATGATTTTTTTAATGTTTTCGTAACACAAACTGCCGTGTAAAAAACATATATATGTAAAAGAAAAAGAAAATTGTGTTGTATAATGACAAATTGATCTTGAATCTGAATATTTAAATATCTGATCAAGATGAATGATTTGTAGTTGATTCCAATTATCAACATAGTATTTGATAATACTTTTGGTCGATACATTTACTTATCTTCAGGACTTGATATTGTTTTATGGATAGTGACAATGTGATACCAGAGTTTCAATGTTCAAAGTTCATGTATTTGTCATTTTACAACTCAGGGTTATTCAACAAAATGCAAGTTGCAGTCCCTTTAGGCTGAACAAGAAAAACTATTATTTCAGTAGAAAGAGCAAATCATTACTTTTTCTGATACCTTATTAGGAGAAATAAATGTGTCACTCTACAAAACCTTTTTAGCAGTGATAGTAGCATCACATCTCCAACAAGGCTGGTTTGACACATACTGTGGTTTATGACCAAATTCCTGCAGTAAGTAATCAAGTTCCCATTCCCCAACCTCAGCTGCACATCATTAGCTCATTAGCACACTAAGATTGTGAATCTGGTAAATATTACCTGCAAAGTTTCACTGTAGGCATGTTAGCATACCAACGTTTGCATTTTGCGCAGATCACCACTCTGCTTAAAGCTGCTGTAAGCGTTGTTGTCATTTTAGCTAACTTTCCTGCTAACTTTTACTGCAGGAGGAGGAGGGACGAGGGTTACTTACCAAACATTGTGATTACTGTTGGAATATAGAGCTCATTTTAATAAGAAAATAACATTTACAGCAACTTTAAGTACAGCCTCAGATCCATTAGCGTGGCTGTAGATTTATGCTCTTGTTCATTCAACAAAAGAAGTGAAAACTTTAAAGCTTAAAAAAGATAAGAAAACATAATTTTTTCAAAGATGGTACATGAACTTAAACTTCATTGCAATTCTGCTCCTAAATCTAAACTAACCACTTGAAGAAGAAAGAACCATTCAAAATAACAACAGCTCAAACCGGATCGGAAAAGATCTTAAAGGGCTCTCACACATTCACACACTCTACTTATCCAAAGTCTTCCCAATGTCCGGCATCTGTCGGGACCCTTTCATGCATTCTTCGGCCTGCCACTTACACTCACAGCTGTTTTTAGTGCTTATTATTTTGGTGGAGAGCGTCTCCCTCTCGCCCCCCGACAGGCCCTGCTGGACCTCGGCAGGAGAGGAAGGATCAAATGGGGAAATTAACTCAAACTCCCAAACGGGGCACACTTCAGGCTTTTAATTCAGCCGCAGAAGAGAGCTCGTATTGTCCCAAGCGTTGCTATGACTCCAGTCAGTGTGGCGCGCTGTGCGTGTGTGTGTGTTCACTCACGAGGGGGGTCAGTTGTCATGGTGACTGGAAGTTTTAGTATAAGATACCTGAGAATGTTGTAGGTTAGTGAATAGCTAAGCTGTTTATTCTGTTCTCTTTGAGCTCCCTTTGACTTTCTTTCTGTTCTTCAGTCTTCCTTTTTTCTGTCCGTTTCCTTCTTTTCCCTCTTTTTTGTCTTTTTTTCTGTCTTCATACATTTTTCTTCATCTTTCACTCTCTCCCGCTTTCTTTCTCTTGCTGTCTTCCTTTCTGTCTTTTTCCTTTTTTGTTTTTGCTGTTTTATTTTTTGTCTTTTTCAGTCATTCTTTCTGCAATTCTTGTCTTTCTTTGTGATTCATTTATTTTGTTTAAACATATGTATTTGTAATACATGTACAAGAAGAAATGTTTTGTTACAGGATTTTTTTTTTTTTTTTGTCTTTCAATTTTCCCAAATTCACATTTGTTGGTTGAAACGGGACGCAAATGGTGGTCCCGAACAACAGTGAGCCAAGAAACATACGTATGAAAAATGAGAACATATGAAAAAAATGTCCAACAACCCATAGACATATGCAACTGTTGAAAGTGAATTGAAAGTAGACATTATTTCATCTTAAATGGTCACAAACTGAAAAGGGTTGAGAACCACTTAGTTAGATATTGTTAATCCATGTAACAAAAAGAAAAATACATATGTTGCACACAGTCACAATAGCTTATTTAAATATGGATTGAAATATGGATCCTTCAAGTTATTAAACTGTGTGTGTGGCTCTGTGTGTGTGTGTGTTTAGGGTGAAGAAGCTGAAGGAGACTCTGGTGACGGTGCAGCAGCTGGATAAGAACATGAGTAACCTCCGCTCGTGGCTTTGTCGCATGGAGGCCGAGCTGTCCAGACCCATCACCTACAGCGTCTGTCACCACCAGGAGATCCAGAGGAGGCTGGCGGAGCAGCAGGTAGCCCAAAACACACACAACCAATGTCTTCCTTGTTTTTGTCTTCGTTTTTTGTTTCCTTGTTCTTCCCTCCTATTTCTATTTTGTGACATTGTTCTAGTTGTGTTGTGTCTTTGTCTTCACCGTATTGTTTGTGTTGTTTTAATTTCATAATTTAGTTTTTCTGGTTCACCATCACTCCCTCTCACTCTTTGTCTCTCTTTATGATTAATAATTCATATCTGTCCTTTGTTTAATTTTGGGAGTGGTGGTGGGAGCCGCTGTCCTCTGTGCGTCAGCGGGCTGATGTTTTAACACATGGTTTCACTGGCATGGACTGATGCGATGTCTGTGCTCGTGTGCGTCCAGGAGCTGCAGAGGGACATCGAGCAGCACACGGAGGGCGTAGCGTCAGTGCTCAGTCTGTGCGATGTTTTGCTGCGGGACGAAGATGCTGCTGGTGGCACTGAGGCGGAGAGCGATTCCCTGCAGGAGACCAGCCACAGCCTGGACCAGCGCTGGAGGACCATCTGTGCCATGGCTCTGGACAGGAGGCTCAGGTAGGAACTAAAAACACACACGTACTGAACAAATAAATCAGTCAGATCAATGCGTACCAAAATCAGTCCATCCAAGTTTTAAAGGTGTTACTCAACTGGACAACTTAACATTTTTGGGTTCTTTGTCTATTACTATTGGTACTGGTATAACATCCATAAACATATTCTGTAGTTTGTAATAGGCTACAGTATACAGTATATAAACAATAAACTGTATCCCTCTGCAGTCAAGAGTCATGATCCATTAAGTTAATTTCTAGTCAAATCAATCATTTAAATGGAAATAGAAAATTTTGATTAGGAACTTATTTTTACTTTACATTTTAAAAACTCAATAAAGTTCCAGGCAAGGTTTACATATATTCATATATTCTTCAATTATTGATCAGAAAAGCCATAGAACAGCCTCCACAGCAGACTGTAACTCCGGCATGATGTTTCCTTGTAGGATCGAGGAGACGTGGAGACTCTGGTGCAAGTTCCTCGATGACTACTCGCGGTTTGAAGATTGGCTCAAGATGGCCGAGCGCACCGCTGCCAACCCGAACTCTGCAGACGTCCTTTATACCGTCGCCAAGGAGGAGCTCAAGAAGTTCGAGGTCAGTTGTGTGAATAGGAGGTCTGCAGACTGAACCGCCTTGATGTCGCTGCGTTCTGTTCACTTGTTTGTTACAGGCTGTACCCTATTCCAATTTTCTGTTACCAGCAAAAAATTTAAGATACATGAGTGTAAACCAAGCTGAGTTTATTTGACATTACGGCCAAAACAATTATTTTCAATTTGAAGTAATCTGCTGATTATTTTATCACAGTTGTATTTGATGTTATGAGAAGGATGTTGTGGAATAAACGCGCCGTCTGTCCACAAAGACTAGCTACAATATTTAGAGACATAATCATCTCTTTTTTTTTTTTTTTTGCTCTTTTTAGGGTTTCCAAAGGCAGGTCCATGAGCGGCTGACCCAGCTGGAACTTGTCAACAACCAGTACCGCCGCCTTGCCAGGGAGAACCGCACTGACCGAGCCAGCCAGCTCAAAGCCATGGTCCACGAAGGCAACCGGCGCTGGGACACCCTGCACCGCAGAGTGGCTGCCATCCTCCGCAGACTCAAGGTACAGGACAGGACAGAGAGCGGCACACAGCGCTGCTTTTTAGAATACATCTTGCCTGCTATCTAATAAATATACGTAGAGATATTTACTCGTCATCTCTTTCCTCCACCTCCCTCTCAGTATTTCACCACCCAGAGGGAGGACTTTGAGGGCACCAGGGAGAGCATGCTGGTGTGGCTGACCGAGCTGGACCTGCAGCTCACCAACGTCGAACACTTTTCAGAGAGCGACGTCCATCACAAGATACAGCAGCTCAATGTGAGGACCCACTGAACGCACAGACACTCACACACACACACACACACACACAGACACAGCTGACTGTTGTATGGCGACAGCACAGGGAGCGAACTGCTCTCCTCAGTTTAATTTTCTGAACAAAGTGCCTCCTTTTAAGCCTCTGCGTCTTTTTTTTTATCATGACTAAAAGTTCACTTTGTGCTCAAATTGTTCAGCTTTTAGAGAAACTGCGTGTTAACATGGTTGAAAGCTGCAGCCAGAGCCTCAACAGTGGCTAATTTTCAAGGACGGTTTCTGATATGGTTCATTCACCATGGACACTGTCCTTTTGGTAGTCAACATTCATACGATTTCCTGACTGAGTCTTTTGTTCCCGCAGAGTTTCCAGAAGGAGATCACCCTGAACACAGAGCGCATTGATGGACTGATAGTGTTTGGAGAGGGTCTGATCCAGAAGAGCTCACCGCAGGACGCAGCTCTGATCGAGGACGAGCTGGAGGAGCTGCACTCATACTGCCAGGAGGTCTTCAGCAGACTGGTCCGCTTCCACCAGCGCCTCAGCCAGCCTCCGGTGAGCCGGAGCACACGCATACACTACAACCATTCTTCAATTCATAACTCGATTTATATATTTAAAACAAATTACACAGACGTTATTACATTTATACAAGTTGTCGGCTGGATCCTATCTTTGCCAATCCACTGACATGCAGACGTTTTAGCCTAAACTGAATTCAATTTCTGATGTTAACTTCATAATAACTTTGGTTTGTGCTGTAATCCAAAATTAGCCCTTCTAGATGAGGATGAGTGGTTTTCAGTGCCCCAAATTGAGGACATTCACCGTCAACATCCAAGGAAAAAAACATCACAGTACCACTGACATTATTTGATTGGAAGGGAAACAGAGTTACAAAGTGCTTAAACAAACTGAGTAAAAAAATGAAATAATGTAAATAATGTGAACATAGAGCTCATGATAAACCAACAAAACAGTGAAACAACGAGGAGAATAAAAACTTAAAGCAGCAGGTTGTAAAGATGGTTAAAAGATGCTCGCCAATAAAAGTGAGGGGCCACTATTGTTAAAGTGAGCAGTGCTTACATGCACATCCGGTGGTAAATGTAGCAAAGTCACATTTCACAAATGACTTTGCTACGTGAATTTATCAGGGATCCTGATTTCTGTTTTTATGACATGTTCGTGTTCATAACTGATGTCGTTCCAGCCAGAACCATCATTGCAACTGAACAGTCATCTTGTTGTGATGTGATAACATTGCGTCTTGTGTTGCTGTTGTTCCTGAAACATCATAATAATGTTGCTTCAGAACCATCGCTTCTAATTACAGAAATATGACAAAGTCTGCATCTTGAGTAAGCCATTGTCAAGACCAGGGTTGGAACATATTATTATACTGTTCATTATAACATTAAGTTAACTGTATATATAATGTCTTTTCTGTTTTTGCTTCAGTTGTTGCCATTTGGTTAGTATTTAGCCAACAAACATACTTGATTAGGTTTAGAAAAACATGGGTTCGATTGAAATATCGAAAAGCTGTGACGATACCGAAACATGATAGATCAGTTTCCATGGTGGTCCTGTAGCTGTGTCACTAGTAGGAGTCTGGACAGCAAAATCTTGTTAGAGCCAGTGCAAAGATTCAAGAATGGTCCTTGCGTCGGTATTTTGGATCGAGGAGAACAGGACTTCGTCTTGCTGATTACTTGTTATTTCTTCCCAGATGATCAAAGAAGAGCCGGAGCTCTCTGGCACCACCTTTTCCTTGGAGTCCAGCTTGGAGCTGATATGCAGACCGTGGCTGGGGCGGAGCCAAGGAAGCCTTCCGGCCACACCCACCCACCTGCTGGCCGCTCCGCTGGAGCAATCAGGCCGGGAGACACCGGACTCCCTGCCGCTGGAGTGGGACCACACTGTGGACGTGGGAGGGTCATCATCACATGAGGATGACGAAGAGGAAGAGGAGGAAGATGAGGAGGAGAGGACCTACTTCAGTGCACTGTCAGGTAGATTCACATCATCGCCTAGATTCATTCTTCAGTCATTTTTCGTGGTTTTTATTGAAATAAAGGTTTTAAATGTCACAAGGTCATAAAAGCGAAGTCCCTTAAAATGTTCTTGGCTTTCTGGGAAAGGTTTTCTGCAGTTGTACTGGGATTCACACCAAAATTAAAGTGATAAACATGAAATTTAATGAGATTTAGCACACAGTATGTAGAAGCTTAGAAAAAGGACAACACATAACGTCCATTTCACACACACAGTCATAGCCATCATACACCTCTGGTCTGACCTGTCTCTCCTCACAGAGGTGGAGTTGTCTGAGTTGCAGGAGGAATTTGTCGAAGCCCCGGAGGCCCTACGAGCCTCCTCACTGGGTAGGCAGAAGAACATCTTTACCATAATAAATTCACTCACAGCTCAGTCTCCAATGGCTCATGCATCACTTGCTGCTGCTGCTCTGACTCTTCCTGTATGTGTGATTTGGAAAATCTACTAAAGGCCAAAGCAAACACTTTCTGCTTTTTCTTCCCACACACTGTGGTCTGAATGTTGGAAAAGCACACAACTGGCTCATGGGTAGGATGTCATGAAAGGACAAATATCTCCAAGAACGGGTCCGATGTTTCAATTTCATGTTGTGAGATGGTTTTTTTTTTTAAATGGTACTTTACGTAGGAAAAAGACTCCCGCACACTGTCCACTTCACTTGCAATTAAGTTTATTGACAACAACGTTTCAGTACTTAGACCTCGAATAACCTGATGAAGATCTAAGTACCGAAACGTTGTTGTCAATACACTCTTTTTCCTGATTTTGTCAGCCTTCGGTCTTCTCCTACGCACATGTCGATCTTATGGTGTGCAAAAGCTGAACTCTGCAAAGGGCACTTTACTGGTCTAATTTTCGATAAAAACTTGTCACTAATTCAACTTAAATTAAATGTAATTGAACACACTGTAGATCATTTTGATTTATTTTTCCACATGTACAGAATTGTGCGTGTTTTTGTTACCTGTGTCTTTCTCCACCGAACCTCCTGTTTTTTCTCCTGTCCAATCTGTTTCGCTATGTTAAAGGTAGGGAAGGTAATTCTGAAGAAAGTTAGTTGATTGTTGAGTCTCATTCCCTGGTCGTCAAATAGCGATGCTTTGGGGTTGGTATTCGACCCCAACAAGAGACTCAACAATCGACTAAGATTGACAGAATCGCCTTCGCTACCTTTAATTTTAACTCTAAAAGTATCAAGACTTTCTTCAGCACCGGCCTGGTTGCATTTTGTGGGAAATCTGAGACACTGTTTTACTGCAGAGGACAACAAAAACCAAACTTTTTGTGATTTTAACTGAGGAATCGTAACATGGCCTCATTAAAAGTTGCTGCCCTCATTGTTTAATAATGTTGTGAACTGGTTTAGAAGTTTACAGCTGTCTCTGTCTGGGTGTTGTGCAGTAATCTTTCTTTCCAGCTGCGAATGAAAATTGGTGTTAATTACCGCACAGATCACAAGCTCTACAATTTCCTGGGGTGAGGCTATTTGCGCTTGGGCGGCATCTTTACTCTGCTTTATTTTTGCCAAGTTCTGGCTGGTATTCAGTATCGTAAAATTTTACAGCTTGTTATCGTCTCAATGTCCTTGTTTTCCTTGAGGATATAATTGTGTTTATTATAGTAAATTTGTACCACATGCCGTATCCCGGCATCAGTTGGTGAGTCATAATTTCATTAGACAGATATAATAAAGCAGAAATTGGCAAAACTGAAAAAAGTCCCTCCAGTGAACCTTCACAACCAGAGGTTTCGAAGAGGAGAGCATGGTTATTGATACAGTAAACCCAAATTATTATTAATATACCTGTGGTTTTGTGTTTCAGCTTCCAGCAGGTCTTTGGCCGTACATGAGTCTCCAAGATGGCGATCACAGGCAGACGCAGAAACACAATCTCTCCAGCTGGACTCAGAGGGCCACCCCGAGGCTCCACCCACCCTCACCAGCACCCCTCTGAAACAGGAACGCTATGTACGTTTAAAATAATTAAAAAGTTAATACCAGTGATGTCTAAACAGAAACAAAATCAGAGCTGCTGTTTCATACAAACCTGTGTGCAGCTACTAACTGTGTCTGTTGTACCTCCAGTTGCGTCTCATGTCTCAGTGCAGCGGCAGCATCGAGGACATTAAAAGAGTCTCGCTGATCCTGGATGATGAGGAGCAGCCGGAGGAGCTCGGCCTGACGGGACTCACTGCGTCGGACAAACAGTCTGGTGAGAAACCCTCATAGCATAACTCCAATTTGAAGGTGACAGAAAAGTGCAGATCTTAATCTGGTTAAAAGAATAAAATCCAGTGGACGTCTGAAGTTGGTGTTTAATATTTTTTTACAAATGACGCCATGAGGTAGTGATATTAATCTGTAAGCATTAGCTCAGGCTGCAGATCATGTGGATGAAGACAAAAACGAGCACCTGAGGCCAGTCGGTAAACATGTTTTTAACCACGACACAGAAAGCAAGGCAACAGAAACACTAAAGATGTTTTCTTTTGAGTGTCCTAGACTAGAAAAAAGACGCACCTTTTCTCTGGGTGGCCGTCTGCTGCCGCACACACTCGCTCCTCCATTGGGAACAATTCAACAGAGATGCTGCTATGTGCACACCAGCCCTTACATCTGCATCCACAGGACACATGACTCATACTTATCGTCAGTGTGCATCTAACAGCTCTTGTGACATAAAATACAAACTAAATCCACCATCAAATGTGGCTCTTTCAGCTGTGATTGAACGCTGGGAGCTGCTCCAGGCTCAGTCCAGGAGCGACCTGCACGCCAGCCCTCAGGAACTCACGTCGGACCTCGACGACATCACTTCCTGGTTAGAAAACGTGATGCCGGCGCTCGAGAACCTCCAGCAGTCTGACCCGTCAGCTAGTATTGAGGACATGGCAGCCAAAGCCAAAGAACTAAAGGTGACGTTTAAGGAAAATACAACAGATCTGATGGAAAGTATTCAGTGTTTGTGTTTGTATTCATGGATCTTCTCTTGCAGGAGATGCAGAAGATGTTTACCCGCTACAAGTCCATCATGCTGTCTGTGAACCTGCGAGCTAAGGAAGCTCCAGAAACACAGGACAGACTGGCGGCTATGAACCGAGACTGGAGCCGAGCGTGTACAGGCCTCCAGCAGTGGGACGCCAGTCTGAGGAAGACGCTGCTGCGCTGCCAGGTGAGAAGAAGTGCCAAGTATTCATAGGAGACTATTAAAAAATGCAGCCTCAAGTCTTGTGGTGTTTTGAATCAGAGACTGATATTTTCAAGTTGAAACTCTTTTGCCCTTACCATGCCATCACTGTCGTTCTGTGTGTTTTCTAATGAAGTACAACAGAGGGTGGATTGTTTTTGTTAGAGGCTTCTGTGCTTGTCAGCTGCCTGATTGGTACTGGCCATGTGCAACCATCAACAGAGATAAGAAGCGAGATGTAACAACGTGTCTAATTGAGACTGTTTCCCGTTATCCTGGTGGATTCGTGATGACAAACGTGACACACAAGGGGGGAAAAAAAGGGCAAACTCGTCTCCTGGCAATGTGAAAAAGTCAAACGTCTATTTAGTTGTGCTTAAACACGCTAATTTTGGTGTAAAGTGGTAGTAAAGCAGAGTCAAAATTCTGCCAGTTCTGTTCGGCATCAGTACTGTAAGAGCTAATCTCTACCCTCCATACAGGAGTTCCATGAAACCCTCCACTCCCTGCTGCTGTGGCTGGCCCACGCAGAGAGCAGACGCTTTGCAGTGGACATCCATCACCCAGACATACCTGTCAGAGCCCTCCAACAACACCGCCACACACTCGCAGTAAGCAGAATGAATCCCGCATTGTCGAGTATTCACTCTCCCGCTGGGATGTACCGACTCTAAATGTTTGTGTTTTGCAGAGTCTGCAGGAGGAGCTGCAGGGCAGGCAGACTCAGCAGGCCTCCCTCCAGGCTCTGTGGTCTCAGCTCCAGCCCGAGGAGGAGGCCGACGAGAGCGAAGAGGCCCAGGAGAAACTCCACGTGACGGGAAGCAAACTGAAGCTGCTGCTGCAAGAGGTGGAGACGGACCTCAGCAGCCTGCAACGTCGTCTGGTAAGACTGCAGAGGGAATGATGTGCTTTTCTTTCATGTATGAAGCGGAGAGAAAAAAAATGAAAAAACAATTAAGAAAATTCTAGGTGATAAATCGTAGGCAACTGCACTTTTTTCAGTTTCTTGTTTCACTTCTCATCTAAGAGGCTTCTTTAATTAAATAAGGAAAAAAGGTTTTTGTCACTAATACGCTAGTCAGCACAGGAGGGAAAATAATTTAGATTTCAGTTTAGAAAGCTCAGGGCCTTCGTAAGGTTCTGAATGCGAAAATAAGAGTTTCCTCTCTTTTGTCTTTAATTCAGGGTGGTGAATCTGCATCAGGCGTCCAAGACCAAGGTGCTACTGCGGAAACTTCTCAGGAAGCCACAAATTCAAAGAAAGGCTCCTCTACTCAAAGGTACACAGAAAGACATCACTACTGTATAAATACATTACAATTTGTTGTTTTAAATTGTGATTTGTAGATGAAAAGTTGTATTTATTTACAGAACAGTGCACTTACCTTAACGACTGACGCCTTTATTGCGTAACAGCATATCAATTTAATGTCCACGTGTCTTTTGTGCTGTGCAGAGAGAAGAGGGACTCGTCGCCCCCTCGCTCCTTCTTCTACCGGGTCCTTCGCGCCGCCTTCCCCCTCCACCTCCTCTTTCTGTTCCTCCTGCTCCTGCCCTGTCTGATCCCCCTGTCAGAGAGCGAGCCCGGCTGCACCGGAACCAACAACTTCGCCCGGTCCTTCTACCCCATGTTACGCTACACCAACGGTCCACCGCCCACCTGATAGAGACGTACTCGGAAAAAGACGAAGGGCATTTTTCGAGGAACGCGCTGAGAAACACAAGCCACCTTTTTATCACTGAAACACGTGAAAAACCTGTCTAAAAACTAAAAATGTATTTTACCGAAAGAAGCGATTGTCTTCTAAAAGAAAGTCCAAAGTGCTGAAATTTTGTCTATTTATAAGTGTCTATTTTAAAAGATTTGATCTTTGAACAGATTATATTTATTCCGTGAACAAAACCACCCATTTTAAATCAGGAGAAACGCCACACATGAAGAATAAATTCAGATAACTTGAGTTTGATAAGGCAAAGATCGTGACGCCGTCCAAGAAATCCATCAGTGCAGCCTCTTCGAGATCTCATCTGCAGTACATGGTGTCTCATAGTGGCAGCAAAGGTGCTTCAGTAACAGGCGAGATAGTTTCGGTATCCTTCAGCTGTTGTAGAAGCCAGCAAACAAATTTTACAGTGAGTTCAACAGGTAATAACTGAGAGGTGGAGATCAAATAAGATGACGAAATCACAATATTTCTGTCTTCCTTGAACTTGTTGCTAAAAGCTGAGTTTGATGGTCTAAACCATCCAAACACATGAAACAGTGACCATCAGTGGACTTTCACTGAAGTCACTGCTCAGCTTCTATCAGATGTTTTTTATTGAAATGTAAATTATCATTGGGATTTACATGTTTATATCCAGATGTCACTCCTGCCACCGACCTTATTTCATATAACTGTTGACATTTCATTTTGTGTGAC
Source organism: Pagrus pagrus (assembly GCF_965226575.1). NCBI lineage: Eukaryota > Metazoa > Chordata > Actinopteri > Spariformes > Sparidae > Pagrus > Pagrus pagrus. The sequence goes on along the minus strand of NC_140200.1, from coordinate 17,763,868 downwards.
TCGACCCTGAAAACAAACGGAACGCTTCATCTACTTTTTATGTTGGACTGAACTCTAAAAAAAGTTTATTTTTTATGACAAAAGACACTGGTTAAATTTGAATGTAATCTTTATAAAAAATGATGGCAGTTTTATACACATAATAGTATCTGTTTGTTTTTTTAGATGATTTGTCTTGAGTAGATTGTGAGCAGACATTTCTTTCCTTCCCACTGCACTGAAGAAACACTGTAGATTTAGCAGAATGACGTATGTACAGAATGTAATAATATAATGCTTATTTATAACATCACCTGGTGGATTTATGCTCCTAAATTTCTGGTAGTAAACACTGATTTTCTTAACTCTGTTGACTCAAAGCTTGTTTTTGTTTGTTTGTTTCTCTGAAAATCAATACACCAAAAACAGAGTTCAGATGCTTTAGGGCTGAAATAACCTTTTACATCCCTAAAAATAGGATTATTTGTTTATTTGAATCTTTGCGAGGATCAGATTGAGAAGATTAATACCACTCATGACTGTACATGACAAAAAGAGCTAGAGTCTGGAGGCAAGCAGGGGGAAAAAATCTGCGTTCACAGTTGACCTCTATGGCTGTTGTTCTGATGAAGACGGGCAGAAAAATATCACCTTTAATATTCTGACTCAGGAGAAGCTGTTTTGCATCTTGGCACTTGACAAACCACTGGTTAAGTGTCCTGTATGCAATCTCTACTTCTTCTACACTGTTTTTTACAGCCATGCATGACAAAGCATACACCGGCAACTTCAGAGGAAACTACAATTGGTGTCGCCTAGTTCATTCGTTGCAGCCCAGTTGGTGAAAACGTGCCCAATTAGCTTTTTCCCCCTTTTTTTTCATTTCAAAAGTTTGCTTTAAATTCCCTCGACAATTAGATGGAAACACGACTCGTTCCTCACTGAACTTACTGGAAGCTCACACTTTTGTTTATGACTCCATCACGTTTTGCTTCTGCTAAAATCATTTAGGTAAAGGATTGATAGGCAAGTGAAGAATGTCACTGTATCATCTGTACAATAAGTTTGCTTTATTTCAGGGTGAAAACCAGAAAGAACGGATAAATGTATAAAAACATGACAAAAACAAATGATCATGTGCAAACTGGATGTCCACAGTTGCCTTCTGTCTTTGATGACTTGAAAGGTGGACGATGAATGACAATGACCAGCAGTTCACCTGTTTACACATCATTGTTAAAAGTGATCACCAGAAATTAACCAGGTGCATCATGATAGATATTTTTTTGGGAACATGAAGTACAATCTCAGTACATGTACACAGCGACAGTGCAGTTTGCAGTGATGGTGATAAAGAGTCCATGGGGTACGTTTTCAAAGTCTGCATATTTTCATATCAGGCGCCCTTCTTGCGGTGATCCTGATTGTCGAAGCTGCATCTCAACCGTGCACACAGACATTGGCTACTTTTGGCGACTTTTAAGATACAAAAATAATTTCCCTGTTCTTTAAGCAAAACTTGACAGATACTGTATGAGTGCAATTTTGTCTTAAGAGCTTTAGTGGTTATGATTCTTCACAGGAAACAAGAGAGATGTGTAAAGCTAAGAAGGAACAGTGATGAGTAATCTGGCTCTGTGATGCTGTGCTGTGAATCGCCCTCTAGTGGTCAACGGGAGGTCTGCGGCGATGCGATTAAAATTACAGTTAGCTGTCTCAATACAATTCAGACAGTTTATTTCGGTTCTAATTTCTGAATGGAAACATCCAGGAAAAAATGGATCAAATCCTGTTTTGATAGTTGTATGCTACAATTTAAAAAAACAAACAAAAACAAACACTTCCTGGAAAAAAAACTACTTCAGTCTAGCCTTTGTTCTGCTAGCAACCAGTTTCCTGTTACTTTTCAATCTTTCAGTGGCCTTACTGAGGTTTTCTGTCCATTTTCAAAAATAAATAGGTCTCTTCTACTGTACTGAACAGTAAAAAAATGACCTTTGTTTCAATTTAACCAAGATAAACAACAGTGTTGTTTGTATTTAGCAACCTCAGCTCCCAGCTGTTGTTCAAATTTAACTCTTTCATCTCAGGGCACCTATCTCTCCTGATGATGAGCCATGGATACAGTCTTATATCACGGTAACTTCGTATTAAGGGGATGGTCAAACATTTTAAGTTAGAAAGTTTTTACTTTTCTTGCCGAGGGTTAGTTCAGAAGATTGGAACCACTCTTGTCTTTACGGTAAATAAACACTGCAGCTGAGATCTTTAGTTGTTTTCACTCTCTTTGTTAAACTAAGTTAGCCAGCTACATATTTAACATACAGATGTGACAGTTGTATCAATCTTCTCATCCAACTCTTGACAAGAAAGCCTGAATATCAAACTGTTCCTTTAAAATATAAAACTATAAAACACTTTGAATTTCAAACCTGAACCCTTTTATCGGTAAAATGAGATACCTGAGGTGGTTCATCATGTTCATGCAAAAATCTTGTACAGCCAAAATATCCATGCCAATGGAAAGACGTGTGACGTTTCAAAGTCCACAAAACATTCCTGTTACTTCACAGCAAAACAGCGTCGCAGCATTCTCCTGAACAACTGATGCAGATGAAGACTTGTTTTAACAACATAAAATGGCTCCATACAGCTCTTCTGATGAAGTCGCAGCATCCGAAAGCCCTGAAATCTTGTATATATATCCTCATATAGCCAGATTGTATGTATAGCAAAGCTAAATCAGGGCTTATTTTTGTCTTTTCTTGATAGCCTGGTTCTCTTCAGTCATTATTTACACACAGGATTCTCTGTTGGACCTCCAGAATAATGTCAGACATGGACTATGGGGAATTTTTGACTGCATGAAATCTGATTAAATGATTAGAAAAGACACTACCTCACTGTCTTGACATACTGCCTATATTAATATAGCTTTAATCTCTCTGTAACAACATCTCAAGGTCTGTTAAAGTCTGAAATAATGAATGAATGTGATGAAAATGTCTCACCTTAGCACATGAAGTGGTTCATTATCCGATATGAAATATTACATGAACTGGTGCATGTGCTGGTGCTACTGGCCAAATAATGACAGCAACCTCGTCGTGTTCCTGTTCCACTCTGGCTTTTTAATATGTGGTGGTAAGGCAATGAATACTGCTAGTTTGGTCTGTCTGCAGAGTGAAATCTTCACTAGAGTTAGTGCACAGTGTGTCAAAGTGAGACTTCACAGAAATCAGCGCTCGGCAGGATGTTCCCGTAAAACCTCTCGTGAACTAGTCTTGTGTAAAGCGTGAAAAGTCATTGCATCTGAATTGTGATCCGACTACTGCAGTTCACCTCTGCCTCCGGTGCTGCCGGGAGTCCAGGTGTTCGAGGGGCCGGAGGCACCGGGGCTGTGTGACCAAGCAGGAGCCTCGCTCTGGTCCCCGGTCTCCTGCTGGGGCGACTGGCGAGGCAGGCGGGAGCTGTGCATGATATGGGCGTCCAACATCTCCAGCAGCAGGTCATACAAAGGCACCATGTTCTTCATTTTCATGCAGTGGAGGTGGTCCATGCCTTTGTTACTGAACATTTGAAAGAAAGAAGTCATCAAGGCAGGTCATTTTTAAAGGAACATGACATGAATACATAAATTAGAGATATTACATCTCAACATTTGATACGGGGTCCTTTTACCTGACGTGGCGGATGTGCGAGAGCAGCATGAGCAGGTGGGCGAGGCGGGTGTACTGTTGGCGGAAAGTGAGGCCGGTTTTGGCGATGGCCCACACCAGAGCGTCCGTGACAGCGTCCAGGAGACACAGCAGCTTGGAGCGGCTCTGCGGCTCCTCGCTGCCCTCTGAGGAGCTGAGGCACATATCTGGTAACACACAGACACAGAAACAGTTAACAAACAGGTCATTTATGCCTTCAGTGAAAATGACAATTCTAGTGTGACTGGAGCTATTGCGCATTTTCATCTCTGGTTACTTTTGTCCCGATTAGTTGCTATATTTGTCATTATTTATTATTTATTAGTCATTATTTAAGAGATGATTGTGAGGATGGAGACCCCAGGGACACACTGGTAGCTCTAAGAATTAACAAACTACCTTCAAACAGTTTTTCGAAACATAAATTTACAAAAAAAAATCTTCCAAACAATTCTGGTGTACAAGCTCTCCTTTATTAACATAACCACTAGCATACGCTTGCTATTTAAGCTAGCGCATTTAGTAATTTCACCAACCAAAACTGGAAAATAAACAAAAATTAAACATGACGTGACCATAGAGAATTGTAGCCGTTTCTTAAAATATTCATCTTGAATGGTAAAATGTGGAAAACGGACCCATATGGACACAAAAGCAGTACATAATATGAAGAAGGTGATAATTACATGACACAACTACTTGTGATGCTTCTGGCGAGCAGCTCCAAGCAACACAGTTATGATGCCAGCAGCCAAAACCAAAATGAACATGGAGCCACGAACCCAAAGGGACGGTATTTGATAACCAGGGAACGAGACTCAACAATAAACTATTTTTCTCCAGAATCATTGACGCCCTGAAACGTTCCAAACACAGCAGTCAAGACAAGCAAATGGATCACCAAAATGACACAAACAGCTCTTACTTCTATAAAAGGTTTGAAAAGAAAATGTAGGGATGGAAGAGACGGAGCTAAAAACATGATCCGAGTTTGACCGTGCTGGTGGAGGAAAACAGAGACATTATTCAGACATTAATTACTCAACGGTGTCGCTGCTCTGGCCCTGTTCATCTTCAGACAGGTACTGCCTGTTACTGCGAGCAGTCAGCACAACCAATGACAGTCGAGCTGTACACGGTGTTCCCATCAGGGTATTCACTGCTAACTCAGATACTCCGTCCCCTTGCCAACCCAGTGCATCACACACAGACAGGATTACACACCGATAACACCTATGGTTTCATGTACTGCAGCATCACACACACACACCCACACAAACATGTTCACTCACTGGAGTTGAGGAGGATCATGGCCTTGAGGCAGACGTACTCCTCCCTCTGGAGCTTGAGCTCTCTCACCCTGGATGTGGCGGCTATCAGCATATCAAAGATCTCCAAGAAGCCCTGGACACAGCTCCCCTCTTCTCTGCCGTACAAAGACACAAACACAGCACACATTGTTTCAAAATTAGGGAGAAATCATGACTTTTGGCAAAAATGTTTCATGGACTTAAACCCGACAAAGATGCAAAAGATGGCAATGACAGAGCACTTGTTTAGGACACGAATACCATAACACTGGATGGACTTTTTCTGATACTGCAGGTTTAACCGAAGAACTGCACAAAAGATTCCTGTGGTTTTATCTCCATTTACTCAAAGTATTGTTTGATTTGCTCCACCCTGCCCAACAACATTTAAGTACCGATAAGGTGCATTAATAATCACAATCTGATAATACAATAATATAATCAGACTTTACTTTTGATACTGTAAGTAAGTTTGCTGACTGATGCTGACTGCTGAATGCAAGATTGTCACTTGCTTCCAATTAGGTGTTAAGCGTGGTTGTTGTTGTTATGTGGAAGCATCTTCCACCACATGAAGAATAAACTTCCTATGACTCATGCACTGCACCACGCTCTGCACTGTTTCCGAGCTATAATCACGAAGGACACCACAAAGGAATTTTGTTTCGTACAATGTACTGTACTTATTGAAAGAACAGGAAGCTTTGTTCTAGCTTTTGAAGCAGGTGAGCAACAGTAGATTTTCTCTCGTTACCACATGTGAGCGCAGAGGGACGTGTGAGAGACTGTGGAGGAGATACCAATTTGCACGTACACAAATCAGTTTCTCATGAATTAAAACAGACAGCACGTTGAATACATCCACATTTGTATAAACAAACAAAATCAAAAAATGCTACAATAAAGTAAAAAAAAAAAAAAAAAGTAAGATATAGTTTACGATATTAAATATTCTGCCGGTGCAAAATGTTTCTGAACAAGACGAAAAGAAATGACACTCAAATTTTGTTATTCATTACCAGCACGATCAGAATGAGATTGCGGTGGGCCGTTCACTGAATGTGGGATGGATAATGGTCTTTTATTTTAGTTCTTCATACTGTACATAAATGGAGGCCAGGGCACAGTACAACCAACACCAACATGGCTTTATCTGATGGTACAGCTGAAGGGTGACAGGTAACAGGAAGACAGAGGACTGGACAGGACAGGAATGGAGGACTCTGCCACTAACAATGAAAACAACTGTATTCTAGATTTGTGTACCTCCGCACTCATTCAAGCTGTAGTTTACATCCTTGTCTGTCCTGAGTCATAACGCATAAAACAAATCGATCTCCTTTTGTCTGTACTTCTGTAGAATGTGATGCCTCTTCACTCTGATCTTCTCTGTTTTACTGCTAATTATCTTGTGTGGCCTGCCCTCTTCCAGGTCACCATGGTGGAGAGGAGATTGTGTGGCTCGGGCACCACTTGGCGATGCCTCGGCCTGCTCAGTCGTCTCCTGGATCCACACACTTTACATATATTATAATTTGTATCTGATATTCTATCAATGCTTGTTGTTCTGTTCTGTACATGCGACATCTATTGCATGTCTGTCTGTCTTGGGAGAGGGATCCCTCCTCTGTGGCTCTTTGAGGTTTCTTCCATCGAGGTTTCATTTTCCTGTTAAAAGGGTTTTTTTTCTCAACATGGCAAGTTTTCCCTCACTCGAATCGAGGGTCTAAGGACGGAGGATGTCGTTCACTGTACAGATTGCAAAGCCCACTGAGGCAATGTAATTGTGATTTTGGGCTGTATAAATAAAATTGATTCGATAATATAGCCCATTTAGTGAAACTTTAAGGTTGAAGGAATTTCATAAAAGCTATTAAATGTACTCCTTGTTGAAATCAAAGCTATCACTCGACTGACATATACATTACAAGCGAATAATTCCAGTAAGAAACACACTGTCTTCACTTATAGACTATTTTAACAGGGGAGGATAGAGGACTGATAGAGAGCTTTGTCAGACTGTGCAACAACAATCACCTGAAGCTCAATAACAGCCAAATATTTTGTCCCAAATTTGAGGAAATTCCCTCCTGATGTTTCGGAGATATGGCATTCATGAGAATGGGATGGACTTGAGGTCAATTACTTTTGACCACCAACTTTTATCACCATTTTTGCCACATTCGAAGAAATTCCCTCATGAAATATTGCATTCACAAGAATGGGACAGATGGACGGACAACCTGAAAACATACTGCCTCCAGCTACAGCTGGTGCATAACCATAAAAAGATAATTACAGAATGTAAATAAATTGAAAACGTATATAAAAACAGGTGGTGGAACATCCACATTAATAATAGCAAACTGTCCTTTATTAAAGCTTGTGAAGTGGGGATGTGAGTTCTCGGCGATGGTACCTGCTCAGGCTGAGGTCAGGGGAGAAGATAAGTTTCCCTGGATGGTCCACTGACCTCCACATCAGTCCGATCATCAGCACCTCCAGCCAGCAGCACTCCAACAGGTGCACCTGGTCCAAGAGGCCGAGCTCTAAAAACCCTAAGAGAAAAAAACAAATAGGTTCTAAGACAAAATCCCAAATCCAGTTTGTGATCAATAGTTGACATATATTTGTCAACTTTGTGATGTTAATTGCAAACCAAATCCAAACATTTATCCAGAATTTCATGCATCAGGGCATGAAATGACGGTTACAACATTAATTTTTTGGTCACATATCCAATGTCAAGAACAGCCTGTGCCGTTATCTGATCTCAGCCAGGCAATGAGTGACTCTGCCTGTCAATAATACTCAAACATGTCACTTTAGGTTGAGGTAAAAGGTTTCTGTGTCATAGCAGCTACACTGTACAACGAGGGGAATTCAGTTCAGTTCATTTCATTTCCGTTCCATTAGTTCACAACTTTCATATTGTGCAGGGAAGCAGTCTGAATCAATCAGCGCCAGCGTGTCTAATAAACAAAAACACACTGTAATTAAAAGTCTATCACAGTTCATTGTCCACCTCCAGTTCCAAAAACATTGCGACTCAGTTTTGTAGGACTGGACTCACATGGTAAATAAAGCAGGAACAATTACTGTGTCTGGCCGGTCATTAACTCAGTTGCTCAGATGACTGAGCGGCTCTGCAGGGATGTTTTAAAAAGATGAGAGGCATACTAATATTCAGATATCTAACTCAGGGTACAATTAAAGCATTTTTATGTTGTTGTTAAAGCTGTTCTGTGTAATATTCAAGTAAAACCAATAAAATGTATTTAGCTTTTTACCCTGGACTTATCAATAGGCCTATTTGTTCATGAGTTCATGATAAGAGCTAACTCAGGAGCTTTGGAAGGACAGGAGGAGGTTGTCAAGCCAGGTTCATCAGCAGGGACCCAACAGGGAATGCAGGCAAGGAGCAGCACCAGAGTGGGCCTCAAAACGGAGCTGGGAACGAACAGTCAACAGAACTTGGCTAAGCAGCCTCCCAGTGGACATAGCTACCTGTGACCAAGCATGGTGTCTGCAACCATTGGAGGCCCGTTTAACAACAGGCAATATGATACAGAGGCGATTTACAGCAGCTCTAACCAGAACTCTGGTTCAGGGGATAACAAAGACACGGTCCGTGTCCAAGAAGCGGGAGTGGAGCGAGGTCAAGCCTCAATTAGTGCCCACCTCCTGAAGCCTGAGTAATGTTTACAATTCCAGGGGGGTTTTTTGTTATGTGTCTAAAGTCAAAAGCTCAACTCTGTGACTGGAATTTAATCATCAAAACAAACTCTTAAAAGAGTAGTTTGAAATTGAAAAGTATTTTTATCCCCTTTTTCTCACTGAGAATTAGAGGAAAAGATTGACACCACTCTTGCATCTGTGCGTTAATGGCGCTAGCGCTAAGGCATGATTAGCCTAGGTTAGCGATATAAGTGGGAGCAGATAGAAACACTATTTGCAAAAACTATTTGCTAAATACTACTAAATACTCCAGGAAGTATACCCCGACACACACCTGGAATCTTCTTGGCCCAGGTGATCATGTGAACCAGCTCCTTATCGGCCAGGTTGGTGAGCGACATCATGATGTTTGCTTCAGTCAGCGGCCGCCTCATGTCCTTCATGAGGTAGATCTCTGGGGGCTCTGCCTCCATTATCTGCTCAATCAGCTGCTTTGAAGTCAGTGTGGGAGGTGGGGGTGGGTTTAACGAACCCACTGCTGGCCCATTTAACACGCTTGGCCCGTTAGTTCTGCCCTGTGAGGACAGGCGGGTCACTCGCCTCATCTGGGGGTTCCTGAAGTTTCCACGTTCCTTTCGCATTCCTGAGAAAAAGACAGCAAGACATAAAATACAGCCCTGACATATCAACCTCTCTGAAGAACTAACAGGCAAACACTGTCTTATTTATACATCCAGCAGATATGGAGCATTTATTTTTCTGACCACCTGATGAATGTAGGTCTAATATTTACTCTTCTTCTAACTCTGTCTGTGGTCTCCATCAACTCCTGAGGGAAATATCTGGCTTTTTTACTGTGTGTAGGAATTGGCAAACAGTGTACAGTTGGTTTACAGAGTGTTTTGCTTTCTTCTCCACTTAATACAGCTGTTGAACAGATTAATTTTACGAGAAAAAGGAACATCAACATTCCCTGGCTGTTGTCCTGGAGTGTGATCTTTTTTCTCTGCATATGAAAAGGAAGGGAAATTCTTGAACAAACAAAACCCCAGGGGTTGCCTGAATTATCATGACAGGTGAAATTGAACAAATATCAAACAGCTGCTGGTTAGATTACAGAAACATCTGGATAGGATACTGACCACACTTGGTCATGCCAACGTAGTAGCATTTGTGAAGGCGACACGCCTGGCAGCTCTTACGGCGGTTCTTGTCTATAGTGCACTGATTGGTTGCTGGGCAGATGTAGTCGTTGTGTCCTGAAAGAAAGAAAGAAAGAAAGAAAGACAGAAACAAAGGGAAAAAATGACAAAATGAGATGACAAATAATTAAAAAGCTTCCCAACAGACTTGTAGATTAACAGGCATATTTCTGCTAATTCCACAAGAGCTTAGCACCGTCTCACTGCAAAATGAGCACCTGCTAAAAGATGCTAATGATAAGCCTGTGTTTTTTTTCTTTTGGGATCATTTTAAGTTTTTTATTGAACTTCAAATCTTCAGTTATACTAGCATGTTCAGTCAGTGAGTGCAGATACTACAGTTCAGATGTCAGGAAAGTGTTTCAGAATGACAACTCCAAATGTGATGTGATTCAGTCTTGTAGAAGCTCATAAATGGTTTACAAGCTACTGTGATGAGGTGTGACAGTGTTAAAATCAAGAAGGTCAGTGAGAAGAGTACATGCATGGATGGTTCAACATTTTCCATCCAAGTTCAAGATAAAAAAACATCTACAGCCATGCTAAAATCTCTGTGAAGCTGTACTTATAGACAAATGCATCCCTTTTAGCTACATGCTTACATCTTCACCGCGACAATGTTACCTTTTAGCAGGTATATGTCCACCATCATTTACCATCTTAGTTTAGCATTCCACCATTTGCTAATTAAACCATTAGATAATTGTAGATATATTTTAGTCCAGACCAAAGTGGTGGACTGATCTACACTGATATCCTTAAACCTGCAGCATAAGCCTGGCTAAAAAAAAAAAGTGTACTCTATGTGTTCAGGCGAAAACTCTCAAAAAGATACTAAATGACATTTTTGCATAAAAGCAATACCTACTATGACCTAAAAATGGTCATGAACACTTCAGAAAGTCTGGTCACTGGTACCCCTGTGATTGTATAAACACAAATACACTGTATGTTTTTGGCTCTCACTTTGGATGCTCCTCTTGAAGAAGGCCTTACACCCCTCACACGACCAGACGCCGTAGTGGTAGCCGGAGGCGTAGTCGTGACACACAGCACAGTAGTGGAGGTCCGCCTTCCCGCCTAATGACACCTCGCCCTCCTCGCTCTCCTGAGAACGCGTCCTCGCACTCTTACTAACAGGTAAGTGTGAGTCAATATTCAGATAAGCGATCTGGCCTCAGCATTCAAATCAGTTTGATAAAGTGTCCTGCATGTTACATTTTAATATACCATTAGTGATGCATAATCTTACCTGGTTGTTAACACATTGTCCAGTGGCGACAGGTCCACCCATGGACTCTGGACTGGCTGCCTGTGCTGAGGTCGAGCCTGGAGGGGGTGCAGGGGTAAGGGGGTCCCCACATGGCCATGGCTGGGCCAAATTAAGGTGGGGCTTAGTGCCTGATGGACGGAGGAGCGCACTGAAATGCCCGGTGGAGTGGCATAACTGAAATTAGTTGGACTGTAGAAAGGTATGGTGGGGAAGTCGTGGCCACGGTCAGTGTAAGGGGAGGGGATGCAGATGGGCTGGTTTGTTTCCATAGGGGAGCTGAGGACCGGGGAGAGGATTACTTGACTGTCCACCTTCTGGAGCTGGAGGAAGGGCTGATCCTTCTCTAGAGAGCAGGCAACAGCCATCCCAACCATAGACACTCTCGGTACCACTAGATTTACCACATGATCAACAAAGAATGGGCCTTAGATAGAGTCATTTTTCGTGGTGTAAAGTTCACAATACAATAAAAGAACAGTGGAGCTACCTACACACACCAGGCCACATTGTACTTTCCAGGTATGATGAATAACTTTGATTTAACTCTGCTCACAGTAAAATGCCAGTGTTGAGATGAATCACATGCTCAACCTGACAAACAGCGAGAGTCGATGCTGTGAAATGATCCAGAGGACGGTGAACACACAGGACTGCAGTCCGTCTGCTCCGGAGGAGGGAAGGTGTTCTGTGCTCAGTCTCAGTCCAGCCATGAGTCTCACATCGTTAAGTAGTAGCATGTGGAGTCAGATGTGTGGCAAACCTTTCCACCTGGAGGACGAAGAGAAAAGCACTGGTTTAGTACTGATTTTCTACTACCAAAGTGGCCCTTCATTGAGTTTGTTCTCAAACTTTGGCTGCATCTGCCAATTATTAGGTTTGACCACTTGACGCCAGTAACAAGTCCATTTGCAGAAGATAGTCAAAAAGCTCTGGAAAAAGTTAGTACGAGAACGTTGAGTTGGTCTTCCAACAGAGTGAGTTTTCTTGTATTAAAGCTGCTCACTATATCATTTTCATTCTCCTGCCCCGTTTTCCTCTTTCTGTTTTTGGCATTGCTAGGTCGCAACAAAATAAAAGATGTAACAAGACGGAAACAGACAGGGAAGGAGACTGATGGAAAGATACTTTTTACTTTGAGTACATTTCAGAGCCTGTATTTTCTTACTTTTACTTGAGTAAAGACGTTTTATCAGTACTTCACCTTTTACCAGTCTTTTTTTACACAGGTATCCGTTCTTCTACTTGAGTAAAGAATGTGTGGTGTCTGGTTAAATGATGATACCTGTTGAACTAAAATGTAGTGCATGCAAGGTGATATCTCCACTGTGTTAAAAAATGGCTAAAGGAAATGGGAAATGTGGGTGTATAATGCACTGACAGAGACAGCTGGTGGATCAATAAACAGACACACACACAGACACACACAACGATGTTCAGTCTAAGGACATGTGAGTTTACTGTTACGACAGACTCAGAGTTAATCATTTCTGGGTGGCAGGTCTCAGTCTTCAGTCAGAGCTGGTACACTTTGTCTCCTCCACCTTTCTGGCATAAAGCTCCCTCCTGGAAATCATTATTTATCTGAAGGAAAAGGGTCCATTAATCTCACCAAATGGCCCAGAGAGAAGCTGCGGTTTGGGACACCAACAAAAGTTTATAATCCGTAGGAGAAGTTGGAGTCTTGCGCTTAAGCCGTAAAATGAAGAGTGCTGAAAACTGGCAGTAATTAAAGTCACAAAGCTGCAACAAGTACAAGTGATCATTAAATATTTAGGATACTGAGGAAGGTGCCAAAGTGAATTTTCATTTTTATGATTTCTAATAAAGATGTGACTGTATGAACCACTCGAACATCTGTGAAAACACAAGTGGAGCTCTTCAAGCATGCTGAACATTACTTTCGTTGGCGACGACCTTCCAGTTTTTATATTTTTGCTACCAGCTGACTGCTTCTTACAAGAGTTTGTTGACATTTTTTAAACATAAATAGCAATTTTGTGTCTCGAATAAAAGACCATGGTCTGCATTTTTGATAGCAGCCTTTGCTTCATTGAAGAGGTGAGGACACATGATGGGTCAATTCGGAGCAGGGTGCACATACTTACAGCATCACTTTGTCCAGTCAAGGGAAATTCAGACAACAACTTTATTTAACACAGCGTTTAGCACAAAATAACACTGAACACAGACATTTTAAAGTTTAAGCTTTTCGTTCAATTTTCAAAGGCAAGTCACACAAAAGCCCACTTTTTCTGCTGAGAATTAAAGACTGGTGACAATTTGCACAAAGAATCTTAACTTTCTACCAAAGTTGACCAAGGAAGGGAACACGATTAAGTCAATACCGTTGATAGGCGATGGTAATTCACCTGAATTCGCGTATGTGTGCCCGCACCATTGAGAGAGAAAAATATGGGTTGGGTGTGACATGAAAAAAATTTAACTCCAGAAATTCAAAAGGCTTAATAAAAAAACTTAACATAATTAACTTAACATTTCAAAAATACACCAATGTGTATAGACACGTTTCCAGAGTGTCTTGATGAACCCAACAAATCAGACTGGTGAAATCCTTCAGCCCTGCAACAATTAATCAATTAATTGTCAATTACTAAATCAATTGTCAACTACTATGGAAATGTATTAAATCGGTGTGGTTATGTATATATATATATACATAAATATATAAATATAAATATAAATATAAAAATATATATATATGTGTATATATATATATATATAAACTGAGTATCTTTGAGTTGTGGACAAAACGGGACATGTGAGGACGTCAACTTGGGCTTCGGGAAACCCTGATTGATATTTCTAACCATTTTCTGACATTTATAGAACAAACAACTACTCGATTAATCAAGAAAACAGTCGACAGGTTTAAATCACAATGAAAATAATCATTAGTTATGTCCCTTAACACAGTGGGATAATTAAGCACCTAAAGAAAAGCAAATCACTCCTAAAACAGTGAAGAACACTGAGTTTTACATTCATCAGGTGGACACAAACATGATGCTCTGTATCTGCCAAATCAACTGTATAAAGGTGATATGTCGATGTTAAGTTGACAGCTTATTGCGCTGCCCACAAGTGACGAAAAACAAGCAGTTTTTAGTTGAATTTGTGTTGTAAGCATTGTTAGCATTAGTGACAGAAAAATCTTAAGATGCTAAATGCGAATAGCAACTACCCATTGGTGTGATAGTGATGCTAGGCAATGTGTTCACACTCGGCTCTAAAACTGTTGTAATTAAGCCTTCCACTGGTTTCACAGTTAGTATGGATGTTAATCGACTCAGTGATGTTTCAGACACACAATGAACAGTTTCAAAATTTATCTCTGCTGTTACAACGGTTTGGTTTATTTAATAGCTCGGCTTCGAAATGACATTGATAAACGGTCCACTTCTGGCTGATGCTACCGAGTGTGTCTTGGCACTGGGAGGACGGCTTCAAATCTGTCTTCTCTCGGTTTATCAGTTCCTACCTGACATCCAAACTGATGAATCGCCAGGAAATTAAAGAGTGCTTGCCAGCTCATCGGCCTCTCGTTGATTCATGGGGGATGATTGAATACCTAAAGTGATAGACTGCGTCACCAAAACTTCAATTACAAATGCGCAATAAAAGGAAAACAAACAAGAGAATTTGATCACGCGTGATTGTACACAATCTGCAGGTTGTACGTTGCTGACAGAATTAAAAAGTCAGAGCAGTTTAGTTTCACTACGTTTCCAATAACCTTGTGTCTGCAGCCAGTAAACTGACTCTTAAAACAAACAAGGCACTTTAAGAGAAAAGAAAGGAGATCATGGCAGGATTTCGCTTCTTTAATTACTATTTGGGGGTAAAAAGCAGATGTGATAAAGTTTTTGTTTCCTTTGAAGCGCTGACCTTGCCTTCAAAGCTCATCACTGTCACAGTCTCCACCAGCTGGCAGCTTGTGAGAAAAAACCTCCCAATTCCTCCACAGCGCTGCTCATCCTGCCGCCTCTGAAACCAGCTCACACAGACAACAAATACAGTCAAGCCTGGTTTCTTTACAGAGATGGAGTTTTGAGGTTGAAGGTTCAGCTGAGGGCCACAACAGTTGGGACTGAACAACCGTTACTCAACAACCACAACGAGCACTTCTCCCAGGTCTCTAACCATTATTGAAATACAAAGGCACAAGTTCAACACAGCTCAGAGTCGGGACATTTCCAACAGATAAGGCAGGTTTTTGTACATCTCTGATTTCAGTGAGTTGTGTTACTCTGCTCCCAGGGAATACAGAGACTCTGGGTGAAAAATCTCAATCAGGGCAAAAATACATTTAAGAGAGGATAAGGATGCCAGATTAGCAAATTAATATTGACATTATTTAAATTCAATTAAATTATAGTCCTCAGCCTTCCACTTATAGCTGCTTTGTGCGATTATATGCAGCACTAACAAGTCCACTTATTATATAATATCAGTAACAAATATTGGTAATTGCGGGTCGCAGCTTTTGGGCTTGTCTCTCAAGGGAAGTTGCTTCTTTGGGCTTGCTTCCATGACACCGGTCTCTCCTGTCTAATAACGCAAAAATGCCTAGTTTATCATGTTGCAGGATCCATCAACAACCAAGGATTTTACATTAAAATCTGGACACAGCCTTGGAGACGGAACGCTGTTCATTCCTATGAAAGCTGCTCAGTGGAGCATGAAGCCAAAATGGCTCAATTTCCCGGCGATAAAAATACCCAGACTTCTGCCGACCGAGCCGGCAAACTTCCGGTTTAGCACCCGGATAACTTGAATGGGGATAAAATTATTTAATCTTGCCGCTCTTCTGTGATGCTTAAAATAAATGTATCCACCATTTTAGAGACGCTTCTTTCACAATATAAACTTTTGGGGAAAGGTCTTTTCGGGCCAAAACCTGACGTTGTTATTACACGAATTGGGCACTACCAAAGTTGGCCATATAAACATTTCTTGTTAGTTGGCGACCTCCAGTGGCTGTAGTAATGATTACTGCTGCAAAGGAGGAAGTGAGGAGAAGTGAGAAGAGTAAAGATTGAAGAGGTCAGAGGTGGATGGTTGGGTTAATCAAGTGCAGGACTTTTATTGACTGCTGTTTGTGTCCAGTGAGAAAGCAGAAGACAACAGAAAGTTATTTTAGCGTACTTAATTAGTTAAGTTACATCACGCACATAACGTAACATAAGTTACCTTCTTAACATATACATCTGTAACCAAAGCTACAGAAGTAATGTAGTGATTTTAAACCAAACCATGGATGTTCTTCTAAACCTAACCAACTGGTTTTAGTGCCTAAACCTAACCAGATTGCAACCGTTTGATGAAGGTCCGGTCTGTCTGTCATTTTTTTAGATGTTAACATGTCATATAATCTTTGTATATGGCAAAACAAAAAAGGTACAAAATTCAGATTCTGGTCTTTCCCATAGTAGCTATGTGTTGGCTTTTTGAGGGCAGATTAAACACCAGTGAACCTCCTTATTCACAAATGGCAAACACATGCACAAGAAACGCTAACGTTAAGCATTTATCCCATCCAAAAAAATACTATAACCAAAAGGTCAAAGCCAAATAAAGTAAAAGCTGCTCCTGGTCATTAGCCAAAAGTGCATGCCTTTTAGACAAAAGCTCAAGGACATGTCCTTTTCCCAAACTAAAACTACACTGCCTCCCTAAAATCAGACGGAAACGGATGTGAACCAGCTCTGCAGAAAGAAGCCGTACTTTACTATATACAGAAAGGGAGTATGAGCGGGGATGTGAGCGGTGGTTTGTGCCAGAGAATTTGAAAAATCTCACTGAATTGTTTGCAACAAAGAAAGTAAGAAAAATGTAACTTTAAAATTGAACATGACTGATTTACCTGTTCACTGGCTACACCTACAGCGGTCTCATTCCTCAATACCTTTCAGATTCTTATTTTTTTTCTGCCCTCGGACAGAAAATAATTCATTTGTTCTAGAAAATGATCAGAGGATTGAATCAACATCTCTCTGACACTTTGTCACAGCCTTGAAGTTAAAATATGCTCCCACCGCTTAAATAAAATTAAGTTGCCTATTGTTTTGACGCTCAATTAATCATTTCAGTCGTTTTTCAAACAACAATGGCAAACATTTGTTGGTTCCAGCTTCTTTACAGTGAGGATTTGCTGCTTTTCTTTGTCATTTATGGCAATTTGAAGATGTCGCTTTGGACTGAGAAATTATGATGAGCATTTCCCACAATTTTGAGAGATTTTATAGACCAAATATTAAAAAAATGTACTGTGAAATTAATCATCAGATTAATCGATAATGAAAATAATCACTAGTTGTCACCCTTTATGCTACAAAACAAGTGGTACATGACTTCAATCTATAATTCTTATAATTAAGTCTTTCTGGGGAAAGGTTTCGTTCTGGAGCTCTAGGTAATCAAAAAGAAGTCTAGAAATATTTATGCTTTTCTCTCTTTAAGGTTACAACCTTCACAGTAAAATGATACATTTGTGAAAAATAATAACTGTAATTAAGGTTCCTAGCAAATAAAAGGAAATTTTCTCTGTGATAGTGTTTTTATTTCCCTCACAAATTCTGCCCCTTAAACGTCCTCACTTCATTGAGAAGGCAATAACTGAGTGATGTGAACTTTACAATACTTCAGCTCATGCTTTTAATCTTAAATCCTGAAATGTCAGATCATTACTCAACCCAGTAAAACTTCCTCAACTTGAAAAGTAAACCAGTTTATAGCACTTTTAAGTTAATTTCTGTTCATTTTCTTACCTTTAGGACGATAAAAAGTTTAAAGTACACTGTACTAAAACTCCCTATACATTTTAAGATAACCACAGTGAAAGCGGTCTCTAAACAAATGACATCATGCATCAAAATGACTCTAAAAAGAAAATAAAAGTTAAATTAAAATCAAGTTGTTGCATATTTGGACGTATGTATATTTAAAGAGTGAGGACAGCTGGGACAAATTTTAACTTAGATACATGAAAGGCTGCCATTGTTGATTAATCTGTTGATTATTTAGTCTATAAAATGGTGAAGAATGTCGATCAATGTTTCCCAAAGTCAGAGGTGAAATCCTCAAATGTCTTGTTTTGTCCGCAACCTAAAAGGTATTCAGTTTACTGTCACCGAGGAGTAAAGAAAACCAGAAAATATTCACGTTTAAGAAACTAAAATCAGAGAATTTTGACACTTTGAGTTTGAAACCGATCAATCGATCATCAATAGCTGGCGATTCATTTAATAGCTGACAACATCAATTATTCCAGTCAACATTGCAGCTCTAGATACGCACTTTTAATGTTGAATTCTTAAATTGAGCACATAAATACATTCCCAGAAGAGAAATCAGGCCCAGCTGGTCATCACCCAATCCAGCTCAATGAATGACTCCTTAATCAATATACAGCACTATTATGTAGAGTACAATAGAAACTAAAAGCTGACGTAGAAAATACTAAACTCTTTAGTAAAAGCGTCTTTAAGCAAACGACTTTATTGCATCAAAATGAAGTCAAGCTGTTGCGTATTTGGATGCGTGTTTATTACGAGCATGATTAATTACAAGTATCAGTATTTTGATTATTATTTATTTCTCTATTTTCTCTTGCACTCTCACTTCTTTGTCGACTTCATGTGTTGTTTGTTCTGACTGCATTAAAGAAGACAAGAATCAGTTCATCGTGATGGCATTATTTTAAAAAAAATATACCTATTATTAAGTTTTGGCAGAATAAATGCAGATGACAGCCAAATCAGCTGTTTGACTTGAGCACTTTGAAGATAAAAAGCTAAACTGTGCACAGTTCAAACAAGAGAAAATGAACATCTTGCTGTGAGCTGGTCTGTATCAGAGCAGCTGGCTGATAGCAGCAGCGTGTTTACACAGTGATGAGTACTTTCTGAAGGAGGCTTGTTTCAATGTAAAAGCCAGAAATAGACACAAATCAGGGCCATTGATTCATATGCTTATATATGTACAGATGTACTGGAGATATAGTCACATACAAAAGCAATATTAATTATCTACCTGCACAAATCATTCATATTCAACATTAAGTCGTTGCCATCTTTTTGTTGCACATCTAGAAATGATTAAATGACCCACAGCCTCCTAGCAATGAAAACACTGGATTAAAACATCTCGCCATCTTGTTAATGGTTTCTTCGTGGACTTTATTCCTTCACCTGTTAACCACTTTCAGTAAAACACACAGCTACAGGCCTTCTACTTCTTCTACGTAGCTTTAATTTCTGATCTTTGGGCAGCTGGATATCTCCTCTGCGTCGCTGCCAGCTGTATTAAAAACATTAATAAGTTGTATTAATGAATAAACGTGTTAATATTCCTACCTCTTCGGCCGGACACACCAGTTGCTGACAAAGTTGTGACAGTTTGAGGACCCGCCGCGGTGTCCTGTGCTGTTGAAGTGTGAAATGAAAATGTTTCTCGAAGCGGTGATGAGCTGCAGAGAGGACGAGCAGCGAGTGAGTTCACCGAGGAGTCCCACGACGTTCACGTAAGACTCGCGTGTGTCGCCTTCAGCCGTCCGCCCGGAGACAAACCACCGAACCAGCTGCGTTCAGGGAAAATGGCGTCAAAGCGGAGAGGATGAGGCTTACAGCATCCGGTGTGTACCTTCAGAATAAAATCCACTAACGTCCGCCCTATTCAGTCTGGCTTTTATGTTGTGTTTACTAGTTGTATAGTTTTAATATTTATGCTTATTTTAATTATTTTATAATTGATTTGTAATCTTATAGAACAAATTAATGTTTTATCAAGCTTTGTTATCTTTTTATATTTCTATCTTTTCATATACCTCAACATTTTTGTTATTATTTATTATATTATATATTTATATTATATATTATTACATATATTCGTCTTTTTAAATATTTTTTCAACGTTTGAGCTAAATCTTATCAATATTTTTCTCTTTATCATTATTACTATTATATTTTATGATATTGTTTTAATTAGTTTCCATTTTTATGTGTTGTATTTTAATTGTTATTTGTATTTTTTTATCTTCATCTTTTAGTATTTTAACCACCCATATCATGTAGCTGTCTTTGATTAGTCTCTAAATAATTTTTTTTTTATATACAATGTTTTTTTTATCACTTGTAAAGCACTTTGAATTGCATTTTGATTTGTTTGAAAGGTGTTTAGTGAATAAAGTTTGTTTAAAGGATGGATGGATGAACACCTGGCTGGGTTTTGTCTTTCTCATCTTTTTTTTAAAAAAAATCATGAGTGGTGGAAGAAGTACTTTTAACTTGAGGAAAAGTAGCAATAAAAAAGTCCAAAAATAATCAATAATGATCCAATAATCCATTTTAGTTGAGTAAAAGTACAAAAGTGTTGTAAATAAAACATACTTAAAGTAAAAACAAATAAAAACTGTAATTGTAATTAGCGATACATCATATAATGTCTGCAGCTGGTAAAGGTAGGGTTGATTTGAATTGCTTTGTATACTGCTGGGAAGCTGTATCTATGTAATACATAATCATTTAGCCTATTGGTTGATTTACATTTTGTTTTAATAATTTAATTTAAATGCACGAAGTAAATAGTAACTAAAGCCATAAAAAAAATGTAGTGGGGTAAAAAATATATAATATTTGCCTCCAATATGGGCTGGAATGGAAGTATAATATAAAGTACAAGGATCTCAGCCTTTCACTTAAGTACAGCACTTACTTAAGTAAAGTGCTAAATTGCTTTCCACCGGTGGAAATAATTTTACATCAGCACTGGCATCAAATTCAACATTATTTAATATGAAGAATATGAGCAAACTGAAAAAAGCACCAATTCAAAAACACTGAAACCTTTGGGGGGTTTTATCTGTCAGCAGAGGATGGCTTTGGAGAGTATACTGAGACTCAGTATGAGATTACCTGTTAAATGTGTGCTTTTATTTTGACGGGAACCCCTTCAGTTCCGTCTTTTGTCTTATTATATGAACTTGACCCTCCCCAGGAAAAAAGTAGTATCCCAACAACGTCAGAGTTAACCACACCTTCCTGCTTGGTCTGTTATCACTGCCCAGCCCCTGTCAATCAAACCTTAATTGGTGCTATTCAGTCCATTTAAGTGTTGCCAATCATTTAAAGTCAGACACAACAAGCAGAGATGAGAGACCAAATGATTGATCTAAAGGTTATTATGAATGTAAATATTTTAGTCTTTGACAGATAATAGATATTGGACATGAAACAAAATATGGAGCCATTCAGAGTCAGAACATCAGTCAGCTGATTGGCTGCATCAGCTAAGCTATTTTTTATAATCACCTATGTATTTTACAGCACCACGAGTCACATAAAATGTAAGAAAAACAACCTGTATTCCAGTGGAACTTTTTTTTTTTTTTTAATCTTCCTTTAAGTCTCTTCTCTTTACACTGTAACCATCAAATAAAAAATACTTTATAAATACACCCATCATGAGTAGCTTCAAAACAATAGAAGATGAACACAACAACAAAATAATGAAGAGCGTGATCCCTCCATGAATCACCCTTTACACGTTCCAGGTGCTATTTAGTCTTTTATTGTGTTCAGGTTTCTTGGAGATTTAATGTTTTGCATTTGAGCTCTTCAAATCACAGCAGGTGAGATAAATCTCAGCCAGTTTATCTTCCATTTAATATCAGCAGATCCTGCAGCTGCACTTGTTCTGATCTACCGAGCCTATTGTTGGAGACACTGGGACAGTGACAGTGTAAACGCAGCACACTGTGCCTTACAGAGCTCTGGACCAGTTCTGTGTCAACAACAGTGAAGCCGAAGTCTGACCCCTGCTCTCCTCTGAGCTCATTAGCAAAGAGTCCAGGGAGGAAATTGCTTATGATTCTGCAGCCAAGGCAGCAAACAGGCTGCAAAGTGATGCGGAAAACAAACAATGCTGCACGTACTTGATATTGCAAGAGACGGAGTGCGCAGGCAAATTATTAAGTAAACAGAGTTGCATAATCATGACTCTACTAGAGGCTGAATCGAGCTAAACTGCCTGCTTCATCAGTTCAAGTATTATTGGGAGAATGGTAGGGATACAAATGACTTAATTAGTTTTAAGACTTAAAAACTGCACAACAATAACAACCTTTTTTTTTATTTCTTCTGTTTTAAGAGTTGTCAAAAGGGGGGTCTTGTTCCTCAATGTTGACAGTAAATGAAGGTTGAACGCATTTTTTTTTGGCTTGTTTGACCTGGAAACTTCCCTGACAAGTGACATGTAAGTTTTCTGACAAGTGCTTAAAATTACACAAACACGTGTTAAGTTGAACTTCCTGGGAAGAAACAGGGTCCGATTTCGGGACTAATACATTATCGGATTGGTGCGTAGACTCACATACTTGCCTCTAACAGCATTAACAGCATTTTAGGTGGTATTGGAGGCATTTCTGATACTGGTATCGTTATCGGAACAACCCTAATACATACGGGAGGCTTCCCACTCTGACTAATGGGTAATGTGAGTTTTATTCTTGAGCCACTGACCTGACAAATAAAGGAAGCTGTTAGCCTGAGACCCGCAAAAGGGTTATCAAGACAGATCCCAGTAGAAATAAGACACACCGGGTAGGAAAAAATCTTTCAACTGACAGTTTCCTTTGTGCCACGGCAGTGAGAAGGCGAGGCTCTGAAACCACCGGCTCCAAATCTCAGTAATGTTCATTCGTTATGTGCCATCATTACAACTGAGGGTTAAAAGCCCAATTTTAAGGGCAAATTGCTCCTCAGGTGCCCATAAACCAAATGACAAAAAGACGAGAGAAGCCATAGTCACATCTTCTGGCACAATTTGCACCTTGTAACCTGCAGCGCTCTCACGTAGGTCTGGCCAGAATGTGAAGACTGTAGTCCATTACCAGGTAATGTCAAATGAGCTTCTAAAGCACTGATAGACTGCGCAGACACAAAACGTAATCACCTTAATTTGATTTTAAGAGGTGAGAAATGAGTGCATCGTAATTCTGAATGATTATCTTGACAGGTGTGACGGTGGCCTGTGACTGGGAAGAGGTTTTTTTTTCTTCAAGAAGATTACAAGAGTGAAAATGCTCTTTGGGAAACACTTATTCTGTCCTTCTGCCCTCTGAGAGAGCAGGTGTAGAGGGGGAATTGAATCTGGAGAGAGCATTCGAGGTGCAAAAGCTAATAAATGGTGCATTGTGTTCTCTATTACTTCTCTGATTGCACCGCAGAGCGTTCTTGCTTTTCTTACATGATTTTTTTTCCAGAACATTGCATTTAGATCTGAAGAACAAATGAACATGCTGTACATCACTGTGGCATAGCTGTCTGCAGGGACAAAAGAGGTCATACAATTAGCAGAGTGGCTAATCAGCAGAACCAAATGGACATCATGGTATAGAGGCTAAATAGTACGCTTTGCATATAGACGGGGTTCATTAAATTTAAATGCAAATTGTCAGGTAGGGAAGGTCTGGGGCCGTATTCACAAAGCGTCCTATAGACCTAAGAGCTGCTCCTCATGAAATTCTAAGAAAATTCTTAGAATTATGAAGTTTTCAAAGAATATTTACTTAATTAATACCAGGGGTAAACTAATTGTCGCCCTAGTCAATTATCGGGCCATTATTCAGCATTTTTCCATTATCAGTATTGCCTATAAAATAAACTGTGCTACTTTGGCTCTGATGCAGCATCCTCTCACACAATGTCCCGCCCACAACACTATCTTATTTTAAACACATCACAGGTAATAGCCTATAAACAATAATATATATATAAATATATAAATCTATAAAGTAACTAAATGTATCAAATAAATGTAATGGAGAGGAAGTATAAAGTAGCAGAAAGTGGAAATACTCAAGTACCTGAAAATTGATCTGAAAAACAGTACTTGAGTAAATTGAACTTAGATTTATTTTGTCTGTGGTTGTTTGAAGTTTTGTAAAGAAAAAGTCATTCACAAAGCATCTTAACCCTTCAAAGAGCTCCTAAGGTGAAAATCTGTAGGGAGCAGGGAGGAGGACTTTTAATAGTCTGAGAAGTTTCTTAATCAGAGGAGAAAATGGTGGAAAGACGAAGAGGAAGGAGAAATATCCTCCAAACGCCAAACGCCAGTGAGTTAATGAAACGCTACAGCTTGGATCATGCATATACATATATATATGATGATGAGCTTGTAGGCAGTGTGACCATCCCAATCGCCAGAATAAATGTTCACAATGTACATATCTGCAAACCACAGATATGTTGAAACTTTACATTTCTTTAAGTTGCAAATTTACATTTCTTTAGGGTCAGTTTTTCTGTATTATGTCGTGACAACACTGTGCTTATGGTCTGGTTAGGTTTAGGCACAAAACCACTTGGTTAGGGTTAGGAGAAGATCATGTTGTTGGCTTAATGTGAGCATCTGCATCGTAATGTGTTATGATTCACTAACGTCAGGCACGATATGAGAAGAATGAATCCCTGTTTTTGTTATCTCCGTCGCCACTCTGACTGTAAGCCTGGTGGAGAGGTGAGCAGGTTCAAATTGAGTTTTGAATTTTGTTGATGGAGAGAAACTTTTGATCACTGTTCCTCTACTTGTACTGGTTGCATGGTGCACTGCTGACATGGACACTTGTATGATTCAGTCATTTTAGTATTAACAGTGTTTATGTGCATGGCAATATATGATGATGGAAGGACAATTTTTTAGTGATTTTGGTGCGGAAACAGCTGGCACAGAGAAAGGAGAAGTCCTCTGTGCCCTAGGAGACATGGATCCAGTAAGAGGAACACAGAAGGTTCAGAATTCATAACCCCAAAGTGCTGCCCTCCGTTTTACTGCTGGGTGACTTGACTTTATGGCTAAGATGTTACATAAAGTGTATTTTACCTTATTTATGATGGTGCACGTGCCAATAATCCAAGGACTGACCCAATTTTATACTTCAGGGTTTATTAACCTAAATATCCCAGGTCCCAAACTCTATGCAAAAAGGCATCTCTACAAACAATCTGTCCGCAACAGCTCATAAACAAACAAATCAGTGGTTGTTTACCCAAAGCTGAGCATCAAAACAAGGAATCAAAACTGTCCGACCTCCAGGATGGAAGAGTGCTGCCAAGGTCAGAGGATCACGTTGACCTCTGAAGGCATGGGACCAGGCAGGAGTCACATGCTGGCAGCTTTATAGAAGTGAGAGTGGGAAGTTGTTGCTCTTATTGTGGCAACCTGGCACATGAGGTGACACTGAGGGCACCGCGTTGCATTGTGGGTAGCTGGTGTTCGCACGCTGACCAGTGTGGGAACTGTTTGTTTGCTGTAATTTAATTGTAGCAGGGATGAGTCAGGCCAGTGATGGTTTTAGATACAGGGATGTTCGGGGGAAATTCACTTGTTACAACAGCTCAAGATGCAACAAGTACAGGAAAAAGGACCGGCATGCAGCCTTGATCTCCAGGGAATATCTAACAGTTACTGTGTCCAGTTTTTCATTTCATCGTCCTTGAATCACTTCGCAACACTTTCATTTCAAGATTTTTATTCATTCTTAAACTCTTATTCGTTTATACTGTATATTGGCTTAACTCATTTGTTAAGTTTGTTTAATCCCAATGGCCAGAAGTCTCTTTTTTAGTCCATTTTTATTTCATTAGTTTCTTTCAACAAGCAATATTTATTGCATTATGATGTGAAGTCAGGAGGCAAATTTCAGTAGGGAATCAGGTGATTGGCAAGCGAATATTGTGCACAAAATAGAGGGACAGAGACTGTCATGTTAACTATTAACGTTATATCCTGGCGACTGGGCTGCTAAACAGACCTTGTGATAAGACGATTCTCTCAACTACTGCGAAGGTCAAGAACAACACAAAATTTGCTGAACTTTCCATTATTTTTTTTGTCCAGTGTGCACACTAATAATCATTAACAAGCAGCTATTTTCACTGACCTTTTAATAAATTCAAAAAACACTTAAATGCTTTAAAAGCTTTTCAAGAATTTGCATATGTGCTGCAGCAGACACTCCAATGATACAAACAGTGGAGTTGTGCTAGGGGACGACTAATAAAAGGCTGTAACCACAATTTATTCTCAACATTCATAACAACACGGATGAAGCTAAAACTTGGCAAATGGCAGAAATACAAAAAATCCTTTACCCACAATGAAAAAATCCCAGCCTACTTCTCAACCAGCCACTGTTATTTAAAGGTTTGTAGACATGTTTTCTTTTTGTTTAAAAAAATCTAAGATCCAACTTTTCTTACAAATGTAACAAAGAAAAACACTGACATTTATTCTACGACATAAAAAAAAGATTCCACCTTCCGTGAGGTTTTGACAAGCTCCTATTTTAAAACCTGTGAAAAATAACAGAAAAAGGTCCTCAACAACAGCAGCTTCTTCCCAGCTGTTTTTCACCCCATGGTACAGATGTGGCCAAACGAAGAGGAGAAAGTACATCACAGGAGGTGTTTTTGTATTGAAAGCTCCTCTCTCCTACAGAAAACACCGCTCCTGAAACGCCTCATCAGCAGTCTCACCTTTAATTCCGTGACTTTGTGACATCACAAGAAGTCACCATGTCACACGTTTGCCATACATACAGAATTAATTGCTCTGCTGCTTTTTGTGGCGCTGGCTCAAACATGTGTGAGCTGACCAATCACAGGAGCCTGGGTATTCACGAGCGGGGCCTTAAAGAGACAGGAGCTACAGTAAAACAGAGCATTCAGACAGAGGGGGAGTACTGATGTGTTTTTTGAGCACTAAAGCATGTAAACATTCTCTAGTAGTAACCCAAAACAAAAACTATGAACCTGAAAATGAGCATAATATGCCTCCTTTTAAAATAATCTGACATACAGTTATATTGTAAAAAGGTTGCTTGATCTACTAAATTCCCAATTTTTTGTTTTAGAATTGAGATTACTCAGTGGATCGTCTCCCAATACAATGGTGCACAGTTTTGTTACAATACATCCCTTCGTTCAGAATGTAAAAGACTGAAAATGTTATAGGACACAAATTGATTTGAAAAAGTCATATTATTTGTTTACTGCAGAAGTCTAATGTTAAGTCTAACTTCAGATCTAATTGTAGCTGGTGAAATGTTCTATCTTTCTTCTAAATAAGAAAAGACTAAACAATTTCCCCAAAACTATAGCAGAGACTTTCGTGTGACGGTGATGTCGAGCCGTGACTGGACCAAAGGTTGGTGATATAGTAAAAGAAAATGACAAAAAAGTTTTAACAGAGGGAAAAAGTAGGAGACAGGCTGAGATGAAAAGGCTGAAGAGTGTGTGCGACACTGTAGGTGTGTATTTGCGTGATAAAGATAGACAGATTGTACGTGTGTGTCTGTGTTTGCTTGTGTGTGTGTGTGTGTGTGTGTGTGTGTGCGTGTGTGTGTGTGTCAGTCCCTTGGATTTTCTGCTGCTGGTTTCCTGTAACAGACTGAAGAGGTTATTTATTGCTGGAGAGCGCCGTGCCTGGCATTCTCTCTCGGTACACATTGTGATGTGGGAGTAGTGCAGCTCTTCTGAAAAGCAATTAAAACCATCTGGGATAGAAAAAATAAAAAAAAATAGCTAGCAACCCAAGAGCCCACACCATTATTCAACCTTGAATTTAGAAAGATGTTTTTTAGGCCATTTTTTTATTCTGCAAGTTGTGTATAGCTTGGGTTAATTCCTGTTTGACATTCAAAGAGCAGAATAAAATGTTCTTTTCTGTTCATTTCGAGTGCATTTTTCCTTGCTTGTTCAAAAATATTGCCGAAGAATAAAGTCTTTTTAGTCCCTCTCAGCGGAGCCACATCTGTCCATCTCCTTCATTTCCTTTCAAACAAAAGCATCAGAGTTTTAGAGAGTTGGAGTTGAAGCTCACTTTGAAACCATGTTACTCAAAGATGGTGATGAAGGTTCTCAGTCTTCAACGTCTTCAAGAAACTGAAACACGTTGCCTACGATACAGATCTCAGAATAACATGTTAATTAAAGCAGCTACAAGGAACCTTTATTTTGAGTTGAGCAGCCCATGTGGACCAAAGCCTCCTGTCAGAAAGATCTGGCTAACATGTGCATTTGTTTAGAAGCAATTGAAAGAAGTAGTGTATAAGTGTCCGTATTTGTGCACATTTTCTGAAAGCTTGCAGATTTGGACAAAACTGAGTAGCACTATTGGAAATTGTGGGCGGAGTGTAGCTAATAGTTCAAGTGAGACTAGGATACAATGGCGGCCATCCGAAAGTACTGAATATTAAGTTCATCATTGAGGGTAAAGTGAAAAGAGTTCTTCATCCGCATGTTGCGATGTATTTAATGGCCTCATAGACCACCGCAGTTTACAACACTGCCTCCAGTTTTGCCTCTTTCGCAACAGGTATCACAACCTCCTCCACTGTCGCCATGTTTGTCGGCATCTCTTGACTCTGAGCTGCCCTCTAGTGGATGTAATGCTTAACACCAATGCAAAGTAACAGTCACACCGTTTAAAATGGATGAGCCTTTTGAGAGTACCAGCAACAGGCAGCATACTGGACCTTATTGTTATGTGAGTAACGTTGTGACACTCTTTGGTTAGGTTCAGGCAACCAAACAATTAAGTTAGGTTTAGGAAGAGATCATCGTTTTAGGGTTAAAATAAGAACGTTAGTTATGTAAAAGTTATGTCTCGTGCATGATGTAAGTTAAGTACGTAATGTCAGTTTGACTTTTGGTTTCACATGGGACATGAACAATAGTTTCCTGTGTGAAAGTCTAATCTGTCCACCCCAACTCCTCAATCTGCTGACTTTGTCGCTCTTATACCATCTCACCTGACTTCCTCCTTTGCTTCAGTCGTAATTACACAACCACTAGAGGTCGCTGCCTAACAAGTACTGTAAATATAGTTCTTAATAAGCCACTTGCATTGAGTAAGCTTTATGGCCAGTGAGGACAGGCTGCACTGACATTTTTCGTTTCTCAGTAATAGTAATTTTGTTGAGCTAAAGCTAAGTTATCAACATTTTCTTGTTACATGTAAGCTATTCCTTCATCATAATTAGCCAACACCAAGTAATAGACCGGTAGCAAGTAAACATATAAGCCAGTTGTTCTGCTGCTTTCTGGCAATACGTACATCTGTTGCCGTACCACCAGACTATAGAGCAGCTTCTGTCGTTATTAATTGTTTGTATTCCACCATAAATGAAACATCTACAGAGCATCAGTGACATCGGTGAGGTGAGATGTCTGCACAGAGCCCACAGGATACTAAAAGACAACAACCACCCAGCCACAGTCTGTTCACCCTGCTGCTATCTGGCAAAAGATAAAGACCACCAAACAAACCATTATAGTCATTGAATCATCTGAAAAATGCATTGCCACAAAGCTGAAAATAAGGCTGTTTTTCGTAGCTCATGAAAAGTTGACATTTTGGAGATAAGAGGTTTTAACTGGACAGCTACGGTATGTAGGTCTTATAGGGGCATCAGATTAAACTGACACAGTTTCATAGCCAGTTAAAAGTTCCTTATGGTACTTCTGACCCACAACGTCTGCTTGGTTCAACTCAGGTTCAGCTGAATCAGAGATTATTTTCCCCAATTACAGAAGCCGTCCGGAGAATCCATAAAATAAAGTGATTGTGTTTCCTCTGAGCAAAGTTAAAAGCCATTTAATGGCTCGGTCAACTTTTATCTTGCAAATGAATCATCCAATTCTGACTAACGAGTAGGAGTGAGACTCAGGACGAGTTTATGTGATTTTATCTTATTTCATGAGTTGTTGCTCCCGGACTGATTTATAGGCCTCGGTTTTGTCTCTTGTTTTATACTGTGGTTATCACAAGAGAAAGGTCAGCAGCTTCAGACATAGACATTATAAACTTATTCATGTCCCGATGACGCATAGCATGCGTGGTAGTCATTGGTGAAGGTTCAACAATGAACTACAGACCGCAGACTGATCTCAGATAATTTATTGCCAGACCGACTAGACTGTCACAAACTCTCCTCAGCTCAGGACAAAAAAACACCACACTTCAGCCACAAATATGAAACTGATCTAATGATCTGAAGAGGCCAAATCTCATCTCTTGCCCAGTGATTATTTTGTCTCAGTATTGGCTCAGATGGGATGAGACACTGAACCCTCTTCCTGATGCAAATAAATGTTAATGCCAAAAGACCAGACAAGAAAAGGGGGGCTAATTAGTGATTGGAAAAGTTCCCTCTTTTCCCTCTTGACTTCTCCCTGGCCACTTGAGGGCAGCAGAAACAAGCTGGAAACACAATCCTGACCCACAGTCAGATCACCCTCACTGCTGGACTGTGGATTTCTTTGTGAAGGACTCAGTTGGATTGTGGCGACAGTCTAAAGATGTGACTTTATGCACTCTCTCAAGTGCCTCGTCACACTCTATTTTAACTCTGGTTATGGTTTCCACCAGCACCTGAGGAAAATATACGGCTCTTTACGGGGAACAGTGTCCGACAGTCACACTTTCAGCTGCAGCAAGCAAAAAAAGACTTGAAAAACTACAGTTTTAATGCAGATAGAACAATAAGACTAATTCTGTGCAGGACTAAAGTGGCTGCATGTATTTGATTTTACAATTTAAAAGGTGCACAAATCTTATCAACCTCAGTAACAAATATTGGCTGAAGCAGAGGGGAACAACTTTATTGTTTTCTGGTGAAGACGTAGCCGCAACACACACAGGTAATGAGAAAGTCTAACTCAAAGGTAATTCCACTGATTTTACACATTAAAGAGTGTTTACAGTTCTCGGGGAGTACAACTGCATATGTGATAAAAGTAGTATAAAGCTTTTTTGTGGCTCCAGAGGAAGCTGCAGGTTTTGAAAAGCAGTCCACTGGTCTAACACTGTCACTCATCATGGACAGTTTACCAAAAAAATTTATCAAAATCCTGACAGAGATATCGCCTTTTTTATTCCACCTATTCTTCATTCTTTTTAAAACCTGGTGCCTACATCTCCCACAATGCAACTTAGCCACTGAGGGACATCACTGGATTAGATGACATGCAGCTTCCTCTGGAGCCACAAAAAGTCTTTATACTATATACTACAGTAGTACTCCCCAAGACCTGTAAACACACCTGAATGTGTAAAACTGGTGGAATTACCCTTTAACTGAAACAAGGGAGCGGTTCCTTGCATCCTATGCAGTACTACCCTGTATGAGTTGCAAAGCACTTGGATGGAACCTAAATGTATTCATGCAGCATGACAGTGCACCCTAGTGGGCGATTTGCTCACTTGCACTAAATTTTAGCCACAAATACAATGATGTGATGTGCAGTCAAGTTTCCAAATATATCACATCATCTCAACATTAAACAGCCACTATTATACACATTAGCTACTACAATACAGCCTTAATGATGAGTTAAAAACTGCTCTGGATGACTTAGAATATCTTGAGAAAACCTTCAGTATGGATGATGAGATTCTTCTGCAGCATTTAAAATGCTGCCTTTTCAAGCTTTCATACAGACACTAGAGCTTAATGTGGTTGTTAACAGTACACTCCACAGTGCATCCCTGTGCACTTCATTTATCTCAATTGACCACTAGAAAACTGCTGCTTCATCGGCTATAATAAAAATAATAAACTATTCAGTCACCTTCTGATTGTGCAATTTGCTAATACCCAGTTTGGTAATGCCTTTTTTAAGATGACGATCTTACACTCGTGGTTGATCTCCTGTTCATAAAACCTCTTAAACACAATTTAAGGGAAACCCCCAGGCCTCTTGATTGCTGCACACAGTGCAAGTGGCAATTCAGTCTGATTATCAGACTTTTGGAGATTGTTCTTAACTAGACACACACTTTCATCTCCAAATCATGCTGAAACTTTATCCCTCAAAGTGCAATATCAAAGCTTCTTATAATGAATTCCCAAAATTTTCTCATGTCTACTTAAAATATTGTTTCTGTAAAACAACAAATTAATTATTATAATTACTGTATGAGGACCTAGAAATTGATTGTACCAATAAAAGAATATATTTTTTTACTTTTTCTGTGCACCCATGTGGTGAGCAGACATCTATATTGTCTTACAAGGCACACACACACACACACACACACACACACACACACACACACACACACACACACACACACACACTAGATGCTAATACAAAGGGAGGAGTTCAGTGAACTGTAAAAACACTAATGGGATCCCTGACAATATAATTAACTAATGAGGCTGATGGAAGTGACTGCTCTCTGTCACCAGACACCCACACTCCTCTCCCCCAAATCACCCTCCTCCCACCTCACATCTGCAGCTGCTCTCTGCCTTAACAATCCTCTCACATAGAGATTCAATTCATCATCATTGTATCACTTATTCAGACATATTCTGTTTCTAAAACAATCAGTCACTCAGAAAATTGAAAATCAATCAATTTTATTTTGATAATATGGACCAGCAGCCTCTTTTCTGGTTAGTTTGGTTCTCTGACTCTTAGCAGTTATGTGTTTCTGCATAAATACCTTTTTGTTAGCAATCGTTTAATTAATTTTATTGTTTTAAGTTTGATGTAGCATACTGTCAGCCACATTGTAAGTATGAAACATGCTATAACAATACTTTTTTTTCAATATTATTATCATTGATGCATGCAAAAGTGGATTTTTTATTTTGTTTATGTTTTTGTTGTTGTTGTTGTTATTTGCTACAGTTTTAGAGAAAAATGGTGACTGCAAATTATGTTTATTTTATCCCAAAATAAGCGATTGATATTTTTCTTTTTTGTTAAATTTAGTAATCATCTAAAAAAAAAATTGACATGACTTGAAAATGAAGTAAAACCAGTAGTGCTCACACTTCAGAAGACTCCAAAAGACTCCTTGTGAAGTAACTGAAACAACTCATGTAGATCAGTCAACTAGGGCTACAACTAACAAGTAATTATCAAGTAATCTGCTGATATTATGACTATTTTCTCAATTATGATGTGAGCTAAAACACCAGATGGGCCTCTGATGATATTAAAGATGCTCCAGTGCATTTTTCACACGGCACTCATCATTTTACTGTTTTGGATCCGCTGAAAAACATCCTCCAGATTTCTTTCTTGATCGCACTTTCAGCACTTAACCAGCTGGTAAATTAATGTACTGCTCTGATCCGTTTGATTTGCTGCGTTTACCACCTGCATGTTCTGATTACAACCTGTATAAATATCAGCCTGCTGTGTGTGCATGTGTGTGTGTGTGTATGTGTGTGCCAGAGTGTACTTTTAAAGCTCTAAACCTCTGAGGCTTAAACTGCAGGTGCACAAGTTAAGTGAAACCTAATTAAATTCTTATTCTGTTCAGGATATAAGATTAACATAATTCAGAGGGCCTTTGATGTCTTATCTACTTTCAATTTATTTTTTAAGGTATGAAATAGACCCAAAAGTAAGGACATAAATCTCTACAAACAGCTTCTGTAAAAAAAAACATTTTCTCAAACAGACTCTGGTGAATCTATCCACATGATTGTTACATGTATTTGGAACCTTCCAGCTGTTTACTGATCGGCTAACTTCACTGCTGGTTAACAGTTAACCTCTCTTCACACTCGATTTCATGGTTAGCGCAACAATACCTAAAAAGCAGCGAGGAGAGGGTCAGAAATGTGTGATTGTTGAGTCGCCACCGTGGCTGTGGCCACTGCAGAAACATCACTGTCACATTGTGTTGAAGTGTCACTGAGTGACTGCAGCCACTGATTTATTGCTGAGCCACAAAAAAGGCTTCCTTTGTGTCCCGGGATAAAAGCCAGGAATGTTGGACGCTCCATTAATTAGGCAGTTTGTTGTGCTTTTGCATGGGTACACTGGTAATGATTAAACAACTATTCATACACACACACACACACACACACACACACACACACACAAATAGATGTAAACATGCAGTATGATGGTATTTTGATTTTTTCATTTCTTTGGTATAATTCTGTTGTTGTCATATTATTTTTGAAAGAAACTACCCATTACAAGTAAATGTCCTGCATTCAAAATCCTACTTAAGTACAGAAGTGGTGTGAGTAAATATCATATAATAATATATTTAGCATTGTAAAAAGTACTATAAGGTCAGATTGAGTTAAAATATTACTTCAATAAAAGTGAAAGTTACTGATAAGAATAGTACTTGAGTAAAAGTATCTGATATTAAATGTACTTTTCTGTCTTAAAATGTGCTTCTTTGTCAAAAGTACAAGTAAAAGTGAGTTATACTTATTGTTATCAGAATCTGATTGCCAAAAATAAAATAAACTAATTTAAAAATGCATTAGTATGGCTCTGATGCAGCGTGTAATCTGCAAAGTAACTAGTAACAAAAGTTATCAAAATAAATGTAGAATAAAAAGTTCAATACTTGCTTTCAAAATGTAGTGGAGTTGAAGTATAAAGTAGCAGAAAATGTAAATACAAGTGTAGAGTGTTTTAGTACAAGTACTTAAAATGTACTTGAGTAAATGTACTTAGTTACATTCCATCACTGAAAGTATTACTGGATTATTATCAGTACTGTTGCATAAACTTGTAAACAGCAACAGCACAATACTTTGTTACCAGTATTATACTGCTGTAAAGTAAATGTAGTGGAATAAAAAGCACAAAATGTCTCTCTAGCTGAGTTGAGGTATAAAGCAGCGTGAAGAGGAGTACTTGAGTAAATATTCTTAGTTACACATAAAGTATTCAAAAAGCAGACAAGTCATATACTGTAGAACTATAAACAGTTTAACCAAGTTTCTCCATTTCTCTTTGAGTTTTCTTTCCTTGACCCAATAACACTAAAGACAGGAAGCTGCTGTTGAGCCAAATGCCAAAAATAAAGTGCAACTCCATCTTTTTTTTATGATCATGTTAAAACTGTCGAGGAGAGTTGTATGGACCATTTTCCAACAGTAGAGGTCAGCAGAACCATGTGTAATTCACAACATGCTCTAACACAAGTGTGCGTACAGTACATGAATTGTGATGCCTCCTAACACACACACACACACACACACACACACACACACTTCCATCAGTCCCATGGCTGTATGTTGACAGTGCTCTCTATCCTCACATTAGTGTTCTGTCTACACAGCAGTCTGATGATTAGCAGCAGCAGAAGTGCTGACCTGCCTGCCTTCATCTGCCTTGTGCTGGACATTCAAGGCAGGATCATGGTCTACACGGGATGGTGCGCACATAGGTATGCTGAAAAAGTACATACCTTGATCAACAAGGCAAACTGATATATATCAGATATTTTCTCTAATATATATTAATATATCACACTTTGACTTGTGGATATCAGTGGTGGAAGAAGTATCCAGAGCTCTTACTTTAGTAAATGGTGTACAAAATACTCAAGTTACAAGTAAATATCCTAAAATAATACATATATTTCTGGATTAGGATGTAGTAATGTGCGAGCATCACTCTTGTTTCATCTAGTAAAGGTGGGTGGTAGCTCAGCAGTCAAATAGATGTAGTGGAGTAAAAGCACATTTGCCTTTAAAATGTAGTGGAGAAGAAGTATAAAGTAGCATAAAATGGATAACACTCTACACACACTTTCTCTCAGGCTTCATATTCTCCCCTCCCTGCAGAGTTTTTCTCGATGTCAGGCACTGATGCCTATCTTCACCATCCAAGCATGTGTGGGATGGTTCTGAGCCTCAGGTTGGCCTGGATGGCCCACCAGTTTCAACTTGTGCGTTGCTAGGCCTGTTGCATGTCTTGGTGGAGGATTTCTAAACAGGGACCAGAGGCCTGAGTCTTAAGAGTCTTAAGACTTCAAAGATGTGTTTGAAAGAAAATTCCAGTATTTTTAAACCTGTAGATGTAGATTTACATGAACATTTACATTTACCAACAGTTTTGGAATAGGTTCAATGGAGCCTGCCTCCTTGTACCTGCTTTCAAGATATAATATGTAACATTTTCATATTAAAATGTCTTAAAACAACTACAACTTTCTTGCACCTGTTTGTTTGTCAGCGGGTACGAAATAAAGTTGGCAAACAGGACTAATGCTATTTTTCCACCTCCACTTTTGGTCGTGTCAAGTCAAACCGAGCTGGTTGGACCGCCAGAGTAGGGCCAAGCTGAGCCCGCCCGCCTCCAAGCGGGCTGCGGTGACATCTCACGACTGCAGCCAACCTGTAAAAAGCATCCGTCACCCTGTAATAACTGTGTGTTGCAAATCGATACTCAACTTGTGTCTGTGCAGGAGAAAGTTGCATGCTCAGCTCTCTTTTGTAGCTTCTAACTGAATCTCTTTAGTTTCTCTTGTCCTGGTTCTTAAATCCGCTATGTTTTACTGCTGGTGAAAGTACATTTCCTGTAATGCTGCTTCATAATAAAAGCTTCTAAATTTATAAATAACCACTTTAAGTCGCTTTGTTTGCGGTGATTCTTTACTTCTACCTGCTGCGCCCAGTCAAACCGAGTAGAGCCAGGCTGGTTTATGTAATGGAAAAACAGCATAAATGTAACATTTATAAAAATTAAAAAGTTCAGTCAGACAGAATTTTATCTGCAATGGTGGTTTTTCAACAGTGAAGACAACAACTCCCATGATTCCACGCTACATCACAACATCGTCAAACTACGTCTTTTGTTTTCATTGTTTAGATTGAGGGACCCCTAGTGGCAGAAATCACATACTGTGCATTGAACCAAATGTTTTGAGCATTACACCTTCATGAGCCTCTTTCCATCCATTGTTATCTCTTTTATAAGATCTAGTTTTGTTTGTGTCGTCGACCATTGTGTTTTCTGTTGATGGAAGGGTACTTTCACAGGCTACAATGCCACAGGCTATGTTAAGGGTTACTTCTTCTCGTCACAGAAACAGTCATTTCCTTTTATACACCAGGAACTAATTCATTGTTCAACTTTACCACCTGTGTGAGAGAATCCAACAGCCAAGATGCCTCTTTCACTACATGTTTAAGATCATACTGAAGGGATAACAAGAGAAACTCATATAGCTTCAGTCATTTCATTCTCATTTCTCCGCAGATATTATCATATTCTAAAATGTTATCCCAGGCCGCTGTTTAAAAATAAACAAGCTCCCCATGAGAGAGAAATCTTCCTCCTCGCCTCCTCCTCTCTTTATTTTCTCCTCTGTGTGTGTGCGTAGTAGAAATCCTTCCCTCCCTCCGCTGGCTGTAAACTTACTGACCTGTCTTTGCTGCAGCAGGAGTGCTCATCTCTGCATTGACTCCTTCTGTGGAGAAAATCAATAAGCAAGGGTCAAAACAGCCACTG
Organism: Pagrus pagrus; assembly: GCF_965226575.1. Classification (NCBI taxonomy): domain Eukaryota; kingdom Metazoa; phylum Chordata; class Actinopteri; order Spariformes; family Sparidae; genus Pagrus; species Pagrus pagrus. The sequence continues at coordinate 17,726,419 of NC_140200.1, read as the reverse complement.
AAGGAAGGAGTATTGGTAACACTATAAAACCATCAGCAGCACAGGATTTATTGAGGTTGCAACTGGGATCTCAGCGCGACGTGACTTCACTTGTATCTATGTTTATATGATCACTGTCGTACATTTTCTTTGCATGAAAGCTTCATTGAGATGATGATAATGACTTCAAATATAAAAAAAAAAAGCAAAATGGCTCGAGAAAGACGACACACACTCTCTCACAGATGCTTGACACACACAGAAAACTTCTGATAGGCCTAATGTGAAGACATCAGCCTTTCCCCTTTCCACACATGCCTCTCACCTCTCAGCACTCTCAGCCCCTCATCACGAATGTGCCGCCGCGGAGTATCTTTGGCTCCGTGCCTGTTGGTGTCCATGCCGCACTCAAGCTCCTTATCAGGTGTCAGATGTGGGTTTGGTGTCGGTGAAGTCCCGTCCATTTCCTCTCACACCCTGCTTTTTAGCCTTATTGTATGGGCCAAATAACAAAAGAAAAGTATGGTGCTCATCGCTCTTTAGAACAGCGCAAATCTTTGAATTTTGCTAAATCATACCTTACTTATTAGTAGCATTCTCTTTTATTTACCTCTCCAAATAACACTCTCAAAACAGCAAAAAAAAAAAAAAACAACATTCAGTCATTATCTACGCTCCCCCATGCCGATGGAAACTCAGGTGAAGTTTCGTAGTCCTCAAAACATTTCTGGAAGGTGGGTGGACTAGCTCAGCCGTGCTTTGAGAGTGTAAGTAAAAGTATTTCTTGGCCATTTCTTCCATGTCTTTATTTGATAGGACAGCTTTAGTGATGACAGGAAATGGGATGAGAGAGAGGGAGGATGACATGCAGCAAAGGAATCGAGCCCTGGGCCACTGCACTGAGGGCAGGGCCTCTATACATGGGATGCCCACTCTACCAACTGAGCTACTGAGGCACCCAATATTGTCTTCTCAAATCTATTTGGACGCTTCGAGGGGTTTGTTTTTTTGGAGAAAAAGACAAACAAGGAGAAGAAACAGAAGAAAGAGATGTTGCCTCAGCTGCACAGTAAGGTAAAGGAGGTAAAATCTGAGGCGTGGCTCAGTGATTGCTTGTTTTATGAGTCAGTGTATCCACGCACACAATACAGATGGTATCATTGATGATTTTTTCTGCTGTCAGACGAGTGAATGAGTAAACTGTGAAACAGTGATTTGTCAAAGGGTCATGAACTTGAACTGCAGATCAAGACTAATAGCAAATTCATGACTTATTCATGGAGCAGAAAGTTGCTTCAGCAGTTTTCTTACAGGAGGAACATAAATGTCATTCACAGCATCCGTATTAAGAGCTAAATTTGAATCTTGAAATCGAAATTTGAATCATCGAACTTAAAGAAATGGAGCGATTCTCAGTGCTTTTGATGAGAATGTGCCATCCTGAACTGTCTGCAGGTTTTGGAAAGTCCCGTAGTAGCACAACCGTGGGAATAGGGGACATGAAAGCTTGTGTCTCAACACCAGGATAAGTGAATGAACTGTTCAGATGCGACGTTGTCTCCTCGACATTACTGGTGATTAGCTGCTGATAAGTGGGCAGGAAAAGCAGCAGACAGTGTGTGAATGTCACTAGAGGGCCTACATACAACACAGTGGTCTCAGCAGAGCTAATGTGGTCACACGCCAACACCAGTAGATCACGGAGGTGGAGGAAATGCAGGTTATTAAAGGTTTGTTTGATATGGGCAGTGGTTCCTTATGAAGGTTTAATGGAACAAATCCTCTGATTTGTTCAACTAAAAATGGATATTTTTAAACCCATTTGGCAGAATAAATGTTGGCAATGCCGTGCTATTGATCTGGTTAGGTTTAGGCACAAAAACCAGTTGGTTAGGGTTTGGAAAATATCACGTTTTGGCTTAAGACACCGGTTTTGGTCACCTGAAACACAACCAGAGATGTCCCAACTTCCCATAAAAAATATTTCTTTTTTGTTACTATAAACATGGTTGGGAATCGTCCCAAGGTTGTCCCGGAGCTACACAAAGACAATTTTGGCCATAAAAATATATGAGACATGAAATCAGAGGCAGGACTGTACAGCGAACACAAATGGTTACAGCCTGTGACAGCAGGAGCTGACTGACTTTAAACAGATTACATTATTTAAACTGATAACTACAACTAGCTAAAGCCAAGATAATACTGGAGAATAAGCAGAAGACTATCAAACATATTAAACTTATATGAGACATCAATGGGGTTTGTAGACGGACCAAGAAGTTGTCCAAATGTCAGCATCAGTCAGCTCAGCTGAAAATGTCCTCTGCATGGAACAATCATCTGATAGATACAAACACAGTTACTGGGGACAGATGTTGAGATAAAGTATAATCTACAGAAGAAAAGACCAGATGTACAGATGTCTGCATGTGGAAGGCAACAGAGCCCATATAGCCTCACGTCTGAACCCCCACTGTACAGACGCATTTTTTGTTAAGACTATAAGTACATTTATTTGGAACAAAGACAACTTTCTGTCTGTCATCAGCAGGTTCTGATTAAAGCTGAATGCATGATGACTGTTGAGGAGAGACGAAGTTTACCTGCAAGTCTGGATCTGTGAATAACCATCAAATCACTTCCCCCAAGGGTTTGTCAACCAAACGTTATGTGTCTTATAGTAACTGGATGACGGGGTTAGATGTCACATTATCTGGAAATTGTTTTTCTGTGGTGAGAATGCTGCTCTCGGTTTAAGCTGCTGATAATTCAAATGGGTATTTTAGTCAGTTTTACTTATATAGCGGCAATTCCCAGCAGAAGTTATCATCAGTCATAAGTCATCATAAGCAGTGGAAGAAGTCCTTATTATTCTTTGGTTAAATAAAAGAAATAAGACTACACTTTCAAAATACTCTGCAAGTAAAAGCCCCACATTTAAAATGATATCCTGTAGTAGCAAGAAAGTGTACTTAAAGTACTTATTATGCAGAATGGCCCATTTCAGAGGTTTGTAATATAAAATTGTATAATCACTTAAATGTCCAGTGTGCAGGGTTTAGTGGCCTCTAGTGGTGTGGTTGCACATTGCAACCAATTGAACACCCCTCGTCACACCCTTCCCTATGGTGGCCACTAAAATGCAAAAAATGCAAAAGGCCCCCTTGAGGACCAGTGTTTGGTTTGTCCATTCTAAGCTACCGTAGAAACTAGAGGTCGACCGGAAGTGGATTTCTAAAGGCGGCACCAATAATGATAGTTTGGAGCAGGAAAAAGCTGATGGCTGATTAATGATGAATGAAGGATATTTGACATTTTACAACTTTTCAATATATTGGCTGAGCTCTAGAAACTTTCGAGTGAAACGGACAATATTTCCCACCAAAGTGTAGTGGAAAGGAAGTACAAAGAAGAATAAAAAATAACTTCATAGTATCTCAGTTGTACTGACAGTACATACAGTACATACAGTTCGACAGTTCTTCCACCATTGAAAATAAGGATGTACGTAAATAAGGGGTAAATGCAAATGTTAGGAATCCTGAAACACTTAAACCTTGCCTTAAAAGCCATCTGACCCACATTTGGTCAGTCACATTGATTATGCATTGACAATTTTGAGCTGGTGGCTGGTTTCAAATGGTTTAAAAATGGGACTCGAGTTCAGGTTTGGGTCGAAAACATGCCTCAGTCCAAACCCTGAACCCCAGTAAACACACACACTTCATTCAGGCTGAGAATCTTGATCATCGGGAGGAATTTTCTCCCTCCCTTTGATGTGACTATTTATACAGCCACCACTTGTTGTCTGGAAAGTGCAGCCCTCTGCTGCTCCGTAGATCCCCACTGTACACAAGCATATAAACACGGCCCGGGCTCACGGCGCTGCCCTCCTTATCGACAGGAACCCAAAGTTCCTCCAGTGGAAATGTCTTTGTTCCCCCTCGGCTGCCACACAATGAGCGCGACTCTCTGGAGTCGGCTGAAGGCACTGCAAGCGAAGGCCTTCGCTCATTCCACACATAGCACAGCGAAGGCTTTGACCTTGGCAAGAAGCTATTAAAATGTTCTCCGTGGAACGCGTACAGTCACCTTGGTACACAAAAACACACTCCTGTATGCAGCAAAACATGTTTCATTAAAAGCTCCGAGCTTAAAAACAAAAGGGAGATCAGTAGAAAGACCGCACTGTGAAGACTGGAGGAACATTTTCTATATGTGTCCTTCTGTCGTTCAAATCCATCTCTTAAGATCTACACTACCACATCATATTGTACAAAAGGCTGCAACTAAAGATTATGTTTCCCATTGAATGATCTGATTTATTGTTCTCAAATAAACATACACCAGTTTGATTTGCACATCCAGTTTCATTCATTGTCTCTAAGTTACCTTAAGCGCAGTTTGGCATTTTGATACTGTGATGTTCAATACAAATGTGTATACAATAAGCTACTGGCTGATAGGCTGCCCCTAAAAAAGACATTGCAAATCTATGTTATTGTATTTGTTGTATTGTATCTACCATATTACATCTTCTTTATTCAGTGTATCATGAAACGTATTAATTTTAAATGTTGTATCTATCCATCAATCCATGTGTCTATTTCATCGCACCCACTTTAAGAGCCCTCATCCACCATCATACCCATCTACCCATTTATCTACCTATCTATCTGTGGTGCACTGTTCCCTCTACAGGATGGCATGACTAAACATTTGTTCCGACATGTTTGACCCTCTGCCAGGTACAAGATGGCTGCACGACAGATCGACCAGCTCAGACTCTAAAGAATGTACAACCTCCTACATACAGCATCACGCACAAGCACACACACACACACACACACACATACACACGGGTTTTCCCTAATGACTTGCCTCACGGCAGCAGTCACTTGACGCTCCACAGAGGATGAAATCCTGTTACAGCTGGCTTTTCATGATGCCTTTAACCGCATTACACTCTCCTCTCAAGTCTAGATCCAATTTCCCTATCAAACAAGGTAGCACACACGGCCACACTGGGACAAGCCTGTCTACCTTTAACGTCGTCAAAAACAAAGTATGTTTTTCCACCAGTATCTCCAGTGGCTGAGCTCTCTGGGTAGATGGGAACAGGAACTCAGTCAGACAGACAGGGAGGGAGGGGGGAGTAGTGGGTGAGTGGATAACTCACTTGACTCTCATCCACACTGGAGGATGTTTGTATGTACGAGTCCTCATAATGATAGAAAGATGTAGAATATCCTCTGAGTAAGAACATTTTATCCTTACCTGTTCACTTAGCTTGTTTAGAAGAAGGACTTGGCAGTCGTGTAAGGACATTAATTAGGTTAAGTACAGAGTTAGGCCTGTAATGAACTGGTCAAAGTTTTATTGGCTTGGTTGTCTTTCTTGCTTTTACCTCACAGAGATATCTAGCTAAAATTCTTTGTAGATAAATTAATCAAATAACAGAAGATACATTTTTTAATTCAAGCACACTATTTAAATCATTTTAAAGCAGCATGTTGGTGAAGATGCTCTGTACGACCACTGTCAGTCTCATGGATGGAAAGTTCGGTTGCTGTAGGGTGGACACAGCTTTGAGGACCAATGAACAGACGGACCAGAGCAATTAAAAAGGAATTCTGTTCAACAAACCTAAATGAGCAATGAAAGGTAGCACGGCTAAAATATAGAGGCAGGGTTAACTCTATTGAAAAAGGAACCAGCCAATGATGCCTCCCATAAGAGTCTAACAACTTTTATATCAGAGCATGGGAACCAGCTCAGAAAATGTAATGCAGCCATCATTTATGTTATAAATTCCACCTGTGCTTTTCATGCTTTGATAAGTCAAAATGTCTGCCGTGAAAAGGATCAAATAGCATGAACAGCTAATCAGCCCTTTGGCTCGTATGTACATCCTTTGGAAGTTAAGCGCCTTTTTGTGATCGGCCCCTCCCTTTGCCACGACCGCTTAACTTCCATGCCAAATTTCCGCTTTTGAAGACAAAAACTGTGGCCGCCAAAGGGTGGGGAAATTTTTGAGACTGGCCGATCAACTGACCGACAGACAGAGCGACCTACAGAGCGCCATAAATGACATACTGTGCGTTTAACTAAACTAAGTGTACGAAAGAACTCTTGAATCAGCCAACAGAAGCGGATGAATTCTGCAAATAAAAAGGTCAGTTAGTTGGATTTAACGTCCACTATCTCCCCGAGAACAATCTTAATCAAGTCTGACATAATGAGCTATAGAAAGGCACAATCAGCATTAATGATCTTTAAGGGTAGGTGGGTCCACAGCGGGTCACATTTCCCCTCCCCCCTGGTCCCAGCAGCAGAGAAACCGTCTGCTGCTGCAGCATTGGCCACATGTTCGTCTGCAGGATAAAAGGTCTTCCTTATTAAGTCAGCTGTCACATCGGGCACTTTGCCAAGTGACACATCCATCCACTCGCTATTTCCAGCTGTGCCATTATCGCTCAATGCCAACGCCGAGCGTGACCTCGCACAACCTCGATTCAGAGATTTACACCACAGTCTGATTCTTACCAGTGCTTGAGGTGGGCTCAGTGTTGCACAGTACCGGCACTCACCAATACTGTAAATCTAGACCAATCAAAATCAAAATAGACTTATCTGGTTGGTCTTTTTACGTGCATGAGCAACCATAGCTACAACCAAACGTAACTTCATGAATCGCACAAAGTTTTACTGAATGAAAGGGATCATCAGCCTTAAAGAATGCAATCAATTATCTTTAAGTGTAACTTTCAATTACCCATTCATTCAGCCATTGTAATTGAACAGATGGAGTTGACCTCTGATCAGCTTTCTAAGGTCGCGTCTGTCAAGTGTCAAGCTGACAGAATTGATTCAAGTATTGAATGGGTTTCTGATGAATTGATTTTTTTCTTCTTGAGGGTGTCACTTTCACCAATTAACATTGACACCGAGAGGAGAAACATTTAAACATTAATCAGTCTCCCACAGGGGATAACTGCATTTCTTTTTGAGATCTGGACCCTAAGATTTGTCTGGTTCCAAAAATGTTTTCTTCTTTTTATTGGCTATTTTAACAGTATTGTTTGAGTATTTGTTTGGTTTGCATCAAATGTATACTAAATACTAATTATAGGGGAGGAAAGCAAAGTGTCTCTTCTACCCTCAGCAAAAAATATCAAATATTCCCTAGTTTGAGTTTTCCACTGTGATGAGTTTGGGCTTTTTACCTCCACCAGAGAGGTTGTTTTCACTCGTGTCATGGTTGGTTTGGACAGAGATTGGGTCTCAGCCCAGAATAGACCCCATTGACTTTAGTGCAGATCTGATTAAGGGATGGATCCACTTTCTCACCTTCTGTAACATTGTGATATAAGGCATTTTTCGACATTCTCATACATTTCACAGGGAATAATGCATTGCTCTTGATGAAAACATTCAGGCACATTCAGGGGCTAGTATCTAGAGTGAGTACAAAAGGAGACTGTTGGGCCTTGGCGGAGGTATATGCTTTACTGAAAACCTTTCTAGTTTCAATTATAGATCAATCTGTTGATTGTTTTCTTGATTAGTCAATTGTTTCGTCGATAAAATGTCAGGAAAAAGTCTTGTTTTTTCCAACGTACAGTCCAAAACCCAAAGATATTCAGTTTAGTATCACATATGGAACAGAAAAACCTCAAATTGTTTGTATTTTAAGAAACTGCAACTAACGTTCTACTTATAGTTACATATTAATTTCCTGTCTAATCAACTAATCGTTGCAGCTCTAGATTATTTAATTGACGCTGCAACACACTTTTGCTGTGAAGCTCCATAAATCTTTTGTGGACTATGAAACTTTACACAACTTTCCATCAGCATGAGTTTAAAGCAGATTGAGTGAATTTTAATTTTGGGGTGAACTGTTCCTTTAACAAGCATTTTACACTATCATCTGACATTTTATGCACCAAACAATCATTCAATTAATGAAGGAAATTAATAATAATGAGAATAAATCGTTAGCTGAAGCCGTACTTTCACTGTGAGGCTGTGTAAAGGGAATGCAGAAAGTTCAAGAATCATCTCTCCTAAGAAAAATGCCCTTGAGCAAGGCACCAAGCCCCTACATGCTGCAGTTTGGTTGCTCACTCGCTAATAAAATACAAGGGCAACTAACTGACTGCAATAAACAAACTGTATTAATGTGCAGAAATGTACGAAACACATCTTATTCCCTGTGTTTTGTGGTAAAAGCTCGGTGACTATAAGTGTTTAAGATGTGGACCAGAGCTGCAGTCGAAAGCTTCAGTACGTGTTTATGTGCCGAATCACTTTCTCTTCAGTATTGGCTCAACTGTACGTGACATGGCTCAAGGCTACATATTTCTTCGACATGCCCAAACCAACCAAGGAATGTTTGATATTACAAAATCACTCATGCATTATTTCCTAAGTCATTATGGACCAGGTGAGTCAAGGCTGAGTCACACTGTAGGCGTGCAGGTATGAAAATATTCACTAAATGGCTTAAATGCACGATAGACGGTTCTCCCCTTTCTCGGCAGAACACTTGTGCTTTTCCATAACCAAAACTTTACCCATGCTAACAATCACACTAGTATGGATGTTCCACTCAAGGGCCACTTATTCGCTAATTGTAGTGATGTAAATACAGATGTTCAAAATTCATTTTTCCTGAAGACTTCTCTTCCTTGTTAGTTTAAAGTAGTTTAAGCTGAAAGTTCACTCTTGACCTTTGACCGTTACCAACATTTTTTACCAGATTTCCAATTTAAATCTGAATTCATGAAAAATTAGCAAACTCCATCTGCTGATGAAGATCATGCAATACGATTGAAAGCTCTAAAACAGCTTCCAAACATTGTAGACTTATGATTGAGACTGTTTACTCTTTACAGGATGTGTGTGTTTACATGCCAAAAGGCACATTACAGTGAATCAATAACATACAGGCTCTTTACTTTATGGACTTTGGAGGTATTTTGTACTCAGTGTGGACACTGGTGATGCTACAATGGGACATCATGGTTGTATTATATGTGATCTATTGTAAAGTAGCCTACTAGGTCAGCGTGAACAATGTAGGCCTACAGTTAAATAATATTTCCAGCTAAGGTTTTTTGGTGATGTACAAAATGTAGATAAAATGTACACATTAAAGGAGCACTATGTAGTTTTTGGCAAGACATTGTAATCAGAAGAAAAAGGTCTTCATTGACTGACTATTGTATGCCTCAACAAACTAAATAAACAAACTGAGAACAGTTTGTTTATTAACAACTGAGAACAGTTTGTTTATTGAGTTAGTGAAAAGACAAATATTTCTGAGTTTGTATTATTACCTCATTAATATTGTAAATATTAAAATTCTGAGTTGGAATTTCTTCTCCAAAAACTACATAGTGCCCCTTTAAACATCCGGCCTCCATGTCAGTCTGTCTAAGTCTTATTGCCACCGGTTATGCTCTCAATAAACACAGCCTATGTAACAGCATTTAGACCAGCTGTGCATCATAACGCACCTGCCAAATTGCAACCACAAGAAAAATAAACTCAGGCACTTACAGAGATTATTTCAGTAAGTAAGTAATACAATTACTTAACAAATACTTTCCACGAGCAACAAAACTGATTAAATGTGCAGCCTGGAGCAGAGAACGAGTCAGCCGCATTGTTAGTTACATAGCAAAGTTACGTTTTTACCAAACCCATAAACACGACTGAACAGAGCCAACACATTGATTTACATTATGCATGTTAGGACAAGCAGCAGGTACGTACACTTGGTGAAGCTGTGATCCTCCACAGCTCAGCAGACAGTAAATCCTTTGGGAAGGCTTGACAACAGGAGTAGGCCTAGAAGTGAGCGTAAAAAAAAAAAAACGTCGTCCTGAAGCAGGCTAGCTTGACTTTAAAACGCTAACATTAAACATTCATCAGCACGTGTTTACAGCAATATCACAGCAAAGTTTGAGGAGTTTAGCAGCGGCCACAGAGCAGACGGCCATATTTTAAAGGGAGCCTTGGGTATGATACAGCCAGAGGAGTCGCATGTAGTGAGGGACTGTAACTGCGTACATTTACTTAAGTACTGTATAAAAGAGTAATTCCATTTTCTGCAACTTTATACTTCCACTCTACTACATTTTGGAGGAAAAAGCCTATTGCAGGCTTCTTTTTACTCTGATACTTTACTTTGATAACTCGTAACTAGTTACTTTGCAGACTGCATGCTGCATTGGAACAAGTAGAACATTATTCATTTAATTTATTTTATCAAACTGCTGAATATCTCAGGCCAATAATTGGTCGACATATAGTATACAGTAGGCTTTATACATACATGTACATATACCTTACTTTTGATAATTAAGCACATTCAATATCAGATACTTTAAGACTTTTACTCTAGTATCACTCACATGGGTGACTTTCGCTTCCACCAAAGTAATATATTAACACGATATCTTTACTTTTACTCGAGCATGACATTTGGTTATTTTTTATAACACTGGTCACATGTGAGCGTACCAGTACTCACAGTGTACTTCAATAAAATTTTAGGTACTTGTGCTTTAGTATTTCCATTTGGACAATCCTTTCCTCTCTCGTGGACAGAAACACATGTTGGAATGTAACTAAGTACATTTATTCAAGTACTGTACTTACGTACAATTTTGAGGTACTTGTACTTTGATTAGGTATTTCCATTTCTGCTACTTTATACTTCCACTCCACCACATTTTGGAGACAAATACTGTAGTTTTTACGCCACTACATTTATTTGATAACTTTAGTTAGCAGTTACTTTGTTACTTTTTAAATTAATTTACTTCATCAGCATCAGATTAGAAAAATCCATTGATTCTGATTATCAGAGAAATATTGAATATCAAATCAGATAATCAGCCCTGCCGATAGCCAACCCATAGTATACAGTATATACATACATGTAACTATGTATAATTTACTGTTACTTGTACTTTTGATACTAAAATACATTTTATATCAGATACTGTATGACTTTTACTCAAGTAATATTCATATGGGTGGTATTTTAACACGATATCTCACTCTGGTCACATGTGGATAGTGGTCACATGTGGTATACTCTCTCACGGACATCATGCACTAGATGCTTAAGTGCTTCAGGAACACAGATGTTGGTGCTGTTCTCAGATATTGTCTGCAAACACAGAGAACATCTGTGTATCTCTCCCACTCAGCACATATTCAGTAGCTTTTAATGTTCTTGTAGAGTACATACTGTAACTTGCTTCAGAGTAGCTCCTGAGGGTATTTTTTACACTCCCTGATGTCACTCAGGCTGGGAGGTGCAAATTGACCTTGCATATCACTGTACAGGGTGTTGGGTTTGCACTGCACCCTGTCACTTGAGCGTGTACAAACAGACATGCATGGAATATGTGTGGGCTAACATAAGACGGAAAACTACAGGATGAAATCTCAAAAAAGCACAGACTGCAACACACCATCTTTCCATCTGTGCGTCAAGGTAAACATCAGATAGTCTGTGTCTGTGTGTATGTATATATATATATATATATATATATATATAGGAGATATCTATATCAACCAATAAGTTTACATGCGCTGGCATCATGTCATTGTATAGTATGTATAGTACGTGTGCATGAGTATGTATGTGTGGACAAGGGCTCCTTACTGAGTAGGTGAAGCAGATTTAAATTCACAGTTTGTTTACCCCCTCTGACCTTTGACTTTTCCTTCTGCCCTGCAGAATCCAGCATGTGTGTTTTTGATGACTTCCCCTGGCTGTGATTCGCCCGTGTTACAGCAGGGAGGCAAACCAGGCCAGTCAGTCAAGTTTGACATTTATAGCATTTTTAATATCAAGTCTCTGTCAGATTAATTGTGGTTCATTAGTATAATTATATACATTACATATAATAACTATATATTACTCTAACCATGGTTCAGAAGATTTCTACAAAACACCAACGGTATTGTTAATGTTTATGGCAAAACTTGCAAAAATGTAGTTATTTATCAATGGGAAAGCACAGAGGTTTCATACGAGTGAAAGAGGAATGAACTACATTTATGTATAAGTACCTAGCCTAACTATGTATTCGCTACCTTTTGCACATTGTAACTTAGATACCACCATGCTCTAGGAAATCGGAATTGTGATTTTTCACTTTTTGTTGCCATTTTATAAAGCAAGTGATTGATCAGTCAAATAAGAAAATAATCAATAATCAAAACCAGAATGGCACTGAATAGAGAGCACACCTCCGCCAAGGCCCAACACTCCCCTTTAATTAAATCAAGCCTAATTCAGAGTCAGATAAACATATTTAAAGAGGCACTATGTAGTGTTTGGAGAAGAAATTCCAACTCAGAATGTAATATTTACAATATTAATGAAGTAATAATACAAACCCAGAATTTTTTTTTTTTCCATAAGTGAATAAACAAGCTGTTCTCAGAGGAAAATAAGGTCCCCAGAACACTGTTTGAAGCTAGAAAGGTGGCAGGGTCCGCCACATATAAACAAAGTCAAACAGTATGAAACTGTGTTGTCCTTTAAGGTCAGTTTGTTTATTCAGTCATGAAAACAAAGAGAATTTATTTAGTTTGTTGAGGCATAAAAAAATGTCTTCCCCAAAACTACAGAGTGCACCTAAAAAACCCTCCTTGGTGGAGTTAATTATAATTAGTTGCAGCCCTATTTTCACATTTTTGAATTAAAGATGATATTACCTTTACATTTTCCACATATTACCCGCACTATACCTGAAATATCAAAATTTAAATTCAATTCAAATTTTGATTAAAGAATACTTTTCTGTATTTAGTTACCTCTCTGAGCGTAACTGCCAAGTTTACCCAAACAAATCACTTAAGTTTCCTTTTAAAACCCATTTGCCTGTTCAGACACACACACACACACACACACACTGAACAGTTGTCCCAGAAAAGCTGCTGTGGCACTGTCACACTCCCCCCGCCCCCTCTGCCAACTTGATGCCCCCCCACCTCCTGGTGCAGAGGGTACGTGTGAGAGTTACTGCAGTGGCAACACAGAGCTGCAGTGCCAGCCAACACACACACAGACACAGCCAGTACACTGTGGCTTGTTTCCCTGCCTCAGACAGCCCACAGTGCCAGCTGCAGCCCGCTGTCCACCAGCACGTGCCAGCTTGATGCCCCGTAAGAACCATGTTTGGTTTGTGACTGTGTGTCTGTGTCTGTGTGTGTGTGTGTGTGTGTTCTATGTGTGTGAGTGTTTAGAGGGACGGAGGGCTTAGCCTAAAATCCTGTAACCCAGCTGCTTCCACTGTCAGATGGTCCCAAAGACCCACATCAACAGATGTACAGAGCAGCGACAGGGAGCAGGAGCACACACTAAATACCATCTCACAGTCAGTCAGTCTACTGCAGTCTGCCTGTGTGTGTGCAGACGCTGCATGTGTGTATGAAAGAGACTGCAACCTTCCCTGCTTTCATACAGTAAAGTAAACCAAGCAGTCACGTCCTCTACGTTTCAGCTGTTTCCTAGTCTGCGAATGCTTTCGGCCATTTTGAGCTCAGTGTTCTGTAGTAGTACTACGTGTTTACAAACGCAGCACACTGAGATGTCCTTGGCTGTTGTAAGGAGCCACTTTTGGAATCTGGTGTCAGTTTACTGATGCAGTCTGGGATCAGTGGCGGGTGGAGGGGGGTACTGATGCTGACAGGCACAAAGGCAACTTGGCATCACATCACACACCTACTCTGTACTGAGCAATGGCAATAAATACACTGCTTAATGATCAGACATCAGAAAGCAGCGACCAAAATGTTTATATGACATCGCATTAGTGATGGCATCGACAGCACAGAGTAGTTTAAACACAAGGAAAACCAAGTCAAAAAAGTTTGCATTAACCTAACTATCTTTTTAAAATCAAGATCTATGCATTATTTCCTGAGAAATTAACGAAAATGTCTACGAAGCTCTTTGAGGCAAATCTGTAATTTTGGGCAACATAAATAAATTACAACTCCATATAGCAAAACATCATGCAGTCAGTTATTAATTGTTGATGAACAGAGAAAGCAGAGATGTGGACTCGTGACATTGTGACTTTAGTCGACTGTCACTGTTTTAATGACTTGCAACTTGACTTGAGACATGATGACACGATGACTCGAACAACTTGTCTGTGTTCATTTTATGTTTTAAGTTATTTGTTTCTGTTTAATTACATTTATTTCACTGAATGTTAATAATTACAATCCAAATTCAATCAATTGTCTTACTTAGATATATTGGCCAATAACATCATCATTATACAGGCACTAATGCCTTGTGTTTTCTCTTCATAAATACAGGATATGGCAGGTAAGACTTCAGTATCTTACCTGCCATATATATCTTACCTGGGGGGGGGGGGGAGTGACATGAATTGACTTGATGCTACCTGTGTCTTGACTTGCCCATGGAAAATGACTTGGGACTTGCTTGCGACTTGGACCAAATTACTTGATATACATACTGGAAAGAAAGTTCTCAACTTTTTCATAAATCCATTTCTTTATGGACTTGACTTTGTGCAGGTGGGTACGGACACAGGAAAGGACTCTCCCTAAACTGTTGTTAACAAGTTGAAAGCACACTGTTGACACTGTTGTGGGTGATGTAGGCAGCAGGTCTTGGCAAAGAAGAAGAATATGTGGGGAGAAAAGATGATATTTTGGGCTCTGCTACAACGATATTGATCTCTTGTTTTAACTGAACATCATGAGTCCTTTTAATGCCAAATTGGTGGAATACTCTTTCAAGATATCCCTTCATTGGATCTCGAGACCAAACATACTCAAAACTTTTGCCATAAAGTACATCAGACTAATTGATGTCAGAATAAATAATCAGAATTAGGAGCAGAAGAACAAATATTAGCTGGATTTCTCTGCACTGTATCCTTGTTTGGTGGTGTGATCTGACCACTTTAGGTCACATTTTGAGAAAAGACCAATAAATAATGGACACTCAATATTATCACTGTTAATAGTCAGGGACTGGGCCTTCATCCTGTGTGAGAGTTGGCACCTACAAATACAGATTCAAAGAAATGAAGACATGATGCATTTCTACAGAAACGAAACGAAATACTCTGATATCTAAGTAGTTAATGTATTTCCCTTCATAGGATCAAATGATATCGCACTACAGGAACAAATGGTTCTTAAAGAGAATTGACAGTCATCCATACATGAATATATCCGTAAACATCATCATCTCCCTCCTCCTCTCCCCTCGATGACTCCAGCACTTCGACAAAGCTCTGTAAGTCGATCCGGCCTTTCCGACAAGAGAAGGTCCTATTAGCGCCAGCCAGGAGCACCCATGGGATTCAGGAGGAAAAGTGTCCCACCCCACCACCGCTCCGCCCGGCATCATAACATTACTCATGAAACATTCACATCTTTATGTGGCGAGGATGATCACGCCATTCTCCCATTGGCGGAGGCCGGATCGGCCCAGAACAGGAGAGGAGGTTCTATTGGTGTGGTGGGAGTGAGAGTGATGGCAGGAGGCTGGTGAGGTTATGGATCGATCGATCAACGCCGTCCTCAGCCCACACAGACGAGGGCAAGGGCAAGGACTGCAGAGTTTCAGAGGATTGTTGTTCTGGTGCAAATAGCAACAGTTAGAGGATGAGAGAGTTCATTCTGGGGTGATCTGATGTGTAAATGCAAGATGATTTAGTTAAGAGACAACATAATTTCATTCACATTCACATTTGTAATAGAGCTACTAAGTTGAGCAGAGCTACATTTACAGTGCAGCTGACTTTTGTCAAGCCAGTGCTCTAATACCTAGCTGTGCAGATTGCTTTGCTTTGTTGAAATAAATGTCTCTAAGATTTCTGCAGCCACACCAGTTATATTGTTTAATGTGTTAGAAGCAGTGGACGTATGGGTCAGGTGACCCTTTGAAGCATTGGAGAACATTTGCACACTAGTTTCCTGCATTTATTCAGAATATGACAATATCCTAGTTTGATACGGGTCACGTCAACAGCATATTCTGTTTGGATATTCTGGATTTGGTCTGTCACGCTGAAGCAGGGAATGCATGAGATGGCAGGCAGGAAGTGCAGTGGATGAGGTTTTAATCAGGATCGCAGCTATAGGACGAACAGGCGAACACGAGGGAACATCGATGAAACAGAACAGCAGGATCGCAAAGACTGAACAAAAGACTGGACGTAGAAACAGATTAAACTAACGAGGGAGTGAGGTTCAGGTGGAGTGAGGCGGAGAGACACAGGTGAGGGTAGTGAATGGAAAAACACTAGGAACAGGGAAGGGGCTGACAGGCTGGAAAAACACTGGGAAGAGGGAAGAGCTGTGCAGGTGTGGAGGGAAAGCAGACTGGGGAGGAAACCCAGGTAACAGGGCTGGGCCGATTAAACAGATGCAAGAGGAGCACAAAAAACAGGAGGGAAAACAGAACACTGAAAAACCACAAGAACACTCAAAACACACCTACAGTGAACTAAATGACAGGACCATGACTTCTAATCCAATTGTAGCGTTTTCCGATTAAGACACGTGGGACATCCCAATATTATTCAGGTTTAGGAGCATTATTTAGACATGTATTCAGAGTTCAGTACATGCGTCTCCAGTGGGGTCTTTAATGCAGTTTTTGACACATGGCCTCCTGCCTGTTTGTGGTCAGCTCTGTGCGTTGCCTTGTGGAGAGTTTGCGAGGCTATGATAGAGACACATGCACAAAAAAAGCCCACATATCTGGCTGGAAGGAGAAACACTACGAAAGACTTGAATATCAACAGGGTTTTGGATGTGCACAAATATCACAGCACCGACCTTTTCACGATGGTGGTTATTCGTTAATCTGAGTTTGCGATATGGTAGAATGGGAATATTAGTGAAATATTTATTGTCATTAGCCATGTGACCAGCATTTTGGACACTAAGGTTAATTATTAAACTGTAAAATATCATGCCTCAGTTACATATCCCTAATATCAGCATCAGCATCTTCCCCCCATGAAATGATTGGTAGGGCTCCAATTAGCATAATTCATGCATGTGTTTCTGGCCAATGTTCCCAATATTCCCTTTTCTTTTATCACTGTTTTTGGTCTCCTCCGCTACCCCAAGTCTTCGGGTATGGTAAGTATGTGGCTGTTTAGCTTGCTAAATGCCAGTGGCTAATTATGTCAGCATCAAAGTTGGAAGACAAAAGAAATATCTACCTGGTGAAGGTAGGTGAACAGTTTTACTTTAAAATCTTTAAACCAAAACAATAAGCTGAAAGACGCTAAAAGTCAGTTCCGGTAATAATTCCCTGTTGGTTTCTCAATGCAAGCAACCTCTCATATTGTACAGTTATTAGTACAAAAATATTAATTACTGCAGCTTTAAGATAAGGTGACATGATAATCTAAATGTCTAATTGTAATTGGATGATGGGATGTTTTCAATTTGTGTCATGATACACAACTTTGTTGCGTAAATTAACACTGCAGATTCAATTACAGCAGAATTTTCTTAGGAAAATAAACCAAAATGTTTTTTTTTACTTAAAAAAGGAGTTTTAACTGAACACAATGGATTTACCAATGCAAAATCAGCACCTGATCCATGTTGAATACACTCAATATAAAACAGGCACACATTAAAGGTGCACTCTAATACTCTTGGTGCAGAGATCTCATTGACTGATTATGCCTTAACAAACCAAGTTAAGAAACTCTCTTTGTTTTCATGACTGAATAAACAAACTGACCTTAAAGGACAACACAGTTTCACACTGTTTTACTTTGTTTATATGTGGCGGACCCTGCCACTGTTCTAGACCATATTTTCCTCTGAGAGCAGCTTGTTTATTCAGTTATATAAAAAATAAATATGTCTTAGTTCGTGTTATTACCTCATTAATACTGTAAACATTACAATTCTGAGTGAATTTCTTCTCTAAAGCTACATAGTGCCCCTTCAAGGGTTTGTCAACAGCTGTTTCTAAAGTTAAGGATGAACTGAAGATCGATTTTTAAGCATGGATAAAAGCTCCTACAATAAGAAGTTCTGAATGGAAAAGTACGAGCATCGACATCAGCATGACAGAGCAAACTCAATCGGCTGATGAAGGATGGTCGAAAGCTCCAGCACGAAGTAAGTGCACCTTCACTTCAAAGTGTTTTGTGAACTCAGATTTCCTCTGCCACGGCCTCATCCAGCTGTTCGATGCTTACCGGACAGTTACATTTCAGTGTTGTGTACTGCAGACCAAATATTACAAGCGCCATCAAGATGTGTCAAAACTGCTTTAATAAATAACTGGGATGATTATTTAGAACAATGAAACATCCACTAAAATAATGGAAAACCTTTTCACTTTGTATAAAATTAACTCATGTCCATTGTAGAATAAAATGTATACAATATGCATATTCAGCTTTTAACACCAGCAGTGATGCATCTTTAATTCTTTATTTTGCTGTGTCCCATTTACAGAAAATACGATGGCGTTTTTGAGACAGTGACATGATATGAAAAGGGGTCATTTTGAACCGAGTTGGTAACTTAAAAAAAAACAAAAAAAAACAACAAAACAAAACAAACAAAACATCTGCATGGTAGCAAAAACATCTGCAAATATTGTTCCCTTCATTAAAGCCTTTAAACCAAACATGAAGCTAATGCATGATTTCCACATTTGACCTACTGACAGCCACATTCCTGACACTCAAAAAGAGCCACGGTGGACTGTTCTTCTTTACTTTTTCTATAAATCCTCCGTCGGGCGTTTTATTCCAGAAATCTCCGTGATAGCAAAGTGAGACGAGGAGAGCACTTTACTCAGGCGAATAAAACACGCCGCTATACAACACACAATGTTTTAAAGAGTTACTTTCCTTAATAGTGAAAACAAACCAACAACATAAAAAGATGACCATTGATTACACAAATAATGCATTGCTCGTTACATTAAGGCACCTGAAACAAAAGGGTTTGAGATGGGTTTAGAAATGGTTTGAGAGCTTTTTTAAGGCTGTGATGTCGGCAGCTTTGCAACACTACCGCTGAATTATTCTTCTGATTAAATAACAGAAAAAAGAAAAATCGGTGGCATTTCTAATAGAAAGCAAGTTAAAAATGAGAGAGTCCAATGGGAGGTAACGACTGGATCAAATACCGCAGAAGTAGAAGCTCCGCTTTCTAAGGGAAGAAAAACCCTGAAGTTGCAATAAAGTAACATCTGGCCACACCCCTTCTCGTGATGTCACAGTGGACGTTCTCCCTTAGCTTTCGGGGAACCTAAAAAAGAAAGAAGGGTCATTAAGTTAACGATTCTCGCTTTGGTGCCAGGCTGTGGGAGGTGGAGGATCAGGGTGAGTGTAGAGAAACATACTGAAACCCAACATATCTACATCTTGTGACTTCTGATGAAGAAATGCCCCAAGAAAATAAAGAATAAACTTCAGAGAGTAGATGGTGGTAGTGGTTGACAGGGCTGAGCAACGTGTCTAAAAGAAATCAGTGGTTATTCTACTCCCTGAAATGTCTTTCATTTTCTGGAGGCATTTCTTCATCAGAAGTCATACGACGTAGACATATTGGGTTATAGTGTGTTTCTCCACACATCTCCCATAGACTTCAATACAGCTGTCACCACAGTCTGGCACCAAAGTGAGATTCGGCGACGTAATGACCCTTCATTTTTAGATTCCTCGTCAGGAAAACAGTCGCAGCAACATCACTGATTAAGGAGTGGCCAAGAAGACAACTTTCTTGGAAGTTCCTGCTTTTAAAGAACAGTATGGAAGCTGTTTTCTGCCTCATTTGATACAGTTTTCCCAAATTATCGAAGTGTTGTCTGTTTTGTAATGCAGCTATGAAATGCTAAGAACACAGTCAATCGATTTGCATCTTCCGGATACCACTACAGGTTTCCTTTAATGGAGAAAATTAAAGTACAAAATAATTGGGACTTATATGCATCCAAATTAAAATAATAAAGACCAGATCTAGTAATGGTGGACCAATGAGGAGCAATGTTTTTGTTTTCCTGATGAAAGTCATTTTACAGTCAGGGTATAATGTTGAATTTCTAACTAAAAATCACCTAAGACACGGCCAAAACCGTTCATGCAACAGTTTTTCCACAAAAAAAAAAAAAGAAATGCATCGTCGTGACAAACCATATATAAACCCTTCAGAAATTCCCTCATAGGTGGTACCTCATTGTAAAGACTCTTAACTGTGGGACTCTGGATATGAAGTGTTATAAAACGTGCCTATCTTGACTGGCATAAATAAAAGGAATGGCATTGTAAAAAAAATAAAAATAATATCAGTCATAATAATAATAATAATAATAATAATAACAATAATAATAATAATAATAATAAAAATGTGACTTGTCTTTAAGTTACTTATTTCAAATATACACAGCGACTCCTTTAGTATTTACACATATGTACAGAGTATTCATTTCTGTTTTGATCAAATACCTTGAATGGCGTTGCTGTGAAATTGAACTCTTTAAATGTACACTTATATCCCTTTGAGATTTGAGAACAAGGAGGTCAAACTGGGCAGCGCGACTTGGAGCCTCGACGCGGGGCTCGTAGAAAGGCACTTGCTACCAACTCAAATACTGCAAAAAATCCTCAAACAGAGCTTTCAGCCAAGACAACTGAGAGACAGGAGAAAAAAATGGAAGGCCACATAGTAGGCACTGGGGTTTCTGTCCCCTCTCCCCTCCAGGCCAAGTGTTTTGGTAAGGCTGGCGCATATGACGGCCACAGGTGGATTGGTGGGCAAAGCCGGAAAGAGACAGAGCAAAGGGAGGGTTTCCTCTGTTACTGTGGCTGCAACAGTCCATTTCCCTCAAAACTCTTCCTTTACTGTCCCTTTAGTGTGTGTGTCTGCCCCCCCCCTCCCCACAGACACTGAACAGGAGCCCGCTGACAATTCAACAAAATCATAATCTTCTGTAAACAAAAAACATCTTTATACAGGTTGTTTTTTTTTTTTTATCTCCTTTTCGATGATTCATCGTTTCTTTAATGGTACAAATCCATAAACAAAAATTGCAGAGAGCTTCTTTTGCCTCCTGGTAACATTTCAGCTCCTTTTGTACATTATTAAAAGAAAATAAGTGAACAGAAGCAAAAAAGGATGTTCACTGTGCTCTAGCCTCCTGAATCAAAAATAATTTCAGGCGACAGTGACAAAAATATTAAATCAAAGCAAAGAACGGCTTTTTAAAACACAAAGCCTTTTTTTCTTCCCAAAAGTAGTCCAAAAATAAGAGTGGTCGCTGCCTCGCAGCTTCTCTCGCTTCCACAGCGCGAGTCCTTTGTTTAAATTTCTTATACACAATGGTCTCTGAGGTCTTTCTGACCAGTCAAGGCGGCACTGACATTTTTCCAGCGGTTGTCTTTGGGGCTGTAGCCTGGGGTCCGGTGGGGTGCTTTGAGGGGTGAACTGGAGCTGTGCAGGGTACAGATCAATCCCCCACTGGACTGCACTGCAGTCTTAGAGTATTTGCTAACGGGCTGCTTTCCCGCCTCTGCTCCACCACACTCATCCTCGAGCTCAAGCTCGCCTTCCGTCTCCTCCTCCTCCTCATCCTCCTCCTCCTCCCCCTCACACGTCCGATAGGAGGGGCCCATGAGCTTTTTGCGCTCCTGCTCGGCCTCCCTGTTGCTTTCTTTCAGCTGCTGCTGCTGACGTCCCACGATGAGCCGAAGTGGCTGCAACTGGTTGTTCACGTTGTCGTCAGCGGCTGATCTCATGTTCCTCTCACGCTCTTTTCTCCGTTTGCGCGTCCACCAGACGCACACAATGATGCAGAAGAGGCAGAGCAGGCAGAAGATCACGCATAGTACAGGCACCAGGTAATCTGTGGACATCAAGATCATGAAAATCAGTGGAAGTATGAAAATGAGGAACTGAACAGGGCCGATAACACACCCTTGTGGGACACCTATGTTAATTATTACTCACCCACTGAGGGGGGCATGACCTGTGTTTCCACTTTGACCTCAATGACTGCCAGCATGACGGTGCTGTTGTGCCGCTTGGACAAGGTGCCCACTATGGCGCTGGCTGCCTGCTGGATCAGACTGTGGTCTGGTAGATCCTCTGGCTGGAAAGACTGAGAACCAGAAAAGGAAGAAATGAGACAAAATGGCTGGCAAAATCTGTTATAAAGCTGACATAGTGTTAATGCTTAGATCATATTCTTATAGTCTAAATAGCCTAAAACAACAACTAAAAAATAACAGTCAAACACTAGAGGTTTAGAAAAGGCGAAAAGGGTTAGATAGGTTCACTTTTCCTGCCTCATCAAGTTTATCAGTTTGAATATTAAATATCTCTTCATTCAATTTATTATAGGTCGAAAAAGAGCCAAGAAAAGAGAAAAGGATCATACACAAATTCTAATTCAAGCTAATTTTGATCATTCACTTACTATCGCCACCTCTACAGCATCCTGATTCGAATTAGAGAGGTCACACAGCAGGAGAAGGTCGTGGTCTTTTGCCAAGCTTCGGGTGTCAGGAAGATACCTCAGCTCATAGCAGATGTTCTCCACTGTTGTTCCCTGCATATTCACACACATACGCACACTGATCAGCAACAAAACAAAACCCAAAGTGTGCTCAGGACTGCACGACTGCAATGAGACAAGTTCTAAGTGAAGAGATGACTCACTGGTGGTACTTTGTCTCTGTTGAAAACAAGTGTTATGCGGCCACAGCTGTTGTCCAAATGCCCGCTGTTCGGCTGGCACTTGGTGGTTGCTTGTGGAGGTGAGGGTCCAGCCATGGAACAAACCCCCCACTCATTGCACGGGGGAGAGAAGCAGGTGAGGTAGCTGTGCTCCACACACTCTCGTCCTGCCGGGCAGGCCTGCTGCTTCTGGTCCTGGCCTGATGACTGGAGCCGGCAGGGGCGACGACCACACAGCACCTGGTGTCACAGGGTCAAAATGTTCAGCTACCCTGTGTGTTGCCTATTTATGAAAACCAGCATGTGTTAATGCATTAATTCATTTGCTGTCACTGCTTTAAGAAGGGCTGTGTTACCTTTGAACACTCCACTTTGCCATTGATGCAATGGCAGCTGTTACACTCTTCCTCCCAGCGGCTGCTGTGGGGAAACTGCAGCCCAGCGTAGTGGCAAGTCTTCCCAATACCTACGACTACACACAGACAGAAACCAAGAGGAACGTTTAACTTCTGTAGCCGGACGTCGACTTTCAGAATTCTCCATTAACAAGAATCCAAACTTTGGCTCCATAAATCACAAGATGGGAGTGAATCAATGAGTTAAATATCATTTGAACAGAGATGTATTTACACTCTTGGCATCGGACTCCTGTTCTACCGAGCGGACAGATGCAGCGGAAACCGTTGATCTCGTCCACACAGGTGGCACCGTAGGCACAGGGTGAAGACTGGCACTCGTTTATATCTGTGAATGGACAAAGAGCATAAAATGTAGGTTAGGCACCAGACCCTGGATCCTGACATGTTTTACCTCATGACCTGTGATAGACAAGTACCCCAATAGCACCAATACGTCTCACAGAGATGGAGTTACGTTGGAAAAGATGTAATATGGGGAGCGTTGGCTAATTAGAAAGACGTTGGCAAGACGTCTTCCCAACGTAACTTGTACTGTTGGGACAATGTCTGCAAGACTATCTGAGTAAAGGCCTGGTCACACCACAGAGTGGCACAGCCGAATTTGTCATATCGAAGAAGGAATAACCATTCCTCTTTTGTGGAACTGGTTATATTCCAACAGAGGAGATGCTAGCTGTAGATATGCAAAACTCTTTTGAGATTAGTACAATTTTCTATGTCGTGCACGTCGTACCAATTATGTTTCATGTGATAACGATGTGGCTCTTGGTTTAGGGGTTTCCAGGGTTAGGGAAAGATCCTGGTTTGGGTTAAAGTGGTCACTCGTTTGTCACTCTGGGGTCACCATCTCAACACAAACTTCTCTGTTCCCTTGAAGGGCGGCACTGTCAAGGCAGCTCGTTATTGGTGAACTGTGTGACTCTGTGTGCCACCAATAACATAACATGATATTCAGATTGTGACTTGAAAGGCTCCAAATGAATAAAACTCTTTAGACTCATCAAAAACACCAACATTTCGCATGGCAGTCATGTTTTTGCCTCGTATTACCAACTCTGCCGATCATCTCATTACAGTCAGATCAAAAAGCGTTCAGTTATGGCGAAATAAATCTAGGATTAAACCCAAGAACTGTACAGTTCAAATCCCCACATTTAACTTCATAAATGAGCCGAGTCTCCATACGATTAACTACCAACCCATCAGCTTTTTGAGCGACACACATCAATTGTGCCTTCCCACCAGAATCACTGGGAATGTCGGCCATTGTCACCCTGATCCCACATGAACACGGCCTGGACGAGAATTCTCAAATTCAAGCCTGACAGAAAAGGTGAATGCTATCCGGCCCAGACAAAGGAGCAGAGAAGAAGAATTTCAGGGTCACTGGGTAATTTGTCTTCCGTGTGTGTTTGTGTGACTCTGAGAGTATGGAGGAGGGACGACCTCTGACCCCCGAGGCGTTAAAGGATCGAGAAAAAGGGAGAGGGCGGCGTCCCGGTCTTACATTTAGGTGTCAATGTGTCCATCTCCTCCTTGTCCTCCCCTTTTTACTTAAAGGTCTTTCCTCACTCCATCCATCCATCCTCTTGATTATACCTCATTGTTATTGCTATGTTGTATGATTGAGTACAACACAGCCTCTTCACTCACTGATTCTGCAGTCTGGTCCGGCGAAACCGGGAGCGCACTCGCACCGAAACCAGTTGACTCCGTCCACACAGATGCCGCCGTTGTAACTGAGAGAGGGAAGAAATAAAAAACGTTAAGAGCCACATCCTTTCCAGCTGCAACAAAGCACATCGTTTGTGTGTGTGTGTGTGTGTGTGTGTGTGTGTGTCAGTGTGTGTGTGTGTGTATGTGGTGACGGTAGAGGGGGGTCACAAGCCTCAATTCAACTCATCAATACAAGCCTCCACCTTTCAGATGCTAATTGCCGTGTCCAGTCCCTCCCCTCCCCTCCTCTCATCATGCCTCCTCAAAGCCGAGCTCCCCCCCAGGTCGCACGGGAAGAATGGACACGTATGCCCTCACCCCCCGCCTCTACACCCCCCACCTGCATTCACCATGGGGAAGGTGGGAGTCTTGCCCCCCCCCCCCCCAGAAAAACCTCTCTCTCCACCTTCTATTCAATATCCAAGCGCAACCCCCCCTACTCTGAGAGATGCCCCTTTGAGGCTTGATTTAAGGACAACTTCCACTGCTTTTAGCGGCCCTTCACCCCTCCAGCCTGCGAGGCCTGTGTGAAGTGTGGAGATGAGGGAGGCAGGAGGACGGGGATAAAAAGGGGGGAAAGGTTTGGTTACGCCACAGGAGTGTGGTGTGAGGGAGGAAACGGGACATACCATGGATGAGGGTTGCAGTCGTTGGTATCTGTGGAAGAGAACACCAAAAAAAGAGACATTTAGTGTTGAGTTTCTACAAAAAAAGACTCACTGTTGGTTTCCTTCATAGTTATGTCAATCTTCATATAGTGTTCGAAGCTTTCATTTTAATCTATCGTTCGTAGTTTGTTTTATTCAGAACCCAACAATTGTTTTTTAATAGTTTATTCAGTGAAAATGTAGACTGTGATGCAAAAATGATCATTCCCACCAGGCAAAACTATTTATAAAAAATATAATCTATAATCTCTTCTTCTATACCACTTGTATTATTGCATCACAGCGAAGTCCCATAACTGTGGGGCCTTGAAGTGATGGTTTTTTGAGGTACCCCAACTATCCCTTTAAATACTACTGTCAAAGTTTGCAGTCTTGGACAAATCACACATTAGCTTGTCTTTAAAGCTTCTAGCTGTATGCAGGTCATTTAATAAAATACAGTAAACCAAATAATCCAACCCACAGTCACAAAATAATCATTCTGTGTGGGTCAGATGATACTGAAGTACCTACAGCTGAGAGCATGGTGAGTTATATGCAAAGCTACATAGAGAAACGTACTTTGGCCGCAGGTTGGGCCTTCCCAGCCCTCTTTGCAGATGCAAGTGAAGGTGTCTCCTCCTCCCACACAGGTTCCACCGTTGGAACAAGGACTGGAGGCGCATGTGCTGTTCTTGGCTGTGGGAAGAGAAGGTATTAGTCAGACATCACAGAAATAGAGTAAACATCTACACAGCATCCTCACGCAGTAAATCAAAGATGACACAGGTTTTTGCAAGACAACACGACACTATAACGTCGCTATTTTCTTGACGTTATCTAACCTGATTTGTACATATCACCTCAGGATCTTAAATCATTAACATTGTAGAAACACATTGTCAGTAACATAAGGCTTGTAAAGAGTTGCTGATAGACTCTGAATTTTGTCTTGTCCCTTGGTAAGGATTTAATCCTGGTTCAGGCAAAACAAACTGACCCCTCTTCCCTACAAGAATGATCAAATCTTTAAAATGCAGAATAATATCTGAGGCATTTTAAATTCGGCAAACCCCCGTAAATCTGTAAGCTACACCATCAATCACTCGCTTCCTCGAACCTCGACAGACTCCATCCTGAGGCCTCACCTAGGTTGCATGTGTTTCCTCCCCAGCCAGGTGGGCAGGCGCAGCGGAAGGCATCCCCGTGGTCGTAGCAGGTGCCTCCATTACTGCAGGTGGTTGCGTCACACTGGCTCTCGCCTGGCCGGATTACAAAGAAACATCGAGGTCACACACCATCTTCAGGCGACTATTCATAGCAATAGTAAGACAGGATTGTTCATACGCTCAGCGCAGACATCACGTAAACATATTTCAGTTGTCAAAACATACAAAGATGTGTAGCGCGGTGGAGTCGGGGCCACAGCCGGCTCTGAACATAAACACACACATTAACACACAGTCCACATGACTCACGGGAATGGCAGGTCTTGCCCTTCCAGTTGTCGGCACACTCGCAGTAGAAGTCGTTCACCAGGTCGACGCAGCGCCCGCCGTTCTTGCACGGGTTGTGTCGGCACTCGTTGACATCTGAGGAAGATTTACATGATTAGAATTTTCCCAAACCCGTCTTTGATTTAGTTAAAAAAAAAAAAAAAAACAGCTCTACCGCAGAGATTTTGTTTAAAATGCTGCACAGACTGACTGTGAAGATGAATAACTGTATTTTGTTGGAGGCAAGGAACTCACTGAGGTCGCACAGTCGGCCCTCCCAGCCCTCCGGACAGAAGCACTGAAAGGAGTTCACTCCATCGATGCAGGTCCCTCCATTTCCACAGGGATTCTCGAGGCAGTCGTTGATATCTGGAAAAAGTCAGGTTAGAGAGACAACATACTTTCAGCAGGCCTCGAAACATGTTTTTCCATTTTTAATAAAGATTTTCGGTTATTCTTTATTTTATCTAGTTTATAAGTAATTAAATCTTCATAAAAAGTTCTACTACACACTATGATGCAGTTGTAATCAATCCAAAGTCTCCACGTACTTTCATGACAGTAGATGCCGCTGAAACCCGGCTCGCACTCGCAGGTGAAGTTTCCGGCCGGCTGGCTGATGCAGCGTCCTCGCGGACCGCAGACGTTGGAGGAGATGTGCCGCACTCCGGCCGAGTCGTTGGTTGCTATAGCAACCGTGCAGCTGTCAATGACTGCGAGACAAACAAGAAAGGTTTCATTACTTTTCTTTAATTAAACGGTTTGTTTAATATCGGTTCATGATTGCAGTCGACTTCAGTCACCTTGACACGGGGTGGTTTGGCAGTCATCCCTGAGCCGTTCACACGTCTTCCCCTCGTAGCCTTCAGGACAGGCGCAGTAAAAGTCCTGGTCCATGCTGTGGCACTTGGCCTCATTCTCACAAGGGTTTGGCTCACAAGCATCTGAGGGCGACCAGCTGGAGATCTGAGGAGAGAAAAATATCGTATTTACATTACAAACAATATATACAGATCAAATTGAAGAACTGAAACAAATCAAGGTGTTTATATTAAAAATGGATGAAATGGCTGTGGGTTCACCATCAGGTGAGACACTTAGTATTTTAGCGTCTCTCAGCTGATTATTTTCATTTTCTAAAAATATATTATTTATCCAAGCAAAGCTGTTGAAATTCTTATCCGACAATCAAAAAGTTTCACAAACTCACATGTTAGAGATAAGCAGCACCAACACACTCCTTCACAAGTGTTGACTGACAACAACAACCCTCTCCTGCCAATGAGCAGCTCCACTGGATCGGATGGAGCTATGGTGACTTGCCAAAAGTCTCCCTGACAGCAGTTGTGGGAGATGAGACGGTTTCCTTGTTATCAATCGATCTGAGCTGATCTTTGGCGACAGGCCTGCTACTGTAGACTGCTGCTGTCACACTGACTCGGTTCACCAAACGTCATCACCTCACTACAATGATTAGTCGAACAAGTGAAGCCAAATGAGCAATGGATAAAGCAGATCTAAAGTCTACGTAGGTGAGCGGCTTAACTCGGCTCAAGCCACCGCCGCTGTTCGGAGCAAATCGAAAGTAAGTGGAGCGTTGTAAAGCCTCAGAAACTTTCCCTAAGCTCATCAAGGGAATCCACGCATTCGGTTTTACATCTCTGCCCTGCTTAATCTTGCAAGATTATTGTGAGACAGAAGCCTGGCAGAAGAAGGAGAGAGAGAAAGAGAAAGAGAAAGTGAGCAGCGAAGAGACAGAGAGCCCATTATGAGGGTGAGCGTTGACTCTGGTCCAACATCATGCAGAGGCACAGTGAATATAATAAAGATAAATCATCTGTCATACCACCGTGACACAGAAAGCACCCGACTGGAGGCCGCGGTGACATTTTTTACCGTTTCTACACGCTGCAACACAGGTTGGAGTGAAAATCTCTCCGTCTATGTAAACAGACGCCTACTGTGCGTAAACTCTGAGATGCACCCCTTCGCCATTTAAGGTGCTGAAGGAGAGAGTTAAGAGTGGGGCGACAGGGTGGGTGAAGTCTGTGGTCACACTCAGTTTATTTTACTCCAAGTGTCAGGGCCAGATACGTTTTTCTCTCCTCTCTATTTGCACGTGTGTGGTCAGGGGATCGTGTCTGAGGGCAAGAGTGGCTATAAATCTTCTGCACATTAATGTAACCGGTTGCACTGTTCACGGCGGTCAGAGGACGTTTTTCATTGTAGCAGACAGGTGGAGAATTTATTCAAACCACAAGGCATCATGATTTATCTCGTGGCCAACCATAAAAATTACATTCTGCAATAAAACTTTGAAGACTTTTGGTGGTTGCTTGTACCGTTCAAAAGGATTCTACCTGTCTGCAGGAGATTTAAAAATTCATTCTTAATCACTTTCAGGTTACACGTCTATGACCTTTCATTTCAGGAGGTGGAGGGAACGGTGGTGGAGTTGCACACAGCTGCAAAGCCAGTGACACAGTTCGACACTGCGCTTCAACATTTGTAAGCGTGAAACCGCTTTATGGAAATTTCCAGCTCAGTCTGTGCCCGAACACAGCAGATATTTTTGAGAAGAAGTTGGGCCGTCTCCAGGCGCATTTCTGGTTTGTGGTATCTTAAGTCAAAACAGGTTTTTTTTCCTAACCCTAACCAGACCATAAGCACACTGTTGCCACAATATGAAATGAAAAACTGAAGCTAAAGAAACTTCAAGTTTCAACTTTGTCTGTGGTTTGCAGAAATGTACTTTGCCAACATTTATTCTGGCAATTGGATTGGATATTTTTCTCTAAATAACAAATTTCAACCTGCTGGTGGCGCCAAAAGAAAGATGGTGTATTCACCAAAATCTTGAGGATACATCACCTGGGGATAATGAACGTCTGTACCAAACTTCATGACAATCGCAACAGTTCTTGACATATTTTATACCAAACTGACGTCAGTAAAAATACAAATGTCATGTCTTGGGTGCCACACAATTCATAAACTGGCTTTGCATGATCAAGACAAGCATGTCACCTACTAAGAGAGCAAATGTGGCTCATTTCCACTGGGATTCAAGTTGTCCTTAATACTTCTGAAGTCATGGTTCAGATAAGGATCGGGCGAGAAACACCATTACACAACCAAATCTTCCCGGACTGGAGAGGAGACACTAATCGGAGAAATATGATGCTGGAGGCGTTGTAGTTTTGGCACCGCAGGGCAGGAATGTACACCGTGCCATAGCAGGCATCAGAGCTCAGTAGTATGCGGGCAGAAATCCAGCGTCACCTCATTCAGAGAGGCTCGTATTTATAGTAGAGATGCTAAAACAGGATTGGCTCCTGACCAGCAATGTCCTCCATTCAGGGCCCGAGAGACTCGGGGAAGTGTCGGTTTCCTCACTGCTAACCTACATTAGCTTCAAACACACACTTCAAATATAAAAGGCTGCAGCAAGGACACCGATATG
The DNA here is from genome assembly GCF_965226575.1 of Pagrus pagrus. Classification (NCBI taxonomy): domain Eukaryota; kingdom Metazoa; phylum Chordata; class Actinopteri; order Spariformes; family Sparidae; genus Pagrus; species Pagrus pagrus. Next base: position 17,695,944 of record NC_140200.1, on the reverse strand, counting down.
TAATGTCTATACCAAATAAAGTAATCAATTACAACAGAACTCACACCTGGGCTTGGCTCAGTGGGCTGATAACGTAAGACGCAACTTTTAGGCAGATCATAGCAATGGTTTGGCACACTGCGACGGACAGTTGGCTCAGATCACTGCTGCAATGACTTCTGCAGCTTTGCAAGTCGCTTTGTGTATATCGTCCAAATTCAAAGCTGCCAAGGTCGTATTCCTTTCACCCCATCATCATCATGGCATGCAGGAGTTTCAACAACATTTTCTTTAGATTGTTTGATTTTATTGGCATGTTTTTGCCATGACAACCGTGGCCTAGTTCAGACTGCCAGCTCAGACTCGTTTCTGGCGTATCCAGATTGTATCCGGATTGATTTTAGGAAGCAGCAACATAAACACGCGACACGAGATGTTCGAGAATCAGATCCGAGCCACATTTGAAGGTCGGGTTGAAAAACGATTCAAATCTGATGTGTACAGATGCATCTCAGTCCAGAAAGTGTATTGAAGTGTCAAATTCAGAGTGACAGAGGTGGATCCGAACGACTGGGCAACCCACACAGATGTTGTTATGTCTGGACGTTTAAATCTGATCCCATCCCTTGCAAATAACAATGTGAAAGATCTGACTTAATCTGATTCGCCTGCTGTCTGAACAAAGTCTTGCATAGTTTAGACAACTGCCTCTGGGTCTGTATGGAGGCCGCTGTCCAAGGGAGCATCCTCTGTTGCATTTCAAATGTTCTCTTGTCCATCTCCGAGACCGTCTAGTGTCTCACTTTGCTTGAGCAAGAAGTTTTAAAGCTTTGAACTTCCTGTCACAGTTAAGTGCTGCTCTGTTGACACAGTCTTGGCAGCTGTATTGAAAGTGTCAGATTTGTATCTGGTCCCCTTCTCAATTTGCTGAATTGACCTTTCATCTGCTGATTTCTTTTCTCCACTCGCATTCTGTACCAGGTACTTTTCTTAGGTAAAAATCCTCCAACATTTAGGGGATAATATCAGACTGTCACAGAACAATCAGTGGTCTACAAGTGATCAGTTCAGCTTACTTTGAACCTCAAAAAAGGTGACAAAAAGGCCAGTTAACAGGCACCATCCACAATGAAAAAAGAAAGAAATCGAGTAGAGTCTAGTCGAGACAAGCGGAGCTGTACCCTGAAGTGGAAAAAACACCTTAAAAAGGTAAACATGTCACTATAATTTTAAGTTCTTCTAAATGAAACTTATTAACAGTCACTGAATCCGCAATAATCCAGCGCTGTGAGATGTGGAACATGACACTCACCTCACACAGCTGTCCAGCAAACTCTGGTGGGCACTGACACACGAATCCGTCCAACACTGCGTGACACTGGCCGCCGTTCTGACATGGTCTGCTATCACACTTATTCCTCTGGATCTCGCAGTGAGCGCCCACGAAACCGGGAGGACACAGGCAGCGGTGACCCCCCGGGCCCTCCTACAGACAACACAAAAGAGGAAATGGTGAAACTTTTGTCTTGGTTAAAGTCTGTGCAGCAGTGCAAAGTGCAAAAGAGCTGGGTGAAGCCCGTACCTTGCATGTTGCTCCATTCCGGCACTGACCATGGCAGCCTTTGTTGCCTGAAGAGGAAGAAGAGTTGATTATTAAGAAGAACATTCAATCGTTTCCATGTAGGAATTCATTCTGGGGCCATCTTTCAGGTGCAGTCTACACTGCGGGATGTGCACAGATTAGGTCAAAGATTGGAAAAAGAAACTAGTGGAGCCAAGAGAGTGCCGGATAGACCTTTAATAGATTGTGACTGGGCATGCATCGGATCCGGAGAGAGGAACTGGGCATGCAAGTTCAGTCATGATGGCACAGCTGCCAGCTGAGTTTTGCCAAGCGGAGAAAGAAACGGGTTACCACATGTGGGAAAAGTGAGTGAAGATAAACTACACCTAAGCTGCGTGTCCTGGAAGTGAGAGGTTTTAAAATGGCCAGAGGGAGAGGACACCAGTGGAAGGACAGAAATGTAGAAGTGACTTTTAAAAAGAAATACTGACTGATGTCACAGTTCTGTCCGGACCATCCCCGAAAACAGTCGCAGTGATATCCGCCAATCAAATTTTTGCAAGAGCGAGCGTTCACACAGGGCTTCCCTGCACACTCGTTTGCATCTGTGAAGGCAGGATGTAGAAGGAGACCGAGTCCATCAATTGAAACAAACCAAGGAGAGGACACAGAGGAAGAAAAGAGACCAGAAATTCAACCTTTGAAGCCTCGCTAATGCCAAAATGACAGAACTGGCACCATTTCTGCTGCAGAATCAAAAGGTTGGAGCCATGTCTGAGCACACACTGGAGCCAGAGACTGTTTTTTTAAATAATACCTTTTTAAAAATCAATTAACTTGTAAGTGTGCTCACTTGCATTTTAAAAAGGGACATTCACAGTCACATAAACCATTTGTTGTATGTTGGTAAATGTAGAATCCAGTGTTTTTGGAGCTTGATCTTTTCTAGGGAGTAGAAGTCAGAACACCTCAGCAGCTGTTGATTCAATTTAAAATGATCTGCGAGTCCTGAAACTTCATTAGATCGCTGCACTACTCCTTCAACTTCTTTTAACTTCTTTTCAAGTTTGTCAAATACAGAATGATTCAACCTGTAGTTTATGGACACGTTAGGGTAGGACAGTCTAAGATGTAGTGATCTTTTTCTTCTCCTCCATCGGATTGTGTAGAAGCTGCGCTTATCAAATCAATAAAAACCATTTGGCTTTGCAGTATTGGCTGTGTTACTTGCCCGTATCCTCAATGTCGGTCGACAGCCAATAATACAAATCCCGCTATATATCGTGCATCCCGAGAAAGCACAGTTAGGAAGCTAGAAGCAGAATGTTCAGCATTTGTGACTGAAAAAAACCTTGGCCTCCGGTGACCTGGGCCATCACCCTCATTACTCTCCTCCCCAGTAGTTACTGCCTTTGGTCTGTACTGTAAGCTGTCCAATAAAGGCTCAAAAACCTGCTGTTGCCAGTTAGCGAAACTATAAACCCATTTTTTTTTTGTACTGGCAGCAAATTTCAGTTATACACTGTGTGGCATTTCCTGCTGTGTGACAGATTGAAGGAGAATTTCTTGGTGAGCCCGTATCACCGGGTCCTGTGTGGAAAACCCAACCATCAAGTCCTCTAAAAAGTGTCACAGCAAAGCCTCTGAGAAACGACCGCTGACAGTTTTCATCTGTTCGACGCGGATGAAATGTCTGCTAACAGCACAGCTTCTTCCACAAACGTTCAGCACATCCAAACACATCAAAAGTGTTGCAACAAAGAAAAGAAAACGCAGCGCTGCTCAAATATTCAAAGGAAAGGGGTGGGGGGGCAGTCTGCAGGGAGTCCTGCTGTGCTCACTCACACACACACACACGCATACACACACACCTGTCTTCTCTCTGTAACCCTAAACTACACACACACGCACACACACACTCACACAATTGCCAGGTAAGACAGGAGGCCAATGGCTGCCTGTAAGCCGAGATCTGAGCTGGTAAGATGACACTGAACTCTTGGGATCTCTTTCCTACCTTCACCCTCTCACACACACATTCACACACACACACACACACACACACACACACACACACACACACACAACCCAACTTTGTTTACCGGTCGTAATCCATTTCCTGGCTTCATGCCGGTCACGTCCGCTTCTCGGGATGGCAGCGATATAGAAACGAATGCCACCGCCGGCGACAAACAAACAGCCGGATATAGACACGCTCGTACGGTGGCTCATAAAGTCATTGAGAGAAAAAAAAAAAGAAAAGATCCCTGCAGCTGCCAGCTCGTCCAGGATATTGACAGCTTGTACTCAGGCCACGGTGCTCAGGTTGCTGGTTGGAAAACACAGTTATCCTGAGCGGCGAGCAGTGCTGTGTGTGTCTCAGAGGTCTTATTTGTTGTAACAGGAAAGAAAACATACCTTCTGTTTGCCAAAAAATCCTGAACACAGGAAATCCTATTTTTTTTTAAACAACCTCTGGTGAGAGGTGCACGAACAAAGTAAAAATGTGCGTGTGTAGGTGTAGTTATTGAAAACCTACCTATCTGGCAGGTCTTTCCCTCCCACTGTGGAGGACACACACACTCGAAGCCGTCCTCCAGGTCGATGCATGTTCCACCCTGAGCACACGGACCGGAGGCACACTCGTCCAAATCTGAGAAAACACACACACACACACTTTGACTCAGTCTCCTCTTCTTTCCAACCACATATGAAGGAAGCGTTGGACTTTATTTAGACTTTGAGAAGCAGAAATTCATCTCCAAATGAAGATAGATCCGTAGTGCAGCGACTCACTGTTGGCACAGGTCGGACCCTCCCAGCCCGGAGGACACTGGCACTCGAAACCATCGGGAACCTCGTGGCATGTACCGCCGTTGGCGCACGGGTTGGAAACACAGGCGTGCTCGGCTGATGGTAAACAGAGATGGGGAATGCTCTTCAGTCATTTCCAGTGAATGATGTATGGCATCGTTTGTCAATGCCACATATAAAGTGAAGCTGGTATGTTTTGAAGCTGCAATGTTAAGTTGAGTAATCACTTCGCCGATCGCTGTGAAACGAATCAACATTTGCAGGTTCCAGCTTGTTAGATTTAAGGATCTTTGTCATTTATTACAAGGATGTTGGAAAAAAGAAGCAAGAATTTTTGGGCTGTTTTTAAATAATCTGCAGATTAATCGATAAATAAAAAATGATAAGTAGTTGCAGCTCTAATATGTTTTGATAATTTCATTCATTGCTTGCTAATATTGTACAGATCCTCCAAGTGCTAGTGAAGAGTTTTTTCCCCACTTACTACTGATTATTCAGACGATTATACTCTGAATTAATCGATTAACTGTTTGATGTACAAAGTGTCAAGAAACGATTTCTCAAAGCTCAAGATGATGTCTTTATCTTTATCCAACTAAAAGTCCAAAACTAAAATAGATTCTGTTTACAATCATATCAGTAAAAGGAAAGCAGAACCAAGAATCAACAATTTTAACTTTTTTTGTTGATAAAGCACATTTTTTGCAGCTTCACAGTAATAATGAATGTGACAGAACAAGAGCAAAAAAAAAAAAAAGAGGGAACATTGTGTACATGGCATGAGGCCCGTCTCGACTGTGGCTTCTCTCTCACCTATGCGACAGGTCTTGCCCGAGTATCCCGGCGGACAGGCGCAGTGGTACTCGTCAGGCTCGGTGTTCATGCAGGTTCCTCCGTTCAAACAAGGGTGGTGGCGACCGCAGTAATTCAGATCTGGAGGCAGACACAGCGAGAAATTAATTCAGTGCTGGACCAAAATTTCCAAATTAGATCTCAGACAGGCACAACATGAATTCATCCATCCTGCCTGAGTTCTCTGCAATAAGGACTCTGATCTCTACAGTATAACCCCTGCATCTCTGCATCATGATGCTAAATATGCAGCTTTCTCTGACCATCTACCATGAACATACTGTGTTTCTTATTTACTGTGTGATGCAATCCTGACACATAAAGTGCTGAAACAAAGTTAAAGATGCTACGCAGGTTTTTTTCAATTCATTTGCATTTCAATCCACTACCATTACCCGAACGTTACGAGTTCGGAACAGTGACTCACTCGACTTGACTTTAAAGCTGCCATGAAGTCAAAATCAATGTTTGTTCATTTCAAAAGTGGTTTTTAATCACGTCTTGCTCTGTATCTCACCTATACCTCAGTATCAGGCCCAGCAACCACAATAAAGTCGTTTGGTGGGTTTTGGATGCTGCCATGGATGTACAGACAGAAGGATGCCTCTATAGCAGAGTGTTTCTGGGTGCTGGTCTTCACAGACCATCTACATAAAGATCACCCTTCATGGAGGTGATGACATTTCTTAACTGAAAACCTGTGCATGCAAAATATAATATCAAAAATATCAAAATCTGTTAAGTCTGTTAAATCATCTTGTAATTCAAGACAAAAACAAACCAACACCATCTTTTTAAAGGGGACATCAGTGTTTTTTGGTCTAAGTAAGAAAGAAACTCCTGTAAATTCATATCGAAGACCTTCTGAGAGAACCTTCGATGTCAGTCACATCCGTGCCTTCAGACTTTGTGAACCGGATCGCCCCTGTGAGACAGCTCTTCGCTTGTTTCACCATTTTATCCTGTCGGTGCCGGACTTTCCCAGGAAGCTTGCAGGAATCTTCACTCAGTGTGGAGCACCAGCTGTCAGCTTTGACAGGAAGCACAGAGTGTTTTCTCAGCCCCTCTGCTGCTCTGCATTATGATAGAGCTTTTACAGTATTTACAGAACACAGCCAAGTGCTTTAGTTGCAGCCATCATTCAGTCAGAGACTTTTGTCTTGTGCATTTCCATGTACAGAATGAAGTAAACCTTATTTGATCCCTGCTCAGCATCCTCAGGCTAAAGGCCAGGTCAGCCTACAGGCTGGTAAATAAAAGAGCAGGGATCTGTCTCCACCGGGGATCTTAGGACCCATTCTCATCCCCCGAAGAGCCCTCAGTGACGAAGGGATGTGGGGGGATCGAGTGTCCCTGCTACTGCTCAGATCTCACAGGCAGTAAAACTATCCAGCTGCTGCTCCTCAGTCAGAGAAGAGAGAATTTGGACCTTGTATAAAGGTATGTCAGCTCTTCTAATACATGACCACATTTTTATGAGATGATCGCGCTCTAATCCTCTCTGAGATGGCCTTTGGGTGCCTGGACTTGATAAAATTATAAAACTTTTAAACTGAATATGCCTGCACTGCACCTACATACCAGAGATCAGGTGATGCAGTGTTTTACACGCTTCCTCAGAAGTCGTTACTGCTGCAGTTCTTGCTAACCTGTTACTCATCAAACACAGGAAAAGTATAGCTTGTGGCGACGTGCAGAATGAGAGCGGGGACTCCTGCCAGCCTCTTGAGTGGGAGGTGATGAAATAAACACAATAAATAAACTTTTCCATACCTTTATCGCACAGTAGACCACCCCAGTTCCTCTCGCAGTTGCACTGCCAGGGTTCGTTGCAGGTCCCGTGGACGCAGCCAGGATAAAGCATGCATTCATCACAGAATTGGCCGTGCCAGCCGTAGCTACACCTGCGAAACACAGACGCCAAAACACAACCATAAATCAACATCTCCAAGAATCCATATTTCATTGCCTCTTTTGTTTGTTTCCTTGTTATTTCTCTTACACAATCGTTCCCTAGACCTCTGTATTATTAGTAATCAAGGATGCCGATAATAGATATTTGGAACGATATGCAGTCGCAGTAACAATCAAAGTCTTGGTGCCAAAAATGTAGAATAACCAGGGCTTGAATGCTACTTTGTACTTACACTCCACTACATTATGGGTTCTTCTTTTTACCCAGCTTAATTTAATCAATAACTGAAGTCACAAGTTACTTTGCAGATTCAGATTACTCAGTGTCGATAGGCTGCTACTCGTGACGTAAACATCATTTTTGTCATTTATTTATTTCTGTGGCAGAAAATACCAATAACGGGAAAAATGCCTAGTCATGTCATCACCTTTAATTATGAAAAAACCTAACATTCATCCAACAACTTTACTCTGGGGTCGTTTCATAGGCCTTCAAAAACACGACAAATCATTTTCTTATCATACCAAGATCAATCTTTTGTACGATCTAACAGTGGAAAAACTTTATATACTGATTTTGTTGTGCACAGTTTCCTCCTCCTGTTGTGGATGTAGCCAAATGAAATTAAGTCAAAGAAACCAGATTAAAAAAAAACATAATTTCTGACTCTCTCTTACAATCCAGTTTTCTGAGAGATGACTATCCTGTCTTTTTGGGTCCGGTGAGAAGCTGCCACAGAAAGCCAAGTTCCTCAAATCCAATTTGTCTTATGCACGATTAAAAATAATAAGAAAACAACATTTATGAGGAAGTCTGTGGGAGGAAGAACTTCTGATGAAATCTATTAGGCCCTGGTTCAGCGTTCTGAGCTGCTGAAAGATGCAGAAGGGATGAAGAGAGTCTGTTAGTGGCTGCAGCGAGCCTTCGGATGCAACCTGCCCAACAGTGGAAACGCACCTAATACTGTATCTGCTCTTGCGTCAACCTATCCCACGGCCTCCAGCCAACTAATCTTAGTTGAGGGTGACATTCCAGGGCAGGAGGGTTAAGAATACTTCCAGCGGCTCCCGTCCTCGGGTCGGAGTCTGGGGCTGAGGGCTACGAGGGTGGCTACAGTCGCTTGTGTGTGTCTGTGTGCGTGTAGATGCATCAGCCTGCGGCTTCATGACAGCGCTCGGCTATTCCGAGGCGGCGGTGTCGTCGAGCCAGCTGTCTTGTCAATTGACGGCTATTTTGAGGCTCCTGCAGACGGCACCGCTGTCTCTCTGAGAGACCTTCAGACATCTCTGCCATTCTCAGGCTGTAAGGGGGGGGCTGAAGGGGCGTCGGGGAATACTTGGCATGCTTCTTCCACTGTATATGATTAGCTTCAGAGGGTCTGACAGCAATGCAGCAACAACACTAACAGAACTTTGGCAGGGTGACTCGCTGACTGCTTTTTAAGCTCGAAGGCATCAAAAGAGGCGTCCCGTGGTTTAAATCTTGGCCATACCGATATCACGATCACTCTTAAAGCCCTCGCGGGTGTAGGCGTGATGTTGGAATGTCAGAGAGAAACGCTCAGAGAGGTGGAAAATGTGTTACATCGCTTACCCAAGTGATTCTTAAGGAACGGCAAGCCTTTGACAAATGTGTCAGAACAAGCCTAATGTGCGCTGATAAAAAGGCTCAATGCAGCAGCGTAACAACAGACACGTACCAGCTTTTGTGTTTCTTAAAAGCCTGTGGCAAGCGGGGCAAAGCCCATAAAACTGGGAATGAAAGGAGCTGGCGAGGGATTGTAATGCCAGCTTTCTGTGACCCGAGGCTTCATTAAATTCATGCCACTGCAGGAAGATTCTTCACCGCTGCTCCTCTATTCATGTCACCTTTCCTGTTGACTGCGACTTGACATTTCAGAAGAATAAGGTGCTCCCCCCGGTTGTCTGTCTGCAGACCACTGATCCGGGCAGACACAAAAAAATGTGAAGCAGTTTCCTAAAACTGGTCATCCCCTGTTATTCCTCGGCTCCGAGCCAAGTGTCTCTTTCCATCTGGCAGGTGGGAGGGACGGGGTTTTACAAATGACGACGGGATGTAGCACATCCTGGAAATGTGGACCTATGGGGCCATCCTACGTCACTTTATCTAACTGCCGTTTCCACATTGGGAAATGTACATAACACAGTGGGATATTCATTTCCTCTCCTGCCCCCTGCCCTTCAAGGAGGACTGCAATGCGGATGGGGAGGGGATATGACAATTCCCGGCACGTTTACAGTGGTCAAATTCATACACCAACGACTCCCTTTTCTTCGGTCCGAGCCGCAGAGAGCCGATGAGACGCTTGGTATTCTGCGGAGGATTTCAGGTGGCTAAAAATACAAAGAGGCAGGCGCGGCGTTGCCCTTCGCTTCTGAACCGAGGTGGAGATGCCCACAAGGGAAGAAAAAGGCTGACACAAAAAAAAAAACAACAGGCTACGACAAGTGAAGGCGCCTCTGAAATCCATCGTTCCTTCGTCTTTCACACATTCAGCTCAACTGCTGGTCTGATTTTGGGGTCTAACATCACTGCAGTCGCCTTCTCAGTTGTTGCAGAGACCACCTTTCTACTACAGACCAAAAAAATCTAACTGCATGTACAGTATGAAGAAGGACTGGGCAATATATCGGTATACCGGATGTTGTTACTGTAAATCATCAGATATAAGTGTGTTTACCTTGTTTTAAAGGCTGCGCTACGTTAAAGTGACGCACCCTCTGAACTTAACCAGATAATGACTGAATTTTCATTTTTGGGTGCACCATTCCTTTAATATTACGTCAACGAAATGTAAGAAATGTAATCTCTTCCAGGATAATAGCAGGACATCAAAAGAAGTAAAGATCTGAACAGGCACATTTCTGTACATGAAAGATATTCATGCTCATCTTACTTGCATTCTCCTGGGACAGAGCAGCTGCCATGTAACAGGTTGCAGCCTTGCTTGCAGATTGCTGAGAAAAAAAAAAGAGACAAACAATTTCAAAGGTGTGATTTGAACTCCGCTGGGAGACATGTCTCATTACATTTCTCCCCATAAAAAGAGATTATTCTTCGAGACGGAGGACCAGAGAGAAGACGAAGGGAGGCGACGACACGGAAAGGAGGGAGGAGGAGAAGCTCGCTTGTTTGCCATCTTCCTAACAAGTCCGACAAGACGTGAGAATTCATGGCACCCTGACCAGGCGAGGGGGGGCGAGAAAGGGACAACTTTATAGCTTACATGTACAACACCCCCGCCCCCCCCTTAAAAACAAACCAGACCCTCTCCTCTCCCCCTCCTCTCTTCAACCTTCGTCTTCTAAGGTCAGTTGGGTGATTTATTGAGGCCCCCCACTCTCTCCGACACCACCCACAAGCACGACCCCGACGCTGCTGCATGTTAACGTCGGCAGGCAGAGCAGTGCATTTCTACCAGGCGCTTTAAAAATGGCACTCGGACAATGAATTTTAAAGAAAGATGCGTCACCGTTACTCATGCTGTTGTGCACTTTTAGAAGAGACACAATTAGGGCAGCGCAATTAATCGAAATTGTCGCAAAACTGCAGTAAGTACAGGCTGCTTTCAGTGACATAATGTGTGACAAACGCATTATAATGAAGCACTGTGGTGCTGCAGAGATGTCACGGTCTGCAGATCCTGTTCTCCGAATGTCTGACAATCAAGTTAGTGCAGTGTATTTAAGGATTTAATGACAAAACTTCATGCCTTTAGCGAGTAATCTGAGCACTCTGCACACTACTAATCGATTCATCGTCGCAGCTCTAAAAAGTAGGTCACAGTCAGGTCAAAGTCCTTCTGTGATGCCTGCAGTTGGTCGGCTTGGTGGATTTAATATGAACAACGTAACATCAAACTGTCTTCACAAAGTTTAACAGCTATTGTGGATACCAAGTCATGCAGCTCACCTGTCGTGCAGTCTTTGCCCATCCAGCCGTCCAGGCACACCTGAGCCCCCGAAGGCTCGCAGCGGTAGTGGCCGAAGTAGTCGTCACGAGGAACACACAGCTTGTTGCACTTGCTGCTGTAGTAGTTCTCGTCACAGCGCACTCGGATGCGGTAGATGATGCGAGCCACCGGGCCGTCGTGCAGGACGGTCTGCCAGGGGTCACCGGGGTTGATCATACCGTTGCGAGCGTCGCGTTCAATCAGCAGCTCCTTCTCATCTGAAACACAAAGCAGACGAAGACAAATCGGTTGGTCGAGTGTGAATATTCAGTTACGTACATAGTTTATAGGGCTGTCCTGAATACCATTTGTTAGCCTTTTGGGCTTCAGAGCTTTGGTAGTAATCAACAGCGAATATTGAAAGCTTGGGTTGGGAGGAGAGAGGGTTGAGAATGACTCGTGAAGGACTCATCCAAATCCAAAAATTGACAGAACAGACATGGAACAGCGGGTAAATTAGAGTTCTTTCCTAAACAACTGTGGTTTTCTCAGTCTTCCCCCCCGAAAAACAGTCAAACTAAACCACTGCATTTAGTGAGGAGGATAAAAATGTGTCATCTTAAATCCGATGTGGAATCTCCTTTATTCCAACGTAAAGTCACTCCTCCTTTAGATAGAGCAGCGCGTTCTTATTCAGCAGACAGACGCTTTGATATCACATCGTGTGAGCGTGTGTGTGAGTGTGTTTGCGAGTGTGCTTGCGTGTGTGTGTGGAAAGTACCCACTGAATTTTAAGCATGCAATTGAAATTCATTGTCTGCAAATTGATCCATTTTCTGGCGAGGGCACACATCACCACTGAGCCCTGAGCTCTCTGTTCATGCACCGTCATGTCGGGAGGTTGCGACCATTTAGCCTCTCGCACACAAACACTCGCATTAAATAAGTTGTGCGCCTCCGTCTGGCTCGCCGCAGCGCCGGCTTCCAGAAAGAAAGCAATCTTTATCGCAGTGGGATCGAAGCTGGCAAACAATCTCTATGGAAATAGGGGGTCTGTGATTTCCTTTGCTCCGGGGCTCTGGGCTGCAATGCACCATGGACATTTTGAAGTGAGCAAGCAGACACACACACACACACACACACATACACATACACACACATACACGCACCTTCCTCTGCTGGGGACTGACACAATGTCAGACAGAATTAAGCAACAATAACAGAAATAACCCCCGGTAGTTGCCAGATAGAGAACAATGGGCTCCGGGCCCAAGCCGGGCTCTGCTACCTCGGTGTCTAAACACTGAGCCCGGCCGCCCAGTCCACTCAACTTCCTGCTCGATAAACACAAGGAAAACAGCCGGCTGCCTTTCCTGAGGACACAGGGGGAAGGGAAGACACGCACACCGGAGGACGTGACGCTGGAGGAGAGGAATCTCAGTGACAGACCAACACGACGATGGGCTCTTACGTAGGACCAGATATGATGAGGCTGCTGCTGACTCAGGCCGGAGAACAACTTCCAGTGTCCAGCAGAAACTCACCGTCATGCATTTCAACATTTTATCTCGCATGAAGATCAGCTCAAGGTTTTATTGTTCTGCCAATCCACAATCACTTTATCTCCTCAAGGTCAAGTACTCTGACTAGTTAACCAGACGACGGGGACAGAAGCAAGGAAAGAAACACGTTCTTGAAACTGACTGCTGCCGTCAAATAACAAAATTGTTCATGTAGGCAATGGTGAAAACATACGTGAGACATAACGTGCGCAGGTCTTGCAACACTTGTGGTTTTTGCCAGTGTCTCCCTGCTTTTAACCCTTCTCCCGCTGTGCTCCTGATTGGTAATTTCTCCCGTTAAACTCTGGATTTCAAAGGGATTCAAATCAAATAAGTGTTTCTCAGTTTCTGTTCACAAGCAAACAACCTTCCCCGATGTACGTCACTTCTACTGGCGTAGAGTTTTTCACTTGAACAATATGAAACAGATCTCAAGAAGAAGAAGTGATATTTAAAACATGGAGGTGGAATGAACTGAGCACTCAGGTTCCTGTTTTGTCTGGAGGAAACTGGTGGACGTCCAGTCCTCGGTGCTACTGGATAGCTAACTAAAAACCACATCAGTGAGTTTGTTGTCTGCATCGCTACAGTGTGAAATAAAATGCCATGTTCACAGATAATGTTACTGCAGACGAGCATAACATGCCACAACACAAACCTGCAGCCTCACCTGAAGGCGTTTAAGCTTCTCACTCGATCCAGTGACAGCTCGATCACTAAAGAGCGGTTCATATTGAACGTATACTACTAAACCACCCTCTACAACGCCCTAAATAACCAAGAAACACACTTAAAGCAGACAAATAACTAAACGATGTAACTGCGTAGCCTACTCAACAACAGTAGACGCACAAAAATGTTGTTTTCAATCACAGCTGATCTGAGCTGAAGCCAGTCAACACAACACCTCGATGGACACCAATTAATCATGTCTGTTCAAGACAAGCAGCACTAGAACATCGTTCAGTCAAGTAAAAGATATTTAATAAGGTAACCACTGTTTCCTTTCGTTACATTCATGATGACAAACATACGACGGGCTAAAAAACCTGCCTGTTTTCAGTAGGTTTAACCCCATTTTAAGAATCTGCACACACACACACACTAATTTTGGTTTTAAAGTGGTAATCCAGTGCTCTCATGCACATCTTTGACCACGACCCGTGAAAATTAAGCTCTGATTTCCACAGACGAAATGTTAGTGGAGTGACGTATGTACAATGACATTACATATTGCGTTAACAATCAACATCATGAGCTTGACCTGGCAGGAAAAAGGCTACGATCTCTCGTTATGACCTCAGAGGTTTGCCACTCTGATCAGACTCCCTTGTGATCCTCCACAGAGGGTGAAAGGAGCACTTGTTCCACACGTTTGTGTTTCTTGAACCCATGACATTAAGGTTGAAGTCAGCTGATGTCTGTGACCACACAGCAGCCTCAGTGTGGCTTTCATACAGACTCCAGAATGAATGAACGAATGAAATCTGTTTCTCTTTTTCATCAAATTTCTTCTACATTTGGGCTTAAAATGAAAAACGGAGGGCTTTCCTCGCTCTCATCTCTGGAAGTGCCGATAATGTGTCTCTTATGTCTCGCATCCTTTCACTGGAAACATCTATTTTGCCGCTTTAAAGCAGTTTGGCTGAGACTTGAGCGCGAGTAGCTGGCAGGAAATCAATTAGACGGATTCTCAAACAACATTAAGGCCTCACATCCATCAGAAACATCAAGACTAATTACTGTAAACGCGCACAATTACTGGAGGCCCACATGCAGAAACACAGTCTAATCAAAGCGCTGTGATGTCAAAATCTATTTCTTCTCCATTGTCTGCATTCAGGGGTGGAAGTGGTTTGATGTTATGGACAAAACAGGATGTAATGACCTCATATAAATAAAGGAGCAAGTTTAGACGGGGGGAGAACAGTATGGATACATAGCTGCATTCATGTACACGGTCGCATGCACAGAAATGTACTAGATGCTTGTGAAAAATGCCACCGTGTCCACAGATCAAAGCTACGTCCACACATACAGACATTATGGTCCTCAATGGGTCCTCTTCCTCCCAGACTGAGCTACTGCTCAGACGGGAAAAAGGGGTTGTACAGGAGTCCACCCAGCGGACATAACCAAGGGAAAACAGGATACAGCTGGTCAGAAGTGACCGCCAGAGCCGACGTATCGGAGACGAACCGAGGATTATATTCTGTATGAAGCATCTTGAGGAGCTACAGCGTAAAGTGTTGAAACAGAAATTCAATTAAATTTCCATTTACGAATTGAGACAAGGATTCACGAAACACATTTCAAGATACGAACGTGAACCCTCTCGATGTAGAGCTGACTTTAACCGACCATTATTATTCACTACATCTGTACAAAAAGATGGAAAAGCCAGAGCAGATAATAAATGACACCAAAACGTCTTCTGCTTAGCTGGTGCCCCAAACAGCTTGGGTGCTGCTCCTCAGCCTTATAATGGTAGGGTAGTCTTTATGCTTCGACTTACTTGTAGAAATTTTACCGATAATCCTTTTTAACTGCCAACATTTATCTTCATCGGCAACAGTTTATAGAAGCCAAAGCATTGAGGTGTGTGTGAAGTTTAGACTTACTGTTGCGTGTGCCGTTGTCCCAGTCCCAGGCCTCTACGATCAACGAGTACGTCCGCTGGAAAGAAAGGAAAAGAGAAACAAGTCAGGTGAAATTCACACAAAATAGCAAGCGGCTCCTTAGACTGGCAGCACTAGACTTTGGGTCAAAGCCTGTTTTAGCAAGTCATCCTGACACTAACCTGGTCGCTAACAGTACGAACTTAAAACAAGCCAGCAGCTGCTACCTTTTCTCTTTGGCGAGTATTTTAATGCCAGGGCTCCATTTTGCAGGGGCACCATCGCTGCATGCCGAGGTTATGTGCCACCCAAGACCATTGTGATCGGTTTAAAGAAATACAAACATGCAGAATGACAATGGTTATGACTAAGCAGCACAAAACTTTCCAACAACATGAGGAAACACAATCCCCCAGACAGAAATCAAAAAACAATGCTATTCCAGTAAACAATGTCTCAAAGGACCTACAGACTCACTGGTAGGTATGATACGACTACTATAACAAGTCGGAGCTCACCTGTATTCCAACATTTCCATTTGAGCACAATAAGAAACTCAGAAACATTAATTTATGCATTTCACCCAAACATTAAACAGAATATATACCATTTACAACACAAAGGCATCCTCTGAATGTTAAACGTGTTTTATCACTCAATTTGCTAAATCTCAAATAATAGTTGCTGATGACATTAATAAATCATGATGCCTTGTCTACTCTCCGCTTTAAAAGAAGGAACATTCAACAGGCCTTTGTTATTTTCTTCCCAAATTCAGACTCACAGAGAAGTAAACATTACTGATAATGACAATGAGTTCATTATAATGTGGATTATAATTTTAGCCAGTCATGCATCTCTTATACAACCATCAGCTCTCTCTCTCTCACACACACACACACACACGATGCAAAAATCGATTTCATTGCTACGACAGAGTCTCATATGCAGCTTGGGTCTGCCTGGAGGTACGCTCTCGTTACGCTGCCAATGAAACCCAATGATTCGGAGATAAAAGAGCAAGAAACGTTGAGTAGAACGGTGGGAAGAAGCCAAAAGAAGGGAGGGAAAACAAGGGAAGAGCACCAACTTCCCTCTGGCTCAGTTTGCAATGTGATTATATGAACCTGTATGTACTCCTGCTGGCTCATCAGTGAAGCTCTGCAGCTGTGATACAGAAATCCTGGCAACAAGAAGCCACAGCATCGAGATGCGTCACGGTTCAACTGAGGCAAAGGCCACAGATGCATAAAGATAGTCGAGGTAAAGGTAACAAGTGCAACGATGTTCAGGTTTTCATTTTGCTGAATCACAACATCGGATGATTTCACAGAGTACTTCATTCCTCTTTGAGAAGACTGCTGATTTGCAGCAATAATGATAAGTCAGTAACTGAGATCGAACAGTTATATTTTTGGGTTTGTGGGCTAGTTTTGAGGCCTGGCAATAACGCCATTAAGATCGAATCTGGATGTTTTTTCATGCAAAATGCAGGAAAACATGATACATTAGGGCTATGAAAAATATAGGACCTGGTAAAGCTGTGATCATTATACATATTCAAAACAATACAGGTTATTCCACACAACCATGGACTGTCAGCGCTAGACGCTTCCGTCTAGTCTGTTAGCAGACTGCTGGCTAGTAGCTAGCATTAGCAACCTGTCTACATGGCCAGGACCGAAAAATGGTTTCACTTCTGTAAGCGGCAACATCATGGTGACAAAAACTTGTCAGGGTATCAAAAGCAAATAAGCAAATTTCCCAAGATAAACCTTTGACATGCATTTAGTCATCATAGCCACTGACTGTTTGCAGCTGGGTGAATCTGATCCATGCACACAGTAGTTACCTGACAGGATTGCTAACCGCTGACTAGTACTTGTCTTTTCTGAAAAACCACCACTGAAAGCCACTTGAACCTTTTTTTCCTCCTTCACTTCTAATTTTAATCCGTCTCAGCTTTCCTGTAACACGATCAATATATTAAAACGAAATAAAAAATGTTGAGGTTGAGGTTCTTAACTGTGTTTTCAGGAAAAATAAAGCCTCAGCAGGTATGATGTCCATTAAGAAGGTCACTTTGCAGATATTAGCTGTGCGAGACGAACTCTGCCTGGCTTTGTCCTTGGTTGTCAGACAGTGAGGTAAATCAGCAGCTAAGGGGATTATCTTGTTTTACTCCAAGTTATGCTTTACAGTTGACCGGTGTAACAGTGGTGGTGCATTAAGTAAAGAGGTTTACCCTGTGCTGAAATGATTAGTTGATTAATTAACAACATTTTTTGCAATTTTGCTACTTTTTCCGGGTTTTTCTTTTTTTCTTATTTAGATGGTTTTGGACTCTTGATTGAAGTTGGTTGATTCATCTTCTACATTATAACATTTTAACAATTGATCGGTTCTACCTGGGATCCCCAATACTACTTCACTGTAACCAAGCTGCAACAAACGATTATTTTCACAATTATTTGATAAATTTAGTCTATAAAATCTCAAAAATATTGCGAAAAATAATCGTCAAGACTTCTTCAAATTGCTTCTCTTGTCCAACCAACAGTCCAAAAACGAGACTCTTCATTTACTATCATATATGCAATTTTTTGCAATTTGCTTGAAAAAGTGACTGAAATGATTCATCGATCATCTAAATAGCTCACAATTACATTTCTTTCAATCGAGTAATCGATCAAAATCGTGCAGCTCTAGACTCCAAGTACACAAGTTCTTAAATTGGTGAAATGTAATCGATACTTTAGGGCTATTTATTTAGGGATCGTTCTTAAAAAGCATGAAAAAAAATGTAAAATTCTGTGGAATGATGTAGCAAAAATGTGAACACTGCACAGCTGACAATGGTTTGAGTAAACACACACACACACACACACTTATACACACAGATGGAAACTAACCAAGCTAACCAGAATCACAGGAGTAATCTAGCTGGTGTGCTGTAGGGCACACTGCTAGACAACCAGCTGACCTAAATAACACTCATTACGTCACCACCAGTGACAGTTGTAGTAGCCACAGAGTGACTGCTGTGACCTCTACTGTAATGTCACTGATAGGACGTTGGCCTGGAGAGGGGGGTGGTACCAAAAAAAAAAAAAATAAGGCAAGTATTCGAGGGACTTGCGGTTGCTTCAATGAAGCGGGAAAGAGAAATCACAGGGAGGGGGATTGGAAAATGTGTGTGTGTGTGTCGAGTCTGTGTTGTTGATCTGGGGGACCAACAAGCTGGTAGGCTGGTTGCTGCTGGGCTGTGGGATTAAGTAGGCTTGTCTGGCTGTGGGTGGTGGTGGGAGGAAGGGGAGGGGAGTGTTATTGTGGAAGACCACGGGTGACAAGAGAAGGGGATGGAAGATGACAGGATAGGGGTGAGCTAAAGGGCTCGGGTCAGATTTTGAACACGGGGGGTACAGCAGTGTGAGACTGTAGCTACCGGTGAGACGTGAGAGGACGAAACTAAGCAGGGGTAGGGGAGGAGAGGGGTAAGGAAGGAGCGAGTCTGGGGATTTTGGTGGAGGGCGATGCTCGTGCTGCTGTTGCCGGAAGCTCTGCCAACCCGTCCAACCTCAGACGCACAACAGATGCAGCCTCAAAGATGGATTATTTGACATGAACGTGGATCATCCCACGACATGTAGCTCGGCTTCTGACCTTTCCACCCGTTGCCCCTCCCCCCACCACAAAAGGGTGGGCTAGCTGCCCCAGTCTGAGCATGTGGGTGGGTGTGTGCATATGCCAGTGCATACAAGAGGAACCATGAGTGGCAATGCATGCATTAGTGGCAGGAGATCTTGCGACCACGCTTGTACCGTGAGGCTATGCAAAGAGCTGCAGACAAACCTTGGTATCAGAGATCAGAGAAAGAAGAGGTGGCCATATTGTGACCTCCACTGTTTGGGTTCACCTAAAATCCAGGCTTGCTCACATGCCTACATGTTGTAAACGTTTCCTGAGTCAGTGTATGTTTGGGTTGAGCAAAGCCATGGACTAGCCTGGTTTCCCACAGACCATCCCAGTCTGTGATTAGCTGGATTAAGTGACAGCTGCCCAAATGGTTGGAACAAGATAGATGGATGGGCAGGGGGATAAAGGGGAGGAGTGGGGGAGGGAAGGGGGAAAGGCTACTGAACAAAGACCCTTGTCCCAACACCATAACTCACCCCCATCCCAATCAAAACCATTGTCCATGAAGAGACACAGTCAGCACGGGGACAATTAGTGTCAGCATGTGTGCTACTGAGCCTGGGCAGGACAGTTGCACGGGCGAAGTCAGAAAAAGTTGCCTGATCTTACATCCAACTGTGCTACAACGCAGAAAATATCCTAATTTCATTACCTGACGTTTTTCCTTAACTCTTCAACTACATCCGACAGTGTGAAATACTTTATCCGAGACTGCGAAGAATCCTCTGTCAGTCAAATCTCCAAAACCCTACCCAGCCCTTCCCCTGATGGATTAGAGGATTTACTTGGAGAAATCCTAGTTTTCAAGTCAAGAAGGGGGGCATGGTGGAAAAAAAATTGGATGTTTGTGTGTCATGAATTCAGCGAGTCTGTGTTTGTGCCATCTTTGCATGGCATGCCACAAAATTAAGCAAAACTCATCACCTCACTAAATACAGGTAGACTCATTCAGGTCATCACAAAAGGCTGTTTTGCTGACGTCTGGGGAGAGCCACAGGTGTAGTTTCCCACGCCAGATGAGAGGTGGTCATTGGAATAAAGAAGGGACAGGGAACAGAGAGAGGTGGCAGTGGGAAGTGGAAGCCGGGGCAGGTTGGGGTCACTAAGCATGGGATCTGCACGCTTCTTTTTCAAAAGATGAGGTCAACCCTCTGCATGTGGGGCGATGTGCATGTTTGCATTCGAAGAATACTAAGAATGTGAGATCCAGGCCTGGTGTGTAATCCCATGCAAGATCTCAGTCTGCCAACAATTCGGCATCAATGGAGGGGTGCGTCTGCATTGTGGATGGGAGGTTTGATTGACTCATTTCTGCCTCTTGGGGAAAGTTGAGAGCTCCAATGCTGATTCAGCTTTGAGAGGAGCTGGTTTTTTATGCCTTTCATGCAGCTAAAATTCACAGATGTGTTCTCCCCTATAAAAACTCTCTGTAACCTTGAGCTATTTCTGTTCCCATGTCATTGAGAGGTGACCTGAATGTCCACCTCCCCTGTTCCTCCATGGGGAGTTTCACTGACATCTCCTGATTTATTGCCTTCTGATGGGACATGAGGTCATCACGATTCATCCCGTGGCCAGTAATCGCTGCATGTAATCTTCATTAATCTGTGATGTCAATCCCAGCTTTTGGTTTTACTAGGGCTGAGTCTACGCTATTCCAGCAAGGGCATAGAGCTACGTGGTCTCTGCTGAATAGGAAGGGCAGTGGGCACAACAGCATGTGATGCACCTTCTACCTTCTTCAGACACAGATCTTTGGAATTACTGGTATAAATATGGATGAATGCCCACTGTTAATGGGCATTAACAGATAAAAGCCATCTCTCTATATGAGGAATATTATAATGAAAGATGGGCCCATAAAATTAATCAACTCTGAAATGTTCAGACGCATCTTTTATTCTAATTAGTCGTTAAAACTAACTGGAAGCGAAATAATTTGGTATCATTAACTCCTAATGATACTGATGGTCATTAACGCATGACACTGAACAGGCTGAATGTCTCCAATTTTTCATTGGGACTAGAGCTTGTTTGGGTTTTCACTTTGGGGTCGGGGGAGCAGCTTCTTCTGATCATCCTCAATCTGTTCAGAGGCAAGGATCAAAGACCTCCGGTGGTAAAATCCTTGCGAAAGCGGCGATGATGTTGGCAGGCAGAGACGTTGGAAGGCTTTTGACCCTTTTTGACATCCATACCAAACATTTCTGCACTTTGCTTGACCCATGATTCCCGGTAGACAAAATCGGATAATCAATCTTGAATATGTGAATTCAAACCATTAAAATGTCGAAC
This sequence comes from Pagrus pagrus, assembly GCF_965226575.1. Lineage (NCBI taxonomy): Eukaryota > Metazoa > Chordata > Actinopteri > Spariformes > Sparidae > Pagrus > Pagrus pagrus. The sequence goes on along the minus strand of NC_140200.1, from coordinate 17,674,736 downwards.
ATAAAAGGATATTTAGTCTTACTCATTAATATTCCACTTTTCCACTTGTGCCAGACGAATGAACAAAGCCAAGGTAGTTTGAGCATGTTTTGATACCATTTGACATAAAATTGTTTTGTTTTTCATATTATTGCATCCTTAGGCTTGAGTTCCACGATAGAATCAAAAAGATGACCCATCACAAACTATTGAACACCATCATGCTCAACATCTTTAATTGAAAGTCTATGAATTTCTCCATTTGTAATATTAAACACAAGATTGCATTAAAGACAGTTTAAAGAAGTATACGTCAAATACCAGGACCTCTATGATTTGTCTGAAAAACAGTGTGGACGGCTAAAATTGCCCACCCCTACATACAACCTCAGTTTCCTTTATAAAACACCTCACATCAACTTGCCAGAGACCCTTGAGTCCCCTTGCAGTAAGACGGGCCCTGCATTTACCAACTTAATCGATCATTCTGTAGATTACTCTTCTATTGAACGCTAAAATTAGGACAACTTCAAATGTATGTTTTTGTCCAACAAACAGTCCAAAACCCCAAAATTTTCAGTTTATAATGACATGGGACCTCCTTGAAACAAGTCGCGCTTGGGCGCACGTGCAACCAAAATAGTTGCACCCTGGAGCCCTACTAGGGACTCCTCACATTTGAAAAAGTCTTGAAACACTGATTGTTTGGCTGTTTTTGCTTTACTGAATGACATTAATTAATTTCTTGTCAACTTCTATTTTTAGCTCCACAGTGGGACTACCAGTGGTGCCGTCACAGTCTGCAGTAACTGTATGTGCTAAACTAAACCTCATCCCCTCTTTTACAGCAGTGTTTTTTCACCAAAGGCCAGAGCATCAAAGCTCAATCAAAACACAATGCAAGGAAGCACATTTTGACATCTTAAACCTGAGAGAATAAGTAGGCAAACCTGTAATGTAATCAGCTTTGGTGTTCTTCCTGAATGAAACCAGACAGGACAAACTCCACTGACCAATGACTCAAGGCCTTACAAGACAATATTCCTTTACACTACTACAACTACACGTGTGGTTGAGAAAGCAGGTTACAGACCGTCATATCTCTGCTGGGTAGAGAGGTGTTGGGGGGGGGGCACACGACGCACACAACGCTTGCCAGTGTCGTGTGCCAAGAGATGTCGCACTGAAGGCAAGGCATTTGGCCGGCTGGTGTGTACCGGCTGTGCACACACACGCACGGCCCATTGAGCATGCTGCTACTATGCCAACAGGGTCATTACCCATGCACTTCCAATACAACAAACCCCTCCCCTCCTGGTGCTAATTAACCAGCATGATCCAAGACGATGCAACACGTAAAACAAACACAAGCACACACACACACATTTGCATAGAAGAGCTAAACGGCTTCACGTGCAAACCACAGATATGTCAGAGTAGACGGCTAGTAATTAACCTACTGAAAAACAAACTGAAGGCTTTACAGTGGTTAGAGATTGGAAAGCGATGCTGCCAAAACAGAAGCAGAGTTGATTCATGTTGTAAATTTTAATCGGAGATTTCTAGCATGCTTAAAAACTGGAAAATGTAATGATTCAAAGGCAGTTTGTCATTCCTGTATCAAAGACAGGATGGCTCTTGTATCAAAACAAGAAGGTATGTGGTATCTTCATCATCACGTGTGCCAAGAAACACGTGACAAACAATCAGGTTAGAGCTCGGTTCTCGTGGATATTCGTCAATGACTTCCTCAGGTGTTAATTTGCCTGAAGAAGTCAATGGACATGCTTCAGAAACATTAACAGGCTGATTCCCGATCCAAAGCAACAGGGCGCCTGACTGGAGAGCACCGCCTCCAGCCGAGCGCCATTATCATTTCAAACAGGTTCAACAGTACAGTGACAATTTAACAGCCCATGTAATGACATGCTTTAATTACCCCCGCGAGGAGCCTCGAGCACCTGCAGACCATTCATTTAACAAGAGGCAGGACATGCAGAGGGTCACAGCAACACGCTCAGTACAGTGTATCAGTGCAGAGCGACAACAGAAATATGCTCATGCACAGACATATCACTACACATCTGTTGTGCACCTCATAGTTAAACAATATGTGTTGACAGCAGCACTTGAGCGGCCCGCCTCATGTAATGGTTTGAGTCCTTTATTGGAGGCTAAAAGTGACTATGTACAGTCTTTCTCGTGTATGGAAAACTCATTTTTTACATACACCAAAAACAAAGATAGGAAATGTTTTGAGAAAAGTGGACATGTTGTACCGTCATTGATATCATATGATTGTGCTGGTGGTATAATGTTTTTTACTGTCAGTGTGTTTGAGTTCATTTCTGGACACGAATGCAAATAGCTGTTGCGATTCAGCAGCTAATGAGAATTGACATAGACAAAATAAACTTCTCAGTCTACCTTCCCACCCTCGTCAAACAATCCTGTTAAAATACTAGAGATGGCAAAACTTGTGCATTGTTCGCAAATTAAATAGGCAACTGTTAAATAAAGCTTTGGCAGATTTCCCACACCATCATGCGCAGGGCTCGGGACCAATGTCACCCAAGGTACTGTAGAAAATCTGAGGGCTTCCCAGGATGCATTTGGGATCAAAAGGTATTTTGTATGAATACTATCATGAGCAAACTTGAGTTTTGGGACATTAACATTCACTTCGGGGTGGTTAAAGGTTGTTTTGGGACAGTTCTGAGAATTAATAAAGTTAGCCTGGTGCCTTGAGCATGCACAACTGAAATAAAGTTGTAGAGGCTTCCAGTCTTCTCAGTTTCTTTAACAGAAGACTGAACTTAATATGACTGTGTCACAATTAACGTGCTGATTTACTGATGTTCACCATCCGAATATACAGCAGTGCAATCTGTAAAAATGTTGGGATGAAGACAAGTCTCGTTGCAGTATAAGGACAAACATTGTGATAAATTTAGGTTACAGTTAAAAGGCAAAGTAACTCTCCGATTGGCCAACACAACAGCATCACTTTGGCCTCAGACACTGTGGAGCTTCCTCAAGTGTCAGGAGTTCAGACCCAAAAGACACTACTCACGCCAACGTGCTTATGAATGCACCCGAAGGAATACCTGCACTATCACAACACATGGAGCGGTACTGTCTCTTTAAAAGGCACAGATCACACGCACCTTCAGGTTGTTTTTCTCACTGAAGGGGGAAACGATACGTACTGCACATTTATCACGAAAAACTCAAATCATCTCAACACAAAGTCCTCATGATCCTGTTGATGCAAAACATTTCTATTTCCATTACAGCCCAAAACCAATTTGAATGTTGGTTTACACATTCAAAAACAATGAGGCCACTTGTAGTGATGGACCATTCACAGTGCAATGGTTTGCTTGAACTGTGGTTTGCAGTGAGGCATCAACCTGAACAGGAATACGATTATTTTCATACACAGCGACCACAGGATGCGTCTCTTTCAATTTGCTTTTGAATACCTAAGTTGGTAGCATGCAAACAGAGGGAAGAGACATGATGGAGGCCAACACTTCATGATGGCTTCCCACCGACGCTTCGACCCCCTTATCTCACCCAGCCAAGGAAACGGTCTTTTGTCATGAGCAAGGGGAGTCGGATCAACTCTCACATCCCTGCCTGGCGAGCATCTGATATACATCCCCGTGCCGGGTAGCTGTGTTCAGCCACAGAAGCTTGAGACAGAGTTAGCTTGCTAGCTATACTGAGGAACTGAGCTTAGAAAATGCAAATAACAAAAGGCATGACTGAAAGAAGCACAATAACAGCGACCTGCAGAAGTAACACCGCTGCCATCAATGTAATGAAGCGTCTTGGGTCCAAACAGGGTAGGTTTAATTAGAACATAAAAAACAGGACGTGGAGACACAACTTTAGTTTATTTAGCAGAGACAAACACCAATAACTCCTGTCTTACGGCAACTCTGAGGGGACACACTACTTTTTTGTGCTCTCTGGTGGGGCGCCTTTTAAATTACTGTTACGATGGTCAATGACTGCCAGCCATCGGCGATGCAGGATGGCATCATCTATAGTCCCGACCCTACTTAGTAGGACAGCTGTTGAAATAACTGAACTTGTAGATAAAGTTTGGACTGGCAGCTTTGCAAGTAAACTAGGTAAAGAGGACAGGACCAGAGGGAAACTGGCGCATTTTGGCACAGGCAGAAATATGTCCAAAATTAGTAGAAAGTCACTGAAACAGCGAACACGTACGCCATCAAACAAAGTTCAAATAATCTGAACAAGGGCAAAAGTTAAAAAGGATTTAAAATGAGGCTGAGCTTTATTGATAGCTGACGCTCAAAATACTTTGAGAAAATAATGAGAAACTTCCAGCTGATTACAGACCTATTTACCAGATCCTCGTTGATCCAAAGTTGTACATTAAAAAGCAAAACGCATGTTAAAACATCATCATGTCCCTGAGGTAAGAAAACTACCTTTTAATTACCGGACCCTAAACAAATCCACTTGTACACGGTGTACCCTATGAACAAAAACAAAGTGTTCTCAGAGGAAATCCCCGCCGCCTGCCCCCTTACACCACAACACCGATCCATTTAATATTAAGAATGTTGTCAGAGTCAGATGGAGTTCAGCGCACACAAGTTTCCACAGGGCAGCTGTCCAGATCACACAGTCACTACTACACTGCATCTTTGTTGATGAGCAGCCAACGCAACAACACAGATGTCTGTCAGACTTGTAAACTCTGACGACAGGCAACAGTACGTAAGATTTCTGAGACACAGAATGTGCAGTGTCTGAGGGGGAAGGCCTCGCTGGGAAGAAATCAGAGCGTGGGGTTAAAATGATAATGAAGGTGGAGCAGTGAGAAGGCTTGTAGTTGTTGATTTTTGCAGCAAAGAGCACCTAAATGTTTTCTCTGCTCCAACTTTGCATGCTAATTCTCTGACCTTCTATGAGTTTTACACTAAATAAATGTCAGTTTAAGACGACATGTTTTACGAATTGTGTTAGGTTGAATAAGTTGCATTATTCTGAGCATTGCGGGGAATACGCTGCAATTTTGGAGAAAGTCTATGGCTCCATTGCTTTATCCAGATCAACACCAATAGTTAATGGGGTCTATTATGGGCCAAGACCCCTCCTCCATCCAGGTTTCATGGTAATCCTTTCAGTATTTTTTGTGTCATCCTGCCGACAAGCCAACCAACAGGCGAACACATAACCTTCTCGGTGGAGGTAATACAATCATGAACAGAAGTGTGCTGTTGGAACAGTGCAGGAAGACTTCATGCAGTCTTTGTGACTAAAGCATCTGCTTTGTGAGTCAAGCATTACGAGCAGGCTAGACATTAAAATCATCCAGTTAATCACAAATCAGAAACATGAATTCACACAGTAAACACGTCGACCATTAGGGATGAGGCTAAAGCTTCCTCGCAGCTTGCAGAATTGTGCTCGCCCCTCACCGGTCTGCTGTTAGAAATGAGCTAACGAAAGCTGGAAGTTATTACACAGCAAACCCTCTTTTGCAGCACATACAAAGTCGACATGTACGTGTGCAATTACAACCTTGAAATCCAAATATCAGACCCTAAGCACCTCCTTTTAGAAAAAGGCTGTCATTTCTGCCTGCCTGGGTAATTGCCCGATCAATACAGAGCCGAGCTGAATCACAGGTGAGACTCGTGTAAGTGGCTTTCCAACGCAGCAGCCCTGGGACCACAGGAGGAAGGATGGGGGAGGGAGCCGCAGAGAGGGAAGATAATTGTTTACTAGAGGCCTATGTAGCCGTCTCCTAGCAACAGCCCTGACAAGCTCCGCATCAGGTGAGGCTAACCATGGCAGCCTGCGTTAGCTTTTTTTTGTGTGAGTGTGTGTGCATCCAAAATAACTTTTCCCCCTCACATGTAGCTCAGCATCAGCTTCAAGTGTTAGTATGATAGATAAATAAAAACAATGTCAGGTGAAACCTACGTAAATGAGTTTAAACTAATTTGTGATGGGGTTTTTTTTCAATGTTTTCACAGAATATAGATTCAATACTAGAATACATATGAACAGGAATCCCAAATAGATCAGCATTATGAAGAGCTGAGCTGAAGAGATGATTATTAGAAATCAAGGAGACTGAAGACTGATATTTAGGACCGATATTCATTTGCAGTAAAAATAAAAAATCTTTGTGTCAAAATTTTGAGCAGCCAGTGATGAAATAAAGTACAATTAACTCAAGTAAGGCACTGTTGTGAGGTACTTTACCTGAGTGGCACCAATAATCGGTCTACCCATAAAATAAGATAGTTGATTGTTGAGTCTTAGTCCCAGGTTGTCAAATAACACTTTAGGCTGGAGTCGGGCTTGCCACCAATCCAAAGCATTGGTTTCCAACGACCAGGGAATAAGACGCAACAATCAACTGTCATTGTCCTGAATTGCTTGCTGTGACTTTAAGTAATTTTGGACATCCAAATAATAAAGATTTGTAAATCTATAGAGACAATAAGCCAATGAGCCCCATTTCAGAAGATTTTATCCACATGACTTATCCTTGCTAGCTAAATTTTGACTGTCAGAAAGCAAATATCGATATTCAATATACCAGAGGGAGAAATTGACACAACGGGCCTTTCCGAAAGGCTATAATCACTTTTGCTTTCAGATGTTGCCAAACAACATGCTTTACAAACTAGTTTTCATCTGTAAAATGTCACATTAAATTGTTAAAAATGCTCATCACAGTTTCCCAGAGCCCAAAATGACATCTTCAAATTACTTCAACTATTAAGAAAAGCAGCAAATCCTTAGGTCAGAGAAGCTGGAACCAGAAAGTGTCATTTTTGCTTGAAAAATGACTGAGCCATCAGTTTTCTAGTGGCCAATTAAATGTCTAAAGACTGACTTATCAATTAATAAACTGATCGTTGCTCCTCTAACTGCATTACAATATCTTCTGTTGTTTCAAAGTCCAAGCATAAATTCACTGAGAAAATAACAGTACGTAGAAGCGAAGTAAGTGTGACCTTGGCTTACAAGTGAGTCAAGTATTTGTCTTTGATTTACATGAAGAAAACAAGACGTGCAGAACAAAGCCTCACAGTAGCACAAAATAAGTGGGACAGCAACACTGTGTGCATCTGACGTACACGTGGCCACAGCAGCAAGCCAAAGCCATTCAAATAGTTTGGGTTTGTTCCAAGAAAAACAATCTTCAGCAGGTCTGTGCAGATAAACACCTCCTTTAAATGTGAATGAGATCGTCCAATCATGCCTCCCACTTTGAGACGATCAGCCTCTTGAGACCGACGGCACGCTGAGGGAGAGCATGAGCAGCAGACCAAACAAACCGACTTGGTACACACACTTCATCCCTTGATCATAGAGACACTCCAGAGGCTGAGTGTTATTTTCACAGGAATATGGAGCTCTAAATCGCCTTGACGGTCTATTAAAATAACACTACAACAAACCGCTCAAGCTTCTGCTGTAAGAATGAGGCTCCCTGATGAGGTTGGTGGCTGTTGCAGGTCAGACTACATGCATCTATTTACTAGCCGAGGGAGGTCTGATACATATCCGAGTTCAGAGCAGATACAGTTACAGGCAGGCTCGTATCAAACGGACGTCCGGCTGATGTAGCTGGGGGGCGGGGAGGGAGGGAGGGAGGGAGGGAGGGAGGGAGGGGGAGAGAAATTTCACCGGCAATTTCATTAGTGATCAAATGGAAGTAAGACGTGTCCCTCTCCCTCTCTCTCTCTCCTGAAGTGCTCACACAGCACAACAAAATGGAAACTCAATCAGGCCTAACGAGGCCTTAACTTGGTCAGCTGAGAGCTGAACCATGTTAAACACAGAGGTACAGTATGGGCCAAGTACGACTGACACCGTCTGGTAATACACATCCAAACACTGTTTTATTAAAGAACCGTTTTTTGGGGGGGATGGAAACATATTAATGTTCTTTATTTCAGAGGTAGATAACAAAATTAACACCAGTGTTTTCTACAGAGCTCGTGGCGGGATGTGATTAGCCTAGCTTAGCATAAATGTGGTGATCAAACGTCAGATGTTGTTTGTTTAATCCTTAGCTACACAAACAGAAATTTAAAAACAATTTAGGTTTTTTTTGGGGGGGGGGGGGGGGAGTTAGTGATTGAGCCAACAAGATATGTACAAACATAGTAATTTGTTAGCTTTAGAGATGCTGGCAGAGGCTAATAGCTATGCTAACACTAAAAATCTAATGGCATTCCCATCAGTGGCTGCTGTACTGCTAGTTAGTTAACATTAGCATAAACATGCTAAACTAAGAGTGTAAGTATAGCCTCACAGACCTGCATGTCTGTAGACTCTTATACACCTTTCACACTGGACATCACACCAACATCTGCCTTCATGTGCTGTCAGAATTATCGGAAAAACGCTTTTCCGACTGCGAGCGTTGGATGAAAGTCAAAATTGGGTTGACGGAAAGAAACTTTTTCCAAAGTCATGTCTACATATTTTTGCCGTCCATGTTGCTCCCCAATTCCGACATGACACGCATGAACACACCGAAGTCGGAAGAACGAGTTCCCAACTTGGGATATGGGACCACCTGAGGAGCATGTGAATGCAGCATTATTCCCGGTTCAAATGACTCTGTAGTGCTGGGTATTTATTGGCTGCAGCTCTGAATGGCAGTCATAAAAACATGACACCACAAGACGACGCGGCAATTTGCGCCCCTTTTCCGGCGCAATGCTATGACGTGTGTTGAAGGACGTTGGTGCATAAATACTTTTCCATCAGTCTCTGCCATCTGAATGATTTTCAAGCACTAGAAACTGATGAAAATGTCGAAAAAACAAATCTTGTCTTGCAATGTTAAAGAAAGCGAGGATAAATTCCTGGATCCTTTAATCCAGATCCACACCAAAAGTTAAAGGAGTCTATTCTGGGCCAAGAGCCATCCTCCATCCAAGTTTCATAAAAATACGTTCAGTAATTTTTGCAAAATCTTGCTGACAAACCAACCAACAAACCAGCAGATGGACACAGGTGAGAACATCACTGACGTCCACGCTGCTTTCTACTGTTCCCTGGTTTCCAGAGAAGGTGTGACATCGAACATGACACACCAGAAATAAAAACAAAAAGGCAAACTCTTCTAATACCAATGAGAAAAGAGTCAGTTGCCTTCCTAAGCTTTACCTTCCAAAATGAACTATTCCTTGAAATGTAAGCGCTTTAAAAAGTAGTAGTAATTAGGGTTGACTGAAGTACTTAATATATTTAAAAGTGCTTTCACTGCTTTCACTGTAAGTTTATTACGATGACAACCTAACAAAGGACTATAAATGCATGAGAATAGGAAGCAGAAGCAGTGTGCATTTACTGTAAATGCAAACCTGTGGGGAAACACTGAGTGTGGGCTGAGCTCAGAGGTGGCAGCAGCATCAATAGTCAGTCTCTTTACCGGCATGCTGGCAAGATGAACAAGAGCTGTAGAGTCACTGGAGGACTTCCAAAGAATGGATAAGCATCATGCAATCTGAGTCAAAGCAGCCATTAGTGACTGCATCACACTGGCGTGATGATAACTGGGCCGGGAGGAGAAGAGGCTGTGATGTCTCTGTCTCAGTGTCTTCACAGAAGAAGACGCCTTTCCCAGAAACGCAGGAGGATTTTCACTGTCAGAGCTCGACTGCACTACAATAGACAGGAAGATGATGAGTGCTCTTTGAGAATTGGTATGAGCGCCAATTCAGAAAATTAAAGGCTTCAAAGGGTATTATCACAACTCAGGCTTTAGAAGGTCAATAAGAATCAATTTGCTGTGGGAAAATTAGTGATAAGTCTTTGGAGGCTTCAGCAACTATAGTTTTACCAAATTTTGTTAGCATTTTAGTGATAATAGTTGTCTTTACGTTTTGATTGTACTGAGATGTCACTTTAACTTCCAACCTGTTCCTTCAGTGTTTTATATACAGTATGTTCTTGTACACGTGAAAGATCTTGGATAGTCCTCACCAACAGAATCCGACTGGAGACATGGTGAGCATTGATGGCTCAGGCATGTGTTAGCTGACCAATCAGAGGAGACTAGGTGTTGGGGGGGCAGCTGCAGGAGGGGTTTTTTTTAGCATCAAAGCATGTAAATCTATTCTAGTAGTCACCCAAAAGAATATTATGAATCTGAAAATGACCATAATATGTCTCCTCCTGAATTAATCACCAACTATTTTGATGATCGTTTGAACGAGTAATTTTTAAGCAGGAAAAAAGTTCAATTTCTCTGATTCCAGCTTCCTGAATGAATTTTCTGGTTTCTTTACTCCTCTGTGACAGTAAACTGAGAATCAAGACATTTGAGGACGTCATCTCGGGCTTTGGGAAACAGACTATAAACCAAACAGCTAATCGATAGATTGAAGAAAATAATCAGTTAAATTGACAATGCAATAATTATTAGTTACAGCCCAACATCAGAAGGACTTCAGTGTTTGTAGACCTTAAAGGCTACAGTTTTACCACATTTTATGAACATTTTAGGGATAAAAGTTACTTTAAGTTTTGATTGAATCAAGGTATCACTTTAACTTCCTACATGACTAACTTATTAAGATTATGTCAGCTGTCTCAGGAGATTGGTTTGTGCAGCTTTATTCTGTTCATTGTGACATTTAAGCCATCAGTAAGAGATGTAATATTGCAGAATTTGCAGCCGAAAGCAAAATAACTTTCATTTTCAGATGCTGTGTTCGGATGACGGAAGAGTCCGGCCCTCATTGGTTTCCATGGGGCTTTAAACGGGCAGTTGGCCAGATGACACAGCCAATAGTACACTGCATCTTTGTTTCTTCAGTCGGGAAAGCGACAACGCCACAGCAAGTGACCCCGCAGGCTTGTTGTGACATCTGGCACTGGAATAGTGCACCGTTATCAGGCCGGGCCACTTAACAGAAAGACAACACACCAGAATAGCCCTCTTCACCTCCGCCTCGAGGTGTCAGTCAACGAGTCACATAAGAGACTACGAGTGGTTCATACTGAATGTCAGACGTGTGATGTTTTATATATGAGTAGCGTCAAGATAAATCCAGGGTCGGCCCCAGAAAATTGGTTAGAGCAGGTGGTAAACGCTGCCTCTAACCCACCTCAGCAGCCTGATGGTGTCAACAACAGCCTCCCTCATTAAATATATGGCCTTTACAGTGTGAAATCACACCTCTGACATTTTACCCTGAAGCTGAAATACGTGAGAGGGGGCGGCTGTTAATTCACTAAAGGTGGACCGCCTCTGCTATAAACTGCTGTGGGAAACCCTCACATCATTAAATAGACAAAGAAGAAACCTGGATCAAGCATGTGAAGCCTTCAACACAAAAGACAACCAAAAAAAAGGCTTTCAGGAGAACACTGCTAACACGCAGAGCATCTCATTATCTGGACCTGGAAATCATCATCAAAGCCTTTCAGGATGAAATTCTCCCCGAAAAAACAGCTCAAGATTTATTCAACTTATGATTTACTGATTATTTTTTCGATTAATCATTTATTCATGTGGTTATATTAAGAAAAATGAACCGCACAAGCACAGCCTGACTGATACCTGAAAGATATTAGGGAGTAAAAAATGTCTGGTATCAAAATATCGGATGATGTACACACTTCTGGCATTGATACCTCATGTAAGCCGATTGCGGTTTACCTTTGATAGCCCAATATCGGCCAAGTCCTACAAGTTCTGAGAGCAAATGGTGACGTCTTCAAATGTCTTTTTTTTGTGTGACTTACAATCAAATACACACTGACATGGAGTTTACTATGACAGACGATGAAGTTGACCAGAAGCTTTGCACATTTAAAACCAAAATCAGAGCGCTGCTAAAGAAAATCTGGATCTGTGCATATAATGTGATACGTTTCATGGACACGACTGTTCAATGTGCTTTTTGAATGACATGAATGTGTATCTGTAGGTCTAATTTGTGTGTAAACTTGAATATAATGAACAACGTTAAACATGAATATAAAGTTGTATCATATCGTATGGTATGTGAGAGTCTGGAGCCGGTGATATGTTTGCCATTTTTGTTTAATCAAATGCCTTATATGATTCATCTTCTGTCGATCATCTAATCCAGGGCTCTAACTTATGCACATTTCATTATTAGCTGATTATGTTCTTGATTAATTGATCAATTTGTTTAGAAAAACGCCAAAAAAATTAAATTTTTCCACAATCGTAACTTCCCACAACCCAACATGATGTCTTCAGTAGTCTTGTTCTGTCCAACAAACAGCCCCAAACCCCCAAATATTCTCTTTATAATCGCATAAAAACAAAGAAAACAAAGAAAAGCAGCCAACTGTTAATAATAAAGAGGCGGCAGTTGAAACTAAAGGGCATTTTTGCTTTGAAAATAACTCTCTCAATCAACTCATCAGTTTTACTTCAAAATATATTCACATTACAGTCCAGTTCCTTTGGTCTGATCCAACACCACTCCAATAACATCGGAAATAAAATATTATGTAACACAGCAGCTTAATTTCTAAAAACACCAAATAAATGTACAATAGGTTCATTCAAACTCGACAAAAACAAGAACTACGGCGGACGTTTTAAAGTGGGGTCAGTGCTTCAGTACTTGTGCTCAGGATGTTTTTTTAACTACTCCATGCACACCTCATTCACGTGCCTTATCCATCAGCTATCACTCATCTGCAGTCAGACTAGCTTAATTGCGCTGGAGGGGCCACCAGGGGCCACCTGGCACCCACAGCAGGAGCTGTGGGGTGCAGACGGGGTGGGGGGGGGGAGAAAGGTGTCAAAACCAGCCGGCAGCCTGCTCAGAACCACTGCCCAGAGGCATCGCTCACTTCAGCTCCACACACATTTCATTCTCAGAGCATAATGTCACCCATTCATCATGATAATAGAGAATTAATTGGAGCGTCCATTCAACACACGCAACCAGGCTGCACCTCCGAATACAGTGCGTGCCATCCGCGTGCATCACACCAGCTGCATTTGGCAGCTTACTTGCAGCCTTGCCCAAAAGTAAAAGTTAGATACCTCATGGATTCTTCTCAACATGCAAATCAAAAACCACTTATTTCTACATAAATCAACTGGTATTTCACACAATCATCCAAGAAAATTGGCAGTCGCGGCCAACCCTAAAGGTTGAAGTCTTAATCTACCAAATTCCTCTTGATGGATCGTAATTTGCTGAAATTGCCCTGAACGTCATGTTCAGAAGTTAGCGGGTTTTCTAATCGTTCCTCCATATGAGGAGTAACAGAGTTCCCCCTCCAGGGTCTACATATCAAAGCGTTTCCCCCAGTCTAATTACCCTATCATGGCCTTGGCAGGTGCAGGCTGGTGGATTGGAACAAAGCCAGCCCTCATATATCAGGGCAACTTTAAAAGATGACCCGGATGACACTGTGAACCACTGTAGCTGCAATCGGATCCTCGTGAAGCATGCGATCGTTTAGCGGTGATGTGTGTCGATGCTCATAAGGACAAGATGCTGCCAAGAATCCCGTTTAATGAGGTCCATCTTCTCTGGAGGAGCACATACATGTGACCCCCAAAACCTTGGCCAGATTGCAAATGATTTACGGTCGATTTAGCACCTATGTGATCCATTTAGCTGCAGTTTGTTTGGATAAAATGTCAACTTCTTTCCTTCAAGCCTTCCACTGTAGAGCTGTGGAGCTTCTGCACAGGAAGATGGTTGCAATAAGAGCTGCAATGATTCCTCAATTAATCACCGAGGTAATCCATCAATCGTTTAAGTAGTTAAATGTGAAAATTTGCCAGTTTTCTTGGTCCCACATCATAGCAAATCAAATCAAATCAAATCTAATTATCTTGTGAGTTTTGGACTTTTGGTCAGACAAAAGAAGAAGAAATTTGATGAGTAGGATATATTTAGATGGGTATTTCTCACCAATTTATGATGTTTTATAGACAATCAATCAAATAACCAGCAGATAACTGAATCTTTAAATGCAGCTCTAGTTTGCAATGAAAAAAAACATGAAAATTATTCTGAAAGTGTGAATTTTTATCCAAATCAGTGCTGCTGTCATGTACTGGGTGTATGCAGAATGGGAGAGTAGCTCCAAACTATTCATTAAAGGGTTTTAAGGTGTGTTCCCTGAGGCATGTGTGCACATAGATCAGAAAATGAACAATGAATTGATGAATTCTAAATGGGGCTCTGTGTTTAACCCTCTCCAGAGAAGGTGCCAAGAAACAGTTTACTAGGAAGGGATCCATATCTTGCCAGCATTGTCGACTTTATTCGGGACGGATATTCCTCGATATCCTGATGTTTACAGACAATTAATTGATGAATCAGAAGATTAACTGAATCGTTAGCTGCAGACCTAGTTTGCAATGACTTGTGCAGAATGAGAGAGTGGCTCCAAACCATTCATGAATGATTTTAGGATGTGTTCACTCAGGCATTTGTAGGCATAGATCAGGAAATTAACACTAAATTGCTGAAATTCTAAATGGAGTTCTGTGTTATGCTCTCTCCAGAGAAGAAGATGTCAGAAAAACACTCTTGTAGCTTTAACTTGAGGAAGAAATGACACTCGGAGGCCATGCAAACTGGAAGGGGATCAATATCTTGCCAGCACTGGCGACTTTATCCAGGACAGACATTTCTTACTGTTTCCTGAGGTTTTATAGACGATTAACCAATCAAATAATCTGTAGATTAGCTGTATGATTACATGCAGCCCTAGTTTGCGATGACTTGTGCAGAATGAGAGAGTGGCTCCAAACCATTCATGAATGATTTTAGGATGTGTTCCCTCAGGCATTTGTAGGCATAGATCAGGAAATGAACACTAAATCGCTGAAATTCTAAATGGAGTTCTGTGTTATGCTCTCTCCAGAGAAGAAGATGCCAAAACACTCTCTTGTAGCTTTAACTTGAGGAAGAAATGACACTCACCGGCCATGCAAACTGGAAGGGGATCAATATCTTGCCAGCACAGAAATTTCTCACTGTTCTGATATTTTACAGGCAATCAGTAAAATAACCAGCAGATTATTCTGAAAGAGTTCACTTTGATCCAAATCTGTGCTGCTCTAGTGTGCTAAATGTATGCTGAATGGGAGAGTAGCCTGAAACCATTCATAAATGATTTTATGATGTGTTCCCTCAGGCATTTATGGGCATAGATCAGGAGATGAACACTAAACCGCTGAAATTCTAAATGGAGTTCTGTGTTATGCTCTCTCCAGAGAAGAAGATGCCAAAAAAAACACTCTTGTAGCTTTAACTTGAGGAGGAGATGACACTCACCGGCCATGCAAACTGGAAGGGGATCAATATCTTGCCGGTCTCGTCGACTTTATTCGGGTTATTCTTGGCGCTCTTAAAAGAAAACATATTTCCACCGAGAACTTGCGTAGATCCAGCTCCGAACGTGCAGGTGCCGGTGGTGACGACCTCCACCTGGTACTCCTTCAGGCAGATCTTGAAGTAAGTGTCGCACTCGTCTCGAGTGCAGCGCAGGTCCTGGGAGCTCCTGGAGCCGTCGCAGCACTCCCCGTCCGCCAACTCGCCGTTCACATTCTCCACGGAGATCAGCTGCAGCTCGAAATAGCCGGTTGACTGGGACACCTAGAAACAACATTTTAAAAAATATATATATAGATTTATATTTAGGCCCATATTAAAGAGGCTGCAGCGTGGGTTTGTGGTGCGTAAAAATCGGGGGAATAAGTGGCCAAACTGCGCCCGAACGCTCGTTAAAATCAGCGTAAAGCTCACGCAGATTGGGTGCGTGATCCAAAATTATGTGTTGCACCATGAATGGAGCACGTGAACAGCCTATGGGAGGCTTTTTCAGACAATCAAGGTTTACTCTCAGACGGGAGGAGGAGGGGGGCGAATTAACCGCTGCAGCAGCCAATTGATGCAATGCAACTTACAACTTCTTCATTCAGGCCTAAAATACAGAAACGCACGGGGAGACAGAGAGCCCTCCACCAAAATGGAGAGAGGAGCCTGTATCAATCCCCTCAATCTTGTCATGGTAACATGATCACATGCTCCACAACTGACGGCTACGTAATTTCAATTATCGATTAATGTGATGCGAATATGCAGAGAGCGGATACATCTGCCCACGCCCACCAACTTTTGACATTGCTCATTTTTTAAAAACATTTAATTTTTTTTTACGCGCGTGATAATTTTAGGGAATTAAAAAATATATATTTAAAAATAAAAAATTAAAAAAAACCCAAGAGGGCTCCTTCTTACCTCCGTCCATAACGTCAACAGCAGGCACACTATTGGGAGGCGATTCCTAATCCTGGTGCGATTCCACATGCCTCCGATTAATTAGAGTGACATAGGGGGGGAGAAGCGATAAGAAAAGACAAGCAGCCGCGGACCCGGCGACTAGTTCCTCCTCTCCTGACATGCAAAAACACAATATTCACATGCGCGTCTCCTCCGGCCGGATTTCACCGAGGCGTTACATGCGTGTGTGCGAGCGAGGCGGCGGATTGCAGCGCAGTGATGATGGTCCATGAACAGGAGTGTCCCTCCGTCAAATCTCCACACAGCAACTGAGATGTTTCCCAGCCACAGCCTGAGGAGAGGACGTCTGCTTTGATTGGCAGCTCCGCAAACCACTTACAAATTGGCCTGCGGGGCAGTCTCTGAGCCAACCGGATTAAGGGGCGGACAATAGTATGATAACCCCCACCAGCCCTGCTCCTCCACCTCCTCCTCCTCCTCCTCCTCCTCTTCTTCCTCCTCCTCCCAAAACTTGAATTATACTGGGGCTTGTATTCAGCTTCATTTGGACAAAACCGCATTACAGCATGCGCACAGCAGCAGGGCTGGACTTTAATTAAACTGGGCTTTTTAGTCCTTGGATTTAATTACTGTCATTATTATGTTTGCTTTCTAGTATCACGTTTATTTCATGTTGCTGTTTCACTCGTTTATTCTGTGACGTATCTGGATTTTAATGTTTCATTTGACTTTTATTGCACATCCATATCCCCAATATCCCCAGACCTCTCCCTGAAGTTTAAAAAATGGACTCAATTTCTAACAGCAAAGTGGACTGATTGCATGTGATTTGATTATGATGATGTGATTACAGCTCTGAGTGTTTTATTTCAAATATTCTGCATCCAAATTGATTTCCCTGCTATTCTTCCTTCATTATCGAGTCGCTTTTACTCCCAATGATGCTTAGACACAGTTTATTTTTGACTCATTTGCGATTATTACGAATCTATTTGATCCTCTTGACTTCTGCTAGTCTGTTTCTGCAGTATTAATGGCTGCTGGGAGTCACAGTACCACCAAAACACATCAGTTTTTCCAGTAATGAGACTAGACTTAACAAGGAGCTCTCCTCAGTTCAACCCCATTCATTGCAGCAGTGTAGAGCGCCCTCTACTGTCTGCATCAGTCACAAGTTAACCTGATTAATATGAGGGAGTAAGATGTACAAAAATAGAAACACATTTCTTATGCGGGTGTTATTATAACTTCTTAGATATTGGATTCATCTTTAAGTGGAAAAAATGCACCTGTTTCTTTTCTCTTATTGTAAAATAATTGCTTTCTTTCATGCAGTCTGGTTTGTTCTCATCAGTTTTGCTGTATCACAGTGTAAAAAAATACATGGCAGTGTACTTTTTAAAGTAATCCTGCATCCATAATATTATTTAAGTAAAAGTAGACAAAGGAAACACATGGAAACCCTCTCAGAATCATTATATGACTGGATTATAAGGAGGGATGTTTTAATGTGTAAGCATCAGTGATGCTGCAGTCGGTTAAGTTGGAGCTCATTTCAGTTACCTTATATACTGCCAGGTGGCTTAATTCATAATAATGCATTGTAATTTATTAGTTGATTTATTGTTGGTATTCATAATACCAGAGGGCATACCACAACTCATTCATAGATACCCACCACCTAAATATGCCGACAAACCAACCAACAAATAAATAAATGGACATGGGTGAAAACCTCTAAGTACAATTAGCAGTAAAATAAAGATACTAATACATCAAAATTGCACTTAAGTACATTACTTGAGTAAATCCCCACCTGCCTCAGTGCAGTGATATAAAACATGGAGCATGTTTTTACTGAATCAACTAGTTTTCCTTCAGCTGATCTCCACGTTAGATCAGCTGGAAACCCCAGACACAAGTGCCTTTTGAACGGGCCAACGACAGCTTGGTCAGCTGATCTGATCTCTGTTAACAGATGGCCGATGGTTGCAGTGGCTGTACCCATTTAAAGGACCATTCCAGTGTTTTGCATCTTGAGTCTATTTTTAAATGAGTGATAAGCATTTCCCAAAGCGTTTCTTTCCTTCTCATCCTCATTTCAAAAGTAAACTGACTTCCTTTCTTTTCGGTATCAGTGTGCACACAGTTTAAAGAAGTCAGGTAATCCATCACAGTGACCATGAGTCGTTCTTGTGGTGATGCAAAAGTCACTTACGTCTTTATATACCCTGAAGAACAGAGTATAGATGAAAGCCCTCCATCGTCTTTGGTCTGGTAGCTGACATCAGTCTCTTGCTACGTTTCTCTTGCCTTGTGGATTCCATGTTGGTGATTTCTTTTGTCTACTAATTGTGTGTAAGCCTCTCAAGCTCCGGTTCTACAGGGTTCTGGCTTGGTCAGTAGACTTCCAGGAGACCTCACAGCCACACTGAAGTGAAAACTAACAAAAAAAATGATATGAATAAAGTGTTATTATTTCTATAAACAAGAAGTTGTGCAGCTCAGGTGTAAGTGACATACACCATGCCATCACTGAAGTCACCCCACTCCATTTCTGACGAGGAAAACACGAGAGACAAGCTGCCAATCAAAGTGTGTGTGACAGCACCCCCCCCTCTCGTCCCCTCCATGTCTCTGTCTCCTCCTCATCAGGCGACTGCCAGCCCGTCAGATAGGCCTTTAAGCAGGCTGCCGATAGCCTGAGCCGCTGCAGCCGCTTTGACTGGAACATTTCACATGCTGTCACAAGTACATGTGAGTGCCTTAAGTTGGATCACACCTAGTGAAGGGCCTCAGGTGGTGAAGGGACTGTGTGTATATGAGTGTGTGTGTCTGCTGTAGTGTTTGAACCAGTGTGGGTTTTCAGCCATGCTAGCAGCATGTGGGAATGACAGTTGGTCGTGTCCTCCACAATGAAATATTTCAACAACTGCTGGATGGGTGGCTGTTAAATTGTTTACAGACGCTAATGGTCCCCAGAAGCTGAATCCTACAAACTTAAGCAAAACGCAGACTTTTCCTCTCGCAACACCGGCAGGATAACATTTTCGTATTTGAGGTAAATGTCTCAACCACATTAGGATGGATTGCATCCTAATGCTGATTGAACAGTTAGATAAAGACAGGAGGAGTTGGCTCCTAACTTCCGGTTCAGCACCAGGCTTACTTGAATGGGAATAAAATAATCTAATCACGCAGCTCTTCCGGACTTTCCCAATGTTACTGAACCGAAAGGCTCAAATTATGGCAGTGAAACCAGTCATTTCCTGGAGGTTGAGATGCTCAAAAAAACGTATCCAGCATTTTTCAGACCCTTCTTTCACAATGTGAGCTTATGGGAAAAAGTCTTTCGGGGCCCCGGTGCATCACTTAACGTAATTACACGGTTTGGCCACTACAAAAACTTGAAAGCCTGGCGCTCTTCCTGGGGTCTTGGTCGGGCGTCAGTAAGTACATCAGCAGCAGCAGGGACAAGCTAACGTGTGTTACATCTAGTGGTTTCCTTCGGTAACACAAGTACGTGAACAACTACGTTCACCATACAGTTGGTTGTCGGCGCTAACATGTGGTTCAAAAACAAGTATATCTCCAGTTTGTTCCATTGACATATATAAAGATGGACGACATGACAGCTCCTCAAAAGAGATGCCAAAACATCTGGATCGCCCCCTGGTGGCTGGTTGCTGTCTAGGTCATAATCCCACCCCACAGATGATACATGGGCCATCTGAAAACTCAAAGTACACGTCAAATAATTTGTTCCCAAAGACGGTTTCTATAATTTTCTGTCATTCTTATCACGTTGATTTATGTTCAAGTGTTCATTTTACTAATTGATGCTTTAAAAATGGCTGAAATGTCATGATTGACAGCTGAGCCCTGCTCACGATTAAGCGGGCTGGTGAATGGGTAAGAACTTAATACTATGGCGTCACTAGTGCAATACGGAGCGCATGTTTCGGGGATATCTTGGCTTCATTCTGTACTGTGGGAGGGAGTGAAGATGCATTGTCCATCTTTATACATGCAATATTCAATGGTCTGCTTTGTCTTGAACATAGGCTGCTTGATAACCAATTTCTTGTGCTGAACCTTTATTTTTTAGAGCTATTTTTCATTTTCATGCATAGAAAATGAAAAGCATTCAGTGCTTACCCCCAGACCAGCTTCATGTCAAGACGGAAATGCCTCTGTAGAAGCATTTAGGCCTTAATGATTCACTAATATGAGCCTCGCCATTGAAACCGTGACTAATGACATTTGTTAAGCATCTCTATAAGCCTGAGTGATGCACCGGAGGAACCTGAACACATTATGCCTTCAGACACAAAATGGATCTCACAAAAGGAAATATAACAAACAAAAGATGAGGGTTTTAGATTTCTAGGCTGATTTATGATGCTGTGCTTCTTCACACTGGCCTTGAATAATATCTAATACGTCCTAAAAGGCTAATATCAGTCCGATCTAGCGCCAAACTATATTATCTCCTGAATACTAACACCTACCAGAGGGCCCGGGGTGGTGGTGTGTGCCTACCTTGTCTTCCTGTTTGCATACACCACATGCATGTGTGTGAGGCACAGAGCGAGGAGTGTGTGTGCAGCAGGAGAAGGGATTATGAGTGGGAGCGCTGTGGGGGGTTTGCCAGCCTCCAGGGGGGAGGTGAAGTGGATTTCTTCTCTCATCCATTTTTCATGGCTTTTCTCCTTTCAGATCTCCAGTCTCTGTACATACGGCTGACGGGTCGATTCTCTTTTATCTTTAAGCATCTTTTGGGGACTCGGTGTGTGCGTCTGGTGGCGTTTGGGGGGGTTGATGGCGGCGGCATGGGTCAAGGTTGAGACATGCTGTTTTCCATCGAGCTCTAATGACGATCGCACCACACTGGCTGCTCAGATGATGCTCATTTGCGGATGGTTTCATGGTTTTAATTATATCTTTCTCGAATGGTTACTGAAATCTAAATATTCAGTGAAGATGATGTGCATTTGTGTGTTTTCCACAGACTGATGAAAGGATGTGATGCGAGATCTCATAGGAATATTATGGAGGTCACTCCACATGGACCATACATAAACAGTGCTGTTTAATAGGAGTTTATTCCCCTTGTGAATTAATGCAAACACATGTGTCTCTTAAAAAAGGGGCTTTGAATAATTAATGACCTCTGTTTGTGACCTCTAAGGTTCATCATCATTGACCAAACTTGTTTCCTGGCCTCCACCCTTCCCCTCGAGTTCCCCTCGAGCTAGAGAGACCTTTATTTTTATGTAGAGAGGAAGTTATTCAGTATGAAGTCATTTCAGCCTTTATGGGCTGTATCCAGACTGAGGGACGTACATCTGAAAATGCCATATCGTTATGAAAATGACAACCATCAACGAAAAAGCTAAAACACCAGAAAAACTGCTCTTTTCTTCCTGTTTGGATTGGTGAACAACAAATGTGGTCTTACCTCCACTGACAATCATGTATTGTGTGTTTTATCTTAATTAATCTTAACACTTTCATACCAGAATGCAGCGCACAGTGTCGAGTAAGAGTCAAATGACCAATTGGAGAAATTATTAGGCAAGCTAACCAACGCTAACGTCATCTGTCGTCATACAAGCTCATTTCTACTCAGGGCTGAAGGTTATTTTAAACATGTATTCCGACACCGTCACTAATTACCTGTTAAAAAATTTAGTCAGTGACGTAATTCAAGTGTCACCATAACAAAGTAATGTAACTTGATCTCCTTTCATTACTTTCGGATTACCTCACTACCAAACATATGCAAATAAAGACAAGAGAAAATAAAAATTGATAGGATGACTTTTATTTAATCCTAATAATTTAATCCCCGTTGAGAAGTGTTGTCGTGTGTGCATGGTAACAGACGAGGACACCATTCTTGTCTTAAAATTGTAATCCTGTTAGTAATCGCCATTTTTACCGAATGTATCTGTAATCTAATATATCTTTTCTCTGTAACTTTGAATCTGGTCATATTGACGACTGCAGTTATGTGAAAGGAGAATCCATCAGTCCTGCTAACATCCAGGAGCAGCTCTACAATGTTCAAGTTGAGGGTTTTGGTGACCGTTCAACGAGACGACTGTTGGCTGTGTAGTCTTTATAAGGACATACTTTCACACTCTTATATTTTATTATTTTTCTGACAACCTGCAACTTTCTTGACTTGGAAAATGATCTTTCAAATTGACAAACACCATATGTGTGATTCATGGCACAATTCAAACAGGATCAAAACATTATTTGTCCCTCTCCATTCACTACCACACAAAGTTCTTCTGAAATAAGGTTTCAGGGGGTCCACCGGAGGGGGTGTGACTTCGGCTCTCTATTGACCATATAGCGTGCTGCTGGGGGATTTTTGTAGGCTAACCCGGAAGTTAGCGTCACCCTAGTTCCCTCGACAAAAAGCCTATGGAAAATAATCTCTGTGACACTTACATGTTTCGTTCTTCACAGATGAACACCACTTTCATGATTTTTGAAGTTAAAATAAATCCCCAGACGTGAAAAGCTAACGTTAGGCTACAAATGAACAACATCGTGGTCACACAAGTTAAATGATAATAACAGAAAAAGCTAGTTGGTTTGTCCAAGATAGTGATTTTGGTTGTTAAATTTTACTGGACTGAGTTTAATGAGCCATTAGTTTGTCTGCTTTATGTTGCTGCTACTGCATTGTGACGATCTAACAACACGGCAGCTGACAGAGCAGTCTAATCATTTTTATTGATGTACTTGCAAACTGCCATATGGTTTTATGGTCTGTACCTGGCAATCTGCCAGTAAAGCTGCATTCCTCTGCTGCCAGCCTTGGTACAGTGCACACTGCAGTTTCCCCATTCTCTTTACAGTTGATAAACACGACTAAATCTGTTGCTACAACACGTTTTACTCCCTTGAACAGTGATGGATAGAAGATATGAAAGCATCATCATGTGTGAGGGAGTATATGCTTTTATCTGCACTACTGACATCTAATACCTTGATTTGTTTTGAAGTGCAGAAGACAGATAACCGTGACGTCCTCGGTTCAACTCTGGCCACTGATTTCACTTTCTCTCCCCATGATCCCTTTAACTCCACGCTGTGGGCCATCAAATAAAGGCAGGAAATGCTAGAAAAAAATTAACATGAAGAGGACAGAAGTCGTTGGAATAAACAAAGTTGAACGTGGTTAGAGCCACTTCCAGAATGTGTTTACAGTAAACCACAAAGATGTCGCAATACCGGATGCCGAGTGTGACACCACTTAGGGCCTTACTACACAATTACTCAACTTGTTTTCTGTGAGAATAGTTTGTAACTAAAGTCGGCCTGTAAAGACGGACTGGTGAGCAGATGAGTCTCCGTGTTCGGGGTGATGACTTTTAATCTCTGTGACAACTTCTGAGGGCTCGTTTAGCCACTCGTTAGCAACCGCCGTTTTTATGACACAGAAGCGTTTTATAATTAAATTGTGGGGCATGCAGTGATGTATCTTGTGTCTGTGGTAACCACAGACCTTATTTCAGGCTTTTAACCAAAAACAATTAAAAAACCTAATTGACTTTGAGTCGAGGGAACTGGATGTGCAAAAATGCTAACCGATTTCCAGGTTGTAGGACTACAAACAACACCACTCAGTGAATGTAAGCATGGAAAAGACGGATCTCGCGGACACGTACCGTGACCTCATCAAGCTTTCCTATAAACGAGGCAGTGGTGTTTCATCAGCTTTAGTTACCCAGTCTCATCCTTCAGTTTCCATGGTTGACTGAGCCATCGAGTGTGTTAAAAGGTCATTTCCGCAGCGATAAGATGAGACATGTAGCCACCACTGACACTGAAGCGCACCTCTCTCGTACCCTCATGTTCTGCTCTGCTGGTCGTACTGTATGCATTTGTGTTTTCTCATGCGGACAGCTCAGATTTCATACAGCCCATGCCACTCTGTGTGATGTGTTACTGTTTAGAGGAGACAGGAAGTGACAGACATTTTCAAACTAACAGGAAATGCATAGCTGGGTTTCAATAACAGTGTTTGAACAGGAACACAAGTCTTTCTCCCCATCCCACACACACGTATCTTTGAAACTGATTTTGAACGGAAAAGCCGCCGTGTCACTGTTAACCAGTCGGGTAAGGTAATGTCACTTTATACTGTGTGTCCTGCTTTTCCTGTTCATACCTCGAACTGATTGTGCAACAGCAGTCCCCATTTAACCTTTAAGATACTTGACAAGAGAACAAACTCAACGGTTGCTCGTCCTGAACACCCTTTGATTTGATTTTGTTCCATGTTTATATCCTATTGCTTAAAAGCATTCAGCATCTTCTCCAACACTGAGAGAAGACGAGGAGGATAAAGCTGCGAAGGATGCATCCTAAAGCCTTTGAACCTGAATGATTGTTTCTGCTGCTTCCTCTCCTCTGCTGAAAGAGATGAGATATGATGTTCAGATTACCTAAAAGCCGCCTGTCGTATCATAAATAACTGATTAAAAAGACATGATTAAAGAGGATATGTGGTACGCTGTTCAGATTTCGTTCCTCGTCAGGGTTAATAAGTCTTTTCTTTTCGACTCCTTCCACATGTGGAGATACCTAAAGGACGACTTGCTCTAATCCACCCCAGCATGCACGGCCCAGGACCTCGTAAATACACGTCACTGATAAGGCCCAGCAGACGCCGCACAAGGACTCACAAAAAGAGCAGAAAAACCTTTATGACCACCTCGATATTAGCCCTTTAAAACAGACACAGGTTGTGGGTATCCACCTGGTTCCTATCGAGGATTGTTTATCAGTCTGAAGCAGAGTCCTCTGCTCTTCCTCAAAGCGCGATGCCATGTTAATCCAAGGTTACGACCTAACTGCTCAAGAGTCGAGGGCAGAAGAGCAGCACATCTTGTAGTGATTTTACGAGTAGGTTTGGAGCAAAAGTAGATAAGAACCGATGGATTTCTTGATCCGATCAAGAGATTCAATCGTAGTCGCTAATGTTTTAAGGCCCTGGCTACCAGACAGTAGCAGGTTAAAGGCCTTTACACACTGGGGGCATTTTCTTTAACTTGAATGTCAAATCTTTTCTTTAGAACTGTTGTTTTTGTGAAGAGTACTTTTACGCAGAGAGCAAATATAAAAAAGGGACATAATTTTTTCAGAATTTGGTCGTTTTTCCGACCACAAATGAAGGCATCAGCCAATCATGTTGTGCAAAATGGACGTCACGGCAGAACCTGTTGATTGTTTATGTTTGCCGTGACCCTGTACTTTATGACAAATGACACAAAATTATGAACACAATGTAACAAAAGTAATTTTGGATGAGTAACCTTGATTGCTCTCTGCACAGACAGTATATGTGTTGGATTTTACCGATGGGAAATGAAGCTGTTATATCCATCGGGGCTCTCCACCAAACCACTTTGATCAAAAAAGTCCTTTTACCTCGCAGAACAAAGGAGATGGTAGCCTACTGCTGCCTCGATCAGTTTGTAACTTTGGCACTACATTCCCTAAACCTTACATATGTATTCCTACGCACAGGCACAGCTGTACCTGCTCAAAACAGTTCAAAATATGGCGTAAAAAGATATATATTTTTTAGGCGTGCCTTCTTTTAGGTGGCTAAAATACATCTTGCTTACATGCTTGCGTTTAGCAGTTGGTGCTACATGCTGCTTCTCCACACAGAGGAGAGCTGACGGGCATCTACTGCAGGTGATACACAGACCAGGGATAAGTGCCTCAAACAACCTCACATCAAAAGACCAGAACTATCACTTTAACCACAGAGGTGTAAGATCTGGGCATGGACTAATGATGTATTTTGTTATTTATTTTAGAGGACTTGTAGCCAAAAAGGTTGGTAATGTACTTAGTCAAAAGTTTCAGTACAGGTGCGAAGTGGCAAAGAGGAAAGTCAGTTCATGAACACTACTAATGTCTACAAAAGATGTTCAGCAGGTTTGTTAAGAAAGACAGGTTGACAATGTTAAAGGCACACCTTCTCATTTACATACAGATGGAGAGTGTGTCAGTGTGCTGGAATCATTCTGGTGTCGTGCACCTCGTAACTGCAGTGGTGGATCTTGTCTTTCCTTCAAAGGGCAGGTTTTCAGCTCCCACCTGTGAATGGAGCTCATTCAGAGAGAGAGGGTCGGTAATCCATCTGCTGTGGTAACACATACACACAGACACACACACACACACACACAACCAGATGGTCTCTGGAGAACAGAGACATCCCATGTGTCCAGTTACAACATGAAAGCAACAGGGACGCAATTTAAGCACCCACCCATCCATCCACCACCCTCTTACAGATGGATGGGTGGCGGCGAGGGGAGGATGTATTAATAGAATTATTGTTCATACACACGTTTCTTTAAGAATAAGCTTTATTTGTTTTGTCTCACTGGGCAAACACTTTTCCATTTGATGCCCACAAGTTTTTTGCTGTGTAATTAGCATTACAGCCTCTCAGGACCACTAGCACGGTAACAGACTTTTGTAATTGGATGAAAACATTAGTGACATATTGATAAGTACGCTCGTTTATTTTCTGTTAGTAAGAAGAGAAGATCAGTTCTACTCTTTATTTGAATATCAAGTGTGGAGCTAGAACCAGGAGGCGATTGGCCTAGATTAGCATAAAAACTGGAAGCAGTGAGGGCATGTCTGTCTCCAAAGTTTAGAAATACACGTACCAGCAACTTTAAAGCTCACAAATTAGCATGTTGTATCTCAACTTCTTACAATTTGTATGTTCTGTAACTTTTTCTTTTGTCAACAGCTGGGGGGACTCCAGCTAAAACCCACAAGTGGTCATTTTTACATTTCTGCATGTGTACAAATTAAACAAAGACGACATAGTGTGTAAATTGGAGCTTAATAGCTACTTTATGCTCCTTTACGTAGGAAAAGAGACACGCCTGTTTCAAACATTATAAACCTTGGCTACTGCTACACTGCCCCCTGCGACTACCGGAGGAACTGTTCCGTTGGTCCTCGTCTGTAAGCTTTCAGAGAACGTGCAGAAATACGGATGAAATTGATGTGAATGAACCTTTGGAGATGTTGGTTGTTGTTATTACTTTGGACAGAGCAGGCTAGCTGATTCCAGTCTTTATGCTAAGCTAAGCTAAATCCCTTGTGGTTCTTGCACTGTAATTAAAAGAGAAGATTGTCTTGATTGTCTAACCTAACACTCAGAAAGTGATGAAAAGTATTTCCCAAAATGTTGAACTCCTACTTTAAGGTCTGAAAGTGAAAGAAATATTAAAGCCTGAATCTAAAATCATCAAGACACCTTGGATTGCAAGGTTCAAACCTTAAATCTTAAACCCAAGGAAAAAAGTTTATGAATGGAGAAAGACCCTAATAGTCATTGGAACTTATACAGCAACAAGCCATGAGCTGACTTGTGTTTTAGGACTCAGCAGATCAGCAAAAACAAGGTGAGGACACAGCAACAGGTAAAAAGACAAACCCTTCTCTCTCAGCGTTAATGTTAAGGTCAAAGCGTTAAAGGAACATGAAATAAAAACCTCTCAGTCTGATATTTCCGCAGTCAGTGTGCTTCCGTACTGCGAGAGTGACATTTACCAGAGAATCATGTTTTGATATTAAAGTGGGAGTATCAGCACGACCTGTTGCTATTTTGTTCCCAGGCAACATGCTTTTCTGAAAGCAACAGATGTGAGGTGTTAGCGTTTCAAAAAGGAAAGTAAATAAAGTGAAAGTGATATAGAAATAATCAGGCTTTCAGTTATTACATTGCTGACACAAAGATTATACAGCAGGCTGCTGAACATTTTAGAAAGGAGGAAGACTGAAGTTTGAAGAGTCATTTTTGTCTGCAATGATGCAAAAAGTGAAAAATGTTCTTCCTGTGTCCCTACAGTCGTGCACCTCCACACCTCTGCTGAATCATCGTAGATAAAATCAGCTCCATAGCACAACAGCTTTTATTTTCTCTCAGGCTAAATGTGAGAACCTTGTTTTCATTTCTGAGAAACCTATCACGAAGCACATCAAGATCAGATTTAGCAGAATTTACATTTGCGTTGGCTCATGTCCACAGTGGGATTCTTTGCATAAACGTGTTGTCCTGTTTCCTGATCCACATCTAGTTTTGTCTTATCTGAATGTGTCTGTTCATAACAGAAGATGTATATCAACGGCCTGCATAAAGGCTGCTGACAGATCCATGAAAGCATCAGGGAAGTGCTGTGGATTTCAGGTTAATCACCTGCTGATCAGTTTTCTCTGAAAGTGAAATGAAAATTTGGGGAGCACATTATTTTAATTTCCTGTATTTGATATGTATAAGCAGTTTACACACATTCAATAACTAGTTTTTAGTTGATGACAAAATTGATATTGTGGGTTGGAATCAAACCCAGCCGTAGTGCACGGTGCAAAGGTTGTACCAGGTGAGCTCCTGTAGCGCTCATCAGTTGTGGTTTTAACGGCCTTTTAAGTTGTTTAACTATGTCCTGACGAACAGCATTTTATCAACCTGCCCACAACCTCACTCTAGGAAGTCAGTGCACCCAAGCCACCAAGAAGTAGCTCGACAACATGACTTCCTCTTAAACCACAAATTGTTGTTATTACATTCCTGTTTGTATACGCTAAGCTAGGCTAATCGCCTCCAGACTCTTGCTTCACACTTAATGCACAGACATAAGAGTGGTATCAATCTCCTTATCTAACTGTGGGGAAAAAAGAGCAAACAAAATCATTTCCAAAAATGTTGAACTATTCCTTCAATCAGGTTGTCACGTGTAATGTGACTTCCTGCCAAGAAATAGTTCCAGTGCATAACTTTCTTTAAGATCACAAATTGTTGTTTTAACACTTTAGTATTTCGATCAGTTAGTGAGCTTCAAAGAGTTCAAAGACAGCCAGGCTAGCTGTTTCCCTGTGATTCCAGTCTTTATGCTAAGCTAGGCTAATCGCCTCCGGGCTCGAGCTTCATACTTAATGCACAGACACGAGAGTGGTATCAATCTTCTTATCTAACTCTGGCAAAGAAAGTACAGACACACTAAAAATTTTGACAAATTACAGAACAAAAAATATGACATTTTGGGCATCAAACCCATTTTATTTCAACTTAATGCAGTTTAATCCAACACAGTTAGTGCACATGCAAAGTATCATATTTAAATATATATTGTATGTTTGTACCAAGTGTCATATTTTAAAAGTTAAATATTTTAACATTTAGGTAATAAATTAACAAAATTGAAACATTAATTAAAACACTGCCCACAATGAGTATACACTTTTTTAATAAAGCATAAAATACATGATAAGTTCGTAAAACTGCAATGTTCATGTTTGTACTTTTCTTTTTTCCCAGAAAACATTTTTTAAAACAAAAATTCAGTGTAAGACACCAGAAAAAAAAATCACAATTGGACAAATTTCTTTATGTCTTTAACATGAGAAAAATCCTAATACTTCTTTCACTTAAAGGTATTATGTGTAGGATCTTCACTAAATATCTCACTACTAATAGAATAACATATGTGCTACACATTATCGTCACAATGAACGGCTTAACAGAAGCAATTCTGATTATTTCCCCCCTTTTGCTTCTGAAGATTCAGCCAGCAGTAGTTGCCAATAAAGAAGCAAAAGTGACCGACTTCCTCCAAAATCAAGTCCCTTTTCCAGGACTCGTGAGCAAATCAAGAATCACTACATGTTTAATGAAACACATAAATATTGAGCAAATCACCAGAGGTAATGTTTGAACTGTCACATCCGTGGTCCAAGTTATAATTTTAACAGTAACACACCTTTAATTAGAGAATACTACACATAGCACCTTTAAAAACATGTTCATGATTAACTGTTGTTCAGCTCATGATCATTTAAAATACAGTAAGAAATTGTCAAACAGTGCACAAACAGAAGAAAAACAAGAAACAATCACAGTTGAAGAAGCAACTACAGCATAGCCATGGGGGTACATCTATAAAAGTCTGGTACCGATGAATTAAGTATTCTGTCCCAGAGGACCACTGAGTTTTGACATTTCTGACATGTTGCTGAGAATTTGATATGTCAGCGTCTCAGAAGAAAGCAAACGGACACAAAATATTTTCTTCATGTGCCTGAGTGATGGAGGTAGAAATGTCCAATGCTGGGCTAATGGTTAATATCCAGCATAGGCAAGAGTGAATTATACCATTTACTTACCTCAAATATTTGTTATACTTATTAGAAGAAGCATATGGCTTACCAGTGGCACAGTCTGCAACCTCACTCTGGACTGTCAAAAGCGTGTTCACTTTTGTCGTGGATCGGCAGATTAGGCTTGTCGCGGTGGGAGACTTAAAGGAATAGTTCACGATTTTGGGAAATACGCTTATTTGCTTAGTTAAATGAAATGATTGATACCATTCTACAGTAAATATGGAGTTACAGCCAGCAGCCAGTTAGCTTAGCTTAGCACACAGACTGGAAACGGAGGGAAACTGCTAGCCAAACATTAAGCTCACTCTGTAGCTCACTTTACTCCATACAAAAACTGAAGTGTAAAGGAAGAATTTCATCTCTTCACCGGGGGTTTTTTGTTTTTGGCCTGGACCACTTTCCATGGCAACCGGGGAAGAATCCAGGAAGTTTCTGGTCCTGACCAAGAAATAGGTATGAAACCTCTGAAAATGTTTACGTTTTTACACTTCAATTGATGGAGTTATGAAAAGAAACAGGATAAACTTATTAATTAGTGAGCTTAACAGGTGCTGCTAGGTAAATTTTATTAACCTTCCTGTTTTCTTTCCTGTTATGCTAAGCTAAGCTAGCCAGCTGCTGACTGTAGCTTTATATTTAGCATACAGACACAAGAGTGAGGTGTCTATCTTCTCGGCTAACTCTCAGGAAAAAAAGAAAATATGCTCATTTTCTAAAATGTCAAACTTTTCCTTTAAGTCCTCCAAGAGCACTGAAGAACAATCACCAGTGTTACCTACTGTTATATGGCTTCCTTCAGAGTAAAGTCAACACTATGTTTGGCTTTAAACTCAAATTTGAGCAATTTACACAAAGAAAAACACACATAAAATTGAAATGAAACAAGAATATCAAATGTATGAATAGCTTATAACAGTGGTTCTCAATCTGGGGTCCAGGGACCAAAAGGGGTCTTTGAGTGCATTCCAAACTACAAGGAGGGTTAGAGTATTATAACTTTTATCACATTTGGAAGTTGGAAGAAGAGAAACATGGTTGGCTGTTTTGATTGATTGTAATGTATAGTGATCCAAATTTGACCACTGACTGACTATGAAGACTTTTTTTAAAAAAAATCTTCAAACAAATAATTAGAAAATAGATTCCAAGGGACAAAAGTATCCTCTCAAATGGTCTATGGTCTAATGTGCATCTTTTGTGTGGGTCCTTGGCATAAAATGTTGGCAACCCCCTAAAATAGACTACAGGTCTGATAACAGATCAACAAGTTGACTTTGAGTTTTGACTCCGCAGGCTAAACAAACATAAACACAGACCTCACAAAAATAAAAACTTCCATCATTTACCTAACGCTCATATAGAGACACGGGCTGAACCAGCTGAACCTGAAGTGCCTGTGTTTCTTTTGGCAACCAAATTCTCTGAAACAATCGAGTTCAAAGCACAACATCGTTAGACGTTAGAGTTGATCCCGCCCACTTGCAGCTGCTATCTGTTTTTATAAATGTCACTTTTGTTTTCAATGTGTCAGTCATTAAGGCAACTGTACGCCCTCGGTGATGTTCACAAAACGCACTCCACTCTCAGATAACAGTTGGAGGAAACGTGTGGAGAAATATGCACTGGTGTTGGCTTGCTGGCTCATGCCACCCACAATGACAAGCCTATAAAAAAAGGCAAAGAAAAGCCTCGCGTTTGAATGATAACTTTCCTCAAAAAGAAAAAGAAATTGCCGAAAGAGAAGTCACGTAGCAGTTCTCCACATCTGACAGACACACAAAGTTACAGACTGACCTTCAGAGTTAAAATGGCTTTGTTTTGTCACATTTTATGTCAAGCCAAATCAGAAGCAGTCGGCCTCATTTCATCAAACTGAGATTCCATCAGCTGTGGAACGGTCATGGCTAATTATTCTCCAAAACGTCCTTCCAAGACAAAAGTGACCATCATTATTTCTTACGATGGGTTCATCTCATACTAGATAAGAACTGTGGAAAACTGTGAGCACCGTTGGTAATCTTTCTGAGAGGTTCTCCATTAAACTTTTTATTTATTTGGATTTTATTCAACTGAAAGCTCAAGATTGGCACAAGGATGGAAGTTGAGAAAAAAGGGAAGGATTGAGGCCACTGATCTGATGAGGCTAAGGTGCCTAATAAATGACTTTCTGATATAGTAATTAGTTGAAAATATATCTTTTAAAAAGCCCTGTTTGTTACTGTTTATTCACTCTACATGTCTCATTGTCTGGTGGTCATTTCGTGCTTTTCCAAAGGTGCATTTTCACATTTTTCCAAAGTGTCTTGATATTAAACTAGGACTGTAACTTTAGACACATCCTGTATGCATTTAAAATTTTGCATTCAAATGTAGGCAACAACACAAGAGAGAGAATCTGATTTAATGTGCTATTAATCAGGTTTGGTTGCTCCTTTGAGAGAACATGAATCAATTTAGCAAATTAGATTTATCTTTCAAACAAAATCAAAATAATTCAAGCAGTTCCAGCAAACTATACAATCCTTCATCAGGGGATGATCTTTGAACAAAATAGCTCCACGATTGGGCGTAGAGGGAGATCAATATGGCTTAAAGGTTCTGCATATATTACTATACAGTCTGGGTGGAAATTACTCCCCAAATATTTGACTCAGTGTGTGAAATCAAAGATATTTAGTCTGGTTGATTCAAATTCTCTTGACTTTGTTTGTTTGTTTGTGCAGATAAGAATTATGTCTCTTCTAAGACCCCTTTTCCACCAAAACAGCTCTGGTTCCTGAACTGGTACTGTTGAAGATTTTTGGAACCTTGGTGCTATCTTAAGAACCAGCCTGCATTTCCAACTGTTTTGAGCAGAAACATTGTAATCAAGGATGTGTCATCAACAGAGGGCGTTGCTTAATGCACAACAACCTGTACACATGACATGACACACTCACTTTGGTTCACAAGGAAAACCTGCTCTTTTTTGGTCCCAGCTGTAGGGCTGCATCAATCATTGATTGATCTACTGATTATTTTCTATGATTAATCATTTAGTCTCTTAAACCATTTAAAACCCAAAGACTTATCACTTACTATCCCAAATGACAAGAAAAAGTAGTAAATACTGACATATAAAAAGCTAAAACCAGCGAATGTTGATATTTTTGCTTGCAAATGCTTTTCTTTCAATCGACTAATTGATTAATCAAGTAATCTTTGCAGCTTTATCGAGCTGGGAACCAACTTTTCTGGTTCCAAACCAATTAAATATTGGTCAGAATACTCCAGAACAGAACTGGTTCAATGTTGGTGGAAAAGGGGCTTCTGGGAACTGCTGTAAGATTCAGTAGGAGGACATTAAAAACAAGGACAAAAACCCAAAAGACCAAAAAACACAAGGTTTTATGGACAAAAGAAGACAAATGTCGACATATGATTGTCAGTTATTCTTCTGGTTCCATAAGCCTCAAAGAATAAAAATAAATCCAGGACCGATGCTCGTATTCACCTCAAGTCGAATACATAAATGGTAAGTTGTTTTATGGGGACCAGAGATTGTTCTTTTTTTTCTTTTTTTTTTATTAAGACGGATTCATGATTTTAACATCTCAGTATGTTCAAAGTGTTATTAACATTGCACTTAAAACTCTCACAAATAATACAGCACTTTTTCATTTCATTTGGTAGTCAAAAAACCCCACAAACTTATGCCGGCCGGTCTTTTTTTTAACAACTTAACCGTTAAATTTCACTCACTATATTTTGCCACATATATTTTAAAACTTCAACACTCTGCAGAAGAAGTCAAGAGGAAGAGCTGAACTCCCACACTTGCGTAGCTGAAGATCTGCAGTGTAGTTCTCTTAATGTGTAATGAGATGTGTTGTTAGTTTGAAGTGAGTGGTAATTTTCTAAAAACAGCATTAGATTTGCTGCAGGTCTTGCATATTTTCAAGAAAACTATAAGGTGGGGGAATGTCTTCCTTTTCACATTAATTAGTAAATGAAGTACCAGCCCTTTATAATGAAAAAAATACTACAATATTTTAAGAACAGTAAGAACTTTGTTGATTTTAAGCTGCAAGTGATTTTGAAATAGAGTAATATAATAATAACATGCTGGTCGTCATCACATCCAGAGATCCACTCTGAATTTGGCCAACAGTTTGACTATTTGGACCTGAGATTTTGGCAAACTGCTGTTGAGATTCACTTTGTGAGATTAGGTTTGTGTGTTTATGACTTTAAAGTTTTACGCCACAGAACCTCCTAAATGAATTATGATCGAAGGCAATCTTTATTAGATGGTTTAAGTTTGTAAATATGTTCCTAAACCTGCATTAATGTGTTCACGATGTAACTTTAACATGTCTGTTATCATGTTTATTAAGTTATTTAGCCTTTATACTGTCTTCTACTGTTTTTTTCCAGTTTGTCTCTACAAAGAAGAATTAGAACTAAATTAAAACTCCTCCCCATGTCAAATGAATTTCAGATTATTCACTGACAAACTCACTGCAGGATTGTGCTTGAGAACAACAACACACTTAAAACTAAAATCAGGCCCTCTGTGCAGTGGTACGTGTCTGCTTTTTCTGTGAAGTGACATTATACCTAATTCACATTTTTCCCCTTTGCTTGTTGAATGAAAAGTCTACTGATGTGTCGACTGGTTTGACTTTATGAAGATTATCTAACTGAGTGAGTGTTGATTCCAGTGAGTGATTGTTTAGCCCGGGGGTAATATGATAAGTATTGCTTTAAAGGCTGTGGGTCAGAGAAATGAATTGAGGCATGCTTGAACAAGTGGTGGTTAAAACACATCTCGATTGTTACAAGGCCCCACCATTGACTAGCATAGTTTTTGCATTACTGGATCATGGCTTAAAGGATTACTCCACTGTTTTGTTCTTTTACTGTATCTCTATATCGTAAATGGTTGAAGTGATGAGCAGTAGAAAAAGTGTATTGTCATATTGGATGCCCTGTGGCACATGTTGTCAGGCAAGTAGAAACGTTTGCATGAACTCCCGTGCAAATATTAGCATGCTAAAATGTTAGCAACCCAGGCTAACCACATGGCTGGTTGCAATGAATACTGGGCGTTGTAGAAATGGTTGGAACAAGTTGGAATTTGACTGCAAGCAGCCAGCCAAGTGTATTCAAAATATTATTTTTCTGAAATGCAGGTAACATTCAAAAGCAGTGGAGTATTCCTTTAATCAAGGGCAGGCAAATAAAATCAGTGATATGCAGCCATTTATAACAGATGGCACAATAAACGAAAAAGAAAATAAATCATCAAGAAAAGACAAAAGTGCCAGTGACAACCAGCTATGGCAAAATTTGTTTGTAGGATTAAGACCACATATAATTCAAAAGGTAAACAGGACAAAACTTAAAGATACCTGTTGGCAACGAGACAAGGCGCCCACCTTTCATCATGTACCAATAAGCAAAAAGGCAATACAGGATGAAGAGCCATGAGGGGAGGAGTGGATGTGCTGGGCCAGTGTTTGATTGAATTTGGAATAAATGGTATAAATAGAGTTGGTTAATTAATACTAGTTACACGTTGGTGGAGATCTTGTACTTGGGAGACATGTTATTATGGAACCAGATGAAACTAAAAATGACGCCCATGGTTTTGGGTATACGCTCGTCGTAGGCAAACGTCATGGCCTCGTGCAGCGGGACTTTGACCACCTCGATGAGCTCTCCCTCCCGTGGCTCACCTCCGCCTGCGCTCACGCAGTTGTCGTCAGACACCTCGGCGTAAAACATGGTCTGCTTGGAGCCTGTTACACCAACACCTGACCTGTGAGGGGGAAATAACAGACAATACATTTTTATGTATATCTTGAGATTATTCTTTAAGTTTAAAAATGTCCACACTGGGTCGAGCACAACAGCCTAATCTCAGTACAGATATAAAAGCAATATCTTCTTCTTTTCAGAATCTACATTTCTTTTTTCTCCTATATACAAAACACAAACATAGCAGCGTTTCAAGTTCCCACTTCCATAAAGTAGGACACTAATAATGCTAATTGGTGTAGCAGAAACCAAAATATCTTGACTTTTAGCCCCTATTATGGCTCAAGATCCTACACTACTCTTAATCAAACCTGATATTGTCTTTCTTTAGACCTTATATTAGACCTGTCTGGTTAACACTCATGTTATTTTCAGATTTCTTGCTGTCAGTTTGTAGTGCAGGCTTTCTTTTATAAATCTGTAGTCTTAAAGCCCAACTTGAGATACTCAAGTGAAGTCACTTCAGTAATATTCTCAGACTTGCCCCATTAACAGAGCTGCTTTTAAAGAATTTTGCCTGAATAACATCCAAAATAATGGCTTAAATTAAGAAATATTTGAGCTAAAGCAACCAGGATAAAAATCTGACAAAGCATTCACTATATAACCAAAACTGTAAAAAGAAAAGCTATGTAGTGCACCTTTAAATGAATAGTTCAACATTTTCAGGAAACCTTTTCAGTGTCCTGGTAAGAGTTCGATGAGAAGACTGATACCACTCTCAAGCCTGTGCACTTTGAATGGAGTTGGAGTCGGGAGGTGATTAGCTTAGCTTAGCATAAAGACAAAAAACATGGAGAAACAGCTAGCCTGACTTGACATGTATTATCTCAGTTGTTTACACAAACAAAAATCGAAACTAAGTGGGGTACATTGTGTTGATTAGTAAGCTTTAGATATGTGTATGTTTGAACTCCCAGTTTTCAGTCTTTATGCTAAGCTAGGCTAACTGCCTCC
This sequence comes from Pagrus pagrus, assembly GCF_965226575.1. Classification (NCBI taxonomy): domain Eukaryota; kingdom Metazoa; phylum Chordata; class Actinopteri; order Spariformes; family Sparidae; genus Pagrus; species Pagrus pagrus. Next base: position 17,637,492 of record NC_140200.1, on the reverse strand, counting down.
CAGTTTTTATTCATACACTAAGATATGAGCACAGTGTGGATCCTTTCAACTAACTCTTGGTAAGAAAAACAACAAATGAGCTCACTTCCCAAAATGTCAAACTATTCTTTTAAGGTTAAATTCTGAGTTTATAAATAATCAGGTTTGTGCTACAGGAATCCACTGTGTCTAATTAATTTAGATAAGTGGTCCACATTATTTTTCAACTTTTCTAAATCTCTTTATTTCAACACCAATACACTGTGTATACGCTTTGTTGTGAAAATATGTACATTTGGGGCTACACAAAAAGCGGAAAAACTGGAATTTTATATGATTTATGTATGTAATTGTTTACAGTAAGAATAAGGGAATACAGTTTATGTATCAATCTGGCTGACAAGTTATCTGATAAGCAAGTAATGTACTTTATATCTGACGAGTAAATTGCAGTTACCTGGTTTAAAAAATATGTTGTTGTAACCGTCTGATTTAACACTTTTACTTGTGCTTGCCCAAAAAGATTAAAACAACAACATACTGCTGTACCTAAACTTGATAAAGGTTTGGAAAGCTGTAAAACTCTGTCTTTGAATGGTGGGATTAAAAAGCATACATACACATCAGTATCATTGAGGAAACTGGCTGAGCTTGGGTTGCCCACTATCACCACATGCTGTTCTGCTGTCAAATGCACCCTCATACGGGTCATGAGGGTTAAGATGATACCCATGTATTTAATGGAAGCAGCCCACACATAACAATGCTCATAGACAACACCAACAGAACCAGAGGAGGTGTTCAAGTCAAATCAAAAGCATGGTTGTGAGAGCTGTCAGTCACAGCTGTCCAGGTGCTGCCGTTTAATGTGGGACTGTTTTTTTTCCAGGAACTTTCAACTTCTGTGTCACGTTATGGTGAGATAATAATATCTTGACAAAGATAGATTCTTTGTTCCTCCGATGCTTGTTTCAAGTTCACTTCCATAACCTCAGTGTTTGTAGTTTCTTTTCTTTTCTCTCACTCTAAAAGTCTGTCTGTCACCAACCTTAGGTTACGTTTTTGATTCTTAAACACATTTCAACCAGTTATTTTCAAACTGGTCTTATTAAAATGCATGATTTCCCTTTGGTGGCACCAGATTATTTGGTGGAGTATCACTGGAACACTTTATATAGAAGGTTTTCATGCTACCTGGAACTGGATTTCAGAAAAGTAAGAAGTCAAAGGAAAGAAACAAAGCTGCAAATGTAGGTTATTTCTGAGCGAACATAGCTCAAGGAGGTTCAGAAATTATAAATGAAAATGACACAAAATAGGACAACAGGAAATTAATTGTTCAGGGGCAAGAAATCCAGAGGGCGTGACTAAAGCAGATATTAAAAAGACAATGAAAAGCATTGTCATAAAACTTTGTGTTGGGAATGGACAGGTCTGTGACTGAAAAGTACATTTAAGCCTCCATTACATTTATGTATTACTACAGGTTCAGTACAAACTATCAGCTAACCTGTAAGAAGTGATCCTCTTCAGTTTAGAGGCAGGCACATCGTAGCCACACTCCTCCAGCACCTCCTGCCGGGCGATCTCCTCCAGGGAAAGGTCGGGTTTGTCCACCAGCCCGGCACAGAGCTCGTAGGTAACCCCCGCTGACACTGGGGGCCACTGAGAAGAGCTCTCCCCCTCCGAGGCCGACTGGCCCTCCTGAGACTCGGCGGCGGGGGCGGCGGCTTCGGCTGCGCCCTCCTCGCTTTTTTCAGCAGACTGAGCCGGCTGCGACTTGTTCCTTTCCCACTCGCACATGTATACAGCTGGTGGTGGACCAGGAGAGAAAATATTGTTTTTACTATAACTGTTTTTAAAAGATTGTGATAAACTTACAATTAAGCAATAAGACAATGAAACTTTTGTTATCTTAAAAAATGTCAAATATTCTGATTTCTGCACCGCAACTGTGACGATCTGATTTACGAGGGGTGATCATTTAGTTCTAAAGACGCACTGATCGATCGACCAGGGACCACAATCGTCCAGTGTTTTAGCATGACTGGCCAATCAGCGCCAGATGTATCCATTTCTGTGCTGGTCCCATTTACACACATGCTGCCACCGCAACAGGACCACCAGCCTGAACAGAAAGAAAGACACTAAATATTTTATGTTTTTTCCCCAAAATATGTGCACTCGTTTCATTTTCAGGTCAGTGAGAGAGTCTTCACTGCGTATTGCCTTCATTTACAGTCGCACCTTCTGACGCCTTTCTCCTCTCTGCTGCTAGTGTGTTTCACTACCAGTCCAGACAGACAGAGCGGAGCAGAGACAGGGATCTGTCTGCGATCTGTTGCACATTGTACTGAGGGTTATGAAACTGACTTTGAGGAGAAGAATCCATTGTCTGAACAAGAGCTGATTCCCAGATATACCAGTATTAATAGTAGTGTTTTGTCATGAACATATAATTGAATTTTCCATTTTAAAAAAATCGGAAACAGATAAGAAAATTGTAATTAGTGCATCTCTTATAAGTTCCAGGCCTAAGATAGAAGGAGATGAGTTAAACCGCTCTTTTCTGTTTCATGTAATTGAAAATTCATCACAGTCTGAGAAAATGGACAAATCCACAGTGTCCACAGTAACAATGGCTGATTGGAACTCGTCCAACACCCGCTCTATTCGCCTGATTTGCGCCTTCAAACTACTACCTCTACCCAAAGATAAAGAAGGAACTCAGTGGTCGCCATTTTGAAGATGACGATGACGTTCTTGCCGCTGTTGACAACTTTCTGGAGATCCAAGATTCTGACTTCCACAAAGAAGGGATCTGTTTGTTCCACAATTGCTGGACTAAGAATGTTTTTGTGAAATGCAACTTACCATCTATGCCAATTCATTTCCTGGGTGAATATACTGAATTTTAATGGCCATGTGCTTAAGAATTTGCCTCTCAACATTTATTTTCTGATAGAACTACGCTGACCGAAATACGTTGCACACCCTGTTTAAAAACAAATGTCATTCTAGGTTGTAGACAAACTGATTTCTTTCAGATAAAGAACTGATTTGTTTCCCAACGGCAATGAGAGAGAAGAGGAAATAAATATATCAATGCCCAGACTTCCTTGAATTTAGCACACTGCGGTGTGGAACAGTCCCTGGCGACTTCTAACAAAGGAGGTTAGGCTGCTCTGTAACGGGGCCTCTTGCGGTCTATTTATGAGTCTGCATTGTTACTAAGATCCAGGAGAATAAACAGGGATTGTAATGTACTGCTTTTTTAGTGAAAGTGCCCACAGGAAATACAACAATCTAGATCCAGCTTGGTGACAAGGAGAAAATGAGTGAAGTAGATTCCACGGTTGAAACGGTCTCATGGTTTGTGTGGTGAAAACTCACCTGGACGGAACTGCTTGACAAGGACAAAACAGTGTGAGGTGGTGTTGAAGATCAGCACTGATACACTAAAGAGAAAAGAGGGGGGAAAAAAAGTCAAGTTTAAATAAAATCAGACAACATTTCCTGTTTCCCTACATCATATACGTATCTCTGTTCTGGTAATCTCTGTCAGCATATGAGACAATCTGGCTCGAGGAGGGCAGCTGGTCATGACTGGATCAGCTTTGAAAAAACACCACTTATCAAAATTAAGGGAGTACTTTGTGAGTGAGTCGACAAATTTCATAGGCTTGTAAATCTGAAACAGAATCTCTCGAAGCTTAACCTGACAAAATAATAAAATACAAAAATCACTGGAAAAACAACGACAAGCCACTTAAACAAAATTAGGTTGGATGAACACGCTAGACTAGCAACTATGCCAGCCACGTTCACATGTTTGTTGAAATTACATTACACTAACCCTCGTGGCTACACAGATGCAGGCAGCATAAACTGGGTGTAAGATGTGGTTAAAAACTAGTCGAAAGGGATTAACTTCTAACAAAAAGGTTTCCTTGCGAGGCATCTGAATTTGCAAGATAACGTGATCTCGCAAATCCATCTTGCCAGACTTCATCCTATGTGCATGTGGCCAAAACACAGTTGTTTGGACCAACCGTAACAACTCCTATGAAAAACTACTGGCGTCAACATTTTTGCTGTGCATGCCCTTTTCCAAACAGTTTCTGAGGGCATGTAACAACGATTTGTCCGGACAAAAAGGGGAACACTCCAGCAGTGTATGACAAATGTTTCATGCTAACCCATACTCTGTCAGCATCCCGTATCAAGATACACCACTATCTTATTTCTTAGCGACGCTACACAGTAACAGCAATTTTATCACATTTGCTCCCTGGTTTGGCACATCTGGGCTACCATACCTTGGCAACAGTTGTCCTGGTACAGTATAACACATCTGCTGTAATTTTTAAGCAAAAGTAATGTATTACAGTATGTGATGACTTAATCTAGAGCTGCGTCATATGATTAAAAATAACTATTAACTCACACATCACATGTCTTACATCTGGATAACAAGATTTGCAGGCCATAGCAGCTCTGCGCTGTTTGTCACACATTCTAACTTTTTTTCGATTAATTATGCAGCACTACATAAATCTAATTTAAATAAAATCTTAAATGTGTTGATGACTAAGTACTAAATCTAAATTGAAACCAAAACGTATACTAAAACTACCAAAAACAAGCAGGATGTGAAGATAAAATCAGGAAAGTGAGCATGATATGCTCAACCAAAGGCACCCAGTGAATTGCACACACTCAGGTGGTTGAGTGTCTGTGAATGTGACCGACGCTGCCAGTGGAGACTTGAGTCCTGGGGTCTGTGTTGGGAAAGCGGATGTGTCGGAGGGAGCAGGAAGCCCTGCCCTGTCTTTCCCATGGTGAGAGGGAACCAGGACATTGGTATTGCAACCTGTTTCTCACTGTTGTTCCTGGTCTGAAACTGATTTTATACAGATATTTAAAGTGAAAGTCTATTATGAACATCCAGGCTATGAAAAACCCAAACTGATATTAGTGATAGCTGCAAAATGGAAGAAGTCTTTCAGGGGAATATTACCACTGAAGTGTACAAGTATGGATAAGATAATGTGGCAGACTTGGTCCAAAAGTGGGACACACAGGCCTGAGGCATGGAAGCTGTCCCCTGGGGCTAGTCTGGGTCTTGTAGTGCTGTTCCACACCATTACTGCTGTTCTACAGCTTCCCGCTGAAAAAATGCTCTAATGGTTAAACCAAGAAGCAGGCTAAACGGACACTCAGGACTTTTCATGCACCGTTAAGCTTTCTCTGCGGGGATTCTGGCTTGACAGCGGGAAAAGTGGGTTATGGCAGACATACGAGGTGCAGGACTAAGGTGACTACCACTTGGGCTGCAGAGCTTTTGGGATGAAGCCATTAGGCCATTGTTGTAATAAGAATAAACTGGGTTATATGCTGTGTATTCAATCACATATCGGACGCAACCAACCAAGTCCAGACACACATTTTCTTTAAGTTTTTAAAACCTTTGCTGATTGAGATGTCTTTGTATGCACTCCTTGTCCTCTTTCGTTTCACATCAATCAAATAGACACGGAAAAGATTTTTTTGTTGTTGTTGTTAATTGTACTCATATGACCTGAAAACATATTTTTAGACGCTTTATTCAGTTTAATGAACTGAATAAAAGGAATTGCTAGAACACAGTTAATTGAGCATCATTGCATCTTATTTACTTTAATCATCTTTGAAAACTTTATTGGAGCCTGCCAGTGGGAAATTAAACTGCTTGTGTGACTGTGTTTACAAATTGATCCAAATGAATCCCAAAAGTGCACCCTCGCTATGTATTAGCTGGCTGGGGATGCATAAGTACGCAGACATAATCAAATTCTTCAAAGCAAGTGAAAGACATGGATGTGAACAAAGACTCATGAGCAGAAAGTGCAAATGACTTCATCTTTCTGCAGCCAGCAGGCTCATAAACTTCTTGAACTAAAAATACTGGCTGCCATTAAAAGTCCTTTCCAGCAGTAGGCAAGCACCAGTACACAAACACTCCCATAAACACATAGGTGTCAAAATAAGAAAGCAATGGGACTTTGTCCATCCAGTCTACATGTGTTTTGGTAGATTTGGAGTTAGTGAAGGATGTTCTTGGTGGGTATTTTGCTTGAAAGAAATGTCCACGTCCAGTGTGGAGATTTCAATATTGTATGTTTGTTAATAAGACCTTTCAGTGCCCTCCGACTTGATGGCCGTCCGTGTCTGTGGCCTTAGTTTTTGCAGCTTGTCCTGCACCATTGGCACTAGTTGGCCTTTGTCAGCATCTTTTTGGACCTTTTGCAGTGTGACACACAGACACAGGCGACTTGAGGCGATACGACAGTTGAGCTTTATTGCCACCGGTTCTTTAATGACGGTTTGGTGTATCTGGACCCTCAAATGTATCTCATCGTTTGGGTAACGTTGTGTGAGATCGATAGGACTGATGTTTCGGCTGTGGTTAAGTCAGTGTTGTATTTGACTGTCAAGGTGAAGAGAAAGCTAAATTTAAAGGTGGAGTTTTCCAATCTACCTTCCAGCCTTCATCTATGGCCATGAGCTCTACGTAACAACTGAATAATACAATTTTGTACACCAAAATAAGCACCTTTATAAACCTAAGCCTTTTTAACATACGTAAACACACAAAAAATAGATGATTGACCCCTTTCCTATCACTAGTAGATGAGTTTTTCCCTTTCTGTTTTGTGAAACAATGTTATGGTGGTTCCATTTTTACATCTTTTTATTCAGTCTCTCTTTCAAACTCACACAAACTTTACACACAAACATCCCTAGCTTCAATGCTCGTCGTAGCATCGCGCCAAAAAAGGGGCAGGAATTAACGTGTCCACCAGCATGCTGTGTTTCCATCACTGCTGATCTGAGCTAGAGCCAAAAAATAACTGCAACTACTGCAGGGTTATTTAACCCAGGATTGAATGCTGATTGTACCATTTCACACTGAAGACAAAAAACAGATGTTAGTGGGTGTTGGTGTTTGTTTGTTTTTTGTCCATTGTTAAAGGTATGCAAGCTAAATTGTGGATACAAATTTCCAAAATGAGAGAAGTCCCTCACACTCCTCACCCTAAACCCAAAGGTGACAAAGGTGGTCTTAAGCTTGAGAAGAAACTGGCATGAAGTGGTTTGAGCACATGATTAGGATGCCTCTAGACGCCTCCACTGTGGAGTTATTCTGGGCACATCAAACCAGGAGGAGACCCAAAACATGCTGGAGAGATGAAATATCCCATCTGCCCTGCCAACACCTTGGAAATCCCAAGGAGCAGCAAGATAAGTGGTGGGAAGTGGATAGATGATGTAACAGCATTAACTCTATCTGAATGGCCACTGAGACCAACACCTTCAAGATACACCAAAAGAAACAAACAGCCAACTCATTTCATAAGTAATCTGTTTCAAAACCAACAAAGAAGCAGCTCTCAAAAAACAGATTTTCGTTTGACTTCGCTTAAACATTTTACGCTTCATTACCGACAAATGTGTCTTCCACATTTTTCGCTAGTGCACCTGAAGTATGACAACAAGTGTCCTGCTGAGAAGAAAATGTCATGCACACTTGAACAGAATCGCAAAACAACCCCGGATTCGTTCAATACACGCTGAATGGGGGATAACACTTTGACTGAATTTCCACCTGGGGGACAGCTGAATGTTCCCATGGGCTATCTTCTTTTGGAAATACAGGATTTTAAGTTTACTGCTTTTGTCTCAGTGGTACTATTTGTCACAGGGCCCTCTCTTTGGGGTCAGGAGTGGAGGAAAGAGGGTTTAAATGACCCAAAACTTACCTCAGGGCATTATGGTACCCTGGGCAAAACAGGGAATAGGAACTGGGGGTTTGACAGGAATGTGTGATATTTCTCTTACAGTGCCCCCTGTGAAGCTTGGACATTTATAACCATTGCCAAGTAGAATAACAGGGCGCCAGTTCCCAAGAAAAAAGTCTGTGTATGTGTGACTGTCCTCCCAGTATCTGGCATATTTTAGAGATGCACGAGAATAATGGTATACAAACACTTTTCAGACTGGATTTCAGTCAAAATTAACAAACAGCGAATTATCACATTTATATATTTTCACATTACTAAAAAAAGGAAAAAATAATAACAATAAAAAAATTGCTGCATTTTTTTGGTCTGTTTTCATCTGTTTGTTGAATTGAAGTTGAATTGAAAAAACATCCTGCTATAAAAAAGAAAGGAGAGACGGGAAATATGGGGTATAAATATGGGTCAAGATTTGTGCAAATCAAGCTCCTTAGTACTCAAATCGGCAAAATCATACTCGTTTGTTGATCCCTGGGAGCTACATCAGATTCAGATACTTAAGCAACAAGCTCTTCAGATTGCAAAATGTCTCCTGACATAAACATGCAGCTTTTTCTTTTTACATTTCAAAGCTATTTTATTGGCAGATATTCTCTGGAAGTGAAACGTTGGCTTTGCAAACCAGACTCCATTCTGTTTTAGGCCTATTCCACATAATTTCTTGTTAACCCTTTCTAAGATGCTTTTATGCTTCAACTTATTCTAAAAAAATTATTTTTGATGTTTCATCAGCAAGCTGTACCATTCTCTTTGTGCATGTGTGTGGAATAAGTGGATAGGTTTCCATCCAACAGTGGAGAATAAAAGGTGTTTTACCTGTCATGAGTACGCATGAAGTCCCAGGATTTCTTTGTGCCATTCTGTGAAGGAATAAGACAAAATAAACAGAGTCAGTAAATACAACAGAGCAACACTATTTTAATCCTCGAACAATGTGATTTCATAACTGCATACAACAGAAGTGCGTCATGATTTTGGGTTTCTGTTTCAGTTATTTTCTGTTCGATTTTGTAGGTTCTCTCCTCATGTGTCAGGCTTTGCTTCCCACTTCCTCTCTTTGTCTTTTCCCCACCTTTTTTCATGTTCACCTGTGTTTCATTTGTTAATTAGTCCCCCGTATCTAAGCTGTGATTTTTACTTCCTTGTCAGTTTGTCTGTTTTTGTCCTGGTGTCGGTTCGTCTATGTTTCCTGTGTTTGTGTCCTCTGTGTTTCAGCTTTTGTTCCCAATAGATTTCTGGTTTGTTCTTAGTTTTGTATTCTTACTTTTTTCTTAGATTCACTTTTGCCTGCCCTTTTGTTGCAAGCCTTTTTTGCCTGCATTTAGATTTTTGAAATCCGGTATTGGTAATAATGCTTACCTTTGGTTTTATAACCTGCCTGCCTCTTTGCAAACCCTAACAGAAGTGTATACAAAAGGGTGCATTAGGTGTACCGTAACTTCACACTCTCATTGCTGCATGTAACTTGTACAGCAGGACGTCAAATCACCTCTCATATTTTTCATTATATGATCACTGCAGATGCAATCAACTGCCCTACAATAGATGCTCGCTCGGGCATGTAAAAATAATATCTCAAACCACACCCGACAAAAACATCTGCACGTACAAAGCAAAAGGCACTGTGCATGCACTGAACAAGAACACTTGATCAACTGTTGTTCAACAAAAAGTCCCTGAAAGAAACATGCAAACTTTGAACAACAACAACAAAAACTTGGCATAAGAAATAGTAATGTGTTTTCTTCTTCCCTTCTTCCCAAACACTGGCAATAATATGGCGGTTTCTTGGAGTCAGAAATGAACAGCTTGGGGCGAAATTTTAGGTACTTCCTGTGAATCAAACCTGGGAAAAATGTCTTATTATGCGGTTTTTTGTCTTGTTATTGTCCTCGTATTTATTGTTTTTATTTTCCAACCCCCATGGACTACTGTGGGTGGTTGGGAGTCTAATGCAGTAACTGTTTCTTCTGCATCCTGAGTCAGAAAATGATGCACAGTCCACACTGTCACGGAGTATATAGAAAAAATCAATGGCCTTTACAAGACGATTGAGTTGCTGGGAGAGATTCCTGATGACTAACTAACTAAATGTTTATATGACCTATGGTAACATCAACAGGATGTGCAGCTGAACACTCCTTCAGTAAATTTCCACCAACGCAATTACAATCAAGCTGATGAGGCAGGTGTGTGACCGGCACAAAAGAGATCGCTGGAAACACTCTGGCATGCAGAGATTGAACATATGTGGGCAGTGACACACACCTTTTCTGATTGTTGTCTCATCACTTTATAGTTAACATAACAACGAGGTTAACACCCTGATAAACTTGTTCATTTCGAGGTTATTTTCATTCATACCAGGTGAAGCGAGCAAACATTTTTGCAGTTCAAGGTGTCAAAGTCCACTAATGTATAAACGTCTACAGCTTTATTAAAGTACTATATAACCTGTTGTGGTTCTAGAGGAAGCATGAAATCTGATAAATTCTCCGGTGATGTCTCTCAGTGGCTGAGTTGCATTGTGGGTAATGTAGGCACCAGGTTTTGAAAAGGAAGAAGAATGCGCAGAATAAAAAAGGTGACATTTGTGGTTCTGCTTGATTTTGATCATTTGTATTTTTAACAAAACATCCATAGTGAGTCAAGCAGTGTTACAGGAGAACAAATCTGGAGGAGTGGACAGTTTTTTTTAAAACATGGCACCTACATTACCCACAATTCAACTTAGCCCACAGAGTGACATCACTGGAGGCAATTTATCAGATTACATGCAGCTTCCTCTGGAGCCGCAAAAGGCTTTATACTACTTTGTCACGATGCTGTAGTACTCCCCAAGACCTGTAAACACACTTTAAAGTGCAAAATTATTAGAGTTACCGTTTCAGACTAACAGCATTGACATCTACATCCGGTGAACTTGATAGCTGACCAACTGTACGTCGTTTTGTGCGAGTCCTCGTTAGCATGACCCAGCACTAATTGGTCAATCATCCTAACCTTACTTATTTGCAGATATTTAACTAAGTCTGTGCACCACAACGCAGCAGAGTTAAATGATAAGTCTGGCAGCTGAAAATAGTCCCAGACATATTACTCCTGTTAGAGTAACATGTACTACAAACTACAAATCACCAAAGATATGTGAATTAAACTGAAACATAAACTCAGCATCCACATTACAAGCTGCACAAATATGGTAAAGTCGGCCTACATTTTCTATGCCTGAGGAAATATGGCCTTGATTCAAATTTAGGCTACACCTCCTCTCCACCCACAAGCTCTTTCAGACACAGGGCTGACAGCCTCACTAGAACAGGCTTATTGCAGCTACAATAGATGTGCCTTCTTGTGTGCGGGTGTGCTGATGCAGTTTCAGTACCACCCAAGAAAAGGGAGGAGGTGAAATGGCAAGCTAATTGCACTGATAGAATCAGAAATAATAAAACTATTGTTGTAGCAACAAGATTTGAGTGGAGGTTTTTGCCACCGCGCCAAAGAGCTGCATTGTGCAACTTTAAGATTTATATCTACAGGGAGTAAACTCACACACACCTTTGAATTGCAACACTATGGCCTCACAGTTACATCCCTCCCTGCAAAGACTGGAGAAAAAGCGGGAATTAAAGCACACTTTGTGTAAGTTTCAAAATGTAGGGTTAATTAAGTGTGGACCTCCTCCTTCGAACAACAATAGCTCACCTGCACTCCATACCATTAAGTTGCAATTTGGTCTCGATATTATAATTAAATCCTCAAAGACACAGACACAATAATAGCATATTACTGAAGAAAGCACCATAAAGCTGTCTTGCTGACTTATAAACAAAACCATTTCTTTACTGTTCACCCATAAAAACTACGTTAAATCATACTTTCATCCCAGCTTCCGTTGTACGATAACGTTTGGGTTAAAAGAAAGAGCTTATAAAAAAAGGTTTCAACATCATCCCAACAAACGGTCAATCGACCGGTGCATGACCTAACAGGTCACAGCCGCAGGGCCTCAATGTGAAGCCAAGCTAGCATAATGCTGTTCATGCATCATTAACTATCATGTTGTGGTGTGAAATGAGAGCATGAAGCCGAAGTTTGTGTAGGTTTAGTTATGGTGCTGCTATGATATCGCCTTTATATACTGTAACAGCAACTGAGTCAGGTCTATGATAGGGGCTCACTGTGTGCACATTTAAAGAGAGGTTGTCCTAATTCTTGACCTCAATAACTGACTTGAATCTTAATTGGCATTTGTTAGAGCACGTGGATTTATCAGTGGAGTTAATTAATCTTTAGACAGATTTAATAAATGATTTAACCTTTGAAGTCACTCGTCAAGCAAAAATACAAAACAGTCATGTTTCTCAGCGAGTGGTGGGTTAAGGTAACCATTATTTTCACTACTGATTGATCTGTCGATTATTTTCTCAATTAATTGATTAGTTGTTTGGTTTATAAATGTCAGAAGATGCTGAATAAGGTCAACCATTGCTTCCTAAAGCCCACATACTCAAATTTTAACACTATCATTTTGATGCATTAAAATATTTCATTTCTATAAACATTATACATTTATTTTTTCTGTGACTACTTGCTCATTTTAAAACATAGCATACCTGTAGTGATCCAGGAGTAATACAAAAAGATGAATTTACTTCACTTTACTTTTACAGCCATCTTCACCAAAACAACAGAAGTAGCCTTGGCTTAGAACATAAACACGATGTACTGTACATGGGTACGTCCACTATGTCTCAGAATCAAACTGGTTCAGTTTAAGGACTGCAAAGCCTTGTTGAACAAAACCATTACAGGCGATAGGGCTGCACAATTAATCAAAATTGCAATATGTCCAAGTGCAAGATCCAAATCGCAAGAAGTTGCAGTTTTTTGATGAAGGTAAAATAGGTGACCAAACAGCATTATAATGAAGTACTGTGTTGCTGCAGAGATGCTCTGGCCTACAAATCTTGTTCTCAAGATGTAAGAAAATAGGTTTGTTTGGTACTGGCCCCAACCAACGTCACAGATCATCATGATCTTTTCAGTGAAAATGAAAATTATGATGCAAAAATGACCATTCCGACTAATCCTGAATCATATCGCAATCCCAATATCTGTCAAAACAATTGTGATATGATGATCAGACCATATCGTGCAGCCCTAACTAGTGATGATCTTGATAATTGTGTTTTAAGTTTCAGATCGACTTTTCTGCACTGAGTCATAATTCTCCCAATCTGACAGTCGACTGCTTGTCTCTTTCTTTTACATAAAAGGATGTACAGGAGGATGTACAAGAGATTCATTGTTACTGCCCATAAACCAACACTGCCTACTCAAACTGCAGTGATTTATACACTAAGCCTTTAAGACCTGAAGACAAAAGCGATAAGATTCCTCTTTTCTCTAGCTGTCAGCCATTAGTGAAACGGTGACACCATCCAAACTCCTCACTGTGGAGACGTGTCGTGAAAGATGCCTGCCCTGCAGACACTCACCAAGTGTAATTACTCCAACAAAAACCTGTCATGTCAACAAGCGTGTGCGAGCGTCTTACATGCCATCATTCCTGCTTGAGGCCAAGCCAGCCGCACCCCGCTCACTTTTCATCCGCGAAAGTAAAACTGGTGTGAAGACGTGTGTCTGTGATAAATCACCTGTCATGACCGAGGCGGTGACGCACTTCTCGTGGCTTGTTGCTTTGTATAGAGTGCTTATTGAATAATTTATGAGCCAAAGCATTTTTCCTTTCAACGCTCCTTTTACAGTTAAATTGTGGGATATTAGCATAGGTAAATGTTGCTTATTAACATTGATCTACACCAGATCTGTCAAATTCCAAGTTGGTACGAATGATGTCTTTATTTTTGTACTTGCTATTGCTGCACAGCGAACACTTACTGCACATTGAATTTTATTTGTAATGAAGCTTAAATAGCTAGGATACTTTACAGCAGTACCGAGCCTTATTTTTTGGGATATTCGATTGCCTCTTTTGTTGACATTCTTAAAGTAGTTGTTTAAGCAAATGATCAGTCGATGAAAGGTGAGTTGTAAAGGTACAAACAATGCAGCAGCAATATTCAAAAGAGAAATCTATGTTTTGTGGTTTGATGTTAGGGGAAAGAGCCGATCTCCATAATTCATTAAAAAGCCCATAGGCTCTTGCCTGACCACAATAAATTGAGGTGTTTACTGACCATTAAGCTAGATTAGCTCAAGTGGCTTTACAGCAGCTTTTCTGAGGCCTTCCTCTCACAATAAAGCGACAGGGTTCACACTCTCACAGTCTGTTTTTTGCTCGAAATCGCATCACATAGTCATGGCCAGTAAACAGCAGGAGTCGCCTGGCTCTCGCTGCCATGTATAAATTCGTAATTCCTTCCTCATATAAGATGACGAAGTCACTACCTGTTACCACATTAGTCTTGTTTGGTCTCGTTACATTGCTTTGTGAATTGAAGTGTGGGACATTTCTCTTTTATTTGATTGTCAGACTGAACGCCATCAGACCGTCACACCCCTGTCCTGTGCTCCTGTCTTACCCTTACACACAGACTCTGTAACTACCTCCGCTAGGTGGAACAAAACTGTCCATCCATTCTGCCTCTGCAACAAAGCTTAATTTTTAGAGTGAAAAAACCCAAACTTAGTGCGAGACTGGAAGGCCATAACAGGGAGAAAAAGATGCGTCTCAGACGTAATGTGATATTGCTCTACAGCGCAAACAAGAAGAGTTACAGGGCAACAAGGGAGCTACCAATTGCAGAGATTTCTGGTAACAGAAGCAGATGGTGAAGGTGTGAAAAGCTGATGATAAAAAATTCACGTCCAAGGAGGTCTTTTTATTTAGAAAACCTCAGCGATTTCAGGGAGGCAAATTCCTTTCCAACAGGGCGACGCAGGATTTTGAAAACATGGTCTTAATTTTCAGAAAACAGCACAACCAACAACACCAGTAATATCAGTGAGCGACTCAGAGAAAGTAAAAAAGTATTCCAATTAATTCAGCATTGATTGATTACACTGTTCAAACACTCAAAAGATGACACGTTTCCTCTCCAGAAAATGCATACTTTAAAACCGCTCAGCATGAATGCACCACACACACACACGCACACACATTTCCTCTGTAGTGTCCTGTCACCACTCACAGATGGTGGGGTTCCCCTCATTACTCGGGCCACTTGCTGAGAGAGGGGGGGCGGGGACAGCTTGAATGGCCCAGGGGAGACGGAGAATCATGGCCGACATGGATTACGACAGAGAGATTAGCCCGTGGGGAGAGAGAGGGAGAGAGACATAGACGGAGACAGAAAGAGAGAGAGAGGAAGGGAAGCAGGAACAGGCTACACAGGACCTTGAAATTAATGTGGTCCCTCTGGCTTTGGGCATCAGAAATGACAGACTCCTGTGTGAATGGCTATTGTAGGGAGGGATGTATGGTCTTGATCTTTTAGGTGCTTAAAGTCTAACAACCATCTCACACACACACACACACACACGCACCCTGCACTGACTACACTGTAAAGCCGGCAGCTGCAGCAGAAAGAAAAAAAAACTACCATCTTCAACTACAATAGCACTCTTTGAATCTCAACATGTGCTCTCCAGTTTTTTCTTCTGGGTTCAGCTTCAGTCTCTGTCTTCAACAAAGGCAGCGGGGCTATCACACACACATCACAACCAGCGAACTAATGATGAGCAGACTTTAAAAATGATAATGACAGAAGAATCTGCACCTGCATGAACTGATGATGAAAGTGCAGCTCTGCAGCGTTAAAACAACCTGGCAAGTGGTTCCCATCCATGAGTGTCAAATCCAGTGTCAAGGACACACTCCCTTCAAGTGCGCAGTCATGTGACCGTGTCCTCCAGTGAAATCCACAGAAAGCATCGAAACCTCAAATCAAATCAAGTCAGTTTACGTGTAAATGTCCCTTCAGCGCAAACTGAGCAGGAATCGACCACAGCCTACATCTGTGTTAATCCAATCAATGCAGGCTTTAATTTCTCACAACATATTAAGGCTACTAAAGTACTGAAGCAGTAGATTTATTATATTAAGTATTTTGATGAAAGATCAATCATACTCAATTTGGGGTGGGCCCGTGTAGCAGTTTCGTCACCAGTGTCACTTTCTGCTACGACGTGGATTGTGCAACACGTCATTACATTTTCAGGTACTTTTCTTGAGTATTTTGATTTCCTTCTACATTATACTTCCTCTCCACTACATTTATTTGATAAATTTAGTTACTAGTTACTTTGCAGATTCAGATTAGTCAGTGTTTATAGGCTATTAATTGTGATGTGTGGGGTTGTGGGCGGGACATTGTGTGAGAGAATGTTGCATCAGAGCTAAATGAGCACATTTATAAATGATAATCGGAAAAACGCTGAATATCGGCCCCTAGTTTTTAGCATCTAATCATGACTTAATCTGTAGTGAAAGAACGTAGTAAGATAAAGACAGCAAGTCAGAATCAGTGCGCCCATGAATGACTTGGTCTCAGGATTTTAATAATAAGGATATTAGATGATCCAATTAAAATTAAATAAATGTAGTTAACTTTCCACTCATACGCAATAAATCATCGTACTGCATTACTGCCCCGCCCTAAATCAAAGTTTTAAAACATGCAGACAATCCTCTCTCCACCTACACACACACGAGGACCACTGCACTGCCATTACTCCAGCTCAAGCCTTTAAACAACTATTCATGTGAGAAAATGTGTGTTTTAAGATCATAATGGATCTCATATTCGCTGAAGGGGGCCACCGGGGCTGTAAGCTATACGAGATAAATAATTCCAGATGAATAATTCAAATCATTATAATGAATGAGTGGAAGGTAATTATCCTGCTCTAAGTAGCAACCCGTGATTCAACGTAAGCACGAGGCAACAGAGATAAGAGGGGTTTCCCGGAGTCAACGAGGGACAATCACCTGCTTTGTAGAGGGAGGCGAGGGAGAGGAGACAAAACACCAGTAAACACTAATGACGAACAGAGCCTCTCACGCATGACATTATCTACTTTTTAGGGTGTGTGTCTGTGCGTGTGAATAGGCTCCGGTTAGTGACCAGTGGCTAAGCTGCAGATGTACTGATGAACATAAAAGGTTTGGGTAAGAGATGCTCCCTCGGTGTGATTGAAAAGCCTTTGTGGGGAGTCCCTGAGCAGCCCCTCCCGACTCGAGCCGCACAGGAGAGATGACGAGGATGAAAGGGAGGACAGGACAGAGAGGGAGTCCACCATCATCTCCTTTGTTGTCCATCTGCTGTCTTAGCCGTTCTGCTATTCTCTTGACAAGCTTAACCCACACAACCCCCCCTCTGCTGTCACAGGTGTGAACCCCAAATGGAAAAAGCTCCTCACTGCGCTCCCCTCTACACGAGTGCCTCGGTACTTCAGTTTGCTAATTAAATTGAAAGCAACATGACAAACGAGGACCTTCAAATCGTAGATGAACACTTTGATTAACTATTTTTTGGTTAGGGCCAAGACGTACACACTATTTCAATGATGGCTGACTGCATCCCCTCATGTCACCTGTGTCTCGGTCATAAAGCTGCACGTGAACACACCACAAAGACTTTAACCGATGGCCAACTAGCGTGTACATTCTACGCCTGCGTGAGAGGTAATCCCTCGCCACACCACCAGGTAGCGGCAGTCTGTATTCGTCACTTGAAAAGGGAATCCAGAAGACTCTGATAAAAACTTGGAAATGGCACTGGCAAAGAGGCGGAGGCGAAACATTCATGCACTGATTCACTTAGCTGAACAGCCAGTCAGACTAATTTCTCTCACAGACGGGCTTTTCAGACAATTTTACTGTTCGATCAACCAAAAAGCCGTCAACAAGGGCTGACTAGCGTCATCAGTGGGAGACACACCCCTACAACTAGGGCCACAGACACTCACCGACAGGAGGCCGAATGTCAGACGAAACACTCCGTCTCTTACGGTCTTTCACGGCTATTTTCAACCAATCAGATCAACAGTAGGAGAGCAAAAGCGGCAGAGGCAGTTGGTAAATCATACTCACCAGTTCTAGTACAGCTGATGCTATAGCAGCAATGCCAACCCTCAGAGGAGCTGCCATTGTTGTTTGCAAACAAACAGTTGCTTCTCTCACTTGTCATCACACCTAAACTACGCCTGCTGCCAGAAGTTCCTCAGAGGGCACTGATTTGTTAAAGGGGCACCGTGTAGTTTTCAGAAATTCAAACTCAGAATCCTAATACAATATTAATGAGGTGATAATACAAACTCGTAAGTAAATAAAAAAGCTGTTCTCAGAGGAAAATAAGGTCCCCAGAACACATTGTGAAGCTAGAAAGGTGGCAGGGTCCGCCAAATATAAACGATAAAAAAAATAAAAGTAAAACAGTATGTAAATGTGTTGCCCTTTAAGGTCAGTTTGTTTATTCAGTTTATCCAGTCATGAAAACAAAGAGAGTTTGTTTATTTAGTTTGTTTAGGCATAAAAAAATCTGTCAATAACGATCTTTCTCTTCTGATTACAATTTCTTCCCCAAAACTACATAGTGCTCCTTTAAACACCTGTGTTTTAGTCCACAAAGCACATCGCTTGTAGCCTAGCTAAAACAAATGAACTTGCGAATCCAGCTGCATCGCAAGTTAATTTGTGAAATGGCCAGACTGAACAAAATAGCCTTCATCTTGCATGGGCTAATGACTGAAGACTAGTACTATTACAACCGTAGTAAACTCTCTAAAAACACTTCATTCCCACTACAAGCAGACAATTTCAAAATCGTACATGCCAGAAAACAGGGAACAGTAGAAAGCAGCATGAAGGCCAGTGACAGTGTTAAAGTGGTTACTTTTTGTATTTTTTACTTCAGGTTCTCCTTTCAACAACGGCAACTTAACGATGACGCAACTTCAACGTGCATCATAGTTTTGCGCCGGAAAAGGGTGTCATGTTTCTATCACTTATGACCTGGATCTAATAAATACTGGTATTTGGCCTGGTAATGAATGCTGAGTGTACCCTTTCCCACTGAAGACAAAAGCCAGATGTTAGTAGATGTTAGTTGGGTTTTGCTGCCCAATGTGAAGGTGGGCGTGCGAGGTTAAATTACATCTGCTAATCAGTAAGTAAAGAAGGTGTCAATGCATTTGAGGCTTTAAGATCGAGTTTTACCTTAATACCTTTTCTGAAACCACTGTCACTATCCAGATTTCACACAACAGAAGAAGCCAGGAACAGAGAAAGTGCACAAATATTTTGAAACTAAAAATAAATTCATCCTGGACTGCAGCCTATGTTTGGGTGAGGAAGCGTTTCTCACTTTGCCGGAGACCATCAGGACACACAGTCATCACGCTTTGTTTTCTTTTAGCAGGAAGACCTTGCAAATATACATCTATTTTTTTAATCATACACCTAGCAAGTAGATAAATCAAGCATAGTAGTAGAGATTTTGAGTGATGCTTCAGGATCACAATCGCATGCTTTTCAATTACCTGTATGCAGTTAACAAGGTTGAGTGTGTGATGCATAATACAGAGGCAGCTAATACGAGATAAATGTACAGTTGATGAGATGTCACTCACACACAATCCACTCTGCCAGCCCTGTTTGCCACCGTGACCTGGATAGGCAGCTATAAATGGATGGCTGGCGACTACACAAGCATCTTCAAGCCCTATAGAATAGACCGACAGGGTATGCTGGCATGAATGTGCCAAAGTAGATCTATACGACTACTGACTGTACATAAAAAGCACTACAAAAACATAAAAGAGATGCAAGTCTCTTTTAGGCTTGAATGTTAAACGGTCATGATTGATTTCTAGCTAGAGTTAGCCAATATAATGATATACGTGTAATTTCTCAATATTTATAAAATTAACTCCACTAACATGTCCATAAACCTACATATACATTCTGTATGTGCCTATAAAATTCAGTCTGCCATAGTCTAATTTGCTGCACAATAATCTCATATTAATCCAAAAATGTTTTTCATCTCTCATAATAGCACTGAAGATCTCTGAAGTTTTGCGCGGTTGCTTCGGCAAAGTGTCTTATACCTCATGTCAGGTCAATAAATGCAAAAAATTTTCTTTTGGGGATGCAGGGAAGCCTCTGGACCCCCTGAGGGTTCGAGATTCACCCACCATAGTCTCACAAAATCCTGTGGGAAACACTGTGCGCTTTCAATTCAGGCAAAAAAGTGCAGTATCCAATTTAGAAGGATGATAGCAATTTTTTGGTTACACTCAATGCCAAAACGTATCAATGTGAGCCATGAAATATATTTCACAATATACATCTTTCAGCATCAAATTATATCAAATTCAGCAAATCGTGTACCAGACTTTCAAAGTTGTTGCTCCGACTTGAGGGGGCATTCACGTGCGTTTTCCCAGACGGTAATACGGTTTTCCAATTATTCTGACACCACATGAATGCACTGTTAATAAAAAAATGTGTGAGTTTGAAGGTGCAGTATCCAACATAGAAGGAAGATATAAAAATGTTTTGGTCACATTTAATGTCAACAAATGAACTGTATGGGGTTAAGATCATTACTGCCTGTGACCGTCTAATGCCACGATTTTAGTATTCTAACTATAACACAAATAATTTTGCTGGGACAAACCTTGGCAATAAGTGACAAATAACAAACTAAAGGTTGTAGCCCATCAGCAGAAGCAGTTTGATTAGAACTATAGGACAAATAGACTTGCTAAATATGCATTTTAAATAATTTATGTAAATGACTGCAGCTGTCGTGAGCTGTTTACACATTCTCATCCTGCAGTGTTTCATGTTGTATGCTGGACCTCTTGTGTCATTGCATTGTGGCAACAAACGCCAGTTAAAGTAGGATTTCTAGCAGACAAGGCTCCACAATGTTCCTTATATAAATGGCCAATTTAGCTCCATGTTAACCTGAACTGTGAAGACCTCTGACCTACAGACTCTACAGCACACTGACTGACTGCATTCACATGGCAGCCAATTTGACAGCTGAGATCAACAAGTCTCACCTGACCTGCTGTCCTGACGGGAAAACACCACGTAACACTGCTAAACCACGTTATCTTATCTGCACCTCCTTATACTAATATGAAGCATGTGCTAACGAGATGCTCAACCACAAAACCTCTTCAGCAAGCTAGCGTTAGCATGCTAGCTTATCTCTTAGGTGCCTCTGGTTCATGTCCAACACAGAGGCAACTGTTGAGCCGACGTGTGTAAAATACACAGCGAATACGGTTGTTCGGTCATCGTGTTTCAAGTATTATTTGTTATAATTGTCACCGTCTGTGTTTAAGGTCAGTTTAGCCTTCATGTTATGCTAGCCTAGCCTGCTAGCTGCAAAATGAATGGGGGGTTGGGCTAGCCTTCAGCATCCAGCATCCTCTATCACCGGTTATCTCACAGAAACACCTCACCTGGTTGTAGTGCACCCTGAACGGTTTCAGATAGTCGGACTCTGTGCACGGAGCGACTTCAATGTTGTTTATCTCTTCCATAGTTTCCACTTGGAGCTGGATTTGTGGCTCACCGATGGTTGTCTGTCACCGCACACTAACTGACAGCGAAGGAATGTCTACGGAAGCCGGGAGAGGACATGCGACGGAACTGCGAGGATGAGCCTGAGGTTTAAAAGGAACAATGTGATGAGAGGAGGGAGCTAATGTTATATATTTACACACAAATGTAGGTATTTAATGAAATAAAAGTACAGTAGGAGGATTGTTGAGAAGACTATAATATAAAAAGAAAATTCATTTGAAATAACAATGATTTATTTTTACAATAATATGAATATTAAGAATAAGAATATTAATAATAACAATAATAATAAGAATAAGAATAAGAATAAGAATAATACATTGTATTTATATGGCACATTTTATACATAAAAAACTCAAAGAAAAAACAGAGAAAAACAAAAAACAGGTACACAAAGTAAAAACATGCAAAGTCATTATAAGTGTTTAACAGCAAGATAAAAGCTGTATAAAATAATGAAATATTAAAGCGTAATATTTCTCTTAACATCCAGACAGCAATCAATAAATCAGATGCTCTGACAAATAAAAGGAAGGAAAAAAATCCAGTAACTGCTGCTGTTGCAGGCCTCTAGTAAACACATCCAATCATTTCATTTGATTCGATGTTATCAATAAAATAAAATTTAATTAAATGTATTAAAAAAAAATCCCACAAAACGTTTTAAATCATCTTTTGAGAACTAACCAAATAAATTAAATATATTTTTAACAGTAATTTTTATAGCAGCGTTAATGCAATGCAAAATAAAAGTACTTTACATTAAAGTGTATATATAATAAAAATCAACACAAAATTTAAAATGTGGCAAACAAAACATTAAGGGGTAGAATAATAGGATTAAATTATCAAATAAGATTAAATGAAAAAATTTACTTGCATTAACATTCACTAAAAGCTGGCTTTAAGAAAAGGATCATTAAAAAGGAGGTGACAGAATGTAACGAAGTACATTTACTCAAATACTGTACTTAAGTACAATTCTGAGGTACTTGTACTTCACTTGAGTATTTTAAATTCTGCTACCCTATACTTCCACTCAATGACATTTTGGAGGCAAATATTGTACTTTTTCCTCTTCTACTTTTATTTGATTACTTTAGTTACTAGTAACCTTGCAGATGCTGTATCAAAGACAAAGTATCACATTTTTAAACTTTTTTTTAAAATAAATACTGATTATTGAATCTGATAATCGGCCAGGCCAATAATCAGCCGATTCCTAGAATACAAACAAACATAAGTTACTTTTATTTTGATATTTAAGTAATTTTCATGTCAGATACATTAATACTTTGGTATTAGGTGAGTTCTAAGATGTTTCGTAAAGGAGACGTCTCTGGTCCGGGCGTCTGGGATCACTTTAGCTATACTATATACTATACTATACTTCAAGTTCTTTTGACAGGTACAGAGGATCAGAAAACTCTTGATTGAGTCACTTGTCAATCATTTGTATTCAGTTTCTCAGCAGTGTTCATGAGGTAAATTTTTTGTTTGAGATTTACCTGCTGAAGATTTGGGGTTTGATGGACAGTGTGTCAGATTCTTTGGTTTATCTATCGTCCAAGTGTTTGAACTGGCACAAACATGCATGTGAGAAGGGATTTATTCACGTGATTGTGTTGCGAGTATCTTGGGAGTGAAAGGAAATTAGAAAGTCGACATGTTAATAGCTAACGAGGTCTCTGTGTCCTTTCGCCTTTTCAAAGTGAATCACAAACTACTACAGTATTATATACATGTCATTTATACATGCTTATCCTGAGCCACACTCACGCTGGAGGAAAGGTTGGGTACACCATGGACATGTCTCCAGTCTATTAGCAGGCTGGCACATATAGACAGTCATTCACACTCACATTCACACCTACAGGGGAGGTTTAAGACACACACACACACACACACACACACACACACACACACGCACGCACACACACACACAGGGAGATCAGGTGGATTTTGCACCTAGAACTGTCTTGCTGTTAGTGCTAACCGCTGCACAGCCACCACTGTTTCCTGTGTGTAGAGTATTTAGTTTGGGGGACTAGTAGTAGTCCAGCTACAGCAGCACGTTTGCATCCTGCTGTGTCCTTGAAAAAGAGAAAGTCTGCAATCTGGAGAATGTTTACAACGTGCATCTAACATCAGGAACATGATGATAAGGAGTGAAGACAAGGACAATGCACCGATGCTGCATCTCAATGTAGTTTTTTTTGTTTTTAATGTTTCACTGGTTGGCTCAGGGCAACCACCAGTCACAGGTCAAATAAAGGTGATGTGACTGTTACTAATTAGCCCAAAGGTGGAGTGCATTATTCATCAAGGGCAGTATGTTAAGTGTTTTTGTTTGTTAGTCTGTGCTAGAACAAGCTGGAAGTATTGTTTTTATTAGTTTACTCTGCACCTTTTTAGTCAGATTTCAATATGCAAGTTTTTGAGCATTTAAATTGCATCTTCACACATTGTATATGATGAATGCACAGAAAGTACAAACCCTTGAATTCTTGCTGTCTGCTTTTGTTGCTGTTCAGTCCCATTTAACTCAACTTCAAGGACATGTAATATGTAAGATCTGGCCACCTGTCAAGTTCATACCTAAAAGAAAAAGGGGGCAGCATATCACTAGAGTAACTGATAACTACTGCTAACTGTAGCTAGTTAGCTCGATTAGCCTTCCAGCTAGCGATATGGACTGGGAGCTCAGGGACCAGGGGAGTACTAATGTATACACCGCTAGCACAGGAGCTCTGGGGCCGGGCTAAGCCGGGGCTAGCTGGTTAGCATGCTAACGTCAGTAGATATCTCTGTGACACTCTACATGGACATCACAACAAAACTCAAACAGTCAAAACTGTCCTCATATTCTGTTGATAATTTGGGATATTTTGTAGGGGTTAAAATTGAAATGGTCACAACATATTGTATAAACTTGTCATAAACTTTAGTAGGCTGTGCAGTAACAGAATGTTGATGCATATTTGATGCCTAATTTTACAGTTTGATCTTAGATTTATAAGCAGTGTTTGTATATAAGGTGCTTTCTTTTCTTTCCCAACTTTATTGAGTGAAGGATTGTGCCGCCGGAGACACTGGTGCTGTTGTGCAATGGCAGTGAATGTCGTATATTTAACCTCTAACAACTTGTCTAGTTGTTAGAGGTCTAATTAAAAGATTAAGTCGGGATTGACAGCATGTTGCAAACCTGTGTTTTTGATCTACCTTTAAATGCCCAGTAGCCCGCAGCATCGTATTAGTTAAAACATGAAAAGAAGTCCAGCATCCTCACCGTGCTGAGTAATGAATAAGAAATGGGTGTGGGAGCTCTTTCTCACAAACCCTGCCTTGAAGGGTGAGGCTGCATGATGTCACCCCCTCACATCAATAACAGCCTTATAATGGAAAACAATCTGCAGAACTCCAATCTCGATGGGGCTGACTTCCTCCAACAAATGAGCCCCAGTCCACCGCCCACTACACAAGGACAGGACGTAACACTCTCTGCGAGCTGATTTACATCTAAATAAATACAGGCCCAGACGAAACAATGTGTGGACCCAAAAGAGGAACCGGCGTCTCTCCTCTGGGCACGTCCCATTTATATTGCCCAAACCAGCCAAGCTGCAGGGCACGATAAGAACGAGGGGACTGCCGAGATGAAGCATTGTACAGGAGTCACCCTGCCACACTCAGAGAAACGAGCACAAAGAAACTGTGGCAGAAGAATGAAGGGATGAAGTAAGACCAAACCTAAAGAAGTGAAAATAAATAAGTGTACATGGATATCACCTGTTCTTAAAACAAGCAACTGCCGCTTTAAGCCGACACGTGAGCGCTTTGTGATGAAATTGTGGGAATTGTATTGATGTATTTTATGTCCTTGAACAAAACGTGTAAATATCTAAAGCCTGTGATAACCACAGACCTTATTTCAGGAATTTAGGTTTGAAGTCTGCGTCTAGTGCCTGTTAGTAGCACTCTCATATCACCCTACCACTCTACCATTGGCTGAAGTTTATTGTTTTCTCTGTATATCTCTTCTTTTTGAACTTGGAAATGCATCTGAGCTTCTTCCAACTCAACACAGTCACCAGGAGACATGTAAAACTCATTTCTTCCCTCACCCCGTATCCTCTCTTGGGCCTCATTGGAGCATCACCCACAAAAAGGCCTCGAAAAAAATCTTATCAGCTCCTCAGCCGGGATCTGAGGCACCCGTAACGTGTTAATCCCATCCTTCCACGAACACGCGGGTGCAGGGTCCTCGCAGTCACGACCAATTACTGTCTGCAGACGACTGAGGCAGGCCAGACTTCACCGGGCTTAGCTCAACGCCAAACCTGGAGCCTCCCGAAGCTGCCGAACCTTCTCTTCCTGTCTGTCTGTACAGTTCACCCCGCTTACTGACACTCACTCCATCAAATTATGTTCATCTTACCTTCATTTTTCTGCTCTTTTGTTCCATTACATCATGCATTTTACCACAGTTCAACAGTTTTTAACCACATACTGTATACTCCCTTATGTATTAGTGATCCAGTGATATATTCGTGAAATAATGATGATATTAACTGATATAAAATTGATATTTTTGGGTTGGTTGGACAGTATACAGGTTTTGGGGCTTTAAAATGGCCGATAACATGAACAAAAACAGCCCAAAGGACCATTTGTTGTTGTGGAAACATTTTAATTTTAAAGGAAAAACTCTCCAGTGGTCTATCCATAGCATAGTTTATCAGCCGGGGTCAAGCACGGATTTGGGCCAGCAACTCGGGGAATGCACTTAGCCAAGGTGGCTGCTGTACCTCTGTTAGCGGGCTCAGGGTGTGGGTCAAGATGGCCGGTATCCACCCCGTCCAGGAGTCTGGACGTCCAGCCGCCACTCGCCTTGTCCAGGAGACACTCCTGTATCCTTCCACGCGAGCTTGGATTTGAAAATAGCGGCATGTGTCAAAAGGGCGCTCGATAACGCGGCTCAGACATCATGTGGTGGAGGTGTGCAAGGAGCTGACGGAGGATCCAGGGTGAAGACAGGAAAACATGATGTTGACAGGACTGCGGTTATTAAGTTCCTCATAAACTGATCAGGCAGGTTTTTGTTAAATATTCAATCCAAGTTTTAGTAAACGCTTTTGTGATGGACAAAAATGTGTGTACTGTACATTTTTCTTTACACTTCAAATCTAGGTTTCTATGTTGTGACATCGCTGTGCTCGTGGTCCGGTTAGGTTTAGGCGTTAAAACCACTTGGTAACGGTTAGGAAAAGATCATCTTTATAGCTTATAGCCATTATAGCCAACGAGACATATGCCAAACGTCCAACCGCGGTTCATGTCACATCACTGGATATCTTTAAGGACACCTGGGGACATCTCCAGATGTTTTTGTCGGGGACAAAACCCCCCCCCCCCCCCCCCCCCCCTTTCCATGGAAAGTCGGACCATCTCCATCTGTGATAAAAGCCCCTAAAACAGGTAGTTTAAGCCAAACCATGATTTTTCCAAACCTTAACAAAGTGGTTTTTGTGTGTAAACCTAAGCAGAGCCTTAGAAAAGCATAGTGACAAAAGAGAGATAGACAATTCAACTGAAAGAAACGTAACATAGCAACATGAGGAAACGTTTTATTTAAACTTATCTGTTGTTTTGCAGAAACTAAAATATATTCCGGCGAATGGGTGACAACTGTCAAAAGCATTAAAAGGGTCAGTTTTGTGTTTAAAGCTTGTTGTGTTACTGTAAAGTGTCCAAAAAATATGAAGTATCAATTCACTGACTTAATTGAGAATTGACTCCCTTAAATAACTTACCTGACTTGAGACTGAAAGCAACAAAATTTAGGTTTTGATTTGGCAAAACCTGACAACAATAAAAATACAAACAAACAAACAGCATCAGGCAGACTTTGAATGGCTACACATAGCATTTATATTTAAGCTTGTGCTTTGAAATACGGCATAAAATACAGTGAATATATATATATACCTATAGTTAAACAGTCCAGCCAAGTGCGTGGCACACGGTTGGACAAGTGAGCTTCATCAGTCCTTCTCTCAGCCTGAAATAAATGAATCTGATCTGTGTTGAGCTCCTGTCTCGTCAGGAGAAAGCCCCTCCTCCTTTCTCAATGCCATTGTAATGGAAACTCTCTGTCAGGCCCTTATATTTTTAGGAAAAGCTATTATTGTTCTGTTGTTGCTTGCGTGCCCCAGGATGTGTTCCCCCGAACAAGGTCAAAATTCCTGTTTTGTCGTCATTATTCTACCAGAGAATAGGCAACTCACCCACAATGCTCTCTGTTCGCTGGGGTTCCTGGTACTTGTTTGTCTTCCATGGATACAAATAGACCCGAAATGGCATTCGGCCGAAGCTGAGTGAAGCTATTGTGGAAGAGAATAGTTTGAATTCATACTAACGCAGCTGGAAGTTACGCTGAAGTCATTTTCTATAGGTGGACCAGGCGTCCAGAGGACATTAGTTCATCCTTGAAGCCTCTCAAGACCCACTTCTGAATATTATAGATACTATTTCAGATGCTTGTAGTTTTAGACGTAGACGTTTAACAAGGAGAATAAGAGATGACTTGTGCATCTTGGTTTGATTTCTGAGAAAATACCTCCAGGATCACATTCACTCACAAACACAAAATAATAAATCCTACAGCACAAAATATACGTTTAATCACATTAGCCCTCACTTTGTAATCTTGTATCCTACAAACGTGCTGCAGTAAATATATAAACATATAAAACTCCAGCACACCATCTTCTTTACAGCATGTTAATTAATTAATTAAACAGTTCTGATGGAGGATACTGAGGCCTTAAAGGTCCAGTGTGTGGGATTAAGTGACATCTAAGGGTGAGGTTGCTGATTGCAAACAACTGAATTTCCCTCATCTCAGCCTCCCCTCGGTGGCTGCTAAAGACATGAGAAAAGCAACAGGCATTCCAGAGAACCAGTGTTTGGATTGTCCTTCCTGCTTGCTGTAGAAACATGGCGGTGCAACATGGCTGACCCATGCCCCCAGGATGAGCGCCAGGCTGTGAAGCCAGTTTTAGTAGTGGCCAAACCATGTAATTTCATCATCACGTGACGCACTAGGGCCCAACCAAGACTTTTTCGCATAAGTTCACATTGTGAAAGAAGCGTCTGTTAAACGGTGGATACATTTTTTTCATTCTAAGGTCATGAAAAGACAACATTTTTTAATTTAAGGTGTGATGTGTGTGTGATTACTCAAAGTCAATTTATATGTTCCATATTTCTTCAAGTTCTGCTCCCCTCTGGCACAGCCGTAACACATTCAGTTAAACATATATGTTGTTTTGCAGTAATAACATTTAAAACATTTTTAAGTAGACACCAAGCTTCAAATTTTAAAGACTTTTTAACAGGCTTTGGTTGCTGTGTAACAGTCTCTTTCAATGGAAGAGCACAGGGATTAAGGGAACATTTAAATTAATACTTCTTTTGTACCTCCCTGCTAATGAGATGTAAATATGTCCCCACAAAAGTTTAAAAAAAAAAAAAAAACCTCTGGGCTGGATGTTTCTGAGGCTGCTGGGACCACTGAAGCTTGATACTATGGGACAGCTGCTGCGGCTCCTCCGTCCCCCTGCTGTGAGGGAGCCAGCCGGACCTATTGTCTTTTCCCAAGAATGACCAGAGAATGTGGCAACTCCTCGGGTCACATAGTCTTTACTTCTGTTTGTGTGTGTTGGTGACTGGGGTGAGGGGTAGGACGTGGCTGTGGCCCTGTCATTCACATCTCTATAGGAGCGCATGCCATCAGAGCTAATTACCTGCCTGGAAGGACCAATTAAGAGTCCCTCTGATGCCCCCAAACAAGAGGGCTTACAGTAGAGCCGGACGGCTGTGAGGGAAGTATGTGCAGTGATGAACATACGTGCAGGACAGTCGCATGAACATCAACTCCAGACAGCTTCTTTTCTTATTCTCAGCTCAGACATATCTCTTATTGAAAGCTTTATGTTTGGTGAATGTACAGTGGTGCCGTAAGAGTAAATCCATTGTGTTTTGGCTTCAATAAGGCCCTTTCCTCTGGACCTGCTATAAAACCCAACACTTTGTTTGAACTGTGCTGCCTTTATCGTTTCTCCAACTGTATGAGAGAAGCTGTCGCAGCTGGACTCCAACAGCACTGTGAGATAATTATGATAAGACATGGCCGAGTTGTTCTATGAACAAACATGGCCACCGAGGCCAGAGGAAGGGAAGAACAATGGAGGCGATTTACAGCAGACTGGAGGTGTCAGCAGTCCGTCATTACAGTTACAGCAACGGTTGTTGGTTTACTGCCAATGAGCTCTCTGTTGACCTTCTTTAAACAGTACGCTGAAGAGCTTCTGCACGTTCAGATGATTAATTTCTTGCCCAAATATCTGGTACAAATATTTGTTCATTGACCAGGTGAAAACCATCATTATTAACTCTGAGGTACAATAAACTCCAAACATTTTATTCTTGACTCACTGCACTATGGAGCATTGGTACCTCACCATGTTTTCAGTCTTTCATTTCTTTCTAATTCAACTTTTTCAACTAAATTTCTTTAGATAAAAAATAAAATATATATTTAGAGGCCTGGCCAAGCACTGCAGATAGTTATGCACTTGTTTTTCCTGCTGTTCTATACCATTTATGTACATTTTATTGCTTTATACTTAATCGCTTACTGCTATTGTACTGTGTTTTTATTGCTTTACACATTATATTTACTTATTTATTATTTCCATATTGGAGCCTCTAAGACAAAGAACTTCACATGAGTGCAATTGTATAACGGGAGTGACAATAAACATCTTGAATCTTGAGATACAGTGTGATCAAATAACAGTGAACATTTCCACTCACCATTAAATGCAACATCACATGTGAGAGGTGCAATGAAACACCTTTCTGCGTGACAAATGTGGCTGTTTATTGGGGTTCAGATGAAGCTAGATGGCAGCATATTGTCAACACTCCAAATGTCTAATTCTGTAAAGAGGAACATTTGGCCTCGAGCAGCCTGGTTGAAATCTGTTTATCCACGGATCCAAGAGCCGTATTTCACCTTAATAACCCCATCAGTGCCCTCCACCGACATCAGCAGGGAGGGAGGTTTAATGTGGCAAATGTGGTTTTGGAAGATGGAAAAGTGCTTTTAGGTCTGCCTTTGTATTAGAGTCACACATGACCACCTGCCAGATACGCTGGGGCTTTATCCAAGAAAGAAAAGAAAGGGGGGGATGAAGAGCGCTTTCATTCATTCTTGTAAGATTGTTTTCTATTTCTGATTCTAGATATAGAAACCTATGATAAGGAGTGTGAAATGTCAGACTGACTGTTGGCACTGTAGGTTTCTGCACCATGGATATGTTGCAGCTTTAGTTTTCTTTATGATCAATTTTAAATTGTATGTCGTGGCAACGCTGTGATGTTTTTCAAAGTGCAGCTACATAAAAACACTGATTACTGTTATTTCAAATGGTTTAATTAACTTTCAATCTTTTTTAAGTCCAATTATGTGAAATGTAAGTCTCATTTTTCTATTGAGGTGACACTGAAATTACAGTGATTGCAAAAGATAAAGATAATTGCTACTATAATCATCATAGATCATTTTATGAGTCAGTTTGTAAAATATGAATATTACCTGGGCGAGGCCACATGAGAACATTACTGCATTTATTCAGTATGAAACTGTTGTCTGCATACCCCAGAGAGCTAACAAAAGAGATTTAAATAGCCCAAAACCAAATTATATTTTCATTTATCAATTTTTCAGTCTGATAAGTTCATTAGTATTGAGCCTTTCGTACCAGACCAATAATGGAGGAGTCTTTAAAAATGACTCCTCCATATATTACCAAGCTATTTGCAAACAAACAAGTTACATAAATTCAATCGCAAACAGAAAATGAGACAGAAAATCACTTAACACGAATTGAATTTACTCCAGTGGAATCAAAAACCTGATACCTATTTGTTTTGTTGCATTATAATCTAATGAATTCCATGTGTGAATAATGAAAAACCCTCTGATGGATCGATTGAAATGAAATTGAGTTGACCTCCAGGCTGAGGTCAGAAGACCCAAATGCGGCTTCAGCCAAACTTAACCTCTGCCTGAACGCCCTGCGTGTCCTCTATCCGGCCTGACAGCAGCCGTTGTTTCTGGGGGAGGGAGGGAGGAACTCGTGTCCCCTGATGGCTCACTCGAGGGTGACGGTTTGGAAAGTCCACTTTGACCTTTGACGTCGGGCCTTCAGGAGTGGACAGTCATTGCGCCCCCCTCCTCCACCCTCTCAGAGGCTCGTCTCTGGCTGGTTGACCTTTCAAATGACCCCTGAACACTGTCCGTGTCAGTCATGTTTCGGCTGTTTGGCGTGTTTGACTTTGAACAGCAGCGAGATCTGCAGCTAAATACTAACATCAGGTTTATCTCAGTTCAAGACAAAAAAGACACAGATGAGATTTCTGTGTTTGATGTCGTGGTGCA
The DNA here is from genome assembly GCF_965226575.1 of Pagrus pagrus. Taxonomy (NCBI): domain Eukaryota; kingdom Metazoa; phylum Chordata; class Actinopteri; order Spariformes; family Sparidae; genus Pagrus; species Pagrus pagrus. Next base: position 17,605,589 of record NC_140200.1, on the reverse strand, counting down.
GCTGCTCTCTGGTCACTGCTTCGGGGAAACTGGTGTTCATATTTGACCTGGTGTTCAAGGGTGTCAAAAAAAGATGTAAAAAAAACCCTTAAAAATAGATTACAATTTTTGAACTTCTGAAAGTCAGTGGGTTTTTTGAATGGGTTTCCAGTCAAATGCCTGAAATAAGGTTTGTGGTCATGCCACTAAATTCCCCACATTTGAATGAAAAAATGCTGACGTGTCCTGAAAAGCCGGTTCGTAACAAGGGGCTAAATGAGACTACAGAGACTACAGTCGGGGACATTAAACGTTATCACGACGAACACGGAGACTCATCTACTCACTAATCCATCTTTACAGGCTTACTTTAACGTTACAATTTATAGATCGATCAATTTATAGTAAAGTATGTACAGTATAGTGTAGTAAGACGCTTAGTGACACTGAAGTCATGTGACCAAAGCCTATAGCCTAAAGTTAGCTTTTTAACTCTGGCGATTGCATATATGCTTAAAAAAATCGCAATCTTCTTCTTGCTCAACAGAATGTGTAAGTATCATGAACTTGTGTTTGCCACGGAGCTTATTTTCCAATTCAAAAATCCCAGAGGCTTTTTGTATAGGGAACCATGGCGATGCTAACTTTCTGGTTAGCCTACATAAATATATCATCGCTACACCACTCTATGATGGTCTGGAAAACCATGGAGGGAAGTGTTTCACAAACACACATCACGGAGGTTGAGTGGACTCGCATGCGCACACAGAGCTACGTGGAAACGAGGTGTTATTCTTGCCAAACTATTCTCACTAATACTACAACTTTAAAATCTATAGCCTCCATCCTGCTCTATAATCATCATGTGGTTCTCAATGTCAAGTTCAGGGACCCGAAGATAAATCAATGGGGTGACATGATGATTAAACACAATTATATTAGAAAAAAACTGACTTTTGTTTAACTGATATGTGTATTATATTCCCCCTAATAAATATTGGATACTTCAGGCCTCTAAAAGATCCTTCACATAAAACAATCTGAGCAGGAAGGAAACACTGCTCACAACCCGTATCCGCACAAAGTAGACATTGCTTTGTTTTAAAGAGGTCACAAGACAAAAACTCAGCAGGGATTACATTTACTTTTCAGAAAACAACTTGAAAGCTCCTGTCCTCCATTTAAAGTTAAACATTAGTACTAACTATGCAATGAGAACTTAACATGTTATATATATGTACATATACATGTTTCACTCAGGACAGGAAGTAGGTTTTAGAATACATGATGTAGTTTACAGGCCCACAGCGCCCTCTACGGCTAGAGGGCTTTAAGGCCAGTCTTAAAGTCCTTTAGTCTCAAGTTGATGGATTTGTGTAACTGATCTCAACACTAACACTATATCTGTATTTTGATTTGACATTCTGTAAATTGATCTTGATTATTTACATATTGTTAAAACTACAACTCACTACAACTAAGGATTGTGTGCATTAATAGTCGTACGAGACAAAGCACAAAGAAATGCATTATTTAAAAGCGAACGACAGAAAAATAATCAAACCATTTTTTTTAAATGCAAAACTTTGAGTAGATTTATTTTACTTTTTTTTCTTCAATGACAAAATTACAAAGATTTTTTTTTTTCTCAAAAAACAAAAGACTATTAGAGATTCAGAAGGATTGAAATATATTTACATATGTTCAGCACTGCACAAAGCTACCACATAACAAGTGACAGATACACAACCTCTTGATGAGGCTTGTCTCAGATACAGGAGCCATCTGATACACATATCAGGGACTCTTTACAAAAACAAAGCAAAAGCAGAACAAAGTAAAGTCAGTCCATGTTCACCATCTGGAGGTGACTCTGGAAACTGCACAGAAATCCCTGCAGTCTGCACACCAGACCAATGAAAAGAAAACCCCTGGATTTATTCTTTGGAATGTTTCACACGATCCCTAAGAAAATATAAATTAAATAACATTTTCTATCCAGACATAGATAACACAACTGAACATGCATGAATAGCCTTGATTTGCGACGTAGCTGCAACAGAATATGACTGAAGTAGAAAGTGATCAGATTTCCTGTAGTCTAGTTATTTATTGTACTTAGTTGGAAATCTAAATTATTTCTAACAAAATGCAAATTGTTAACAGGTGAAGCTTCATTATAAGGACACAAAAATAAAGTGGATAAAACATCACTTAATGCTGAATGTGGAAGAAAAAACAGACTGAGAACATGTACACTATATTGTTTTTATTAAAAAAATGGAAAAGTCATTTAATAGATTTTGAAGTTTTCTTAATTTTACAACATTTGTACAAAAAGAGTTTGATTACGAACAAATCAACATTCCTGGTCTCAACAGAGCAGATTTTGATGAATCTTTTTGACGATCTTCGTCAATTGATTCTTGCCTGGACTGAACGATGCCACGATCTCCTCGATCTGTTGGATCCTGGAAATACAAGAAAACATCCAATATCACTGTTTTGTTACCGTTTGGTTTGGAGGCTTTTCTTCCATCTAGTGCTTAAATATCCCAGGTCATGATATCATTGTGCTGCCTCAACACTGTTGTTTAAGTGCTTTTAAACTGGCAGCTCTCTCCTCCCAAAAAGGCATAAAGCACTGCTGTGCTCATTTTAAAAGGTGAAGTCGAGTGAAGCTTACGTTGTTCCTCCGATCATGTTTTTGAAGTTCTGCACTTGAAGGACACAGAGGTGGTCGGTCAAACTGACGGAGAAGATCACCTCAAACTTGGAGAGTTTCTTGAGACTGCTGAAGATGATGTGCACTCTAGAGGAAGAAAAAGAAGAATGTATAAATAATGTAGCTTTGTTTTTTAATTTTTTTACAATTACTTAATTTATTAATGACAGATCATACACATTTTGTTTCTCCAATGTCCACGAATGACATCACTAACCATCATGTTAAGGTACAGTTTCTGTGGTTTTCCTTTTAATGCAGAATTTGAGGCCACTTGGTCGACTTTCTATGAAAAATATCCAGTCAACTGTGCCATGTTTGTTAAAAAGGGAAACAGGATCCTGGTGTTTTAAATCAAGATGTGCTTGATGACATAACAATTTTGAATGCTCATCCTTATTAATAAAGGCTAAATTCAGTCTGTACAGGTATCAGACACTTAAATTTAAGGTTATTTTCACCAAAATGTAATACGGATTTTGGACAAATAATCTATTCATGCATTGCAGGTTAGTATAAAGTTCAGTATAGTTTATGTGTTCCCATGCAGGGGTGTGTTTTATGAAGGAAATTAACTTATTCTATACTTTGCCAACAGGTAGGTACAAGTATAAAGTAACAAGACTCAGTTAGGTTTAAAGATTTGTAACATTAGAGAAGTATGTGATGTGGCAATTAAGACCTCATAAATTCATATTTAAGACTTTTAAGACCCAATATTTTTCAAATTAAATTTAAAACATATTAACATTTTAAAGGACCTGCACATACCCTGTACATTATTTATACAGTTGCCTTAAAAATAATTTTTTTTTTTTTGAAGGAGTTCTTACTGAGTGTCCACACAGCTGAGGTCCAGAATATCGAGCCTTAGACCTCCCCACATGTTCAGCAGACGCAATTCTTCTCCCAGCAGACGACAGCGACTCACCACCAGGCCCACGTCATGGAGCAGCTGCGTACAATAGGAGACAAAACACTTTAATTGCAAAACCAGAGTATCTGGGTAAAAAAGTTATTCCCACCATGGCGGGAAAACAAGTTTAGGATGTACAAGGATGAAAATGTTGTCTGTTTGCATTCCCTGGTGTAAAATTCAGTATCTGGACTGGGTCTACTGACTTAAAGAACTTTAAATAAGATAAGTACAACATGCTAATCATGTGTCAATCTCTTAATCAAGGATACAGATCTCCAGTCACACCTACCTTTGGAACATGTCTGCTTGTCGGATACTTCTCCACCCAGTCAGCTTTTCCTTCGATGTACTGAGAGAGTAGCTTGTGAACAAGGCAGGCATGACCCTGTGACTTCTCATCTAGTTAGAAAACAAAATGTACAGCAGTCATTATTAAAATTACAGTACTCAAGATGCTGATGAATATATATGTACAGTTCATTCATTATATTACAAGATTTGAATCCCTTTTAAACTCAAACACACAATATGCTCAACACAGATTCTGACATAAACACACTTTATGAATTGTTTTTTTTCCTCACCATCAAGTTGATATTTGAATGTGATGTTTGATATTTTCCTCTCAGACTGATTATCAGCTTCATTTCCTTCAAAAATAATCAGAAAGTAAAACATTATTCATTGAAAAAAGAGACATTATTTGTAAAAAAAAAAAAAAGAAAAAAAGAAAAAATAATTTAATAACACAGATAAGTCTTTGGCATTTTAGACAGCATCCAAGCACGTCCAGTACTGGTATCAGTATCAGAACCCTTGTTCTGACATAAGTGTGGCCAAAAGTGCAACATGGTTTAAATTTCCAGCCTTTAGACAGTAACAGTTGTTTTTTCTTTTATTTGTCTGTGCAAGTTGATGCACATCTTAAAATCGTATACATCCTGGTAGGGCTATAGTTAAGGTCAAAAAGTGATATTGTGATTATTTTGACAGATATTGCAATTGCAATATAATTCATGATTATTAAATTTTACATCACAATTTTCATTGTTATTGAAAAACTTGTAAAATCATGAGGATGTGGCATTTCTCCCAGTCTCTGTCACACAAACATGTTTTACATTACATCTGGAGAACAAGCTTTGTGCGCCAGAGTATCTCTGCAGTACCACAAAATTTCATTAAAACACTGTTTTGTGACACATTTTACCTTTTATAAAATAATTGCAGTTCTTGTGATTTGGATATTGCACTTAGTCATATTGCGATTTTGATTATTTTGCGATTAACTGTGCAGCCCTACATCCCTACATGGGATGTAGGGATGAAATCACAAGAACTGCAATTATTTTATAGAGGTAAAATGTGTCACAAAACAGTGTTTTAATGAAATTTTGTAGTACTGGTGCACAAAGCTTGTTCTCCAGATGTAATGTAAAACATGTCTGTCAAAAATAAATAAATAAAATCAATTACCATTTGATTTTTCAAACACCAACTGTAGATGGAAGGTCTCATGGAGGAAAGTGTAGACTGTGCACTGGTCTTTCTTCTCTGCAAACTTCCATTCATTCACCCTGAGGTAAAACAAAAACAAAACAACAACAACAAGGTTATCACTATTTTTGAGTACAAAAACTGTTTTTGTAAAGGATACTAATAAAGAGTTAGGAGGATACAAAGGGACACAAACTTTAAAATAGTCAAATGAAAGTGGACATGGTTCAGCATAAGCAGGTTTTGAAAATAAGATCTGAAAATTCATAAGAAACAAAAACTTACAAATGCAGCCCAGTGATGTGGCTCTCAAGGTTCCTCGTCTCAGCTTTCAGCCTGTTTAGTTTATTTGAATTCTGCTTCGTCTGCATCTCCAGTTCAGTTATCTCTCTGCATCGGGAAAAAGAGAAAAGACTAAGAAACAAAAAGAAACTATTCTCTATTTATAGTAGCTAAACATGAAAAAGATACTTATTAATGTTCTCAACTCACCGGTCATTATTCACCAAAGCCTCAGTGACTTTTTGCATTTCTGTAAAAAAAAAAAATAAATAACTAAATCAGTTCAAGTACATAAAAATATTAAAAATAAATTAAGTGGTATTACGAGTTACCTTCCTGACGTGACTTCAGACTTGATTTGTTGTCAAAGTCTTTTTCTTCAACTGCATCAACTTCTGAAGGAAGGAAAAACAGAGGTCTTACAGCCGTTTCACCTTCTGCTGTCTGTACCTTGTGACAATACATCCGCACCAACACAGCCCACAGTAGCTATACCTGTTTCTAATTCACGAATACAGTCATCCAAACTTTTTATCATCTCATCTGCTTCCTCAATTGTTCCTCTCAACCTCTGTTGCTCCTCCTGTAAAATATAAAAAATGTCAATAACCATTTGTACTCTCAAAAGATCATAATGTTGTAATCGAGTATTTCTGTTTGAAGACTCTTACCAGATTTGCCTGCACAAGGTTTGAGTACAGCACCTCCTTCATTTCATGTGACTGAACTTTGCTCGTCTTTCTGAACAAGTTGTTTCTCTCTTTTAGTTTTGCACCAAAAGATTTGAGCTGTGAATTTAAAACAAACAGAACAAGCGTTAGAAGTAAACATCATATGCCCAACTGATGCTCTTCCAACTGCAATTTATGGTTATTCAGAAAAAGAGATATCTGTATTGTCCTTTTGGAGTTCAAATTGCCCATACACATTGCAGTTTGATAAATACATTGATCTTATAATACCTCTTTCTCTGAAGAATTTCTTATTTCTTCCCACAGAGGTCCATTGACAATTATCAGCGGTCTGTCTAGATCCCGCATTCGCTCCTTCAACCTAAGAAGGTCAAAACAGGTCTTCAGTCAAAATATCTGAATTTCAGACAACAAACACTTCCTTTAAACTTCTTACATCACTCTATATGCCACTGTCAAATGACATGATGTTTTGTACATTACAAAGCTGTCAATCAAGGTTTACCCTGTAAATTATTACAAACTCATAGTGGGAATTTTCTGAAGTTTTAAGGACATTCAGGTTTAAACCTTAAATGAGCCATGAACACTTCTCATGGAAGAAAAATCACAATGTTAAATGTAAAAACAAACAAACAGAAAGCACTCATAAATGTATACTTTGAAACATAAAGGTTTTGTGAAATCTGAAGCATACATACCCCTCCACCTTCTCTGTTAGGTTCAGGACATCTGCCTGATACACAACCTGTTTGGGACGGTTGATATGCCTTTCTTTTAATAAATCCATCGATGTCCGATCTGAGTCTGACAGAAGCTGCAAAAACATAATAAATAGTCACATCACTACATTTGGCTGTTGTTTTTTATATAGCCTTTTTTAAAAATATAAATGACGATATACTTACTCTCCCAGGAAGGACACTCTGCCGAGGATTATGGATGACAAAGTCTATGTTGAAGAGTTTAAAGAACTCCAACACTGTGATGGTGCCATCATCGACTTTCTGTAATCAAAACATTGAAGGCAATAAATAACTGATATGAAAAACAAAAATTAATATTTAAAAAATAAAATATGTAGACAATATACCCTCTGCATATCACTGGCGTAGTCTTCGAGCTGGGATTCAAAAAGGCTTTGTTTGAAAGCTAAAAGATAAAAAAAATAATAATCAGAATAAAAACACAATTACATCAGAAAAAACAGGACCCTCATGATTCTCAAACTATGGAATCACAACTTACTTGATTCAAATGTAGCTTCACATTTGACTGTGGCCGTGTGACTGCTGTTGGAGTCATCTGTGGTCTGTGTGTTTATGCATGAAGCTGTAGTAATGTTACTGTCGCACTCTACAGGATGAGACTGTAATCCCTGAAAACGAATTAAACAAAGAAAGAAACAGAAAAGCAAATGAAGAATGTCTTCAGAAACACACAAAAAATATAACAAACTGCAATATAATATACTGTAAATTCTCAAATCACTGTCAGTCAAATAAAGAGAAGTGATTAACGTATATATTTATTTCCAGAGTTCCAATCCATTCAGAACAGCCATGTCATAATCACTAATCTGTGTTACTTTTGAATAATCTCAACTAATTAGGTCCAATCACATCTAATTTAATGTTTTTCCGTAAATTACATTACAAATTACAAAGTGCTTCCAGCTTCTTAGATGTGAATATTGTCTGATTTCTTTATTCTTCTAGCAGTAAATTGAATATTTCAGGTTGTGGACAATTTGCAGAAGATATCTTGGGCTTTAGGAAACAATGATTAAACATTCATCACCATTTGCTAATATTTTATAGACCAAACAACTGATCTATTAATCTAAAAAAAAAATAGAAAAATTACCAATGAAAATAAGTTTTAGCTGTGGTCCTAATAGCATGACTATATTTTTGTACTAATAGGAGTAATGCTACAGAAATGTACATTTTCCAGAAAGTATCATGTAAAAAGGCACACATGGTGGAAGTTTTTAGTTTGCATTTACAGGAATGTATAACAAGAGCACATCAGGAAATCTATTGTTATCATGTGATAAATATACTAATAAAATAAGGAAGATTATAATTTAAGGCATGTCTCTCATATAAACCTGGTTCTCTCTGTAGTCAAGGTAAATAAAGACTTTGATTTGAGAATTTGCAGCACTATAAACCGACCTACCTGTTCGTAGTCAGTGGTAGTCTCAGCGGATCCCCTCCTTCTCTTCTCAGCCTCCATATTATTTTCATCTTCTGGCAAAGGTCTCTTTTGGCCGTGGACATCTCTCATAAACTCCTCTTCGAATACATTATCCTCTAAAGGCCCATCCATGTAGAACTCCCTGGAAGGACTCACTTTTTCCTGGGCTCTCCGAGGACTCCTTGTGTCCAGCATTTCTGACATATCTTCAATGCTACCAAGCTCTTCATCGTAAATGTCGCTCACATCTTCGTCGAAGTTGTTCAGTTGATGAGTAACGTTGACAGTGACTGTCCTTGTATGTTCTCCAACTGAATTCACTTTGTTTGGATCATCTGGCTTGCTTCTTTGGGGGAGTTTTGGCTTAAAGCCTCCCACTGAGAGTCTTGACATGAGCTGTTTAGTCTTCAAGTTGAACGGAGTTGTGGAAGCAGTAGAGGGTTGTTCTTCGTCCATTAGACATTGAGCTTGGGCATCTTCTTCAGTGTTTACTGAGCCCATTTCCAGTTCAGCCTCCATTATAGGCAGGGATTTAGTTTTGTCTTGGTTGTGTTCCAGCTGAGGCAAAGGTGCTGTGCAGCTTTCCATGGCAATAGTATCAGGAGCTGTGTTTATCATGTGGCTCAAACGCCTTATTTTAGAATGGAGATCGGCAAAACTCTTTCGTCTAGACTTCTGTGAAGGCACTGTATCGCCATCATCATCATGGTCAACAGCCCTGGGTGAACAAGTTTGATCTGTAGGTTCAGGTTTCTTTCCGTTATCAGTTTCATTTAAGTCAAGAGAATCTGGATGAGTTGTGATTTCCACACCTTCTGGGCTGGATGATGCTCCATTTCTCTGTGGTGAAGTCATCTCTGTTTTATTCAAATGGTCAGAATTTACAGACAAGTCCTGTGTGGAAGAAAGGCATTGAGGTGACTCATCTGTACATGTTTGTCCCATAATGTGGCCTGTTGGAGCTTCAGTCATAGCCATGCTCAGATCATCCCCTGTCATGGTTTTATCTACTTGACTGTCCAAGACAGCTGAAACAAAACCTGGAGCTTCATTTTCAGTATTGACATCAGACTTCTGTGTTTTAAGTTGGTCCAGAACGAGATTTGTGTCTTCAGTTTCTTGAGGGGTCAGTGCAGCAGGGGCCACTGCTTTGGTGATCACAGGATTAGCCCAGGGGCCACTCATCCTGGATAGGGAGTTCTTAAATCCTGGATCCAAAGTGTGAGCCGATGACGATCGGTTTCTACGTGGACGACAAGTCTCGCTCTCTCTTTTCTTCACTGATAAAGAAAAATCCCTGTTTTCATTGGCGGATAGAGTGTTAGAATCTCGGTGTGGAAGAACTGAACCGGACCCTGAATTGCTGGCAATATTTACAGTGTGACTTTGTGTCACATCCATAGCTGCATCATTTGCAGTGAACCTCACTGTTTTCTCTCCGCATGTAGGTAGAAAGTCCACATTTTTATGTGACTGTGGGTTGAAATCAGTGGCAATGTTGACAGTGTGACTTCTGGTCACATCCATGGCTCCATCATTTGCAGTGAACCTCACTGTCTTCTCTTGACAAGCAGGCAACGTGCTGCAATTGGGATGCAACTGTGGATCAAAGTCAGTGGCGATGTTGACGGTATGACTTCTCGTCACATCCATGGCTGCATCGTTTGCAGTGAACCTCACCGTCTTCTCTCCACAAGCAGGTACAGTGTCCAGGTTTTGATGTGACTGTTGGGTGAAATCAGTGACGATGTTTACAGTGTGACTTTGTGTCACATCCATTGCAGCATCATTTGCAGTGAACCTCAATGTCTTCTCTCCATAAGCAGGCAAAAAGTCCACATTTTGATGCGACTGTGGGTCAAAATCAGTAACGATGTTTACAGTGTGACTTTGTGTCACATCCATGGCTGCATCGTTTGCACTGAATCTTACTGTCTTCTCTCCATAAGCAGGCACAAGGTCCACGTTTTGATGTGAGCGTGGGTCAAAATCAGTGACGATATTTACAGTGTGACTTTGTGTCACATCCATTGCAGCATCATTTGCAGTGAACCTCACTGTCTTCTCTCCACAGTCAGGTAGAAAGTCCAAATTTTTGTGTGAATGCAGTTCTAAACCAGTGGCAATGTTTACAGTGTGACTTCGTGTCACATCCATACATGCATCATCTGCAGAAAACCTGACTGTTTTCTCTCTGCAGTCATCTTCAGCATCAAATTTGACCTGTGGACAGGGAAAAAACACAATCACTGGAAGTGTACAGTCATAGAAAACATCAATGTTAAGAAAGACATTTTAAATTAGCATTACTAATAAGTACTATTTCACCACATTAGAGCCACCAGAAAAAGAAAGTATGCTACTTTTCTCTAAAAGAAATAAATGCTGTGATTAAGTCACTGTGATTCTGCATAACTTTACAAATGTGTTTATATCAGCAGAAACAATATGTAGCATGGTACATACCAAACACAGTTCTAAGATTCTGTTTACTTTATTTTAAATAAACAGTTTTCAGTGCAGTTGAGTTGTATATTAATTAATACGATTACATGCTGAAAAAAATTGAAGTAAAGTTTTAAGCTCACCTGATGTATTTGTGACTTTGTCCTTAAGGATGGCTTCAATGAGGTTTCCAGACCTGTGGAGAAGGGGAATTAATAGAAAACTAATTTGAAAAAGCAGTCAGACCCTTACTACCCTATTTAAACAATTGTAAATGGAATTAATTCTGAAGACGTTATAAAACATTACTTTTTAATTCTACCACATTATATCACATTACCAAAATAACAATATTTTTTTTAATCAAATGTTACGTTTGTGGTTCACTTTTTCATAATTGTCCGAAGGTCTCATTTTGGTTACTCTCACACTACATTATTCCATCAACATTTGAGGCAAGAAACAAACGAACAAATAAATAAAATAAACGTAAAACTGGAAGGTTTGTGGTTTCTATACCTGTATGTTTAGATGATCCAAGTGCTTCACTATTATTCGGTCCCGAAGTCATCTTTGCTGTGGGGTACATGTCTGTGGGAATAGACTGAAAAAGATCCTCTGAGCTAATGAGTCCTTCAATCCGGCCTGTCTGAGCCTCAGTCATATCCATGCTGACATCATTTTCAGGACAGATTGTACCCCCATGAAACAGCTCTCCAAAGCTCCCAGTTGTATTCAGTGATCGATTTTCTTTACCAACATCAGTTTTAGGCTGTGACAGGAGGCTGTTTGTGTCAACAGTTCCCTTAGCGGATACTGCAGCAGGAGGTACCATTCTGGCATTCACAGGATTACTACTGGTGGCACCTGTTTTGGAGAGACCTGAAAGGAATCGTTGAAATCCTAGATCCAAACCATTTACTGACGAGCTGGGCAGACCACAAGTCTCACGTTTTCTCTCCACCAGAGTTGAAGCACTGTCCACTTTTCCACTGATGCGATTTTGGTTTGGAGGAGCTAATGAACCACTGTCAATGTTCACCGTGTGACTCTGAGTCATGTCCATGAACTCATTACCTGCAGTGAACACTACTGTTTTCTCTATGCAGTCATCTTTTGAATCAAGGTTGACCTAAAAATAAAAAAGACAGTACGTTATCCCATACTCATGGCAACATTGAAAACCTGCGCTAAACAGACCTTTCCATGCAGTCTTTAGTTTTTGGAATGTCAATACAGTACAAAGGATTATTGACAGACTTAAAACTTTGGCAAGATCAGAAATTAAGATGACACTTAGTTTTACAGGTCCCCAAATAATTACCAAGTAACATATTTGAAATTTCTTTTAAATTACTCCCTCAAATTAACACCATACTTACTGCATTATGATCTGGTAATTATCATCTACTTACCATGAAATTTCTGTACCTTTGTTAGCAAAATAAATTCTAACAGCAAAGTAAACAAATTACAAAACTCACCTTGTGTCTTTGATGAGAAGCATGTAGAGAAGGATTTGTCAAGGATGTCATCCCTAAAATTGAATATTGAAATGTATTAAGATGCTATTTCAACTGTATTCAATTCAGTTGTGAACATTAAAAAAAAGTTTTTAAAAAGTCGTGGAATTGACCTGATTTAGTTAATTTATGAAATAATTATTTGACTTAAAATTCAATACCTTTAGGGTTGAATGATGTCAGCATTCCACTGCTCTGCTGTTGTTTGGACACTGCTGTCTGTGACACTCTGATGTCAGGATGGGAGTACACTTGCATGGGGAGATGACACTGAAAGGGACTGTCATCATCAGCAAAACTCCGAATGCGGCCTGTCTGCGCTTCAGTCAAATCCATGTCATCCGTTGGACAGAGGGCACTTCCATAAGATAATTCACCAATCTTCCTGGATGTGTTTAGTGACTTCTCCATCACAGCAGAAACAGAAGTTGGGGCCTGATTCTCTTTATCCACATCAGATCGTTGTGTTTTAATCTGGGCCAGGGAGCTGTTTGTTTCTCGAGTGGCTGCTCCTGCAGGATTAACACTTGGGCCATTTGGTTTGAAGAGGCTGGCGAGGAAGTTTTCAAATCCAGCATCCAAACAAGGCACTGATGACGATATGTTTCTGTTCTCCGCACTCAAATCCATGTTTCTGCTAGTGGGAAGTGATACTAACCCACTTGTCATGTTCATAGTATGACTTAAGGTCATATCCATGGATCCATCATCTGCAGAGAACATCACTGTTTTGTCTCTGCTAGTAGGTAAAATGTCAAAGTTTTGAAGGGAAATGTCTGCGAGTATGTCTGCATCATTGGCAATGTTTATAGTGTGACTTTGGGTCATGTCCATGAATGCATCATCAGTCGCAAACATCACTGTCTTCTCCCCAAAGTCATTCCCAATACCAAAGTTGACCTGGTGAAGATGAGTAGCTTTATGTTAATTAACAGTCACTGAATATCAGGTTTTCCACTGATGATCATTTTTATGACATATTATAACAATAACAAAGAAACAAAACCATTTGGTGGCTGTGGCAGTTGTAGGAAACAGCAAAGATAAAACAGCAAAGCAAAACAGACTTCCAGCTCACCATATCCCTTTGTTGAGAAGCATGTAGAGGAGCGTTCAAGAGGGTTTCCATTCCTAAGTTTGAAGAGTTGAATTTAGTATTAGTCATCTTACACTGTGGCAGACAACGCATGCACATAGTAACTTGGTTGTTTTCTATTTGAAAACTTAATATCCCTACCTGTAATTTGTTGAATCCCATCTTCAGTGACTGCCACCTGGACCCTTATGAAAGAAGACGATGATTTTCATGTTGTTAAGACGGAAAATGACCAGTTTTGTGAGACCGTAAGTCTAAGATTATATAAAATACAGCTGAATGTGTCGATCTTGAAAGGATTAATTCACTTTACCTATTTTGCGTGGCTGCTGCTGCTGTGAAACAACACAGGACAAAATTACAAAGCTGCGTGAAACTTTTTTAAAAAAAAACCAAAAAAAAAAAAAACCAAAGCTGCATAAAGGAAATACAATTTTAAAAAATATTCTTGTACATATAACATACTCACTTAAGGGTATTAAATCCTGTAAAGGACTTCGGGCAGGAGAGGCATTTTTCACATCGCTGTAAAGAGAAAATACAGATTACGTTGAAATGTCAGTGTCCTTGTGGAAAAATAAGCCTGACTTTTTTTTTCTTCTAGTGTCTTACTTTGAGAACAGGAGAACATCGTTGGCAGGGGCAAAGCTGACTCTTCTTGAATTCCTCTTTTCCACTGGTTTGGCACACTCCACCTTGGTGGAAATAAAATTAACAAATAAAGTAAAACATACATGGATAAACAATGGGGGAGAATTAATACTTATAAAACATATCATGGTTGGAGTGTCTCTGCCCTTAAAACCAAAATCTCCACTTTAACATACAAACAAAACAAGGAAAAAATGTTAAATCAAGCAATCCAATTACCACACGTTCCTGTTGCACTGGGTCAGGGAATACGATCGATTTCCGCGGTGCTTTTAAAATCTGAATGTGATAAATTGCATAGAACATGGTTCAGGCTAACAATCTGTTCACAAGAAAAGTAAAGAGCATATATATATACTTTGTCCATAACATTATTTGCAGCACTAACCGAAGAAATGCGCCGCTTGGAGAATCCACCACTTTCACTGTCACACAAGACATGAAACACAGTATTATTCAGTTCTGGTGTATGTGCATGTAGGATGATTTTTTTTATAATTGTATACAATGCAAATACAGTCTCACCACATGTTAATACTAATGGCAGGTGTACAGCTGGCTTTGAGGAAATGTTTAGACAGTTGCTTAGATTCAGGTACAAAGCACACATGACCCACTTTTTCCTCAATAACATAATTTTTACTTACTCATTCCTGGGAGGATCCAGAGGCTCCATCTTCACCTGTAAACAAATGAGAACAAGACTTGTTGATATGGTAAATGATTACATTTAAGTTGTTAAGACACTGCCATTTCAGTGACACATATGCAACATTTCCCTTACTTTTCATTGGCATGCCATAAGAATGACCATCTTTAGCTAGAGCATTAAATATATAACTAAACATATTATGTTTTTGGTGGAAAAACATGTAACTCAGGCGAGACACATGCTTTTCGGTACTAACGTTACAGCTCAGGGTTTTAACTTGATCCTGTATGCGGGATATTACGGTAACTACTCAGGGCGACGTTGGATTTCCCCTTTGTCAACATACGCTACATATTTCACCACAAAACACCTTCACAAAACCATTAACTGCAGAAAGCAAACACATGATTACTGATTTCTAGCAAAGACAAAATCATTGATATTAATGCACTTTTTGTTTTAGCTAACGCTAACGCCCGTGTGCCATTCACAACATGAAGAAAATAACTAAACACCAAAGAAACATTACAGCACTTAAAATTACCTTGTTGTTCTTCTTGTTAACTGATTCCTCGCGTTTTAAAACGTACACGGCTGTGTTATTACAGGTAAACTAACTCAACACTGTTTTCATGTCGTTTATTTTTGTCTGGGTCGATACGCGAACCTGCAAACAGCAGCTAACGTCAGCGAGCCTCGATGCTAACGTCTAGAGTTTTGAATTTAGCCGCCTCCACGCATGCGCAGTGGACTCTACTAGATGGGTTTGTCTATTTCCTCGATTCTTCTTAGGGTTTTTTTTCGGTAACTCTTGTAACCGTCATCAAAGATTGTTAATATAAGAGTTAATTGAACATAATCAAGAAACAAAAATCTTCTGACGTCCAGAAATGGCGAAAACTTGTCGTATATATACAGGAAATTACGTAACAAACCGGAATTGACCACAGAGGGCGGGACGTTTTTGAATTTGTGCGGCTCAGTTTTTGACTGTTGACAAATCTCGTTTGTAGCGTTTCCATAAAGGTAGGCATTTATTATGTTATTAAACCATGTCAGGTATATAATCATATCGCAATTAACAGCTATTCTGAACACCTAACTTGGACCTCAGCTAAGCTAACGCCGCTTGTTCTGCTAGCTTTTGAAGTCCTTTTTGTATTTGGAAAATCGCACCAAACTCCATTCAAAATCTATCAAATTTTACGTTCGGCGTAATAGCAAATAAATGGAGCCAGTTATTGAATATTTAGAACACATACAAGCAGAACACGTATAAAAAGAGTTTACCTAGTTGAATTATAGATAAACAGTTTGTTAAGTGAGGATGTCCATGACTGACTAAACGTGGTTAATTTATTTTCTTCTTCATACAGGTGCCTTTGTCATTGGTGGTGATACATTCATTGCCGATACAGCAATGTCTTCTAAAATACCAAGAGGTGAGAGTATTCCAATGCATTTCTGCACTTTGTTGGTGATTACTGTGTATTTTACTTTTATGAAATCAAGCAAAGCGAATGTCTTATTAACAATCGCATCTGTTTTCCAGGTGTGCAGCTACCTGCAGAAACAAAGAAAACAGTTCATAAAGACACAGCAACTGTATCTGCGACGGCAAATGCTGCCCAGAAGTCAGACGGTATCCTTAAATCTCAAAAAGAAAATATGCCAAGGTGAGAAATTGCTAGTCAACCTTGTTGAGTATAAAACTGCATGTAACAAGTCAGAATAATGTGGTAAACTGCTGGATAGACCAACAAACCCACCTAGGTTGCATGGCACTCCACACTACTCCTCTGCCATAGATGGACAAAGTTCAGGGGAAAACACAGCCGCTTTATAGTCTTGAACTGATCTACAGAAGACATGGGAGTCATTACTTAGAATTAAATACAAACTAAAGTAATCGAGTTCTCCATCCACAGACACCTGCATGCATCAGTGTCAGACATTTTCCTTCGTCTCTTGAGCATCCCTTTGGTGTAAAGCATCACAAACTCCTGATACCTGATACCGAGTCTCTGAATGATTGTTTTTACATCTGTGAACTCAACTTTTTTTCACTTATGTCTTTCAGAAAAAATGTTGCTCCTAAAGTGCACAAGGGGTAAGTCATCATCAGTTCCTTTCCTGCGGATGTGAGACCACTCAGTTCATCCTCCACACTAGCCCACATACATTTTTTTAACTTTATGACTCATTACATAAAACATTTTGTTTTACATCCGTGTTGTATAACATTGCACATCCTGGACATGAAATGGTCTTCAGCCTTTACTTTATGTTGCTTCTTTCCCTAGGATCTCCACCAGGTACGGACAACAGGCAGAGCTCAAGGAGCAAAATCAGCATTTGATTGCCACCAATGAGGAGCTGCAGAAAAACCTCACAGACACACAGGTGCAGGAAGTACTTTTAATGAAGAACCTAGAAGATTGCACTTTAACCAAGTGTTATTTTGTTTAATACATCGGTCAGGCTCCAGACGCATGTCACTTGTCTGTTGTCACCTACAATTGAACATAACTGATGTCCTTTTTCACTATATGCCGTTAGAATCTGTGTTGCTTTGCTAAATTCCTTTTTATGTTGCAGCAAAGAGTAGCTGAGTTGGAGCTGCAGTTCACTGACCTTGAAAAGGAGAACGTAGGGTTACAGAAAAACCTGAAGGACTGTCATGTTCTCCTAGTCGGAGCCAAAATAGACCCAGGTGAATATGTAACCCCATTTTTTTGTTTTTCTAGGCCTATTGTATGCTCCGGGGCTCAGTAGAAAATAACAGAAGATCATTTTGATTGTAAGTTTTAGGAGAAAGAGTTGGAGAAGCTGCACAACAAAATGAAGATCAAAGAAAAGAAGTCATGGTAAATATATATATATTTTATTAGAGTTTACTTAATAATGTAAGTAGAGTCATGCTTAATTAGTCATTTGCTTTATCAGACTTCAAATCAAAACACAGCACATCAAACTCACAAATAACTACAAGGATGCACAATATGGATTACCGATAATAACCTGTCTGCGCTGGCCGATACTGATGAGATAACCTGTAATTTCCTAAACTGTAGTATATGCACACCTAAGGGAAGAAATGCTCAGATGTAATGAGCGAAGAATGATAATTTAATATTCCATAAGATCTATTTTGTTAAAACTCTTAGACTTTCCCTTTGGTACCCTTGCAGAACATCTATTGTGTGTTACTTGTTGTTCTTCTCTGTGTTTATTGGCCAATTGTGCATACCATCATTACTCTACTGAAACGTGTAGATGCCGTGCTTGTTAAGTACATGAAAGCAATTTCTCTTCATATTATCGTCGCTATATATCTGCTATAATTTCACTGATACTGCTAAATACTGAATGATTAAAATTTCCTAATATCGGCCCAATAAACATATCGTGCATGCGTGATAACTACAAACTGGAAAGCAGGTGAAATTACAGTACAAACACACAGATACACATGATAATTTGCTCAAGAAATGTGAATAAATATATTTATTTTTTTATATAATTCAAATCTACTCTATACTTGTATTGTAACATACATGGTTACAGTATTTCGGCTATCATAGGCAGTGCCATCTGGTAAACACAATCCTCATCGTCTCTGTTTCAGAGTGTCTCCACAGACCTGCTGCATGAATTAAGAGTGTTTGGAGACGTTGCATCGCAGCAACGCGCTCAACTAGAGGTGAGTCAAACATGTTGAAAATGTCATTGAACAAGGATGTAACCAATTGATTTGAGTGATCATTGGAGTGTATTTTAAATGTCACTAATTTCACACACTTATAGCAAATCCAAACAACGATGACAGAACTCACGAAAGCACGGGAACATATGATGCAGGAGAGGGAGAACTTTTCCTTGGAGGCTGCTGAAATGGAAAAAGCTCTCAAGGAAGCAGAAGCTCTTTTGTTGTAAAAATGGATAATAATTACACCGTGAAAAAAATTTGTATATTTGTGTGTAATATGTGGGGTTTTTTTTGTTTTTTTTTAATACGTTAGTTACTGAAACTGAATAAACGATTCTTATTTCTTGGTGTTCCTGATCTCAACATATTTCACTAAAGCAAGCTCTTATGGGTCGAAGAGGATATACAATATTTTAGCCACCTCTTTTACAATTACCCACATCCTGTTTGAGAGGAAACGTATTGTTAAGAGTATATCCACAACTTAAGATACTTTGTATATACAGTCGGTTATATAAAGGTTTAAAGTCATTAACGTCATTAAACACACCTTTTTCTGATTGTAACTGAATGAACTTATGCAAACAAAAAAAGCCTAAACTAAACATTTTTTCATACACACTAATAACTATCAATAAACATGTCAAGAAAGATATCCATTAAAATATTATAGATCGGTACACTTTACAGTTTGTACTTTCTTGTAGTACGTGCTTCAAGTTGGCCATTTACCTTCAACAGTGGTGGAACATAAGTCAGTACATTTACTCAAGTACTGTACAAAGTAAAGTCCATTATTTAGGTACTTGTTCTTGAATATTCCATTTTTATGCCTTATTGTGCTTCAACTCAATGACATTTTGAAAGCCAGTAATGTACGTTTTACTCCTCAACATTAGTTACCAGTTAATTTGCAGATTTAGATTAATGATACAACATATCGATCAACTAATAAATTATTATTTTAAATGAATTCTTAATTATAATTCAGTGACATGAAATGGACCATATTGCATTAAGAGTGATTTTACTTTCAGTAATTTAAGCAAAAGACCTGAGTATTTCTTCCACCACTGTTTCTTTTGTCGTCCAAGGATTTATTTTTTCTTTGGCATGTTTATGTAGGGGTTGTCGAAGATGTCCAGGTCGGTTTTCTGAGTGGTGGTGCTGCTGCTGCTGCTGGTGTTTTTACCACCCGCTACTTCCCCTGTGTGGCTGGTGTTGTAGTAGTAGATGAACAGGAAGAAACCTGCCGGGCAGAGAAAGATGACCAGTCAATCAAATGTTTTGTATTTAAGTTTATCTCTACACTTGTGGCTCATGTAGCAAATACAGTAGGTTGTCCATTCTTTTAATATATCGCTTTAGCGAGCCTGTGGGAGAAAAACACAAGATTGTCAATAAATGTCCAATATTTCTCCATGTTTAACCAAACCTAAAGGAACAGAGATGGTACAGAGGTCTAATTTGGGTCAAATAATTGGAACTTGTATGTAAGTGTTATTGCTGTGATTGGTGTGGTGTAAACAAACTGGAGAAGAGTGGAGAATTTCTATTATGAATGGGTAGTGCACTCAAATCACCCCCCACCCGCTGTTCCCATTTAAAATAAAGAAATCCCACTGACAGATATCTCAAAACATCAGCAGACAAAATCTGAACTAGATAGATAACAAGTGAACTGACGCTTTGATGATAAAAATAATGTAAATATAGTAATAACCATTAGATCAACTGAATTGGTGTCATGTTAGCTTTAGTAGAACCATAAAACGTTTTTATTGTGCATTAAACAATTGTGTAAATGGTTCTCCATTAGTTAAACCTGCATTCATTATTTACAACTTGGGGTCAGTAAAACAAGTTGTAAACTGATTCACACATAGACATAGAGTAACAACAGCATTCATTTGGAGCTGTGTCTCTGGATACATGGTGAATTAAGCCCGATTAGTACTGTCCTAATGACTCCTAAGGAAAATATTACTCTCTTCGGTACTGATGTGCAGATTGATACAGAAATATTGATCAATCTAAACACAAATATCTCTGTTCTAGGATCAATTTACATAATAAAACATTGATATCTAAGCTCAGTAATTTGGGGGTTAATGTGTATTTTACCATCAAGTATAAATAAAACCCATTTGCCAGGAACTACTTCTCCTTCCACCTCTTATATGCAAGCTTCGGCTTTATAAATGCATAAAGTGCCCGTGGACAGAAAAGCACAGACTAAAATTCACAGGGGCTGATTAACTAACGAAACACAGTTGTACACAGAAAACAGGCAGGAAAAAGACAAAGACAGGAAATGGAAAGTAAAACGTGACACAAGGATAAAACCTACAAAATAAAACAGGGAACCACTAAACTGATGTTCAAACAATGGGAGTTCCCCTTATTTTTGAAACCTTTGAATGCCGTCAACATCAAAAGTCTTATTCGTTGCTAGTTTGTGGGGAAAAAAATGTAGAAATGGCTGAGCTCTGTAATATACACCCTGTCTTAATGTTAGCTACATAGCTAGCATTAGCAACAATAATGTTACCTAGTGTTAGCAATGTTAACATTAGCCAGCTAGCATATAAAACGTTAACATTTACAGACTATTGTAAGCAAAGTTAACGTTTGCTAGCTAGCATTAGCAATGTTAGCTATTGCAACAAAGTAGCAACCACCTAAGGGTGCAGATGATTCAAACAAATAGTGTTGTAATGTGAACGCAATGGAAGGGGGCGATGGAATCTCACATGTAGAGGCTGATGGTCATCAATAAAGCCTTTCAGCACCAAATTCAGCCCTGACCCTTCCTGTTACAGATACAGATAGGCTACAGATTATTTAGTTGTTTGAACAGGCAGAGATAATTGTGTACTTGCCCATTCATAGTAAAAACCTACCTACATGAGCAGGGAGTATAAAATAAGATTAACAAGTAACAATAAATTGAAACATAATCATTTAGAACGGCCTGATCACAAGGTGAATACCTTGGAAAGAATTGAGGACCGTGAAAATGTAGTAGGAGGGGATCCGGAGGACACCGTAGGCGAAGAAGGCAAAACCCCATGTGATACCCAGCATGCAACACAGTCCCAGGATGGTAATGATGCTTTTGCCACTTCTGCTATCTTGTGCGTTGCCTGAGGCAGTTCTCCTTCGACAGAAGAGCCAGGACAGTACGATGATGAAGGTGGTGAAGGTGAAGAGGAAGACCAGCACATAGTAGCCTATGTTGACAGCTAAGTGCGTGTCACTGTCGGTTATCCAGCACCTTGGAACAGAAAAACATCTCAATAAAGGAAAGGAAACATAGCTCTACTCTACTATTGGATATAGATAAATAGTAAGTTCACCCAAAAGGTGAGTAGATAATGACTGAAGTTTCATGTATGGGGGAATTTATCCTCGCCAACTCACATGGCCACGTTTTCCTGAGTGTCAGAAGTGGAGATGACTTGTTCACCGTATTTTCGAACGATGAGCAGGACAATCACGACGGTGCTCGGTAGCACTGGAAATGGAGCGAGAAAACAACAGAATTTTGAAAATCACGTCCATGATCAGCTCCAACAGCAGAAAATGAATGACTTGTACTCACCCCAGCTGGTAATGCAGAGTTTGAGTATGTAGCGACGGATCACAATTTTGCCCTCCATGTACAGCTGAAGGCAGAGGTGGAAGGCCTGCACAGCAAACCAAGTGAACGTGGCCAACATGAAGTAGTGCATGACAGCCGCCATGATCTTACAACCCATAGCGTGCTTTATGTTTGCCACATAGTTGTTGACCAGGAAACTGAGGTTAAGCAGGAACATGGCTGACACGAGGTGGATGAGAATCCTTGTGGAATTACTGGCTTTGCTCTTCCTGTGAGGAGAGATGAACAGATAATTCATATTATGCTTCTAAAAATTATGCAAACTTCAAACTGCGGATATATTTATATACATCATCACTTATTTGGTCACGAAACAGTTTTTAAATGCAAAGTGAAGTCAAACAGTCCAACATATGCCCGTGTGACCATACAAGATGAGGGAAGAGAGAGATGACAGGTTGTTTTATTTCCATAGCAGTCCAACAATGATGCTACTATTCAAAACAGTCTCATTTCCCTAACGAAAATATCCTGGAGCTTTACCTACACAGTGTTCTGCTATTCTGGGCAGCAGGCTTATTTTCATATGCATTAACATCGTAAACCACTGTGGATATTTGCCCAAGGTTTTTTTTTTTTTTGGTTTGCCTGTATCGATGGGTAGGCATTGTAGGCTGCTGAAATGTTATCTCTCGTGAAAGAGTTTGCCAGGAGCATCGTTTTTGTCATACAAAACAGAATAAAAGGATGAGGAACATATTTGTTAATAACCTCTAGAAACGTTTCACTTAAAATACAGACCCAAGCATAGTGAGACTTTTGTATGCTGCGCTGGTTGCCAACACACAAAACATAGTTCATTATAAATATCACGTTCAACAGACATAATAATGTTTGATGTTTTTACATTATGAAAGGTTTTTATGTGAAACATAATGTAGAACTATGGTATTCTGAAAATTATGAGGTTTAATATAATTACACTGATGATTTAAGTGATACATGAATACACATACCCATCACAGGTCAGATCATTGCTAAATTTGGCTGAATTGTAAAAGTCAGAAGTGGCCCTAAATGAAGAAGAGTCAGAATTCCCCATCATGTTGTGTCATCATGTGTTTTCTATCTTATTTATTCATGTTTTTTTTTATGGTTCACTGTAAAGCACATTAAGTGTGTACCTGTGTGTGAAATGTCCTATCGAAATAAAGTTTGATTTGACTTGTTCTTTACTTTATAAACAGTTGAGCCCTTTTTCTGTGTTCAAAGTGCTGCTAACTGTGAATCTATATTTACCACCTGCTTTTTTATTTCTTCCGTCCTGGTTTTGGGTTTCAGTTAGGTATTTCCTGGTTTATTTTTTTTAGGTTTTACTTTCCACCTCCTGTCCTAGTTGTTTTCCCACCTGTTTTCTGTGCTACACCCGTGTTTTGTTAGTTAACCAGCCCCCTTGTATTTTAGTCTGTGTTTTACGTCACTTTTTGTTGGTTTGTCTGCGTTTCACAAATGTTTCCAGGTCCTGTGTCCCCTCAAGTTTGGTGTTTGGACTGGTTCGTTTAGTTTTGTTGCCAGATTTTTATTGCCCTTTTTGTTTTTGTAGACATCATCTTTATTTTACAAAAGCCCGTTAACATAAATACATTACTGAATGGAATGGCGACGAGCGGAGCAAGCTAAAGCTAACGTGAGCTGTTCAAAAACCTTCTTTTTAGTAAACTCTGTGTACACAAACAATGTTCTTAATGCTCATGTCCATGTGTAGACACCCTGGTGATACTACGAGCAAAGTTTCATGTTGTGAGTCTTCTTAAAAATAGCGATTTTGATGCTACCATACAGCTGCCCCTAGCACGCAACTGAACATGATTTTTACCCTAAAACTAAAATATGTTACATCTTAAAAGTGGCTTTTTCGTCGTAATTATGCTTTTACACGAAGGTTTGACTCTGGTACATTCACAAAAAAAGCCTAGGTTGAATTTTGGCGAGAGTCACACTTTAAGGCCATATCCTCCAGCCCTGAGATAAGTTATTTAGTAATTTCACACTGGGATATTATTCTTACCTCTGTGGAGGCTTGTAACAGAATTTCGACTTCCATTTTGAAAAGTATCGCTTTTTTCTAAATGCACATTATTTCCTGATAATTTCACTGGAAATTTCAAAGCTGTGTCATCCTTACCTCAAGAGGAAGTGCATGAAGAGGACTATGCCGAGGAAGAACATGGACAACCCACAGCCAACTTGGGTGATGATCGTGAGCTTGTTTAGGTCAGAACTGGAAATGGTTTCATTAAGAGGAGTCTGCAAAGAGCAAGAATTAAACACTTTTAAGCATTTTTTTCCCCCAGGAGTCAGGATGGCTTTATTACAGATTGGGGGAAATTAAAAATAAAGTCTATACAGTACACAGTGCAATCAGCTAGGACGGTCATAGAGAGGAATGTCCAAATATTTTGACATTAAAATATTACAAAAGAAGTCAAACGCACCAATAAGATAGCAAAGAATGTCAAATGCGAACACTGGCATGTTATGTTGTCTCCTTTTTGTATTGTCACACATCCATCGTTGGTCCAGGTTGGTTGGTCTCCTAAAAGACATGCGAATGGTGAAACGCTGAAACTGGAGGGTTTTTAAGTTCATTTGTGTGAGCAACAACACTCAAGCATCAACGTTCCAGACAGTCAAGGTTAATCCAATTTGCCCCAGTATCACCCAGAATTTGTCTGGGTAAATGTTTGAGTAATGTGGTTTGAAAAATTAAAATTTTAACTTTTGTTTTTAATATATATAAAAAAGATACAGGACATAATATCAAACCCCAATGTAAATTAGGGTAAATTCGTATTAAAAGGTCATCAATCAACTTGCAAATTAGCAAGTGGAAAAAAATACCTGAACCATTCCATGACTGACAAGATGGATATCCTTCCTGTAAACAAAACAAACAGAACTGCATTAAAAATGTGCGCTTGGTTGGTAAAGAAACTCACGATGATGCACCCTTTTTCCCGCTTTACTCACATATTTCATATTACGAAAACTGACGGATATTTTGTCTGTGAGATTCCTGATCTCGGCGCCCATTTCAACGGCTAAGACCTCATCACCTAAAACAGTGCTGTTATTCGCATCCTGAAAGAAAAAAGCAGAACAACTACAAAATAATAACATGATCATATATATGTAAGTGTGTATCTATAGGGTCATCAAAGGTGAAACTGAAATATTTTTTTCTTACCCTGCTCAGATTGAGGAATCGGAACATAACTGCAAATGGTTCACTTATGTTCATTTTGAGAGACTGTTCAAACGCCTCTTTTGGCACTGCAACAGATCTTGAAAATGTTTCCAGAACATCTTCGTTGTCTACCATCTGCAGGGAAGAGCGTAACAATTTTGGTGTTATAGTCATGTACATGTACAGTTTGAAGCCCAATCACAAGGATATAATGTTAGCAGTGAACCTTTCTGTAAACTACAGATACTCCCAAGGTTGACATGTGCACCAAATGTGGCATATCATGTTTGCATTTTATGCTTATTAGCTACCTTCTCCGGAGGGGATGGTGGTGGCGTCACTACATGCCAACGAGGCTGACCGCAGTTCAAGTTACACCACCTGGGGAAATTTCCAGCCATTTTTCACAGGAATTCGGACCCTGACCATCTATGATCATGGCAACCAAAGCAGGTATTATACGCCCAACCGTAATGTTTTCCTAACCTTAACCAAGTGGTTTTTATGCGGAAGCATAAGCAGGGCATAAGCACAGTGTTGTGACAAAACAAAAAAACAACTTTAACTTAAACAAACATAAAGTTGCAACACTCAGTTCTAACTTATCTGCAGTTTTGCTGAAGCTTACTTAGCTAACATTTATTCTGGTGATTGGTTTGACAGTTTGTACAATTATGAAACTATTCACTTTAACTGGGTCCTATTAAAATCCGAGAAATTACATAGTATTGAGAAAGTTACTCTTGCCATTTTTCTAAAGATATAACTACATTATATGACCTGTTTTTAAAGACTTACATTTGCCAACCATGGATGTATAATGAGAACTGGATACAGCATCAGAGGTGCCCCACCTCTGATGCTGTATCCTAATCATTCCTATGAAAGCTGCTCAGTGGCACTTGAAACCATAAAAAGTTTGACGTCTTGGTCTAAAGTTACCTGGATCTTCTGCATAGCTTCTGCATTGTGGGGCCCAAAGAACATACACACTAGAGAATTCTACCCAAGTAGGCTAACTTTCAGTTTCGCCTTAAAGCTGCGCCAGAGGAAAAGTGTCTTCTCATTGAAATGAGTGTTGAATAAGTCTGAATTTCAACAGTAATCGCTGTTATAGAGTTGTCTCTCCTCCTACTGCTCAAGCAGTAAAAGAAAAAATACATTTTCTGGTATCCCTGCCAACTTTATCCAATCAGGACAGAGAACTCCATAAAGGTAGTCCTGTCTGTTCTGGGAACATGCAGAGAGTAGGATCCTCCTGCTCTAGTACCTACATTGGCAATGGTGGAACAGGCAAAGCTACCAATTCCAGCACCCCTTGTGATGGCTTATAGTACCAAACAGTTCAAGTAATAAAAAAAGCTTGAAAAATAAAGAGGCAAAGAAAGCTGCCTTGAAAAAAGAAAGGAATCATGCAAGTGTGATAAGGGAGGGGATTGCTGATGGAAATATATACAGTATATATATATATATATATATATATATATATATATATATATACATCCAGAAGAGCGCAGTCCTAGCAACAGCCAAGATACTGCGCAGAACCCTCAAACTCCCAGGCCTCTGGTAGAGGACCCGAGCTTGAGGATGGCACACAGATACCATCCCACCAGGGTGAGAAGGGGATTTTTTTTTTATTTTTTTTTTACATATATATGAATATATATATATATGTATATATATATATATATATATATATATATATATATATATATATATAT
The DNA here is from genome assembly GCF_965226575.1 of Pagrus pagrus. Lineage (NCBI taxonomy): Eukaryota > Metazoa > Chordata > Actinopteri > Spariformes > Sparidae > Pagrus > Pagrus pagrus. The sequence goes on along the minus strand of NC_140200.1, from coordinate 17,578,642 downwards.
ATATATATATATATATATACATATATATATATATATATATACATATATATATGTATGTACATATATATATACATACATAAAAGTAGATAAGAGATAAAAGTAGGTAAGAGTAATGCACCTACATTTATGCTGGAATTTGGAGACATGTAAGCAAAGAAGACTTCAGATACGTCCTCTGGCTCTGTTTCTTTCACTAAGATACCATCGATTCCTTCACCCAAGGTCAGTGCGGCTGAAGACCCGTTGATGGAGGAAGCAAGGTTGGACATTTTGTTCATGACTTTACTGTTGACAGATGGAAGAATATTCATGCCATATACGTAAGGTACCATGCATGTATCAGTACTTTTTTTTTTTTTAAATCTTAACAATTTTACATTCAAAACCTGAATATAAGCAATATCATGATAAACATTTTATTTAGCCCAAAACATTTTCTCTGTTCCAATTTAAAGAGAAGAGTTTATATAGTTTATATGGAATAGTTTAAGTTTAAAGACCACTGCCACTCTCATGTCTGTGTGATAAGTTCGGAGCTGGAAGATGGAGGCGATTAACGTTAGCTAAGTTTAGCTCAAAGGCTGAAAATATAAGGAAACAGCTAGCCTCGGACAATCCAAAGTTTAAATAAATATCTGCCTAATTCTCCACTTTCTTTGTATATCTTGTTAATAGTTTACCGTTTGTTTTTGTGTATAGCATTTTTAACATTTTTGATCCTTAAGATAATCATGTAGGTGTTTTTAACTAGAGAGGTTAGCCTGTCAGCTAGCCCAGCTGGTGTCTTAAAAAGCTCTGCATGTATACATAAAAATAGGACCAGTCATCCTTCTCTCTGATTTGTGATATAAATCCCTTATCCAGCAATGGAAGGTCGGAGCGTTACTGCTTGCTTTCACAAGACGGTGTATGTCAGTCACTTTTATTTTTAGCAGCTCCCCCGAGCACCGTCTGTTAAACAGAGCCACAGCGACCTAATGTTAGCGTGTGGAAGATGGAGGCGATTAACGATAGCTTAGTTTAGCTCAAAGGCTAAAAATAGTGTGTATATAAAGAGTGTGTATATTCGGAACAACGAGACATCAGCTATGGGCTAACATTAGCGTAGCTACATTAGCTATAAACAAACTACATTGCAGTCGTATGACTTCGAAGTCACCACTACTAAGCATCTATACTTTACACATTTTACTATAAATGTAATCATCTAAAAGTTGAAAAGTGAGACTTTGAATACTTTGCAACTAAAGTCCACCTGTAAAGAAGGACTAATGAGTAGATGAATCTCGGCATGATGAAACCTTTTTTTCAAACTATGAGTTTTTCAGAATAATGGGCCTCAGTTAAGCTCCACAGTGGTATCAGTCTTCTCATCTGATTCTTGTAAATACAGCGAATAAACATAGATTGTTTTATTACATGTTTTAATCAGGGACTAGGTCCAACAAACATTAATCTCACGCACATATTTCCCCAAATTTCTAACTATCCCTTTAATAAATTAATGGAGCACTTCTTACGCAGCTTGAGCAGAGCTGATTTCTCCTCCAGCTTTGGTGTCTAATATTATATCAAGTTCTTTGAGAGCTTCAGAATTGAATTCCTCTTCAGGCTCCTTCACTGGATTATTACAGTTGATACAGGAATTTGTTGCTGCTGTAATGGTGATGATGTACATGTCGTTTTCCCCATGACCTGAAAGAAAGGGACATCCAGTTTTATCTCAAACTACCATTTTAAACAATTTGAAGACATTTCACTTAGCTAAACTTTCCAGTCGCGACATTACCTGTTGACGTAGCAGGTAATGCTTTCACCTAGTAAGTCTGCATTGTTGTAAATGGCTAGAGACAAATAATTTTTTGATCCTGTTTGAATTGTACCCTGAGCTACACATATGATGTTTAAAGATAATCTTTCAACTCGAGAAAGTCACAGTTTGTCATAAAACTAATCAAGTATTAGGCTGTGTAAGTACGCAGTTACAAAAACTACACACCTAACAGTCACATAAGTGATGTTGTCTTGTTTAATGCTCACCAAAACATATAATCGAAACCTTAGAGCTGTTTCCACATAGATAGCTCACAGAACTGACCAACTCTCCTTCTGCGTAACTGCAGCTGTCGATACGGCCTGACTTCTTGTGATTTTCATCTTTTAATTACTTTTTCTGTGTTAATGTGGCGGCCATGTTGGTGTTGGAGACAGTTATTGAGCATAAATTGCTCTAGTTTTTTTTTCTTATTATTCACTGTACTTCAATAGCAAACATCTTAAGGTAAGATATAGTATGTAACAAATCATGACACATAATTTTTTACATTCCTTCATTGTGTCATATAGATTCTTGTGCATGTAAAAGGTGTTGAAAACGAAAAAGCCAAAGTCCGCAACGACAGAAGTTCCTTCCTCCCACAGAAAACACTGCTCCTGAAGAGCCTGAAACACCTTGTCAGTAGTTCTACCGTTAATACTGTGCCTTTGTGACATCCCACTATGTCACCATGTCACACATTTGCATAATTTATGTCTATATTCATGGAAGAAGTGAAGCTAACTGGAAGATGAAAACACAACAGAGCCGACCGGAGACAGGGTGACTGGTGCTGGCTCAGGCGTGTGTAAGCTGACCAATCAGAGCAGACTATAAAGCTTGAGCATGATATGTCTCCTTTAAAGCCCTATCCACAGCATAAACAGGATGATGTGCAATATAAAAAAAAATCCAGAAACGCTAGAAGTTTGGAGATCTGCACAAACAACATTTACATACTTTTTTGTGCTTATCTGAAGAGAACTCACCATTGCAGTGACTTTCATTGTAAAAACCTGTATTACATGTTTCTGTTGCAAAACATGTAACCTGGCAAGAACCTATCATTGGAAAGACAATCAAAGTTTAAGTAAAGAAGGAATACAATACCAAAGCATTAGATACAGAACATATAGCTTCAGAAAGTGAATAAATAAAATGATGTTACAGGGTCTTAGATATTATTCATTTAAATTGTTAAATTATTAAATTGGGTACTAAAAGTTTACTTACAAATATAATTATACTTTATTAGCTCTTTTTCCATCAATCAGTTTTTACTAACCACATTGTAAAAGAAATGAGCTTACCTGTGCCATTGAAACACTTTGAATCTGGTGTATAAGAGAAATTTAATTAACAAAAACAAATCATCAACTTGTTTTATAATTTTAAAGGATTTGATCACCCAAATTTCTCTCTTAAACACACAACAAACAAACAAAACTTTCCTCTCATCTGCCGTGGATAATAACTACAGCAAAGGCGAATAACTTTTCATTTTGTGGTTTTCAAAATTTGAAAGATGACATTAAATGTTATGTAATATCACCTCTGATGTTGGATAATGTGGCGTTGCACTGCCTCCCATGCAGGAAATTCAGGTGCAGTTTCTCCTCTACAAGCCTCTTCGTCAGGCTCAGAAGGTAAGGATAAGAACCATCATATGAGGTCTTCATATGAGGCCAAAACTTGTCTGACTTCGCTGTTAATTCAAAACAGAATTATAGATTGCTTTTTATTTTGTTGAAAACATACTGGAGTCCGTTAGTATTAGAAGTAGATTGTACTCACCTGGTCTTGTTCCGTTTCGGTTCAGAAATACAAAGCAACCATTTGCTGGTGAGAGGTGAAAAATATTGTCTTTTTATGTCAGATAGTAATTTCATAATACTCTTACATATCTTGCACACTTTTACAGTAGTTCTCCAAAAGCACAATTACCTACAAACAAAATTTAACATCTAATAATTCTGAATTATTTCCAAAAGTTCAGTTGATGCATGAGGAATTTGATCTGGTCATTTCGTCTAGACCAGGGGTGCCCTTAAGGGCCAAAACTGAAACTCTAATTGTGGGCCACCGGCCAAAAGCAAACACCTAATTTACAAAATCGCTGTTACAAAAAACAAACACTGAACAATGTCCATTATGTAGACTTTGTAATGAGGAAGAGGAAGAGCAGTTGCATCTTTTTTTCTATAGTCCATCTGTTGCAAGGCCAGATATGAAGTACAATTTTTCTTTTTTTTGTTTATAGCTCAATCAAGAACCAATTTGAATTTAGGGGCAATACGTAGTTTTTGGGGAAGAAAGTCAAAGTCGGAATTTAATATGCACAATATTATTGGGGTAATCATACAAACTCAGAAATATTGATCTGTTCCATAACTGAATAAACAAGCTGTTCTCAGAGGAAAATAAGGTCCCCAGAACACTGTTTGAAGCTAGAAAGGTGGCAGGGTCCGCCACATGTAAACAAAGTAAAACATTGTGTCTTTTGTTTTTTGTGAAAATTGTATATTGTGTGTTATCATATAGTCATGTGTTCATTTGTGTTTGCCTGTATCAAATTAAATTATGATTTATAACAACAGCATAAAAAAAAACATTGCTATTTTGTTCAGATGTAAAATGGTACTTCAGTCCCAAGCTCCCTTTACTGACTGACAATTAGTGGTCCTACATATTTAAAGAGCATTTTGAGTAATCCACAAAAAATTAATAAAATAAAACAGCATGAACAGCGATTTATTTTTGCCACTGTGGCCAGTCTTGGTCTAGCCTGTCTAGGCAGACGGTCTAACAGTCTACTGCAGGTCTAAAGTTGGGGTTTGCCTCATACAAACTAGTTGAAGCACGTCCAAGTTCAGAAGTGTTTCCAGCCATTCATAATGACCACGATTCCTGTAGCTTCCTATGACTTATAAATCAACAACTACTGTTTATTATAGTTTTGACTTACTCTGATTCCACAGGCTGGTTGTTTGGATGGTGCCATTGAACTTATCAGGAACAACAAAACTTGGGATTGTTTTGATCGAACAGTCTTTGGCTTTTCCTGGAGCTAAAATACCACAAACAAATCAGATAATGTGTTAAAAACAATGGCGTTTTCTATCACAGTGTTTTTACACATTATTGTAATCATAGTAGATCTTAAAAAATTTGCAGTTCTCTATATTCATGCTGAGAAAAATGTCATTCATTCTCAAGAGAATAAAACAATGTGATATACAAGCACAACAGAGATACAAGAGGTTCCATCAGGCTTTAGTACTTTAGTACTTTACACTAGAGATTGTGTCTACTTACAAATCCACAGAAGGCCCGCCAAAAAAACCCAACTCATCCAGTCCATGTTCTGTTGATGGCATTAAGTCACGGTCAGGATGTTTGATCCAGTCACCTCTACAGTCAATAAATAACAGATATAGTTCAAAAGCACTACAAGACGATCTGTCAAAAGCGACCGATGCATTTGAATTCTTACCCGTCCTTCTCTGGTTGAAGTGAAGTCGCAGCACTAGACAAACGCAACTGAACATGTTGGCATAATTAACATATTATTAAGCCGACTTTGCATAGCTTCCCGCTGTGGAAATTTTGTTTTGCAAATTCACTGTTCCTGAAAACAGCACAACACATGAATCCTTGTGCCACTCTCATATGCAAAACAACCCATGTGGCTGTACACTTCCAGTGATGATGCGACAGAGTGAAAGGTGGCTGTGACATGTGAAAAAAAGAAAAATATTTTAAATGTGTAAATACCAGTGATGGAAAGTACTGTTCTTGAGTACAGTTTTGAGGTACTTGTACTTTAAGTGAGTATCTCCATTTTCTGCTTCTTTATATTTCCACTCCACTACTGATACAAATACTGATATTGTACCCTTATCTCACCTTTCTCACTTTATTTTTGTTTGTCATTTGTTTGTTTGTTTTTGTATCCATGTGGGAATATATGTTTTATATAACGTATTAGGCAACCTACAAGTACAATTATTGCTTAAACTGATTATTCTTTAAAAACCAATAAAAAAGTTATCAAAAAAAATCAGTCACCCATAATATACAGTGTATATTTACATGTAAATATATGTATAATGCACATTACTTGTATTTTTGATACTTAAATACATTTAATATAGAGATATTTAAATACTTTTACTCAAGTACTATAAGTATGGATGACTTTTACTAAAGTAATATTTAACATGATATCTTTACTGTAATACTCAACTCTTTGGTACTCTGTACAACTGGTGAAGGCCAAATAATTCAGAGGTTTGGGATGAGGATAACTTTTACAAAACTGTCCTCAAGAATACCTAAACTTTTTCAGACAAAGATCATGTCTGCTAACTACTTCCTTTATAATATTTTTTATTGTAAAGAGAAATTTTAAATGTATGTTTGAAAGGATCTGGTAGACCCAACTGATGATATCTAGCTGTTGAACTATGTAAAGAGAGAAACGTGACATGAATATGTGCTGGTTACATTTTCCATTACCTGTGGGATTGTTTTTTGCATGGCTCACTGTGTTCCTTTCACACGCCACAAACCAGTCTATTCCAGGAGACTGAGAGATGGAGATAACATCTCTGCTCTGCTCAAATGTTTCATTTACTGCAGAAAACAACTAACATTTAATCATTTAAATTCTTGCTTTAATAAATTAATCATGAAACAACAAGATAATGTTTCTTTGTAACTGACAACAAGGAAATAGCATTGAACCATGCCACTCTCATGTCTCAATTATCTTCATATTGAAAGAAAAAGGTTTGATTTTGAGAAGTGAGCTTAAAAAATCAAATCAATTAAAGATCTCTCGCTTTCAGATACTTGGATGACACTATGAGCTTTATGGAACCAGTTTATGCCTTTTTAAAGTTGTTTTTTCACATTTTAAAACAAGTTCCCATCTACTTCAGTTGTTTAAGAGAATACTGAAAAATCCAGACATGTTTTTTACGACAAAAACTTCACCCCACTTTCCATCTTCATGAGTAGATAATGACTGAATTTTCTTTTTTGGGGTGAACTTTTCCTTTAATGTGTTAAAGTCGTGTCCCGCGCCGTCCTGAAGGGGGCAGCACCGTGTTTCGGTTGCATCTGTTCTCGCTCAAATTACATGAAGAAGTGCATGACGGAAGAAGACCCAACAGTCACCCTGCAGACCCTGAAACAGACAGAAAGCATGAATAAACGACATTGAATCACAGTGAGTAAACAACACAGAAACAGAAGACACGTTTGGGGGATTAGCGTTGAAAAGCTCTAATTTGACCTTGTGTGCATGTGTTCGTGCTTTTAACACAAGGACTCAGTGTCTTTAAACAAGTTGAGACGTGCAGGACAACTTGTACGAAATGCCAATGAGCCTGATGGTTTATTAACTCAAATGACATTGTTTCCAGAACGTGAAGCTAACAATTAACTCAGCCTGGATGACTGTAAACAGCTCTCTCGGTCAACTCCAGACTCGCCTCTGAAATCATACATTTTAATGTTGACATGTCAATTCCACACCCAGTTCAACACGATGCTGGCACTGCAATGTTGTTTTTCCGATTTATAAGGGGTTCCTGGTCAGTTCGGCGTAATGTCACATGTGAAATTTCGATTAAATATGAGCGTTTACGAAGCCTTTAATAGTCACGACCGCGTCCAGAGCGAATGCTTTAACTGCAGACGCTTGTCAGCATGACGTGGAGAAACATCACCGACAAGCAAATACGCGTAAAACTTCCAAAAGGAAGTAATGAAGTGAGTGTGGTGTAAGCCGAATATCACATTAGACCATGAAGGTTTGGGAAATGTCTTTATTTGTGATGTGTGGGGTGTGTTCAGTAACAGAAGAGTAAGGCAAACTTTAATTGGCAAATCTTTTTAATGGGGGCTGGCCAGGTGGGGGTGTTCAAGAAACTAGAAAATGATTTCACATCTGTATGAACGGGCTATTTATGCATTGTGTTTATACGTTTCAAACAGGATGATGCTAATGGTCCAGAGATTAAATTGATCTGAACATCCATTGAATATATATTTGTTTTATTTTCAAGTGTCATGAACCCAAAGGTGCCCAGCCCACATGGGCTTAAAAGACAATACTCGCCTGACCTACAGAGGCAAGAGAAAGCATGAGGAAATAAAGACAACTTATGTATGTTTGTGTCAAACTGATTATATCAGATTTAAACCTACCCCATTACACACAGACACTCATACATTGATGGTAAGCATCTGGCAGAAACAGAGTCGTGTACAAGGCCTTGTATGGAAATATGTGCCGTTATCTACACTCAGCTGTTAGTTTCACGAGGTATCTTTAGGAAATGCTCGCAGATCATGAAAATATAAAATATAAAACGATTGCCTACTCTAAATCACATCTAGCAGCCCATTTGTCCCTTCTCTTCTCATATAGGACATGTCTGCAGGTTGTCTGAGATGGATGCTAAGCCGAACAGTGAGAGCTGCGTGTGGTGGCGGCTCTGGCTACTGGACCCCAGCATCAAGATTTACCATATGCAGTGAAAGATCTAACCTCATTGCTTCCTCCTGGAGATGGTCTCCGTTCTCCACCACTGTGGAAGACATAGAACAGACTCCTGCACCGAAGAAAATAAAGAATTCCCATGCTCACAAAACAGTCAACGCCGTCGGCCGCAAGATCCCGCAGCAGCATATACAGGTGATAAGTGAAGCGGGAGAGAACTTGGGCACAATGCACCGTGCAGATGTGATCAGAATCATGGATGACAAGGGGCTCAAGTTGGTGCTGCTCAGTCAAAACAAAGATCCTCCCGTCTACCGGCTGATGAGCGGCAAACAGATCCATGAAGAGCAGCTGAGATTAAGGGAGAAGCAGAAAGCAAAAGCAGGTATGTGGTGTCTTTGCAGAGACCCATATCAGAACTTAGTTTAATACAGTGGTTCTCAACCTGGAGTCAGACATAGTTGCCGTCTTACCGTTTATGATAATAAACTGTCTTAATTCTCTCTGCAGCCCCTGTGCAAGTGAAAGAGCTCACCTTTTCATCTGGCATCGCAGCTCATGACCTCACTACCAAGCTGAAACAAGTGGAGAGCTGGCTGGAGAAGAAGCACCATGTTAGAATTACTCTGCGATCGGGACGAGGGGCACCTGCAGTCGACCTGGTGAGGAAGAGCTCACTTGTTTTTGACAAGGACAGTAGGGACATGACAGTCAATAAGGGATTCATGGTCAAAATACATCTTTCCGTCATATCTCAAAGATTTGTTGTGTTTTTTTAACGTTTCCCATAGGACGCATCTCTGGACCAGATGGTGCTACAAATGGGGATGATGGTAGGATTTGTTTCCAAACCGAAAGTCATACGTGACGGTCAGGCAGCCATGTGCATCCTGCGACCGCCTTCAGCAAAAGAACTGTCACAAAAGAACAAGGCTGCAGCTGAGCTGTCAGCCGAGTCCAGTTCGGAAACCTCTCGGAACAAAACTGAAAACAAGACGGACACAACAGAAGAGTCTATACAGCAGTGAACTGATGGAAATAAAACATTTTCACATAAAAAAAAACTTCACAGACGGGTTTTAATTCCTAACTTGTAGAGTGCTGTTTTGGTTTTTAAGAAAGCTCAGGTGTGTTATAATGACACATCAAACAAAACAGCCATTAGAGATTAGTCCGTGGACAGTTTCATCTTTGTGAGCCATGTCACTGGTACTAAAAAGGTCTTGTGTATGTGCTGAGCGGATGAATAGGACTTCAACTGTATTCATTTCTCATGCATCTGTACTGGTGAGTATCATAACCAATCATCAGCTACATAACTGGCCAGCTACGTAAGCCATAGGTGAACCCCAGGTGTTTTTAAGAATGTCATTGTTGTCATCAATGCTGTAAGAAAGTGAGATGGGATGAGATGAAAATATCAAACCCAACAACACTGCATATCTTTCTCTGCTTTATTCAAGATTCATCTTTATGTCGTCTGTAAAAAATAAAAATAAAAGCAAATTTGGCGTACAGATACATTCACTTGTCACAGATAAATGTGTTCGTTTGACTCGAGCGTCAGTTCCACACTTTATCAACACCTTTCTCTTTAAACAGCAGAGATACTGTCCCGGAGCTTTTATTTTTAAACTAAAGTCAATCTTTTCCTATACATAAAAAAAGAAATTTTAAAAAAAGAGAGAACTTAAAAACATAAAACCACCTTAAGGCCCAAAAAAATAAAAATCTTTCCTAGATTGTGTTAGAAAAAAATGAAACAAAAGCAGCTTAACTAGCATGCATGAACAGCATTTGTCAATATGCCTCGAGTACTTTGTAGGAGGAGAAAGGTTTAACAAAGTGATAGTCCAGGTTGCCGCAGTGAGGGCACTGCTGGACGTTGCTGTACTCGGAGAAATACTGCATCCCGACTCGAACGTCTACCACCGGCTTCCCGCAGTGTTTACAGTTGAGACGAGCCTGAGGACACACACACAGGTCAATTATAACATACATGGAAGTTAAAGAGTAACTCCACCCATTTTAAACTGTGTTTACAGGTCAGAGTGCTACTGCCTATGTGAAAAACTAGTATAAAGCCTTTTGTGGCTCCAGAGGAAGCTGCATGTAATCACTCATACCCCTTTCACACTGGCCAAAAATGTCTGTTTCTGTAGAATAGGTCACAGACATGAAGAGAATACACACAACAAGTGAGGAGCAGTTTTTTTCCTGTGCACTCTCTTTTTCTTTTCCTCGCTCCCTCTCGTCCCCCTCCCGCTTTCTCGCTCTTTCAGCAGGGGTAAATTAAAATCGCCTCATAATATTTATTGATGACTATCGAAGGCAAACTCCATGTAAACAGATGGCAGGCAGGAGCTGCGCTGCAGCAGCAACACTGTAGCCACGCACTACACAAGCATCCAGTGTGGACAGCCTGTCACAGCAGGTTTATGAGAGCTTTCCTTTCACTGAAAACAGATGCCTGCTGTGGGTGGAAATAGGTGGATAAGAAAGTCACACTGAATACAAACAATGTGTCCGGCCAGAAAACCAAAACAATGAGCTGAAAGACACTAACACACTCCGTTAAGCTGAGGGGTAACTGTAGTTTTGGGTGATATTTCTCTGCTGGTTCGTCAACACGATCGGCCCCTCTCAGTCAGTCATTTGTTTCATTGTTAATCAGGGTTCCTACCTGGCAACACGGTGAAGCAGCCAGTATATCGTAGGTGTACATGGTGCCCAGTTGATGCCAGCTCCCGTCCCAGCGTGACTTGCACTTGATGCAGACGATCTTGTGGACGCCTTCTAAACAGTCCACACAGATGGCGTAGAGGTGCATTAACCTGCCTGTTACAAATCAAAATGTGTAATTAGGCATTACATTTACTAAATGACAAGTCAGCTTGTCTTTAAGCTAAAATAACAAACTGCTGATTACTTCATTTGCTCTTTATCAGCGTTATCTGCAAATAAAAGTTGACTATGACTGATTGTTACAGTGATGCCTGTAACTGATGTGGTTTCTTGGCAAGTACTAGAATTAGACTTTCCCAGCTCTGCACAGCCTCCGTGTTAAAGACCCTGTGTCTTAAAAATGCTCGGAAAACGGTTGCAAGCCAGGTTTTTTAATCTACGCTAGCCAGGCAGAGCTTTAAACCTCTTAAAACTGAAGTTATGGTGGAAATACAACAAATTCAGAGCCACTCACAGGGCCCAAAACTGGTCACAAGAGAGTTTGAGTGTTCTGGTGTGTTTTCAGTGAACTTGCTCGGTAAAGCAAACACACATTCACTTCCATTCCCATCGAGACAAAATCAAGCTCCAGTCCTCTTAAGGGAAAAAGTCTCGACTGTAAATGACCACTGAACAAAGAACAAAACCCATTTTAAACAAACTTTGCTCGGAGCGTGGTTTCGCCATTTCTCTTTCCTCAGCATTTATATTCTGCCTGACGCAGAAAGCCTGAACACTGGAACCAATAATCCTTTCGCTCTGATGCATATCAAGGACTATACATATCAAAGCTTGTGGGTCAGCACATCAAAGAAGCCCCATGCAGCCGCTGTGCTCATTCACATTCATGTTGGACGGTGCAGAAGCCAGCAGAAAGCCTTTTATGTCACAGTGCGGGCTCACTAATGGATTAACCAGTCATAATTTGTCTATACAGAAAGTAAACAGACACAATTTGAACATTTTAAACAGGAAGTGAATAAATGATTGAGCTAAATAATTGCACCAATAAATATGTCATGTTTTTAGTGATTAGAAGCAATCCTGGCAGCTGATTTCCTGGAGATTTATCCGTTTTTTGCGAGTAACATAAAAGGATTAAACCATCGTTTCATAATACAATCATGTGTCGTTTAATGATAATATCAATTGAATTAAATGTACAAAATGTTTGAATTTTTTTAAGCTACGTCAAGTTGTGTAAAACAATCTCACTTCTCATGCCATGATCTTCAAACCCGGTCTGACCTTGGAGGTGGCAGGGGACGTCGTACTCAATCTCGTCGTGGCGTGAAGGGCTGAGAAACAAAGTCCCGTCCACCAAAGGAAACTGTTCGAACACGGGCAGCGCTCGGTGGCACAGCGCACAGTTGACCACGTTCCTCTGGCTCGCACTAAGAGCTGACAGAATAAACCTATAGGACACAATATGGATGAAACACCATTATTAAAGGGGAATGAATGTTTGTTTTTTTTTAAACTTGGGCCTTATATGGTTGGAAAGTAATCCTTAAGTATGTCAGCTAAAAGTGCTTCTTTGTGCCAGTGAAGGGCTCAGATTGTTATTCTCAACAACGATCTGACAACATGATGGAAAGGATGCCGACAGAGGCGTCAAACATTTTATCATCATAAAACACATTTAATTCCAACTTGAAAGACACTAAATAAAAAGACTTGTCTTTTCACTGTGCGTTTGAATGAATGCACTGCTGAGAGTGTGACAGAAACATGATGATGGTACTACCAGCCTTCCCAGCATGCATTGTGTGAGTGTTGCAACTCTCCAGAGACCTCCACTGTTTGGGAGTGTGAGAAGAATAGATTTGATGGAAACCTGCTGTCTCACATCGTTTCAGACCAACTTTTGAACAAGATCGACTCCAACGGCAGTATTCACAGTTTCTTTCTTTCAAGGTCGACACGGACGCTCAAACTGAGACGATGTCACTCAAAGCAAATCTGTCTCTCATGTTTGACGACGAAGTTGTTGATACAACTTGCATCTTTAGCCCGTAAAACTTATTCTCTCATTCTCAGTTTAACATATTGAAAAACTCCCCTCTGAGATGCCTTTAAACTAATTATTCAACTTAAAGGTAAGATATAAGGCATGTCTAGGTGCAATTTCACTTCTGTCAAGTAACAAATAACAAGAAAATAATAAAACAAATAATAGAACAACAAAAAAAGAGGAGCTTGAAAACATATAAATATTTTCTCACAGAGATCCTAAATAAAAATATGAACTGAGAAAATGAGCAGGGACCTTTAAGTTCAGGTTGAAGTGTTTTACAGTGTACCTGCGCAGCTCTTCTCCCTGGCCTGCCTGGGCGTCGTCCTCCATGCGGACGTGGTAGGTGTTGAGTTTGTGTCGAGGTACGTGGGTGAGGAGCTCCGAGAGGTCCAGCCTCCTCAGGAACTGCACTGGGTGAGTGTGGGTGCCGTCGCCCACGCTGCCGGAGGTGAGCCGGTGGTGGAGCGGGAGGGCGAAGGACAGCGGCAGAGGGAGAACAGACCCGGAGTCGAGGTGAGCTCCGCCGCCGGGGGCTCCCATCGAGCAGCCGCCGCCCCGACCCAGAGCTCCCCCGATCAGGAGGTGTTTCCTCTGCGGGTCCATGTGGACGGCTGATTTGAGGAACTCTCCAAGCGGACGGGAACCTCGTAGTCCTGCTCCTCCGCCTCCTGGTCCGAGGGCAGCGGTGGGGGAGAAAGGGAAACCAGTTGGAGGAGACTGTCCAGGAGAGTCACAAGGAGACTTCAGAGGGGGCCCCAGACCAAAGGGTCCTCCTGCAGCAAGTCCTCCTCCTGCTGCTCCTCTCTCTGAAGAGTTCTGACGGTCCATTGATTGTCTCCGAGGTAACTCCTGACTAGAGGCTCTGTGGGATAGTTTACCTCCTACTGCTCCTCCTGGTAGCTTGCTTTTCTTGGGCTCCTCACAAAGCCCGTCCCCGGCCCCCACAGCCCCTCCACCGGACCCGTTCCTGCCCGTGCTCCTCTCAGGCGGCTTCTTCTTGCGCTCGTCCTGCATCCGTTTCACCTGATACCAGTCGGTGTCTTTCTTTAGATGGCCCTGGCCGCATCGGCAGGAGCAGAACCTGAAGGCCAGGTCGTAGCCCTTCTTGGTCCACATGTTCTGCCGGCACTGCTTCTCGTTCCAGGACCGCGCTCGTCCAATGCAGTTGAACTGGACGAGGATGGAGCTCTCCCACTCATAGAAACACTGCAGGTGCATCCAGTTGCCATAAGGGCAGAGCTCGTTGTTACAGAGCACCCGCTGGTAGTCGTCCTTCTCCAGGTCGATGGGACGGGCCAGGCTGCAGCCGAGAGGGGTCGCACACTGGCCCTCTGAACCAGTAAAGACAAGAGGAGGGGAGAGAAGATTCATTTTTATTTTCTCATCACAATTTCCCACAAAAGTCTGATTTATTCACATCATTCACATGTGAGGTTTGACTGATTTTGTCTATAACATAGCACCTTCAAATGGCTTCTTCTCACAGCAACAGTCAGACAAACAAAGATATTTAACTTCAGGGTGCGACTAATGATAATTATTGACTCATCTGTCTATTATTTTCTGGTTAATTGACAAATTGTGTCGTCTATGAAATATCAGATAATACATAAAAGTGCAAACAAAGGACGCTCGTTTAAGAAGCTGGAACCATCAGTGTGTTTTTTTGTGTCTTGTTTTGTCAGAGAAACAGTCTGAAAACCTAAATGTTTTCTATTTACACTAACATAAATCAAGGAAGTAAACCACTAAAAATTTGGCATTTTTCACTTAATTTGAGAAATGATTTGAAGCTGAAATGTCACTGAGAATTAATCAACAACTACCTTGACGATGGAATAATCTTTTCAAATAATTTTCCTAGCAAAAATACAAACATCTGATGATTCCAGGCTCTCAAAAGTGAGAATTTTCTGCTATTTGTTGTTTTAAATTATGATAAACTGCTAAAATCTTGGATATAGATACGTTTGGACTGGGATTGGGATTCTTTTTTTTTTTTTTTTACCTTTATTTATTTTGTAGATAAAACAATTTGTTGAGTGATTGAGTAAATAGTATGTGAATCACAATAATAAATAAATAATAATAATTGTAAATCAACAAACAAATTTCTTCTTCTTCTTCTACAAGCTTCATCTCTTAACAGCACAGATTTCACTTGAAAACGAAGAAACCACCCCAAGTTATATTTTGCAAGATCCTCGTCATCATCGACTCAATGTGAGACAAAAAAAATGTTAACAGAGGGATTCCTGTGTCCTCGCTGCCTCCTCGCCATCGATTTATGAAATTCAACTAGGCCACCGAAGCCTGTGAGCAGCTCTCTATTCAAGCGCTGCCAATCGTCAAGTCTGGATGTGAATCAAGCAAATGTGGGCACACAGTCTCAACAAGAAGTAGCTCATGATAATACAGTGTGGGTGTTTGTGGGGGGGGGGCAGCTTCCTCCTTTCTTTTCCGGTACTGTCAGTTATTTTTTCTCTCTCTCTAAAGTCACCACACAGGAGAAAATATAGTTTCCCATTCATTTTTAGCTCTATGCATCATTTTATTGGATAAGTGCTGCACTGAGTCGACACAGAAATATGTGAGAATTGGCCATCTGTTGAACTCATACCACAAACAAATAGGGGAAGCATATCACCTGAGTAGCTAACTGTTGCTAACTGTACTCTGTTTGTGACTGTATCTACTGTTAGCTTGTTAGCTCATTTAGTTATATTGACCTTATACTCCAAACAAACAGCAGCAGCATATCACCAGAGTAGCTAACTGCTGCTAACTGTATTCTTATGACTGTAGCTACTGTTAGCTTAGTTAGCTATATTGAGCTTGGTTAACTTTATTGAATATATACTCCAAACACACAGCGGCAGCATATCACATGAGTAGCTAACTGCTGCTAACTGTATTCTGTTTGTGACTGTAGCTACTGTTAGCTTTTAGCTCAGTGAGCTATTTTGAGCTCATACTCTAGACAAAAAGCAGTAGCATATCACCAGAGTAGCTAACTGCTGCTAACTGTATTGTGTTTGTGACTGCAGCTACCGTTAGCTTGTTAGCGCTGTTAGCCTAGCAGCTAGCAGCAGAGTTGGTGTTCACACAGCTAACACAGGTACTTTAAACCGCTGGGAGAAAGAGGTTTTCATGCCTGGGGCTAGCCGGTTAGCATGCTAACTTCAGTAGGTGACTCTACAACACAATACAGACACGTCTTTGACAGAATGTCAAAACTGTTATTTCTTCACATTCTGGTGAAACTTTTACTTAATTTTTGAACGTTTTAAACTAAAATTCTTACATATTGCAGCTTTAACTATGAATCTACCATTCATTCATACCAAAATATACATTAATTTTATATATATATACACATACATATATATTTAAATTTTCTGTAGGGTTGCAACTGCAGATTTATTGTGTATTATTGATTAATCAATTAATTTCTAGTCAATATAATGTGTCCTATTTAAATACATTTTATTGTCCAACCAAGGGTACCAAACTCAAAGATAATTTGGTTTACTATCATTTAAGACAAGACAGGGTAGCATATCTAACATAATTTAACATATATTTATCATATTAACATGTTTGAGAGGCTGGAAAAAATGCTTGAACAGATACTTTATTGATAAATAACAAAAACAGTTGCCGATAAGTTTTCTTTTGTTTAACTTAAAGGGGCGGTATGTAGAAGAAATTCAAATATTTACAATATTAATTAGGTAATAATAAAAACTCAGACATATTTATTTTATCCATAACTGAAAAAGCTGCTCCCAGAGGAAGATAAGGTCCCCAGAACTCTGTTTGAAGCTAGAAAGGTGGCAGGGTCCGCCACATATAAACAAAGTAAAACAGTATGAAACTGTGCTGTCCTTTAAGGTCAGTTTGTTTATTCAGTTTATTCAGCCATGAAAGAGAAAATAGTTTGTTTATTTAGTTTGTTCAGGCAGAACATCTCAGTCAATGAAGATCTTTCGGTTCTGATTAAAATGTATTACCCACAACTGCATAGTGCACCTTTAATGATTGATATATTAATGGTTCAAGCTGTACTTCATTGGAATGTTAACTATAATGACTAAAACACACACTTTACAGTGCATCTTTGCCTTTACAGTTTTATAAATGTTATAACAACGTAATAATATGTCTATATTGCAATCTGATATTATTTATCATAAAATATTGAACCAGTTATATCTAAAGTGCAATAACCTACACAGGATCTGAGATGCTGTTTTTCCATATACACGTCTGACTCAAGCCACATTTGTTCCACATTTACAAAGTGCGAGAAGCCAAGCAGGACAACTTTTCCCAGCAGTTGTAAGTCTGTATTGGTTGAAGTTGAACTTGAGTGCGCAGACAAGCGGTGAAGCGTCAGTATTACCCTTGAGGAAGGCCACAACCGAAAACTGTGTGAACGAAGTGCGCGTCAGGAAAAGACAGCTGAGGCCTGCAGAGTAGCCTACACAGCAAACACAACAGCCATCGATCATTAATGTGGATGTAATAACATTCAAATAAGTCTTGCATTGTGCCATTAATAGTCTCTGAGGCTGCATATGACCACGAGGGATCTTATTTTCATGGGTTATAATCCCTTTCCCCCCAGAGGATATCGTGGCGCCAGCATCCATTCATAAATCCTGCAATTTAAAGATTTCTTGCTTATCGTGCACAACTCAAACGTGTTACAACCAAGACTAAAGGCTGTTTACGATAACACGCTACCTGTGCTACAATTCGGCTAACATCCGACACACCAAGCAACACCTGTTTCAGCAATATTTGAACTTTTTCCTTACTGTTCTTGCACCAAAACAAACCACAGTGGCCTTTCAAAAATCCGTGTAAAGCAATGACACAACCAGAGGTTCCAGTCTAGGTGAGGACATGCTGATTGCTGGTTCACAAGTACACCCACGGCCAAAACAAACCCACTCTATTCATACAAGGCCTCGAGTCGTGATCGACCATTATAGCCTCTGTTTCCCGATAACGAAAGAACCCTTAAATTGACACGTTTTCAAATAGAAGTTTGGTACGGCAGTGGGAACGAAGTGGAGGGGGACGGTGCCAGTTTGCAACGTCGAAGTGCATGTAAGTCACAGTCGCACAGACAAGACAGACAAGAGCTTCCCCAGGCAGGAAAGGCAGCATCACCAAACTTCTACATCTGCGTCCGTTTCCTCTCTCTTACCACTCGAGCGCTCGTTTCTGGGTGCAGCCGCCGCGGCCGCGCCTCCTGTTGCGGCCGCACAGGCTCCATTTTCCTGCTCATCTCCGCTACTGTTAGTGCGTTTGCTTTTCTTTCCCTTGTTGTTCTTCTGGTTGGGCATTGTACAGGATTCGGATGTCAGTGTTATTTTCGACCTCTATCAGCGGCTGCTGTCAACGCTGTGTGACATTTCTGTGGACTCCATGTCTGCAGTGTGTTTGCAGTGTTTTCTCTTTGTGTTGTTGTTGTTGTTTGGCTGTCCTCGTGCACCGACAGGTAGGTTTCGTGCAGCTCTGACAGCACCAGTTAGGAGGAATAAGCTGCTATAACCTTTAAGATCGAAGGCGTGTCCGTCTCTTGTTTTGATTCCTGCTCCGCTGTTTTCTTCCACCCACTGACGTCACAGGACCCCGCCCCCGGCACTGGCCGTCAGCGAGTTATGCCGCGTTCCCGTTCTGTGGGAAAGCTCGGATTTTACTGCTTCAAATGGATGTGTTACTATTTCAAACATTAAAGGTGTCCTATGTAGTTTAGGGGGGAAGCAATTTTTACCCAGAAGAGAGAGATCTAAACTCTCTCAGTTTTCATGACTGAATAAACAAACGAACCTTAAAGGACAACACAATTTCATACTGTTTTACTGTGTATTTGGCGGACCCTGCCATCTTTCCAGCTTCAAACAGTTCGGAGTCCACGAGATCCTCTGGGGAAAATTGGATTATCACCCATGAAAATAAGATCCCTCGTGGTCATATGCAGCCTCAGAGACTATTAATGGCACAATGCAAGACTTATTTGAATGTTATTACATCCACATTAATGATCGATGGCTGTTGTGTTTGCTGTGTAGGCTACTCTGCAGGCCTCAGCTGTCTTTTCCTGACGCGCACTTCGTCCACACAGTTTTTGGTTGTGGCCTTCCTCAAGGGTAATACTGATGCTTCAATGCTTCTCTGCGCACTCAAGTTCAACTTCAACCAATACAGACTTACAACTGCTGGGAAAAGTTGTCCTGCTTGGCTTCTTGCACTTTGTAAATGTGGAACAAATGTGGCTTGAGTCAGACGTGTATATGGAAAAACAGCATCTTGGATCCTGTGTAGGTTATTGCACTTTAGATATAACTGGTTCAATATTTTATGATAAATAATATCAGATCTCAATATAGATATATGATTACGTTGTTATAACATTTATAAAACTGTAAAGGCAAAGATGCACTGTAAAGTGTGTGTTTTAGTCATTATAGTTAACATTCCAATGAAGTACAGCTTGAACCATTAATATATCAATCATTAAAGGTGCACTATGTAGTTTTGGGTAATACATTTTAATCAGAAGAGAAAGATCTTCATTGACTGAGATTTTATGCCTGAACAAACTAATATTACAACTTATGTAGCGCTACAAAATGACTTGCTGTTGATCAATATATAAAGTTACCCATAAAACTTCATGAAATCCAAATAAATTTAACCTGAAGGTGCTTTAACAGATATTCCCACTGCACCTGAATGCAGCAGTAGACTCAGCACAAGTTGATAAGAAGTAATCAGCCTCACATACCTGTGGGGAGGCATCAGTGTCTTATTTAGTAGTAATGACAGCACACATTTCATCAGTCGGGGTGTTGACAGTCCCAGGAATCCCTGTGAAGTAACTGAAGCGCCGCAGAAAAACTGCACTAGCAGGTTGTGTCTAAATCTACTGTAAACGATCAATGGTATTGAGTGAGTGAGTGAAAAATGAAAAGACAAGAGAAAATACTTTTCCCTGAGGTGTTCAGGGCACCAAACTCCACTTGTAAATCTTACAATTTAGAGATCTCTTATCAATTACTGTTCAAAACCTATTTAAAACATTACTCAAGACATTTTGCAAAACAGCAGCTTCCCCAATTTGGCCCACATCCAACACACCAAGCAACACAAGTCTTAGCAGTATTACAACTTCAAGATAAAGAGTCATTAGAAAAAACACGCAGCAGAGCAGGTTCAAGGCTTCAAGTGTAAAGTTTTTATTCCTTGGAGTTCATCCCACAGTAACAGACACCTCTGTTCGTTTAGGAATGTGTTATTGCCAATACAAAAAGACAGTAATGACGCACGTGAACACATCATGCAGGCATCCCACTAGTTCAGAAATGGCTCGAGGTATTGGCACTGCTCTGATCATAAATTTCTCCTCTTGCTAAATGCTGACTTGTACTCAGTTTGCATTAATGTTCAGGGCGCCATCTGAACTCACTCCAGTGCAACAACAGCAGGATAATACAAAATGACAGTGATGCAGGCAGCAGGTTCCTTTCTCATGTCTGATCTTTTCTAGGCTACATTTCAGTTTCATTCATAATTAAAATATGATTATGCTCATTCGGTTTTCCTGATTTGAATCCATCTGTGCCGCGAAGGCTGTTCAGAGCACATCACACAGTAAGTGAATGGTTTCGTATACAGTTTCGGAAAAAAAAAAAAAATCACGTAGTTCAAGTCTAGTAGACAATACCTGAAACCTAAAAGATTAAGCTAGGTCGATATTACAGCAGTGAATGTGAAATGGTCTTATAACACTTGCAAGTGAGGCATGTAAATTGAGTGAAGTAGAAATAGTTTGATACTATACAGATGAGCTGCCAACAGATGTTACATTCAGTCAAAGATCTGGAGATTTTTGGTCCTTCAGTGTGTTTCCAAGACAAATCTTTCTTCTCACATCTAAATAGTGGCAGCTTCTTACCAAACTACGGAGACTCAAAGTGGCCAAAATTTTTTTCGATTGTCCTCCCCCCCCCCCCCCAAATTTTTTATTCCAAAAATTACTTTCCCCTGTGACCTATCAATGCCACTTTTCATGACAAAGTTTTTGTCAACCAAGAAGACGAAGATGGAAAGACAAGGTTTGTGATTGGCTGTTAGCTTTGGTCTGAATGAGTTAACAGCCAATCACATAGCTGGAACTGTCATGGCAAATTCTTTGTTATGAAGAAAAGCATTTTCAAATAAAATGGTCACTTGGAAAAATGGCATTTCTGCTGTTATGTATGATAAAAGCAAACTAATATTTCATGGTATCAATCTGAGTTAAAGAAAAATTATTTAACAATGTTCATTTATGTAATTTTGTCAGATTTTATTCATATCATTATTTAATAAAGATAATTTTGACCACTCTTGGCCTCCATATATAGCTGGGTGTGCTTGTTGATATGTCAGCAAAGCTAAATAACCAAGGACCTTTCCTTGAAAAAAAAAAAAGACACAAAAAAGTGATGAGTTTTCGTTGTGGGGAAACCAAGTGGTCGTGCCTGACCTGCAAGTATCATTTATCCTACAGTACAGAACAATGAGTGGTAAAAACAAAAAATTACAAACTAATAAAACTATAAATGCACATCTTGTGTCGCAAGTAAGACACCTACTTTAAGCCACAGGACAATTATTAAACATATTTTGGTTGTGTCGATTTTGGTCCTGAGAAACATTTGCAAATTCATCTTCTGCATTTGGCACCAATCACCCTGTAATTAAACACTAATAAAAATTGCACGAGAAATACATTCGCCATTTTCTCATCAACTTTTTCTTACGAAAAGGCAAGTTTTGGAGTTGGTTTAGCAGAAAAAAAAATTCAGTATTGACCACTTATAAAAAGATGGAATAAAAACGACCCTAGCAGATTGCAATGAGTACAAAACGGTGCAAAAGTCTTTCTCGAAATGCACTTGTTGTTGAAGTTTCTACGAAGTAACTGTTCTTCTTTTCCCACAAGCACTGGTCTAATAATGTCTCTTTACAAAGTCCACAAGAGGTAGTATAAATGGCTCATGTAAACGATGAATGGTACTGCCATTTGGTGACACTGTTGGTGGACACACACTACCCGTTGTCTTAAAGCTGCACTAGATTAAATGTGAGAAACTCAACGTATTACATTATTTTAAGCTAACATGCCACGTGAGGCTGTTGAGGAGAGAACTTTCCTAGTGCAGCTTTAAAATCAAATATCCATTACTTACTACCTGTCAAGATCAGAGCGCTCCAATTAAAAATGTTTAGAAGAAGTCTGTCAAAGTTGCTAAATCCAGCCAGTATCTTGTTCTGTGCATCTTTTATCCTGACTCTGATACCATCAAGAGAGGCATTTGGTTGTGAAAGTAATCCTATACTGTACTTTTTCCAGAAATCAACAATAAAATGAATTTTTTTATACAAATTATTACATTCCTGATTTGTGCGTTTATAGTCTTACAAGTGTATCAAAATGACATGTCAGACCCGTGGTTGATAGAACAGCAGCGCCTGAGAAAGACAGAACTTTTCCTTGTTATGTGGCTGTTAATCAGCCCGATAACCTAAAATATTCTGAAATAACCTTCTGTGATTCTGCTTGACACAGTGAAATCAAATGAAATCATAAGCAGACGTGCCTGCTGGGTCCGTAAGTGTACTGTTTGATCTAATCATTTTGGTCGTTATGTTTGAATTCAAATACTGAGCCTTGTTGTACATGAAGGAAGAGAACTGAAAATAGAAGCTCAGTGACAGAAGCTCAGTATTTGGAAGGACTTGGTGTGACCCACAGCTGCTCGAAGCCCGCCTGGTCCCAGCTCTGGCCTCATTCTTGGAGCAGGACAACTTCGACGTTATCATGGACGCCTTGTAGAAGCAATTCGCCCTGGTAGTTGACAATCTTCTTCTTCTTGGCTGCCCTCAGGGTGCCCACCAACGCCTCGAAGATGTTGGCGCAACGGTCGTCACTGAATAGGACTCCAAACTTCACGGTAATTTGACCATCGGCATCTGAAAAAAAAAAAGAGAGTAGCACAGATTGATTAAGTTGTTTCCAATACTTGAAATACAGTAGATGCCTATCTTTTTTTTTTTTTTGACTCAATGATGTCTTCAAGTTTATTTTGTCCAACCAACCATCCAGAATCTAAAAATATTTATTAAACAGTGATATATCACTGAGAAAAGCAAGACATCCTTCTCAATTTATTTAGGATAACCCCTTGAGATGCAGCATCTCGTTTTCGAGGGGGTCCCAACACAGATACAAAGATTACACAAAGTATACATTACAATAAGACACAACAGACACAAAAACACACTGCTCTACCACTTCCACAGCCCCCACGCCCCACGCCCCACCCACCCAATCACACACACACCCACTTAAACACGTACATACATACATACATACACATATACATATATATATGTACACATATACATGCAGGTGTAACCACATTGCAATAGAGTGCAACATCAGGAAACAAAGTACCACAGAAAGTTATGGAAAAAATAAATAAATAAATAAATAAATAAATAAAATAAAGAGAAACACAGAAACAATATCAAAAACAAAGACAAGTTGTTCTTAAATGGGAAAAAACATTTGATCGGAAAATGTAAAAGGAGAATGTATGTATCCTGACATTTGTGAAGAAAATTACTTGTGTACATTCGAGAATTAACAAAAATTTTCAGCAGATGGTGAAGAAATGACGCTTTTGATGTTGTGACGTATTGTGTGGCAGGAAAATCTACTGATTTTAGCATGCTAACCAGCTAGCCCTGGCTAGTCCCGGCCCAAAGCTCGCGTGCTAGCAGCAGAAACGCCAACACTTCCCACATATTGCACCCAAAACAATAGAGTATACATTTCTGCCAATCAGCCAATTGATTAATCGATTAATTGTTTCAACAATAGGTGGCCTTGCAGTCATTTTGCATCCAATTGGTTGGCCAGCTGTAGTAGTGTAGTTGTCGGAAATTCCTCATGACTGTAAATGCAACATTAGCACCAAAGCTAGATGCATTAAAAAAAAAAGACTGATTAATGTCCAATAACTGCATGAGAAACTGAAAAAGGCAGTTGGATAGAGGGACCTCCTTAGACATTTGTAAGAGATATTTTAGAAGTAAATACAAGTTCAAAGGATCTAAAGACCTGTGTTCAAATCAGTAAGAAGTGAATGATCATATCTATTTTTGAGAACTTGAATGCACCAATCCTACTGTGGTACAATTGAGCCCTCAGTTAGAGCGGCTCAATGCCTGTACAGTGGACAGGCTTGAAACAGTGTAATCTGGTAGTTTATTTATGTTTCCTTGAGCTAGGTCATCACATGATTGCATGTTTACGGTTCATCAGAATTCATGTCATGAACAGGTCTCAAAAAATGGCCAGTTTTGCCATGCAAGTACTTCAAGATTAAAGAATAACAACATTTTCCAATAATAAATCACAGCATCAACTCACTTTTACTGCCGAGTCGGTGAATCTCCTGCACCAGCAATTCGACTTCATGAGCGACGTTCATTGTTGCTAGAAGGGAAAACAAAATCAAGAGATGAATAGTCTCAGTAACACAAAGTCTACTTCATTCTTTCAAAGCATCAAGAACACTGAGTGGGATAGTAGCAGCTATAGTAATCCTGATGCCACCTAACCAAAATTGTGTCAATTTCTTGCTCTGTTGCTTCTATGAAAAACGCAAATGCCTTCTTGCGCATATGATCTTTTTATTAAAAGTCCATGAATCAATTCGGCGTAGGCTCAATCCACCAAGCAGATATTGTTTGAATAACATTTTCACCTTTCCTGACTAACATAATGGGCTCCGTGGTGCAATGACAATAGAGGTAATTGTGAGGGAACATTAATGTAAGTGCTGCTCAGCGATTAACTGTACGCCGAATTTTTAACAAAAGGGTAGTACGTCGGAAAAATGATTAACTTTTACTCCTCCTCATGATTACATTTGATTATCAGCAAGGCGATTCTAATTTTGCCAGATTTGTAAAGGGAGTTCGGTCACTGAGATTCTCTCTCTCCTACAGGAAAGAGGGTGTTGTCGCTTTAAAGTTAATACAAATGCAATTTTTACTCATCAAATATACACACATACACTGGCACCATCAATACATTTGATAGGATTAGGATAAGATCGATTGTGCAGCGTTCACATCAACGTAACAAGCTACAACACGAACAGGGCGGACAATGCGGAAGTGGGGTATTAGCACTCCATGCTAGCCATAGTAAAGCACAAATGCTTGTTGTAATTCCTCCATTTCAGTGATGTGTAGTTACTCTTGAGTTCGGCTTGATGTTCGCAATGCAGACACGTTCATATAACTTCAGATACAATAGAAAATATTCCAGTGAGCAGCAGATATGAGCTCGCCGGCAACGTTAGCTAGCTCGTAGCGGTAACAAATGATGAGCTGAGGGAGGACCGAGCACTCCAGACTGCTGCACGGATTTAATATGCGGTGGCAAAAAGATTTAATAAAAAAGTGAGTACACAACCAGGTTAAATTTAACATTAACACCTACAGGTTTAGCTTTTAATTCTTCTTAATTGTAATTAGATAACGGACGACTTACTGTTGAATCGGCTGCGGTGGATAATGTCGCTGCGTTCAGTGTCCGCTCGGAAATTAGCCAATATGCGACTTTAAAACACAAGTGATCCAAGTGTACGGATCAAGACGATTGTATGTACTGGGAACAGAGGGTTTGGTAGATATTGCATTCAAGATTTAATTTATTTTCCCATTTGTGTTGTGTATGACTATTTAAATACAAGGAGAAACATCCTTAAACACCGAACTAGAAATATGACATTTGTAAAAAAATAAATAAATAAATAAATAAATAAAAATGCAAGCATATGAGCAGTATCGTTATATAACTTTAATTTGTAATAAGCAAAACACACAGTCATATCAACAGGTAAGTGTTCATACGCTGAGTGTAGGCTTTTTTGGATTCCTATCTTGAGTTCTGTAATGTGTGGTCGAATTTCCTATGAGACGTTAAGGCACCATTGCAGCTCATCTGACTTCATCGTGACACAATGCGATACCTTCACGGTCTGTGCTCCATATATGGCGTGGAAGAGGGATCCCTGTGTCTGTAATCTGCCCCCGCAAACAGGTTACCTCTGCCAGTCCATCTCACACTCGATACACAGGTGTTGAACTGGGAAAGAACCAACATTCAACTGCTAGATACAAATAGATTGTGTTTTCAGGCTTTCAGAGGTGAGTCCATAACAGACGTTTTCCTTCACACAGAACATTTCTACATTTGAATCCTCTATTGCCTCATTTAGCTGTACACATATAAAGGAAGGCCGCAGCGACAGCTCTTAAAATGATTTGTTTGAGCTGAGAGCTTGTGGAAGTGATGGGCTTGTGCTGTTTATATGAAGCTATGAAATGACACACATTTTCAATTAATTATTATTATTCATTACAATATTATTCAAGATTCAAGATGTGTGTGTGTTGTTTAAAAAAAATAAATATATATATATAGTCTTTTGCTTGGAGACTCCACTACAGAAATGGTAAATAGTTACTAGTAAATAAAATGTATATAAAAATAAAAGTAAAAACAACAACAACAACAACAATAATAATAATAATAATAATAATAATAATAATAATAATAACAGAGTATGTAGAATAAATATATGGACAGCAGGGATAAGGTGAATGTGTATATAAAATCTATGTATATACATGAGACACAAATAATTACAGAATGTAAGGGCAACCAGGGTGTATTGTTGTTGTGCAAAGATAGTAAGTATAAAATGAAGGTTAACATTATAAAAACATAAATAAAAGTGATTGATTTAAAGACAACAGTGAGACAGAGAACAGCCTCAGAGGTCAGCATCTGAAAAATACAGCCAATCAACGGCTGTGTTTTTCAGTGCAGTAGGCTAACCTGTCCCATCTTGTATCCATGAAGCTTTTATTTTGAAATCGCTCATCCGGGTCCCTACAGGCCAAGCAAGCTCGCGCTGACTCGGACGGTAGCCCTGTGACGTCGCGAGACATCAAGCTAGCCTTAAAAAACGTGACGGTGGAACCGGAAGTGTGGTGAGTTTGTCTTCAGAACAAAAGCGCAGCTAAGTGTAACTGGATATATGCCGGATAAGTGATTGAGTGATGTGTTTAAAACCTTTTGTTGCATTTAAATTGTATTTATCTTCATCTATTTATAGTTTGTTTATTTAGATTTAATATTCTGGGGGACAGGGGGAATGATCTGATTGGATGGGATTTTTCTTTTGCGCTTTTGATTCATGAAAACATTTTAAAAAGTCTTTCTTCGATGTAAGAACTATAAAAATGAATGTTGGCCCATTATAGGCTGATAAACATTTTATTTTTAAAGATGTAAAATGCATCGTTATTAATATTCTTTATCTATAAATAACGACATTACACTTGAATGTTGGATCACCTTGCCAGGGGGCCATATTAACCTATTTTTCCTCCATCTTTCTGTGCAATGCGAAGAGCTTTTGTGTACTGAAATACAACATTGACTGGTGGCAACTTAAACACAGATTTGGGAATATGCAACATGAAAACACAATGCAAGATGTCTCTTATACACTGAGACAGACATATATTCAAACCATAACCTTGGCCTATATCCAACTGCAATTAGGGACGGATTGACCCACTAGGGAGCTCTGTCTTTTCTTGTGGTTATTCAATTTATTTTGACCAGCTCAGACACGACAGGTAAAAATACATCATCTGGGGCTTTCACAATATCAGATTTTCACTTCAAGGTGCCCTGAAGAATTTACAATAATGATATTGTTGCAACAAGAACAGGGAAGTGGAAAGTCTGTAACCATTACTGTACTAAAGCATACAAAAAGAACAATTACACCTGATGATCCATTGCATAACCGCCAAAACAGAAACAGAAATTAACTAAGAGATCACTTATATCATGATATGATATCAATATTTCATTTTTTAATATCACAGTTGTCGTCAGTAGCATAGCCTTGAGAGAGAGAGAGAGAGAGAGAGAGAGGCAGACAGAGAGAGCAGCTTTAATGGTGCATGTTGCCACATAAATTTGAAGTGGATTTAATTACCACAGACTATTCGTTAATGAGTGCAGGGCATTTGGGCCCTCTAACGGCTGGGGCCCCAAGACAGTTGCCCACAATGCCTGGCTGCTGATCCACCTTAACTGCACTCAAACGTGAGGTAAAGGTAAAAGAAGATGGCCTGTGAAAATATTAATATACAAGATACAAGGTAAATTAATTTGTCATTTTTTTAAACAAGGGTTTAAAGGAACCTGTAACTGTTCACCTGCTCAGTCACAGCTCCACCGACGTGGACAGGGGTGTGTGTCTTTGCCTTTTTTTGTCTTAAAATCAACCATCAGCTCCTCGGGTTTGCTGACGTTGAGCTGGAGATTGTTCCATGTTGTTGTTGTTCCATCTGCAAGATTGTTGATCATATATATCTCATTAATATAGCTCGAGGGGTGTTTTAATTTGAAGAACCCTACCGGAAGTGTCACTTTCACTCTGAGTGGCTTGACACTGGCGGTAGGAATGGCGGCTAAGATTACTAGAGGAAGGAGCCCAAAGACCATGAAACTTTACTTCTAACGGCCCCGCAGAGGAATTTGTCTCTAGCGAAACGCAGAAACACCATCCCACAACGGATTGCAGAGAGAAGAAGTGCTATAACGTGAGACTAACGCGGTAAACGTCCGGGCTGAGGAAGTGGAGGCACTTTGCGACTTGCTAGTTAGCTTAACGTTTAGTGCCACTGACTTTGATTCAAGGTAGCTGTTAGCTCGCCGTACCACTAGCCAGCTGTTGGCTACTTGGCTTGACTGGCCCAACAAGTTAACTAAGTGATTAACTGTATGAAGGCATTCCTGGTTTGGATTTTTGAATGGTGATCAGCTCTCTTGGATAGCAGACAGTGTTAGGGGGTTTTACAGAGAGTGGGATCGGGCGACAACAAGTCGACACAGCGCGTTGTGAACATTATTACAGCTAACCCTCAACGTTAGCTAGTACAGCAACGCTAGCTAAGTTGGGATCCTGAAGTCTCGCCCATTTTTTGGATCCTGCCCCAGCCATTGGCTAAGGGGCTAATCAACAGCCAAGTAGTCTGCTTTTCAGGTCCGATTGGTACTACGATGGAAAGTCTAACGTTAACTGATAACGAGCAGAAATATTACTCGGATTTGTTCGTTTACTGCGACACGGACAACACCAAAAAAGTGGCTTCCAATGGGAGAGTTCTTGACCTTTTCCGGGCGGCCCAGCTACCCAGCGAAGTTGTCCTGCAGGTAAGCTAGCGTTAGCGGGTGCCAGCTTTTAAAGTGTTATCACCAGACCTGTGAGGCTGGCCCCGAAATGCAGCCCTGTTATTCTATATGTCACAGACCTGCCTGGCTGTCAGAGCTGACCTGTCATCCAGTGCAGCTATAGTTGGTTAGCCTGGGTGGTTAGCAATGCTGCGCAGCAAAAGAGACACACCTTCTTCTGGCTAATGTTAGCCTTAGCCAAAGAGAGTGGGCAGACAAGTGTCATAGTTAACATTAGCTGGGGAAATCGGGCACAATTTGACGTATTAAACAGAAAGCACATGCTTGTATGTCTGCCCTTTGAGGGTGTTTTTGTGGGCATGTGTCACAGCGCCATAGCGTTGGAGCAAATCATGTCCTCAGCAGCCCTTTGCCTCACATTGCTGCCCACTGTTTCCTGTCTCCTCACTCCATTAAAATCTGTCATTTTGTTCGCCTCTGGGTTGAGCTGACACGGTGGAAAGGCAGACACAATGTCACAGTGTCCACACGTCAACGTGATTTATAGAAGTTGTCACCTAACCCAGACTGTCTGAGCAGCACACGACTTGGGGAATGGTGTGTATCATCCAGTACCACAATCCAGCCTTCACACAGAGCTCGTACATGTGTATTAACACTTGCTTGTTGTGGGATTATAGAATTCATGTGATGGTCACACCGTCCAGACTCTCTCCGCTCCGTCCCTTAACTGTGACTTGTGATGAGCGGCCAGTTAAATCTGCTGCAGCCCACGTTGGTGACTCCTGATCTCTGAGCAGGCCAGTGTTTGTGCAGTTTGTGTGAGTCAGAATCTGTTTCAAGGTCAACAAGAGGAGCTGAAGAATTAGGCAGTGTGGCAATCTTTGAAAACGTACACTCACTGTGGTGGCCTGTGAGACACATCTACAGCTACAGTGTCCTGTTGTAACAGGCTGCTTTGTATCCACACACACTCAGAATAAGTCCTTTGTCAGCAAGAAAGGGATCAGTCAGCTGTGGCGGCTCTCGGCACCAGAGGACTCACACTTGAGGAGTCGTCCTGATGTTATGGGTGTTAATCGGCCACGAAACTCACCGGATCGGTGCGGTGTGTGTTTCTGTGGCCATTTTAGACGCGATGTAGTTTCTGTTTTGCTGCCTGATTGTACCGTTTTGGATAAAGCCTGCTCAGCATGACGTCAAGTACAACAAAATATGTGATAATCAGGCTTAGTAATGGCGAGACCTACTGAACATCTGCCAATGAATGAACACAGTAAATACGACTGTTGCTTGGGCTGTTTTTGTGGAGTATACAGGCTGAACTGCAGGGATCCAGAGCAGCTTCTTACATTGGCCCAACTTTTTAATTTAGGCGCCCCTTCATTATGCATTTTTGTTTTATTTCTTAACACAATTATGTCAATGATTGCAAACAGGAACACCGTTGCGAATACATCTTTCTTTCTTTTTTTTTTTACAACAAATAGCAATAATCTCAAATTTCAGGTGCACCAGAGCAACCAGTGAAAATATTTAGTCACACTTGACAGATTTTTTGGCACATGTAGGACGCAAATAGTCCTCAACTCCATCACTTTAAGTCAGTAAATCTTCGGAGAACTTAAGTACAATGTAGCAAGTGTGTCTATCAATCCCAGAATGTTAGTTATATTTTCTTTTTGCCTGTTAAAAGCTTCTCTTCTCTTCTCTTCAACATCAGCGTTTCACATGAGTACAATGTTGTTAACTGTTCTTCCTTGTCCTTGTGTGTGTGTGTGTGTGTGTGTGTGTGTGTGTGTGTGTGTGTGTGTGTGTGTGTGTGTGTGGGAGTTTAGATCACAGAGCTGTGTGGAGCCACTCGGCTGGGTCACTTTGGGCGGAGCCAGTTCTACATCGCTCTGAAGCTCATCGCCATCGCCCAGTCCGGTCTGCCCCTGAGGGTGGAGAGCCTCAACTCGGGTGAGTCCACCTTTTTTGAACCCCCCATCCCACACCAGACAGAAACAGTCAGGCTCACAGACACTGGACTTCTGTCTTCTTCAGGCTGACCAAAATCTTTTTCTGTTTTAGAAGCCGTAGTTTAATGAGCTTGAAGAGGTCATGTGATAGGACGCAAGGGGCAGTATAGAAGTGAGAAGGCCGTCTGTGTTAGATGTCGGGATCCAGCAGTTATAACTGATTTCACTATTTACCACAGTTTTAAAATGTCGCTGTAAAGGCTCAGCTTCACCGAGTGCTTCTTCTCTACTCGGCAACAAAGCCTGAAAAGGAGCATTTCACTGTTTATAAATTCATGCTCACCAAAACGGCATTGTAATCTCCTCAAGGGCATAACGCCTGCGAAAGAGATGTTCCTCCTTTAACTCGTTAATTACTACTGAAATTGCACTTTGACTTGACTTTTTGTTTATTTTTATTTATTATTCTGCATATTTTCTATTTCGAATGGCAGCAGCTGTTAGAAAAAGCCAACATACAGATGCCGTGGGGACAAAATTGAAAAAACTAACTAAAAATGCTCATACATCCACACTGTTGTGAAATAAATTAATGCATTATAATTGTCAAGTTTGGGATTTTTTCTCAGACTATAAACTTGCCATCATAATGTATAATCGTTGCATCCCTAGTTAGATATGCATATAACATGCATGCTAGTTAAAATAAAGCAATCACAGTTTTTCCTATTCTCCTGAAGAGAGGGGCGGCCATGAATTAAAGTTGGTGGTTTGATTCCGCCGTCCTTCGGTCCGCATGTCAAAGTGTCCCTGGGCAGGACGCTGAACCCCAAATTTCCCACTATGTGTTCGCATGGAAAACATTTTGGTCGGTTTATGCAAAAAATATAATATATGGTAACTCTATCAGAAATGATTTGATTCAGCCGTTCTGCACGGTCGGTGGCAGTTGCTCATTATTTGTGTAATCAGGTGCCTGACAGTAAGTGCTGTTTCTCCTCTCCCTCTATTTATCTCGACTAAATAGAGTCTGTAGTGGAAGAGCTCGAGGGTTTAACTGCAAAACTGCTTTTTTTTCCTGTTTGTCTTTGGCGTGACTCCTCTCAAACACCATGATGTCACATCCAACTGCTGCGTGAAATATTGCAACATGAAGCTGCTGAAATGATTTCATAATTTGATTTTAAAACATATAAGGAAGCACAGAGGGGCCGCTTCCTCATCGCAAAGTGGACATCATGTTTCAAGGGGACGCTTGTGTTAAATTTGGGGGTGTTTGTAACTTCCTCTCTTAAAGGGGCACTATGTAGTTTTGGAGAAGAAATTCAAACTTATAATTTTAATATTTACAATATGAATGAGGTAATCATACAAACTCAGATATTTATTTTTCCCATAACTTGACAAACAAGCTGTTCTCAGAGGAAAATAAAGTCCCCAGAACACTGTGTGACGCTAGGAAGGTGGCAGGGTCCGCCACATACAAACAAAGCAAAACAGTATGAAACTGTGTTGTTTATTTAGTTTTAGGGATAAAAAAATCAGTTTGTTTAAAATTTCTTCCCCAAAACTACATCGTGCACCTTCAAACATAAATCCCAGAAGTTACCTGATGCAGCGAGTTAAAAATGTTTGTCTAGTTTGTGCTATCTGACAGTCACCGCGGTCATGCTGAGATATTGCAAAGAAAGTTATTTACTTAAACCATTGAAGGAGATAAAGCTTTCCAAGGTGAAGAGTGAGCTCAGAAAACATTTGACACGTAGAGTTTAAGTATAGTGTTGCTTTCTAGAAGACGGTCCACAACACATTTTGCTCCTGTGTTTTCTGTGTCATGCATTCAGGTCTACTTGGCAACCACATATCAGATTTTTTAATTTAGCTCCTCAGGTCTGTTGTTCACTTTGAAGGGAAGGGTTTTCTTTTGACCAGGCTGATGATGTAAATGCACATTTTTAATGGGTTACATAGGGCTGCAACCAGTGATTATTTTCATTATCGGTTGATCTGACGATTATTTTCTGAAAAGATAAGTCTATGAAATGTCAAAAAAAAGGGGAAAACACCTGTCATAACTAGGGATAGGACAATAAAATATATTATTGTGATAAAAACACTTGAGGTGAATTTCTATTATCAGCATAATCGTGAATACCCTCGCATTAATGTCTTGAAACGGCCGTCTAGCTCACAAACATACAGTCCTACATAGATTTCCAGATTAAAATTTTTTTTTTTAACATATTTGATCTTCTATTATTTGCGGCAAAGAAAAGCTTTATATCTCCATATTTGCGATGCTGGAACAAGAAACTATTTTGCATTTTTGCTGAGAAAAGGAAAGAAACGATTTTCCATTATTGAAATAGTTTGCAGTCAGGTCAGTGTTTACATCATTATCAATGTCAGCATAAACAATGCAGTATATACTGCAGTGGGTTCAGTATCTGCCAGCTACACCCCTGCTCGCTTATGGTTAATTATGACAATCCAATAAAACATGCACCTCGTTTGTTTCCGTGCCAGCTCAGCGAGCGTTAAATCAAGAGATAAGAATGGCACTGCCCGGGAACAGTTCTGGTGATGCACCTTGTGTTTTTTGAATTTTTAAACGCTTTACAGATCAGATTTCGACCTAAATTGGTTTTACTAAGTTCTGTCGTGCTTATTTTTTATTTTTATCTTTTATTTGTAGCATTGTCTTAAAGAAGTGCTACACAAACAAAACATCTGAAACAGTAAAATTGTTACGTTTTGTCAGAAGTCCCATGACAAAACTGTAGAGAG
The DNA here is from genome assembly GCF_965226575.1 of Pagrus pagrus. Taxonomy (NCBI): domain Eukaryota; kingdom Metazoa; phylum Chordata; class Actinopteri; order Spariformes; family Sparidae; genus Pagrus; species Pagrus pagrus. Next base: position 17,544,463 of record NC_140200.1, on the reverse strand, counting down.
GAAGTTTCTCTATATTCGCCATTTTGTTCTGACTATTAACTTTCTACAAATCCAATGTATAGGAGACAAACACGGCATTTACTGCAGCAACAGAATGTTCAACAGACCAGCAGTCAGTGCGTGTCTTATTTTGAGGAAGCAGCCTGACTCTCCCTGAAAGGGATACTGTCAAACTGTTGTTCTCATTGTACAGCTGCCACTCTCTCTGTAAACAACTATAAACCACAGCTGATTGCAGCAAGTTCATGCTCCTTATCTAGGCATTCTGGGAAATGTAGGCAGTCAGTAATGGAAATGGAGGTAAATGTGGCAGAGTGAAGGAAAGTGGGTATGCTAGAAAAACTCATCTGACAAGTTTGGTCATTGGGCACCGATTTTGGTCATCGAAGCACCTGAAAGTCAATATGAAACAAATCTGTCCTCTAATCCCGTGATTGGTTTCCTGTCTCACCAGTCAAAGACCTGCCGCTGCCCAGGTTCGTGGTGGGGAAGAACGAGGCGGAGGCGAGGCACGCGGCGCTGTACCAGGACACAGACAGTCAGGGGTTGTACCCCGCCTCAGCCACTGCAGTAATACCCAGACCACCAGTCAGGGGTCACCAGAACAAGAAAGGTCCCCCATCATCCACTTCACTTCCTGTCCACGAGGTCATCCAGCCCCTGGCACCCAGCATAGAGCCTCAGGTCAGTAAATGACACTTAGTTAAATAGATTTTTGGATTTTTTTGTGTTTTACATCATCTGAATTAAGTGTGGTCTTTTTGAACTATATTCTATCTTTTTAACATGGTACACACATTTAATTTCCTCCTCCAGCTAAACCCAGCAGTAAGTCGAAATACGCCACTTGAATACCGATGTTTTTTTCGTGCATTTGAATACTTGTAGCTGAAATTGCTCTCAAGTTTTCTGCTGCTGACTTTCCTTCAGCGGTGTGTCGCCTGTCAGTTATGTAGACCTCTTCCTCCACTCTTATCTGTTTGCATCTGTTATGAAATGTTTCGTTCGCTGGTTGCTTGAACATACCATATCTGTGATGAACAGATAAAAAGCTTTGAAGTTATATTTACTGGCCTGCACTTGGCTCGGATGTGGCACATTGAAGATGGAAATCTTTAAGTTTTTAAGATGGGATCTGAAAGTTAATACCCATAACATGTGAAACCATAATAAGACTTCTGCACGCTTCTGTTTCTTCGTTGTCACATTAAGATTTGAAACGATGGCATGCCAAGAGACGTTCACCGTCGTTAAATCTGCAGTTGTCTACTGAATACATATTTCATGTGTTTCATTGTATTTACACGCGTTTCCAGCCCGAGCCGACGTCCCCGGTGGTCTCCCCTCACCAGTCTCCCCCCACCTCCCCTCCCTCGTGGAGGAAACACAAGCGGCAGCACAGCGGAGGAAACGCAGACAGACAGCCTGTGGTGGCTGCAACCGGAGCTGTGTGGACGCAGTTCAGAGAACCACAAGCAGGTATGATTTAGTTGACATGGTAGCATGTAGGGCTGCTAGCATATGATGTGGCATAATATTCTTCTTTTCCTGGTTTAAAAGGCTGCATTGCAGTAAAGTGATGTAGTTTTCTGAATTTACCAGACTGTTCTACTTGTTCTCATACTTGTCTCTATCCATTTAGTCATTACATCCACATTACTGATCATTTCTAAAAAATCTCAATGTGTTGATATTTTTATGAAAGTACCGATAGTCATCCCAGGTCTCCAGACTAACTTTTCCATGAGAGAAATCAGCGCTCCTGTGGATGAGAGATAGAAAGTTTTTGTGTCATGTCAAACTACGATCAGTTTTACTCTACAATTCTCTGATTCATCAGTTAGGTGTATGAACTGAAGACTGGATTCTCTGACTCAAATGAGCAGATGGGTTTTATGTGCATCGGTAGGTCCACCTTGTGTAGGCCACGTCTCCTGTGTGAATTGCTGTATCGTCACTACGCTGCACTTTTCTAAACAATGATAATCTGGTCATGTGTCCCCTCTCGCCCCCATCGACGCACCGTCTCACTCCCTCTTCCTCTCTTTTGGAGAGAGAGAGGGGTGGATACAGTTCTCGTGGGTAGACTAACAAACGCGTTGCTCATTACAATAAATGTGTGTAAATTGAGGAGGTGGATCTGATATGATGTATACAGTGTATCTCAATATATAAAGATGTATTAGTTTAAGGCCATATTGCTCAGCCAAACTAGTATATTGGGTTAAAGTGGAGCTGCAGCAATCAATGGACAATCAATCCTTTTGAATCCTTTTTTTTTTTAAAGACGACAAAAGCCCAAATTCTCTGGTGTCGGTTTCTCCAGTGTCTCAGATCTCCTGCTTCTCTGTGTCGCTCAGTTTTGTATGAGACCTTCAGATTATTTCACCATTTCCTTTTGTAGAGAAAACAACCAGCAGATTAAATGATTCTGAAAGTAGTTGTTTGCAGTAACTCCTTTTTTTTTTTTTTTTTTAAAAGGAAAACACGCCTCGACTATAGCAATGAAGAGGCAGAGTGTCACTCGTTGGGGGCCGGTGATCATAACAACAACAGTAATGAATGAAAATGTGACGGACTAGCAGAAAAGTTGATACTAGTTGTGAGTGTGGTCAGACAGAGTCAGCACAGAGCAGATTGTTGTTGGTTGTGTTCCTGTTACTTCCTGGTGTTTGCAGCTTCATCATAAACGGTGTTTGCTGAGAATGGCAGTTATGGCTGTTAGTCATTATGGGAACAAGGAGGATGTGACTTGATCTGTGCTGTGCTTTCATCAGCACAAAATGTGGTTGAAATATTAAAAAACTAGAATCGTTTCTAGAGGTGCAAAGGTGCATTGATCAGTCGATGGAGAGAAAATTAATCAGCAGCTGTTTTGATATCGGTTATCGTTATTTTTCAAGCAAAAATGCTGGACTTTTTATAAATAAAATAATGAATGAATTTGTCAAGAAAATAACTGTTAGTCGCAGCTTTAATCCTAATAAAACTTCACAGTATATTTATTTGTAAATAATTGTTCACTGTCCTCCTCCCTCCAGGTCCAGTGCCCGTTGAGGGAATGTGGTCGTCCCACTCGCCTCCTCCTCCAAGTCAGGAAAGTTGGGTCAGTTTCACGGCAGACACCCCGCCATCAAGCGCGCTCCCAGCAATGCATCCCTCGTCAGTCCAGGTAGGGCAGCTTCTGTCAACGTCTCCGTATTAGAGCTGCTCAGACCTACTGATTGACGCTGATAAATTACAATTATATTTTACATTTTGTTCACCTCACCTGCTGGTGCAGCAACGTGGCTTTGAATTCTTCTGTTGGAAAGTAAACCCACTCTGACATCAATTCATCATTATCGTCACAAAATGTGCGATGACGCTTAAATATGTCAACATAATGCAACATAAAAGGTCAGAACATCACCATCAGATAATCGCACAGCAGAAATGGGATCCGTGGTGACAAAGAGGTATAGCAAATGAGCATGTATATCGTTTAGGCGCACATACACCCTAAGGACACACCAGGGGATAATACAGTAAGTAATCAATACAGATAAGCATGTTATGAGAATGAATGCTTGCAATACTGTGACAGTCCATGTTAATAATGATGGTAAACATGGTGAACCTCTTTAATCAGATGAAAATGCGGCGTCAGACATTGCAAGCATAAAACACGAGATATCTTCCTGACAACAGTTGTGCGTAAAACATGAGTCAACAATTCACATCAGTGCTTTATTATCTTCCAGCAGAGCGCGACCAAAACTCTAACAACTTGTATGAGATCACTCAGGAAAAGCAAAAAACATGATAAGGCCTCTGTATCCTGTGCCTTGTTTTAGACCAACATCATGCTAATTTTGAGCTTCGTCAAAAACGACAGTAATTCTGAGCTAAACATCATCATAATATGCTTCTGTCTGTCCCACTTTAAAAGTATTAATGATGATGATGATAACTTATCACATATCTGAACAAAGCTCGAGTGCTTTACAATAAAAACATTTATAAAAGTAAATAAAATATCTTAATATATGATATAGTTTATAGCAAAATAAATTCAAAATCATAACAAATGCCATCAGATAAGAAAAAGCCATTAGCTAAAAATTTAGTTTTAAGAAGTGCAACAAGGCCAGATTCCCAGAATATTGTGATTGATTATTTTGCTATAATAAAAGTTGATACACACAGATACAGTACAGATACAGACAGATACAGTACATATAGCCACTGAAGAAACTACACTTAAACAAAAGTAAGTTTTATTCTAACCTGCTCTACTTGATTACGTACGACATTGTGTGTATTCCTTTTAACCGGTGCTGCTTTCTTATCATTTTCTGTGAATGTCCCACCTGTTTTCCCGCAGGAAAGCACAACGATACGAACAGTGGCCTCAGCAGCAACGACCAATGAGATCCAGCGACAGTCCAGCGGTTACGATGATCCGTGGAAGATCACGGACGAGCAGAGACAGTATTATATTAACCAGTTCAAAACCATCCAGCCAGACCTCACCGGCTTCATACCCGGTAGGACAAATGCAGACACACAAACACTCGCAACACAAGACTTGTTAAAAAGTGGATTGTTTTAATCATCTGTTTGTTTGTGTGTTTCAGGTTCAGCAGCAAAAGAGTTCTTCACCAAATCAAAACTACCGATTTTAGAGCTGTCACATATTTGGTGAGTCGTCACTATGCTACCCATAATCGTCTCGGATGTTTATGTAGTGTAGCATGTAGATGTTTGAATCAGTGCAACTAATAGTGGACTTTTTCTCCGTCATATGAAAAGTTAATCACTTCTTAAATGCGATAGTTTAGGGCAGGATAAAACTGTCATGGATTGAGAAGTTGAAGTCATTTAAATGATTCTGTCTACATGAAGTCACACATTTTTTAACATGTGGTGGAAACTTGAGAAAATCAGTCTTTTCTGATAAATGAGAAGCAGTAGAAAGAAAAGTTTGGGTTTCTTTTTCCATAAATTACTTGAAATAGTTTTATATAAGAAAATGTCTCAGCGTCTAAACCCCAATCTACCAACCTGCCATTGTTTTTAAGGGGAATAACATTTTCCTGGATCCTTGCTCAGTTAATTACTGCATATAAAAACCAGCTGTCAGCTGTTACGAGTCTTACAGACACATTTGCGTAGGAGCAGGCCTTAATTTTGGTTGTCACAACTTGCTCTGAGTTGGTATCCAGCACCAAATGTCGTGTTCAGGTCTTGAACTGGGACCGTGTGTCCATACAGGCATCTGAAGCAACATCTGAACTAGCAAAAGCAGACTGATCTTCCTGAGTGATCTGGGGAAGATAGAGTCAGATTGAAAGGCAGCAGATCCATTCAGACAACCCTCCCTGCTGTTATTGTGACACATTCTGTCAGGCTGGCAGACTCACTGATGTCTACTGTGCGTTTAAAGGGAGCTGTCAGACTTCGATAAAGACGGAGCTCTGACCCTGGATGAGTTCTGTGCCGCCTTTCACCTGGTCGTGGCCAGGAAGAACGGCTACGACCTCCCTGAGAAGCTGCCTGAGAGCCTGATGCCAAAGCTGATTGACCTGGATGACTCAGCAGGTACGCAGCCTCTCTCTGTCTGTCCTCGGCGCTCTTTCTCCTAATTTCCTGACTTCAGGCCCCATAAAACCTGTAAGGTAACTGCACTGCAGTGTGCAAAACCTGAATCACAGTTGCTGATGGAGATACTGTTTGTTTTCACTGCCCTTTTGATGTCACATCAACACATCAGCTGATTGCTTCAATCAACTTGTTTACTAAGCATTACTTACTTGCTGCTCTCTCTCCTGAGAAAATTTTTGATTTTTTCAATAAAAATATGATATATATGCTGATATATCGACATCGTAGTTTTTATGTTGCCATCAGCCCCAAAAATGGAGTGTTGGTCAGACTCTAATCTGGAACCCTGGTATTTGTCTTTGGTGTCTCGCTAACCTGTGTCTCACCTGTTGTATTCAGAAGTTCCAGAGCCGACTGCTGATGTCGGATACTCGGGCTCCCCGGTGGAGGTCACCCCCAACAAATCTCCCTCCATGCCTTCACTGAACCAGGCCTGGCCAGAGATGAACCAGAGCAACGAGGTTCCAACATGCACACAACACACATGAACACTTAGTATATTTCCACACATACTGTGAGCTCTGTGTTTGTTTGCTTTTGCCTTGTGTGCATTTGTTTCATCATAATTAATTGATGAGGGTTAATTAGATGAAGTTGCTTTTTTTCTTTATCCATCCATCATGATTTGATTGCCTCTTCATCCTCTTCATCATCAGACATAATTACTGATAATTCAGCACCCCTTCTCTCACTTCTCGGACTGTGGTGGTAGCCTGCTGTTCTGTTCGAAAGTCAGCGATGTCTGTTTTTGTTTCCGCGCCTGCTGACGATGTCGCGTCACCACGTCGTCTGCCGGCGACGACTGGTGATGTCGCGTCACATCAGAGGGTCAGGCTGATGATGTAAATGTGTGATGTCACTGCACTGGCTGACTGACATGTTTTTTCTCACTGTCTGTCTGTCTCCTGCAGCAGTGGGAGACGTTTAGCGAGCGCTCCTCCAGCTCACAAACTCTGACCCAATTTGACTCTAACATTGCACCAGCTGACCCTGTAAGTCAATCACTTAGTATGCATGGTTTCACCATTAATGGACAGACATTAACCCTCTCTGGATCTCTCTGCTTTCTCTCTCTCTCTCTCTCTCTCTCTCTCTCTCTCTCTTTCTATCTCTATCGCTATCTCTCTTCATCTATCTCTACCTCTCTCTATCTCTCCATCTCTCTCTGTGCATGATGTTCTTTCAAAGTGCAGTCTGCTGCATCAGCAGTGGTCAGTGTGTTGTGATTTGGCTGGCTTAGCTTCTATTGGACATCACCTTTTTTTTCTACAGTGACATCCACCAATCACTAGTGCATTTGCAGATTGTGACAGATACATTTTTCCATATATGGTCAATGCTGTAAGTACTTAAAAGTCATGTGTGGTGTGCGTGGTGCTTATTCATGTACTGTTGAACTGTCTGTCCTGAATTACTTTCTGTCCCTCTAGCAGATTTCCTTCTCCTTACAGCAGTAATTGGCTCTGCACAATTAATCTGGCGTGCAGTGCAGTATCGACTACCATAATTTGCCTTTTTGCAGGAGTGTGCATCTTTTTTAGATTGGTTTTGAGTGTGCTGAAATTCTGGGCAGCAGAAATCACTGAGCAGACCCCGAAAAGCCCCAAATGTTTCTTCTTTTTCACTCAATTAGGAATGGAATAACAATGAGTGTCACTCTAATGAAATATCTCACACAGACATTTTACTATGAGGGTGGACACGCACAGAGTTAAAGAAATATTAGTTTACGTGAGGATTTTGTATTTTTCCACAAGATCGTCTAGCGACGGCAATGGCAGGAACATCTTATAGACAAACAAGCACAAAGTATGATCAACTTAGCTTTACAATCAAAGTACATCAATAAAACTTTTCCAGTGGCAACAACACAATTAAAACCAACAAGTAGGCCAACATGCTTATGAACGAGGTTAATGGCTGTGGGGTTGACTAAGTGTATCTGTTTGTCTTCACTGAGGGAATCTGTAACTGCCAGACATGCGTCAGTGAGGGAGGAAGTTAGTGAAGTGAACTACCTCGATAGCCAGTTTACCACAGTTAGTATTGCTCACAGGCAGTTGTGGGTGGTTATTTAACCGTTAAGATGACTCCCGTGTTCCCACGCCACTGCACAACATCATAAAACTCTTCTGTTGTTGTCTTTTGTTTTTATTTTGATCGAGAGATCCCCTAGTGGCAGAAACAACATACTGTGCGTTTGAAGTGTCAAAAAAGATAATTGATTCAAGTGGAGTGAAAGTACAAAGTAGTATAAAACTGAAATATTAATGTACAAATACCTTAAATTTGTAGTTCAACGCAGTACTTGTTTAAAGTAAATGTGCTTAGCTGCGTTCAGTACCGTCCTCCAGAGGCCTGTGGTTCATCTTACATCACAATATTTCAAGTCATTGCGAAATATTGTTGTCAGTGTTATTCATGTCTTCTCTTAAATTGATAACAGAAGAAAATTGTGAAAATGGGTCAGCACCAATCTAAAAACTTGATGTGAATAAAGCAACCATAAAGTCAAGTCTTCACTTTGTTGGCATTTGATAAACAAGGCAGAGCTGTCGCGTTTCAGAGAGTCAACTGACAGATGGAGGCGAAGCCTGACAAAGTAAACTGAGAATAAAGTGTGGTGGTCTACAAACATATCTCCTTCTGTGAAACCTCATAAATCCCTCTGTCTCACCTCACCTTCCCTCTGTCTGTCCCTCAGGACACGGCCATCGTCCACCCGGTGCCTATCCGGATGACGCCCAGTAAGATCCACATGCAGGAGATGGAGCTCAAGAGGACTGGCAGCGGTGAGACAACCTCTGGCTTTGCTTTTCCACTGCTTATCGACTGTTACGTGAGCTTTAAATGACGTACGAGTTAAAACCTACAATAGAAGCCGGACCAGCACATTTTTCTGGCAACAATCTGATTTGAGTGGCTTACATACGAGTGCATGTTAAACATTGAGTCCCTTGCTGAATTTGGTGTGTGGGAGAGGTAATTACAACCGGAGAGGCTGGCGTTTGTTAGGAGTAAACAGAAACATGTGATTAAACATAATCAGTCTTGATTTCATTATTCATAAACAGGCAGTGGAAGCGTGCTGTGGTCAGGCTTATCAGCAGTTTCTGAAGCTTCTCCTGAAGATATTTTGGGATGGAAAATTAGTACTGAACTGCCAACTAACTTATTGTTGTCACTCTGTGTAATTAACTGCAGTAGAATTAACACTTATTTGTCAAACTTTTAGACCACAACCACCCGACCAGTCCACTGCTGGCTAAACCCCCCGAACTGTCCGAAGAAGCCAAATTACCTGCCTCCATGAAGTTTGTAGCCGCCAACACTGTAGGTGAGTAAAGGATGGGCAGCCGTGCGCGAGTCCCCGTTTCAAAACTTTTCGTTTTGAACTGCACAGTTTTCTGGTTTGTGGGTCACTAAGTTGGTGTATGTTTATGGGATTTTTTTGTGTCTACCACTGAAGGTGATGGTTACAGCAGTTCAGACTCCTTCACCTCAGACCAGGAGCCAATCACAAGACAAAGGTCAGTGATTTTGATGTTATTGTTGGAGTTAACGTTGTTTTCTTCATCCATTTATATCAAATGTTGTTTTGTGAGCATGAAGAGACTACATCAACCTAATTGTTTGTGTTCAGGTCTCAGTCGGGTACGTCTCCAGAGGCTCTGAAAGTGGTAGCCCCCCCTCCGCCTCCACCCAGGCCCCACCCCTCTCACTCTCGCTCCTCGTCTCTCGACATGAACCGCACCTTTGCCGCAACAACTGCGCCGGGACAACCTCAACCCTCTACGATAGCTTACCCGCCTGCTGTGCCGCCTCGACCTCTGCCAACACAGGTGAGACTGCGGAAAAACGCTTTAACAGCGGCAACAGTGTGCCAGGCAATGACATGCAACACAGCATGAGGTCTAACTGCATCATCACCTCTCTCTCTAGACATCAGTACCACTCACTGGGCATCGTGCAGAGGCAGAGGGGGCTCCAGGAGGCGGAGCAGTACTCACCACCACCTCCCCCCAACAGATTCCCCAACAACCCAATTTTGCCGACTTCAGTCAGTTTCAGGCCTTCGCTGCGTCTGAACAGCCTTCCAGCCTGCCGGAGGTCGATATACACAGTGAGCCTGGACAGGTGGGTTGTTAACTGGAGTGTGTGCGTAGGTCTGTTTCCAGGTAGTTTAATTGTCCAGGTAGTTTAATTGACCTGTCGTGCTTTTGATCGTGTTTTTTGTGTCTCTAGGCGGAGAAGCCGTCGGAGGGAGCCGGCCCTTTAAGAACAGTGAAGAGCGATGGACAAGCAGACGAGAGAGTCTCGGCTACTGTGAACTCTGTGAGTCAACATCTTCTCAATTTTGCTTTGAAATACACTGAATAGATGATGCTCGTACTTGATTCAATACACAACTGAACAATATTAGAAAAATTGAATAAACTGTCAGAATATAGAGATTTTTATTAATGTGACAAAGCTCAAGGCTTAAGCTGCCAATCATTGGCAAGGTCCATCGATTTATGTTCGTCTAGAAATGTCAGAAAAAATGCTGATTCAATTTCCCCATGTTTTAGACCAAACAACTCATCAATTAATGGAGAAAAGAATCGACCAATAAATAGACGATCAGAAGAAGCATTTGCTGATCAACTAATCATTCAACCGACTTATTGTTTGAATAAGCTCTAAACACATTTGATAATAACAAAACCTCAACTTGTAGAAACGACATAAAGACACATGAAAGCTTCCTCATAAACAATAAAAGGAGTTGAATTAATATTTTTGTTGATTTTCTCCTGGTTTGTCCATCAGGCCAAGGGTTCGTCCGGTCCGCTCGCCCCTCCACCGAAACCTATACGCCGAAGGTTGAAGTCTGAAGACGAGCTCCGACCGGAGGACGAGCAACACGGTCCACAGAAATCAAACGTTATAGCTGCTGTCCTGGCCACTCAGCCCTCCATCCCCAGGTAGACAACTTGGTTGGTGAACAGGACAATTTAAGACGACGTTTGTATCATGTGTCACGAGACGTGTGTGTGTTTTGTGTTTTCAGGTCAGTAGGAAAAGATAAAAAGGCGATTCAAGCTTCAATCAGAAGAAACAAGGAGACGAACACAGTGTTGGCACGACTTAACAGTGAACTGCAGCAACAGCTGAAGGTAGGCGGGATGTGCTCGTTAATGTTTTCTTCCTGACTTTTACTCCTCTGGCGAAAATAAAGTCACTCATAATGTTTAATTTTCCAGGACCTGCTTGAAGAGAGGATATCCCTGGAAGTCCAGCTGGAGCAGCTCAGACCTTTCTCTCACCTTTAACCAACGTGAGGAGGAAACCTCGGCTGTATTTCATCTGAAGTGAGGCTGTGGCCCTTGCTGTGACCCTCCATCACTCCCTCCCTCCCTCCTTCCTTCCACCATCTCAGCTTTCCCTGGAGGCTCCGACCTGCCACAGGGCGCTCCGTTAAAACTGTTAAAAAGCTCAATCACACACGTATTAATCATAAACCGGAAGGACCTGAGAGGAGGAGGTGACAGGAGCGAGAGGAGGTTTTACAAACTGGCACTTTTCAATTTCTCTGAAGAGAGGTGAACGTGAGGACGACAGCAGACTCAGAAATGGTTAGGAGCGGCGGACAAGACGCTCCGAAGACAAACTGCTGGTGTCCGATAACTCTCTGGATGACTGAAGAAGAAAGGCGGAGTGTGTTTGTCGTGTGTGTGTGACTGTTTGTGCATCTGTGCTCCTGTTTAGTGACTTACCTGAGGCTAGCACCAATATGTTTATTCTCTCTGTGGGTACAGACTCGGCCACACCAAACTCCTATTAGAAAACTGGTCAATTTAAAGAAAGGTCTGTAATTTGGGATAATGCACCTCTTTACTTTCTTTCTTAGAGATGGATGAGAAGATATAAATTGGTCTCATGTGTTTTAAGTACAGAGATGAAGTCTGCGATTAACTTAGCTTATCATAAAGACTGGAAGCAAGAGGAAACCACTATCCTGGCTCTGTCTTAGGTTTAAAAACTACACCTAACTGCACTCTGAACTTCAGTAATTGTCATGTCTGTCGTTTGTTTAATCTGTACAACATCAGAAAAGTCAACACAAAATTCAAAATGTTGAACTGTATTCTAATTGTCTTCTCACTTATTGGCAAGCCTATTTCCCTACCGCTGTGAATACCGTACAAAAATTGTTGGAAACAGGGCTTCAGGAATTTCTGCTTTATCTACTGTACGTTTTCCTGAATGTCACCATTTTCAAAACAATCTGTTAAAAATAGGTAGCAGAGTCATGCTACAACATATATTAGAAGCTTTGAAAACAGGAGAAAGTCTACACCAGGAATCTATGCCTGCCACTAAGGAAGGAATGTAAAATTGGCATTTTTTTGACTGGAGTTTGGTTTGGTCGGCCTCTCCTTGAAATATACTGGGCTACTTCTGGACAGGACTTGGCATGTGTGTTTGTGTGAGGCCTTTAATGGCAAAATCATCATGGTGAAGGCTTTTTTTTTTTTTGACTCATCCTGCAACATGAACTCAGCCCACCTCCCTCTTCTAACTGCCCCTCGAAGTTACGTGTGTGTGTTTGTTTGTGTGTGTGTTGTCACGATGCAGTGAATGAAAGAATGTGCTTTGTCGTCTTTCTCTATGTTACAGTGTTTGGGGATTGATGTGACTGAATGGTTTAACTTTATGCCAAATGACTGAACTCTCTCACCTCTACTTGGGCTGTGTTTTAAAGGAAAAATGCGACCTCTTTTCCCTCCTCAAAGGTTTCTTTTTGGTTGCTGCGGTTATTTCCAGTCTTTAATTTCACCTGGATGAGAAACCATTCAGTCAAAACAGACATTCACTTGAAGGGGTTTGAAGATATTCCAGCTGCTTGACTGCAGGAGGCGGCATTTATGAAGAATCGCGTTGCCGATCTGGGAGAAGTTTTCCTGTGATTTCCCGGTCGGCGAACGCACAGATCCAAACTGACGGTGCAGATGAGAGTTCTGTTTTCCAATCGGGCAGTCGGCACTATGCAAGTACGGGACGATACATCTTCAACTATACTTAGCTGTTTGTACTATGATAGTAGCAACTGTGTGAGCAGTATACTCTGGTTTTTGTATCTTAGATCTTCCAAAAAAAAAAAAAAAACACCATCTACTGTATGTTTGTGATTCATTTTTGCCTTTTTTTTCTGTTTTGGTACTGACGAGCAGTCCGCTTCCCCTCCGCGCCCGGCTCCAGAGGGAAGTAAACTCCAGATCAGTGTTTTATCAGGGCACTTTCACCCTAAAATCTGCAAGATACGACCCTTTAGTGGTTGTAGATGAAGCTTAAACGGAGACCAGTCAACAGAATGGGAGACCTGAATGACCCAACTGCACTTTGAACTCCTTATTTCTTTTTTTTTTTTCTTTTTTTTTTTTAAACTTGTCGTGTTCCTCTTTGCTTTCTTTTTAACCTGCATGTTGTTCTTGTCTTTCACATGTATTTAAAAAAAAAAAAGAAGATGCTTTAAGAAGAAAAAATAATGAACCACTGGAGTTTTATTTCTTCAGTACAACCTGGAAACTAAGGTTTTTGTGCCAGTACCCTAAAATATCCTGTCTTGTTTTGTTTGGTTAAATCTCTTCTTTTTTTAATATAATTGTCTCGTCCCTGGAGCTTCCTGTGTGTGTGCGAAGAATCTGCCTTATTCCCCCCTACTGGCGTTCAGGTTTCCACGTTGGCTGACTGACCTCTCTTCCTTGTTGTATCAAGGCTCGCCTTCTTTTTTCTGCTGTTGAGGACGATGATGTGTGTGTGTGTGTGTGTGTGTGCGTGCGTGCGTGCGTGTGAGTGTGTTATATTGTTTCCAGACCTGGAACTAATACCATTTAAAACCCTATTAAAAACATTGATGTGGGATTGATTTATGTTTGCTAGCACAATAGCTCCCCTTCGTCCCCGAACCCACGAGGCAATCCACGGCAGGCAGAAGCAATCAGTCGATAACAAAAAGTCTTTGATGGGATTTTGAATGCTATTTGCTCCCAGATCTGTGTTGTATATTGTACATGATACACACTTTTGGACTCATATGTAAATTTGCATTAATTGCTGACTAACAGCGAAAGAATATTCTATTTAATTCCTTCTCTCTTGGCTGTGGGATCCTAGATGTTTAACTGCATGGATGTACTGTATCTCTGCAGAGTCAACTAGCAGCTGTGTGATTTTTACACAAAAATAAAAACGGCACAATATTTTAAACACGGCTCTCTCTGCTGACTTCTTTATCGTTTTGTAAGAATATGGTCCTACTGAACACGCACGTGTCTGCTCGGGTTAGAATCGTCACAAGTAAGAATCATTTCTTGCACCTTATAAGCATATTTGAGGATACAACAACCACTGAACATTCATACCTGAATATGTTGTCCTCAGAGAGGGTATCTCCTGTTGAGCTCAGCAGAGGGTTGGCCACAGGAAGGATCCTCAACCTCGACAACATGGCTTTCAGCGTGGGTAAATGTTTCTTAAATTGTGACAAGTAGTCGACAACCAAGAGCTCTTCTGGCAGGAGGAGATCTTTGACAGATGTAAACATATTTTTAGAGAGAAAGATCAGTGTCACAGTCAAATCAGTCACTACTGTGGAAGGGAGTAAATAAGAGACAGAAATTCTTTAAGTGCTGCCAGGAATGTTGAGTTACCTTTGTTCTGACTTCCAGGCTCCATCTGGTCAGCTGTCAACTTGAAAAATGATTCCTAGCATTGATCATTGATCTGGGACTCATTTAAAAGACAAACAAAGTCATCCAAATCTAGATCCTTCAATGAGTCAGGATTAGAGCTGGGTATCTGCTCCACATCCCCTTTCACTTCACTCAGAGTAACATTAAATCTGGAATAAATAAATATTGATATTACAACTCAAATTATGAAACATAATGAGATTGAAATGGTCCACATTGAGAGGACTTTTAAATCACCTTTTTGGTGAATTAACTGTTTGCGTTATATCTTCCAGGTTATCGAGCACACAGCCATTGACAAAGAGTTTACAGGTGGAGATCACCTTTCCTATGACAAGTGTAAAAGAAGTCAATATCATCACTTTTTTTTGTTTTAATAAAGTTTTAATTTCATACCGACTGCCTGTTTGTCCAATTTGATCAATGAAATCAGAAGAAATTCAGTTAAGTGTGAAAATGTTCCAGTCTCACAGCAGGTCTTTACTTGTTCTGTCTACTCTGATACTGGTGGTGATGGAATGTGATCATCTAAGTACATTTACCCAAGTACTGCGCTTAAGTATACATTTTAGGTATTTAATTGAGTATTTTTATTTCATGCAACTTTTCTGATGATTCAAACACTTTATGTTGTAAGGGATAAATGTTATGCTCAGGCAAAAGTAGTAGAACAGAAAATGACGACTTTTACCTGTACTCATCAAGAGCAGTCAAAGAAGGTGTGGAGTTTGTCCTCCCTTACTGTAATATTCCCTTCCCCATTTAGAAAACACAAACTCATATTATGGGATTAAAACCAAAAGTTAATACAAAATGGACTAGGCTACAGAACATCGGGCTATGTATTGTGTTGAACTTAAATCTAAACCCTCGTCACGACTCATAAAACATGCCAAAACCAGGGTCGACTTATGTACCTCTGATCCACGTTGTCCTGTATGTGACATCAGGCAGCTTTCCGCTGTGGGGGTACAGGTCACTAGAACCAGTGAAGTAAGGTGTTGGCAGCGCCAGCAAATTCATCATTTCTTTCTGATTAGTGATGGCCTGAAAGAAGGACAGACAGGCAGAGGAGGGAGGCAGGGCAACATGGCATCAGGGTTTAATGACAAATTATGAGGAAAAATTGACAAGCCACCCACTCACCTCAAAAACGAGGCCGAGAGCTTTATATCTGTTAGTAGAGAAAATCAGAGCAGGAAAACAGCTGTAATTTTCTGACCTGTGGAAGTCAAAAAAAGAACAGTACACGTATAATAAAGGCAAAAATTGATGTCATGATTCTTTTTATTTTCTTAATGACAACAGATCAACATAAACACTACTCAAAATTCGTTAGGGATATTGTCATATGGGTGCATAAATGCATGTGCATGGATCTGTAACAAAAGTCAAATAAAACGTGTCGCCTTATTTTTGGGGACCAAAAGTATTCCCAAAACACAAATAACAGAATAAAAGCAATCCAGTGAAACACTAAAATATTCCAATATCAAAATATCCCTGACTAATTTTAAGTAGTGTGCTTACATGTATGTAAAACACAAATATAAGTACTCATTATGCAAAATGGACGATTTCAGAACTAGTTATATCCCTAGATTATAATTAGTCATGCATTAATGTGTAAATTACTCATAAGATTAGCTTATAAAGGCAGGTAAATGTTTAATTACTACTACTAATAATAATAATAATAATATTTCCCTCTGAATTTTACTGGAGTAGAAGTATAATGTCACAGAAAATGGAAATACTCAAGTCAAATACAAGTATTCCGATAATAAATAGTAACGTTATTTAAGATGTGTAACGTTATCACAACAGCAACTTTAGCTTGGTTAGCTAGTTAGTTAGCTTAGCTATGTTTTCCGAGTAAGCTAGCAAAGTTACAACGCTGTTTGGCTAACTTATTTTCCATCACCTTGGACTTGTACAATAATCTGCTGAAACTAAAGCTTAAACAACGCAAATTGAGCAGATAACACTTGAATAACCCGACTGTGCTAGTTAGCCTCAAACTTACATAATGACAACGTTTTGTTGTGGTGAAGACGGCGTCGATCAGGAACTGTTGTGTCCAGCAGGGACACAGCCAAAGATCGTTAACTGAGGATGAATCAGTTGGTCGTCCACCCTAATTGATAGCATTAATAGCAAAATTGTGAAGAAAACTATATTTGAAGCATCTAGGAAAAGCAGTTAATTGATGCATTGACTTGTTTGTTAAATCTTCCATTAATCATCTTTTGTTGTTCATTATCATACTAAGACATCTATGCAGGAGATGCATTGTGGGGAAGCCTTTGAGGACTTGGGGGTTGGCAGATGAATTAAAGGGTCACATCGCATGAAAACATACTTTCTCATATATCCCATTTGACATGACAATGGTTTTGATTTTATGTGACTGGATACATTACACCAACACTATTAGCATGGCTATCAACCAATGGGAGAACAGGACAGAATGTTATTGTTTGAAATTGAGAACAGGAGCTCTGATCTGGATTCTAAAGTTGGCAACTCTTTGATGGAGTGTGACCATTCCTTCCATTCCTTTGATCTCTGCTATAAGACACACATCACAGCAGTAGAGGTGTTGCACAGTAGAGTAGTAGAGGTGAAGTGTTGCAGTCAGTTCAGGAATATACAAAGCCAGGTTTTATCCCAGCTATATCGAAGCAAGATTTTCAGTAGTGGTAGTGATTTCAAGTGTGGTAATTTCTTCAAGATAAGAAGATGAACAGAGAAGCACAACTTCAACCCATGCCGCCCGCGATGCCTCCGAGGAAGGAGAGGAGAATTAGGACAATCAAAACCTGCCAACAATCAAAGCAGCAGGTGGAAAGACCATCGACGAACGATGCAAAAATTCTTCAAGATAAGATGAACAGAGAAGCACAACTTCAACCCATGCCGCCCGCGATGCCTCCGAGGAAGGAGAGGAGAATTAGGACAATCAAAACCTGCCAACAATCAAAGCAGCAGGTGGAAAGACCATCGACAAACGATGCAAAAATGCAGTCCCTTATTGAGATAGTCGATGAAAAATTTGCCTTCACACTGCAGGACACAGTCAACCAGTGCACTTCTGACCTCATAGCAGAGAGAGCAAAAATCGATGAACTCCAGAGTAAATTGAATGATGCTTTAAACCAGCAGCAGAAGGAAGCAGAGGACTTTGAGTTTGCAAAACAGCAAATGGTGTCTGAAATCAGTCGCCTGCAAAATGAACTTGAGGCTTCCGAAAACAAGAGGCAGCTTTGTGAACAACAGCTTCAGGAAGATGCAGAGACTCGCAGCAGACTTGAAGAGGCCCTTGAGAAGAAGGCTGCTGATTACTGCAGAGTACATAATTTGGTACTAAGGTACAAAGAAAGGAACGCAACTCAAAAAGCTTCATTGAAGGATATGGAGACAGAAAATGAGAGACTTGAAGAGATGGCAAAGAAAAATGAGAGCAGATTTGAGGAGGCCATTAAGGAGGAACGAGCAAAAGTGGCCGATCTATTGAAGTCACAAAAGGAGCTCCGGCTGACAAATGAGAGGCTGGAAGTCACAATCACTGAAATGACAGCTGAACATATAAAGCACAAGAAGGTGATTGAGAAGCTTCAGAGGGATCTGGAGGGGTCTTCCAGCAATTTCCCCTCCCTTCAGCAGACAGTCGACCAGTGTGCTTCTGACCTCAGAGATGAGAGAACAAAAAACTATGACCTCCAGAGGGACTATGAGGCTGCTGTCTACCAGCAACAGAAGGAAGCAGAAACTTGCAGCGGACTTGAACTGCAGCGGACTTGAACTGGAGTTCACCCAACCTTCCATGTATCCAGGGTTAAGCCAGTCCACAACAATCCCTTGGTCCCTCCGGCCAAGCCACCTCCCCCTCCACATATCGTCGATGGTGATTTCCTGATTCGCTCTCGTTGGCGAGGTAGAGGTCTTCAGTACCTTGTGGACTGGGAGGGTTACGGTCCAGAGGAAAGGTCCTGGGTTCCCGCTTGCCATATTGTAGACCCCACCCTCGTGACCAGCTTTCATCAGCAACACCCCGACCAGCCAGCCAAGGAGTCAGCTCGTCCAGGGACCCGCATCTTGCCACAATAAAATGCATTTCTAAGTAACATGAACTTAATAATTAGGTTGATCTCTGCAAGACTTAAGTTGAGCCCTGTCCTAAGGACATTTTAGAACAGAAATTCAGACAATAATATTCAAATTAATTAGAACCATTTATTAAAATTAACAGTAGCACTAAATCCTTAAAAGTGCAAACAGCAGCATTTGTAGGCTACATTCTCCTAAGACACAAAACAACATGCACTCAGAAGCTTTATGAGGAGGAACAGTGTTATAAAATTAAGTAAAACCCTGTGCATGAATCACCATCCTTTGACCTGTACACATGAAAATGATCCAAAACAAAAGACAGATGGCTGTACATTCAAGGCACTGATTTCAACATCAAATGAGCAAAGCTTCTTTCAATCAACTTTGGCAGTACTCAGATCATCATCTCTTCTCTCATCAATATCAGACTGCTCACACTCCTGACTAACTCCAGCAAAAATATAGGCATAGCTTCTGGAATGCCTTAAAGGTATATTTCAACTGCTTGGGATAGCTAAGGTTAAGAGCATAGATTACTCCCATCAGCAAAGCACAGGATCTGGCGACATCAATCCCCTGCAGGATCTTGGTTCCCTCGACTATGATGGTTGCCAGGCCATCACCGATGATGGCAATCTTCATCACCTGCATCGCAAGGTCTGCGTCGAGCTCCTCCACATCCTTGCAGAAGAAATTAAAAGGTGTTAGGATGTATAAAATACATGTCTCAAGCTCTTCAGGGTGATGTGCATAAGGGAATGCAGGGTGACCATGTACTTCAACGCCTAGCCCACAGGAGGCTGGTGCACGGGATTGAAACGGCCATATCTCCACGTGGGAAGGCTACAGAGACATGCAGTTCAAACAAAATTAAAAATGAAAAGTGTACTCAATTGCTTACCCGGTACTGTTTGAAAAGGTCCTCCTCCTTCTCTCCAAGATAGACTATGAGGCAGCGAATGGCAATTTCTCTCCACCTTTCAACTGTGTTGTCATGGAAAAAATAGGTGTTCAATAAAAATCAGATTCAAGTGTAACCCAAATCACGTTAGTTTGGGACCGAGCCGAAAGGCAAGACGGCGAGGACTCCAGCCCTTGCCTGGCGGCAAGGACCATATTGTTATTGTATTGTTTCTTTTTATTATTATTCTACCGCCTCTTTGAGCCTCAATTTGACCCCCTAAACCTGCTCAAAAACGCACCAAATTTGGAAGGCACATCAGATCTTGCGAAAAATTTGAGAAAATGGAAAAACAAACATCATCATACTCTCTAGTGCCACCTAGAAACACTAAAACTGCCACTACACCTGATAGGAATGTCGTAGAAAGATCAAACCAAAACTCAATTGTTTCTCTTATCAAGACCTACAAATCACATGCTGACATCCCTGACCTAAATCCAACAGGAAGTGCACAACTTGCCCTTAATTGTAGGATTATTACAGATTTTTGTCCACCGATAGGAATGTCGTAGAAAGATCAAACCAAAACTCAATTGTTTGTCTTATCAAGACCTACAATACATGCGCTGACACCACTGACGTAAATCCAACATGAAGTGCACGATTTGCCTTTAAATGTATGATTTTCAATGATTTTTCAGGCTTCAGGCTTTCAAAAGATATCCATTATTCTTGCATACTTTTAGCTACAGACTCAATTCAAATATCAAAATGTAGCAACAAGTCTCATCTATAGATGTATGTAATTTGGTCGGGCTATGATTTATACTTTTTGATCTGCGCACCTACATGTGCACCCTATTCCTCTCCCATTCAATCCTGAATCTGCCTGCAATTGTGCAAATTCTGCAAATATACAATTGACCTTGTTCAGAGCAGCCATTTTGACAATTGACATGAAACAGTGAGGCAGAAACATATATTTAAAATAAAGGTCTATTCATAATAAAGTTAATCATTATATCTCAAGAAGCATGTCCTTAAAGGGGAACTCCGTTTTTTTGACACCTGGACTTTATTTATAGGTGTAATTATGCTCATATACTCACACAGACAATTGTAGTGCAGCTTGGAGTCCTTCGGACGTTATTTAGATCCAACCGATCATGACCGCAGCACACGGGGGCCACGGCAATGGAGCTTCTACATAGGAATTATCTGCCGCAAAACTCGCTCATTTCACCTACATTTTGTCATGAATGGCAACTGTTATCATCATGTCAGCTCAGCTACCTTGTTGTCGTCAACCCTGTTTCTCCTTTATTTCTCCTGCGTAATAGCTTCAGTCTGTGGTCTGTATTCTACACAAGCCGTTACTATAAAGTACAGAAATCCAAATTCGCCAAGTTATTTACTTATAGAGCAAACGAATTCATGGAAAATAAATAATGTCCGAAGGACTCCAAGCTACACTACAATTGTCTGTGTGAGTATATGAGCATAATTACACCTATAAATAAGTTCTAGGTGTCAAAAAAACGGAGTTCCCCTTTAATTCGCCTTATCTTCAGGCCTGCAGCTCCTCCTTTTGTTGAGGGTGCGTTGCTCGGAACGAATGTGTCATACAAACCACCTGGCTGAATAAGTTACCCAAAGTTAGTGTCTACTTGATGAGATCCAACCATACACTTGTATGGGAAGATCAGTGTGATTGTGAAGTTTGTGTGAATGATAAGCCCTTTGGAAGTTTAAGTACATCTGTCCCAGTGAGTTAATTGAAAACAGGAGGAACAAAACTGGGAAATTAAAAATTCTAGCTGACCGTCTTACAGGCCCTGCTGAAATAAGGGCAGACAAATGGGGAAATAATGTGGTTGAGGATGTTCAACTTTGGCACTATGTCACCCATGGGGTGTTTTCAGTGAAAGGCAAATTACAGAATGTTAAAATGGTGTAGAGTATGTTAGAAGAAACGGTAAAAGGAATGTAGGAAAAGATAGACTGATGATTTTTTTTGCAAAATCAGAAGCAGGATTGAAATAATGGGAAAAGAAAGTTTGAGTAAGAGGAAGAAGGAGAACAAGAATGTAGGGCCAGAATTAGGAATGGGCCTCCTCCATATACTGTCTCCACACCTACAGCACTTCCTTCAACGAGACCTTCTCTACATGAGGTCAAGAACCCCAGGAAGACTCTGCAAGGGAGGGGGGAGGGGCACCAATACACCCTGACCTGTCAGCCCTCTCCCTATCTCCTAAAGAGACACAAATTAACCCTTCTTCTCCAAAAAATACTTTTTCTCCAATAGCAGCTTCTGTTGACTACTGGTTGCGGAGTCAAGATCATAGAGGGGATGATGTTCCCTATGTCAGCCGAACAAATTCAAGGAGGTTGCAGGAACTACCTGGCACCCAAAAGACTGGAGATGGGTGGATCACAGAGTCCTGGACAAAGATGGCAGTCTCAACAGAACAGCAAGAGGAGAAGGAGACTGGGTTCACATCCAACACATCAAGGAGAGTGCAACAGAACTGACAAAAAGGCCGATGCTGCAGATTGGAAGGCTATGGCCATACATCATATAATGGTGCTACCCCTGAGCTTAATCAGCAAGAGGGACGAGATCCAGAAGAATCCTGGCAACATGCACCACCTAAAGTGTCTGTTCATTCTCCAGGATTCCCCGTGACAAAGGCAAAGGAGACAGTGGAGGAAGTTCAGAGCACTGAGCAGCACGTAGAGAAGAACATTTAGACACAAATAATGATGACACACACACACACACACACACACACACACACACACAGACAGAGAGACAGAGAGAAACACTGATTGACTGCTAAAGACAAAGCATTGCTTCTAAGTATCTGATAGCTTGAGGGCTCTAAGCAAGTTTTGAATTTTTGGGAATGTAAAAGATGATAATTATTATTATGATGATTATTGTCCAGTCGAAATCAACTTTTAGACTAGATAAAAGACAATATCCACTCTGCCCTTAAGCTTTTAAAGTCATTGCTCTTGTCATCATAATTCAAGGTGCCATTGTTGAATCCCTAATTTCACCATGTAACTCCCCCATCTTGCCTGTAAAGAAACCAAATGGGGGGTGGAGACCAGTAAAACACGTTAGGTGTGAAGTTGTTGAGCATCCAGCAGATGGAGAACACTAATGTCAAAATTTCTATCAGACTGTGGGGGTTCAGTTATTGGTTTAACAAATGCAGATTTTAGCATTCCTGTTCATCCTGACTCACAGTTCTGGGTTGCTTTCTCTTTCAATGGTAAGCTTTATTCTTGGATGAAGATGCCATAGGGTTTCTTCACCAGTCCAACTCTGTTTGCTATGGAGCTGAGAACTTGTTGCATTAGCAGCCATTGTGTGGTAGTGCTCTTGTTCAGTATATTGATAATTTGTATATGTGCTTTACGATACAGGGACATTGTCAAGAACTGAGACAGTGTCTCCATTTTGTTTTCTGGCAGAAAACGGTCCTGAAGTTTTAGAAGGACAAGTCGCAACTTATTTCACAAAATTTAATGCGCTATTATACTCCGGAGGGATGAAAATGGGTCCTTACCACATCCAGACAATCTTGGATGTTTCAAAACTGCGAACGAGAAAAACAAACGATTGCCTTATTGGATTTAGCAGGCTATTGTTGTCCATGGATTCTTCATTTTGTGGAGATCTCCCAACCCTAGTATGACATCATACATGGATGAAAACATTTGACCAAGACTGACTTGACTGACTTTTGAGGCAGAGACAGCCTCTACTGACTTAAATCAAGCTTGATGCCATTTTTTGTTTTTGTTTTAGGCCTATCAAACCCTAAAAATTGCGTTAGGAACACAAAATTGAAAAAAGAAAAAACTACTACTCTTTCTGAATGTGGTGGTTTATGTCAAACTTAGCCCATGGTGGCAAACAGGGCCTAATATGTCATTAATCAGAATAATTTTACACTACAGAGAGAGCTATGGTAAGATTGTGTAAGAGCTATAGTAGTTACTACCAAAGAAGATATGGCCACAGCTGATCACTATCTGTCCTCTACCTGTTAATGTTCTGCATGCTGTCTGCTCTTTTAACACTGAGAAAAACTACTCACCTAATCAAAGCATGAGTATTGCACTAACAAATGTGCTACTAACAATGTCTCATGTTACCCTAAAACATTCTACTGGCCTTAACTCATCAACTTTGCTCCCTACAGCTCATGATGGAGAACCACATCCATGTCTGTGTCAAAACCACAGGATGCATTATTTGATACACCCCTTATTAACCCTAACTTTGTCTTCTTTGTAGATGGTTCTGCTATGAGAAATCCAACCGATGGATCCCCTTGTGTCCCATATGCAATATGTACTGAGAATGCCATAGTTGAAAATGCTAAACTTCCTAATAACCAGTCTGCTCAGGCAGCTGAATATTTTGCAATAACACATGTTTTTCATTCTAGGAACAGGACAGAACATCACAGTTCACACTGACTCTCAATATGCATTTAATGTGTGTCATAACTTCTACTCTTTATGGGAGAATCAAGGTTTCCTTACTTCTACAGCGAACTTGAGACCTCTTGTCTGCATTACTTCTACCTGTCTCTGTAGTGGTATGCAAATGTCAAGCTCATACAGGTTCTGTTGTCTCAGTGTCAAAGGCAGCTGCTCTGTCACCTGCCTCCCCCACTCTACAGATGCCTTTGTCTGTCCAACACCCTTAATGATGTCTCTTTGTTTCAAACAGGAGCTGATGTTTTTAAAAAAACAAAAAACTCATCTAGCCTCATGAAGGCTGCATGAAGGCACAGTACTGCAAAAAGTAATTCCCTTTTTGGCAAATTTGACCCATGGTCTTGATCATGGGTCAAATTTGGACCCAAGTGGAATCGGCTAACCAGACCCTGAAAACAAAACTAAAAAAATTAGTGGCAGAAACAAATTTATTAAGAGTTGAGGTTTTACCTCTTGCATTAATGTTTTTTGAGAGACTGCCCACATAAGATAACTCGATTGTCTCCTTATGAAATACTCATTCCATCCTATGAGAATGATTAATAGCCCGTTTCCTCAAAACAGGTTAACCCTGACAGGAATGGATGATGACATGTTAAGATATTGTTGTGAGCTTAACTATGTCTTGAAGCTTCTCTTCCCTGAGGTAAAAGCTGCCCCATCTGAGCCTGACTCCACATCTAGCCGGTAGACCTGTGAATGACTCCAACTGTGTCTGGATAGCTGAGGGAGAGGTGTGAATCCAGATCCAACAATCCCAGTGCAACCTTTTCTCCAGTGATTATTCTTCTGAGAAGAAGACAACCTAACCTGTGAGGAAGTGATGAGGACTTCTGGTGGACAGGACCATACCTAGTGATGCTGACAACACCCACTGCCGTCCGGATAGCTGAGAGGGACACGTGGATACATGCATCCCAGTGCAAGTCTTTTCCGAGCCATGCTGCTGACGGGCGGACCGCGACCTAGCTTTCGGAATGCTGAGAAGGGATACTGTCGCAGGATCAGAAGATCCCAAAAGGACATGAAATTGAACCTGTCACAACAGAGCAGCTGATCAGGAAAAAGAGAGAATTGTTTGAACAAAATGATTGGAAACCCTGGGGGTTCGATGCTGGTGAACTAATTGATAATTATAATGAGAAAAATAGTTGGTAAGATGCATTTGGTCCTTCTGAATTAGCAGATTTTAGTTTCAATAAATGGCTAAATAATCACCTTGGCCCCTGGGGTACTCTCATCATTCATGTTTTAATTCCTGTTGTGATCGTGTTTGGTATTGGTTTATGATTTTTGTGCATGTGCGCTCATGTGCATGCGAGCCCTCATAGATGGATAAGTGGGGTAGTTGGAGAAAAGACATTACATGTTATAATACCACTTGAGTCAACCAACGATAATAAGTGTTCATTCCATGATGGAATGGGCCCCAGGAAACCCATATGATGACTTTTTGTTTTTGTTTTTCCTATTTACTCTAACGAAGAATCAAGTCAGTGATTTTTGTTGTTTTGTTAATGATTTTGTTTTATTTTATTTTGAATTTAATTCCCAGAAATGTTGTGTTGACACTTTGTGTCAAAAGGGAGGAATGTGAGAAATTAAATAGTTATCCATTCAGTAAGAAATATACTGTAAAGACCATATCAGGATGTCATTTGCTGTAAGTGTCATAAAGTCAGACGAGAGACAATTGCCTCTGCCTGAGGTGTTACAGGAAGATAGATGGTATATGACATTTACATTCTAATGAAGCATCAAAGGCTCACTGTCCTGGGAAAGATACAATCAACCAAACATCAAGGGGTCATTGTTGTGGGAAGAATTGTTGTAAACCCCCACTCTGTTTGTATTTAAGTCAGAAACATTTGGAAGACTGGAGAGAAGACTTCAGGTCTTCTCTCCATGCAGCATGTATTAAAGAGATCTGATTCATCACGCTGAGTCTACAATTCTTCTGAGATTTAGCAACTCTCAACCTCACAAAGGAGAATTTCCACTACACTTCCAGATCAGAGCTCCAGCTCTCAATTTCAAACAATAACATTCTGTCCTGTTCTCCCATTGGTTGATAGCCATGCTAATAGTGTTGGTGTAATGTATCCAGTCACATAAAATCAAAACCATTGTCATGTCAAATGGGATATATGAGAAAGTATGTTTTCATGCGATGTGACCCTTTAATTCATCTGCCAACTCCCAAGTCCTCAAAGGCTTCCCCACAATGCATCTCCTGCATAGATGTCTTAGTATTATAATGAACAACAAAAGATGATTAATGGAAGATTTAACAAACAAGTCAATGCATCAATTAACTGCTTTTCCTAGATGCTTCAAATATAATTTTCTTCGCAATTTTGCTATTAATGCTATCAATTAGGGTGAATGACCAACTGATTCATCCTCAGTTAACGATCTTTGGCTGTGTCTCTGCTGGACACAACAGTTCCTGATCGACGCCGTCTTCACCACAACAAAACGTTGTCATTATGTAAGTTTGAGGCTAACTAGCACAGTCGGGTTATTCAAGTTTTATCTGCTCAATTTGCGTTGTTAAGCTTTAGTTTCAGCAGATTATTGTACAAGTCCAAGGTGATGGAAAATAATAAGTTAGCCAAACAGCGTTGTAACTTTGCTAGCTTACTTGGAAAACATAGCTATGCTAACTAACTAGCTAACCAAGCTAAAGTTGCTGTTGTGATAACGTTACACATCTTAAGTAACGTTACTATTTATTATCGGAATACTTGTACTTGACTTGATTATTGCCATTTTCTGCGACATTATACTTCTACTCCAGTAAAATTCAGAGGGAAATATTGCAGTTTTTACTCCAATGCATTCATGTAATGCCTTTTATAAACAAATAATTGCTCATTATGATTAGACTTTATTGATCCTGGGGGGAAATACACAAGCCACACTATGTGAAGTTATTAAACATTTACCTGCCTTTATAAGCTAATCTTATGAGTAATTTACACATTAATGCATGACTAATTATTGTCATCATGCATTGTGCATTGCAGAGTATCCAGAGGACCAGAGTAGAGAGCCTATGAGACCCTTGGAGAGGCAGATGTCTGAAAACTGCCACCATAACCCCTGTACCCAAAACCTCAGCCATCACAAGCCTGAATGATTACCCTCACGTCGGTGATTATGAAAATGCTTCGACAGACTACTGCCCCACATTAAGGCATGCATCCCTCCTGACCTCGACCAACACCAATTTGCATACAGGACCAATAGATCCACTACACAGAAAACTGACTGACGAACTACAAATGCTGGGTCTGGGAGACCTTCTCTGCAGGTGGATTAAGGACTTCCTCACCAACAGAACCCAGTGCATCAGCATCAGCCACCACACCTCCTCCAGCATCACTCAGCATGCACCTGCCTCCCCCAGGGCTGCGTCCTTAGTCCAGCAGGACACCTCGCACCCCGGACACTCCCTGTTCCCCATCCTCCCCTCAGGCAATAACTATGTGCAATAACTGCTGTGTTTTTATCGTTTTTTTAGTCATTTATTACTGAGTAATATATCTATCTATCTATGTGGAAGGAGTGTCGCTCACCTCAGGAGTGAAGGAGTCTCAACACTGATTCAGTTTTGTATTTAAACACTGTCTTTTAATTAGAAGAGATGGTTAATCTTTGTACAGTACCCATATGAAACATGTAGTAGCTCATACTGGTCCCAGAAAATGAAGTCATTATAAATCACTGTGGTACTGTATTTGTTGTTTGTATTCATCCATGAAGGTATACACATGGTCTAATTATGTCAGCATTGGCTATCGGCTCAGTCTCCGTCTCAAACACGGTGTGTTTACTTTGAAAATCCCGGTGATTATCTCTCTCAGTTGTGGGAAAGTGGTGGAAATATCACTGTATAACAGTTATGAATATCTAAATTATTTAGGCTATTTGTTGTTTGGTTGTATTTATTTCATTTCGCTCTCCTTAAACTGACAGCTGCGGCCACCACGCTTCAAAACGCCCAACTTTTACTGTGAAGGCTGTTTCCGGCACTCGACTTCCTTTTTCAGTGTTCATTGTACAAGTTGGATAAAGGAACAAGCTGCCTTACACGTCTTACGACAATGAAATAGGTAATACCCCCCAAAATGGGATTTTTCATTATACAACGTAAACAATGCAGATTCATTATAGTTAATGCACGGACCTTCAACTGTAGGGTAACGAAAACCGGAGGCACACTGTTAATGACAGCATTGATTCTGAGGCAGCAGTGGTCCACAGTATGAGACCTTTATGGGTGATTTGGGCGTTTGTAGCTGTAATTGATTTAAAGTTCCTGCAGACGGTCAGCTCTCCCCCTGTATGGAGAAGCAACCCCACATCAAAAGACCTGAACTATCACTTTAACTATCCACTTTACACCTTGTTTAATCTCAAGAATAAGATCTACTCATCAAAGATTTTGTGACTTAAAAAAACCTTGACAGATTCGCGTCTGTGGTGGAAATGCAGAACAGATCTTGAATTTAGGCACACGTAGTATGTCCAGGTGCTAAGGGTGCTGTACCCAAAGCGTTTGGTGGAAATGTGGCTTTTGATAAACACAGCATAAGTTCAGATAATTTGTCAACATAAATGACAGAGACACTGAGTGGATTTAAGCATGTTTTATTACATCTCTATGTATTGCTTCAATGCTAGGCTGCTGTACAGAGGGGCCCAAAGAAATCCTTAACGTAATCAACTCCTACAATATTTCACTTTCTCATCCTCAGTGAGTTCAACTCCAGCAAATCAACCACTTCAACCAACTCAGATGAAAGCTATCCGAGCTCTGTAGAAGGGTCACCCAGGTCATTGAAGTCACTGAAAGAGCCTGAACAATCTTTGTTATACTGAATCTTCCCGGAACAAGTACCAGTTTAATCTGTTTGTGTTAGGAAAGCCTGAAGGCAGAGAAAAAAAACCTCTCAGTCACATCAGTTTTAACTCAAGCATGAATCATTTAAGTGCTGTGGTGCCTCGTTTGCAAAGCCCAGCTCACATAATGTATAAGACCTTAGGTTGGAGGTACTATAGACATGATATCTACATCTACTGAATATCTTCTCTCACAGCAGGACAAAGAGCTCTAGTGAAACGATATAAATCTCTGAGGTTAAACTGTGTCGTTTGCAAAAGCAGGACTCTTTTGTTAGATTTGCATCAGTATCAGTTGTCTTCAGGAGATTTTTCAGGTGAGTTTTGATGAATCCAGAACATTCTCTGGTCAGCTGACAGTGCAGGGCGGGGTGTGAATCCAACGGAGACTTTATTTGACCATGCTGGAAAAACAAAGACAAGAAGAACAGAGATTGTTAATTATTCTTTTATATCATATTAATTAGTTAATTTTAGTGTCATACAGTCCTCTGAGAGGACAGCAGGGACACTAGTCTTATCAAAACATTTCCATATCTTAACTTATCTCTTTGTTCAAGGATGAGACAAAACGTGGCCAAAGCTCTGTATAAATCTAGTTTGTGGAGCTTGAATTCCATTTTTTTTTCAATCACATTTCCTGATAGTATTTTGTATTCTCACAGGGGGTCGAGGACATTTTGACAACTGAGATTTCACAACCAAAATTCAAATTCAGTCAGAGCCACTACTCTTGTACATGTAAACATCCTGCTTTCAGATTTCTCAACAACATTTATGTACAACATGAATAACTATTTTAATGACACAAATGTAGTTGAGTAAATTGGCATTTTCACGTGTGCATGTAGTAAATATGAAGCTTCAGCTAGCAGCTGGTTAGCTTAGCTTCGCATGCAGTCTGGCAACAGGTTGCCAGGGAGCAGTTGCCAGGCAACCACCCAAGGTTCCCGAATCTTGCGTGTCCGAGAAATATTCAGCCGCACTTCAGCTTTTGATCAGAATGAATAAACCAGATAAAACATGTTGGGGACTGACCTTAAAATGCTAGTGGGTAGATTTTGTTAGCTTTGGCCACACTAGCTAGCTTTTTCCCCTATCTTTTCAGTCTCTATGCTAAGCTAAGCTAACCAGTTGCTGGCTGAAGCTTCATAATAATTAATTTCATCTAACTCTCGGCAGGCAAGTGAATAAACACACAGATGCACCCCAAAACTATTTCTTTAACTGTCGGTCATTATCTCTTCTGTCTGACACTCACACGCTGGTTTCTTTGTAGCGGTCCAGAGCCTTCTGAGCCACCACCTCAGAGAACTTGGGGTCGGTCCAGGGGATGTCGCCTGGCACGCTGACGTTCATCGGTGGAGAGTCAAAGAGCTGCACGGACACGGCGGTTTCTCCGGGCTGCTTCTCCTCCCCAGCTGGCTTCTCCTCAGTGTCATTGCAGATCACCTGCACGGTTTTTCAGAAAAAAAAGCTTCAACATGTAGTGGATAGTTACTGGCCATAAATCTCTCTACACTTGAGTTGATTTACAGCTTGAATTAATATCCAACTAGCAAGGTGGCTGTCAAAATAAAAGTAAGGCTAAAGGTTGCTTTAAAGGTGCAACATGTAAGAATTGATAATTGTCGTTAACCATAGCTGCTGTTAGCTAGTTAGCTCAGTTAGCCGTGCAGCTAGAGTGGTTTTACGAGAAAGGATGGGGCCAGGGTTAGCTGTTTAGCATGCAAACTTTAGTAGTTAACACTTGCAAACACTTGAAATAACCATTTTTTTTTCAGAAACATCATGTGTAATCCTAATCCTAACTAAAAATACACGAAAGATGCACGAATGTCATATTTTTTGGTTTTCTTTTCATACAGACCCCCTCAAAGAAAAACGCAGCGCTACAGTGAATGAAATATACGTACCGTCTGAACCTGGAAGATGTTGTCTTTGGTGTTGTTGGCCAGAGACGACACCCAGCCGAACTGGCTGTTGAGCATGTCCAGGAGCGAGGAGGTGTTGACCATCTTCTCCTCGAACCTCCTCAGGAGGTTGTTGTACAGCTGTGTGAAACGCTCGGCCATGGCCAAGGCCTCCTCCAGCTCCTCCTTCAGAGGGCCCTCCAGGGGTCTCCTCCCGGAGCAGTCTGGAAAGAAAACAGATAAACAACATCCTCATGGAGCTCGGGTAAGGTCAGAAGCATCTTCTTATCATCCTTTATCGATTTCATTCTTTCATTCATCTCTATTTTTGCATTAATTTTCCTCTTTCTTTATCTGTGATCTTTCCAGTTTTATGGCTTTTATTCCTTTTGCTTTTTGCGTTTTTACATTTTCTGTTCTGCCAACTCACCTTCGACTCGGCTTCCTTGTGTTTGGCTCTTGTTGTTGAGTATTTATTCTGTAATATCGTCTTCCTGAGCTTCCTGCTGTTTGCTTGCTTCTCAAAGCACTTTGTAAACTGGTTTTAAAGGTGCTTTATAAATCAAGTTCATTATCATTATTATCATTCTGTTCTTTACGTCGTTGATGATGATGAATTTGTGAAGCATAACACTTCCAGCTGATAGGGCAGGTGTCGTATGAGTGTGTGTTGGTGTAAAATTGTATTGATGGGCCTGAGTATAAAGGGATTCTGGCAGCATTTTGCAATGTCAGGGAAAAAGACAACCATCTCCGTTTCAGATGAGGACGCACAAAGAGGAGGCACGAAGTGTTTCAGCTGCATAATATTATCTGAAATCTAAAGATAGATTTCAGGCTGTGGTGTTTATATAAACAGGCTGAGGCTGAAGTGATCCTCTGAATGTGAAATCGATGCGATACATTTCCCGTTCATGTCAGAGGGACAAAAGCATCAACACAAAGGGATGGATAATTAAATGACACTCTCTCTGCATCCGCTGGCCTTCATTTGAGCCTCTTCCTGTTTCCAGCGTTCACATAAATCATAATTGTTTTGCTCTAATTAAAACATTTCGGGATCATCACCCTGCAGCTCCGGCTGGTTTCCCGCTCAATGACAGGACACAGCCAGACCTCCCTCGACATTTTGAGCAGTTATTATTAGTTGTGATTGTCATGATTTATTTATTTATCAATGTTGTTATTAATATTTTATTTTTATTTACTATATTTTTCTCTCAGTAAAACTCATTGTGGTTTTTTTTCTGCTTTTCTAACTATATCATCCCCCTCATCTCCATTATTATACCTTTTTATGACTCATTCTGTTCGTCTCAACGTAAAATAAAAATGAAAACACTTCATCTTACCGATGTGTTGGATCTCTTTGCATTTCTGACACTCTTCGCGGAACCTGAGGCAACCGGCTGAGTTGCGGCGGATCTCTCTGCAGGTCATCCTGCCGTTGCCAAAAGGTTTGGTGATGACCACGTCCTCATTCACGCTGCCGTCTGCGACCACACAGAAACATAAAGTTATACTTTTTTTTTTAAACCAAAGCGATTCTGAAGGTCCAAAAAGATTTGGTTTCAGAGACTTTGTTTCCTGCATTCTGGCGACTTTTAGAGAAAGAAAATAATAAAATAAGTAAACTGCAACAGCATTTTTATATTACACTATTCGTCCATTTTTTGCCCCTTGAAGAGTCTGTGCACACCACTGCCCTGTGTTGTCAGCCTCTCGATAAGGATTAATGGAGGTGCAACCTCCTTTCTGTAAGGAACAGGAATTCTTCTATCCAGGAAGTCAGAAATTTGCTAGAGTATTTCCTTTTCCTTCTGCATTTCTTTGTCCGACTGTCCGTCACTGAGGAGGGAAAGACGCTGCAGTACAGTGGACCACATTCTGTACAGAGCCAGAAACAGGTTACGATAACTAAAAAGGGAGAAAGGTTTATTCTATGTGTGGTTGGAAACTAACTAAAAACCTTCTGAAGCAAACACTCACAAACAAAAATAAACTCAAATCTTAAATCTAGAATCCAGTTTTCAATTTGATTGCCCTTACATGATGACAAATGTGCAAGGGCATCTATAGTCATGGTTTAAGTCGAACACGTGATAAAACGTACCCTCATTAGGAGGTGTGTCTGAGTCCATGTCCATCATGGAGCCCATGGAGCTGAAGAAGTTCCTGCTCATGCCCGACATCGGGGAGAATAAATTCTGGAAGCCGTGGAAAGGATCGCGGAACAGAGAGCGAATGCTTCGGGTCCGGCGAGCGTACGGTCCCAGGAAATTAGGAAGATAGAAGACTGGAGGGTTGTAGTGCACATGATCCGCCACCTGAGAAACATCCGGAGCACAGATTATGTCGGATTTCTCGTTGTATTCACTTATTGTAAAAGTCCTCTAGAGAACGCAGTCATTTCTTCACATCTACGGTCCACAGTACCTTCATGCTGTCTGTGAATATGCTGTCCACGCCGTCGGCCATCTCGGTGTATTTTTCCTCCAGGTTCCTGAACTCTTTGCTCTGTCGTTGTCCCTCCTGCTCCAGGACGTCGATCTTCTCCCCGTTGATCCAGATGGAGAACGGAGACGATCTGTTCAGCACATCTTCCAGCTGCGGGTAAAAAAAGGGAGAACTTTTGATTTCAAATCAAACATTAAACATTGCGTTGAAGAGTAGCTGTCATAAAATGTTCGTGTTGCTGACAGTAAGTCGAGGGCTGATAACGATCCTTTCTGGACCAACGTTGTCAGAATATTTGTGACTTTATGTGTCATTAAATTTGACATTTTACATTCAACTGAAATTATGAAGTATTCTGCATTAATTTCATGAGAAGGCTTTAATTAAAGATTATACTCAAAATCCTTCATAAAACAGGACATTCACCAGTTAATATCTGTATTATAATCAGCCCCATATGTATAATTAAGTATGATTATAGGTGTGTGTACACGTGATGGTCTGACCTGACGTCCCACCAGTCCAGATCCACTGCTGCAGGTTCGGGAGTAGTATTTAACACAGGTGTTCTTCAGACACGGCTTACACTCCTCCCACAGAGCCTTCATCGTCTCATTACAGACCTCCTCCTCCTGCTCCAGCTTGGTCTCCATCTCCTGGGCCGCACGCATCGCGTCCTGCAGTGAAACAAAGAGGTGAGCTTTTATTTTGGTGGGATCCTGAGAACTGAGGCATCGTTAGTAATGTTTCCTTAAGGACCAAATGTAGGTTATTAATCATTTTAAGATCATTAAGTCAAAATATCTTAACATCTACTATAGCTAAGAAAAAGGCCTTATTAATCCATTTATCATAAGGAAATTATAGAACCACCGTCTCATTGTGGCATCAGTGCTGATATCGGACACAAACAGTGCTACCAGGCACCTCTTTCTGTTCCTTGGTCTTCTCCAGGTCATCCAGAAGCTTCTGGTGGTCCTCTGAAGATTTCTGCATCACGGTCTTCATCTCCTTCACTCCGTTAACGGCATTTTCAATCTGTTGATCCAGATATTTCTCTCCCTGCAGGGAGAGCTCTGTAGAAACAGACACAGCACATATTCACTGCAAGTGTGGACGCCTGTATTTCTGACCACTGTGAACCAGCTGATGACTTCTGTCACTATAAACTAAATAATAAAACATATACAAGGGAAATTGTAATGGTTTGTGTTTGTTTGTTTATATGTAGTATTATTTATGGCCAACAAATTCACAATATTATTGCAATATTTATAGAAATGTTGAAATTCTACTGGTGAAATTCATCTTTAACATTGTTTACTGTGTGTTTTGTGTATTTCTGGCAAAGAAATTACCCTCAAAACAGTGCAGGCAGGTGGAGAGAGAGTCTGTAAGTGAGCTGTTTTTAAAATACCAGTTTACCAAAAAGACAAACTATTTTCTTAATTAATGATCAATTGAGATATCAGCCAATGAGACAGTGTAACTTTAGCTGTATTTGTCCAGACTTGTAGGTTTTTGTCCCGGAGATTTCTGTAATTATATATATAAATTAAATTTAGACATTCACAGCATCAAAGTAAAATAGGTTTTAAAGTTTTAACGGCCACTTTTGTTTTTGAAGAAACAATGTGGTTCCTCTGGATGGTCCACAGACTTCACTTTGTACAGTTTCTTTTAATTTCATACACTAAATGATGAATCGATTGATCATGAATATAATCAGCAGATTCATCAATAATAAAATGTGGCTGCAGTGAAACTCACGGTACAGGTCGTCTTTTGTTGGAAGCACGACACCGTTGACTGTGGCCAGAAGAAGAGCCACCACCGCCAGAATCTTGGACCCCTTCTTCTTCTTCATCATCATCATCATCATTAACATCCTCTCTGCCTCTCACGGGGCCAGCGGGCAATGATGAGACAAAAAACCTGTGGACAGAAAACATCACACATGAAAAGTCCTCCTGACTGTGTTGTAATGTTGTTGTACTGCCTCTATGCGTCCACTAGAGGGCGACATACGCTGCAAAGAAACCAGAGACCTACGCAGTAACAAAACCACCATGCTTGCTCAGCAGTTTTACACCCTTAAAAATAACCGCACAGATCAATACTAATACATAATTCAAACCGTCGCCTGCTGATGGATCATTTTCCTCGTCTCCCCTTACGATCAATAACCGTCAGCAAGGTCGCAGCGCTGACCTCAGATCAGTGTTTCCTCTGACTCTGACCAGCTCTGCCTCTCAGAAGTATTGCATAAAGAGAACAGCGAGCTCTTTCTCTGCTAACACATTTTTTCTGTGCCGTGCGCTCGCTCAATGACAGCTTCAACAGAGAGGGACTGTAGCTCCTGATGCTTTTTCTTCACGCCGTGATAAAGACAGAGGAGAGAGTCATCACACATGTGGACCGTGCCGCCTTTCCTCCTCTGTTGATCATTTCTGCAGCCAGACATAACACTCCCCCGTCCTCCCAAACTATCTGTCGTTGAAAAGCAGAGTATAAACGTTATTTTGACGTGCAAAACAAAGCCTCTATTCCTCCGGTTTCATGCTTGCACCACATTTTGGTACCTGGCTGCAGGGATTTGTTCCCATTTAGCCTCAAGAGCATCAGTGAGGTCAGATGATGTTGGTTTATGAGGCCTGACTTGCAGAGTGTGTTCCAGTTCAGCCCAAAGTCATTGGATGGGGTTAAAGTCAGCGTTCTGTGCAGGACCGTGAAGGTCTTCTGGAAACTAAAGAGGACAGAGCCGTTGTCGTCATTGATCCGAGGTTCTGGGATGACGTGCCTGAAGAAATAAGGCGTCTGAGTCAGCGTCTCTTCTAAAAACATACTTTTACTGGAAAGCATGTCCTGATTTTATCTGGGCTGCATGTTTATATTGTCCTTTAATTGCCTTTTTTTTATTTGAATGTTTTTTTAATCAATAATTGAAGAATTTTACTCATTTTTACCTTTTACTTTGTTTTGATAAGTGCTCTATGAATAAAGTTTCTTCCTCTTTTTCTTCTTCTTCCCCATTTCTTTTTCTTCCTCTTTTTTGATCTTCATCTCCTTCTCCTTGCTCCTCTTCCTCTCTTTCCTATTCTTCTTCTTTCTCTTCTTATTCTCCATTCTCTCCTCTCCTTCGATTAAACTGATACGGACAACTTGTTAGTTAGCGAACATTATCTTTAATATAAAGTCATGTTTCTTGCCACCTGGTGCTAGAATGACTCTCTTTTGGCTCTGCTTTTGGTCTCCACCAACTCCTAAACAGGATGTATCTGGCTCTTTAGCTGCTAAATGCACCACTGTGTTCACCAGCTAATCTTTAATGCTGTCTGTCGTTTGATGCCAGGCAGTCAGTGTCACAATGGCGGCTCTCCTCTTTTCTTTGTATTAATTATTTAAGATGATCAAATGCACAATGGACCTTTCTGCACTTCACTGTCCGTTCTAACCATTATGAATGGAATTAAAAGTAAATACATAAGCTGTCCGCTCGTGTGACGGAGATAATTAAATGCAGCAGACCGTAGACTATAACAAAACAGCGGACATACGATGCAGCTGTCCACACAGACATCTTATTTGGCTAAATATCCGTCACCTCGACTCCTTGACTCCTCTCTCCTCGTGTCTCTTCCTGTAGGAAAGTAATCGAGGATGTGCAAACAGAGAAACGAGAAGAGGGGTGGGTTTGTCAGAGCAGAAAACAGCTGCCCGCTGCTGCTAGAATACCGATGAAAGCTCGGAGACTGAACCAAAACAGTGCACTTGCTACGTACTAGTGAACTTTAGTCATAGAGTTGAAGCTCAGTTAAGGCTAAATGGTTAGCAAAGAGTGGAGCTGACCTGTCTGATCTGTACGTCTCCAGCATGTCGTGAAAAAACAAAATAAATCTTATGTAACTTGTTTTTTCAGATTTGAAAGCGCTTGGTCATCCTCTGCTCGCCCACCATCCCCTGTTCCTATGGTAACAAGCAAAGTATGCACAGCATGTTGGTTTTGCTTCATATTTGGTTTAAAAGTGTCCAGTCAACATGAAAAATTCCTAACTTTGGGATTAATTTCTTCTTTTCTTCATGTTTTGGACACATTTTACAAAAAAAGGAATTCAGACAAGGTTGGTATCTTTGGTAAAGCACCTTTTACTCAGCACAGACAATCTAAAGAGGTTCTGGTGTCTGTTTTCATCAGATTAAATTGAATGTACTGATGGTGTAACCTCTCTTAATCTGTCTACTTCAGTAGAAAAACTGAACAAAATGTCCCCAACTGTTCCAGGCCCAGCAGGCACCTGGGAGTTAAAAAAAAAAAAAAAAAAATGTCCCACTTTCTCATTTCTCTATATGAGCTCACGTGTTTACGAGTTTAACATGAACAAGAGCAGCAAACTGCAGACGCCTACACAATGAGGTCATTATTCATCTGACAATAAAGCCCTCGCTCGCTTAATTACAGCACGCCAGTTACTGTGAGGTTTGTAAACAGGGACTGACCGCCTCCATTTTTTAACAAGAGCAAAACAGAGTGAGTAAGTCTTGACGTGCAGCGAGGGGAAAGAATGAGCAACACGTCGAGCCAGAGAGAGTTAAACAAATAAAAAGGAAAAGAAAAGTCATTTTGTGAGACTGTTTGCTGAACAGCAGCTGCAGGGATCCAAGTTACACAACTGAAAGAATGCAAACTGACCAGCCGTCCTCCGGTCCAGATGTTGCCTGTGAGGCCTTCCAGAAAGTTATTGTGTTGTTATCATTACATTTTATGCCATGTCATGATATTTTCTTACACTTTTCTTTTCAAGTCACTGTTTTGATCCCTTCCAACTTGACCTGACAGAAAATGAATGACCACTCGGGGCACTACATCACACACAGCTCCAACTATCAGTGATGTTGGTGACATTGGATCATATTTTATGGAGAAAATGTTGTCTGTTTTTTTCGCTCTGATGTCCTTCTGCTGCTCTGCCTCAACTTTCTGTGATTTACAGAGTTTCCTTGAAAGCAACCTGTAACTGCTGCGTAGCGTAGCTGTAAATTAGCTCTGCTGGCCTGGTCGACTCTGCTCAGAATCGGCCTTAACAGCTTCTTCGTATGTCGTGACGGAGGTGAAGAAACCGAGGAGCACTTTGATGGAAAACGGGAGAGAGAGAGAGAAGAGTTACAGAACTGAGGGATTTGTGCTCACGACAGCTGTGCTGCACTCGGACACGGGAGGGGGCGCCAAATCGCAAAAAATACAAACTGCTATGTAATGTTGCTTTAAAGACTCGTGACTTGACTTCACTTGAGACATGATGACTCAGATGACAGATGTGTTCATCTTATATTTTCACTTTTTTAATAAGACAGGTACTAATACTTTGTCTTTCCTCTTCACAAAGACCTGATACTGCAGTATTTTTTCGAGAAATAATGAAAAAACATGACCTGGGACTTGCTTTAGAGTTATTCCAAATGATTTGAATCGCATGTCTATTACACATACTGCACATAGAGTATATGATAAGTAATGTTTTATACTTTAACATGAATCTGAAACAATTTGTCAGTTAGTTGCTGAATTAATAAAAAGAAAATTAAGTGGTAACTTATCATTTCAGTCATTATTAAGCAAAAAAAGCCCAAACGTCACTGGTTCCAGCCTCCATTCTGTTTGTAAATGTGACCATTTCCTGTTTTCTTAGTGTTTTCTGATAATAAATTGAATATCTTTGGAAAAAGAAGCAATTAGAAGACATCCCCTTGGCATCAGGGTGACTGTGACGCACATTTTACACTGACACCTGACTTTTTATACAGCAAACAATTATAAAATGAATCATGATCTGCACAATTTAATGATATTGTCTGATCCACTGTAATATATGCCTGTATATAGCTTTGTAACTTTAATCTAAAAAGTTCTTTATCAGTTTCTATCTGTATCTGTGCTGCTGTAACATCCCATCCTGGGATCGGTAAAGTCTTATCCTATCATATGTTTATGAGCTGCCATGTCTCAAATATCTGTACTAACATTTGTACGTCAGCTGATAACTGCAAGTTGATTTATTCTCCATCAGTTAGAAGCTCAAAACTGCACAAAAGACTTCCCCAGTGCCAGAATAAGAAGGAACAATGAACTAATCTGGATCATCTGGGCTACGACAAATGGGACACTGGCCTCATTTCAGCCTCATTTTAAGTGTTTGGGGATTTCTGCACCCAAAGGATTCACTTGTCATAGGATTATGTAGAAATTAAGGTCACTTATTTGCATGCATTCCTTCACTTGTGTCACCAAATTGCATGTTTATAACTCTATTGTGCAGTTACCGTTGCTTGAGTTTACAGCCTGAGGTGTAACCAAGCACAGGATGACATCATCTACCCTTAATCCAGTTGTTTTGATCCAAAGATGGAGGTCACACCCATGAGTAAGCAATACAAACAGCAGTCACCTAGTCAGCCTGCATGAAGAAAAACAACTGAAGGGGCCAAAATAAAATAGAAAATACAAAAATCAAGACATATTTTGCAGCCGAATTTAAGTTAAAAATATTTATGTGGCATTTCATGAGCCAAACCTGGAAAATGCACCCAACGTGTTGCACTCTTTTCAATTTATCATAATAACACTGTTTTTCCAGATAGACCATTGTCCTCTGAGCATCTCCGAGCTGCAGACTCTCAGATTTAAACAAAATAAAAGCCCTCTGACTCACCTGTGTTTGTTTCCTGAGACTCCAGACCGTCTGAAGCTGCTCCAGTCTCTCTGCTGCTCGTATTTATAGCAGAGGATAACGGGGACGGTGCAGGCATGTGATTCACTGAGCAAGCATGCTGCCCGCTGCTGCTACTGTCGAGCCACAGCGAGGCAAAGAACAACTTCCGGTAGTACCCTTCAAAATAAATCCTCAACCTTTCTTTAACAGAAAAATTACACCAATAGGGGAAAACAGATTAAAAAGAAGATTGTCAAGTCATTTTAAAATGCCACAAAACTTGTAGCAACGTTCAAGAAAATCTACATTTGTGTAACTACATAAACTTTGCTTGGCTTTGAGCAGTTGTTACTCCTGAGACCTGATACTGTAGAGGTCCAGCAGGAGGAGGCCTGTGATTCATGACCGCAGATGTCAGGGTGACCGCCCGGCTTGTAGACATCGAGTCTGTACTAACAAAATGTATCATTATCTTTCACCTCACATATAATCGTTACCTTTTCACCTTGCATACTGACATTATATTTTGACCATACTCCTTTGACTATGTGGAGTTATGATCTGATCTGAGCATGAACCTGAGTAAGTTACAGTCTGACACGGGGTTAGCAGTGACCTCAGGACTGTGAGATCTGTGTGGGCACAGAGTGAACACTCTGTTCTCAGGACACTTATCAGTTCAGCGTAGGCACTGAGATAATCATAGTGTACTATAAACTGTGACTTTCTCTGGAGCTCTTCATCAGACTGAACGCCCTGCTGTGCCGTGACTCTGTTATTCTCTATTTTTCTATTTTACCATTTATTAAATAATACTTTTGCTGATTCATCTTTTATTTGTTCACTTCTCTACAAGGGGAAATAAGGATTTCCACCACAGATTCCTGTGACAGAAGATTTCTTGGGTATTTCAGCTACTTAATCTACTTGTCTCTTGTTTATATCACAGAGCATTAAGAGTCAAACGATAGCTGCTGACTCCATGTGATGGTTCTTGGAAGGCAACTGTGAAGACATCATAAGCAGTGCCAGTGTGTAATTTAATTCTTTATATAATGCATGACTTGCTTTTTGCAAAAATAGCACAAAAAAAGAAAGAAATTGTTCTCTTGTTACATATTTTATCTTATTCTGCCGTGATAGGTTCAATAAAATACTGTCTTGGCCTTAGATATTTTCTCTGTCATTAGGAAACATATTATTTTCGCTCCCCTAATTCTATTATATTACATGTTATATTTTATTTGCTTTACTCGAGGATAGAAGAAAAAAACAAAACACTTTGCGCTTTTATTTTGAAATCCGACTGTGTTTTCCTGGCCCTCACTCCTCCTCACTTGACGCTTGTCTGAGG
The DNA here is from genome assembly GCF_965226575.1 of Pagrus pagrus. Classification (NCBI taxonomy): domain Eukaryota; kingdom Metazoa; phylum Chordata; class Actinopteri; order Spariformes; family Sparidae; genus Pagrus; species Pagrus pagrus. Next base: position 17,503,199 of record NC_140200.1, on the reverse strand, counting down.
ACTTTTCCAGAAGTTTAGTAATTTATTGGCAGCAGCATCAGAGCTGCTGAGCTGAAAGACAAACATTTGATTCATCCCGAGCGTGACTCAACACTCACGACTTCACCCAAAAACATTATTCACAAACATGTACAAAGTATAGAAAAATATGAGCAACATTCAGAGAACAGATAATAACACATGTCCTACACTGATGGCACGTTTTAAGCAAAGCCAAATAGTAATAATACCTTAGTTTACCTCTATAATGCCACAGTCTGCATATATATATATATATATATATATATATATATATATCTTTTTAATAAATTGTCTTTCCTGAAATGTTTTCTTTGATTTTCTTGCCGTATACAATGAAATATAAAACTTAATGACAGTATTTTAATTTCAATACTTTAATGAACCCATTTTGCAATGTGCCTGGCAACTTAATCATACCTTCAGGTATTGTTTAAAGGTGCACTACGTAGTTTTAGGGAAGAAATTTTAATCAGAAGAGAAAAATCTTCATTGGCTGATTATTTATGCATAAACAAACTATTAAACAAACTCTCTTTGTTTTCATGACCGAATAAACTGAATAAACAAACTGACCTTAAAGGACAACACAGTTTCTTACTGTTTTACTTTGTTTATATGTGGCGGACCCTGCCACCTTTCTATCTTCAAACAGTGTTCTGGGACCTTTCAGTTATGGAATTAAATAAATATTTCTGAGTTTGTTTTATTACCTCATTAATATTGTAAATATTACAATTCTGACCCTGAATTTCTTCTCAAAAAAACTGAATAGTTCCCCCATAATCTCCTGTGTAGTCATACTTGTATTATATGTGTCATTAAATGTCCCTCTTAAGTTTTTAATAGATAATATGATATGTTTGTGTGACAACCAGCCATGCATTAAACCACTACTCTGTAACTGGGGCACCTAAATACAGTGCAGCCATCTTTAATGCTGTTGATTACATGTGCTTTTCCTGCTTTTACACGTCAGATTGTTTGGTGAGAAAGTTACTGATATATGTTAAAAGAGTCATTATGTAATTTTTAACATTCTTCTTTTTTAAAAAATAGAAAAACAAGAGTCTGTTTTTCTTCTTCTTAATTCTGGAGATAAATGTTTTTCACAGATCGGTGATGTGATGCAGAGTTGTGTCCAAAGACCTCAGACGTCCTTGAGGTCAGACCTGTGGTCAGACGTTCAGACTGTTTTGATTGAAATTCAGCCTGAGCTAACATTTACTGTAACTTTCCGTTAGTTTGAGGAGACGTTTGGGAATTTAAAACAGCAAAGGAGGAGCAGCACAAAAGGGTTAAGACATGGACACACACACACAAACACACAATGGAGTTTTTAAAAAAATAGGGAGAACAGAATCAAGCACCTGTTAAAGAGAATATTGATAATACTTTAAAGGTGCATTATGTAGTTTTGGGAATTATATTTTAATCAGAAGAGAAAGATCTTCACTGACTGATTATTTTATTCCTAAAAAAACTAAATGACCAAACTCTCTTTGTTTTCAGGACTGAATAAGCTGAATAAACAAACTGACCTTAAAGGACAACACAGTTTCATACTGTTTTACTTTGTTTATATGTGGCGGACCCTGCCACCTTTCTAGGGAACAGTGTTCTGGAACCTCATTTTCCTCTGAGAACTGCTTGTTTATTCAGTTATGGAGAAGTTTGTATCCGTATCTCATCATTATCAAATAGTTTAGTAGTAAATATAGTAAATATTAAGAAGTTTGAATTTCTTCTCCAAAACTACATTTTGCCCCTTTAAGCATCTTTAAACAAAACTGTGATCCTTCAATGCTAAAAAAAAGTAAGTGAGGAATGTGTCATCTCAGGGGATGGATGTTCCAGTAAATCACACACACACACACACACACACACACACACACACACACACACACACACACAAAACACACACACACACACACACAGATTCCTGAGCTCTGTGTCAGCATCACTCTTCTCTCTGCAGAGCTGTGATTTGCTATGTTGTGGTTCACCAGCAGATGTTTGCACTGTAAACTTGTGATATTTGTTAGATCGCAGCATCTCTCATTTGCTCAGATGCATTTCCTCAGACTTTAACTCAGATCTTAGAGCAAATGCTTTCTCATAACACTACACCACCTGTGCAAAAAAAGTAAGTAACACCCAAAACGTTAACCGCATGCAACAAAACGCACAAAATCAGTCGTTATTTCCAACAAACTGAACAAAAGTTAAACACCCTCTGATCATTTACCCTGACACTAAAAACTAAAAGTAAATAACATTAAGAAACTAGAAAAATTGTATTTCCTGCGAAAATACAGTGTGAATGCTGATTGCTGAAGTGATTTCGCAAAATCTGCTGAATGTGCTGGAAAACACTTGCCTAATCCACAAAACATGCATAAAACTATGAGAATGAATAGTCAAGAATTTGCAGGAAAAGCTGATTTTTTTCAGAATCTGAAAAGGCAGAAAGGCTGAAAAGTACAAGGTTGAAAAAGCTTAAAAAGCTGAACATTTTGATAGTTGAACGGTTTCTCTAGCTGAACATGAAGCTGAATATTTGAGAGCTGAAAAAGTTGAAAAGCTGAAAAGTAATAGACTGAAAGAGCTTAAAAAGCTGAACAGTTTGATAGTTGAACGGTTTCTATAGCTGAACATGAAGCTGAATACTTGAAAAAGCTGTAGAGGCACAAAGCTGAATATTTGAGAGCTTAAAAAGTTGAAAAGCTGAAAAGTACAAGGTTGAAAGAGCTTAAAAAGCTTAAGATTTTGATAGTTGAATGGTTTCTATGGCTGAACATAAAGCTGAATATTTGAAAAAGCTGAAAGAGCTTAAAAAGCTGAACAGTTTGACAGCCAAACAGTTTCTGTAGCTGCACATATGCTGGAGCAGTAGCAGAATGAAATTTGAAAATGTCCCCATAAGAATGAATGGGAAAACACCTCCCAAACAGCTGCAGGTTTAGAAAAAAGTGTAATGGTTATGGCCAAAATATGTATACAGTGAGTAACAGGAGACATTGCTGAACCATGTGATGTGTTTTTTATTTCTGTAGAGTGAAAAATGAGGGCACAAGAGCGAGAGACAAAACCGGTACCGTCTGCTCCACTCCAGAGATTTAGGCTCAAAGTTAACACTGCGCCTTATGGGGGAGTTGCTGGAGTGCTTGCCGCTCAAGGGCTACTACAGCCAAAAGTTTAAGTTCTACATCTGAAATAAGAACATCATCTGAAAGCCAACAAGATTTCCTACATTTCTATGTATATATTGTCTATGTGAAGTAAAAGCTGTGGGACCCAAATCAAGCTGAAGAGAGTTTTTTCTAAACTTTTTCCAGCTGCTCTCCACTCTAGCGATGATGTTCCGCACTCTAGCTCACGCAATACACACCCATTATAAACCCAGAAGAGGAGCTAAAAATCCTTCAAACTAAAACTGTGATAATTTCAAAACCGTAAAAGATTTTCAAAAACTAAACACATGCCTAATAGTTCAAGGTCTTGTGACTATTTTAAAGTTGGAACGGTGTATCTAGCTCAAAGTATGAGGGAGCAGAAGAGGTTGAAAGTCCATGAGTTTTGAGGAGGATTTGAAGATTTTCCCATTTGTTTCCATGTTAAATTTTTTTTTGAAAAAGCTGAATATTTGAAAAAGTTGAAAAGCTAAAAAGCTGAAAAGTATAAGGCTGAAAGAGCTTAAAAAGCTGAACATTTTGATAGTTGAACGGTTTCTATAGCTGAATGTATGCTGAAGTAGTAGCAGAATGAAATTTGAAAAAATCCCCATAAGGATGAATGGGAAAAAAATTTGGTTTTAGTTTTGAAAAAGCTGAATATTTGAAAAAGTTGAAAAGCTAAAAAGCTGAAAAGTATAAGGCTGAAAGAGCATAAAAAGCTGAACATTTTGATAGTTGAACGGTTTCTATAGCTGAACGTATGCTGAAGTAGTAGCAGGGCGAAATTTGAGAAATTCCCCATAAGGATGAATGGGGAAAATTTTGCAGAAAAAGCTGAATATTTCCAAAAGTATAACAGATAGAAATACCAAAAATACAAGCAAGAATGTCCTTAATGAGCTGCACATTTTGATAGTTGAATGGTTTCTGTAGCTCAAAATTTGAAGGAGCTGAAGAGAGCTGAAAAACGTACGGAAGCAGGAATAATAATAATAACTAGAAAAATTGTATTTCCTGCGAAAATACAGTGTGAATGCTGATTGCTGAAGTGATTTCGCAAAATCTGCTGAATGTGCTGGAAAACACTTGCCTAATCCACAAAACATGCATAAAACTATGAGAATGAATAGTCAAGAATTTGCAGGAAAAGCTGATTTTTTTCAGAAGCTGAAAAGGCAGAAAGGCTGAAAAGTACAAGGTTGAAAAAGCTTAAAAAGCTGAACATTTTGATAGTTGAACGGTTTCTATAGCTGAACATGAAGCTGAATACTTGAAAAAGCTGTAGAGGCACAAAGCTGAATATTTGAGAGCTTAAAAAGTTGAAAAGCTGAAAAGTACAAGGTTGAAAGAGCTTAAAAAGCTTAAGATTTTGATAGTTGAATGGCTTCTATAGCTGAACATAAAGCTGAATATTTGAAAAAGCTGAAAAAGTTGAAAAGCTGAAAGTAATAGGCTGAAAGAGCTTAAAAAGCTGAACAGTTTGACAGCCAAACAGTTTCTGTAGCTGCACAGATGTTGGAGCAGTAGCAGAACCAAAGTTGAAAATGTCCCCATAAGAATGAATGGGAAAACACCTCCCAAACACCTGCAGGTTTAGAAAAAAGTGTAATGGTTATGGCCAAAATATGTATACAGTGAGTAACAGGAGACATTGCTGAACCATGTGATGTATTTTTTATTTCTGTAGAGTGAAAAATGAGGGCACAAGAGCGAGAGACAAAACCGGTACCGTCTGCTCCACTCCAGAGATTTAGGCTCAAAGTTAACACTGCGGCTTATGGGGGAGTTGCTGGAGTTCTTGTCACTCTAGGGCTACTACAGCCAAAAGTTTAAGTCGCACATCTGAAATAAGATGATCATATGAAAGCCAACAAGATGTCCTACATTTCTATGTATATATTGTCTATGTGAAGTAAAAGATGTGGGACCCAAATCAAGCTGAAGAGAGTTTTTTCTAAACTTTTTCCAGCTGCTCTCCACTCTAGCGATGATGTTCCGCACTCTAGCTCACGCAATACACACCCATTATAAACCCAGAAGAGGAGCTAAAAATCCTTCAAACTAAAACTGTGATAATTTCAAAACCGTAAAAGATTTTCAAAAACTAAACACATGCCTAATAGTTCAAGGTCTTGTGACTATTTTAAAGTTGGAACGGTGTATCTAGCTCAAAGTATGAGGGAGCAGAAGAGGTTGAAAGTCCATGAGTTTTGAGGAGGATTTGAAGATTTTCCCATTTGTTTCCATGTTAAATTTTTTTTTGAAAAAGCTGAATATTTGAAAAAGTTGAAAAGCTAAAAAGCTGAAAAGTATAAGGCTGAAAGAGCTTAAAAAGCTGAACATTTTGATAGTTGAACGGTTTCTATAGCTGAATGTATGCTGAAGTAGTAGCAGAATGAAATTTGAAAAAATCCCCATAAGGATGAATGGGAAAAAAATTTGGTTTTAGTTTTGAAAAAGCTGAATATTTGAAAAAGTTGAAAAGCTAAAAAGCTGAAAAGTATAAGGCTGAAAGAGCATAAAAAGCTGAACATTTTGATAGTTGAACGGTTTCTATAGCTGAACGTATGCTGAAGTAGTAGCAGGGCGAAATTTGAGAAATTCCCCATAAGGATGAATGGGGAAAATGTTGCAGAAAAAGCTGAATATTTCCAAAAGTATAAAAGATAGAAATACCAAAAATACAAGCAAGAATGTCCTTAATGAGCTGCACATTTTGATAGTTGAATGGTTTCTGTAGCTCAAAATTTGAAGGAGCTGAAGAGAGCTGAAAAACGTACGGAAGCAGGAATAATAATAATAATAATAATAATAAATTCCGGAAGAACAATAGTGTGAATGCTTTGAAGCATTCACACTAACTAGAAAAATTGTATTTCCTGCGAAAATACAGTGTGAATGCTGATTGCTGAAGTGATTTTGCAAAATCTGCTGAATGTGCTGGAAAACACTTGCCTCATCCACAAAACATGCATAAAACTATGAGAATGAATAGTCAAGAATTTGCAGAAAAAGCTGATTTTTTCAAAAGCTGAAAAGGCAGAAAGGCTGAAAAGTAATAGGTTGAAAGAGCTTAAAAAGCTGAAGATTTTGATAGTTGAATGGTTTCTATAGCTGAACATAAAGCTGAATATTTGAAAAAGCTGAAAAGGTTGAAAAAGCTGAAAAGGTTGAAAAGCTGAAAAGGTTGAAAAAGCTGAAAAGGTTGAAAAGCTGAAAGTAATAGGCTGAAAGAGCTTAAAAGGCTGAACATTTTGATAGTTGAAGAGGTTCTCTAGCTAAACATGAAGCTGAATACTTGAAAAGGCTGAAAAGGTTAAAAAGCTGAACATTTTGATAGTTGAAGAGTTTCTATAGCTGAACATAAAGCTGAATATTTGAAAAAGCTGAAAAGGTTGAAAAGCTGAAAAGGTTGAAAAGCTGAAAGTAATAGGTTGAAAGAGCTTAAAAAGCTGAACAGTTTGACAGCCAAACAGTTTCTGTAGCTGCACATATGCTGGAGCAGTAGCAGAACCAAAGCTGAAAATGTCCCCATAAGAATGAATGGGAAAACACCTCCCAAACACCTGCAGGTTTAGAAAAAAGTGTAATGGTTATGGCCAAAATATGTATACAGTGAGTAACAGGAGACATTGCTGAACCATGTGATGTCTTTTTTATTTCTGTAGAGTGAAAAATGAGGGCACAAGAGCGAGAGACAAAACCGGTACCGTCTGCTCCACTCCAGAAATTTAGGCTCAAAGTTAACACTGCGCCTTATGGGGGAGTTGCTGGAGTGCTTGCCGCTCAAGGGCTTCCACAGCCAAAAGTTTAAGTCCTACATCTGAAATAAGATGATCATATGAAAGCCAACAAGATTTCCTACATTTCTATGTATATATTGTCTATGTGAAGTAAAAGCTGTGGGACCCAAATCAAGCTGAAGAGAGTTTTTTCTAAAGTTTTTCCAGCTGCTCTCCACTCTAGCGGTGATGTTCCGCACTCTAGCTCACGCAATACACACCCATTATAAACCCAGAAGAGGAGCTAAAAATCCTTAAAACTAAAACTGTGATAATTTCAAAACCGTAAAAGATTTTAAAAATTTGATAGTCAAATCAATAGTTCAAGGTCTTGTGAATATTTTAAAGTTGGAATGGTGTCTCTGGCTCAAAGTATGAGGGAGCAGAAGAGGTTGAAAGTGGATGAGTTTTGAGGAGGATTTGAGGATTTTCCCATTTGTTTCCATGTTAAATTTTTTTTTGAAAAAGCTGAATATTTGAAAAAGTTGAAAAGCTAAAAAGCTGAACAGCACAAGGCTGAAAGAGCTTAAAAAGCTGAACATTTTGATAGTTGAACGGTTTCTATAGCTGAACGTATGCTGAAGTAGTAGTAGAATGAAATTTGAGAAAATCCTCATAAGGATGAATGGGAAAAATTTTTGGTTTTAGTTTTGAAAAAGCTGAATATTTGAAAAAGTTGAAAAGCTAAAAAGCTGAAAAGCACAAGGCTGAAAGAGCATAAATAGCTGAACATTTTGATAGTTGAACGGTTTCTATAGCTGAAAGTATGCTGAAGTAGTAGCAGAGCGAAATTTGAGAAATTCCCCATAAGGATGAATGGGAAAAATTTTGCAGAAGAAGCTGAATATTTCCAAAAGTATAATAGATAGAAATGCCAAATTGACACGCCATCATGTCCTTAATGAGCTGAACATTTTGATAGTTGAATGGTTTCTGTAGCACAAAATTTGAAGGAGTAGAAGAGAGCCGAAAAACGTACGGAAGAAGAATAATAATAACTAGAAAAATTGTATTTCCTGCGAAAATACAGTGTGAATGCTGATTGCTGAAGTGATTTTGCAAAATCTGCTGAATGTGCTAGAAAACACTTGCCTAACGCAAGCTATAGCTGAACATGAAGCTGAATATTTTGATAGTTGAATGGTTTCTATAGCTGAACATGAAGCTGAATGTTTTGATAGTTGAACAGTTTCTCTAGCTGAACATAAAGCTGAATGTTTTGATAGTTGAACGGTTTCTATAGCTGAACATAAAGCTGAATGTTTTGATAGTTGAACGGTTTCTATAGCTGAACATAAAGCTGAATGTTTTGATAGTTGAATGGTTTCTATAGCTGAACATAAATCTGAATATTTTGATAGTTGAATGGTTTCTATAGCTGAACATAAAGCTGAATATTTTGATAGTTGAATGGTTTCTATAGCTGAACATTAAGCTGAATGTTTTGATAGTTGAATGGTTTCTATAGCTGAACATAAATCTGAATATTTTGATAGTTGAATGGTTTCTATAGCTGAACATAAAGCTGAATATTTGAAAAAGCTGAAAAGGTTGAAAAGGCTGAAAAGGTTGAAAAGCTGAAAAGGTTGAAAAGCTGAAAGTAATAGGCTGAAAGAGCTTAAAAAGCTGAACAGTCTGACAGCCAAACAGTTTCTGTAGCAGCACATATGCTGGAGCAGTAGCAGAACCAAAGTTGAAAATGTCCCCATAAGAATGAATGGGAAAACACCTCCCGAACAGCTACAGGTTTAGGAAAAAGTGTAATGGTTATGGCCAAAATATGTATACAGTGAGTAACAGGAGACATTTCTGAACCATGTGATGTATTTTTTATTTCTGAAGAGTGAAAAATGAGGGCACAAGAGCGAGAGACAAAACCGGTACCGTCTGCTCCACTCCAGAAATTTAGGCTCAAAGTTAACATTGCGGCTTATGGGGGAGTTGCTGGAGTGCTTGTCGCTCGAGGGCTTCTACAGCCAAAAGTTTAAGTCGCACATCTGAAATAAGATGATCATATGAAAGCCAACAAGATTTCCTACATTTCTATGTATATATTGTCTATGTGAAGTAAAAGCTGTGGGACCCAAATCAAGCTGAAGAGAGTTTTTTCTAAAGTTTTTGCAGCTGCTCTCCACTCTAGCGATGATGTTCCGCACTCTAGCTCACGCAATACACACCCATTATAAACCCAGAAGATGAGCTAAAAATCCTTAAAACTAAAACTGTGATAATCTCAAAACCGTAAAAGATTTTCAAAAACTGAAAATCAAGTTCAATAGTTCAAGGTCTTGTGAATAGTTTAAAGTTGGAATGGTGTCTCTAGCTCAAAGTATGAGGGAGCAGAAGAGGTTGAAAGTGGATGAGTTTTGAGGAGGATTTGAGGATTTTCCCATTTGTTTCCATGTTAAATTTTTTTTTGAAAAAGCTGAATATTTGAAAAAGTTGAAAAGCTAAAAATCTGAAAAGAACAAGGCTGAAAGAGCTTAAAAAGCTGAACATTTTGATAGTTGAACGGTTTCTATAGCTGAACGTATGCTGAAGTAGTAGCAGAATGAAATTTGAAAAAATCCCCATAAGGATGAATGGGAAAAAATTTTGGTTTTAGTTTTGAAAAAGCTGAATATTTGAAAAAGTTGAAAAGTTAAAAAGCTGAAAATTGATAGGCTGAAAGAGCACAAATAGCTGAACATTTTGATAGTTGAACGGTTTCTATAGCTGAATGTATGCTGAAGTAGTAGCAGAGCGAAATTTGAGAAATTCCCCATAAGGATGAATGGGGAAAATTTTGCAGAAAAAGCTGAATATTTCCAAAAGTATGAAAGATAGAAAAAAGAAAAATGGATGCCATAATGTCCTTAATGAGCTGAACATTTTGATAGTTGAATGGTTTCTTAAGCACAAAATTTGAAGGAGTTGAAAAGAGCCAAAAAACGTACGGAATCATGAATAATAATAATAATAAATTCCGGAAGAACAATAGTGTGAATGCTTTGAAGCATTCACACTAATAACTAGAAAAATTGCATTTCCTGCGAAAATACAGTGTGAATGCTGACGGCTGAAGTGATTTCGCAAAATCTGCTGAATGTGCTGGAAAACACTTGCCTAATCCACAAAACATGCATAAAACTATGAGAATGAATAGTCAAGAATTTGCAGGAAAAGCTGATTTTTTTCAGAAGCTGAAAAGGCAGAAAGGCTGAAAAGTACAAGGTTGAAAAAGCTTAAAAAGCTGAACATTTTGATAGTTGAACGGTTTCTCTAGCTGAACATGAAGCTGAACATTTTGATAGTTGAACGGTTTCTATAGCTGAACATGAAGCTGAATATTTGAGAGCTGAAAAAGTTGAAAAGCTGAAAAGTAATAGACTGAAAGAGCTTAAAAAGCTGAACATTTTGATAGTTGAACGGTTTCTCTAGCTGAACATGAAGCTGAATATTTGAGAGCTTAAAAAGTTGAAAAGCTGAAAAGTACAAGGTTGAAAGAGCTTAAAAAGCTTAAGATTTTGATAGTTGAATGGCTTCTATAGCTGAACATAAAGCTGAATATTTGAAAAAGCTGAAAAGGTTGAAAAGCTGAAAGTAATAGGCTGAAAGAGCTTAAAAAGCTGAACAGTTTGACAGCCAAACAGTTTCTGTAGCTGCACAGATGCTGGAGCAGTAGCAGAACCAAAGTTGAAAATGTCCCCATAAGAATGAATGGGAAAACACCTCCCAAACACCTGCAGGTTTAGAAAAAAGTGTAATGGTTATGGCCAAAATATGTATACAGTGAGTAACAGGAGACATTGCTGAACCATGTGATGTGTTTTTTATTTCTGTAGAGTGAAAAATGAGGGCACAAGAGCGAGAGACAAAACCGGTACCGTCTGCTCCACTCCAGAGATTTAGGCTCAAAGTTAACACTGCGGCTTATGGGGGAGTTGCTGGAGTGCTTGTCACTCTAGGGCTTCTACAGCCAAAAGTTTAAGTCGCACATCTGAAATAAGATGATCATATGAAAGCCAACAAGATTTCCTACATTTCTATGTATATATTGTCTATGTGAAGTAAAAGCTGTGGGACCCAAATCAAGCTGAAGACAATTTTTTAACAAGTTTTTCCAGCTGCTCTCCACTCTAGCGGTGATGTTCCGCACTCTAGCTCACGCAATACACACCCATTATAAACCCAGAAGAGGAGCTAAAAATCCTTCACACTAAAACTGTGATTATTTCAAAACCGTAAAAGATTTTCAAAAACTAAACACATGCCTAATAGTTCAAGGTCTTGTGAATATTTTAAAGTTGGAACGGTGTATCTAGCTCAAAGTATGAGGGAGCAGAAGAGGTTGAAAGTCCATGAGTTTTGAGGAGGATTTGAAGATTTTCCCATTTGTTTCCATGTTAAATTTTTTTTTGAAAAAGCTGAATATTTGAAAAAGTTGAAAAGCTAAAAAGCTGAAAAGTATAAGGCTGAAAGAGCTTAAAAAGCTGAACATTTTGATAGTTGAACGGTTTCTATAGCTGAATGTATGCTGAAGTAGTAGCAGAATGAAATTTGAAAAAATCCCCATAAGGATGAATGGGAAAAAAATTTGGTTTTAGTTTTGAAAAAGCTGAATATTTGAAAAAGTTGAAAAGCTAAAAAGCTGAAAAGTATAAGGCTGAAAGAGCATAAAAAGCTGAACATTTTGATAGTTGAACGGTTTCTATAGCTGAACGTATGCTGAAGTAGTAGCAGGGCGAAATTTGAGAAATTCCCCATAAGGATGAATGGGGAAAATTTTGCAGAAAAAGCTGAATATTTCCAAAAGTATAAAAGATAGAAATACCAAAAATACAAGCAAGAATGTCCTTAATGAGCTGCACATTTTGATAGTTGAATGGTTTCTGTAGCTCAAAATTTGAAGGAGCTGAAGAGAGCTGAAAAACGTACGGAAGCAGGAATAATAATAACTAGAAAAATTGTATTTCCTGCGAAAATACAGTGTGAATGCTGACGGCTGAAGTGATTTTGCAAAATCTGCTGAATGTGCTGGAAAACACTTGCCTAATGCATTAAAAAAATGCATAAAACTATGAGAATGAATGGTCAAGAATTTGCAGAAAAAGCAGATTTTTTCAAAAGCTGAAAAGGCAGAAAGGCTGAAAAGTAATAGGTTGAAAGAGCTTAAAAAGCTGAAGATTTTGATAGTTGAACGGTTTCTATAGCTGAACATAAAGCTGAATATTTTAAAAAGCTGAAAAGGTTGAAAAGCTGAAAAGTACAAGGTTGAAACAGCTTAAAAAGCTGAACATTTTGATAGTTGAAGAGTTTCTCGAGCTGAAGATGAAGCTGAATACTTGAAAAGGCTGAAAAGGTTAAAAAGCTGAACATTTTGATAGTTGAAGAGTTTCTATAGCTGAACATAAAGCTGAATATTTGAAAAAGCTGAAAAGGTTGAAAAGCTGAAAAGGTTGAATAGCTGAAAAGGATGAAAAAGCTGAAATGGTTGAAAAAGCTGAAAAGGTTGAAAAGCTGAAAAGGGTGAAAAGCTGAACAGTTTGACAGACAAACAGTTTCTGTAGCTGCACATATGCTGGAGCAGTAGCAGAACCAAAGTTGAAAATGTCCCCATAAGAATGAATGGGAAAACACCTCCCAAACACCTGCAGGTTTAGAAAAAAATGCAATGGTTATGGCCAAAATATGTATACAGTGAGTAACAGGAGACATTGCTGAACCATGTGATGTGTTTTTTATTTCTGTAGAGTGAAAAATGAGGGCACAACAGCGAGAGACAAAACCGGTACCGTCTGCTCCACTCCAGAAATTTAGTCTCAAAGTTAACATTGCGGCTTATGGGGGAGTTGCTGGAGTGCTTGTCGCTCGAGGGCTTCTACAGCCAAAAGTTTAAGTCGCACATCTGAAATAAGATGATCATATGAAAGCCAACAAGATTTCCTACATTTCTATGTATATATTGTCTATGTGAAGTAAAAGCTGTGGGACCCAAATCAAGCTGAAGAGAGTTTTTTCTAAAGTTTTTGCAGCTGCTCTCCACTCTAGCGATGATGTTCCGCACTCTAGCTCACGCAATACACACCCATTATAAACCCAGAAGATGAGCTAAAAATCCTTAAAACTAAAACTGTGATAATTTCAAAACCGTAAAAGATTTTCAAAAACTGAAAATCAAGTTCAATAGTTCAAGGTCTTGTGAATAGTTTAAAGTTGGAATGGTGTCTCTAGCTCAAAGTATGAGGGAGCAGAAGAGGTTGAAAGTGGATGAGTTTTGAGGAGGATTTGAGGATTTTCCCATTTGTTTCAATGTTAAATTTTTTTTTGAAAAAGCTGAATATTTGAAAAAGTTGAAAAGCTAAAAAGCTGAAAAGTACAAGGCTGAAAGAGCTTAAAAAGCTGAACATTTTGATAGTTGAACGGTTTCTATAGCTGAACGTATGCTGAAGTAGTAGTAGAATGAAATTTGAAAAAATCCTCATAAGGATGAATGGGGAAAATTTTGCAGAAAAAGCTGAATATTTCCAAAAGTATAAAAGATAGAAACACCAAAAATACAAGCAAGAATGTCCTTAACGAGCTGCACATTTTGATAGTTGAATGGTTTCTGTAGCTCAAAATTTGTAGGAGGAGATAGGTGCTGAAAAACGTACGGAAGCAGGAATAATAATAAATTCCAGAAGAACAATAGTGTGAATGCTTTGAAGCATTCACACTAATAATAATAAATTCCAGAAGAACAATAGTGTGAATGCTTTGAAGCATTCACACTAATAACTAGAAAAATTGTATTTCCTGCGAAAATACAGTGTGAATGCTGATTGCTGAAGTGATTTTGCAAAATCTGCTGAATGTGCTAGAAAACACTTGCCTAACGCAAGCTATAGCTGAACATGAAGCTGAATATTTTGATAGTTGAATGGTTTCTATAGCTGAACATGAAGCTGAATGTTTTGATAGTTGAACAGTTTCTCTAGCTGAACATAAAGCTGAATGTTTTGATAGTTGAACGGTTTCTATAGCTGAACATAAAGCTGAATGTTTTGATAGTTGAATGGTTTCTATAGCTGAACATAAAGCTGAATGTTTTGATAGTTGAACGGTTTCTATAGCTGAACATAAAGCTGAATGTTTTGATAGTTGAATGGTTTCTATAGCTGAACATAAATCTGAATATTTTGATAGTTGAATGGTTTCTATAGCTGAACATAAATCTGAATATTTTGATAGTTGAATGGTTTCTATAGCTGAACATAAAGCTGAATGTTTTGATAGTTGAATGGTTTCTATAGCTGAACATAAATAGCTGAATATTTTGATAGTTGAATGGTTTCTATAGCTGAACATAAAGCTGAATATTTGAAAAAGCTGAAAAGGTTGAAAAGCTGAAAAGGTTGAAAAGCTGAAAAGGTTGAAAAGCTGAAAGTAATAGGCTGAAAGAGCTTAAAAAGCTGAACAGTTTGACAGCCAAACAGTTTCTGTAGCAGCACATATGCTGGAGCAGTAGCAGAACCAAAGTTGAAAATGTCCCCATAAGAATGAATGGGAAAACACCTCCCGAACAGCTACAGGTTTAGGAAAAAGTGTAATGGTTATGGCCAAAATATGTATACAGTGAGTAACAGGAGACATTGCTGAACCATGTGATGTGTTTTTTATTTCTGTAGAGTGAAAAATGAGGGCACAAGAGCGAGAGACAAAACCGGTACCGTCTGCTCCACTCCAGAAATTTAGGCTCAAAATTAACATTGCGCCTTATGGGGGAGTTGCTGGAGTGCTTGTCGCTCGAGGGCTTCTACAGCCAAAAGTTTAAGTCCTACATCTGAAATAAGAACATCATCTGAAAGCCAACAAGATTTCCTACATTTCTATGTATATATTGTCTATGTGAAGTAAAAGCTGTGGGACCCAAATCAAGCTGAAGAGAGTTTTTTCTAAACTTTTTCCAGCTGCTCTCCACTCTAGCGATGATGTTCCGCACTCTAGCTCACGCAATACACACCCATTATAAACCCAGAAGAGGAGCTAAAAATCCTTAAAACTAAAACTGTGATCATTTCAAAACCGTAAAAGATTTTCAAAAACTGAAAATCAAGTTCAATAGTTCAAGGTCTTGTGGATAGTTTAAAGTTGGAATGGTGTCTCTAGCTCAAAGTATGAGGGAGAAGAAGAGGTTGAAAGTGGATGAGTTTTGAGGAGAATTTGAGGATTTTCCCATTTGTTTCCATGTTAAATTTCTTTTTTAAAAAGCTGAATATTTGAAAAAGTTGAAAAGTTAAAAAGCTGAAAAGCACAAGGCTGAAAGAGCTTAAAAAGCTGAACATTTTGATAGTTGAACAGTTTCTATAGCTGAACGTATGCTGAAGTAGTAGCAGAATGAAATTTGAAAAAAACCCCATAAGGATGAATGGGAAAAAATTTTGGTTTTAGTTTTGAAAAAGCTGAATATTTGAAAAAGTTGAAAAGTTAAAAAGCTGAAAAGCACACAGCTGAAAGAGCATAAATAGCTGAACATTTTGATAGTTGAACGGTTTCTATAGCTGAAAGTATGCTGAAGTAGTAGCAGAGCGAAATTTGAGAAATTCCCCATAAGGATGAATGGGAAAAATTTGGCAGAAAAAGCTGAATATTTCAAAAAGTATGAAAGATAGAAAAATGAAAAATGACAGCAGTAATGTCCTTAATGAGCTGAACATTTTGATAGTTGAATGGTTTCTGTAGCACAAAATTTGAAGGAGTAGAAGAGAGCCGAAAAACGTACGGAAGAAGAATAATAATAACTAGAAAAATTGTATTTCCTGCGAAAATACAGTGTGAATGCTGATTGCTGAAGTGATTTTGCAAAATCTGCTGAATGTGCTGGAAAACACTTGCCTCATCCACAAAACATGCATAAAACTATGAGAATGAATAGTCAAGAATTTGCAGAAAAAGCTGATTTTTTCAAAAGCTGAAAAGGCAGAAAGGCTGAAAAGTAATAGGTTGAAAGAGCTTAAAAAGCTGAAGATTTTGATAGTTGAATGGTTTCTATAGCTGAACATAAAGCTGAATATTTGAAAAAGCTGAAAAGGTTGAAAAAGCTGAAAAGGTTGAAAAGCTGAAAAGGTTGAAAAAGCTGAAAAGGTTGAAAAGCTGAAAGTAATAGGCTGAAAGAGCTTAAAAGGCTGAACATTTTGATAGTTGAAGAGGTTCTCTAGCTAAACATGAAGCTGAATACTTGAAAAGGCTGAAAAGGTTAAAAAGCTGAACATTTTGATAGTTGAAGAGTTTCTATAGCTGAACATAAAGCTGAATATTTGAAAAAGCTGAAAAGGTTGAAAAGCTGAAAAGGTTGAAAAGCTGAAAGTAATAGGTTGAAAGAGCTTAAAAAGCTGAACAGTTTGACAGCCAAACAGTTTCTGTAGCTGCACATATGCTGGAGCAGTAGCAGAACCAAAGTTGAAAATGTCCCCATAAGAATGAATGGGAAAACACCTCCCAAACACCTGCAGGTTTAGAAAAAAGTGTAATGGTTATGGCCAAAATATGTATACAGTGAGTAACAGGAGACATTGCTGAACCATGTGATGTCTTTTTTATTTCTGTAGAGTGAAAAATGAGGGCACAAGAGCGAGAGACAAAACCGGTACCGTCTGCTCCACTCCAGAGATTTAGGCTCGAAGTTAACACTGCGCCTTATGGGGGAGTTGCTGGAGTGCTTGTCGCTCGAGGGCTTCTACAGCCAAAAGTTTAAGTCGCACATCTGAAATAAGATGATCATATGAAAGCCAACAACATTTCCTACATTTCTATGTATATATTGTCTATGTGAAGTAAAAGCTGTGGGACCCAAATCAAGCTGAAGAGAGTTTTTTCTAAAGTTTTTGCAGCTGCTCTCCACTCTAGCGATGATGTTCCGCACTCTAGCTCACGCAATACACACCCATTATAAACCCAGAAGAGGAGCTAAAAATCCTTCAAACTAAAACTGTGATAATTTCAAAACCGTAAAAGATTTTCAAAAACTAAACACATGCCTAATAGTTCAAGGTCTTGTGGATAGTTTAAAGTTGGAATGGTGTCTCTAGCTCAAAGTATGAGGGAGAAGAAGAGGTTGAAAGTGGATGAGTTTTGAGGAGGATTTGAGGATTTTCCCATTTGTTTCCATGTTAAATTTTTTTTTGAAAAAGCTGAATATTTGAAAAAGTTGAAAAGCTAAAAAGCTGAAAAGAACAAGGCTGAAAGAGCTTAAAAAGCTGAACATTTTGATAGTTGAACGGTTTCTATAGCTGAACGTATGCTGAAGTAGTAGCAGAATGAAATTTGAAAAAATCCCCATAAGGATGAATGGGAAAAAAATTTTGGTTTTAGTTTTGAAAAAGCTGAATATTTGAAAAAGTTGAAAAGCTAAAAAGCTGAAAAGAACAAGGCTGAAAGAGCTTAAAAAGCTGAACATTTTGATAGTTGAACGGTTTCTATAGCTGAACGTATGCTGAAGTAGTAGCAGAGCGAAATTTGAGAAATTCCCCATAAGGATGAATGGGGAAAATTTTGCAGAAAAAGCTGAATATTTCCAAAAGTATGAAAGATAGAAAAAAGAAAAATGGATGCCATAATGTCCTTAATGAGCTGAACATTTTGATAGTTGAATGGTTTCTGTAGCTCAAAATTTGAAGGAGTTGAAAAGAGCCAAAAAACGTACGGAATCATGAATAATAATAATAACTAGAAAAATTGCATTTCCTGCGAAAATACAGTGTGAATGCTGACGGCTGAAGTGATTTTGCAAAATCTGCTGAATGTGCTGGAAAACACTTGCCTAATGCATAAAAAAATGCATAAAACTATGAGAATGATCAAGAATTTGCAGAAAAAGCTGATTTTTTCAAAAGCTGAAAAGGAAGAAAGGCTGAAAAGTAACAGGTTGAAAGAGCTTAAAAAGCTGAACAGTTTGATAGTTGAACGGTTTCTATAGCTGAACATGAAGCTGAATACTTGAAAAAGCTGTAGAGGCAGAAAACTGAATATTTGAGAGCTTAAAAAGTTGAAAAGCTGAAAAGTACAAGGTTTAAAGAGCTTAAAAAGCTTAAGATTTTGATAGTTGAATGGTTTCTATGGCTGAACATAAAGCTGAATATTTGAAAAGGATGAAAAGGTTGAAAAGCTGAAAGTAATAGGTTGAAAGAGCTTAAAAAGCTGAACAGTTTGACAGACAAACAGTTTCTGTAGCTGCACATATGCTGGAGCAGTAGCAGAATGAAATTTGAAAATGTCCCCATAAGAATGAATGGGAAAACACCTCCCAAACACCTGCAGGTTTAGAAAAAAGTGTAATGGTTATGGCCAAAATATGTATACAGTGAGTAACAGGAGACATTGCTGAACCATGTGATGTATTTTTTATTTCAGTAGAGTGAAAAATGAGGGCACAAGAGCGAGAGACAAAACCGGTACCGTCTGCTCCACTCCAGAAATTTAGGCTCAAAGTTAACACTGCGGCTTATGGCGGAGTTGCTGGAGTTCTTGTCACTCGAGGGCTTCTACAGCCAAAAGTTTAAGTCGCACATCTGAAATAAGACCATCATATGAAAGCCAACTAGATTTCCTACATTTCTATGTATATATTGTCTATGTGAAGTAAAAGCTGTGGGACCCAAATCAAGCTGAAGAGAGTTTTTTCTAAAGTTTTTGCAGCTGCTCTCCACTCTAGCGATGATGTCACCCACTCTAGCTCACGCAATACACACCCATTATAAACCCAGAAGACGAGCTAAAAATCCTTCAAACTAAAACTGTGATAATTTCAAAACCATAAAAGATTTTAAAATTTTGAAATACAGGTTACATAGATCAAGGCTTTGTGACTTGAAGAAAGTTGGAATGGTGTCTCTAGCTCAAAGTATGAGGGAGCAGAAGAGGTTCAAAGTGGATGAGTTTTGAGGAGGATTTGAAGATTTTCCCATTTGCTTCCATATTAAATTTTTTTTTGAAAAAGCTGAATATTTGAAAAGGTTGAAAAGTTAAAAAGCTGAAAAGTACAAGGCTGAAAGAGCTTAAAAAGCTGAACATTTTGATAGTTGAACGGTTTCTATAGCTGAACATATGCTGAAGCAGTAGCAGAATGAAATGTGAGAAAATCCCCATAAGGATGAATGGGAAAAAAATTTGGTTTTAGTTTTGAAAAAGCTGAATATTTGAAAAAGTTGAAAAGCTAAAAATCTGAAAAGTACAAGGCTGAAAGAGCATAAATAGCTGAACATTTTGATAGTCGAACGGTTTCTATAGCTGAACGTATGCTGAAGTAGTAGCAGAATGAAATTTGAAAAAATCCCCATAAGGATGAATGGGGAAAATTTTGCAGAAAAAGCTGAATATTTCCAAAAGTATAAAAGATAGAGAAAAGAAAAGTACACGCCATCATGTCCTTAACGAGCTGCACATTTTGATAGTTGAATGGTTTCTATAGCTCAAAATTTGTAGGAGAAGTAGCGAGCCAAAAAACGTACGGAATCAGGAATAATAATAATAACTTTAATAAATTCCGGAAGAACAATAGTGTGAATGCTGTGTCAGCATTCACACTAACTAGAAAAATTGCATTTCCTGCGAAAATACAGTGTGAATGCTGACGGCTGAAGTGATTTTGCAAAATCTGCTGAATGTGCTGGAAAACACTTGCCTAATGCATAAAAAAATGCATAAAACTATGAGAATGATCAAGAATTTGCAGAAAAAGCTGATTTTTTCAAAAGCTGAAAAGGAAGAAAGGCTGAAAAGTAACAGGTTGAAAGAGCTTAAAAAGCTGAACAGTTTGATAGTTGAACGGTTTCTATAGCTGAACATGAAGCTGAATACTTGAAAAAGCTGTAGAGGCAGAAAACTGAATATTTGAGAGCTTAAAAAGTTGAAAAGCTGAAAAGTACAAGGTTTAAAGAGCTTAAAAAGCTTAAGATTTTGATAGTTGAATGGTTTCTATGGCTGAACATAAAGCTGAATATTTGAAAAGGATGAAAAGGTTGAAAAGCTGAAAGTAATAGGTTGAAAGAGCTTAAAAAGCTGAACAGTTTGACAGACAAACAGTTTCTGTAGCTGCACATATGCTGGAGCAGTAGCAGAATGAAATTTGAAAATGTCCCCATAAGAATGAATGGGAAAACACCTCCCAAACACCTGCAGGTTTAGAAAAAAGTGTAATGGTTATGGCCAAAATATGTATACAGTGAGTAACAGGAGACATTGCTGAACCATGTGATGTATTTTTTATTTCAGTAGAGTGAAAAATGAGGGCACAAGAGCGAGAGACAAAACCGGTACCGTCTGCTCCACTCCAGAAATTTAGGCTCAAAGTTAACACTGCGGCTTATGGCGGAGTTGCTGGAGTTCTTGTCACTCGAGGGCTTCTACAGCCAAAAGTTTAAGTCGCACATCTGAAATAAGACCATCATATGAAAGCCAACTAGATTTCCTACATTTCTATGTATATATTGTCTATGTGAAGTAAAAGCTGTGGGACCCAAATCAAGCTGAAGAGAGTTTTTTCTAAAGTTTTTGCAGCTGCTCTCCACTCTAGCGATGATGTCACCCACTCTAGCTCACGCAATACACACCCATTATAAACCCAGAAGACGAGCTAAAAATCCTTCAAACTAAAACTGTGATAATTTCAAAACCATAAAAGATTTTAAAATTTTGAAATACAGGTTACATAGATCAAGGCTTTGTGACTTGAAGAAAGTTGGAATGGTGTCTCTAGCTCAAAGTATGAGGGAGCAGAAGAGGTTCAAAGTGGATGAGTTTTGAGGAGGATTTGAAGATTTTCCCATTTGCTTCCATATTAAATTTTTTTTTGAAAAAGCTGAATATTTGAAAAGGTTGAAAAGTTAAAAAGCTGAAAAGTACAAGGCTGAAAGAGCTTAAAAAGCTGAACATTTTGATAGTTGAACGGTTTCTATAGCTGAACATATGCTGAAGCAGTAGCAGAATGAAATGTGAGAAAATCCCCATAAGGATGAATGGGAAAAAAATTTGGTTTTAGTTTTGAAAAAGCTGAATATTTGAAAAAGTTGAAAAGCTAAAAATCTGAAAAGTACAAGGCTGAAAGAGCATAAATAGCTGAACATTTTGATAGTCGAACGGTTTCTATAGCTGAACGTATGCTGAAGTAGTAGCAGAATGAAATTTGAAAAAATCCCCATAAGGATGAATGGGGAAAATTTTGCAGAAAAAGCTGAATATTTCCAAAAGTATAAAAGATAGAGAAAAGAAAAGTACACGCCATCATGTCCTTAACGAGCTGCACATTTTGATAGTTGAATGGTTTCTATAGCTCAAAATTTGTAGGAGAAGTAGCGAGCCAAAAAACGTACGGAATCAGGAATAATAATAATAACTTTAATAAATTCCGGAAGAACAATAGTGTGAATGCTGTGTCAGCATTCACACTAACTAGAAAAATTGTATTTCCTGCGAAAATACAGTGTGAATGCTGACGGCTGAAGTGATTTTGCAAAATCTGCTGAATGTGCTGCTGGAAATGCATAAAACTATGAGAATGAATGGTCAAGAATTTGCAGGAAAAGCTGATTTTTTAAAGAGCTGAAGAGGCAGAAAAGCTGAATATTGAGTAACTGTTCAACTGAAAGTTGAACAGTTACTCTAGGTGAACATGAAGCTGAAGATTTTAATAGCTGAACAGTTTCTCTAGCTGAACATGAAGCTGAATACTTGAAAAAGCTGAAAAGGCAGAAAGCTGAATATTTGAAAAGGTTGACAAGCTGAAAAGTAATAGGCTGAAAGAGCTTAAAAAGATGAACATTTTGATAATTAAACGGTTTCTATGGCTGTACATGAAGCTGAATATTTGAAAAATCTGAAAAGGTTGAAAAGCTGAACATGTTGATAGTTGAACGGTTTCTATAGCTGAAGATAAAGCTGAATATTTGAAAAAGCTGAAAAGGTTGAAAAGCTGAAAAGTAATAGGCTGAAAGAGCTTAGAAAGTTGAACAGTTTGATAGTTGGATGGTTTCTCTAGCTGAACTTAAAGCTGAATATTTGAAAAATCTGAAAAGGTTGAAAAGCTGAAAAGTACAAGGTTGAAAGAGCTTAAAAAGCTGAACATGTTGATAGTTGAACGGTTTCTATAGCTGAACATGAAGCTGAATATTTGAGAGTTGAAAAAGTTGAAAAGCTGAAAAGTAATAGGCTGAAAGAGCTTAAAAAGCTGAACAGTTTGATAGTTGAACGGTTTCTATAGCTGACTATGAAGCTGAATACTTGAAAAAGCTGAAATACAGAAAGCTGAATATTTTAAAAAGCGGAATACTTGAAAAAGCTGAAAAGGCAGAAAGGCTGAAAAGTAATAGGTTGAAAAAGCTTAAAAAGCTGAACGTTTTGATAGCTGAACAGTTTCTCTAGCTGAACATGAAGCTGAATACTTGAAAAATCTGAAAAGGCAGAAAGCTGAATATTTGAGAGCTGAAAAAGTTGAAAAGCTGAAAAGTACAAGGTTGAAAGAGCTTAAAAAGCTTAAAATTTTGATAGTTGAAAGGTTTCTATGGCTGAAAATAAAGCTGAATATTTGAAAAAGCTGAAAGAGCTTAAAAAGCTGAACAGTTTGACAGCCAAACAGTATCTGTAGCAGCACATATGCTGGAGCAGTAGCAGAACCAAAGCTGAAAATGTCCCCATAAGAATGAATGGGAAAACACCTCCCAAACACCTGCAGGTTTAGAAAAAAGTGTGGTGGTTATGGCCAAAATATGTATACAGTGAGTAACAGGAGACATTGCTGAACCATGTGATGTATTTTTTATTTCTGTAGAGTGAAAAATGAGGGCACAACAGCGAGAGACAAAACCGGTACCGTCTGCTCCACTCCAGAGATTTAGGCTCAAAATTAACATTGCGCCTTATGGGGGAGTTGCTGGAGTTCTTGTCACTCTAGGGCTTCTACAGCCAAAAGTTTAAGTCGCACATCTGAAATAAGAATATCATCTGAAAGCCAACAAGATTTCCTACATTTCTATGTATATATTGTCTATGTGAAGTAAAAGATGCGGGACCCAAATCAAGCTGAAGACAATTTTTTCTCAAGTTTTTCCAGCTGCTCTCCACTCTAGCGATGATGTTCCGCACTCTAGCTCACGCAATACACACCCATTATAAACCCAGAAGAGGAGCTAAAAATCCTTCAAACTAAAACTGTGATTATTTCAAAACCATAAAAGATTTTCAAAAACTGAAAAACAAGTTCAATAGTTCAAGGTCTTGTGAATAATTTAAAGTTGGAATGGTGTCTCTAGCTCAAAGTATGAGGGAGCAGAAGAGGTTGAAAGTGGATGAGTTTTGAGGAGGATTTGAGGATTTTCCCATTTGTTTCCATGTTAATTTTTTTTTTTAAAAAGCTGAATATTTGAAAAAAGTTGAAAAGCTAAAAAGCTGAAAAGAACAAGGCTGAAAGAGCTTAAAAAGCTGAACATTTTGATAGTTGAACGGTTTCTATAGCTGAACGTATGCTGAAGTAGTAGTAGAATGAAATTTGAAAAAATCCCCATAAGGATGAATGGGAAAAAATTTTGGTTTTAGTTTTGAAAAAGCTGAATATTTGAAAAAGTTGAAAAGTTAAAAAGCTGAAAAGCACAAGGCTGAAAGAGCACAAATAGCTGAACATTTTGATGGTTGAACGGTTTCTATAGCTGAATGTATGCTGAAGTAGTAGCAGAGCGAAATTTGAGAAATTCCCCATAAGGATGAATGGGGAAAATTTTGCAGAAAAAGCTGAATATTTCCAAAAGTATGAAAGATAGAAAAAAGAAAAATGGATGCCATAATGTCCTTAATGAGCTGAACATTTTGATAGTTGAATGGTTTCTTAAGCACAAAATTTGAAGGAGTTGAAAAGAGCCAAAAAACGTACGGAATCATGAATAATAATAATAATAAATTCCGGAAGAACAATAGTGTGAATGCTTTGAAGCATTCACACTAATAATAATAATAATAAATTCCAGAAGAACAATAGTGTGAATGCTTTGAAGCATTCACACTAATAACTAGAAAAATTGTATTTCCTGCGAAAATACAGTGTGAATGCTGATTGCTGAAGTGATTTTGCAAAATCTGCTGAATGTGCTAGAAAACACTTGCCTAACGCAAGCTATAGCTGAACATGAAGCTGAATATTTTGATAGTTGAACAGTTTCTCTAGCTGAACATAAAGCTGAATGTTTTGATAGTTGAACAGTTTCTCTAGCTGAACATAAAGCTGAATGTTTTGATAGTTGAACGGTTTCTATAGCTGAACATAAAGCTGAATGTTTTGATAGTTGAACGGTTTCTATAGCTGAACATAAAGCTGAATGTTTTGATAGTTGAATGGTTTCTATAGCTGAACATAAATCTGAATATTTTGATAGTTGAATGGTTTCTATAGCTGAACATAAAGCTGAATGTTTTGATAGTTGAATGGTTTCTATAGCTGAACATTAAGCTGAATGTTTTGATAGTTGAATGGTTTCTATAGCTGAACATAAATCTGAATATTTTGATAGTTGAATGGTTTCTATAGCTGAACATAAAGCTGAATGTTTTGATAGTTGAATGGTTTCTATAGCTGAACATTAAGCTGAATGTTTTGATAGTTGAATGGTTTCTATAGCTGAACATAAAGCTGAATATTTGAAAAAGCTGAAAAGGTTGAAAAGGCTGAAAAGGTTGAAAAGCTGAAAAGGTTGAAAAGCTGAAAGTAATAGGCTGAAAGAGCTTAAAAAGCTGAACAGTTTGACAGCCAAACAGTTTCTGTAGCTGCACATATGCTGGAGCAGTAGCAGAACCAAAGTTGAAAATGTCCCCATAAGAATGAATGGGAAAACACCTCCCAAACAGCTGCAGGTTTAGAAAAAAGTGCAATGGTTATGGCCAAAATATGTATACAGTGAGTAACAGGAGACATTGCTGAACCATGTGATGTGTTTTTTATTTCTGTAGAGTGAAAAATGAGGGCACAACAGCGAGAGACAAAACCGGTACCGTCTGCTCCACTCCAGAAATTTAGGCTCAAAGTTAACATTGCGGCTTATGGGGGAGTTGCTGGAGTGCTTGTCGCTCGAGGGCTTCTACAGCCAAAAGTTTAAGTCTCACATCTGAAATAAGATGATCATATGAAAGCCAACAAGATTTCCTACATTTCTATGTATATATTGTCTATGTGAAGTAAAAGCTGTGGGACCCAAATCAAGCTGAAGAGAGTTTTTTCTAAAGTTTTTGCAGCTGCTCTCCACTCTAGCGATGATGTTCCGCACTCTAGCTCACGCAATACACACCCATTATAAACCCAGAAGATGAGCTAAAAATCCTTAAAACTAAAACTGTGATAATTTCAAAACCGTAAAAGATTTTCAAAAACTGAAAATCAAGTTCAATAGTTCAAGGTCTTGTGGATAGTTTAAAGTTGGAATGGTGTCTCTAGCTCAAAGTATGAGGGAGAAGAAGAGGTTGAAAGTGGATGAGTTTTGAGGAGGATTTGAGGATTTTCCCATTTGTTTCCATGTTAAATTTTTTTTTGAAAAAGCTGAATATTTGAAAAAGTTGAAAAGCTAAAAAGCTGAAAAACACAAGGCTGAAAGAGCTTAAAAAGCTGAACATTTTGATAGTTGAACGGTTTCTATAGCTGAACGTATGCTGAAGTAGTAGCAGAATGAAATTTGAAAAAATCCCCATAAGGATGAATGGGAAAAAATTTTGGTTTTAGTTTTGAAAAAGCTGAATATTTGAAAAAGTTGAAAAGTTAAAAAGCTGAAAATTGATAGGCTGAAAGAGCACAAATAGCTGAACATTTTGATAGTTGAACGGTTTCTATAGCTGAACGTATGCTGAAGTAGTAGCAGAGCGAAATTTGAGAAATTCCCCATAAGGATGAATGGGGAAAATTTTGCAGAAAAAGCTGAATATTTCCAAAAGTATGAAAGATAGAAAAAAGAAAAATGGATGCCATAATGTCCTTAATGAGCTGAACATTTTGATAGTTGAATGGTTTCTGTAGCTCAAAATTTGAAGGAGTTGAAAAGAGCCAAAAAACGTACGGAATCATGAATAATAATAATAACTAGAAAAATTGTATTTCCTGCGAAAATACAGTGTGAATGCTGATTGCTGAAGTGATTTTGCAAAATCTGCTGAATGTGCTAGAAAACACTTGCCTAACGCAAGCTATAGCTGAACATGAAGCTGAATATTTTGATAGTTGAACAGTTTCTCTAGCTGAACATAAAGCTGAATGTTTTGATAGTTGAACGGTTTCTATAGCTGAACATAAAGCTGAATGTTTTGATAGTTGAATGGTTTCTATAGCTGAACATAAATCTGAATATTTTCATAGTTGAATGGTTTCTATAGCTGAACATAAAGCTGAATATTTTGATAGTTGAATGGTTTCTATAGCTGAACATTAAGCTGAATGTTTTGATAGTTGAATGGTTTCTATAGCTGAACATAAATAGCTGAATATTTTGATAGTTGAATGGTTTCTATAGCTGAACATAAAGCTGAATATTTGAAAAAGGTTGAAAAGGCTGAAAAGGTTGAAAAGCTGAAAAGGTTGAAAAGCTGAAAAGGTTGAAAAGCTGAAAGTAATAGGCTGAAAGAGCTTAAAAAGCTGAACAGTTTGACAGCCAAACAGTTTCTGTAGATGCACATATGCTGGAGCAGTAGCAGAACCAAAGTTGAAAATGTCCCCATAAGAATGAATGGGAAAACACCTCCCAAACAGCTGCAGGTTTAGAAAAAAGTGCAATGGTTATGGCCAAAATATGTATACAGTGAGTAACAGGAGACATTGCTGAACCATGTGATGTGTTTTTTATTTCTGTAGAGTGAAAAATGAGGGCACAACAGCGAGAGACAAAACCGGTACCGTCTGCTCCACTCCAGAAATTTAGGCTCAAAGTTAACATTGCGGCTTATGGGGGAGTTGCTGGAGTGCTTGCCGCTCAAGGGCTTCTACAGCCAAAAGTTTAAGTCGCACATCTGAAATAAGATGATCATATGAAAGCCAACAAGATTTCCTACATTTCTATGTATATATTGTCTATGTGAAGTAAAAGCTGTGGGACCCAAATCAAGCTGAAGAGAGTTTTTTCTAAAGTTTTTGCAGCTGCTCTCCACTCTAGCGATGATGTTCCGCACTCTAGCTCACGCAATACACACCCATTATAAACCCAGAAGATGAGCTAAAAATCCTTAAAACTAAAACTGTGATAATTTCAAAACCGTAAAAGATTTTCAAAAACTGAAAATCAAGTTCAATAGTTCAAGGTCTTGTGGATAGTTTAAAGTTGGAATGGTGTCTCTAGCTCAAAGTATGAGGGAGAAGAAGAGGTTGAAAGTGGATGAGTTTTGAGGAGGATTTGAGGATTTTCCCATTTGTTTCCATGTTAAATTTTTTTTTGAAAAAGCTGAATATTTGAAAAAGTTGAAAAGCTAAAAAGCTGAAAAGAACAAGGCTGAAAGAGCTTAAAAAGCTGAACATTTTGATAGTTGAACGGTTTCTATAGCTGAACGTATGCTGAAGTAGTAGCAGAATGAAATTTGAAAAAATCCCCATAAGGATGAATGGGAAAAAATTTTGGTTTTAGTTTTGAAAAAGCTGAATATTTGAAAAAGTTGAAAAGTTAAAAAGCTGAAAATTGATAGGCTGAAAGAGCATAAATAGCTGAACATTTTGATAGTTGAACGGTTTCTATAGCTGAACGTATGCTGAAGTAGTAGCAGAGCGAAATTTGAGAAATTCCCCATAAGGATGAATGGGGAAAATTTTGCAGAAAAAGCTGAATATTTCCAAAAGTATGAAAGATAGAAAAAAGAAAAATGGATGCCATAATGTCCTTAATGAGCTGAACATTTTGATAGTTGAATGGTTTCTGTAGCTCAAAATTTGAAGGAGTTGAAAAGAGCCAAAAAACGTACGGAATCATGAATAATAATAATAATAATAATAATAATAAATTCCAGAAGAACAATAGTGTGAATGCTTTGAAGCATTCACACTAACTAGAAAAATTGTATTTCCTGCGAAAATACAGTGTGAATGCTGATTGCTGAAGTGATTTTGCAAAATCTGCTGAATGTGCTGGAAAACACTTGCCTCATCCACAAAACATGCATAAAACTATGAGAATGAATAGTCAAGAATTTGCAGAAAAAGCTGATTTTTTCAAAAGCTGAAAAGGCAGAAAGGCTGAAAAGTAATAGGTTGAAAGAGCTTAAAAAGCTGAAGATTTTGATAGTTGAATGGTTTCTATAGCTGAACATAAAGCTGAATATTTGAAAAAGCTGAAAAGGTTGAAAAAGCTGAAAAGGTTGAAAAGCTGAAAAGGTTGAAAAAGCTGAAAAGGTTGAAAAGCTGAAAGTAATAGGCTGAAAGAGCTTAAAAGGCTGAACATTTTGATAGTTGAAGAGGTTCTCTAGCTAAACATGAAGCTGAATACTTGAAAAGGCTGAAAAGGTTAAAAAGCTGAACATTTTGATAGTTGAAGAGTTTCTATAGCTGAACATAAAGCTGAATATTTGAAAAAGCTGAAAAGGTTGAAAAGCTGAAAAGGTTGAAAAGCTGAAAGTAATAGGCTGAAAGAGCCTAAAAAGCTGAACAGTTTGACAGCCAAACAGTTTCTGTAGCTGCACATATGCTGGAGCAGTAGCAGAACCAAAGCTGAAAATGTCCCCATAAGAATGAATGGGAAAACACCTCCCAAACACCTGCAGGTTTAGAAAAAAGTGTGGTGGTTATGGCCAAAATATGTATACAGTGAGTAACAGGAGACATTGCTGAACCATGTGATGTATTTTTTATTTCTGTAGAGTGAAAAATGAGGGCACAAGAGCGAGAGACAAAACCGGTACCGTCTGCTCCACTCCAGAAATTTAGGCTCAAAGTTAACATTGCGGCTTAAGGGGGAGTTGCTGGAGTGCTTGCCGCTCAAGGGCTACTACAGCCACAAGGTTAAGTCCTACATCTGAAATAAGACCATCATCTGAAAGCCAACAAGATTTCCTACATGTCTATGTATATATTGTCTATGTGAAGTAAAAGCTGTGGGACCCAAATCAAGCTGAAGAGAGTTTTTTCTAAACTTTTTGCAGCTGCTCTCCACTCTAGCGATGATGTCACCCACTCTAGCTCACGCAATACACACCCATTATAAACCCAGAAGACGAGCTAAAAATCCTTCAAACTAAAACTGTGATAATTTCAAAACCGTAAAAGATTTTCAAAAACTGAAAAACAAGTTCAATAGTTCAAGGTCTTGTGAATAGTTTAAAGTTGGAATGGTGTATCTAGCTCAAAGTATGAGGGAGCAGAAGAGGTTGAAAGTGGATGAGTTTTGAGGAGGATTTGAGGATTTTCCCATTTGTTTCAATGTTAAATTTTTTTTTGAAAAAGCTGAATATTTGAAAAAGTTGAAAAGCTAAAAAGCTGAAAAGCACAAGGCTGAAAGAGCTTAAAAAGCTGAACATTTTGATAGTTGAACGGTTTCTATAGCTGAACGTATGCTGAAGTAGTAGCAGAGCGAAATTTGAGAAATTCCCCATAAGGATGAATGGGAAAAATGTTGCAGAAAAAGCTGAATATTTCCAAAAGTATTAAAGATAGAAAAAAAGAAAAATGGATGCCATCATGTCCTTAAAAAGCTGAACATTTTGATAGTTGAATGGTTTCTGTAGCACAAAATTTTAAGGAGTAGAAGCGATGCAAAAAACGTACGGAAGAAGAAAAATAATAATAATAACTTTAATAAATTCCGGAAGAACAATAGTGTGAATGCTTTGAAGCATTCACACTAACTAGAAAAATTGTATTTCCTGCGAAAATACAGTGTGAATGCTGATTGCTGAAGTGATTTTGCAAAATCTGCTGAATGTGCTAGAAAACACTTGCCTAACGCAAGCTATAGCTGAACATGAAGCTGAATATTTTGATAGTTGAACAGTTTCTCTAGCTGAACATAAAGCTGAATGTTTTGATAGTTGAACGGTTTCTATAGCTGAACATAAATCTGAATATTTTCATAGTTGAATGGTTTCTATAGCTGAATATAAAGCTGAATATTTTGATAGTTGAATGGTTTCTATAGCTGAACATTAAGCTGAATGTTTTGATAGTTGAATGGTTTCTATAGCTGAACATAAATCTGAATATTTTGATAGTTGAATGGTTTCTATAGCTGAACATAAAGCTGAATATTTGAAAAAGCTGAAAAGGTTGAAAAGGCTGAAAAGGTTGAAAAGCTGAAAAGGTTGAAAAGCTGAAAGTAATAGGCTGAAAGAGCTTAAAAAGCTGAACAGTTTGACAGCCAAACAGTTTCTGTAGCAGCACATATGCTGGAGCAGTAGCAGAACCAAAGGTGAAAATGTCCCCATAAGAATGAATGGGAAAACACCTCCCAAACACCTGCAGGTTTAGAAAAAAATGCAATGGTTATGGCCAAAATATGTATACAGTGAGTAACAGGAGACATTGCTGAACCATGTGATGTGTTTTTTATTTCTGTAGAGTGAAAAATGAGGGCACAACAGCGAGAGACAAAACCGGTACCGTCTGCTCCACTCCAGAAATTTAGGCTCAAAGTTAACATTGCGGCTTATGGGGGAGTTGCTGGAGTGCTTGTCGCTCGAGGGCTTCTACAGCCAAAAGTTTAAGTCGCACATCTGAAATAAGATGATCATATGAAAGCCAACAAGATTTCCTACATTTCTATGTATATATTGTCTATGTGAAGTAAAAGCTGTGGGACCCAAATCAAGCTGAAGAGAGTTTTTTCTAAAGTTTTTGCAGCTGCTCTCCACTCTAGCGATGATGTTCCGCACTCTAGCTCACGCAATACACACCCATTATAAACCCAGAAGATGAGCTAAAAATCCTTAAAACTAAAACTGTGATAATTTCAAAACCATAAAAGATTTTCAAAAACTGAAAATCAAGTTCAATAGTTCAAGGTCTTGTGGATAGTTTAAAGTTGGAATGGTGTCTCTAGCTCAAAGTATGAGGGAGAAGAAGAGGTTGAAAGTGGATGAGTTTTGAGGAGGATTTGAGGATTTTCCCATTTGTTTCCATGTTAAATTTTTTTTTGAAAAAGCTGAATATTTGAAAAAGTTGAAAAGCTAAAAAGCTGAAAAACACAAGGCTGAAAGAGCTTAAAAAGCTGAACATTTTGATAGTTGAACGGTTTCTATAGCTGAACGTATGCTGAAGTAGTAGCAGAATGAAATTTGAAAAAATCCCCATAAGGATGAATGGGAAAAAATTTTGGTTTTAGTTTTGAAAAAGCTGAATATTTGAAAAAGTTGAAAAGTTAAAAAGCTGAAAATTGATAGGCTGAAAGAGCACAAATAGCTGAACATTTTGATAGTTGAACGGTTTCTATAGCTGAACGTATGCTGAAGTAGTAGCAGAGCGAAATTTGAGAAATTCCCCATAAGGATGAATGGGGAAAATTTTGCAGAAAAAGCTGAATATTTCCAAAAGTATGAAAGATAGAAAAAAGAAAAATGGAAGCAAGAATGTGCTTAAAAAGCTGAACATTTTGATAGTTGAATGGTTTCTATAGCTCAAAATTTGAAGGAGTAGATAGGTGCTCAAAAACGTACGGAAGAAGAATAATAACTAGAAAAATTTGTATTTCCTACGAAAATACAGTGTGAATGCTGAAAGCTGAAGTGATTTTGGAAATCTGCTGAATGTGCTGGAAAACACTTGCCTAATGCATAAAAAATGTATAAAACTATGAGAATGAATGGTCAAGAATTTGCAGAAAAAGCAGAATTTTTCAAAGCTGAAAAGGCAGAAAAGGTGAAAAGGAATAGGCCGAATGGGTTGGAAAAGCTGAAGATTTTGAAAGTTGAACAGTTTCTAAGGTGAATATTTTGATAGTTGAACAGTTTCTCTAGCTGAACATCAAGCTGAATATTTGAAAAGGTTGAAAAACTGAAAAGGTTGAAAAGTTGAAAAAGGTGAAAAGCTGAAATGGTTGAAGAGCTGAAAAGGTTGAAAAGCTGAAAAGTAATAGGTTGAAAGAGCTTAAAAAGCTGAATATTTTAAAAGCTGAACAGTTTCTCTAGCTGAACATAAAATTGAATATTTTAAAAGTTGAACAGTTTCTCTAGCTGAACATAAAGCTGAATAGTTTGATATTTTAACAGTTTCTCTAGCTGGACATGAAACTGAACATTATGATAGTTGAACGGTTTCTATAGCTGAACATAAAGCTGAATATTTGAAGAAGCTGAAAAGGTTGAAAAGCTGAAAGTAATAGGCTGAAAGAGCTTAAAAAGCTGAACAGTTTGATAGTTGAACGGTTTCTATAGCTGAACATAAAGCTGAATATTTGAAGAAGCTGAAAAGGTTGAAAAGCTGAAAGTAATAGGCTGAAAGAGCTTAAAAAGCTGAACAGTTTGACAGCCAAACAGTTTCTGTAGCAGCACATATGCTGGAGCAGTAGCAGAACCAAAGTTGAAAATGTCCCCATAAGAATGAATGGGAAAACACCTCCCAAACAGCTGCAGGTTTAGAAAAAAGTGTAATGGTTATGGCCAAAATATGTACACAGTGAGTAACAGGAGACATTGCTGAACCCTGTGATGTGCTTTTTATTTCTGTAGAGTGAAAAATGAGGGCACAAGAGCGAGAGACAAAACCGGTACCGTCTGCTCCACTCCAGAGATTTAGGCTCAAAGTTAACACTGCGGCTTATGGGGGAGTTGCTGGAGTTCTTGTCACTCGAGGGCTTATACAGTCAAAAGTTTAAGTCCTACATCTGAAATAAGACCATCATCTGAAAGCCAACAAGATTTCCCACATTTCTATGTATATATTGTCTATGTGAAGTAAAAGATGTGGGACCCAAATCAAGCTGAAGAGAGTTTTTTCTAAAGTTTTTGCAGCTGCTCTCCACTCTAGCGATGATGTCACCCACTCTAGCTCACGCAATACACACCCATTATAAACCCAGAAGACGAGCTAAAAGTCCTTCAAACTAAAACTGTAATAATTTCAAAACCGTAAAAGATTTTAAAATTTTGAAAAACAAATTCAATAGTTCAAGGTCTTGTGACTATTTTAAAGTTGGAATGGTGTCTCTAGCTCAAAGTATGAGAGAGCAGAAGAGGTTGAAAGTGGATGAGTTTTGAAGAGGATTTGAAGATTTTCCCATTTGCTTCCATATTAAATTTTTTTTTGAAAAAGCTGAATATTTGAAAAAGTTGAAAAGCTAAAAAGCTGAAAATAAGAAGGCTGAAAGAGCATAAAAAGCTGAACATTTTGATAGTTGAACGGTTTCTATAGCTGAACGTATGCTGAAGTAGTAGCAGAATGAAATTTGAAAAAATCCCCATAAGGATAAATGGGAAAAAATTTTGGTTTTAGTTTTGAAAAAGCTGAATATTTGAAAAAGTTGAAAAGCTAAAAAGCTGAAAATAGGAAGGCTGAAAGAGCATAAATAGCTGAACATTTTGATAGTTGAACGGTTTCTATAGCTGAACGTATGCTGAAGATGTAGCAGAATGAAATTTGAGAAATTCCCCATAAGGATGAATGGGAAAAATTTGGCAGAAAAAGCTGAATATTTCCAAAAGTATGAAAGATAGAAAAATGAAAAATAGAGGCAGTAATGTCCTTAACGAGCTGAACATTTTGATGGTTGAATGGTTTCTGTAGCTCAAAATTTGAAAGAGTAGAAGAGAGCTGAAAAACGTACGGAAGCTGGAATAATAATAATAACTAGAAAAATTTGTATTTCCTACGAAAATACAGTGTGAATGCTGAAAGCTGAAGTGATTTTGGAAATCTGCTGAATGTGCTGGAAAACACTTGCCTAATGCATAAAAAATGCATAAAACTATGAGAATGAATGGTCAAGAATTTGCAGAAAAAGCAGAATTTTTCAAAGCTGAAAAGGCAGAAAAGGTGAAAAGGAATAGGCCGAATGGGTTGGAAAAGCTGAAGATTTTGAAAGTTGAACAGTTTCTAAGGTGAATATTTTGATAGTTGAACAGTTTCTCTAGCTGAACATCAAGCTGAATATTTGAAAAAGTTGAAAAGCTGAAAAGGTTGAAAAGTTGAAAAAGGTGAAAAGCTGAAATGGTTGAAAAGCTGAAAAGGTTGAAAAGCTGAAAAGTAATAGGTTGAAAGAGCTTAAAAAGCTGAATATTTTAAAAGCTGAACAGTTTCTCTAGCTGAACATAAAGCTGAATATTTTAAAAGCTGAACAGTTTCTCTAGCTGAACATAAAGCTGAATATTTTAAAAGTTGAACAGTTTCTCTAGCTGAACATCAAGCTGAATATTTGAAAAGGTTGAAAAGCTGAAAAGGTTGAAAAGTTGAAAAAGCTGAAAAGCTGAAATGGTTGAAAAGCTGAAAAGGTTGAAAAGCTGAAAAGTAATAGGTTGAAAGAGCTTAAAAAGCTGAATATTTTAAAAGCTGAACAGTTTCTCTAGCTGAACATAAAGCTGAATATTTTAAAAGTTGAACAGTTTCTCTAGCTGAACATAAAGCTGAATATTTTAAAAGTTGAACAGTTTCTCTAGCTGAACATAAAGCTGAATATTTTAAAAGCTGAACAGTTTCTCTAGCTGAACATAAAGCTGAATATTTTAAAAGCTGAACAGTTTCTCTAGCTGGACATAAAGCTCAATATTTTGATATTTTAACAGTTTCTCTAGCTGAACATGAAGCTGAACATTTTGAAAGTTGAACGGTTTCTATAGCTGAACATAAAGCTGAATATTTTAAAAGTTGAACAGTTTCTCTAGCTGAACATGAAGCTGAATATTTGAAGAAGCTGAAAAGGTTGAAAAGCTGAAAGTAATAGGCTGAAAGAGCTTAAAAAGCTGAACAGTTTGACAGCCAGACAGTTTCTGTAGCTGCACATATGTTGGAGCAGTAGCAGAATGAAATTTGAAAATGTCCCCATAAGAATGAATGGGAAAACACCTCCCAAACAGCTGCAGGTTTAGAAAAAAGTGTAATGGTTATGGCCAAAATATGTATACAGTGAGTAACAGGAGACATTGCTGAACCCTGTGATGTGTTTTTTATTTCTGTAGAGTGAAAAATGAGGGCACAAGAGCGAGAGACAAAACCGGTACCATCTGCTCCACTCCAGAGATTTAGGCTCAAAGTTAACACTGCGGCTTATGGGGGAGTTGCTGGAGTTCTTGTCACTCGAGGGCTTCTACAGTCAAAAGTTTAAGTCCTACATCTGAAATAAGACCATCATCTGAAAGCCAACAAGATTTCCCACATTTCTATGTATATATTGTCTATGTGAAGTAAAAGATGTGGGACCCAAATCAAGCTGAAGAGAGTTTTTTCTAAAGTTTTTGCAGCTGCTCTCCACTCTAGCGATGATGTCACCCACTCTAGCTCACGCAATACACACCCATTATAAACCCAGAAGACGAGCTAAAAGTCCTTCAAACTAAAACTGTAATAATTTCAAAACCGTAAAAGATTTTAAAATTTTGAAAAACAAATTCAATAGTTCAAGGTCTTGTGACTATTTTAAAGTTGGAATGGTGTCTCTAGCTCAAAGTATGAGAGAGCAGAAGAGGTTGAAAGTGGATGAGTTTTGAAGAGGATTTGAAGATTTTCCCATTTGCTTCCATATTAAATTTTTTTTTGAAAAAGCTGAATATTTGAAAAAGTTGAAAAGCTAAAAAGCTGAAAATAAGAAGGCTGAAAGAGCATAAAAAGCTGAACATTTTGATAGTTGAACGGTTTCTATAGCTGAACGTATGCTGAAGTAGTAGCAGAATGAAATTTGAGAAAATCCCCATAAGGATGAATGGGAAAAAATTTTGGTTTTAGTTTTGAAAAAGCTGAATATTTGAAAAAGTTCAAAAGCTAAAAAGCTGAAAAGTACAAGGCTGAAAGAGCATAAATAGCTGAACATTTTGATAGTTGAACGGTTTCTATAGCTGAACGTATGCTGAAGATGTAGCAGAATGAAATTTGAGAAATTCCCCATAAGGATGAATGGGAAAAATTTGGCAGAAAAAGCTGAATATTTCCAAAAGTATGAAAGATAGAAAAATGAAAAATAGAGGCAGTAATGTCCTTAACGAGCTGAACATTTTGATGGTTGAATGGTTTCTGTAGCTCAAAATTTGAAAGAGTAGAAGAGAGCTGAAAAACGTACGGAAGCTGGAATAATAATAATAACTAGAAAAATTGTATTTCCTGCGAAAATACAGTGTGAATGCTGATTGCTGAAGTGATTTTGCAAAATCTGCTGAATGTACTGGAAAACACTTGCCTAATGCATAAAACATGCATAAAACTATGAGAATGAATAGTCAAGAATTTGCAGGAAAACCTGATTTTTTCAAAAGCTGAAAAGGCAGAAAATCTGAACATTTTGATAGCTGAACAGTTTCTCTAGCTGAACATCAAGCTGAACATTTTGATAGCTGAACAGTTTCTCTAGCTGAACATGAAGCTGAATACTTGAAAAAGCTGAAAAGGCAGAAAGCTGAATATTTGAAAAGGATGAAAAGGTTGAAAAGCTGAAAAGTGCAAGGTTGAAAGAGCTTAAAAAGCTGACGATTTTGATAGTTGAATGGTTTCTATGGCTGAACATAAAGCTGAATATTTGAAAAAGCTGAAAAGGCTGAAAAGCTGAAAGTAATAGGCTGAAAGAGCTTTAAAAGCTGAACAGTTTGACAGCCAGACAGTTTCTGTAGCTGCACATATGCTGGAGCAGTAGCAGAACCAAAGTTGAAAATGTCCCCATAAGAATGAATGGGAAAACACCTCCCAAACAGCTGCAGGTTTAGAAAAAAGTGTAATGGTTATGGCCAAAATATGTATACAGTGAGTAACAGGAGACATTGCTGAACCATGTGATGTATTTTTTATTTCTGTAGAGTGAAAAATGAGGGCACAAGAGCGAGAGACAAAACCGGTACCGTCTGCTCCACTCCAGAAATTTAGGCTCAAAGTTAACACTGCGGCTTATGGGGGAGTTGCTGGAGTGCTTGTCACTCGAGGGCTTCTACAGCCAAAAGTTTAAGTCGCACATCTGAAATAAGACCATCATATGAAAGCCAACAAGATTTCCTACATTTCTATGTATATATTGTCTATGTGAAGTAAAAGCTGTGGGACCCAAATCAAGCTGAAGAGAGTTTTTTCTAAAGTTTTTACAGCTGCTCTCCACTCTAGCGATGATGTCACCCACTCTAGCTCACGCAATACACACCCATTATAAACCCAGAAGACGAGCTAAAAATCCTTCAAACTAAAACTGTGATAATTTCAAAACCATAAAAGATTTTCAAAAACTAAACCTATGTCTAATAGTTGAAGGTCTTGTGACTATTTTAAAGTTGGAATGGTGTCTCTAGCTCAAAGTATGAGGGAGCAGAAGAGGTTCAAAGTGGATGAGTTTTGAGGAGGATTTGAAGATTTTCCCATTTGCTTCCATATTAAATTTTTTTTTGAAAAAGCTGAATATTTGAAAAGGTTGAAAAGTTAAAAAGCTGAAAAGTACAAGGCTGAAAGAGCTTAAAAAGCTGAACATTTTGATAGTTGAACGGTTTCTATAGCTGAACGTATGCTGAAGCAGTAGCAGAATGAAATGTGAGAAAATCCCCATAAGGATGAATGGGAAAAAATTTTGGTTTTAGTTTTGAAAAAGCTGAATATTTGAAAAAGTTGAAAAGCTAAAAAGCTGAAAAGTACAAGGCTGAAAGAGCATAAATAGCTGAACATTTTGATAGTTGAACGGTTTCTATAGCTGAACGTATGCTGAAGTAGTAGCAGAATGAAATTTGACAAAATCCCCATAAGGATGAATGGGGAAAATTTTGCAGAAAAAGCTGAATATTTCCAAAAGTATAAAAGATAGAGAAAAGAAAAATACACGCCATCATGTCCTTAACGAGCTGGACATTTTGATAGTTGAATGGTTTGTGTAGCTCAAAATTTGTAGGAGGAGAAGCGAGCCAAAAAACGTACGGAATCAGGAATAATAATAATAAAAACTTTAATAAATTCCGGAAGAACAATAGTGTGAATGCTGTGTCAGCATTCACACTAACTAGAAAAATTGTATTTCCTGCGAAAATACAGTGTGAATGCTGATTGCTGAAGTGATTTTGCAAAATCTGCTGAATGTGCTAGAAAACACTTGCCTAACGCAAGCTATAGCTGAACATGAAGCTGAATATTTTGATAGTTGAATGGTTTCTATAGCTGAACATGAAGCTGAATGTTTTGATAGTTGAACAGTTTCTCTAGCTGAACATAAAGCTGAATGTTTTGATAGTTGAACGGTTTCTATAGCTGAACATAAAGCTGAATGTTTTGATAGTTGAATGGTTTCTATAGCTGAACATAAAGCTGAATGTTTTGATAGTTGAATGGTTTCTATAGCTGAACATAAATCTGAATATTTTGATAGTTGAATGGTTTCTATAGCTGAACATAAAGCTGAATATTTTGATAGTTGAATGGTTTCTATAGCTGAACATTAAGCTGAATGTTTTGATAGTTGAATGGTTTCTCTAGCTGAACATCAAGCTGAATATTTGAAAAGGTTGAAAAGCTGAAAAGGTTGAAAAGTTGAAAAAGCTGAAAAGCTGAAATGGTTGAAAAGCTGAAAAGGTTGAAAAGCTGAAAAGTAATAGGTTGAAAGAGCTTAAAAAGCTGAATATTTTAAAAGCTGAACAGTTTCTCTAGCTGAACATAAAGCTGAATATTTTAAAAGCTGAACAGTTTCTCTAGCTGAACATAAAGCTGAATATTTTAAAAGTTGAACAGTTTCTCTAGCTGAACATAAAGCTGAATATTTTAAAAGCTGAACAGTTTCTCTAGCTGAACATAAAGCTGAATATTTTAAAAGCTGAACAGTTTCTCTAGCTGGACATAAAGCTCAATATTTTGATATTTTAACAGTTTCTCTAGCTGAACATGAAGCTGAACATTTTGATAGTTGAACGGTTTCTCTAGCTGAACATGAAGCTGAACATTTTGATAGTTGAACGGTTTCTATAGCTGAACATGAAGCTGAATATTTGAGAGCTGAAAAAGTTGAAAAGCTGAAAAGTAATAGACTGAAAGAGCTTAAAAAGCTGAACATTTTGATAGTTGAACGGTTTCTCTAGCTGAACATGAAGCTGAACATTTTGATAGTTGAACGGTTTCTATAGCTGAACATGAAGCTGAATATTTGAGAGCTTAAAAAGTTGAAAAGCTGAAAAGTACAAGGTTGAAAGAGCTTAAAAAGCTTAAGATTTTGATAGTTGAATGGTTTCTATAGCTGAACATAAAGCTGAATATTTGAAAAAGCTGAAAAGGTTGAAAAGCTGAAAGTAATAGGCTGAAAGAGCTTAAAAAGCTGAACAGTTTGACAGCCAAACAGTTTCTGTAGCTGCACATATGCTGGAGCAGTAGCAGAACCAAAGTTGAAAATGTCCCCATAAGAATGAATGGGAAAACACCTCCCAAACACCTGCAGGTTTAGAAAAAAGTGCAATGGTTATGGCCAAAATATGTATACAGTGAGTAACAGGAGACATTGCTGAACCATGTGATGTGTTTTTTATTTCTGTAGAGTGAAAAATGAGGGCACAAGAGCGAGAGACAAAACTGGTACCGTCTGCTCCACTCCAGAGATTTAGGCTCAAAATTAACATTGCGCCTTATGGGGGAGTTGCTGGAGTGCTTGTCGCTCGAGGGCTTCCACAGCCAAAAGTTTAAGTGGCACATCTGAAATAAGATGACCATATGAAAGCCAACAAGATTTCCTACATTTCTATGTATATATTGTCTATGTGAAGTAAAAGCTGTGGGACCCAAATCAAGCTGAAGAGAGTTTTTTCTAAACTTTTTGCAGCTGCTCTCCACTCTAGCGATGATGTTCCGCACTCTAGCTCACGCAATACACACCCATTATAAACCCAGAAGAGGAGCTAAAAATCCTTCAAACTAAAACTGTGATAATTTCAAAACCGTAAAAGATTTTCAAAAACTAAACACATGCCTAATAGTTCAAGGTCTTGTGACTATTTTAAAGTTGGAACGGTGTATCTAGCTCAAAGTATGAGGGAGCAGAAGAGGTTGAAAGTCCATGAGTTTTGAGG
This sequence comes from Pagrus pagrus, assembly GCF_965226575.1. Classification (NCBI taxonomy): domain Eukaryota; kingdom Metazoa; phylum Chordata; class Actinopteri; order Spariformes; family Sparidae; genus Pagrus; species Pagrus pagrus. The sequence goes on along the minus strand of NC_140200.1, from coordinate 17,463,130 downwards.
AGGATTTGAAGATTTTCCCATTTGTTTCCATGTTAAATTTTTTTTTGAAAAAGCTGAATATTTGAAAAAGTTGAAAAGCTAAAAAGCTGAAAAGTATAAGGCTGAAAGAGCTTAAAAAGCTGAACATTTTGATAGTTGAACGGTTTCTATAGCTGAATGTATGCTGAAGTAGTAGCAGAATGAAATTTGAAAAAATCCCCATAAGGATGAATGGGAAAAAAATTTGGTTTTAGTTTTGAAAAAGCTGAATATTTGAAAAAGTTGAAAAGCTAAAAAGCTGAAAAGTATAAGGCTGAAAGAGCATAAAAAGCTGAACATTTTGATAGTTGAACGGTTTCTATAGCTGAACGTATGCTGAAGTAGTAGCAGGGCGAAATTTGAGAAATTCCCCATAAGGATGAATGGGGAAAATTTTGCAGAAAAAGCTGAATATTTCCAAAAGTATAAAAGATAGAAATACCAAAAATACAAGCAAGAATGTCCTTAATGAGCTGCACATTTTGATAGTTGAATGGTTTCTGTAGCTCAAAATTTGAAGGAGCTGAAGAGAGCTGAAAAACGTACGGAAGCAGGAATAATAATAATAATAATAATAATAAATTCCGGAAGAACAATAGTGTGAATGCTTTGAAGCATTCACACTAATAACTAGAAAAATTGCATTTCCTGCGAAAATACAGTGTGAATGCTGACGGCTGAAGTGATTTTGCAAAATCTGCTGAATGTGCTGGAAAACACTTGCCTAATGCATAAAAAAATGCATAAAACTATGAGAATGATCAAGAATTTGCAGAAAAAGCAGATTTTTTCAAAAGCTGAAAAGGAAGAAAGGCTGAAAAGTAACAGGTTGAAAGAGCTTAAAAAGCTGAACAGTTTGATAGTTGAACGGTTTCTATAGCTGAACATGAAGCTGAATACTTGAAAAAGCTGTAGAGGCAGAAAGCTGAATATTTGAGAGCTTAAAAAGTTGAAAAGCTGAAAAGTACAAGGTTGAAAGAGCTTAAAAAGCTTAAGATTTTGATAGTTGAATGGTTTCTATGGCTTAACATAAAGCTGAACATTTGAAAAAGCTGAAAAGGTTGAAAAGCTGAACAGTTTGACAGCCAAACAGTTTCTGTAGCAGCACATATGCTGGAGCAGTAGCAGAATGAAATTTGAAAATGTCCCCATAAGAATGAATGGGAAAACACCTCCCAAACAGCTGCAGGTTTAGAAAAAAGTGTAATGGTTATGGCCAAAATATGTATACAGTGAGTAACAGGAGACATTGCTGAACCATGTGATGTGTTTTTTATTTCTGTAGAATGAAAAATGAGGGCACAACAGCGAGAGACAAAACCGGTACCGTCTGCTCCACTCCAGAGATTTAGGCTCAAAGTTAACACTGCGCCTTATGGGGGAGTTGCTGGAGTGCTTGCCGCTCAAGGGCTACTACAGCCAAAAGTTTAAGTCCTACATCTGAAACAAGACCATCATCTGAAAGCCAACAAGATTTCCTACATTTCTATGTATATATTGTCTATGTGAAGTAAAAGCTGTGGGACCCAAATCAAGCTGAAGAGAGTTTTTTCTAAACTTTTTCCAGCTGCTCTCCACTCTAGCGATGATGTTCCGCACTCTAGCTCACGCAATACACACCCATTATAAACCCAGAAGATGAGCTAAAAATCCTTAAAACTAAAACTGTGATAATTTCAAAACCGTAAAAGATTTTCAAATTTTGAAAAACAAGTTCAATAGTTCAAGGTCTTGTGAATAGTTTAAAGTTGGAATGGTGTCTCTAGCTCAAAGTATGAGGGAGCAGAAGAGGTTGAAAGTGGATGAGTTTTGAGGAGGATTTGAGGATTTTCCCATTTGTTTCAATGTTAATTTTTTTTTTGAAAAAGCTGAATATTTGAAAAAGTTGAAAAGCTAAAAAGCTGAAAAGTACAAGGCTGAAAGAGCTTAAAAAGCTGAACATTTTGATAGTTGAACGGTTTCTATAGCTGAACGTATGCTGAAGTAGTTGTAGAATGAAATTTGAAAAAATCCTCATAAGGATGAATGGGGAAAATTTTGCAGAAAAAGCTGAATATTTCCAAAAGTATAAAAGATAGAAACACCAAAAATACAAGCAAGAATGTCCTTAACGAGCTGCACATTTTGATAGTTGAATGGTTTCTGTAGCTCAAAATTTGTAGGAGGAGATAGGTGCTGAAAAACGTACGGAAGCAGGAATAATAATAAATTCCAGAAGAACAATAGTGTGAATGCTTTGAAGCATTCACACTAATAATAACTTTAATAAATTCCGGAAGAACAATAGTGTGAATGCTTTGGAGCATTCACACTAATAACTAGAAAAATTGTATTTCCTGCGAAAATACAGTGTGAATGCTGATTGCTGAAGTGATTTTGCAAAATCTGCTGAATGTGCTAGAAAACACTTGCCTAACGCAAGCTATAGCTGAACATAAAGCTGAATATTTTGATAGTTGAATGGTTTCTATAGCTGAACATGAAGCTGAATGTTTTGATAGTTGAACAGTTTCTCTAGCTGAACATAAAGCTGAATGTTTTGATAGTTGAACGGTTTCTATAGCTGAACATAAAGCTGAATGTTTTGATAGTTGAATGGTTTCTATAGCTGAACATGAATCTGAATATTTTGATAGTTGAATGGTTTCTATAGCTGAACATAAAGCTGAATATTTTGATAGTTGAATGGTTTCTATAGCTGAACATTAAGCTGAATGTTTTGATAGTTGAATGGTTTCTATAGCTGAACATAAATCTGAATAATTTGATAGTTGAATGGTTTCTATAGCTGAACATAAAGCTGAATATTTGAAAAAGCTGAAAAGGTTGAAAAGGCTGAAAAGGTTGAAAAGCTGAAAGTAATAGGCTGAAAGAGCTTAAAAAGCTGAACAGTTTGACAGCCAAACAGTTTCTGTAGCTGCACATATGCTGGAGCAGTAGCAGAACCAAAGTTGAAAATGTCCCCATAAGAATGAATGGGAAAACACCTCCCAAACACCTGCAGGTTTAGAAAAAAGTGCAATGGTTATGGCCAAAATATGTATACAGTGAGTAACAGGAGACATTGCTGAACCATGTGATGTGTTTTTTATTTCTGTAGAGTGAAAAATGAGGGCACAACAGCGAGAGACAAAACCGGTACCGTCTGCTCCACTCCAGAAATTTAGGCTCAAAGTTAACATTGCGGCTTATGGGGGAGTTGCTGGAGTGCTTGTCGCTCGAGGGCTTCTACAGCCAAAAGTTTAAGTCGCACATCTGAAATAAGATGATCATATGAAAGCCAACAAGATTTCCTACATTTCTATGTATATATTGTCTATGTGAAGTAAAAGCTGTGGGACCCAAATCAAGCTGAAGAGAGTTTTTTCTAAAGTTTTTGCAGCTGCTCTCCACTCTAGCGGTGATGTTCCGCACTCTAGCTCACGCAATACACACCCATTATAAACCCAGAAGAGGAGCTAAAACTCCTTCAAACTAAAACTGTGATAATTTCAAAACCGTAAAAGATTTTCAAAAACTGAAAATCAAGTTCAATAGTTCAAGGTCTTGTGGATAGTTTAAAGTTGGAATGGTGTCTCTAGCTCAAAGTATGAGGGAGAAGAAGAGGTTGAAAGTGGATGAGTTTTGAGGAGGATTTGAGGATTTTCCCATTTGTTTCCATGTTAAATTTTTTTTTGAAAAAGCTGAATATTTGAAAAAGTTGAAAAGCTAAAAAGCTGAAAAGAACAAGGCTGAAAGAGCTTAAAAAGCTGAACATTTTGATAGTTGAACGGTTTCTATAGCTGAACGTATGCTGAAGTAGTAGCAGAATGAAATTTGAAAAAATCCCCATAAGGATGAATGGGAAAAAATTTTGGTTTTAGTTTTGAAAAAGCTGAATATTTGAAAAAGTTGAAAAGCTAAAAAGCTGAAAAGCACAAGGCTGAAAGAGCATGAATAGCTGAACATTTTGATAGTTGAACGGTTTCTATAGCTGAACGTATGCTGAAGTAGTAGCAGAGCGAAATTTGAGAAATTCCCCATAAGGATGAATGGGAAAAATGTTGCAGAAAAAGCTGAATATTTCCAAAAGTATGAAAGATAGAAAAAAGAAAAATGGAAGCAAGAATGTGCTTAAAAAGCTGAACATTTTGATAGTTGAATGGTTTCTGTAGCTCAAAATTTGAAGGAGTAGATAGGTGCTCAAAAACGTACGGAAGAAGAATAATAATAATAATAACTTTAATAAATTCCGGAAGAACAATAGTGTGAATGCTTTGGAGCATTCACACTAATAATAACTTTAATAAATTCCGGAAGAACAATAGTGTGAATGCTTTGAAGCATTCACACTAATAATAATAATAATAATAATAATAAATTCCAGAAGAACAATAGTGTGAATGCTTTGAAGCATTCACACTAATAACTTTAATAAATTCCGGAAGAACAATAGTGTGAATGCTTTGAAGCATTCACACTAATAATAACTAGAGAAGGCAAGTCCTGAAGAACTTGCGGTTGTGAATGCACCCTGCTGAGAAGCTGACGCCAAATGCGGATTGCTGGCGTTGAAAACTTTGAATAATGTCCAGAATATATGAAATATGTTGAATATGTCAAGGTTTTTGAAGAGCTGACGCCAAATGCGCAATGGTGACGTTGAAAACTTTGAATAATGTCCAGAATATATGAAATATGTTGAATATTTTAAGGTTTTTGAAGAGCTGACGCCAAATGCGGATTGCTGGCTGTGAAAACTTTGAATAATGTCCAGAATATCTAAAAACTGTGAAATAATTTAGGGTTTGTTGAAAAGCTAAGGCCAAACTGAATTGGTGGCTTGAATTTATTTGAAGTCTCGTCTGAAGACAATGAAGCTTCCTAATAGTTGGGTGAGAATGAAGGATTAAAAATAGAATATAAGCTGTGAGCCAAACAGGAGTATGAAGAGATGTTACAGTGAGAATGGATCAAATACTCTGAATGGGACTGAAAAGTTAAATAAATGTCAATGTGTCAGTGATTGGGAACATTTCAATATTTAGATGGAGATTCTGGCTTGAATGAATGAAAAGATAATAGTTAAATATAGTTGAAATGTTGGGAAATATAGTCTGTAATACACTGGGTGTAGTAAACTGACTCATTGATAAATCTGTCTCTCTATCTCGGTTGCCACAGTGACGGTAACCAGGGTGGTCGCGGCAACGGACTGTGGGAGTTGATTTAATAGTGATTTCTGCTGAGGTTCACCTCACATTAACATGCTTCTCCCTCCAAAACAGTAACTGCTATCACTCAAATAATGATATGGTCGAAACTATGAGAGTCTTGTCAACATTTAGTGAAATTTTTGTGTGTGTGTGGTCAAAAATGTGTCTTGTGGAGCAGTTCAGAAAAGTGGATGTGTTTGCCTGCCTCCAGATATTTTTCCTATCAATTACATGGGACTTGATGCGGCAGTTGGTCGGTGTTGCTTTCAGTTAAACGCCCACTGAGCCAAGAGTTTTTGTCCGATTGGCTCCAGAGAACCACTCTAGCGACCGGCACGAATTTTCCTACAAGCTGATGTGGTTATTTTTCTGCTGGAGTGAAAATTGTGGATGCAAGCGCGAGTTGAAGACGAGATTTTCTGAATTTTTTTGAGGTGCTCCCCACTCTGTCAGTTGGCTCCTCCACTCTGGCTCTCAACATTCCACCCCATACACACCAATGCAAAAATCTGAAACTGCCTGAAAAGTTACCGATGTTTGAACTGCGACTGTGCAAAAAGTATGAATGCTGTGAGAAAGATGAATACAGGCTTGAATGTAGACACATAGTTGAATATTTCAAAGTTTGAATGGAGTTTCTATCTGGAAGTGTGAATGATTAGCTGAGCTTTGAAAATGCTTGAAAAAGTGTGATCCACCCAATACACACCAATGCAAAAATCTGAAACGTTACCGATGTTTGAACTGCGACTGTGCAAAAAGTATGAATGCTGTGAGAAAGATGAATACAAGATTGAAAGTAGACAAATAGTGAAATATTTCAGAGTTTGAATGGAGTTTCTATCTTGAAGTGTGAATGACTAGATGAGTTTTGAAAATGCTTGAAAAAGTGTGAAATTTGAGATTTTTTGAACATTCCGTAATCTGCTTGAATGGGAAAAAATGGCCGGAAAACGCTGAATATCTCGGAAATTATGAATGATATGAATGAGAAAAATAGACGCGGTCGATTCCCAATTGAGATGAATATTTTGGTTTTTGAATGGAGTGAATACGTTGAAAAATGTTGAAGGAGTTAAGGGCCAAACTTTCTGACCCGGAAGATATAATAATAAAAATAAAAAAAATAAAAATAAAGAATTCCGTGCGTAGAAGAACATATGTTGTGAATGCCTCCTGCATTCACAACCAATAACTAGAAAAATTGTATTTCCTGCGAAAATACAGTGTGAATGCTGACGGCTGAAGTGATTTTGCAAAATCTGCTGAATGTGCTGCTGGAAATGCATAAAACTATAAGAATGAATGGTCAAGAATTTGCAGGAAAAGCTGAATATTTTAATAGCTTAACAGTTTCTCTAACTGTACATGAAGCTGAATATTTTGATAGTTGAACAGTTTCTCTAGCTGTACATGAAGCTGAATATTTGAAAAAGCTGAAAAGTACAAGGTTGAAAGAGCTTAAAAAGCTGAACATGTTGATAGTTGAACGGTTTCTATAGCAGAACATAAAGCTGAATATTTGAAAAAGCTGAAAAGTAATAGGCTGAAAGAGCTTAAAAAGCTGAACAGTTTGATAGTTGAACGGTTTCTATAGCTGAATATGAAGCTGAATACTTGAAAAAGCTGAAATACAGAAAGCTGAATATTTTAAAAAGCGGAATACTTGAAAAAACTGAAAAGCCAGAAAGGCTGAAAAGTAATAGGTTGAAAAAGCTTAAAAAGCTGAACATTTTGATAGCTGAACAGTTTCTCTAGCTGAACATGAAGCTGAATACTTGAAAAATCTGAAAAGGCAGAAAGCTGAATATTTGAGAGCTGAAAAAGTTGAAAAGCTGAAAAGTACAAGGTTGAAAGAGCTTAAAAAGCTTAAGATTTTGATAGTTGAAAGGTTTCTATGGCTGAAAATAAAGCTGAATATTTGAAAAAGCTGAAAGAGCTTAAAAAGCTGAACAGTTTGATAGTTGAACGGTTTCTATAGCTGAACGTATGCTGAAGTAGTAGCAGAATGAAATTTGAAAAAATCCCCATAAGGATGAATGGGAAAAAATTTTGGTTTTAGTTTTGAAAAAGCTGAATATTTGAAAAAGTTGAAAAGCTAAAAAGCTGAAAAGTACAAGGCTGAAAGAGCATAAATAGCTGAACATTTTGATAGTTGAACGGTTTCTATAGCTGAACGTATGCTGAAGATGTAGCAGAATGAAATTTGAGAAATTCCCCATAAGGATGAATGGGAAAAATTTGGCAGAAAAAGCTGAATATTTCCAAAAGTATGAAAGATAGAAAAATGAAAAATAGAGGCAGTAATGTCCTTAACGAGCTGAACATTTTGATGGTTGAATGGTTTCTGTAGCTCAAAATTTGAAAGAGTAGAAGAGAGCTGAAAAACGTACGGAAGCTGGAATAATAATAATAACTAGAAAAATTTGTATTTCCTACGAAAATACAGTGTGAATGCTGAAAGCTGAAGTGATTTTGGAAATCTGCTGAATGTAGTACTGGAAAACACTTGCCTAATGCATAAAACTATGAGAATGAATGGTCAAGAATTTGCAGAAAAAGCAGAATTTTTCAAAGCTGAAAAGGTGAAAAGGAATAGGCTGAATGGGTTGGAAAAGCTGAAGGTTTTGAAAGTTGAACAGTTTCTAAGGTGAATATTTTGATAGTTGAACAGTTTCTCTAGCTGAACATCAAGCTGAATATTTGAAAAGGTTGAAAAGTTGAAAAAGGTGAAAAGCTGAAATGGTCGAAGAGCTGAAAAGGTTGAAAAGCTGAAAAGTAATAGGTTGAAAGAGCTTAAAAAGCTGAATATTTTAAAAGATGAACAGTTTCTCTAGCTGAACATAAAACTGAATATTTTAAAAGTTGAACAGTTTCTCTAGCTGAACATGAAACTGAACATTTTGATAGTTGAACGGTTTCTATAGCTGAACATAAAGCTGAATATTTGAAGAAGCTGAAAAGGTTGAAAAGCTGAAAGTAATAGGCTGAAAGAGCTTAAAAAGCTGAACAGTTTGATAGCTGAACGGTTTCTATAGCTGAACATAAAGCTGAATATTTTAAAAGTTGAACAGTTTCTCTAGCTGAACATAAAGCTGAATATTTTAAAAGTTGAACAGTTTCTCTAGCTGAACATAAAGCTGAATATTTTGATATTTTAACAGTTTCTCTAGCTGGACATGAAACTGAACATTTTGATAGTTGAACGGTTTCTATAGCTGAACATAAAGCTGAATATTTGAAAGAGCTGAACAGTTTGACAGCCAAACAGTTTCTGTAGCTGCACATATGCTGGAGCAGTAGCAGAATGAAATTTGAAAATGTCCCCATAAGAATGAATGGGAAAACACCTCCCAAACACCTGCAGGTTTAGAAAAAAGTGTAATGGTTATGGCCAAAATATGTATACAGTGAGTAACAGGAGACATTGCTGAACCCTGTGATGTGTTTTTTATTTCTGTAGAGTGAAAAATGAGGGCACAAGAGCGAGAGACAAAACCGGTACCGTCTGCTCCACTCCAGAGATTTAGGCTCAAAGTTAACACTGCGGCTTATGGGGGAGTTGCTGGAGTTCTTGTCACTCGAGGGCTTCTACAGTCAAAAGTTTAAGTCCTACATCTGAAATAAGACCATCATCTGAAAGCCAACAAGATTTCCTACATTTCTATGTATATATTGTCTATGTGAAGTAAAAGATGTGGGACCCAAATCAAGCTGAAGAGAGTTTTTTCTAAAGTTTTTGCAGCTGCTCTCCACTCTAGCGATGATGTCACCCACTCTAGCTCACGCAATACACACCCATTATAAACCCAGAAGACGAGCTAAAAATCCTTCAAACTAAAACTGTGATAATTTCAAAACCGTAAAAGATTTTCAAAAACTAAACACATGCCTAATAGTTCAAGGTCTTGTGATTATTTTAAAGTTGGAATGGTGTCTCTAGCTCAAAGTATGAGAGAGCAGAAGAGGTTGAAAGTGGATGAGTTTTGAAGAGGATTTGAAGATTTTCCCATTTGCTTCCATATTAATTTTTTTTTTGAAAAAGCTGAATATTTGAAAAAGTTGAAAAGCTAAAAAGCTGAAAATAAGAAGGCTGAAAGAGCTTAAAAAGCTGAACATTTTGATAGTTGAACGGTTTCTATAGCTGAACGTATGCTGAAGTAGTAGCAGAATGAAATTTGAAAAAATCCCCATAAGGATGAATGGGAAAAAATTTTGGTTTTAGTTTTGAAAAAGCTGAATATTTGAAAAAGTTGAAAAGCTAAAAAGCTGAAAAGTACAAGGCTGAAAGAGCATAAATAGCTGAACATTTTGATAGTTGAACGGTTTCTATAGCTGAACGTATGCTGAAGATGTAGCAGAATGAAATTTGAGAAATTCCCCATAAGGATGAATGGGAAAAATTTGGCAGAAAAAGCTGAATATTTCCAAAAGTATGAAAGATAGAAAAATGAAAAATAGAGGCAGTAATGTCCTTAACGAGCTGAACATTTTGATGGTTGAATGGTTTCTGTAGCTCAAAATTTGAAAGAGTAGAAGAGAGCTGAAAAACGTACGGAAGCTGGAATAATAATAATAACTAGAAAAATTTGTATTTCCTACGAAAATACAGTGTGAATGCTGAAAGCTGAAGTGATTTTGGAAATCTGCTGAATCGTAGTACTGGAAAACACTGGAATTTTTCAAAGCTGAAAAGGCAGAAAAGGTGAAAAGGAATAGGTCGAATGGGTTGGAAAAGCTGAAGATTTTGAAAGTTGAACAGTTTCTAAGGTGAATATTTTGATAGTTTAACAGTTTCTCTAGCTGAACATCAAGCTGAATATTTGAAAAGGTTGAAAAGCTGAAAAGGTTGAAAAGTTGAAAAAGTTGAAAAGCTGAAATGGTTGAAAAGCTGAAAAGGTTGAAAAGCTGAAAAGTAATAGGTTGAAAGAGCTTAAAAAGCTGAATATTTTAATAGCTGAACAGTTTCTCTAGCTGAACATAAAGCTGAATATTTTAAAAGTTGAACAGTTTCTCTAGCTGAACATAAAGCTGAATATTTTGATATTTTAACAGTTTCTCTAGCTGGACATAACGCTGAAGATTTTGATAGATGAACGGTTTCTATAGCTGAACATAAAGCTGAATGTTTTGATAGTTGAACAGTTTCTCTAGCTGAACATAAAGCTGAATATTTTTTCTCTAGCTGAACATTAAGCTGAATATTTTAAAAGTTGAACAGTTTCTCTAGCTGAACATAAAGCTGAATATTTTAAAAGTTGAACAGTTTCTCTAGCTGAACATAAAGCTGAATATTTTAAAACTTGAACAGTTTCTCTAGCTGAACATGAAGCTGAATATTTTGATAGTTGAACAGTTACTCTAGGTGAACATGAAGCTGAAGATTTTAATAGCTGAAAAGTTTCTCTAGCTGAACATGAAGCTGAATACTTGAAAAAGCTGAAAAGGCAGAAAGCTGAATATTTGAAAAGGTTGACAAGCTGAAAAGTAATAGGCTGAAAGAGCTTAAAAAGCTGAACATTTTGATAATTGAACGGTTTCTATGGCTGTACATGAAGCTGAATATTTGAAAAAGCTGAAAAGGCAGAAAGCTGAATATTTGAAAAAGCTGAAAAGGTTGACAAGCTGAAAAGTAATAGGCTGAAAGAGCTTAAAAAGTTGAACAGTTTGATAGTTGGATGGTTTCTATAGCTGAACATAAAGCTGAATATTTGAAAAAGCTGAAAAGGTTGAAAAGCTGAAAGTAATAGGCTGAAAGAGCTTAAAAAGCTGAACAGTTTGACAGCCAAACAGTTTCAGTAGCTGCACAGATGCTGGAGCAGTAGCAGAACCAAAGTTGAAAATGTCCCCATAAGAATGAATGGGAAAACACCTCCCAAACACCTGCAGGTTGAGAAAAAAGTGTAATGGTTATGGACAAAATATGTATACAGTGAGTAACAGGAGACATTGCTGAACTCTGTGATGTGTTTTTTATTTCTGTAGAGTGAAAAATTAGGGCACAAGAGCAAGAGACAAAACCGGTACCGTCTGCTCTCCTCCAGAAATTTAGGCTCAAATTTAACATTGCGGCTTATGGGGGAGTTGCTGGAGTTCTTGTCGCTCTAGGGCTTCTACAGCCAAAAGTTTAAGACGCACATCTGAAATAAGGTGATCATATGAAAGCCAACACGATTTCCTACATTTCTATGTATATATTGTCTATGTGAAGTAAAAGCTGTGGGACCCAAATCAAGCTGAAGAGAGTTTTTTCAAAAGTTTTTGCAGCTGCTCTCCACTCTAGCGATGATGTTCCGCACTCTAGCTCACGCAATACACACCCATTATAAACCCAGAAGATGAGCTAAAAATCCTTCAAACTAAAACTGTGATATTTTCAAAACCATAAAAGATTTTCAAAAACTGAACACATGCCCAACAGTTCAAGGTCTTGTGAATATTTTAAAGTTGGAATGGTGTCTCTAGCTCAAAGTATGAGAGAGCAGAAGAGGTTGAAAGTGGATGAGTTTTGAAGAGGATTTGAAGATTTTCCCATTTGCTTCCATATTAAATTTTTTTTTGAAAAAGCTGAATATTTGAAAAAGTTGAAAAGCTAAAAAGCTGAAAAGAAGAAGGCTGAAAGAGCTTAAAAAGCTGAACATTTTGATAGTTGAACGGTTTCTATAGCTGAACGTATGCTGAAGTAGTAGCAGAATGAAATTTGAAAAAATCCCCATAAGGATGAATGGGAAAAAATTTTGGTTTTAGTTTTGAAAAAGCTGAATATTTGAAAAAGTTGAAAAGTTAAAAAGCTGAAAAGAACAAGGCTGAAAGAGCATAAATAGCTGAACATTTTGATAGTTGAACGGTTTCTATAGCTGAACGTATGCTGAAGTAGTAGCAGAGTGAAATTTGAAAAAATCCCCATAAGGATGAATGGGGAAAATTTTGCAGAAAAAGCTGAATATCTCCAAAAGTATAAAAGATAGAAATACCAAAAATACAAGCAGTAATGTCCTTAACAAGCTGCACATTTTGATAGTTGAATGGTTTCTATAGCTAAAAATGTGTAGGAGGAGATAGGTGCTGAAAAACGTACGGAAGCTGGAATAATAATAATAACTAGAAAAATTTGTATTTCCTACGAAAATACAGTGTGAATGCTGAAAGCTGAAGTGATTTTGCAAAATCTGCTGAATGTGCTGGAAAACACTTGCCTAATGCATAAAAAAATGCATAAAACTATGAGAATGGTCAAGAATTTGCAGAAAAAGCAGATTTTTTCAAAAGCTGAAAAGTAAGAAAGGCTGAAAAGTAATAGGTTGAAAGAGCCTAAAAAGCTGAACAGTTTGATAGTTGAACGGTTTCTATAGCTGAACATAAAGCTGAATATTTTAAAAAGCTGAAAAGGTTGAAAAGCTGAAAAGGTTGAAAAGCTGAAAAGTACAAGGTTGAAACAGCTTAAAAAGCTGAACATTTTGATAGTTGAAGAGTTTCTCGAGCTGAAGATGAAGCTGAATACTTGAAAAGGCTGAAAAGGTTAAAAAGCTGAACATTTTGATAGTTGAAGAGTTTCTATAGCTGAACATAAAGCTGAATATTTGAAAAAGCTGAAAAGGTTGAAAAGCTGAAAAGGTTGAAAAAGCTGAAATGGTTGAAAAGCTGAAATGGTTGAAAAAGCTGAAAAGGTTGAAAAAGCTGAAAAGGTTGAAAGAGCTTAAAAAGCTGAACAGTTTGACAGCCAAACAGTTTCTGTAGCTGCACATACGCTGGAGCAGTAGCAGAACCAAAGTTGAAAATGTCCCCATAAGAATGAATGGGAAAACACCTCCCAAACTCCTGCAGGTTTAGAAAAAAGTGTAATGGTTATGGCCAAAATATGTATACAGTGAGTAACAGGAGACATTGCTGAACCATGTGATGTGTTTTTTATTTCTGTAGAGTGAAAAATGAGGGCACAAGAGCGAGAGACAAAACCGGTACCGTCTGCTCCACTCCAGAAATTTAGGCTCAAAATTAACATTGCGCCTTATGGGGGAGTTGCTGGAGTGCTTGTCGCTCGAGGGCTTCTACAGCCAAAAGTTTAAGTCCTACATCTGAAATAAGAACATCATCTGAAAGCCAACAAGATTTCCTACATTTCTATGTATATATTGTCTATGTGAAGTAAAAGCTGTGGGACCCAAATCAAGCTGAAGAGAGTTTTTTCTAAACTTTTTCCAGCTGCTCTCCACTCTAGCGATGATGTTCCGCACTCTAGCTCTCGCAATACACACCCATTATAAACCCAGAAGAGGAGCTAAAAATCCTTCAAACTAAAACTGTGATAATTTCAAAACCGTAAAAGATTTTCAAAAACTGAAAATCAAGTTCAATAGTTCAAGGTCTTGTGGATAGTTTAAAGTTTGAATGGTGTCTCTAGCTCAAAGTATGAAGGAGAAGAAGAGGTTGAAAGTGGATGAGTTTTGAGGAGGATTTGAGGATTTTCCCATTTGTTTCCATGTTAAATTTTTTTTTGAAAAAGCTGAATATTTGAAAAAGTTGAAAAGTTAAAAAGCTGAAAAGCACAAGGCTGAAAGAGCTTAAAAAGCTGAACATTTTGATAGTTGAACAGTTTCTATAGCTGAACGTATGCTGAAGTAGTAGCAGAATGAAATTTGAAAAAATCCCCATAAGGATGAATGGGAAAAAATTTTGGTTTTAGTTTTGAAAAAGCTGAATATTTGAAAAAGTTGAAAAGTTAAAAAGCTGAAAAGCACACAGCTGAAAGAGCACAAATAGCTGAACATTTTGATAGTTGAACGGTTTCTATAGCTGAAAGTATGCTGAAGTAGTAGCAGAGCGAAATTTGAGAAATTCCCCATAAGGATGAATGGGGAGAATTTTGCAGAAAAAGCTGAATATTTCCAAAAGTATGAAAGATAGAAAAAAGAAAAATGGAAGCAAGAATGTCCTTAAAATGCTGAACATTTTGATAGTTGAATGGTTTCTATAGCTCAAAATTTGAAGGAGCAGTTAGATGCTGAAAAACGTACGGAAGAAGAATAATAATAATAACTAGAAAAATTGTATTTCCTGCGAAAATACAGTGTGAATGCTGATTGCTGAAGTGATTTTGCAAAATCTGCTGAATGTGCTAGAAAACACTTGCCTAACGCAAGCTATAGCTGAACATGAAGCTGAATATTTTGATAGTTGAACAGTTTCTCTAGCTGAACATAAAGCTGAATGTTTTGATAGTTGAACGGTTTCTATAGCTGAACATAAATCTGAATATTTTCATAGTTGAATGGTTTCTATAGCTGAACATAAAGCTGAATATTTTGATAGTTGAATGGTTTCTATAGCTGAACATTAAGCTGAATGTTTTGATAGTTGAATGGTTTCTATAGCTGAACATAAATCTGAATATTTTGATAGTTGAATGGTTTCTATAGCTGAACATAAAGCTGAATATTTGAAAAAGCTGAAAAGGTTGAAAAGGCTGAAAAGGTTGAAAAGCTGAAAAGGTTGAAAAGCTGAAAGTAATAGGCTGAAAGAGCTTAAAAAGCTGAACAGTTTGACAGCCAAACAGTTTCTGTAGCAGCACATATGCTGGAGCAGTAGCAGAACCAAAGGTGAAAATGTCCCCATAAGAATGAATGGGAAAACACCTCCCAAACACCTGCAGGTTTAGAAAAAAATGCAATGGTTATGGCCAAAATATGTATACAGTGAGTAACAGGAGACATTGCTGAACCATGTGATGTGTTTTTTATTTCTGTAGAGTGAAAAATGAGGGCACAACAGCGAGAGACAAAACCGGTACCGTCTGCTCCACTCCAGAAATTTAGGCTCAAAGTTAACATTGCGGCTTATGGGGGAGTTGCTGGAGTGCTTGTCGCTCGAGGGCTTCTACAGCCAAAAGTTTAAGTCGCACATCTGAAATAAGATGATCATATGAAAGCCAACAAGATTTCCTACATTTCTATGTATATATTGTCTATGTGAAGTAAAAGCTGTGGGACCCAAATCAAGCTGAAGAGAGTTTTTTCTAAAGTTTTTGCAGCTGCTCTCCACTCTAGCGATGATGTTCCGCACTCTAGCTCACGCAATACACACCCATTATAAACCCAGAAGATGAGCTAAAAATCCTTAAAACTAAAACTGTGATAATTTCAAAACCATAAAAGATTTTCAAAAACTGAAAATCAAGTTCAATAGTTCAAGGTCTTGTGGATAGTTTAAAGTTGGAATGGTGTCTCTAGCTCAAAGTATGAGGGAGAAGAAGAGGTTGAAAGTGGATGAGTTTTGAGGAGGATTTGAGGATTTTCCCATTTGTTTCCATGTTAAATTTTTTTTTGAAAAAGCTGAATATTTGAAAAAGTTGAAAAGCTAAAAAGCTGAAAAACACAAGGCTGAAAGAGCTTAAAAAGCTGAACATTTTGATAGTTGAACGGTTTCTATAGCTGAACGTATGCTGAAGCAGTAGCAGAATGAAATTTGAAAAAATCCCCATAAGGATGAATGGGAAAAAATTTTGGTTTTAGTTTTGAAAAAGCTGAATATTTGAAAAAGTTGAAAAGTTAAAAAGCTGAAAATTGATAGGCTGAAAGAGCACAAATAGCTGAACATTTTGATAGTTGAACGGTTTCTATAGCTGAACGTATGCTGAAGTAGTAGCAGAGCGAAATTTGAGAAATTCCCCATAAGGATGAATGGGGAAAATTTTGCAGAAAAAGCTGAATATTTCCAAAAGTATGAAAGATAGAAAAAAGAAAAATGGAAGCAAGAATGTGCTTAAAAAGCTGAACATTTTGATAGTTGAATGGTTTCTATAGCTCAAAATTTGAAGGAGTAGATAGGTGCTCAAAAACGTACGGAAGAAGAATAATAATAACTAGAAAAATTGTATTTCCTGCGAAAATACAGTGTGAATGCTGATTGCTGAAGTGATTTTGCAAAATCTGCTGAATGTGCTAGAAAACACTTGCCTAACGCAAGCTATAGCTGAACATAAAGCTGAATGTTTTGATAGTTGAACAGTTTCTCTAGCTGAACATAAAGCTGAATGTTTTGATAGTTGAACGGTTTCTATAGCTGAACATAAAGCTGAATGTTTTGATAGTTGAATGGTTTCTATAGCTGAACATAAATCTGAATATTTTGATAGTTGAATGGTTTCTATAGCTGAACATAAAGCTGAATATTTTGATAGTTGAATGGTTTCTATAGCTGAACATTAAGCTGAATGTTTTGATAGTTGAATGGTTTCTATAGCTGAACATAAATCTGAATATTTTGATAGTTGAATGGTTTCTATAGCTGAACATAAATCTGAATATTTTGATAGTTGAATGGTTTCTATAGCTGAACATAAAGCTGAATATTTGAAAAAGCTGAAAAGGTTGAAAAGGCTGAAAAGGTTGAAAAGCTGAAAAGGGTGAAAAGCTGAAAGTAATAGTCTGAAAGAGCTTAAAAAGCTGAACAGTCTGACAGCCAAACAGTTTCTGTAGCTGCACATATGCTGGAGCAGTAGCAGAACCAAAGTTGAAAATGTCCCCATAAGAATGAATGGGAAAACACCTCCCGAACAGCTACAGGTTTAGGAAAAAGTGTAATGGTTATGGCCAAAATATGTATACAGTGGGTAACAGGAGACATTTCTGAACCATGTGATGTATTTTTTATTTCTGAAGAGTGAAAAATGAGGGCACAAGAGCGAGAGACAAAACCGGTACCGTCTGCTCCACTCCAGAAATTTAGGCTCAAAGTTAACATTGCGGCTTATGGGGGAGTTGCTGGAGTGCTTGTCGCTCGAGGGCTTCTACAGCCAAAAGTTTAAGTCGCACATCTGAAATAAGATGATCATATGAAAGCCAACAAGATTTCCTACATTTCTATGTACATATTGTCTATGTGAAGTAAAAGCTGTGGGACCCAAATCAAGCTGAAGAGAGTTTTTTCTAAAGTTTTTGCAGCTGCTCTCCACTCTAGCGATGATGTTCCGCACTCTAGCTCACGCAATACACACCCATTATAAACCCAGAAGATGAGCTAAAAATCCTTAAAACTAAAACTGTGATAATTTCAAAACCGTAAAAGATTTTCAAAAACTGAAAATCAAGTTCAATAGTTCAAGGTCTTGTGGATAGTTTAAAGTTGGAATGGTGTCTCTAGCTCAAAGTATGAGGGAGAAGAAGAGGTTGAAAGTGGATGAGTTTTGAGGAGGATTTGAGGATTTTCCCATTTGTTTCCATGTTAAATTTTTTTTTGAAAAAGCTGAATATTTGAAAAAGTTGAAAAGCTAAAAATCTGAAAAGAACAAGGCTGAAAGAGCTTAAAAAGCTGAACATTTTGATAGTTGAACGGTTTCTATAGCTGAACGTATGCTGAAGTAGTAGCAGAATGAAATTTGAAAAAATCCCCATAAGGATGAATGGGAAAAAATTTTGGTTTTAGTTTTGAAAAAGCTGAATATTTGAAAAAGTTGAAAAGCTGAAAAGCTTAAAAGCACAAGGCTGAAAGAGCATAAAGAGCTGAACATTTTGATAGTTGAACGGTTTCTATAGCTGAACGTATGCTGAAGTAGTAGCATAGCGAAATTTGAAAAAATCCCCATAAGGATGAATGGGGAAAATTTTGCAGAAAAAGCTGAATATTTCCAAAAGTATGAAAGATAGAAAAAAGAAAAATGGAAGCAAGAGTGTCCTTAAAAAGCTGAACATTTTGATAGTTGAATGGTTTCTATAGCTCAAAATTTGTAGGAGAAGATAGGTGCTGAAAAACGTACGGAAGAAGAATAATAATAACTAGAAAAATTGTATTTCCTGCGAAAATACAGTGTGAATGCTGACGGCTGAAGTGATTTCGCAAAATCTGCTGAATGTGCTGGAAAACGCTTGCCTAATGCATAAAAAATGCATGAAACTATGAGAATGAATGGTCAAGAATTTGCAGAAAAAGCTGATTTTTTTCAAAAGTTGAAAAGGCAGAAAGGCTGAAAAGTAATAGGTTGAAAGAGCTTAAAAAGCTGAACATTTTGATAGTTGAACAGTTTCTCTAGCTGTACATGAAGCTGAATATTTTGATAGTTGAACAGTTTCTCTAGCTGAACATAAAGCTGAATGTTTTGATAGTTGAACAGTTTCTCTAGCTGAACATAAAGCTGAATGTTTTGATAGTTGAATGGTTTCTATAGCTGAACATAAAGCTGAATATTTTGATAGTTGAATGGTTTCTATAGCTGAACATAAAGCTGAACATTTTGATAGTTGAATGGTTTCTATAGCTGAACATAAAGCTGAATATTTTGATAGTTGAATGGTTTCTATAGCTGAACATAAAGCTGAATGTTTTGATAGTTGAATGGTTTCTATAGCTGAACATAAATCTGAATATTTTGATAGTTGAATGGTTTCTATAGCTGAACATAAAGCTGAATGTTTTGATAGTTGAATGGTTTCTGTAGCTGAACATAAAGCTGAATATTTGAAAAAGCTGAAAAGGTTGAAAAAGCTGAAAAGGTTGAAAAGCTGAAAAGGTTGAAAAGCTGAAAAGGTTGAAAAGCTGAAAGTAATAGGCTGAAAGAGCTTAAAAAGCTGAACAGTCTGACAGCCAAACAGTTTCTGTAGCTGCACATATGCTGGAGCAGTAGCAGAACCAAAGTTGAAAATGTCCCCATAAGAATGAATGGGAAAACACCTCCCAAACTCCTGCAGGTTTAGGAAAAAGTGTAATGGTTATGGTCAAAATATGTATACAGTGAGTGACAGGAGACATTGCTGAACCATGTGATGTATTTTTTATTTCTGTAGAGTGAAAAATGAGAGCACAAGAGCAAGAGACAAAACCGGTACCGTCTGCTCCACTCCAGAAATTTAGGCTCAAAGTTAACATTGCGGCTTATGGGGGAGTTGCTGGAGTGCTTGTCGCTCGAGGGCTTCTACAGCCAAAAGTTTAAGTCGCACATCTGAAATAAGATGATCATATGAAAGCCAACAAGATTTCCTACATTTCTATGTATATATTGTCTATGTGAAGTAAAAGCTGTGGGACCCAAATCAAGCTGAAGAGAGTTTTTTCTAAAGTTTTTGCAGCTGCTCTCCACTCTAGCGATGATGTCACCCACTCTAGCTCACGCAATACACACCCATTATAAACCCAGAAGAGGAGCTAAAAATCCCTCACACTAAAACTGTGATAATTTCAAAACCGTAAAAGATTTTCAAAAACTGAAAATCAAGTTCAATAGTTCAAGGTCTTGTGGATAGTTTAAAGTTGGAATGGTGTCTCTAGCTCAAAGTATGAGGGAGAAGAAGAGGTTGAAAGTGGATGAGTTTTGAGGAGGATTTGAGGATTTTCCCATTTGTTTCCATGTTAAATTTTTTTTTGAAAAAGCTGAATATTTGAAAAAGTTGAAAAGCTAAAAAGCTGAAAAGCACAAGGCTGAAAGAGCTTAAAAAGCTGAACATTTTGATAGTTGAACAGTTTCTATAGCTGAACGTATGCTGAAGTAGTAGCAGAATGAAATTTGAAAAAATCCCCATAAGGATGAATGGGAAAAAATTTTGGTTTTAGTTTTGAAAAAGCTGAATATTTGAAAAAGTTGAAAAGTTAAAAAGCTGAAATTTGATAGGCTGAAAGAGCATAAATAGCTGAACATTTTGATAGTTGAACGGTTTCTATAGCTGAACGTATGCTGAAGTAGTAGCAGAGCGAAATGTGAGAAATTCCCCATAAGGATGAATGGGGAAAATTTTGCAGAAAAAGCTGAATATTTCCAAAAGTATGAAAGATAGAAAAAAGAAAAATGGAAGCAAGAATGTGCTTAAAAAGCTGAACATTTTGATAGTTGAATGGTTTCTATAGCTCAAAATTTGAAGGAGTAGATAGGTGCTCAAAAACGTACGGAAGAAGAATAATAATAACTAGAAAAATTGTATTTCCTGCGAAAATACAGTGTGAATGCTGATTGCTGAAGTGATTTTGCAAAATCTGCTGAATGTGCTGGAAAACACTTGCCTAATGCATAAAAAATGCATGAAACTATGAGAATGAATGGTCAAGAACTTGCAGAAAAAGCTGATTTTTTCAAAAGTTGAAAAGGCAGAAAGGCTGAAAAGTAATAGGTTGAAAGAGCTTAAAAAGCTGAACATTTTGATAGTTGAACAGTTTCTCTAGCTGTACATGAAGCTGAATATTTTGATAGTTGAACAGTTTCTCTAGCTGTACATGAAGCTGAATATTTGAAAAAGCTGAAAAGTACAAGGCTGAAAGAGCTTAAAAAGCTGAACAGTTTGATAGTTGAACGGTTTCTATAGCTGAATATGAAGCTGAATACTTGAAAAAGCTGAAATACAGAAAGCTGAATATTTAAAAAAGCGGAATACTTGAAAAAGCTGAAAAGGCAGAAAGGCTGAAAAGTAATAGGTTGAAAAAGCTTAAAAAGCTGAACAGTTTGATAGTTGAACGGTTTCTATAGCTGAACATGAAGCTGAATACTTGAAAAAGCTGTAGAGGCAGAAAGCTGAATATTTGAGAGCTTAAAAAGTTGAAAAGCTGAAAAGTACAAGGTTGAAAGAGCTTAAAAAGCTTAAGATTTTGATAGTTGAATGGTTTCTATGGCTGAACATAAAGCTGAATATTTGAAAAAGCTGAAAAGGTTGAAAAGCTGAACAGTTTGACAGCCAAACAGTTTCTGTAGCAGCACATATGCTGGAGCAGTAGCAGAATGAAATTTGAAAATGTCCCCATAAGAATGAATGGGAAAACACCTCCCAAACACCTGCAGGTTTAGAAAAAAGTGTAATGGTTATGGCCAAAATATGTATACAGTGAGTAACAGGAGACATTGCTGAACCATGTGATGTATTTTTTATTTCTGTAAAGTGAAAAATGAGGGCACAAGAGCGAGAGACAAAACCGGTACCGTCTGGTCCACTCCAGAGATTTAGGCTCAAAGTTAACACTGCGGCTTATGGGGGAGTTGCTGGAGTGCTTGTCGCTCAAGGGCTTCTACAACCAAAAGTTTAAGTCGCACATCTTAAATAAGATGATCATATGAAAGCCAACAAGATTTCCTACATTTCTATGTATATATTGTCTATGTGAAGTAAAAGCTGTGGGACCCAAATCAAGCTGAAGAGAGTTTTTTCTAAAGTTTTTGCAGCTGCTCTCCACTCTAGCGGTGATGTTCCGCACTCTAGCTCACGCAATACACACCCATTATAAACCCAGAAGAGGAGCTAAAAATCCTTCAAACTAAAACTGTGATAATTTCAAAACCGTAAAAGATTTTCAAAAACTAAACACATGCCTAATAGTTCAAGGTCTTGTGAATAGTTTAAAGTTGGAATGGTGTCTCTAGCTCAAAGTATGAGGGAGCAGAAGAGGTTCAAAGTGGATGAGTTTTGAAGAGGATTTGAAGATTTTCCCATTTGCTTCCATATTAATTTTTTTTTTGAAAAAGCTGAATATTTGAAAAAGTTGAAAAGCTAAAAAGCTGAAAAGTACAAGGCTGAAAGAGCATAAATAGCTGAACATTTTGATAGTTGAACGGTTTCTATAGCTGAACGTATGCTGAAGTAGTAGCAGAATGAAATTTGAAAAAATCCCCATAAGGATGAATGGGAAAAAAATTTGGTTTTAGTTTTGAAAAAGCTGAATATTTGAAAAAGTTGAAAAGCTAAAAAGCTGAAAAGTATAAGGCTGAAAGAGCATAAAAAGCTGAACATTTTGATAGTTGAACGGTTTCTATAGCTGAACGTATGCTGAAGTAGTAGCAGAGTGAAATTTGAGAAATTCCCCATAAGGATGAATGGGGAAAATTTTGCAGAAAAGGCTGAATATTTCCAAAAGTATAATAGATAGAAATGCCAAATTGACACGCCATCATGTCCTTAACGAGCTGAACATTTTGATAGTTGAATGGTTTCTGTAGCACAAAATTTGAAGGAGTAGAAGAGAGCCGAAAAACGTACGGAAGAAGAATAATAATAATAACTAGAAAAATTGTATTTCCTGCGAAAATACAGTGTGAATGCTGACGGCTGAAGTGATTTCGCAAAATCTGCTGAATGTGCTGGAAAACGCTTGCCTAATGCATAAAAAATGCATGAAACTATGAGAATGAATGGTCAAGAATTTGCAGAAAAAGCTGATTTTTTTCAAAAGTTGAAAAGGCAGAAAGGCTGAAAAGTAATAGGTTGAAAGAGCTTAAAAAGCTGAACATTTTGATAGTTGAACAGTTTCTCTAGCTGTACATGAAGCTGAATATTTTGATAGTTGAACAGTTTCTCTAGCTGAACATAAAGCTGAATGTTTTGATAGTTGAACAGTTTCTCTAGCTGAACATAAAGCTGAATGTTTTGATAGTTGAATGGTTTCTATAGCTGAACATAAAGCTGAATATTTTGATAGTTGAATGGTTTCTATAGCTGAACATAAAGCTGAACATTTTGATAGTTGAATGGTTTCTATAGCTGAACATAAAGCTGAATATTTTGATAGTTGAATGGTTTCTATAGCTGAACATAAAGCTGAACATTTTGATAGTTGAATGGTTTCTATAGCTGAACATAAAGCTGAATGTTTTGATAGTTGAATGGTTTCTATAGCTGAACATAAATCTGAATATTTTGATAGTTGAATGGTTTCTATAGCTGAACATAAAGCTGAATGTTTTGATAGTTGAATGGTTTCTGTAGCTGAACATAAAGCTGAATATTTGAAAAAGCTGAAAAGGTTGAAAAAGCTGAAAAGGTTGAAAAGCTGAAAAGGTTGAAAAGCTGAAAAGGTTGAAAAGCTGAAAGTAATAGGCTGAAAGAGCTTAAAAAGCTGAACAGTCTGACAGCCAAACAGTTTCTGTAGCAGCACATATGCTGGAGCAGTAGCAGAACCAAAGTTGAAAATGTCCCCATAAGAATGAATGGGAAAACACCTCCCAAACTCCTGCAGGTTTAGGAAAAAGTGTAATGGTTATGGTCAAAATATGTATACAGTGAGTGACAGGAGACATTGCTGAACCATGTGATGTATTTTTTATTTCTGTAGAGTGAAAAATGAGAGCACAAGAGCAAGAGCCAAAATCGGTACCGTCTGCTCCACTCCAGAAATTTAGGCTCAAAATTAACATTGCGGCTTATGGGGGAGTTGCTGGAGTTCTTGTCACTCTAGGGCTTCCACAGCCAAAAGTTTAAGTCGCACATCTAAAATAAGACCATCATATGAAAGCCAACAAGATTTCCTACATTTCTATGTATATATTGTCTATGTGAAGTAAAAGCTGTGGGACCCAAATCAAGCTGAAGAGAGTTTTTTCTAAAGTTTTTGCAGCTGCTCTCCACTCTAGCGATGATGTCACCCACTCTAGCTCACGCAATACACACCCATTATAAACCCAGAAGAGGAGCTAAAACTCCTTCAAACTAAAACTGTGATAATTGACTGAAACAAAAACTGAAAATCAAGTTCAATAGTTCAAGGTCTTGTGGATAGTTTAAAGTTGGAATGGTGTCTCTAGCTCAAAGTATGAGGGAGAAGAAGAGGTTGAAAGTGGATGAGTTTTGAGGAGGATTTGAGGATTTTCCCATTTGTTTCCATGTTAAATTTTTTTTTGAAAAAGCTGAATATTTGAAAAAGTTGAAAAGCTAAAAAGCTGAAAAGCACAAGGCTGAAAGAGCTTAAAAAGCTGAACATTTTGATAGTTGAACAGTTTCTATAGCTGAACGTATGCTGAAGTAGTAGCAGAATGAAATTTGAAAAAATCCCCATAAGGATGAATGGGAAAAAATTTTGGTTTTAGTTTTGAAAAAGCTGAATATTTGAAAAAGTTGAAAAGTTAAAAAGCTGAAATTTGATAGGCTGAAAGAGCATAAATAGCTGAACATTTTGATAGTTGAACGGTTTCTATAGCTGAACGTATGCTGAAGTAGTAGCAGAGCGAAATGTGAGAAATTCCCCATAAGGATGAATGGGGAAAATTTTGCAGAAAAAGCTGAATATTTCCAAAAGTATGAAAGATAGAAAAAAGAAAAATGGAAGCAAGAATGTGCTTAAAAAGCTGAACATTTTGATAGTTGAATGGTTTCTATAGCTCAAAATTTGAAGGAGTAGATAGGTGCTCAAAAACGTACGGAAGAAGAATAATAATAACTAGAAAAATTGTATTTCCTGCGAAAATACAGTGTGAATGCTGATTGCTGAAGTGATTTTGCAAAATCTGCTGAATGTGCTGGAAAACACTTGCCTAATGCATAAAAAATGCATGAAACTATGAGAATGAATGGTCAAGAACTTGCAGAAAAAGCTGATTTTTTCAAAAGTTGAAAAGGCAGAAAGGCTGAAAAGTAATAGGTTGAAAGAGCTTAAAAAGCTGAACATTTTGATAGTTGAACAGTTTCTCTAGCTGTACATGAAGCTGAATATTTTGATAGTTGAACAGTTTCTCTAGCTGTACATGAAGCTGAATATTTGAAAAAGCTGAAAAGTACAAGGCTGAAAGAGCTTAAAAAGCTGAACAGTTTGATAGTTGAACGGTTTCTATAGCTGAATATGGAGCTGAATACTTGAAAAAGCTGAAATACAGAAAGCTGAATATTTAAAAAAGCGGAATACTTGAAAAAGCTGAAAAGGCAGAAAGGCTGAAAAGTAATAGGTTGAAAAAGCTTAAAAAGCTGAACAGTTTGATAGTTGAACGGTTTCTATAGCTGAACATGAAGCTGAATACTTGAAAAAGCTGTAGAGGCAGAAAGCTGAATATTTGAGAGCTTAAAAAG
Organism: Pagrus pagrus; assembly: GCF_965226575.1. Taxonomy (NCBI): domain Eukaryota; kingdom Metazoa; phylum Chordata; class Actinopteri; order Spariformes; family Sparidae; genus Pagrus; species Pagrus pagrus. Next base: position 17,438,181 of record NC_140200.1, on the reverse strand, counting down.
TTGAAAAGCTGAAAAGTACAAGGTTGAAAGAGCTTAAAAAGCTTAAGATTTTGATAGTTGAATGGTTTCTATGGCTGAACATAAAGCTGAATATTTGAAAAAGCTGAAAAGGTTGAAAAGCTGAACAGTTTGACAGCCAAACAGTTTCTGTAGCAGCACATATGCTGGAGCAGTAGCAGAATGAAATTTGAAAATGTCCCCATAAGAATGAATGGGAAAACACCTCCCAAACAGCTGCAGGTTTAGAAAAAAGTGTAATGGTTATGGCCAAAATATGTATACAGTGAGTAACAGGAGACATTGCTGAACCATGTGATGTATTTTTTATTTCTGTAGAGTGAAAAATGAGGGCACAAGAGCGAGAGACAAAACCGGTACCGTCTGCTCCACTCCAGAAATTTAGGCTCAAAGTTAACATTGCGGCTTATGGGGGAGTTGCTGGAGTGCTTGTCGCTCAAGGGCTTCTACAACCAAAAGTTTAAGTCCTACATCTGAAATAAGAACATCATCTGAAAGCCAACAAGATTTCCTACATTTCTATGTATATATTGTCTATGTGAAGTAAAAGCTGTGGGACCCAAATCAAGCTGAAGACAATTTTTTCTCAAGTCTTTCCAGCTGCTCTCCACTCTAGCGGTGATGTTCCGCACTCTAGCTCACGCAATACACACCCATTATAAACCCAGAAGAGGAGCTAAAAATCCTTAAAACTAAAACTGTGATCATTTCAAAACCGTAAAAGATTTTCAAAAACTGAAAAACAAGTTCAATAGTTCAAGGTCTTGTGAATAGTTTAAAGTTGGAATGGTGTCTCTTGCTCAAAGTATGAGGGAGCAGAAGAGGTTGAAAGTGGATGAGTTTTGAGGAGGATTTGAGGATTTTCCCATTTGTTTCCATGTTAAATTTGTTTTTGAAAAAGCTGAATATTTGAAAAAGTTGAAAAGCTAAAAAGCTGAAAAGCACAAGGCTGAAAGAGCTTAAAAAGCTGAACATTTTGATAGTTGAACGGTTTCTATAGCTGAACGTACGCTGAAGTAGTAGTAGAATGAAATTTGAAAAAATCCTCATAAGGATGAATGGGAAAAAATTTTGGTTTTAGTTTTGAAAAAGCTGAATATTTGAAAAAGTTGAAAAGCTGAAAAGCTGAAAAGCACAAGGCTGAAAGAGCATAAAGAGCTGAACATTTTGATAGTTGAACGGTTTCTATAGCTGAACGTATGCTGAAGTAGTAGCAGAGCGAAATTTGAAAAAATCCCCATAAGGATGAATGGGGAACATTTGGCAGAAAAAGCTGAATATTTCCAAAAGTATGAAAGATAGAAAAAAGAAAAATGGAAGCAAGACTGTCCTTAAAAAGCTGAACATTTTGATAGTTGAATGGTTTCTGTAGCACAAAATTTGTAGGAGTAGTAGCGAGCCAAAAAACGTACGGAAGAAGAATAAAAAGTTTAATAAATTCCAGAAGAACAATAGTGTGAATGCTTTGAAGCATTCACACTAATAATAACTTTAATAAATTCCGGAAGAACAATAGTGTGAATGCTTTGAAGCATTCACACTAATAACTTTAATAAATTCCGGAAGAACAATAGTGTGAATGCTTTGAAGCATTCACACTAATAATAACTTTAATAAATTCCGGAAGAACAATAGTGTGAATGCTTTGAAGCATTCACACTAACTAGAAAAATTGTATTTCCTGCGAAAATACAGTGTGAATGCTGATTGCTGAAGTGATTTTGCAAAATCTGCTGAATGTGCTGGAAAACACTTGCCTGATGCATTAAAAATGCATGAAACTATGAGAATGAATGGTCAAGAATTTGCAGAAAAAGCTGATTTTTTCAAAAGCTGAAAAGGCAGAAAGGCTGAAAAGTAATAGGTTGAAAGAGCTTAAAAAGCTGAACATTTTGATAGTTGAAGAGTTTCTCGAGCTGAAGATGAAGCTGAATACTTGAAAAGGCTGAAAAGGTTAAAAAGCTGAACATTTTGATAGTTGAAGAGTTTCTATAGCTGAACATAAAGCTGAATATTTGAAAAAGCTGAAAAGGATGAAAAGCTGAAAAGGTTGAAAAAGCTGAAAAGGTTGAAAAGCTGAAAAGGTTGAAAAAGCTGGAAAGGTTGAAAAGCTGAAAGTAATAGGCTGAAAGAGCTTAAAAAGCTGAACAGTTTGATAGTTGAACGGTTTCTATAGCTGAACCTGAAGCTGAATACTTGAAAAAGCTGAAATACAGAAAGCTGAATATTTAAAAAAGCTGAAAAGGTTGAAAAGCTGAAAAGTACAAGTTTGAAAGAGCTTAAAAAGCTGAATATTTTAATAGCTGAACGGTTTCTATAGCTGAACATGAAGCTGAATACTTGAAAAAGCTGTAGAGGCACAAAGCTGAATATTTGAGAGCTTAAAAAGTTGAAAAGCTGAAAAGTACAAGGTTGAAAGAGCTTAAAAAGCTTAAGATTTTGATAGTTGAATGGTTTCTATGGCTGAACATAAAGCTGAATATTTGAAAAAGCTGAAAAGGATGAAAAGCTGAAAGTAATAGGCTGAAAGAGCTTAAAAAGCTGAACAGTTTGACAGCCAAACAGTTTCTGTAGCTGCACATATGCTGGAGCAGTAGCAGAACCAAAGTTGAAAATGTCCCCATAAGAATGAATGGGAAAACACCTCCCAAACAGCTGCAGGTTTAGAAAAAAGTGTAATGGTTATGGCCAAAATATGTATACAGTGAGTAACAGGAGACATTGCTGAACCATGTGATGTATTTTTTATTTCTGTAGAGTGAAAAATGAGGGCACAAGAGCGAGAGACAAAACCGGTACCGTCTGCTCCACTCCAGAAATTTAGGCTCAAAGTTAACATTGCGGCTTATGGGGGAGTTGCTGGAGTGCTTGTCGCTCAAGGGCTTCTACAGCCAAAAGTTTAAGTCCTACATCTGAAATAAGAACATCATCTGAAAGCCAACAAGATTTCCTACATTTCTATGTATATATTGTCTATGTGAAGTAAAAGCTGTGGGACCCAAATCAAGCTGAAGAGAGTTTTTTCTAAAGTTTTTGCAGCTGCTCTCCACTCTAGCGATGATGTCACCCACTCTAGCTCACGCAATACACACCCATTATAAACCCAGAAGAGGAGCTAAAAATCCTTCAAACTAAAACTGTGATAATTTCAAAACCGTAAACGATTTTCAAAAACTAAACACATGCCTAATAGTTCAAGGTCTTGTGAATAGTTTAAAGTTGGAATGGTGTCTCTAGCTCAAAGTATGAGGGAGCAGAAGAGGTTCAAAGTGGATGAGTTTTGAAGAGGATTTGAAGATTTTCCCATTTGCTTCCATATTAATTTTTTTTTTGAAAAAGCTGAATATTTGAAAAAGTTGAAAAGCTAAAAAGCTGAAAAGTATAAGGCTGAAAGAGCTTAAAAAGCTGAACATTTTGATAGTTGAACGGTTTCTATAGCTGAATGTATGCTGAAGTAGTAGCAGAATGAAATTTGAAAAAATCCCCATAAGGATGAATGGGAAAAAAATTTGGTTTTAGTTTTGAAAAAGCTGAATATTTGAAAAAGTTGAAAAGCTAAAAAGCTGAAAAGTATAAGGCTGAAAGAGCATAAAAAGCTGAACATTTTGATAGTTGAACGGTTTCTATAGCTGAACGTATGCTGAAGTAGTAGCAGGGCGAAATTTGAGAAATTCCCCATAAGGATGAATGGGGAAAATTTTGCAGAAAAAGCTGAATATTTCCAAAAGTATAAAAGATAGAAATACCAAAAATACAAGCAAGAATGTCCTTAATGAGCTGCACATTTTGATAGTTGAATGGTTTCTGTAGCTCAAAATTTGAAGGAGCTGAAGAGAGCTGAAAAACGTACGGAAGCAGGAATAATAATAATAACTAGAAAAATTGTATTTCCTGCGAAAATACAGTGTGAATGCTGATTGCTGAAGTGATTTTGCAAAATCTGCTGAATGTGCTGGAAAACACTTGCCTAATGCATAAAAAATGCATGAAACTATGAGAATGAATGGTCAAGAACTTGCAGAAAAAGCTGATTTTTTCAAAAGTTGAAAAGGCAGAAAGGCTGAAAAGTAATAGGTTGAAAGAGCTTAAAAAGCTGAACATTTTGATAGTTGAACAGTTTCTCTAGCTGTACATGAAGCTGAATATTTTGATAGTTGAACAGTTTCTCTAGCTGTACATGAAGCTGAATATTTGAAAAAGCTGAAAAGTACAAGGCTGAAAGAGCTTAAAAAGCTGAACAGTTTGATAGTTGAACGGTTTCTATAGCTGAATATGAAGCTGAATACTTGAAAAAGCTGAAATACAGAAAGCTGAATATTTAAAAAAGCGGAATACTTGAAAAAGCTGAAAAGGCAGAAAGGCTGAAAAGTAATAGGCTGAAAAAGCTTAAAAAGCTGAACAGTTTGATAGTTGAACGGTTTCTATAGCTGAACATGAAGCTGAATACTTGAAAAAGCTGTAGAGGCAGAAAGCTGAATATTTGAGAGCTTAAAAAGTTGAAAAGCTGAAAAGTACAAGGTTGAAAGAGCTTAAAAAGCTTAAGATTTTGATAGTTGAATGGTTTCTATGGCTGAACATAAAGCTGAATATTTGAAAAAGCTGAAAAGGTTGAAAAGCTGAACAGTTTGACAGCCAAACAGTTTCTGTAGCAGCACATATGCTGGAGCAGTAGCAGAATGAAATTTGAAAATGTCCCCATAAGAATGAATGGGAAAACACCTCCCAAACAGCTGCAGGTTTAGAAAAAAGTGTAATGGTTATGGCCAAAATATGTATACAGTGAGTAACAGGAGACATTGCTGAACCATGTGATGTATTTTTTATTTCTGTAGAGTGAAAAATGAGGGCACAAGAGCAAGAGACAAAACCGGTACCGTCTGCTCCACTCCAGAAATTTAGGCTCAAAGTTAACATTGCGGCTTATGGGGGAGTTGCTGGAGTGCTTGTCGCTCAAGGGCTTCTACAACCAAAAGTTTAAGTCCTACATCTGAAATAAGAACATCATCTGAAAGCCAACAAGATTTCCTACATTTCTATGTATATATTGTCTATGTGAAGTAAAAGCTGTGGGACCCAAATCAAGCTGAAGACAATTTTTTCTCAAGTCTTTCCAGCTGCTCTCCACTCTAGCGGTGATGTTCCGCACTCTAGCTCACGCAATACACACCCATTATAAACCCAGAAGAGGAGCTAAAAATCCTTAAAACTAAAACTGTGATCATTTCAAAACCGTAAAAGATTTTCAAAAACTGAAAAACAAGTTCAATAGTTCAAGGTCTTGTGAATAGTTTAAAGTTGGAATGGTGTCTCTAGCTCAAAGTATGAGGGAGCAGGAGAGGTTGAAAGTGGATGAGTTTTGAGGAGGATTTGAGGATTTTCCCATTTGTTTCCATGTTAAATTTGTTTTTGAAAAAGCTGAATATTTGAAAAAGTTGAAAAGTTAAAAAGCTGAAAAGCACAAGGCTGAAAGAGCTTAAAAAGCTGAACATTTTGATAGTTGAACAGTTTCTATAGCTGAACGTATGCTGAAGTAGTAGCAGAGCGAAATTTGAAAAAATCCCCATAAGGATGAATGGGGAACATTTGGCAGAAAAAGCTGAATATTTCCAAAAGTATGAAAGATAGAAAAAAGAAAAATGGAAGCAAGACTGTCCTTTAAAAGCTGAACATTTGTATAGTTGAATGGTTTCTGTAGCACAAAATTTGTAGGAGTAGTAGCGAGCCAAAAAACGTACGGAAGAAGAATAAAAAGTTTAATAAATTCCAGAAGAACAATAGTGTGAATGCTTTGAAGCATTCACACTAACTAGAAAAATTGTATTTCCTGCGAAAATACAGTGTGAATGCTGATTGCTGAAGTGATTTTGCAAAATCTGCTGAATGTGCTAGAAAACACTTGCCTAACGCAAGCTATAGCTGAACATGAAGCTGAATATTTTGATAGTTGAATGGTTTCTATAGCTGACATGAAGCTGAATGTTTTGATAGTTGAACAGTTTCTCTAGCTGAACATAAAGCTGAATGTTTTGATAGTTGAACGGTTTCTATAGCTGAACATAAAGCTGAATGTTTTGATAGTTGAATGGTTTCTATAGCTGAACATAAAGCTGAATGTTTTGATAGTTGAACGGTTTCTATAGCTGAACATAAAGCTGAATGTTTTGATAGTTGAATGGTTTCTATAGCTGAACATAAAGCTGAATGTTTTGATAGTTGAATGGTTTCTATAGCTGAACATAAATCTGAATATTTTGATAGTTGAATGGTTTCTATAGCTGAACATAAAGCTGAATATTTTGATAGTTGAATGGTTTCTATAGCTGAACATTAAGCTGAATGTTTTGATAGTTGAATGGTTTCTATAGCTGAACATAAATCTGAATATTTTGATAGTTGAATGGTTTCTATAGCTGAACATAAATCTGAATATTTTGATAGTTGAATGGTTTCTATAGCTGAACATAAAGCTGAATATTTGAAAAAGCTGAAAAGGTTGAAAAGGCTGAAAAGGTTGAAAAGCTGAAAAGGGTGAAAAGCTGAAAGTAATAGTCTGAAAGAGCTTAAAAAGCTGAACAGTCTGACAGCCAAACAGTTTCTGTAGCTGCACATATGCTGGAGCAGTAGCAGAACCAAAGTTGAAAATGTCCCCATAAGAATGAATGGGAAAACACCTCCCGAACAGCTACAGGTTTAGGAAAAAGTGTAATGGTTATGGCCAAAATATGTATACAGTGAGTAACAGGAGACATTTCTGAACCATGTGATGTATTTTTTATTTCTGAAGAGTGAAAAATGAGGGCACAAGAGCGAGAGACAAAACCGGTACCGTCTGCTCCACTCCAGAAATTTAGGCTCAAAGTTAACATTGCGGCTTATGGGGGAGTTGCTGGAGTGCTTGTCGCTCGAGGACTTCTACAGCCAAAAGTTTAAGTCGCACATCTGAAATAAGATGATCATATGAAAGCCAACAAGATTTCCTACATTTCTATGTATATATTGTCTATGTGAAGTAAAAGCTGTGGGACCCAAATCAAGCTGAAGAGAGTTTTTTCTAAAGTTTTTGCAGCTGCTCTCCACTCTAGCGATGATGTTCCGCACTCTAGCTCACGCAATACACACCCATTATAAACCCAGAAGATGAGCTAAAAATCCTTAAAACTAAAACTGTGATCATTTCAAAACCGTAAAAGATTTTCAAAAACTGAAAATCAAGTTCAATAGTTCAAGGTCTTGTGGATAGTTTAAAGTTGGAATGGTGTCTCTAGCTCAAAGTATGAGGGAGAAGAAGAGGTTGAAAGTGGATGAGTTTTGAGGAGGATTTGAGGATTTTCCCATTTGTTTCCATGTTACATTTTTTTTTGAAAAAGCTGAATATTTGAAAAAGTTGAAAAGCTAAAAATCTGAAAAGAACAAGGCTGAAAGAGCTTAAAAAGCTGAACATTTTGATAGTTGAACGGTTTCTATAGCTGAACGTATGCTGAAGTAGTAGCAGAATGAAATTTGAAAAAATCCCCATAAGGATGAATGGGAAAAAATTTTGGTTTTAGTTTTGAAAAAGCTGAATATTTGAAAAAGTTGAAAAGCTGAAAAGCTTAAAAGTACAAGGCTGAAAGAGCATAAAGAGCTGAACATTTTGATAGTTGAACGGTTTCTATAGCTGAACGTATGCTGAAGTAGTAGCATAGCGAAATTTGAAAAAATCCCCATAAGGATGAATGGGGAAAATTTTGCAGAAAAAGCTGAATATTTCCAAAAGTATGAAAGATAGAAAAAAGAAAAATGGAAGCAAGAGTGTCCTTAAAAAGCTGAACATTTTGATAGTTGAATGGTTTCTATAGCTCAAAATTTGTAGGAGAAGATAGGTGCTGAAAAACGTACGGAAGAAGAATAATAATAATAACTTTAATAAATTCCGGAAGAACAATAGTGTGAATGCTTTGGAGCATTCACACTAATAATAATAAATTCCAGAAGAACAATAGTGTGAATGCTTTGAAGCATTCACACTAATAAATTCCGGAAGAACAATAGTGTGAATGCTTTGAAGCATTCACACTAATAAAAACTTTAATAAATTCCGGAAGAACAATAGTGTGAATGCTGTGTCAGCATTCACACTAATTACTAGAAAAATTGCATTTCCTGCGAAAATACAGTGTGAATGCTGACGGCTGAAGTGATTTCGCAAAATCTGCTGAATGTGCTGGAAAACACTTGCCTAATCCACAAAACATGCATAAAACTATGAGAATGAATAGTCAAGAATTTGCAGGAAAAGCTGATTTTTTTCAGAAGCTGAAAAGGCAGAAAGGCTGAAAAGTACAAGGTTGAAAAAGCTTAAAAAGCTGAACATTTTGATAGTTGAACGGTTTCTCTAGCTGAACATGAAGCTGAACATTTTGATAGTTGAACGGTTTCTATAGCTGAACATGAAGCTGAATATTTGAGAGCTGAAAAAGTTGAAAAGCTGAAAAGTAATAGACTGAAAGAGCTTAAAAAGCTGAACATTTTGATAGTTGAACGGTTTCTCTAGCTGAACATGAAGCTGAACATTTTGATAGTTGAACGGTTTCTATAGCTGAACATGAAGCTGAATATTTGAGAGCTTAAAAAGTTGAAAAGCTGAAAAGTACAAGGTTGAAAGAGCTTAAAAAGCTTAAGATTTTGATAGTTGAATGGCTTCTATAGCTGAACATAAAGCTGAATATTTGAAAAAGCTGAAAAGGTTGAAAAGCTGAAAGTAATAGGCTGAAAGAGCTTAAAAAGCTGAACAGTTTGACAGCCAAACAGTTTCTGTAGCTGCACAGATGCTGGAGCAGTAGCAGAACCAAAGTTGAAAATGTCCCCATAAGAATGAATGGGAAAACACCTCCCAAACACCTGCAGGTTTAGAAAAAAGTGTAATGGTTATGGCCAAAATATGTATACAGTGAGTAACAGGAGACATTGCTGAACCATGTGATGTATTTTTTATTTCTGTAGAGTGAAAAATGAGGGCACAAGAGCGAGAGACAAAACCGGTACCGTCTGCTCCACTCCAGAAATTTAGGCTCAAAGTTAACATTGCGGCTTATGGGGGAGTTGCTGGAGTGCTTGTCGCTCAAGGGCTTCTACAGCCAAAAGTTTAAGTCGCACATCTGAAATAAGATGATCATATTAAAGCCAACAAGATGTCCTACATTTCTATGTATATATTGTCTATGTGAAGTAAAAGATGTGGGACCCAAATCAAGCTGAAGAGAGTTTTTTCTAAAGTTTTTGCAGCTGCTCTCCACTCTAGCGATGATGTCACCCACTCTAGCTCACGCAATACACACCCATTATAAACCCAGAAGAGGAGCTAAAAATCCTTCAAACTAAAACTGTGATAATTTCAAAACCGTACAAGATTTTCAAAAACTAAACACATGCCTAATAGTTCAAGGTCTTGTGACTATTTTAAAGTTGGAACGGTGTATCTAGCTCAAAGTATGAGGGAGCAGAAGAGGTTGAAAGTCCATGAGTTTTGAGGAGGATTTGAAGATTTTCCCATTTGTTTCCATGTTAAATTTTTTTTTGAAAAAGCTGAATATTTGAAAAAGTTGAAAAGCTAAAAAGCTGAAAAGTATAAGGCTGAAAGAGCTTAAAAAGCTGAACATTTTGATAGTTGAACGGTTTCTATAGCTGAATGTATGCTGAAGCAGTAGCAGAATGAAATTTGAAAAAATCCCCATAAGGATGAATGGGAAAAAAATTTGGTTTTAGTTTTGAAAAAGCTGAATATTTGAAAAAGTTGAAAAGCTAAAAAGCTGAAAAGTATAAGGCTGAAAGAGCATAAAAAGCTGAACATTTTGATAGTTGAACGGTTTCTATAGCTGAACGTATGCTGAAGTAGTAGCAGGGCGAAATTTGAGAAATTCCCCATAAGGATGAATGGGGAAAATTTTGCAGAAAAAGCTGAATATTTCCAAAAGTATAAAAGATAGAAATACCAAAAATACAAGCAAGAATGTCCTTAATGAGCTGCACATTTTGATAGTTGAATGGTTTCTGTAGCTCAAAATTTGAAGGAGCTGAAGAGAGCTGAAAAACGTACGGAAGCAGGAATAATAATAATAACTAGAAAAATTGTATTTCCTGCGAAAATACAGTGTGAATGCTGATTGCTGAAGTGATTTTGCAAAATCTGCTGAATGTACTGGAAAACACTTGCCTAATCCACAAAACATGCATAAAACTATGAGAATGAATAGTCAAGAATTTGCAGGAAAAGCTGATTTTTTCGAAGCTGAAAAGGCAGAAAAGCTGAATGTTTTGATAGCTGAACAGTTTCTCTAGCTGAACATGAAGCTGAATACTTGAAAAAGCTGAAAAGGCAGAAAGCTGAATATTTGAGAGCTGAAAAAGTTGAAAAGCTGAAAATTACAAGGTTGAAAGAGCTTAAAAAGCTTAAGATTTTGATAGTTGAATGGTTTCTATGGCTGAAAATAAAGCTAAATATTTGAAAAAGCTGAAAAGGTTGAAAAGCTGAACAGTTTGACAGCCAAACAGTTTCTGTAGCTGCACATATGCTGGAGCTGTAGCAGAATGAAATTTGAAAATGTCCCCATAAGAATGAATGGGAAAACACCTCCCGAACAGCTACAGGTTTAGGAAAAAGTGTAATGGTTATGGCCAAAATATGCATACAGTGAGTAACAGGAGACATTTCTGAACCATGTGATGTGTTTTTTATTTCTGTAGAGTGAAAAATGAGGGCACAACAGCGAGAGACAAAACCGGTACCGTCTGCTCCACTCCAGAAATTTAGGCTCAAAGTTAACATTGCGGCTTATGGGGGAGTTGCTGGAGTGCTTGTTGCTCAAGGGCTTCTACAGCCAAAAGTTTAAGTCCTACATCTGAAATAAGAACATTATCTGAAAGCCAACAAGATTTCCTACATTTCTATGTATATATTGTCTATGTGAAGTAAAAGCTGTGGGACCCAAATCAAGCTGAAGACAATTTTTTAACAAGTTTTTCCAGCTGCTCTCCACTCTAGCGGTGATGTTCCGCACTCTAGCTCACGCAATACACACCCATTATAAACCCAGAAGAGGAGCTAAAAATCCTTCAAACTAAAACTGTGATAATTTCAAAACCGTAAAAGATTTTCAAAAACTGAAAAACAAGTTCAATAGTTCAAGGTCTTGTGAATAGTTTAAAGTTGGAATGGTGTCTCTAGCTCAAAGTATGAGGGAGCAGAAGAGGTTGAAAGTGGATGAGTTTTGAGGAGGATTTGAGGATTTTCCCATTTGTTTCCATGTTAAATTTTTTTTTGAAAAAGCTGAATATTTGAAAAAGTTGAAAAGCTAAAAAGCTGAAAAGCACAAGGCTGAAAGAGCTTAAAAAGCTGAACATTTTGATAGTTGAATGGTTTCTATAGCTGAACGTATGCTGAAGTAGTAGCAGAATGAAATTTGAAAAAATCCTCATAAGAATGAATGGGAAAAAATTTTGGTTTTAGTTTTGAAAAAGCTGAATATTTGAAAAAGTTGAAAAGCTGAAAAGCTGAAAAGCACAAGGCTGAAAGAGCATAAAGAGCTGAACATTTTGATAGTTGAACGGTTTCTATAGCTGAAAGTATGCTGAAGTAGTAGCAGAGCGAAATTTGAGAAATTCCCCATAAGGATGAATGGGGAAAATTTTGCAGAAAAAGCTGAATATTTCCAAAAGTATAAAAGATAGAAATACCAAAAATACAAGCAAGAATGTTCTTAACAAGCTGCACATTTTGATAGTTGAATGGTTTCTGTAGCTCAAAATTTGTAGGAGGAGATAGGTGCTGAAAAACGTACGGAAGCAGGAATAATAATAAATTCCAGAAGAACAATAGTGTGAATGCTTTGAAGCATTCACACTAATAATAAATTCCAGAAGAACAATAGTGTGAATGCTTTGGAGCATTCACACTAACTAGAAAAATTGTATTTCCTGCGAAAATACAGTGTGAATGCTGACGGCTGAAGTGATTTTGCAAAATCTGCTGAATGTGCTGGAAAACACTTGCCTGATGCATAAAAAATGCATGAAACTATGAGAATGGTCAAGAATTTGCAGAAAAAGCAGATTTTTTCAAAAGCTGAAAAGGAAGAAAGGCTGAAAAGTAATAGGTTGAAAGAGCTTAAAAAGCTGAACATTTTGATAGTTGAACGGTTTCTATAGCTCAACATGAAGCTGAATATTTGAAAAAGTTGAAAAGGCAGAAAGCTGAATATTTGAAAAGGTTGAAAAGCTGAAAAGTACAAAGCTGAAAGAGCTTAAAAAGCTGAACAGTTTGATAGTTGAATGGTTTCTATAGCTGAACATAAAGCTTAATATTTGAAAAAGCTGAAAAGTAATAGGCTGAATGGGCTAAAAAAGCTGAACAGTTTGAACGGTTTCTCTACCTGTATGTATGCAGGAGTAGTAGCAGAAGTAAATTTTAAAATGTCCCCATAAGAATGAATGGTCAAGATTTTGCAGAAAAAGCCACATTTTTCAAAAGCTGAATGTTTCAAAAGCTAATAAGGCTGAAAAGTACAGCTATTAATAGTAGTTGTACTAGTTGTACAGCTATTAGTAGTAGTAGTAGTAGTAGTAGTAGTAGTAGTAGCAGCAGCAACAGTAGCAGAGGTAGCAGTTGTAGTTGTGGAAGACATTGTGGACATTGTCTCATTATTCTACCAAATCATGAGGAGACAATAGTTTGTAATTCACACAGTAATTAGAGCATTCCAAGATTTAATTGAAGTATCAACAGTAATAAAGCAGTAGAAGTGAAATCCACAGCATAATATACAAACAAGCCTGATGAGACACACAAATAGGAATCAAAACATATTTCAAAAACATTTACAAAATCATTTCAAATCTATTCATGTGAGTGTACGACTTTATTGCACAAAAATTACTACACAGATTATTTGATGATAAATCATCCATCAAAAGTGGATAGTTGTTCAGTTGTTGAAACTAATTTGTATATATTATAATATATTGTGAAAATGTGATTGAATAGTTTGCCTATGCATATTTTATTGCCCTAGTAGAATAAAAAAGTTAATGAATCAGATTAAACTGAATTTGATGATGTTAAAATTATATGAACATAACTCAAGTGACCTGAAAGGAATTTAATGGAACTGAACATTATTAAGTTAAGATCCCACAACATGGGGGCACTTTGATCAACCAGAAGGAACCTTAAAGGATTTTATGGCAATATGGTATGAATACTACTGTCAAATGCATGTACTAAGAGCAGAGATTTTGTGAGGGCCCCTCAGTCAACTTTGACTTATTAAGAAAAAAGTATAAAAAAAAAAAGAAAAAAAAAAGAAATGAATCTTGAGACAAAGGTTTCCTATGAAGTCCAGCTAATTAATTCGGGCCTTAAGTGTATTTCAGGACATTTCCTATAATTGTGGGATTGGTTGATTATTTAAATGAATTAAATAACTACCAATGAACAGTTTATAAGAGAATAGAAAAGACACGAAAGCCGGCCTTGCAAAACCAAAATCCACTGTGCCTCTAGCACGTAACCAGTAAACAAATAAAAATTTCTTAAAAGCTCTGCGCCTCGGAACAACCACAAGGAAATGTTTCCAGCATGGTGCCGAAACATTGCCCTGACGACTGATGTGCAAAGGGAAGAGATTTTTTAAAACCCTTTCAGCAAACTTTGACTATTTAAAAAGAAAAGGTTTCCAGGCACAGTAAATTGGGTGACTTTTGGGTTAATCTCTATGAATTGTTTGACCAGTCTTTGGCCACTATTTAGTTCAGAGAAACAAACAAAACTTAAGATAAAATTAGATAAAAAATATGACTATCATTCAGTTTTCTTTTGGGAAAAAAATAAAAATAAAATGCAATAAAACAAATTACCAAAACACAAATAAGAGAAGAATATATAGAAAATACATGAAAGTAGTCATTTTCAAAATCCATACTGGCAAACAGTTGTTGGTTTCAAAATATTTTCTAAGGCAGGGCTCAACAAAATATATATTATCACAATCAGTAGGACCAGGCATGTGCAGGCAAGATGCATTGTTAGGTAACTGTTCACTCAACCTCTCTGTTTCTGTGCTTATTTGTTGCTTTTTCAAGAGGGATAAAAAGAGTGATAGTTACATGATGGGTGACAGGATTGGGCAATGACACCATTTTACATGCCTGAAGATATTGTAATTTCAGTGATTTCAAATTTTGTTCAGCCCTACCATAAAAGCTTTTCACATCATAGTTAGACTTAGGCTAATTAGCCCCATTAGTTTATGGCTTCAAGCTCCAGTAGCCCTGGACTGACAGTCGGGCCAACACTGTGATTTCAATTGTGTTAGTCCATCTCTGTCAGAGCTGGGTTCACCTTTACTTTTTAAAGATTTCTCCAAAAAACATGGAGTTAACGTCACTTTTGTGACTTCAGGTCTCCAGGTTTGTTTGCCAATCAAATCATGTGACAAGGCTCATATCCAAGCCATGTGTTTAGGACATTCTCAAGACCATACCCTCAGCTTTGAGTGCACAGTCTCAGCACTGGGCTCATCCATAACTGCTTTTCAGAAGGGTTTACATTAGCCCAAAGCTAAGTATACAATGGTGAAATAACCTTTAGTATACCTACCAGCTGAAACCCCACACTAATGATTACTATTTAAAAAAAAAAATAGTCCCCCCTACAGGACAGCAAGTTCAGATGCATGTAGCAACTGATATGAATTACACCTTTATCTGTGTCGTAAAAATAACATACATTTTCATGAAATGCAAAATAAAAAAAACGTTCAATGAATCATATAACATAAATATTATTATTAACAAAACAGACTAAACTGGTGTCCTATACTTCAGATTCGGTTATATGGTCCATGGGTCACTAGTGTAATCTTCAGTAGTGATTCTGTCATGCTGCTGTTTGTTGAATCTTTTCATTGCTGCCACAAACCGAACTGTCAATGGAGCACACTGTCAGTGTGAAGTTGTAAATGAGTGAAGTCATGACCTTCGACATGTTCAGTGGCTGGAAGAACTGCTGCTCCCTATTATCGGGTCACGTTTGGCATGAGGACAGCGTCACCGACACAGGCGCTGAGAGGCAGGGGAATGGAGCTCGCCCTGAGAAAAGACAACAGAAAGTCTATAATCTGAAGACCATGACACAAAACATACACAAGAGTTGCACCATACAAAGTAATCAATTACCTTGCACACTGCTGCAGGGCAGAAATCCATTTTCCCTCCAGAGCCACTTCACACAGAGAGGTTTTGAATGGCTGAATGTCTTATGCATGTTAACTCTCTGGGCAGTCTGGAGGTCTCAGCTGTGGAGTGGCTGGACCACAGTGGAGGAAGACCTGAAGAAAGAACTTCATTCAAAATACACTCCCAACTGTAACTTTAAAGTCAAAAGCTACAAAAACTGTTTGATACACAGACAATTTTATCAAAGCACATACAAGAATATTAGTTCAAAAATAAACCCTTAATGACCTACCTTATGCTTAGTTATGAAGAAACCTTTGCACTGAGAGGGGAAGCACATGTCACACGTGATCCAGCAGTGATGGCTCCATTGTCGACTGACACTTAAGCTGGTGCAGGTGCCTCGTTTGTGGCACCATGGTGTTGCTGGTCATGAGTTGGTCCTCACAGTATTGAAGAAAATAGGACCAAGGTGGGCAGGTGTCGTCACAGAGGAGCACTGTGTCTCCCAACCGGGGGACAGCAAACTTGCATAATTTAGAGTATCTGGCAAGGCCACCCACCCTGCTAGAGAGGGTAGTGGCAAATTTGGTGGGAATGTGGGGTTTCAGCTGGTAGGTGTAAGTACATTGGAAAGTATGTGTTACATTGAAAACACATACTTTCTGATGTATTTTTGCTAAGGTAAATGTTGGCAGCTGTATACAGCTGCCTAAAAATAGTTTTGGCCTGCGCATTTATCAACCCTGACCCAGACCCACCCTGACAAATGCACAGGCCAAAATGTGTTGGGAATATGGTCCATTACCGCATAATTATCTGTAAAACAATTTAGCTTTTTTGCCTTTAACCTGTAAAACAATTTAGCCTTTTTGCTTTTAACCTGTAAAACAATTTAGCCTTTTTGCCTTTAGCCTGTAAAACAATTTAACCTTTAGCCATTTTGTATTAGTCAAGATTTTTAAATGTTGTTCTACTTTTATCCATCCTTTGAAGCATTTTTTATTAGCCAAGGTTTTAATTTTGAACCAGATTGGAGAGTTAGCTGTGTGCAATTCTCTCAGCAACATAATGTCCTTGTAGGTCAATTTCTCTTAGACACAATAAACCAACATTCATATCAAGTGTTGAGCGGTGTATCCTCTTGGTCCACCCTCCCTCCCACACAGTCTCAGAGAGACTGAGGCAGCCGGCAAGGTTGTAAAGCCAGGCTGCAAAGAGGATACCCCAACTCTGAGTAATTGTTGACTATTTGCTTTGCAAGTCTGTATAACTAGATGGTCTGTCAAATACCGTACATTGCATTTTCAGTAAACGATGATCATTGTGATATAGCTTAGATAGATTTTACCATTGTCAGTTTAAGTTTTGTGTATTTTAAATCAAAATGTGCAAAACATATTATACTTTTTCATACAAAATGGTATTAAACAATTTTCTTAATCCCTTAATCCACGAAAACAAACAAATCCCTAGTCCTAGTACTTTTCAATGTCACTCACCGGATTTCTTTATGAACTGCTGCAGGAGATTACACAGTACACAGGGTTGTGATAACTGTAGTACGTTTTCAAGACACCAGAATTGAGACAGCGTTGTGGTTGAGAGATGAAAATGAGGTCCAGCAGTGTGTTCTTCTCGGTGGTTGCAGCAGTGATTAGTTGGGCATATCCCCTAGACCGAAACAGCTCCAGTATTGGCATACTTCCGTTGGATAAGAGATTCTCATTGAAATCGCCACAGACAATGATGGGATGGCAATCCATGATCTCCAGTGAATCCAAAAGGCTTACCAGGTTTGACAGGAATGATGCAATGCTGTAGTCTGGAGGTCTGTACACGGCTGCAATCAGTGCACTCACAGGGGCTTCAACCTTCAGAGCCACAAACTCAAGATCAGTCACATTATGTAGATACTGTTTTTCACGCACTTGAAAGTGGTTTTTCACAAAAACAGCAACTCCGCCACCACCTCTGTTTGCCATTTGTGGGAGATTTGTGTACGACATGTGTCTGTTGCGCTTGAACATATTGTAGCCGTCTAAATGGAGGCTGTGTGCAACAAAGGAGCCTTGTAGGTGGGTTTCCGTGAGACACAGAACATCTGCAAGACACAGTTCATGATGGCTCTTGATGTCATTCACATGTGATGGCAGTCCTTCTGTGTTGTGGTGAACAATGGTCAGAGTGTCATGTCTGCTCAATGTTTGCTTGAAATGGAGAAGAGGCATCATGTTGTCCAAGTTGACATGTGTCATGGTCTCTAAGGCTGCAGTGACGTCTTGGTTTGCATAGATTTTTTTCTCGTCTATATCCAGCATGTACAGTCCACTGAGAGAGGTCACTCTACTGATAGCCACATAAGCCATGCCAGGTTCAAATATGTGTTTCAGTGAGACTACGGCTGATGTCTTTGTCATACCTTGAACCTTATGTATTGTGCAAGCAAAGGCAAGTTTAATGGGAAACTGTCTGCGTACCACTCCTTTCTGTTTCATATCCTCCTCCGCTCTGTCAATGTACACAAGATTATCGGGTCCTCCTGGTGCTCTATTGCGGTAACGCATTCCAGCTGTTTCATCATCCATCTTGAGCCCAAGCATGGTGACGTGTGTAAAACCACTTTGTTCAGAGGTAATTATCCTTTGTAGTGTGCAAAAGGATCCATTCACTAATCCCTGAGAGACGTCGATGTTTCTGGTGAGCATGGCACGTGCGCCTTCAGCAACATTTAGTGAATCTGGTAAATCATTTTTGCCTCCTTTTAATGGTTCGACTTGTCGTGCCATTTTGCCACTGTGTGGGTCCTTTTTATAGTCATCTGCATCAATGGTAGTGATATGAGAATGGAGCAGAGCTAACGTTGCAGAGTTGTGGGAATTGACTTGTTTGTTTGTTGCAAAAATGTGCAGGGCATCAGTCGGACAAAGTGCTGGTTCAGTGATGGTCTGTGACAGCATAGCTCTGTCTGCTTCAGACAACTCATCTGACTTGTCTTTTACACGGATCCTGTTCAGCATCTCTGCAAAGACCACATCATCTTTCTGCCGCATGATCTCAGTCAGTGTGACCATCTTAAAATGTCCCCACAGGTCTATTTGTAAAGGCTCTTGGACGCAGAGAGGTTTACTGTGTCTCACTGGTGGTAGCTGATAGAAGTCTCCAACAGCGATTACTGACATCCCTCCAAATGGTTTTTGACAGCCTTTAATCTGTTTCAGTCTGGCATCCACATATGCAAAAAGTGGCTTTGACACCATGGACACTTCATCAATGATGATGATTTCAGCATTTAACAGATCTGATCTGACCTCATCCAGTTTATTACCAAGTCCTTGAAATGGGGGTTTTAGGCTTCTCGGCAGCTTGAGCAGAGAGTGCAGTGTTGAACCTGATATATTAAAGGCTGCGGTTCCAGTGAAAGCAGTCAAAAGGACAGTGGGGTTTGATATGTCAGCCTCCTCAGCACGTCTCGGCAGTTTGCACAGTATCTTAGATGCTTCTGAGTAGATGCATTTGATGAGATGTGACTTTCCTGTTCCAGCACCACCATTTATGTAAAAGAAGATTTGCTCAGGATCAAGGCCACAGACACGCTTTATGCACCAGTCTCTGACTGCATGGAACACACATGTCTGTTTCTGGTTCAGATTCTGATACATTTGACGTAAGAGTGTGGGGTCAACTGCAGGGGGTTCTCTGATGGCTCTGGCTTCTGTTACAGCGTTAGCCTGCTTTGCATATTCTGGGACATCATCCTGTACATTTTCATGATCTGGCGCTCTTGCTTCCAGTTCTTCAATGCACTCCAACCTCACTAGTTCAGATTCAGGTGCCAGATTACACCATTCATCAATCACACCTCTGTTCTCTTCAAACTCCTCAATTGCACTCTCAATTTCTTCACTGTTTTTTTCATATTTTTCTCTGTTTCGTTTGACAATGCGTTTGACGGACTCTGGACGGTTAGCACCTGGTAGTTCAACACGGCCACGGTTGTAGAATGACTCATATGTGGGTAAAAAAGAAGGTTTCAGTTCATCGTCTGATCGGTAAGGAACATACAGTTTCAGTAATGTGCCATAAAACTGCTCGGGATATTTTTCCTGTGATGTGCGGTGAAATCTGATGACAGCGGGCTTATCGTTTTCTCTCTTTTGAACATATCCCATCTCATTCAGCAGAGGAAAAACCTTTTTACCTTTGGTCTGTTGGCCATACACAAGTCTGCAAGTTGAGGCAAAGTCTGCCATACACATCTCCTCAAACTCTAGTGTTTCAGGCCTGGCTTTGTACTTGTCTGTCAAAGATGTCATCCACACATTTACACATTCTGATGTTGTGTTTTGCAGGTCTGACATGGGGCGACTCATTTTCACTGGGTTGTCATCTGTCGGTATGAATACGACACCACGTGAACACTTTTTCATTTTGATACCACATGCACGGGTGACACACTCCTGGGCACTGACCTCTCTCTTTTTGGAATATGCCTGCATGATTTCCCTCATTTCATCACACTCATTGACATTTTCTCTGTTGGAGTTTTCAATTAGCGTTTTGAGATACTCACTGACAGAGTTTTCACTTTTGCAAATATATGTGCAGATGTAGTTGATCAAACTGTAATAATTCAGTATGAACTGAACATCAATATTTGCATCCCAGGCAGAAAGTAGAGCTGCGTTATATGGATTTACCCAGCAGTCTTTTGGGTCACGCCTTAGTATCACCGCATTTGATCGTTTCATCAGGTGCAGACAATTCTCATACTCGCTGAGTGTTAAATCACATCGATCCAGGAGCTGGTTCAAACTCAGGGAGGCAGTTTCAGGTTCATTCAGCAGCAAGTTCAGCGGTCTGAGCTTTTCTTTTGCTTCTGCCAGTTTTTCTGGATCATCTTTATCTCCAGGTCTTGTTATCATTGTATCTCTGGAAGGTGGTTGGGGAAAACCAAAACGACATCCAGAGCTAGCACTTTTGAAACATGTCCGTGTGTGGTTTTTGCTGTGCATCTGCACTTCTGTGACTTTCTGGTACAGGTCAGGTTGTGTAACTGGGTCAGGTAGCTGTGCAGTGATATATTTGTTCACAAAGTCACAGATAGTTTGATCATAGTCTTCCTCAAAAACAGGAGCTCCTTCCACCCATAGCAGGCAATGTATGTGCGGGCTTCCTCTGTGCTGAAACTCAACTCGGTAAAAGAAATCAACAACTTTGCCAAGGGGTTGTGCAGGCGACAAGATCAAATCTCTGTATAAGGCCTCAACACGCTTATCAAACATGCGCATTGTAGTCACAGGATTGCTTCGCAATATGTCACACTTTGTGGACCAGTCGAGTTCATCAAAATCAACTTCCTCACCCTGCTGACGTTTAATTGCTTCAATCACCTCGGGCCAACGCATTTCTGCTGCAGAAAACGTACAAAAGAAAGTAGGAGTTCCGAGCTGTCTTATCATGGCAAACAGATCTCTCGTTGTTTTCTCCCAATAGGCTGGTGTCCCTCTCAGCGGCTGCATGAATCTGACTGCATCTTTATGTCTCACCAGTCGTTCAACCTCTCGTTTGTCTCGCAACATTCCTGACGTTATTTTGCGTCCATCTCTGGTGAAAGGTTTTCCCTTACGTAATTGAATTGTCATGCTGGACGTGGCCAAGTGTATTTCACTCACAAACTGTGCAAAGAACAAATAGTTTGTGTCTCTGGCAAAGCGATCATCAACACCTAAAAGCCTGCTTTTGAAATAACCACTGGGTGTTATTTTGATAAGTCTCTGTTCATCTAGTGTATTTTGACCAGTGGGGAACTGAACAGGGAAAGCCATGGCCTCAAGTTTAGGTGTTTTGAAAAAGCTGACTGGACTGTTTCCTTCTGCAGGGGCAACAGAGTAGATTCCTTCACTAAAACACAATATGTCCTCTGAAACATCGCGTGGCTGAAGGCATGACTCTAGAGCAAGACCACCATTTGGCATGTCACCTTCTTGTTCTGGATCATCATTCTGCTCCTCTGGTTGGCTGTCATCACAAAGTTGCATGTCATTGTCCACTTCATTTTCAGGACCATTTTCCGCCTCACACAGTGCATTTCTCTCACACATGTCAATTTCCATTAAATCATCTTCATCATAATCCTCCATGGTCGCATTAACATCATCACAATCATCATCTTCCTCATCGGGAAGCGTTGGGTCACACAGCTCAGCCTCATCTCTGATAGTAATGTCCTTATACTGTGGGTGAATGTGCTTGAGTTTATTCAGTGCTTGCACCAGTTTAGACCAGGTAACAGTCTGGAACACCTGATGACCTCTGTAACACAGCCGCCTCTTTAGCTTTACCCTCAGTACTTGAGACTCACTTCTCAGTCTTGGCAGAGCGTTAACAGTTTCCTCAATCTGAGATGGAACACAGACAACATTCCCTCGAATACATTGCTGTCGTCCTTTAGGAAGAGGAATAATCTTTGCAAATGTTATGCACTTGGCGATTAGATGTCTTTCCAATATGTTGAGATCACACAATTCAGGTGGAATGTCAGTAAGCTCCAAGTTGTTAGCTACAGCAAGGCTGGGCATGGCTCCTTTTTTAAGGTGACTATGGCAGGTGTGACAAATCCACTCTGTCTTTCTCTCATCAGGAACTTTGCACTGTTCATTTCTGCAGCCTTCGTCACAAATATGAACATACTTTCCAGTCAGGCATGCTTCAACCACATCTGGATTTGTTACATATTTTGACCTTATGCAGCGTTGAATTTGGTTTGGAAATGAAGCCTTATGACACACTGTGCAACAAAATGTGGGACCAGCTTTTATTTGTGATCTGAAAACAGATATGGCCTCGTTGATCAAGGGGTTTTCAGTCTCTCTGTCACTCTCATGTGCTTGTCTTTGTATTCGTCTGTATTTCCTTGTTATTTTCATTGCACATCTCATCTTATGCATACTCCTAAATGCAAGATTAATGTTACGCTTCTCTCGCATTCGTTGTCTCATCAGTTTTCTTTGTTTTTCTCTGAATTCAGGATTAAGTCTGTACTGGTTCGTTATGTAGCGTCTTTGTTTTTCTCTGAATTCAGGATTCTGTCTGTACTGGTTCGTTATGTAGCGTCTTTGTTTTTCTCTGAATTCAGGATTCTGTCTGTACTGGTTCGTTATGTAGCGTCTTTGTTTTTCTCTGAATTCAGGATTAAGTCTGTACTGGTTCGTTATGTAGCCTCTTTGTTTTTCTCTGAATTCAGGATTCTGTCTGTACTGGTTCGTTATGTAGCCTCTTTGTTTTTCTCTGAATTCAGGATTAAGTCTGTACTGTTTCGTTATGTAGCGTCTTTGTTTTTCTCTGAATTCAGGATTGTTTCTGTACTGCTTTGTTATGAAGTCTTTTTGTTTCTGTCTGAATTTAGGATTTTCTCTATATGCAGTTGTTATATTATTTCTCTTCTTTTGGCGTAATTCAGGTTTTTTTCGATAACAGTTTCTGAAATTCACTTGTTTTCTTTGCCTGAGTTCTTCATCAGAATATTGCCTGTTTGCAGAAGATTTTTTCTTTGCTCTGAAAGTTTCGTCAGAAACATACTTTTCCTTTTCTTTCCTCTTTTGATTCTCCTTTCTTTGAGATACCTTTCCAGAGCACAAAAGTCTCCTCTTATATTTTCTTTTTGCCTGCTTACTAAGTTTCGATTTATGGGGGATGTCATGTAAGGCACTATCACTCACCATTGTATCAATTATTGGAACAGGAGAGTTTGATTCATTTTGAGGAGCATCATGTGATGTGTCTGAATTCAAAGTGAATTGGCTCAATGGCTCTGGTTCAGTTTCCATGTCAGTGCATGCTTCATGTACAGTGTTATTGCATACATCAGTAACAACAGTGGTTAACCTTGGAGCACTCAGGCTTGCCTCCTTCTGAAGAGCATCATCCAGCACAGCAGTTGATAGAGCAGCCGTCTGAGTGGTAGGTGGACTGTGTGTGTCTGGCATGGCTTCATTCAGGTTTGTTGTGTTTACAATGTAAAACTCCACAGGCTTCAACTCATAGGTACAGGAGGAATGTATGTCCATCATCTTGTGTTGCTTCATGAGCCTGTCAATCATGTCATTGAGATGTGAGAATGTCAGCATGACAGCTGTACCAGCCATGACCGAACCCAGGGATAAAGGCAAACCTTTGGCTGTTCTGGGGTGTGGATCAAAGAAACCGTATCTGCCTGACCTGGTTCTGAATACTGCAATACACAACGATCTCATCAGCAGCAGTGCATATTGGACCTCTGATAACAAACAGCTCAGTCCTGCCTCCAGGTCCAGATAGTCATCTACAGCTCCAGGTAAAGGTTCGCCAAACGTCCCGTATCTTGAAAGAATCTTCATGTCTGCATGAAGTCTGTGCCTGCGTGTACGAACCTTATCAGGTAGCTCATCAGTAGTCAAATGGCTGTGATCAGGGAACCTTGTCCTGGCTTCTTTATATAACACATTACCTTTATCCAAAACAAGGTCAAGGTCTGCTCTGGTGATGTTTTCATTCTCATAGAGAAATGCAAGAAAGGTTAATGAGTTGCAGGTACACTGCTGGTTCCTGAATTTGCCATATTTGAGAGAGGCCTGGCTGCGTGATGCACAGACATGTTTTTCAGAAGGCTGCTCTGCAAAGTCCACATAGTCTGCATTGGATGGCCCTGCTACACTGAGATCTGCCTCTACAATGTCAGAATGTGAAATCTCACGCACATCACCCGAATAGCTTACAGCATGGGAGCTAACCTTTTCTGTGGCCTCATTACTGTGACGTCCCCTCTTTACCACGTCAGCGTAAGAGACCTGTGGCGAACGCACATCACCTGAATGGTTTACCTGGTTAGCATTTGAAGTAGCTGTTACAATTAGGTCATTACTGTGAAGTGTCGCCTTTACAACGTCAGCATAAGAAATGCGTGGTGAGCACAACGCATCATGGTGACCTGCCTGGTTGACACTTGGAACCGGAGACGCTGCTGACGTCATGACCTCTCCACTGCTCTGGGGACCAACACATGCTTCCTGTTCAGCTGTTGTAGCACAGTGCATCTCACCTGATCTCTGCCAGCGCATGCGTGCAGCTTGGGACTTCTTACTTCTCCTAGGCATTGTTGTAGATTCAAACCAATTTATTTTTTTCAGAAAACCTTTTTTTAGCCTGCAGAAATGGGCTAAACGTATGCTCAGGTAAAACTGAAGTTTATTTTGTTTGTTTAGCTGTTTATTCAATGCTTTAAGGCACTATCAATAGATATGTACTAATGCTCAAATGTGATATTCAAGTGAGAATAGCTGTAGGCTAGTACTATACTTTTCAGTGACAGCAATCCAAATCTTATTCCTTAACAAACTTAATGTATAAGACTAAAGAAATGTATTCAGATCTATATTTAAATGTCAGAATCAAACAGCTTCTTCAAACAACAACAAAAAGACAACAGCAATAAAGGTTTTTTATTACAACAGGTTCAAACAACAATAAAACACTTATTGATTTAAGTAATGTGAGCAGGACTACAAGATGAAGTAGAATCAGATGCAAGTCACAGACAACTAATGCACTGTAAAATATGGTTTTACCTTTACACTTTCCCACTAATTGTAAACTCAAACTTCTGAAAAATGAAAAATCTCAGTCCAATGTTAAATTATCCAATATCTTCTACAATTTATCAAGGTTCAAATCAATTATTTCAAAACTTTACTTAATAATTAAGTTAATTAGAATTAATGTTAGCAATTCAAAAATCAAATGCTTGTCAAATCAAGTCAATAAGTTAGTGGTAACAGCAGAGTCAACAGTGCTTGTAATGTTTTCTCAAGGTAATGTGCTGGTCAAACTCGATCACAAAGGGCAGCTCAATTGTTCTCAACAAAGTCCAAAAACTGTGATGATCTCAAAGTGCTGATTTGATCTCAAAGTGCTGATATGATCTCAAAGTGCTGATATGATCTCAAAGTCTGTTCATATTGTCTGAGCTGATATCGTCTTATCACTATCAGGTTCAGTCGCCCGATAGGTCAGAAAGGGAGAGAGAGCGCGAGAGTGTAGGAACTCTCAGATTTGACAGATAGAAAATCTCAAACCAAAATCTGAAATCTCAAGCCAAAATCTGAAATCTGATATCTGATTGGTACAGAAAGGGAGAGAGAGCGTGAGAGTCTGAGAGAGCTCTCAGGTTTTCAGTCAAAGATAGAGGCTTGATAACAACAATCAGGGACTGAAGTCTGATTGGTACAGAAAGGGAGAGAGAGCGTGAGAGTCTGAGAGAGCTCTCAGGTTTTCAGTCAACAGATAGAGGCTTGATAACAACAATCAGGGACTGAAGTCTGATTGGTACAGAAAGGGAGAGAGAGCGTGAGAGTCTGAGAGAGCTCTCAGGTTTTCAGTCAACAGATAGAGGCTTGATAACAACAATCAGGGACTGAAGTCTGATTGGTACAGAAAGGGAGAGAGAGCGTGAGAGTCTGAGAGAGCTCTCAGGTTTTCAGTCAAAGATAGAGGCTTGATAACAATCAGGGACTGAAGTCTGATTGGTACAGAAAGGGAGAGAGAGCGTGAGAGTCTGAGAGAGCTCTCAGGTTTTCAGTCAAAGATAGAGGCTTGATAATAACAATCAGGGACTGAAGTCTGATTGGTACAGAAAGGGAGAGAGAGCGTGAGAGTCTGAGAGAGCTCTCAGGTTTTCAGCCAACAGATAGAAAATCAGCAAGGCACCTGTAAGACAAAATGGGAAAGATCAATTAGACTGCTGTTGGAATATAAGGAACAAAAAACTCAAGTAGCTTCTACCCTGAGCTAAACATGAACATGATGTAAAGAGTGCCAACCCTGATATAGTGTATGTCAAAATCTGAGCCATGAATGACATTACTGCAGTAGCAGCCCAGCCATACAGTGCTGAGCTGTGTGTGCGTGAGAGAGACACACAACAGTTTGTCTGAGTCAGGTGAGTGTCTGTGTGCTCGTTTGTGAGTGAGTGTGACAGAGAGACAGTGCATGGATGCAAGCTACAATTGTGTTTATAAAAATGCAGTGCAAAGACGATACAAGCATTTCATAAAAACGCTGATCAATTCTCTCTCTCTCTCTCTATCCATGCTATGTTAATGAATAACAATTTATAACTAAATACATTTAAAAGAATGTTTGCATTTTTCTGTACTATTTGTTTCTTTTCAAAATTACATAAACTCCCTCAACACAGAATGTTATGGATCAAACTATCATGGAATTCATACAATTACACAATTATTAAGCTATGGTTTTGTGTCTTGTGTTGCAAAACTCTAATCAGATCAGCACGTAGCACCAGTGAAAAAAAAAAACTTAACTTACAGGCCTACTAGTTTTTAAATTAATTTATAGATTTGAATTTACATGTTGTGTATTTTTGTCACAGTCTGTTTAAATAAAAGTTCTTGTGACATAAAATGTGGTTTTGGTCACAACTGATAATTCAGCCCACTGTGTAGAAAATGCGGAGATATATCTAGCCTGTGTTGACAATCAGCCTGAAAATACCATGACAGGAATTTTGGTCCATAATGCTGAGCCCTAGTATACAGCTAGAGACAGCCAGAAGAAGTATGGAGACAGAAAGATATGATGTTTACTTTCTTCTCAAAAAAATCTGGGGGTCACATCTCATATGTATCAAGATCAAATTGTTTTTCAGAGTGTTTAATTTATTACTGATCATATAAAGTGTGTACGTGATTCCCATCGACAAAGTTTATTTGAATGGGGACTCATCCTGAATTGTAAACCCATGAAATATCAGTTTAAAACAATCATAATGTCTCATAATGTGTGCTCTTACGCTTCAGAGTTTGCAGGAGTCACAGGCTGGCAGGAATCCAACGAAGTTCAGTTGAGTGAGGGAGAGAGAGAAATTGAGATTTTCAATTTACTAAAGAAAACCAACCTCACAACTCATTTCAACAGTGTTTCCTCTACATTCATTTAGGAGTGGCGGGCCGCCATTCCTAAATCCTAGCCGCCGCTCCTCTACATTTCGTTTTGTTTGTTTATTTAATTGTCACAAATACACCACCGCCGCATCATGTCTCCACCTTCACAGCAGAGTCCTGCACTGTGTCGGGTGTCCCGAGTGCTGAGGTAAACTAGATAACTATCTTGCTCAGATTGTCACACTCTACAGCCAATGGTATCATTAACAGCGTGTGCGCCTGACCAATGACAGTGTAGAGACCCACACGGGGCGGGATCTCAACACAGAGCGGCGCTAAAGTTTAGCTGTTTAGCTAGCAGGGACTCGTCGCGCTGCTATGTTATCAACTGAGTTTAGTCAGCACGTGAGAACTCGTCTGACACGGAGAGTCTCCTGTTGTGTGCTACATGTGTGAAACAACAACTATAGTCTGGACTTTGTCTGCAGTGTATCTGTGTAAACGGCTTCACTCAGCGTCTCTCCCTCCCCTGTGGCACCGTGAGTTACCATGGTTACAGGACCGCCCTGAAACTGTATAATGATGATCAATAAGAAGATTTTGGTTAGTTTGATTGTACAGAGTCATGAATGTTGCCTGATTGTAGCTCAATGCTGAAATCTTGTTTTATAACATATAGAACAAAGCCTCAGAGCTTCTTTGATTACTAACAGTATGTTAGTGATGACAGAAAGAGCTCTTCTATAAAAAACCCAGAAAAATTCATTGTTCTGGGCTTGGATGCAAACTTTTCCACTGATTCTACAGCCCCATCAAGAAATTATTATTTATTGTTTTTTTCAAATAATTTTATTTTTACACTCAGCCTTTAAAAAGCCATTTTCAACTGGCCATTCAATTTAAACTGGGATTATGCTGGGCATAAAAGTAAAATCTGTAGTCAAGTGTCATTTGTTTACGCCGCCACGGCTCCCCGGAGAGCCTGCCCCCGCTGCTGAAAAAAATCCTAGAGGAAACACTGTTTCCATTAAGGACATTAATACTGCTCCATCTCAGCTCTCTGTACAGTGAGCTGGGTACACACTACACAGTGTATGTTGCCTGTGCTTCACCAAAATCAGTCTGTGCCATGAATGACATCACCACAAAATCAGCCCTTCGATACAGTGCGGAGCTGTGTGTGTATGTGAGAGACAGAACTGTTTGTTTTATGAGTAAGTAATTATTCCTATATGCAGCAATTGCTAAAGTTATTCAATTACTTTTGAGAGAAGCAACTGTTACTATTAATTAAAACTAACTTGCCCAATTTTTTTAATTTTGAGACATAAATTATAACAATAAAGAAATCACAAAATATATAAATCATATGTGAATCCAAACAAGATTAAACAGTTTGAAATACTAAACTGTGTTACTGTCAATTTATGTAGGCTGTTGCAGCTGCCATACTTACCAGGCAAAAACGCAGGGCTCGGTCAATGTCCTCTTTATCTATGAGAGAAACATATATTAGTTTAACTACAAATCACTACTAAATACTTCTCCATCTCAGCTCTGTGTATACTTGAATTTATCATTTTGTTGATATTAACGTCATGCTGCTTCTCCATTCTGTTAGTTTGGGTTGGAGTTACGTGCATGTGTGCACACGCACACAATTTTGTGGCAAAACTGGATGTGCTTGGTGTCATATGATCTATCATGTTTTTTGCAACTTGGGCAGGACATTGAGCAAGACTACAGTGTGGTTGGGCCGCCAGAAGGAGTGTGGGAGACAGACAGAGATGTTTAGTTTGTTCTCAGAAAACCAGCTGGTCTCGTCATATTTCAATTGAGGTAAAAGTTGAGAGTTTCAGTTAACTTCAGACAACCAGCAGGGGTCGACAATATAAAAGGCCCGGTGGCCCGGACGTACTTTTATAACAGTCACGGCCAACAGAACGCTTTTATATTTATGATGAATACAGGCAGGAGATGTGGGTTGTGAGGTTTTTTTATGCTTGTTTATATGAGGAATTCTCCACTTTACAAGGGCCATGTGGCAGAAAAGGCTAGTGGCTTTGACCCTCATGAAAAAGCGCTTCACATCAGGTCTGCCTGAAGAGGAACAATTTTTCTCTAAAGCCACTGGCCCTTTCCCTTGTTGTCTACCCCTGACCAGTGTCACAGCTCATTTGAATTGATAAGTGTTGATAGGCCATTACTCATGTAAGCAATCAGTAGTATATGCAGAGAGGAAGGTACATATCAGAGTATGATATAATTGTAGTAATAGTAATACTGTAATACAGTATATTATTATTCTACATTTTTGTCACTCAAATTAAGGTTGCTTGCGACAAAAAGCTGTAGCCTTTGGTTTATAACTTGCAAAACGGACAACAAATTAGCCAGCCACATAGAAACACATTTAAAACTAAATTAAAAGTTATCTGTAAACTGAAAAAAATACATGATTAAAATAAATGGGACAATGCTCTGAACTGAAAACTGCTGTTAGTACGTTGGCTGTTGGTTGCCTTAGCCAAATACACTGGGCCTCTGCTATTAACTGCAGCTAACCGACGTCGGTACTCCTTCACACGCTCGTCAGTTAGCTTGGTTAGCGTTAGCAGTTACGCTTGCAACGTTCCACAGCTCATTTGAATTGATAATGGATTAATTGATGTGACACAATAGCCTTCAGTGTTGAGAGGCCATTACTCATGTAACCTATCAGATAATGGTTGTGGGTGGGAGAGTGAGCAAGGCTTCAGAGTAGTGTCTGCAGAGAGGCAGCTACATATCATAGTGTAAACTGTAAATACAGTACATTATTATCCTACTTTTTTGTTTTCAGAAAACCAGCAGGTCTCATCTTATTTCAATTGAGATCACATTGATTGATTATTATTTTCTGGGTACTGAATGTTCAATGTATGTATGTAATTCCTGTCAACAAAGATTATATGGATGGGAAGTCATTCTGAACTACAAAACGACTCACATATCAGTTTGGCGACAGTCCTAACAAACAATGTGTGTGTGTGTTTGTACTCACACTGTAGAGTCAGCACTGGACATCAGCAGGAACACGAGAAGGGTCAGTGGTTTGGGGGGGAGAGAGAAAGAAGATGAGAGTTTCAGTTAACTTAAAAAAACCAGTGTCACAGCTCATTTGAATTTATTGTCATTACTCATGTAACCAATCAAATAGTGGTTGGGCATCAGAGTAATGTCTTCAGAGTGGCAGCTACATATCATAGTATGATATAATAGTAAAACTGTAATACATTATATTATTGTCCTACTTTTTTGTCACTCAAATTAAGGTTGCTTGTGACAAAAAGCTGTAGCCTTTGGTTTCTAACTTGCAGAACGGACAACAAATAAGCCAGCCACATAGAAACAGATTTAACACTAAATGAAAAGTTATCTGTAAACTGAAAAAAATATATGATTAAAATAAATGGGACAATGCTCTGAACTAAAAACTGATGTTAGTACATGGGCTGTTGGTTGTCTTAGCCAAATACACTGGGCCTCTGCCAGTTCACTGATGTTGGCTCTCCTTTCATAACTCCTTCACGCGCTCATCACTTAACTTGGTTAGCATTAGCGGTTATGCTAGCAACGCTACCATCAAGTTATCTGTAAACTGAAATAATTATATGATTAAAATAAATGGGACAATGCTCTGAACTGAAAACTGCTGTTAGTACGTTGGCTGTTGGTTGTTTTAGCCAAATAAACTGGGCCTCTGCTATGAACTGCAGCTAACTGACGTCGGCTCTCCGTTCTTAACTCCTTCACGCGCTTGTCCGTTAACTTGGTTAGCGTTAGCGGTTATGCTAGCAACGTTACCATCGGGTAGCCAACAATAAAGGCTTTGCCGAACCAGAAAAACTCTGCGCCCATTAATTCATGTTCACTCCCGTATGAATTAAACACCACTTCTGAAACAATAAACCTGTATTTGTATGGTGGTTGTCTTAGCCAAATACACTGGGCCTCTGGGTCGGCTCTCCGTTCATAACTGCGTCACGCGCTTGTCAGTTAACTTGGTTAGCGTTAGCGTTTATGCTAGCAACGTTACCATCGGGTAGCCAACAATATAGGCTTTGCCGAACAAGAAAAACTCTGTGCCCATAAATTCATTTTTACTCCCGTTTGAATTAAACACCACTCTTAATGTACTTCTGAAACAATAAACCTGTATTTGGACCGTTCATAACTGCCGGCCGTGTGAAGCAGACTTACCTGTCAGACAGCATACAGCGACTGACGGAAGATCCGGCTGCTGCGTCAACATTTGATTGAGGCGTTCAGGTGACACTCGGAAATTCTGGCATTAAACACAATAACCTCTGAAAGCGATCCCCAAATTCTGCAATATCTCATAGAGCCCGTGGTAAAAGAAGTCAGGACTCATATGACATTGTGAGCTTTGTGGGGATCTCTAATATAAGTAACCCTAACCAACGTTAGGACGGAAATAGATAACGTAGATAACAGCGCTTACAATGTCCGACATTAAATGCGTCGCGCCCCGCTAGATATGAAAATACAGGGCTACGCCGACGTCATTAGAACAAACGGATATGTTTCTTACGCAAAGAAAACAGTTCTTCATGTATAACCTTTGCCGAATGAACAACTGTGCCAAAATAGTTAGGAATACGTTATACACTGCGTTTCACAACGTTTATACAGTTCCTCATAACGCAACAAGTTTCAAAGTTGTTGTTTTTTTTAAGGGAGTCCGGCGACGCAATAACAGCCTTATACAGCGATGCCGCGAAGAAACTGACACTTTTCACAATGAAAGACAAATCGTATTGTATTGTAGTTAATGCCGAATTTGAAAGAAGGCACCAATGAGTTAAAGTGTGTCATAGGTGTTCCAAAAAGTTGATTAAGCTTCTCCTCATGATGTAACAACTCTTAAAATCACTCGATTCCTGAGGGAGTCTGGGATATTGTCGTTACTAGTGATTTTCATCACTTCATTATGTAGTCCATATCCATGCCACACACACACACAGCCAACTTCTAGTAGTGGTGGTAGTAGAAGTAGTAGTAGTAGTAGTAGTAGTAGAAGTAGTTGTAAGACAAGTAGTAGTAGTACAAGTAGCAGCATTAGTTGTGGTGGTAGTAGTACAAGTAGTAGTTGAAGTAGAAGTAGTACAAGTAGTAGTAGTACAAGTAGCAGTTGAAGTAGTAATAGTAAAAGAACTACTAGCTGAACGTATGCTAAAGCAGTAGCAGAACAAAAGTTGAACATGTTTCCATGAGAATCAATTTAGCAGAAAAAGCTGGCTGAAAAGCTAAAAAGTACAAGGTTGAATGGTCTTAAAAAGCTGAAGATTTGGAAAACCAAACAGTTTCTCTAGCTGAACATAAGCAGTAGCAGAAGGAAATTTTAAATTTCCCAATGAGAATGAATGGTCAAGATTTTACAGGAAAGGCTGAATTTTTCAAAAGCTGAAAAGCTGAAAAATAATATGCTGAATGGGATAAAAATGCTGAATATTTTGACAGTTGAAAAGCTTCTCTAGCTGAACAGAAAGCTGAATATTTTGATAGTTTAACAGTTCCTCTAGCTGAACATAAAGCTGAATATTTGAATAGGTTGAAGGAGCTTAAAAAGCTGAACATTTTGATAGCTGAACAATTTATCTAGCTGAACATGAAGCTGAAGATTTTAATAGCTGAACGGTATCTATAGCTGAACATGAAGCTGAATATTTGAAAAAGCTGAAAAGGTTGAAAAGCTGAACAGTTTGACAGCTTAACAGTGTTCTAGCTGAACATAAAGCTGCATACTTGAAAAAGCTGAAAAGGCAGAAAGCTGAATATTTGAAAAAGCTGAACAGTTTGACAGCCAAACAGTTTCTGTAGCTGCACATATGCTGGAGCAGTAGCAGAACCAAAGTTGAAAATGTCCCCATAAGAATGAATGGGAAAACACCTCCCAAACAGCTGCAGGTTTAGAAAAAAGTGTAATGGTTATGGCCAAAATATGTATACAGTGAGTAACAGGAGACATTGCTGAACCATGTGATGTATTTTTTATTTCTGTAGAGTGAAAAATGAGGGCACAAGAGCGAGAGACAAAACCGGTACCGTCTGCTCCACTCCAGAGATTTAGGCTCAAAGTTAACACTGCGGCTTATGGCGAAGTTGCTGGAGTTCTTGTCACTCGAGGGCTTCCACAGCCAAAAGTTTAAGTCGCACATCTTAAATAAGATGATCATATGAAAGCCAACAAGATTTCCTACATTTCTATGTATATATTGTCTATGTGAAGTAAAAGCTGTGGGACCCAAATCAAGCTGAAGAGAGTTTTTTCTAAAGTTTTTGCAGCTGCTCTCCACTCTAGCGGTGATGTTCCGCACTCTAGCTCACGCAATACACACCCATTATAAACCCAGAAGAGGAGCTAAAAATCCTTCAAACTAAAACTGTGATAATTTCAAAACCGTAAAAGATTTTCAAAAACTAAACACATGCCTAATAGTTCAAGGTCTTGTGAATAGTTTAAAGTTGGAATGGTGTCTCTAGCTCAAAGTATGAGGGAGCAGAAGAGGTTCAAAGTGGATGAGTTTTGAAGAGGATTTGAAGATTTTCCCATTTGCTTCCATATTAATTTTTTTTTTGAAAAAGCTGAATATTTGAAAAAGTTGAAAAGCTAAAAAGCTGAAAAGTACAAGGCTGAAAGAGCATAAATAGCTGAACATTTTGATAGTTGAACGGTTTCTATAGCTGAACGTATGCTGAAGTAGTAGCAGAATGAAATTTGAAAAAATCCCCATAAGGATGAATGGGAAAAAAATTTGGTTTTAGTTTTGAAAAAGCTGAATATTTGAAAAAGTTGAAAAGCTAAAAAGCTGAAAAGTATAAGGCTGAAAGAGCATAAAAAGCTGAACATTTTGATAGTTGAACGGTTTCTATAGCTGAACGTATGCTGAAGTAGTAGCAGAGTGAAATTTGAGAAATTCCCCATAAGGATGAATGGGGAAAATTTTGCAGAAAAGGCTGAATATTTCCAAAAGTATAATAGATAGAAATGCCAAATTGACACGCCATCATGTCCTTAATGAGCTGAACATTTTGATAGTTGAATGGTTTCTGTAGCACAAAATTTGAAGGAGTAGAAGAGAGCCGAAAAACGTACGGAAGAAGAATAATAATAACTAGAAAAATTGTATTTCCTGCGAAAATACAGTGTGAATGCTGACGGCTGAAGTGATTTTGCAAAATCTGCTGAATGTGCTGGAAAACACTTGCCTAATGCATAAAAAAATGCATAAAACTATGAGAATGGTCAAGAATTTGCAGAAAAAGCAGATTTTTTCAAAAGCTGAAAAGTAAGAAAGGCTGAAAAGTAATAGGTTGAAAGAGCCTAAAAAGCTGAACAGTTTGATAGTTGAACGGTTTCTATAGCTGAACATAAAGCTGAATATTTTAAAAAGCTGAAAAGGTTGAAAAGCTGAAAAGGTTGAAAAGCTGAAAAGTACAAGGTTTAAAGAGCTTAAAAAGCTTAAGATTTTGATAGTTGAATGGTTTCTATGGCTGAACATAAAGCTGAATATTTGAAAAGGATGAAAAGGTTGAAAAGCTGAAAGTAATAGGTTGAAAGAGCTTAAAAAGCTGAACAGTTTGACAGACAAACAGTTTCTGTAGCTGCACATATGCTGGAGCAGTAGCAGAATGAAATTTGAAAATGTCCCCATAAGAATGAATGGGAAAACACCTCCCAAACACCTGCAGGTTTAGAAAAAAGTGTAATGGTTATGGCCAAAATATGTATACAGTGAGTAACAGGAGACATTGCTGAACCATGTGATGTATTTTTTATTTCATCAGAGTGAAAAATGAGGGCACAAGAGCGAGAGACAAAACCGGTACCGTCTGCTCCACTCCAGAAATTTAGGCTCAAAGTTAACACTGCGGCTTATGGCGGAGTTGCTGGAGTTCTTGTCACTCGAGGGCTTCTACAGCCAAAAGTTTAAGTCGCACATCTGAAATAAGACCATCATATGAAAGCCAACAAGATTTCCTACATTTCTATGTATATATTGTCTATGTGAAGTAAAAGCTGTGGGACCCAAATCAAGCTGAAGAGAGTTTTTTCTAAAGTTTTTGCAGCTGCTCTCCACTCTAGCGATGATGTCACCCACTCTAGCTCACGCAATACACACCCATTATAAACCCAGAAGACGAGCTAAAAATCCTTCAAACTAAAACTGTGATAATTTCAAAACCATAAAAGATTTTAAAATTTTGAAATACAGGTTACATAGATCAAGGCTTTGTGACTTGAAGAAAGTTGGAATGGTGTCTCTAGCTCAAAGTATGAGGGAGCAGAAGAGGTTCAAAGTGGATGAGTTTTGAGGAGGATTTGAAGATTTTCCCATTTGCTTCCATATTAAATTTTTTTTTGAAAAAGCTGAATATTTGAAAAGGTTGAAAAGTTAAAAAGCTGAAAAGTACAAGGCTGAAAGAGCTTAAAAAGCTGAACATTTTGATAGTTGAACGGTTTCTATAGCTGAACATATGCTGAAGCAGTAGCAGAATGAAATGTGAGAAAATCCCCATAAGGATGAATGGGAAAAAATTTTGGTTTTAGTTTTGAAAAAGCTGAATATTTGAAAAAGTTGAAAAGCTAAAAATCTGAAAAGTACAAGGCTGAAAGAGCATAAATAGCTGAACATTTTGATAGTCGAACGGTTTCTATAGCTGAACGTATGCTGAAGTAGTAGCAGAATGAAATTTGAAAAAATCCCCATAAGGATGAATGGGGAAAATTTTGCAGAAAAAGCTGAATATTTCCAAAAGTATAAAAGATAGAGAAAAGAAAAATACACGCCATCATGTCCTTAACGAGCTGCACATTTTGATAGTTGAATGGTTTCTATAGCTCAAAATTTGTAGGAGAAGTAGCGAGCCAAAAAACGTACGGAATCAGGAATAATAATAATAACTTTAATAAATTCCGGAAGAACAATAGTGTGAATGCTGTGTCAGCATTCACAC
This sequence comes from Pagrus pagrus, assembly GCF_965226575.1. Taxonomy (NCBI): domain Eukaryota; kingdom Metazoa; phylum Chordata; class Actinopteri; order Spariformes; family Sparidae; genus Pagrus; species Pagrus pagrus. Next base: position 17,401,993 of record NC_140200.1, on the reverse strand, counting down.
TAACTAGAAAAATTGTATTTCCTGCGAAAATACAGTGTGAATGCTGACGGCTGAAGTGATTTCGCAAAATCTGCTGAATGTGCTGGAAAACGCTTGCCTAATGCATAAAAAATGCATGAAACTATGAGAATGAATGGTCAAGAATTTGCAGAAAAAGCTGATTTTTTTCAAAAGTTGAAAAGGCAGAAAGGCTGAAAAGTAATAGGTTGAAAGAGCTTAAAAAGCTGAACATTTTGATAGTTGAACAGTTTCTCTAGCTGTACATGAAGCTGAATATTTTGATAGTTGAACAGTTTCTCTAGCTGAACATAAAGCTGAATGTTTTGATAGTTGAACAGTTTCTCTAGCTGAACATAAAGCTGAATGTTTTGATAGTTGAACGGTTTCTCTAGCTGAACATGAAGCTGAACATTTTGATAGTTGAACGGTTTCTATAGCTGAACATGAAGCTGAATATTTGAGAGCTGAAAAAGTTGAAAAGCTGAAAAGTAATAGACTGAAAGAGCTTAAAAAGCTGAACATTTTGATAGTTGAACGGTTTCTCTAGCTGAACATGAAGCTGAACATTTTGATAGTTGAACGGTTTCTATAGCTGAACATGAAGCTGAATATTTGAGAGCTTAAAAAGTTGAAAAGCTGAAAAGTACAAGGTTGAAAGAGCTTAAAAAGCTTAAGATTTTGATAGTTGAATGGCTTCTATAGCTGAACATAAAGCTGAATATTTGAAAAAGCTGAAAAGGTTGAAAAGCTGAAAGTAATAGGCTGAAAGAGCTTAAAAAGCTGAACAGTTTGACAGACAAACAGTTTCTGTAGCTGCACAGATGCTGGAGCAGTAGCAGAACCAAAGTTGAAAATGTCCCCATAAGAATGAATGGGAAAACACCTCCCAAACACCTGCAGGTTTAGAAAAAAGTGTAATGGTTATGGCCAAAATATGTATACAGTGAGTAACAGGAGACATTGCTGAACCATGTGATGTGTTTTTTATTTCTGTAGAGTGAAAAATGAGGGCACAAGAGCGAGAGACAAAACCGGTACCGTCTGCTCCACTCCAGAGATTTAGGCTCAAAGTTAACACTGCGGCTTATGGGGGAGTTGCTGGAGTGCTTGTCACTCTAGGGCTTCTACAGCCAAAAGTTTAAGTCGCACATCTGAAGTAAGATGATCATATGAAAGCCAACAAGATTTCCTACATTTCTATGTATATATTGTCTATGTGAAGTAAAAGCTGTGGGACCCAAATCAAGCTGAAGACAATTTTTTAACAAGTTTTTCCAGCTGCTCTCCACTCTAGCGGTGATGTTCCGCACTCTAGCTCACGCAATACACACCCATTATAAACCCAGAAGAGGAGCTAAAAATCCTTCACACTAAAACCGTGATTATTTCAAAACCGTAAAAGATTTTCAAAAACTAAACACATGCCTAATAGTTCAAGGTCTTGTGAATATTTTAAAGTTGGAACGGTGTATCTAGCTCAAAGTATGAGGGAGCAGAAGAGGTTGAAAGTCCATGAGTTTTGAGGAGGATTTGAAGATTTTCCCATTTGTTTCCATGTTAAATTTTTTTTTGAAAAAGCTGAATATTTGAAAAAGTTGAAAAGCTAAAAAGCTGAAAAGTATAAGGCTGAAAGAGCTTAAAAAGCTGAACATTTTGATAGTTGAACGGTTTCTATAGCTGAATGTATGCTGAAGTAGTAGCAGAATGAAATTTGAAAAAATCCCCATAAGGATGAATGGGAAAAAAATTTGGTTTTAGTTTTGAAAAAGCTGAATATTTGAAAAAGTTGAAAAGCTAAAAAGCTGAAAAGTATAAGGCTGAAAGAGCATAAAAAGCTGAACATTTTGATAGTTGAACGGTTTCTATAGCTGAACGTATGCTGAAGTAGTAGCAGGGCGAAATTTGAGAAATTCCCCATAAGGATGAATGGGGAAAATTTTGCAGAAAAAGCTGAATATTTCCAAAAGTATAAAAGATAGAAATACCAAAAATACAAGCAAGAATGTCCTTAATGAGCTGCACATTTTGATAGTTGAATGGTTTCTGTAGCTCAAAATTTGAAGGAGCTGAAGAGAGCTGAAAAACGTACGGAAGCAGGAATAATAATAATAATAATAAATTCCAGAAGAACAATAGTGTGAATGCTTTGAAGCATTCACACTAATAATAATAATAATAAATTCCAGAAGAACAATAGTGTGAATGCTTTGAAGCATTCACACTAATAATAAATTCCAGAAGAACAATAGTGTGAATGCTTTGAAGCATTCACACTAATAATAAATTCCAGAAGAACAATAGTGTGAATGCTTTGAAGCATTCACACTAAATATAGAAACTCTGCATATACACAAAGTTCTTTGAATCAGACTGAGGACGAGTGGGAGGAACTCTATCAGCATCTGATGACATCATCCCAAATTATCATGAATTTTTGCAAGTCAGGCCTCGCCACTACCCTCTCAGAAAGCTTTGGGGAAGAGCCTCTCAGTGCAAGCCCCCAAATGCGACACTAGGTGGCAGTAAACCCTTTGTTATACAGTAAATTCTCCTCATCCCAACACTGGATGCTCACACTGGACCTGCCTGTTCTGACCCAGTACTTCTAAAATGTTTGAAAAAGGATTAAGTCCAAAAAAATAAATATAGCCGACTGACAGGTTTCTTTCTGTGGCATTCTGCTCTTGTCATTCTCAGTTTAGCTGCCTTAGATCATTATCAAATATTTAAAAATGTATATCTAAATGTCTTACAGCATCTCATGCTGCTTGTATAAGCATGAGAGAACACAACACTATCATTAAATGTGTTTAGGGGCATGAAGAGAGTCGGAGAGGTGTAGAGGTGAGGTCTGGTCAGGGGGGAGCAGCGAGAAGCACTACAACAAAATGAAAATCTTGTTTTTTGACTTGAAGGTCTTTTGATAAATGCCTAATGCTTAAAAAATAACAACATTACAAGTCATTTATATGAAATGAATTCCAGAAAGCAGTGTTCTGGTGATCTGAAGGTCAAAATATGTTAAAAAAAAAAACAGCTTTAATTTGGTTTTAAACTGATTTTTTTTCAAGTCAAACAAGAAATAATGATTTTCAAAAGGTTGCCAGGCTCATTTAAAAACACAGGACATCTAATCTAATCTAAGAGTAACAAATACAAACAAATAATCCGATAAAGACAGATGCAAATTAAGATTAACAAATGTAGGTGTTGGTTGTATAATTTAATATACCAGTATTAAATCAATTTGTATGTCAGATTCACCACAGTCACACAATAACACAAACAAACTAACAGATCAAGGTAGTCCTGTGTTCTGCGAGGTCAATGGACTCTGGTGGCTTTGGACACAGCGATATCATGGCTTCAGTCCCCTTTCAGAAAGGGCTGCCCGACAGAAAGGACTGACTAAGTATCTTATACAACCCCAGTTCAAAAAACCCAAACTACCCCTCTGAACTCCTGAAGTGTGCAGACAACACACTGGTCTCCCAGTACCGTGTCTGCTGTTGAAATCTTCAGGTTTTTGTGATCCACAATCATCTAGAGCCAGCTCAGGAAGTTCAACCTGCCTCGAGAGCTTCCGATCCGTATCTATCTTCCTGAAAAATTGACAGCAATGAATAAACAGAGTAAATTCCTCAGATCACTGCACAGACTGGGCCCAGTAAAGCTGGTTCTGTAAAAAAATTCTTGTGAAATTCCAGCCGGTCGTGTCACAGCATCTCTCATTTAACGACAGCTGCTGGCTTGAGTTGATTTATTCTATTAAACAAACTCTGTCTGTTCAAAACTCAGCATGGAGATGTGACAGTGCTTAAATCACACGGATCGTGTGGAGAGGAGTGACACCGGGCAGATATTCTCCTGCCTTCAGAGCCAGATGTTCATTTTTATAGTGTTCCTGTCATTGGTTCCTCTTTATCCTTCCTTTCTATTTCTGGAGACTTATTTATTTCATAAGTACTCCGGACGGAGCTTCATCAAACCAAGATGTATGTTGGTGCAAAAGATCACATTGCTATGAGATGACAGTACTGATTATTGGAGACTTAGAGCATCTTGCAGTGTTTATCCTTTATTGTAATAAAGAAAAAAACAAGTGTAAGTCACGTAAGATGCACACTCACAATGATAAACACACAGAGATGCTATTTAACATACAAATGAAATACAAGAAGAACTTTCATGTGTCATTGTTATGTTAGAGTTACTGATATCCACTGTGATTACCAATATGTTTCTAAAAAACACTTCTGGGCAACACATCTGCTGTTTATTTACAAATTTAGATGATTGTGCAAGACCCTCTACAAGCTGTTTTTGGAACAAAGAGTCCCCTGTGTCTTCAACATTATGGATCATTAAAGGGGCATTCCAGTATTTTTAAACTGTGCCATGTAAATGATTCATACTTACCAAAAGTTTTGGAATCAGTCCAGTAGATCACCTCAGCCGGCACCGCGACAATGTAATCCTTTGGGGCAACTGCGACCATCAAGGTTGCGTCCACTAAAAGGGTTTATTTTAGCCCCTGACAGACCGAGGTTGTTATTCTACATGTCTGATAACGATACAGAAATGATTCCTACAGGTTTAAGGCTTTCTATAACAGTCTTGTTCACGAAGTCTTGCTCTGCGATCTCACAGGGTGAACTGTTAAAGTTGTTGCTTCATGGGGGAACAAACAAACACTTTCAGTGGGTGTAACTTAGTTGCCCCAAAAGATTACGTTGGAGTCATTTCAGCTTTGGACTGACTCCAAAACTTGTAAATATAAGGCCCAGGATTAAAAATACCGGAATTCCCCTTTAAAATGGCAATTTCCTCTGACAATAAATCCTATACACTCCTTAAGATCTAAGTCTACAGCTCTGGCTCTATCAGAGGTCACCACCCATTGACTGCTGCTTCCTTTGTTTCAGTAGTTACCAGTATACGTATGTTTAAAAATGCTTGACGGCAGCAGCTTACATAAGTCAGATTTTCAACATCACTCAGGCCAACAGAGCCCATGTGGGACTGAAGTTTACTGGCCTGGAGGATTGCTCAGTGTTGACTGTTTACCAGTGGTAGATCCAGTGTGACTAAGCACATTATCTGCTGCGTGACACTTTGTGAACTTGTGTTTTGCCTGCATGCATGTGTCTCTCTGTGTGTGCTCGTCCAGATGGCTGTGAGGGCTCACTGTACTGCAGCGAGTGTGAATCATGTGCCAAGCTGCTCCACCTTTAAATTGGCCAACTAGTGAATTGAAACCATGTAGGCCTGCAGCCAGTCCTCAACCCGTGGCATGGATTTCAACATTTCAACGCACGCATGCCCGGAGAGAGCTCTGAGCGAGCTGCTCCGCTGGCCTCTAACACAAAACACAATTATCACAAGGTTTAATTGGTCCCTCTGGTGGTACTGAGCGACCCGTATCTGACAGGCCGCAGATGAACTTCAAACATTTGGAGGATTCTGGTATCAATTTAGGGGGAACTTTTTGTTCTGTGTGTGTGTTGGATGCGTGAGGAATGTACGTGATCTGAAGTGATTAAGAAACTTCTGATCAAAGGCCGGCGGCTCAGCGATCAAAGAGTTTGGTCATTAAATCCCCGTTTATACAAACTGTAGCATCCATAAAGGAAAAGATGGAAGAGAGGGACGTGGATTCAAAGCAATGTGAAGTCATTCTTTAAAAGGACATTGTTCACTCTGTTTGGTATTTTGCATGAATGAAATGTCGTGATAAGAGTATCTAAAGTTGTTGTCACTGCAAGGAATATCCTTATTCTTGATTGGTTGACCACAATGAAGACCCATTAGGACTGAAACGTTGCCTTGTCCATAAAATAAAGCTCAGGAGCTGTATAAGTGTTTTTTTCTCTACAGGAGAAATCTTTCTCTCCTTTCACAATGATGTGCTCATGCTCTGGTTAGGTTTAGGCATAACAATCACTTGGTTACTGTCAGGAAAACATAATGGTTTGGTTTAAAATACCTGTTTTGGTTGCAACAAAAACTGGCTGGAAATTGTTCCGAGTTCAGCTTAAAAGTATCCAGTAATGTGACACTTACAAATGTTGAAACGCCATGGTCGCTCATCAAACATATCCACTAGTTTCACACCAAGAGAGGCTGAAACATAATGTAATGAAACAGGCATGTCTTGCCAGCCTCTTTACGACAAACACAACACTCACTGCTTGAAACACCTGATATCATCACCCTATCAAACCTTAATATCAGCTACAGTACGACATGGTTATATGCTCACGTTAGCTGTAATGTTAGCTAACAAAAAAGTTGTTTGACTGTCCCTCCAGATTTTCATTTTTTTGTCATTTAGTTGGTCATGAGAGGTCTAATGATGTTTCCTGCTGTCAAACAGAAGCTAACAGGTTATCAGATATGTTGTTTTACCGTGAAATATGTCCCACTATTGTCGCTAGTCGTTGTCTTTTCAGTTGCTGGTAAGTCCAGAATGATTATGATTTCACCATTCATTTATTGTCTTCATCCCTCATTTCCTTTCTGCCACAGTATTTGCCTGAGGAAGACGCGTTGCCAGGTTGTGAGAACCACTTTGCCTCCTCCACCATATTGAGGTCATGACCCTTTATGACTTATTTACTTTCGAAATAAGACATTCAATCGAACTGTTGGTCATTAAATGGAGATCGTGGTTTGATAATCCATCAAATTTGTATTGGTGAACGTCATAAATTGTGACTGAAGCAGCCAAATAAATGTTTCCAAACCTCGCACGCCACAAGTCCTGTCTCCCTGTCGATGTCTCATTACTGATTTATTTACGATTAATATCAAAACCAGGATGTCGTGACATATTTAGTACCTTTGGAAACTTTTCCCTCTCGACGAGAATGTAAAATTAAGCTTGGCTGCACATCATGAGTCTGTAATGACTGACCCGCCGGCTTTTAAGCATTATATAAGCTTCAGGAAAGACAGCATCACTTAAGTCCCTGAAAAATACACAGCAGCTGAGCGGTGTTTGTTGACGAGTATGAACATAACCCACTGAAAACCATAATAAACACCCATCGTCTGCAGTAAGTAACCGTATTAAAGTGTCAACGTGAGTGCAGGAGAGAAAAAAACGAAGGCGCTGAAAAATCCACAGCCAGACAGCCACTGGAGCTGCCTCGTCAGCCGGACGGCCGGATGTGTGTGTTGGTGAGAGAATTACACCTGCTGTTAGTCTAACACACTGGTAGTCGAGGTTAGCTGGAGCAAGCTGAGCCGGTGCCAGATAGGGATTATAGCTTCAACATGTGTGTGTGTGTGTTAGGGAGAGTGTGTAGGTGTGTGTTCACAGAAACTATTTTTCCTGTCTCACAAGCCAAGGCCAAAGGAGATATTCAAGGTGCTCACTCCGCAACGTTAAAACATTTGTTAGCAATTAGCCTCGGCCACAAAACTGACTTTCAACAAAACACACGGACCCTCCCTCCCTCCCTCCTGCTCCCTCGTCTTTTTTTTTTCACCCTGTCCCTTTTCCAGTCCCTCCCTCGCTTTCCAGCTCCTTTGTTCCCCTCCCATCTCTCTCTCTCTCTCCTTCTCTACCTCTCTCTGTCGTTCTTACCACCCTTCTTCTTTCTCTTCATCCCCTCTTGCTCCACTTCCTCCCTCCCTCTCTAAAGTTGCACATGGTTTCTGTCTGAGGAAGGTTTAGTTTCCTCCGGCTCTGGATGGGAGAAGGGAGGATGCCAGAGAGCTGCAGGCAAACACACATGTTCAAAACTTTAATGGGAGCTATGACCAGTTTTCTTCAGATTTGCGAGAATATTTGAAAAAACAAGCTATAAATCGGTGCTGTGGGTTGCAGAAGTGCATTTTTTGCACATGTGGAATAACAATAATTGTTGTTCAATTCTGTGGAAGTTTGGGACTTTCGTCTTCCTTCCTGGAAATCTGGAAAATATGTCACAAATGAGTTCGATGGCACCTCAGAGGTAGATTGCTGACTACTTTTACTGTTCCTGGACGCTCCCTTTGTGGGGACAAAAGGTGGAGACGACTGCAACATCACGGCCATCAAGTTGAGCATCAGCAGAGTAGACAACAAGTTGTTTATAAAGGATTCTTGAGCAAGGAATCATGAAAGGTAATTTACTTTGTATCTTCCGTGTTATTTCTGAACACCTCCTGCTTTGTTGTCATGCAAAAAACTTTATGTTAACAGTATCTGGTTGTGTGAAAAATGCATAAAAATGTAGACAGGAACAGTATCTGTCATTGTGGCATGCAGGCAAGCACCTGCACATGCAGCAGCGACCACATATGCTTCTCATCTGCTGCGAAACTCGGCGGTGTGGATCCTGAGAAAGTGCCGGTTTGTTGTTCTTGGATGTGAGACTTTGATCAGTCAGCTTAAAATGTCTATACGTGTGTGCGTGCACGCCACAGCCCCGTTTCATAAAACATAAAATGTTCTCCAGCCCGGCCGATCTGCCTCAGATTGACTTAATATCCCCTTTAAAAGAGGGCGAGTGAAAACACAGCGCATGAACTTGAGCTTTTTCACAACATGGCATGAAAGGAGAGCTGCCATTGGCTTTGAAGGGGGCAGAGGCTCGTACATGGTTCCCAGACGTACAGTATGAGGAGCGAAAGGCTGACAGAGATGTGAGGGAGAGGAGAGAGAGCAGGAAGGAATACCACATGTGGGCAAGCAGCTTGGAAATATGTTAAGAGCTGTTGACATATTCATCACCAACAGTAACTGGCGTGTAATGGATTCATTCCTGTACATTATAGTCGAAATCAAAAAGCATTCTTTACTCCGTTTTGATTATGTTTTTAAAACTTGGAGGTGTCTCCTCTGTTGGATTTTGTTTTGATTGTGTCTTTGTGGTGGTGTTATTTGATTTACTTTTACTTTATTACACTTTATTTAGTGTAAGCTTAGATATCTTAGCTGGAACAAAAATATATCAAAAACTGTCATTTCAGCGAGCAAAATTGATGGTTGCTAGCTAGAAATGAGAAGCACTAAATCAAAGAGCTAACATTTGGTTATTTAGCCACTGAGTCATCAATCTGTGTGCTGTCTTTTTGCCTGGGACAGTAAAGTCCAAGTCTTTCAGCTCGATAATTTAAGATCTGTTTTTTCAGGGTTCCCATTTCAAGACAAGTAAGCTAGAAAGATAAAAAAAAACCAGCTAAATATCACTTCTTCTTTTCTTTTCTTTAACTAAACCAAGGAGCTAATGTTTGGGTATTTAGCTAGCGAGCTACAGTCGATCAAAATCTGCGAGCAACGATTTCGGCTAGCAAATTAAACAGTCGCTAGCTAGAAATAAGAAGCAGTTAGCTGTACACTGCAACAAGAACAATTCTGTTTATTTAGCATTACATGTCTTCTACCTGGATCGTCTACGTGTGAAGATGCTGACTTTTTGCTCAGGACATGCAGTCTTTTAGCACGGTATCATGTCGCCATCAAGTTCACATTAAGGATCTGTTTTCCAGGGTTCACTTTTTTAAAACAAGTCAGCTAGAAAATTTAACTAGCCAGCTGAAGGCAAGTGTTTAAACTGAATCAAGGAGCTAAAGTTTGGTTATTTAGCTAGCGAGCAACAGCCGATAAATTCTGCTAGCAACAGTTGTCATTTCAGCTAGCAAAATCGTGTCATTGTTAACGGCGTACGTGTCATACAAGAATGGAGAGCAGGCGGAACCTGAGGGTAGAAGGTAACGTTAGCAGATGGTCATCACCTGCATCAGAACATCAAATTTGGGATTATTTTGCAAAAAGTTTTACATCAAAATCTGTGATAGGATTCCATTACATTATCAGTTTAGGAAAATCGGGTCAAGTTATAAAATCAAATGGAAATCAAACCAACATCAAACTCAAGAAAGTTGTGTTTTTGCTTCTGTCGAGGCCTCGAGGAGAGAAGCAGCCCTGAAACACGAGACGATTCGACAAATTAACTCCAAGAACATTTACAGTTCTCCTCTCAGCCAAACGGTACAGGAGGTCTGTTAATGTGGTTTCCAGTCTTGCTGAAAGCGGGTCCAGCCCAGCCCGACCAGAACAAAACATGCTGCCTCATACATTCCTACCAGGGCCGGAGAGGCGGGGGGAGTCCGAGGAGGTGAGAGGAGAGGGGGAGGACTGGAGCAGGTGTATGGCTGGCAGAGGAAAAGGAAAGAGTGAGTGAATGGGAGAGGAGGAGAGAGAGCGTCTTGTTATTAGCCGTAGCAGCCGTATAAATTTATAGTCCAAGCATTTTGGATTTGGATTGAAAGGGGAACAAAGGAGACATAGTAGCTGATTGTCATGTTGACTTGTTCTTTCTGTGACTAGTGTGCACCTTTTCATTTATTTTTGCTCTCTCGGATCAATTTTCTGATTGTTTCTGCTGGACTTTTTCATGTTTTTACACCAACTCTCACAGCATAGGCCTGCACATAAAATGTTGAATGTGCTGCATGGATCCTTAATTAAAAAGGTAATACGAGTCTGGTTACCAGTAGCGGCTTATTAGTGTTTCTTCACTTTTCTTGAGATGTATTGGCAAAAATGTTCGTGTAACTTTTATACAGCTTAGCCTACTGATAAAGCCAAATGTGTGCAACTCCCGTGTAAATTAATTGCTTCCAATAATAACAATAAGTGGCCAATACATATTTGAGCTGACAAATCTTTGAAAACACAGACGTGATTGTTATTAATTCATGTCTGCGTACATACACAATGTGTTTCAGAGCTAGTTTCGTGCATGCAGTTTAGGTTGATTGTGAAATTCCTGCTTATGCTAACGTAACTGAAGCTATTTGGTATTTTGGTCCAAGTTATTGGCTTATAGATGTAATTTGAGGTTACGTGTTTTACTGTCGTGATATAATGTGAATATTATTAAACTATTCTTCCAGCTGACATCATTAAACAGCATTTTAATGCATTACCTTGTTTAGGTTATGAGTCTGAACAGGTTAGCAGACGAGCTAACGCTTGTTTTGTCAGTTGATTCCGTTAGCTAACAGTTACATCAGTTACATTTTTCGTGACAGTCATCCCTTCACTTCACATTGTTGTGCGACCCGTTTTAAACTCAGTACTTGCACCATGTATACGTTTTACGAACAGCTTGTCTAATTACTTCCTGTATCAACTGTATTGTATGATGTTATAGGCGTGAAGTTGTAATTTGAGTTCTATTGTGTTATTTTTGTGAAAATTTAAAAATCTTCCCTGTTTATATCATTATTGAACAGCATTTCAAATTATTACTTTTTCCACTTGTCAGACTGAACAGGTTAGCTTGGAAGCTAACGTCAGTTTTGTCAGTTGATTCTGTTAGCACTAGTTGCTGGATGTTACTAACTTTACATTGCAACTAGTTTGCGTTGTGAAACTCCTTTTAATAGTGTTAATTAGCACTTCAAAACTGATGTTACAGCCTGTATGAATAACTTTAGTTTTACCAACACCTGGCGCAACCGTGTCCAAATTCTTAATTCACTTCCTCTTGAAAAGCTTGTCTTGTTTCTTACCTGTCTTTCTACAAAGTTCCTATAAGATGGTGATCATGTGAAATTTGAGGGCTAGTAAAAAACATACTGAGAATATTGAACACGCCCTTTGGCCTCGACGCCCTGTAAACCTAACCAGGCTTGTCTTTGTGTCTCCGCCTGGCTGTCCAAAGAGGTTTGAGTCCTGAGAAAACACCATGCGTTTATAGGATCGTGACTCTGAAAATCTCCCGTTTCACTGCCGAACCACAATAAAAGAACGTTCTCATGTAACGGCTTGTCTGTAACTTCGGCTTCGCAGTTTGAAGCAACACATTCCAGGCGTTTATAGTTTTGCGAGGAGACCACACATTCCAGTCAGAGGGCACCTAAATGGTTTGGATGTCAACAGAGGTTTGGAGAAGGACTCCTTTGGCTTTATGAGATGTGGTCAAGACCTCCACTCTGATTTGGAGCAGGGCCCATCTCGTGACTCCTGGTTTCATTTAAGGCTGGGAGTCACTGAAGTTCTTGAAGGGGATTTTCTGGTCAAAATAACTTAAATGAGTTGATGAAAGAAGGGAAACATCAAGAAAGCATTAATATTTGCATGTGAAATCGCATTATGGATTTTTCTGATGAGGTTACAGGACAATCAGAGCACGTTACTCATAACGTTTTGCACAATACTGTGGTGAAAGTGAAGTGCAGAGGAGGACTGAAAACAGGGAGTGGGCGGGGAAGGGGTTTGGAAAGTCCAAAACCCCCCGTGAGGAACTGCCACAGAGGAACCACAAACATGAAGTGGTGCTGACTCAAGTACAGGCCTGGCGCTGCGTTCACAAACACCAAAGGTCCGATGGTTGAAAGAGGATGGAGGGAGGAGGGCTGAGTGACTCCATGTGGGTGGAGAGCAACACATTTTTTATTCTTTTATCAATTACAGTCGGTATTTCTGTATATTGATACCCACATTCACCTGTATCGTTATGTGCAGCCTTCTGTGTAAAGTTAATGCTTGGAAAAGCTCTGTGTTTTTCCGAAATAAGGTGCCATGGGGTCCATCGGAAGAGGCGCGACTTCGGTGCTCAATAGAGCATCCAGTGAATATTCAAAATAAAACACCCTGTGGACTCTGGTTATTAACAATGTCCCTCAATTTTTTGTAATCATATCGAGCCTTAAAGCTAACAGTGAGCTAGGTCGTTCACATGAGGAACATATTAGTATTCGGAGTGGCCCAAATTTCTTGTCTACATATTTTCGAGGCACCCTTGGTCGAGGAATGTTTTTTATGGTTTGAGCTCGGCTCCTTCGTCCCAACTAAGGGAAATCTTAATGTCAGGGAATCCAGTTATATTCTGGACAGAAGTCTTCCTCCGACTTCGTGGCAGCAGTTTGAGGAAGGCCCTTAGGTCTTCAAACATGGCAGTGCCCCTGTGCGCAAAGTCAGCGCCAAGAAACGGTTATAAGAGAAGAATTGGACTGGCTTACACAGAGCCTTGACCTCAACAGACCCTCTAACGTTGACGGTGAGCCAGGACTTACTGTAGAAGCCAACATCGGTGTTGGACCTCACTAATTCTCTTGTGGCTGAACGGGACCAGAATTTGTTGGAAAGCCTGGAACCGAATAAGGAGAGTCTGTTACAGCAGAATAATGCCCATGGCTTTGGACGACGGTGTTAGGAGAGCTCATGTGGGTGTAATGTAAGGGTGTCCACATACTTATGGTCATGTAGGTAGTTAATATTTCATCAAAGTTGGGTTCAAGAGCACCAACCATTAGTATCGTTGTCTTTCCGTGGCTAACACTGGTATTATTTAAGTCCAGTAACCTTGGGACACAAAGGGACCGGGTGTCTCAGTAGCACTTAACAGCCGTATGATATAATTTGTCACCAAAACTTTTCTTGGCAGAATAAAGACGCGTGGTCACTTCCTGACCTTGTTTTACTTTTATTAAATTATACTGCTTTTTTTTACTGCTTTTCAGTGCTGCATCCTTTGGGGAAAACATTTGGAAATGTTTAGTTTCTCTGGATTTTCTTCAGCACATTTTTCATACAAACACACGTCCTTTAAAGTATATTTACTTGTTTTTACAACACAAGTGCTCGCTGGACTCTGAGTGTGTATTCAAACTGCAACCAAACTTTTCCATCCGTCTGACTCACAGTCTGGACAAACAGAGTCAAGAAGACCTTTTCTTATATGACTATTAGGCAGAACACTATACCACAAATAATTATATATTTAATCTCATAAAGTAGTTGGATGGTTTGTCATTGACAATGCTGATATTGATCTTTATATTTGTGATGTTAGAGACATTAGAGTGTGTTTAACTTTCTTTTTTTGTTCTGTCGCTTTAAATGTTTTTTATGCTGCAGATTTCCATCGTAAACAACATTTCCTCCAAAAATGAAGTGAAGAGTTCAGTTCAAATTGAATTTGCCTTTTACCTTCAGGGTTTTTTTCCCCCCCAATATTATGAAAATCTGTTGTGCATCTTCAGTTATGAACATTTCTTATGTAACTGACACTAAAAAACTTGTAGGATCGTGAGGAAAGAAGCGGCTCTATGTAGCGAGATGGAAAATAAGGTGGAAGGCGATGGACGAGTAATATATTGGTTGCTTTTCAGTTAAGTTATGTACCCCTCACCATCCATTAACTACACTAATACTGTTTTGGCTATGTGTCGATACTGTAGAAAGCAATAATTTGGTAAACATAAATCACAATTTTGCAGAATTCTTGACTGTCCTGGAGTTTCCTTGTTTACCGACAGGATTGCATCTGTAGCTGTCACTGCTCTCTTAGAAGGATGTTCAGAAATATAAAAGTAAATATAAAATAAAAAGAGACTGTTAGTTAGTTCATCCCAATCCAAGATTGTCCACCAAATGAAAAAAAAAAGGCATCAGGGTTTTCAGCATATGTGCCCTAAAATGTCATCTGCATATGTTCATTTGAAAATTGTATTGAAAGATTATGACTGGAACAAAGAGGGGACGTCAAGGTGATATCACCCAAGGGGGGGGTACGGCTTAATGGATAAGTCAACAAAACATCAGACTTCAGGGCAGGAGGTCGCTGATTTCAACCAATAGTCTGTGCTGCGTTATAACACAGGCATTGACAACCATTCCCTGACATAAAATTTGGCCATATTAGGACCAAAATCATGATCTTAACTAGGGATCGACCAACATGGCTTTTTCAGGGCCGATACTGATGATTAGAAATCAAAGAAAAACAATATTGAGGATGTTTCATCAGCGCAAAGCAGCACATTTTTAAATTGGTTTATTTTATCAGCAATCTGACAGAAAAATTCTGAATATCAGCCCGATAATCAACCAGGGCAGATAATCTGTTTACCCCTAATCTTAACCTAAACCTAACCAAACTCTGGGCATATCATTGTCACATCATAAGAGGGGACAGTGATTCGTAACAGTGCTGAAAGTCATCCTCTAATGATTTAATTCAGTTAATTCAGAAAACGCTTCCATGTGTTGTTCTAGAGGGCGAACAACGTTATTCGTTGTTTAACTTGTAGCCTTGTAGCATGATCTGCCACTTAATAACTTTAGAGCCCTGAACAGATCAAATGAGCTGGTAATTCACAAGAGTGAGAACAAGAATGGCTTCAAAGAAAATCTGAAGCTATAATTTTGTGGGCAGAAATGTGTTTGTGTTTTTCCCTCTGTTAATAATCTTGCGACCTCTTGTGGGACACCTGACTGTCAGGCTTTGAGTTTTATTGCTGTCACAGCTTTGAAGGGATGCAGTTTGTTTCCAGATCTGATCTAGTTGGACTGACATCTCGCTGTGATGGTGGTTGTGAATGATCTGATCCCACCTAGTTACAGGAGAGTAAAGAGCACGTCATGAAGGGTTCACGCAGCTCCTCCTTGTTTATTTTCACGTGGGAGTAAATACTTTGCTGCACCAGATTTCGGACTGATGAGGTTGTTGATGATGTTCATGATTCAGACTGAACCAAGCGCATTTTTTTTGTACAGTGTTCTGCCTCTGTCCGACAGTATAGGTGTGACCTGGGAGGCTTGTGTTGTGCTGCTGTCAGATCGGCTCAGTTCTGCTCTGTGTGTGTTGGACAGGTCCGCTTCCTCGCTAACGAGACAGACATGAAGGATTTTTCCACAGAGAGCAAGGAAAACATGAGGAGAGACACCAAAAAAAAAAAAAAAAAAGAGAAGGGAGGTGCAGGAGGAGAAACACACCCGAGGAGCAGACAGACATTTGAGGAGGGATACTGATTTTGATAGTTTGGAATTTCCAGAAAATGACAAGAATTCAGTTTTAACCCAGAAATGTATTTTAATGAGGGTGGGAAAGGATTTAGACCAGTATGGGACATGAAACCCAGAATAATAATGGCAGGCATACCGTATGATATTGTGACCATGTGTGATATTACGACCCTGACCAGACTCTCACGACTCAAAACCGCCTTTAAACTGAAGTCGTGGCTTTACATTTATTTTTATATCTTTGGAAAAATGGTGAATGGATTTTTGTATTCCATGTTTTAAAGGTCCAATTTGTAAAATAGGGTAAGTAGTTTGGGACGGCCACCGACTTAAAAAGCGCCAGTACTCGACGAGTTGGGAACGAGACTCAACAGTAGACTATCATACAGATTTGACCTTTAAAGCAGTTCAACTTACTTTTTTGGCCACTTGGGGTCAGCAGAACAAGCTGTAAACATTTGTGTATTTTAACCTTATAAAGTTCGTATACGTGTGAGCAAACTGAGCAACATTAGCATTCGTTTTCATGTTTCTAACAAATGCTGGCTCCATCATATATCAGCAAGCTGAGACATCAGTCAGACTAACCCTGGATGAGGTTATGCAGGTCAGCCTTCCCAAGTCCTTGTCCACAACTGCAGGGCGACGGTTGAGTTTTCTTACCAAATGTTCTGTGTGGACATGTTTATATCTTTAATGTGTTGTCTTTATTCCTGTCTTTTAGTTGTTTAGAGGTGGCTGCCCTCCCCTCTCCTCCTGTTTCGCTCCCCCTCTCTCCTCCCTCCATCATTATGTCATCCACCCAGACCTGACCTCAGCTGTTCCACCGCCGACTGACATAAACATTCACCTCATCGTGTTGCGTTGGCAGAGGGTTTGTAAAGTGCAATTTGGCTTAAAACAATAAGTTCATTTGTGGAAAACCTAACATTAAAACGTTCCAGTTCCCATGATGCTGCGTGCAGATGTGTTATTTGCTTCTCATAGACAATGAAAGAAGGCTGACTCTTGAAGTGCTGACTACATGAGGAATGATTTTCTATGTTTCACAAATTAATTTCATGAATGACAAATGATGTTTTTGACCCTCCGTCAAACAGTGTGTGCAGCTGCTCCTGGTTTTACTTTCTCCACAGCCATTTTTTACTCTTGTTCTCAACCAATGAGAGGCCAGACCTCTCTTCATGTTGAGCTGATTATGCGGTTAACCACAGAGGCCGATCCTCAACAGACCCTTTGGTTTCAGATTTGCATCCTTTTGTTTTGGCTCGAGAAATGGAACGAAACAGAAAGGTCTTTTAACAACAACCAATAAACCGTAAACCAGTGAATCCAAAGCCTCACAATTTTTCACTTACATAAAAACACAGTTCAGGTTGCACAGTGGGAGAGACAGACACTAATGCATCTGTCCATCTGCAAAAAACCCTGTGTTTTTGACCCATTAAACACTTCCAGCCTGTGGCGTCCGAAAATGTGGCTCTAAACAGTTTGAAGCAGAATCAGAATTGTGCTTGGAAGCTGAAAACACGATAGAGCCGACCGGAGACATGGTGTGTGTTGCTGGGTCAGGCGTGTGTGAGCTGACCAATCAGAGCAGACTGGGTCTTCAGGAGGAGGGGCCTTAAAAAGACAGGAGTGTTTCAGACAGAGGGGTAATAATGAGTTGTGTTTTTTAGCATAAAAACATGTATATCTATTCTAGTAGTAACCCACAGTAGAATTGTGAACATGAAAAAGAGCATAATATGTTTCCTTTTAAAAAAATGTTCATGTGCAGGGTACTTAAAACTATTTGTTGCTCAAACGTAACGCAGGAGACGAAAATGGATTCCAACCCAGTGACCCTGGTTCCTCTCAGCCATCACAAACTTCCTGTGTCCCAATATTAAGCCCCAGTTCACCAAAATATGCAAACATGGTTAGCTAGCTCTTCACTGTTTGAGTTTTGCCAGTGCCAAACGTAAACATAGTTCAGCCAGAGATGCATCACGGACTTGACCATTTATGGCAAATGATAATATAACCAGAGGCTCTGCATTTTAGAGCCAATCCCTCGTTAGCTGGTAGCCAAGCAGCTCATGAATGAGCAGCTGATGTCAGTCAGTCAGTCAGAGCCACCTTTAACTTGCAGATAGATTTTTGTTGGAATATTCCTTTAAATTACATCACATCTGTCTAGACTCAGTCAACACATTTTCCACATTGCTGCAGTCGGAAACATTGCAAAGTAGCTGCACACGTTTTAAGGTGAACTGCTGCAGTAACACCAGCAGTGTTTCCGCAGTCTGACAACTCAGTCGGACGCTGCTTGCTTTCAGGCCAACTCCTCTGGTAGCAGAGTGTCTCTCTTCAGCTAGTCAACAACCTGCCAAACCCTTTTCTTCCCTGCGTACGAGTGTACAGTATATGAACTTGTTTCCCAGCTCTTTCCCTTCAGAAACAGCCTCCCCTGCAGCTCCACTGAGTGTTTGCCTTCCTGTTCATCCACTGCCACACCCACAGTAACTAAAGTGTGGGGTTGGATACCAGATTGGGTGGTGTACAGTTAATGACGTGTTATATAAAGTCCATTGCTGTTACATTGAGTTATGAAAACATGAATGTGCTCTGGGACCCGGTCTGGTTTATTAGGCCCTCTGGTTACATTCTGTGGAAGTCATGGGTCTTTTAGTTTGGTGCTTTCCAGCAGGAGTGTGTGTTGACAACCTCCTCAGACACATGTGCACACACATAACACAATACTCCCACCAGAACCAGCACACAAAACCAACAACTGTTCTCATACTTTGCACCACAATGGGGCTGATTTCTCCTGAGTGAGCAACAGCTCAGAGAAAACATTTCTTCTTATTGTGCTGAGATAGCAGCCTCACACTGAACGTACTTGGAGAGGCTGTGGGGGATTGTGGGTCGGCTGGTTTCTATGATTTATGAGAGGAGTAATAAAACTTGTTGGTGGCTCCAGTGGAATTGGTTTCTGTCAGCATCGTTTTGATCAAAAGTATGTTTTTTTGTGACTCTCTCTCTTTATTTTTTGGCAGATAACTATGGTGGATACGAGAACCAGCTCTTCAAAGGTAATGATGGAGGTTCACTATTGTCCTGAGCTCAGAAACATAAATGTCAACCAGTTCATGACCATCAGCCATATGATAAATACGGTCCTGTCAATTTGAATTCAAAGTCTGCGGGTGAATTTGGGAGTGATGCATGATGGGATGCTATACTTTTGAATTTCCACAGTCTAGTAAGTTGTTTGCTCAATATGTATTACAAGAGGTGAAAAGCAAAATGGACACCAAGGGGAGCTTATCTGATTTAAGCATCACCACTTGAAGCTAGCTAGCTCAAATATATATAAATATATATAAATAAATTAATAATAAAATAAAAATAAAAATAAATAAAAAGACCATTATCTTTTTTGTTTGAGCACAGATTAAAGGGCCTATTTGTAAGAAAAGCTCATTTTTGAGAGTCATTCCCAATAATAGAAGCTTTAGCTCCATAAGTAGGGAACCAAAGAAATATCACTCCTTTTATCTAACTCTTAACAAGAAAGTAATGAAGTATACAGTATTTCCAAAAATGTCAGACATCTCGTTGAAAATAAATACAACCTGTTGTTTGCCGGGTTGGTTTAGTCCATGTCGTCTCTGTTAAGAAAATTTCATGATCTGCAGCCTGAAAATCATTGGTTCCCTTTTACATGTTTTTGATTTAACTTGTAATTTATTACCACTTTAATATAGACAGAAATAACAACGAATACTACGGACATTGTATCATCGTTATTTAGTCAGTAGTGGAACATAATGTTTAGTTTTCATGTTTGCATTTCTTCCTTGTTATGTTTTTCAGAGGAGGATTTCACTGGAGAGGAGGAAATGCCTTCATTCAGAGGTGAGGGCCACACACACACGCGTCACACACAAGTCCAACAACAACAAACAACGGCATCTGTATTAGTCCGTGTTGTTATGTTAACCAATGACACAGTGTGTACACATGCATGGCTTTTGTTTAAGTGTTCCTTCCAGAGTGCAACGACAATACTTATATTTACTCAACTCTCTTTTATCTGATGGCTATAGCTACGATCCGTTGATTTAGATTTTTCATGTTTATTAGATTTTCACACAAATTCAGTCATTCATGCGCGTATTGGTTCGATTGTTCCAGGTCGTAGCAGAGGAGGCTGTCTGAGGTGCCAGCAGAGCCACTCTCTCCAGCTGGCTGTCAAAGTCCTCTATGGATTTGTTGCATTCCTCATCATTACCGTGGCAGTGCTGGCATCACTCGGTGAGCTCAGCCAGACTTTTAATTCTTTCTTTTTACAGTCAATGAATCCTGTTCAGTAAAAGTCTCAAATAAGCACCACAGAGTCCCCCCACCGAGATGCTAATCCCCAAAGGTTGGATGCGGTCAGTGGTCGAAACAGCAGTTCTCAACAGTCTTGTGATTTATTAGGCAATTCAACTGATTAATGCCGACACTATGCATTAAGAGTGAGAGGAAGGCCTGACATGGGAAAAGATCAGACTTTTCTATTCCAGTGTGTGTGTCTGTATTAAACAGTCCATTTAACTCCCACAGATCAAATGAATGTGGTTGTGAGTCCTTCATGCCATGTTTTACCTGACAGCTGCTCAGCGCCAGCAGATGCTTTTCACATCAGCGTCACCTTTTATTGGGTTTGAAAGCCGTAAATCTTCATCGCTTACTGCCGTCCGGGGAGAGAGAGTGAGGTTTGGTAGAGTGATGTAAGCACCCACAACACATACGTTTGTAGGCAGGTACACGTGTACAGAAACATAGTACAGTTCAGTTTTGTTCTGCTGATTGTGCCTGTAGATTGAAGCGAATCGAAAAAGAGCCTTTGTAAAGTTGTAACAACAGTTTTTACTGTGAAAAAATAAGGCCAGACCATAAAACACCTGCTTTTAGAATGGAGTTTGGTTTACCGGCCTGTCCACTCGGCAGATCACTGGGAGCAGCAGCACCATACACATAAACTGAGCTGACATACCTTCTCATAATGAATCTTGCAAACAGCATAAAGTAATGTTGGAAGTGGAGCTAAACCCGACCTGTTTTCACCTCCTCTCAGGAGTTAACGTTCGCGTAATTAAGCTCAAACGGCTGTCAAAACAGAGAAAGTGGTTGTGCTTCGCCACAGCGATGTAATTAGTTTACAGTAAAGTCACATTGGACAGATTATAAAACAGCTAATTAAAGTGTCCTAATGACAGAAAAGATGATAGATGACAGAAAAATGATCTGGACATTTAATAAGGTAGTTGTGTGTGTCAGGTTTGTCCACTTTGAGGAAGACTGGGACTGAAAGGACACTCATCATCTTTCATTTTTTCTAGAAAATGACGCCAAACGTAGATCGACTACAACATGACAAGGATTGCTTGCCTGTCTTACCATCAGATTTGGGGTCATAAAAGCTAAAAATCCATATGGTATTGTATTTTTATGCTTGTAAATTGGACCCCAGGTGGCAGAGCACAAACTGTACAGCACTTGTGTAACTAAATAAAATTGGGATCAGACCCAGAACAAAACTGAACTGTACTATGTTTCTGTACACGTGTACAGAAACATAGTACAGTTCAGTTTTGTTCTTACACACACGTGTAATTTACCCAGCAACATCATTAACTAACCTGTGATGAGGTGTTTGCCACATATGGACACGTATTGACTGCCCGGGTCGCACAGTTTATCATTTTCCTTCTCTCTGTGGACGACCTGAAGTCTCTTTTCTTACTGTCCTTCGTTCTTTGGGGAAGTAAATATAGTTTGATGCGAAAAATGCAACAAAGCCGCTTTTAAACATGTAACTACCAGCTGTGTTCAATCTGGCGACACGGTGTTTGCTTTCAAGGGTGGCGTAGTCGTTCTGGCAACAGGAAAATGACGTATGGCTGCTCTTATCTGTGACAGTTCTGCCGAGTCCTGCCCTACTCTGCTGTGATTGGCTTGTGACTGCCAGAAAGCCCTCGCAACATGTGGTTAATGTTGTGAAAGGGACTATTTGAACCTGAACCATATTTTTCTAAACCTAACCAAACTGCAGCTGAAATAAGGAAAAACAACCCTGGAGATAACAGGTCAACTACTTAAAAAATAATGAATCATAATTGACTTTAGTGTCATTGCTTTCTAACCATCTAACCTTGAGGGACATTGGGTGGGCCTTTTCAGACTATTTGGGTTTCGTAATAAGTGGCTTTCAGAACAATAGGCAGTCCCCAGCTATAGTAAGTAATTTGACAATTAACTAGTCTATATTTTTGTGGTAACTGTAAACAAGGGTATAATTTACACTTCTCAAAATCCTGCCTCAGTCTGCCTCAGCATCTCTGAATTCATAAAAATGTTATTACCTTATTACCTTGAGCTCAGCGCAAGAAGCTAAACTAGCAGCTAAACATAATTATCGCTGTTTAATGTCTATATTGAGGATTGGCAAAAATCAACATCTACTAAAAAATATTGTGTGCCAACACCCATTTAAACATGCATGCTGCACAGAATCGCTGCTCTTCTCTAATGTTTTATACACATAAACATGAAAAAAGAAAACTTGGTTTATGTTTGTTTCTACTTCCCGCACAGCTGTACAACACCAAAGCCTTAAAAACTGAGTATAAACAGAGAAGATATTGCGCTTGGCTCCAACTCCCAACTGTGAGCGTGCACGAGGAAAAACAGAAAGCATTAACCTTTGATTTTATGTTCCCTGCTGAACATCTGTTTTATAAAAAATAGATTCTGTAGAAAAAAGTAACAAACTTGGAACGAATGAACGCAGTTGTTTAGCTCTCTGTGACTACATCAGCTGTGGTTGATATACAGAAAGTCTTCTATGTTTTATAAAATGTCTTATTCAAAGTCTCGTATTGTTGCTACAGCATATTTGTACTGAGTTTGGCCAAAACCCTGAGCCATGTTCAGCATCACTGTCCCTGCAGCTGATACAGCAGGGCAGGTGGTATGTGCAGAGTGCATGTGGAAGCATTTATATATGCAAACACGCTATGGAGCATTCATTAATCCCCTGAGTCACGTCCTGGGATGCTGAACACACATTAGACAAATTTACACAAATGTACACACAAAAACTCGCACTCGCTAAATTGTTGTTGCTCTCTTGGGAAATATGCTGGAAGAGCAGGACCTGTCCAGCTGGCTAAACCATCATTCATCAGTGTTTTGGTTACATTTGTGAGCTAATGAAAACTTTACGTGTTTCGTTGTCAGGACTTAAATTACAACTTCCTGTTTTTACTCCTTTAAATACTTCCTATGTCCCGTTAACACCAAAGTAATGCTGATGTTAATCATTCAGAACTGCCCTCCATGTTTATTTTCTCTCTCTGAATACTGTTGTACCGAACGTTTCCACCACCAGCGCTGTTAAATCGTGTTAGCTTTTGTTTTGCGTGTTTATTTCCTTGTTTTTCACAAAAACAAACTGTAACAATTTAGGAATACGAGTGTGTTGTTTGATTCTATTGAACATTTTCCTTAACCGAATCAACGTCACTGTGTCTCCAGTGTTCAAGAAGGTCGACAGCCTGTCCGAGGAGGAGTCGGTCTACCACACGAAGATCTCCAGGGTTCAGCAAGGAATAGAGGGTAAAGTAGCTGGACTGACTAACACACGGTCATGTTTTAATACTGAGTCACAGTGGCCTCATAGACATAAACAGGGTTGAGCAAGTACTCAACTGAAACGAGTATCCAGTCCAGATAAGTACAGTATGAGTATCATTTAGGTGTAATAATAGACCCCTTGCACACAATGAATACATACATGTAAATGTATGTAATATATATGTATAATTTAATTTGACTTGTACTGTTGTTGCATAAAGTGATAGCTGGGGACTTTTGATGTGGGGCTGTATGAGGTACTTATCCTAGGGATAGTGTATTACCTGCAGTAGATGACCGTCAGCATAAAAAATACATATCCATTCAAGTGTACAGTACGTGTTACTATGTTTTGAACAGTTTTGGTGCTTTACGTTGCGGTCAAACAGCCTTTTCCTTTGGCGCTACATTCCCTCAACCGCACAACGTCTCAATTCCTACGCCCCTGACGTTCATCTACTGCAGGTAACACACTGACCAGGGATAATACCTCATACAACCCCACATCAAAAGACCCCAACTATCACTTTAAGTACATTTACTGACTTTTGATATTCAAAACATGTTCTGTAAAAACGTATCTTTCTCTTGCTGTTAGTCGCATTGACCTGTAGCTCAATCCTGAGGCTGTTCTGTGAATAGTTTTTTAGTGAATGATAAATATAGCGACTTCTGATCAGCCCATATCAATTTCAGGCTTACCTACTTAGCCCCACCCACTTCAGGTTTAATCCCCGCCCATTCCCAGTATGGCTATGAATATAGATTTTAGAGTTTAGTTTGTCGAATAAATTAACATACAGATAGTGATATGCTAGCTCATCCCTACTATACATTATGGAAAAAACATCAGCAATGGAGAGACGATCATGCAGTTTCTTTGAGTAAAAGTAAAACTGTTTTTTCTTTTTTTGGGGAGCCTTTCATTAGATAAAACAGCTTGAAGCAAAGGACCACAGGTGCTTGCTGAATTAATTTATTTACAGCACTAAAAGAGCCTAAAATTGCTGTTTGCTGCCACTATAAATAGTGTTTTTTCTTGGCGGTGATAAGAAAAATAAGACGAGATAAACCTCTATTTATCTCTGGAGGACAATTCAGGTGTCACAGCAGCAACAACAGCAGTGAAAATGATTAAAAGCTCCTGCCAGCTACTTAATGGACCTTGTGGTGTGATTGTTTAGTTAACCATATAGACCCCGCATATGCACCAGGCGGTTTAAGGTCATTCATGTGGTGTGAAGCAGCACGGATGACTGAGTTTGTTAGGGGAGGTCAACAGACGTTTTTCTCTCCCAGAAAACACGCAGATGGTTACCAGACGCTTTCATTTACAGTACATCATAAACAGACGTTTCTTATCTCCCCTCCTTTTTCTATCTGTGTTTTTTTTTCTCACAGATCTGAGCTCCACCTCGAACTGTTCAGGCTGTCTGGATGTGACTCTGTATAGCGAGGAGATCAGCAGGCTGAAGAGAGAGTTTGAAGACATCCAGAGAATGATACTGGGACAGGAGCAGGTACTGAGACGTCCACAAGTCGTTTGTTTTGTTCACCCAACAGTCCAAAACCAAAAGATATTTAATTTGTAAAGATATAAAGCAAAGAAAAGCAATGGGGTGTAGATTGACTCCGTTAATTTCTAATCACTAACTCTGTCACTTTGATCGCTGTTCCCCTCCAGGTCCTGGACCAGGCCTCCCGGACCCAGACCACCCTACAGGACACCAACAACCGGCTGACACGCGACATGCAAAACCACCTCATGTCGATCAAACTTCTCAACCAGTCGCTAGAACGGTACCTGGATCGGGTGGAGGGCTGGAAGGACGTGATCGAAGAAACTGAAGAGAAGATGAAGACTATGATGGAGGATCAGTACAACGTCAAAGCCACAGCACAGCAAGTTAACACGACGGTGGCTCTCAGGTGAATGAAAAGATGCAGGGCAGGAGACTAAACACAGATATCGACTGTGTGACACATGAATTCTTCTGCTTTATTGTGCCGAGAAGCTTAAAGATACAGTAACATTTGCAGTTTTGGACGAAAAGGGACTATATGGACAGTCTCATTCAAGAAATAGAAAATAAAAATAAAGCAGACACATTTTAGAAAAAGCTAAATAATATGAATGCAGCTGATGTTTGATATCCAGCCCTGTGTTTTCCTCTTCTCTCCAGCACGATGTGGATAGACGCCCTGCAGAGAAAAGCCGACGAGGAGACTCTGGTCCTCCAGAAGTTGACCAGCGACTGGCAGAACTACAGCCGGGTTCTGAGCGTCATCAAGTCCAACATGAGCAGCACCACGCAAAACATGCGCTTCCTCCAAAACAACATCATATCTGATCACCAGAGAATCGCCATGTCCACTGACGTGTACTACGACCTCACCCAGCAGGTGAGCCCATGTACATTTTTTTTAAAGTTTAACTAAAAACAAAAATGTTCTTTAGGATCAGGAAGAGTTGTCAATGACTGGCCTTTGTATGAGAATGTCAACGAGCGTCCTCACGACTAAAGTGAGTACAACATCTGTCTGTATTGTCATCAGGTGATGAACCTGCAGATGCAGCTCGACAATGTGACGTCTTTCATGGATGAACACGAAGAGAACATGCACGACCTTCACTACCATTCCAGGTAACACACTCAATTCACACATCAGTAGCACATCAAATACCTGTAGGTGAACTGATTAAACCCTCCCTTTAGCCTCACCGAATTCTAACTTAAGCACAACTCTTTTGAGGATTAGATGTTTTGTCTCAGGTGAGGTCCAACATTGTGTACAGACGTCCCTACAACATGATGACTAAAGGATGCACACACACCTGACACAGACACAGAAATGTGTATTATCACTCTTGAAATGACAAAACACTCACGGTAACCCTCCTCATCCTCTTTAGATACTATGAGAACCGGACGGGTGAGCGTTTCTCTGCTCTGGACGGTCGTCTGAACTCCATCTCGATGGAGATCGACACGATCTCTTCCAGCCTCAATGCCACCGTCAGCCACGTCCAGAGCATGTACAAGTACATCAACATCGAGAGCTCGTCCTGCCAGAGTCGCATGGGCAGACACACTGAAGATCTACAGGTAGTGACCACAAAGGAATTCATTCATCTTGCTTACCTACTAATATAAATAAAAAATTCAAATTCAAGTTGAATTCCTCGATGATAAGACATTTTTCTTTACCTTCATCCTCACACCATCCTTCTTGCTGTTGTGCAGAACCTGAACAACACAGTCTTGTTACTCCTCCACTTGGCCGACACACTGAGACAACGAAACATGTTGTTGAATATGCGACTGGATGTGGATGTCAGGAACTTGTCCATAGTGATGGAGGAGATGAAGCTTGTGGACGTTCACCACACCCAGCTCATTAAGAACTTCACTATAGTTAAAGGTACAGTAGATGTTGTCTTATTTAACAATAGATCAGTACATGTACACTTTATTGTTGACCTTCACCTTACTATCTTCTCTCAACAGGTGCTCCTGGACCGCCAGGGCCCAAAGGGAACCGCGGTGAGACCGGCTCAAAAGGACCCTTGGGACTGACTGGGAGTAAAGGTGACCGAGGCCCAACAGGAAGCCGTGGGTCTCTTGGAGAGAAGGGTTCTCTTGGGCTTAAAGGAGCACCAGGTGAAACAGGTCCCAGTGGAAATAGAGGGTCAGTAGGAATCAAAGGAGCTAAAGGATCTATTGGCGCTCCAGGACCGCGTGGTGAGAAGGGCCAGAAAGGTGACATGGGCCTCCCCGGTTTAGATGGCAACCAAGGACCAGCAGGGCCTCCAGGAATCCAGGGTCAGGCAGGATTACCGGGCATCATTGGGCCACCGGGACCGAGGGGAAAACCAGGGCCAGTCGGGCCGCCTGGTCCACCAGGATATCCTGGAGCTCCAGGCTTGCCGTACCACCATGACCGAGTCAACACCCAGCAGCGGTCTGTGACGCCTGCTACTGGGTCCAAGAGACAGTAGGAAGACGGACGAAGACATGGACTCGGAAGTGATTTGTACAAAGAGGCTTAATAATAAGTGACAGACACAAACTGAAGGAAATCATCCAACGTGACTGAGATGCAATAATCCATTTCTTTTGGAGTGTGCAAGACAATTGAGAACTTTATGAACAACAAATCAAATTCAAGAAGAGGCTTTAAAGGAGGCATTACCCTGATTATATGACATGGCCACAACCAAGAGGAAGGTCGAAAAAGATAGAGAACAGAACTGCTGCCACAGACTGGACTGTTGTTGAGGAGTGAGAAGAGGCCAAAGATGAACTTTTGTATGGTGGTATGTTGGAGAAAACGGCCTTTACATTGTTCTCATGGGAGTGACACCAAAGACAAAGACTTCCCAAATCAAACAAGTCCCTCCGTTTATGAAGGAAATGAGATTTTGCCAGATTAAAAAAAACTTCTCATATATGTTGGAATTAGTAGGAATAAAAAACGTCTTGCCTTGTTGAATATACTGGAAGCAAAGACTGTTTGAGGTTGCTGTCAAGCCACCAAAACCTCATGGGGGATAATAAATAGGAGGGCTGTTAACCACAGATATGGACTTAAGTAGTGGTGTTTTCCCATCCAGACTACTCAAGGGTTTGCATTCCCATGCACTACTTTATATTATGAGCACAGAAAAAAAAACATCTTTTTATTTCACATTATGTACACGTTGACACATCCGTTTCTGATGGATGGCACTGTTTGTAAAAATTCAAGCCAGTTTGCTTCTCTCTTGGCATTTCAGAGCAGGTACTCTGAAGACTTTTCTCCATCTTCTGGGCAAAACAGAAGTGAAATTGCAGAATTTATGGCCTGTTCATTTCCATTCGTCTGCACTTTTGTTTGGCATTGCATTGAACATTTGCTTTGATTGTTGCTCTTGTTGGACAAAAGAAAGTAAGAATGAAGAAAAATAACTTGATGACTCCTGTCGAAGTGTGAAAACATTATAGGAAATACACTGTTTTGCTTTCTTTCTGAGAGTTCGATAAGATGATCAGTGTCACTCAAGCTGGGGACAGGAGGTTATTAGCCTAGCTTAGCATATAGACTGGAAGCAGGGGGAAAGAGGTAGCCTGACTCTTTTCAAAGATCAATAACTAACGCATTGTATGTTGTGTTTTTTTTTTAATTTGTAGCTACTGGTCAGGAGGTTATTAGCCTAGCTTAGCATTAAGAGTGAAGCACAGGGAAACAGCTAGCCGGAATCTTGACAAAAATCACTCACTAACACGTTTTATGGTGTTTGTTGAAATCTGTAGCCTGGAGGTTATTAGCCTAGCTTAGCATTAAGGCTAGAAGCAGGAGGAAACAGGTAGCCTGACTCTTTCCAAAGATCACAAACTGGTTGTATTTTCTTTGTTCAATTCCGTACAAAAAAGAAATGTAATTACTGTGTTAAGGGGAGTTTAGTGCTAAACAAAAGTTTATCCATTCTGCACTACTATGTAGAGCTGAAGACACTCTGAAGCTGTTGTTTGCTAAGAACAACAGCACATTACTGCCTATAACTACGTATCGGTCAATATTAGATTACACAAACAAGATACAATGTGGTAAATGACGGGTGAAGCCAAATTAGCTGTTTCCCCATGCACGATCTGATTTTGCCATGTTGTTGTTGTTGTTGTTGCTGGTGGACCATGGACATGGTTTTCGTAAAGCCAGAGCTTTGCCACTTGGGGAAAAAGACCAAAAATACATACGTGGGAGATGTTGTCCTTTCAAACATGTGTTTATAGTTGTGAAAGGGTGTATTTAAACCCAAACCATGTTTTCCTAAACCTACTTAGTGTAATAATAAGTGAACAGGATAATATTATGTCCCAGCAGGATATGATCCCCACTCCTCTGAGTGGGAGTCTTATACTTCACTCAGCCACAATTGCTTGCTTGAAATTTGGTTTTTGTCGCTATTTGTAAGTTGAAATGATGGTCCTGGAGCAACATTAATTATGACGTTCGAGGGAACAACGCCAACACAGCAATTTCAGATACACTTTACCCCTGCCTCCACTTTTTACACTAAGCTAAGCTAAGCTAAAATAATTGCCTCTGACTCCAGTTCTGTACCTTACAGTATGCAGAGACACGAGAGTGGTATCAATTTTCTCATCTAACTCTTGGAAAGAAAAGAAAATGTGTGTCTTTCACAGATGTTGAACTATTCCTTTAACAGGCTTGAAAAGTCATTAAACACATCATGAATAATGTTTGTAAACATGTCATGTTTTTCTGCAACAGGATTGTTACTTTTCCCTCTTTCTACTTTTAACAATTGTGATATCAGAGAAATGACTTACAGGTTTTATGATACATGCATAAATAATCTTTTATATCTCAGAAAAAAAAAAAACTTTTACAAAAAGGCAAACATACTATTTTTGTAAACCTGTGAGTTGTAATGAAATGCGACTGGCTTGCATCGAACTTCAATAAAGCTTTTTTTTAACAGTCTCATTCCTGTCGGTGTCCTACTGCACTTCCGCAGCAGAGGGCTATTGTTGCCCTGTGAAGGAAAAGGGAGCAGCCATTAATTCAAAACACATGTCCGCCCCTCCCATTAGATTTTTGAGGTTTGCTGCCACTGAATCAAAGATATTCGATTGGCTAGATTTACCCTGATGTTTAAACATAGGTATTATCTAAAATCAGGCTTATTGTTGTAGAAAAGAGCTGGACACCCCCCTGCAGCAGCCCTGATCTCCCGCTGAATTACATTTTCACAGCATTTCCCTCTTTTTCTCCATGCTGGAACATGACAGGCCGTGTGGGATGTTAGGAACCTGATATCCAACAAAAACTTCCTTCAAGAATCCACCCAAATCCCTCATTCCTGCAGTCTCCATGACTGTTCAATATGTGCATGGAACATTTGCTCTAAATCATTCACTGTTTTCACCTCAGAAACACGAAGAAAAAGCGTAACATTGGTGCTGTTTCCAATCTGTGAAGCAGGAAAAATATGGCTGAGATTATTCTGATATATGTCTGCTTTATTCTCACGTCGGACATCCTTCAATCTGACTAGCATGATTTCTCTTCTTTCTCACCAGACTTGTGAGAGGGAGACCTCCTGCAGACTCTTGCAAAATCTAAACTATTCCCACATGTGGAGCCATAAATCACCAGGACTGCTGCTAAACTGTT
The DNA here is from genome assembly GCF_965226575.1 of Pagrus pagrus. Classification (NCBI taxonomy): domain Eukaryota; kingdom Metazoa; phylum Chordata; class Actinopteri; order Spariformes; family Sparidae; genus Pagrus; species Pagrus pagrus. The sequence goes on along the minus strand of NC_140200.1, from coordinate 17,371,386 downwards.
GGAGGACAAATTTGCAGGGCACAAAGTCACCACATCCAGCCACAAAAGAGACACAATGAGAAAGCTAAGAGATGATGGAAGAAAGAGAAGGAGTTTTGGATTAGAAATTCACTGAAGCTGACGCAGTAAAATATTTCAGAGGAAGATTTTACAAACAAAAAAAATGATAAACTTATACAGAACATTTTTGAATAAACAAGAGGCTCACAAACCTTTTGCTGATGTACTTTGACTTCTGACTGCAGAGATTACATGTGTTAGTAACAGAGTATTTTTACACTGTGGTATTGCCAGTGTTGTGATAAGTACCCAAAAGTCAAACCTGAGTAAAAGTAAAGATATCGTGTTAAAATATGACTTTAGTAAAAGTGAAAGTAAAAAAAGAAAGACTAAAAGTCGCAAAGTATCTGATATAAAATTAAAGCATTAAAAGTGATAAGTGAAAGTAATTTACACATATATAGCATATGTGTGTATGCTATGGATTGTTTTGATATTCATTCATTTTTGTGGTGATCATAATCTGTTTGTTTGTTTTTGATTGCGGTTAAAATGCATCAATTTAAAAGTGTCCTACTTTGGCTTTGATGCAGTTTGATATTTGGAAAGTAACTAGTAATCACCTCCAAAATGAAAAGGAGTGGTAGTAGTAAATGGAAATACTCAAGTAAGGTACAAGTACCTTAAAATGTACTTAAGTACAGTTCTTGAGTAAATGTACTTCCATCACTGGGTATCTGAGTACTCCTTTCACCACTGGCAACTGGCAGTCGGAGCACGTCAAAGACATTCACATAACATGTCATAAATGTTATTTATTCACAAGAGGGTTGTTGAGTGACAAGGACTCCAAATGAGTGCTTACGTTGCTCAGCGTCTCCTGGATGAACTAAGGAAATATAGCTAAGATATGCTAATCGAATGTTACTACTCTGCCACAGCTGGCCCTATTCTGGCCCTGTGTCATGTACGTTCTGGTCCAGAATAGTGGCAGCTGTAGTTCTACAGTTGGCCTAACCCAGGCCTACATCATGGGCAATCGAGTCCTGCTTACAGATCTGGACCTCCTCTGTACCATACCATTGCTCGTGGCTTATTGGCCCATCGCTGGGCTGGACCAGTTTGCTTTGCGGGTCCTGAGTCTATAAATGTCATCTTAATTCATTTACCATTCAACCTTTTAACCTTTTCAAAGTGTCTTTTCCAGTCTCAGCACCATCCAGACTTTCATATCAGATCAACAACATGCAGTGATTCATGTTTCAGATTGTCAGCCGGCCACAGCCTCGATCAAACTCAGCTTCACTTGAGTAATATGGGAAAATCATCAAGGTAACCAAGGCCTGTTTAAACTGGCAGGACTCACTTGTTAATTTAGGTTCGCCCTGTACACCGCAAGCTTACTTGCAAGGTATATTTGAGATCCTTAAAAATTTCCAGAGGTCACTGGCGGGAGCTTAATTACTGTTTTTCTATTTATCTTAGTGGCTCAGCATCTCTAATCCGAGAGAAACAAACACCACAGATCTAGTACAGTGTCATCTCTTCGGTGACTTTGGTGACGCGGCATTGTTTTTATCGTTCTGCTTTGAGTTTATTCAGGGGGTGAAAAGGTATCATTAACGCGAGTAATTTAGTGGAACCACAGCAGAGAATTAAGTTCAAACGTCTTCCATCTCCGATCTCCAACGCGGACAGAAAGAGAGCAGCTTGAAACGAAAGTGAAGTAAAGAGTGTAAGAGGAGGGCACGGTGTGCTATAGCTGCGGTGAAAAACACCACACCGAGCCAGCATAAACCCTGCAGCCAGATGTGCTTTCTGGATCGCTCTGCCAGGTCTGACTTTCCCAGGTGGAATATATTTCACTGCTTCATATATGTGTAATTTTCTCACCTCATGGGCTGAAAGGTCTAACTTCATAATTTACCTGTTATTTGTGTTTCTGAACGTCATTAACGACCAGGATGTAACACCTCTCTCCCTCTTTCCACATGAACACTTCAGGCCTGATTGGCTGTGAAGTGGATTGAGGGGCTGTGATGTACTGTAGTAATGGTTTGTTGCCTAATGGACCCCACAGGACCGGTGCTTTCTGCTGACTCAGCGAGGTGATGTCACGCCTGTGTATGGCTGAGATCAGATGGCTGAGCGCTGGATCTCTGAATTTCACATGCTGATTTAAATATAAATAAAATCATCGGGGACTTTTTGTTTATAGACTGCCATAAAAACACTGGCTAATCATTGGATTCATCTGAATTCCATTGTGGTATTGTTGCTATAATCCAGTGTGATTAATGTAGTCGTAAATGGAAACTGATGGATAATAGAATCGACCAAAATCTTTACCCACGCTTAATAAATGCTGTGTAAGTATCAAAACGCTCAAACAATAGGAAATGCACACAGCCAATATTCAGAAACTGTGCCTTTAAACAAGTGTGTCACAACTATACAGTCATAGGCCTTAGCCTTGACCCCAGCACGAGTGAGACAAAAAAAATGGTAGCGCTGATGTGGAATCATGGTTGGCCGTGCTTGCTCAGGCCTGTGAGAGCTGACCAATCGGAGCAGAGGGGGAGTCTTAAAAAGACAGACACTAAAACCAAACCATTGACAAAGGGGTGGATAGAGGTGCTGCAGCAATGGACAGTATGAGAAAAGGAATAAACCTGACAATGAGACTAATCAGGACTACAACTCTTTGATTGATTGTCATGAATATGGACGTTTATGTTCCCCAGATGATAATTCCTACTGACTTTGTTGTTCCTCCAACCATGAGGCTTACATTTGGGGTTTTGAGTGAAATGTCTCGACTTACTGGATGTGTTGCCATGTTCGGTATTGACATTCACTTTCCCCTCTGGACTTAATCTAAACTTTTAAACTTAAACTGGCAACATTTTTAAAATGGAACAGAGGAAGCTCATCTGCCATTGTGTAACCAAAACAGGAAGAGTCCCATTCACACTGCCTTTTCAAGGCGGGAATACTGCGCCAATATTCCCGCCTCAATGTCTGTATGAACGTTACAGAGACGGAATGGTGGGACAGTCTCGTACTAAACTAAAGAGATCCTTCGCTCATCAAATAAAAGAGAAATGTCCCAGACTTTAACTCACAAATCAAAGCAAACAACAGTAATGTGGTAGCAGGTAGTGCCTTTGGCACCTTAGATGAAGAAAAAAAATACAAAATTTAAATGTGGAAAAGTGGCTGTCAGCCTGTCTGTTCTACCAACTCTTCATCACACTTCTGCCTGAAGCCAGACGGCTCCTACTGTTAACTGGCGACAATCGTGTGATGTGATTTTAAGCAAAAAACTTTAACTCTTTGTCACCTTGTATTGTTGTCGCTGGCAAGAATCGAAGCAGCTAAGGCTTATTTATTCTCGTCTCAACCAAAATAACATTTTCATCCTTATATATGAAATGTTCTCACATCCAACACAAGGATAAAAACTTCTATCTCTGGTGACCTTGATTGAAGATTTTCCAAAGAACGAACTTTCACGCTCAGCTTTTACAGTGTTGTCACTTTTCAACTCTCCACAGGTGACAAAGCTTCATCCTAGAGGAACACTTAGCAGTATCGATTTTCATCACGTGTTCTTCGACACCATTATAGGAAAACAAAAGTGATTTATGATTATTTTTATGATTTATTTTGCTAAATTGCCTGTCAAAAGGAGAGCAAACAACATCAGTGTCACTTCAAAGGCTTTTTTCCATTTTCACAGACTCTAAAACACACATTTTGCAAAGCCATTTGACCTTTCGGTTGGACATGTTTATACTTAATCGTCACTGAGCACTTACATCATTATTCAGATCGACAGTGCTGGCGGCTGAACCCTTCACCTGCGCAGTGCTCGCGCCACTCAATAAAATCACAACCTCGTAATGCAAATCAACTCCTCTTCCAGCTTTTCTCTTTTGGGTTAAATTAAAATATACTGACCTCCTCGCAGACTTTCAGAATAAAATGATTTCTCTTGATATTCTCCTTTTAAATTGCATGCTTTTTCTCAGACTTCTGTCACTTTGATTCCCAGGTCAACTCGCATAATTTCAGTCATTATGACATTAACTCTGCCAGAAGTGGGAGGTGGCACAGAGAGACATTACCTAACCTGGACCTGCACACACACACACTAACAAACACTTCAACATTTGCACACGCACGCCCACAATTTGAGACGTTAGCTAACCGTTGACTTGACAGGCCCCCATAGAGCTAATTACGTAGACAGCTGTAAAAACACACTTGGCCTTTCTCCTTGGCTCAGGTAACCATCATTCTGTGAGTGTGTGTTGCTATGTGTGTGTGTGTGTGTGTGTGTGTGTGAGAGAGAGAGAGAGGATCACACCTGCTGCAGTCTGTGCAGTGAGTCAGCAAGTAATCCTGAGAGTAAATAAATAGATTTGTGATTAGATGTGATTGAAATGCACAAAAGAGATAAATTGTGATTGCAATGGAGAGACTGTGCACAAACCTGACTGATGTTATGATGGTTTAAAGGCACTGACTTGAAAAAAGGGCCTGGACAGGCCTTTTGAGCCCCTTGAGCTATCCGGCTTGAGACTCTGTTTCTGTTGGCGGTGATCGCAGCGAGGAGGGCGGGAGGGCCGAGAGTGTCTGCAGAGTCACGACAGGCCATGAGGAACAGTTTGAGCCCTGCCTTTGTCCCCACTGAGGTACTTCACAAATTGTTGTATCATGTTAGAGCATAATAGATGTGGTACGTTTAAGTGACCTCATGGGGAGACAGATTAATAAGCTTGTTTTTTTTAAAGGAATGCACTTTGGGAAATATACTTATTCACTTTCCTTCCGAGACTGGGAGGAGGAGGGTCGGGATAAGAGTCATGCTAATCCAGTTTAGATTTAAGGCTGCTGCTGGCTAATGTCCTGTCGCAGGGAAATGAAATGGACAAATGGGACTCAACCAAGCAACATGAAGTCAGACACCGTACTGTCTACATCTTTACAGAGACCTGTCTCCACCGCAGCATCCTCGATCAAGCTGTTGTCCTTGACAGGTCGAATGATCATCGATTTAGAAATCACTGTTGCTTTAATGAAACAGAAAATAATGATTAACGTTTGTGTAACTGTAGTGTAACTTTAACTGCCATTAGCACAGTGACAGAGGAGACAGACCATGGGTTTATGATGGATGTATATAGATGTAAAACAGTACGTTTCTGATTTATGTCTGTGGTTTGAGTCTTCCAGTCGTTTTTAAAATCGGAAAGATTTCCGCTCATTCCAAGAGTCCAAGAGTTTTTTTTTTGTTTTATTTTGCAAATCAGATATTTTAACTTTCTCACTGAACTGTGAAGCGCAGCAGCAGCAAGACTCTCCACTGTTCCCTGCCCGACTGCTGCCCTCCGCACAACGTTGAACCCTCTGTTGTGGGATGCCTCCCTGTTCGAGATCTGCCGCTTCGGTCATGTCTGTTTACTTTCGCAGATTGCCTGTTTAACTGAGTCCTCCATACATCTGGAACATACTGTCTGTGAATGCATCTGGGTGGAAAGATAGTGTCAACATGATTGAGAGCAAAACCAACATATACGTGCACAAAAAACCTCATGCATAACACACATGGAAATACAGACTCGCAATTTTTTACCTCACACACCTGTTTACATTGAGCTACACTGAGTTATTTCAATAAGTAACGTAACATTTAATACAGAGACTAAATTGTGTTATACGTTTGTTTTCTTTGCATGGCAGCAGAGGAAAGAGTGAGTTCTTGTGTTATTGTAACCATGTGTTTGGAGTTTGCAGTGAAGCTGCAGCCAAATGAGGAAGATTAGTTTGCAGCCACCAGCTGAAGAACGTTGACTGATTTATTTTCCTCTGTTTTATTTTCGGCACATTCAGGCACGCGTGTCCAGATCCGTTTTTAAATGCTTCTTTTATTGAAGCTGATTCCAATACAAATGCTGCGTCCCGGCCTGTGAAGCCTTGCGAGAAATTTTAATGAGCAATTCCTCGGATGCATAAATCAGGACGTTACACAACACGTGTGCAGCTGACTTATAAATACACATAGAAACGTTACAGGAAAAAACTCCTATTATAGCAACACAGTGAGCTTTGTTAGTTTTTGCTTGTCACGCGTCTGCTTCTGGAACAACTTTTCCATTAATAAGTTGAACAATGGATTAAATTGTAAGGTTGCGTTTTGTTTGTTAGTGGAAGAGCTTAAGGGATTTAGTCAATATGGTCGAAATTGGTCATCCGATCCCCTCTTCTGCAATCTGAAAAGTTCTGTTTATGACCCACATTATCCATTATTTGTTCTCCAGCTTTGCCAAACAACCGATTTCAATGTAATCGCTCAATCTCTTGATATCGTCATCGCAATTTAGCAGCAACATGACGGTGGTCTGGTCTCGTTGTGGGTTGGTGGGTTTTCTCTCATCGCTTCTCTTGTTTGGCAAAACGGGCCAGATTATGTACGAGTCATGCACGGCCCACATGGCAGACAGCTGCGGTAACCCAGAGGACGAACGTGACAGTTTCTCAACATTAAAAACCGGCTATCTGGTTATCGAAATAAAAACACATTTCTCCTCTACTTTACCATCTTCGTCTCAGTCACAAAGTACTTCTGGCAGTTTTCGGCACTCGTCAGTGAACAGTCGAAAGCGATTTACCGCACATCAGAGGTCACGCAAGTGGAAAAACAACTGTAGTGTATATCACAATCCCACTCCACATTTTAGCAATAAAAATGTTCCTGTGGTCCATCATGTTTCTCTTCGTGCTTGTTTGCCAAGTCACAGATTCTAATGAGTTCAATAAGACTAAACACTTCAAGAGCAGAGGCGGCTTCATCCAAATCGATGCGGCAGCAGCATCTTGAGCTGATTTAAAAACCTGTACTAATAAATAAACGTGCGTTAACATTATTATTTGTTGTTTTATTTGTTTTCTCAAGATTCCAGGTTTTTTTTTACGTCATTATCGCAGAGTGTTGTTTTCCCCGAGATAATGGGATAATTTTCTTGAGGACATACGACATAAATACAGTCGTTAGTGATCTTGAGGGGAAAAATACATGTTAACTTGTTATCACAGGAAAACTGAGGAAATAACATGATCCATGACTGTTTAGGGCTTCCGTACATCTAGGATCACACGGCTCATTTCAATGCGCTGATGTTACACATTATAGCTTTAAAGTCAGGATAAAGCTGAGAACAGTAACACATCATATTGAACCATAATTTATTGTTTCCATAGTAAAGACGTTAGACCATGCAAATAAAACGTCTGCAATCTACAGTTAACAACTGATGTGCATGAAGGCAAAATAACACACACACAAAAACACCTTGTTTGTGATCATGGTTGTTAACTTTCCAGTGTGTGCTCACCTGCATACGATATCGCTTACAGTAACGGATGAGTTGACTACCTACTGTAACATGCGTCAAACCAAAACCACACCGTAGTCTGTCTCTTTAAAACACATGACCCTGTGCAGACACACAGTCAGACCCCTGGTTAACCCTCATCCAGTGTTTTTGGGAGGAGCAGCAGTATAAAATCCTCTCTTCATTTCCCTCCCTGTGTTTAGAATAACAGAAGTGCAGCTGCTCCGAATGGAAACTGCTGCTTTCAGATACTTCACTCTGCACTCTGCTCTCTGTTTTATTTCAGAGCCTTCGTTGATTCAGCACAGCGGCTCTGCCAGAGGAGGGATGTTGGCCATTACACATTTAAATAACCTCTCCTCTGTGTTATGCAACTGTACATCTGTGTTTCTCCATACTGTAATTCTGCCCTTCCTACACACACTAAACATAAACATTAGCAGGGAAACACACATGTGCATGAAGTTACTGGGCTTTCTGGGATTCATTTGCACACACAGGAAAAGTGATTTTTTTTTTTTTTTTTTGCCTAACAGCCTCTCCCCCCATAGACCACCATTATAAAAGACATGTCAGCAAAACTTTCAACAGCATACAAACTACAGACACGATCAATTATTACTCTTTGTTATGACTATAATCTATACAGGAACAACATGTGATTTGCTCTATGTTGTGTGCCATATCAGTTTAAATTACACGGTGAGAAGGTGCAGCACACATTTGTTTTTCACTGAACAGGAAGGGTATGAAAAATTGTAATCTGAAAGGTATGTACTTACAAAAGCTGTCAGACAAATTTAGTCGAGTAAAAAGAACAACATTTGCCTCTGAGATGTAGTGGAGTAAAAAGAACAACATCTGAGATGTAGTGGAGTAGAGGGATAAAGATGCTTAAAATGGAAACACTAAAGTGCAAGCTCATCGAATTTCTGCTCATATTAGTATTACAAAGTACTTTTTTTTTAAAAAACCCAAAAAATTAAAATTCTTGGTGCAGAATCGACATGTTGAAATGTGACAAACAAGAGTCGTCTCATGAAAACGAACTCATGTCGACACAGATAATGATTTCCACGAGGAGCTCATTATGGTGAAGCTGTAAATGTGACAGGGCCCCAAATGGCCTGATAGCTGCAGCAGCTGTACCACTGTGGGTTTTCAGGAGTCGGGGGGTCCCCGTGACAATCAGGGATAATTATGGGATGTTTATAACGTCACCGCCTGAAAAACACAAACATGTACGCGCTCGCAATCACCAACCTCCGCGACACATTCCTGTGCTCTCGTGTAAACAGAAGAGAAAAGACAGAAGAACGGAGTCAAATCCCTGTTATTTGGAGATGGTTTTCAGGGTATTTAGGCCTAAGTCTGCTTGACTCTTACGAGCTCAAAGTATTTACGTCCAGAAGAGCCTTTTATTCCGCAGGATGACGGATTTCCACTGAAAATCTACTGTACTGAAAGGCTAATAGTAACCCACACTTGGCCTTTTCCTGCATGTAATTCTTTCTGTGTTGCATCACGGATCACAATTTCCTTCTTTATATTCAAACAGCCTCCTCTCGCTGTCCAAACATTCCTCTTACAGCCTCGCAGGAACCTCTCCTCCATCAGCAGACCTGGCTCCCATTAGCGTTTGGAAACCACTCAGATATTTGTAGCTGTGATTGATCAGCGGGGCCTGCTGGGAAGTCACGAGTAGAACTGCTGACACTTCCTCTACTCCTCGACTGATGCTCTAGGAGGATTAAAAGAAATGTTGGCCACCGTCTTTGGCCCCTGCCTGACCCACAGGGGCTTTATTACGCTGTCAGGAAGATGTAGTAAATGAGCGATCAAGCGTCGTACCTGTCATGACTGGATGAAACACAAAAAAGATAATGTAACCACAAATATGTGGAAGCAGAGAGAGGGAACAGTTTGGATTCAAGCTGCAGCCTTCGGGGCTGAAATAAGAAGCCAGCACGGAAGTCCTGAAAAGTGCAGTTCTTTGAATGGCCACTTGAGGCATGCGACAAAAGAGAGTCAATCCCCCTTTGAGCGAACGTTACAGCAGAACTAAGCATATACCGTATCTAATTTCCCCTCCAATGACAACAGAAAGGGGATGAATTTTTATATAACTCGCTCATTTAATTATACGAAGGCTTAACGTTATGCATAATTAAGGGCGTGGCCGCTTTGAGTAGCAAGCTGTTTGCAAGACTTCATCTCAGCCAACTCTGTCAAGATTTTGCAAAAATGGACCCAAACGCAAGACGCTCAGAGGCAGGCAGGTAACTGAACAAAAAGCGTGGTTTAATGCAACCAAACCTGTATTGTAGTCCATAAAATCCAAAGTCCAAAATTCAAAATCTGATACAAAAGGCAGCCAAAAATTCTGGCAACAAAACAGGAGTAATCAGAAGTCCAAACCAGGGCGACTCAGGCAGCAAACACGTGTAAAACATGACGGGTAGATAGGAGTAGGGAACAGACGAGAAACACAGGAACACAGAGACAAACAAAGACGAGAACAGACAAACTAACAAAGAATGAGGGGAAAACACAAGCTTTGATTCACAGAGAGTGATTAACTAATGGAACACAGGTGTGCAGGAAAACAGACAAAGACAGGGAGTGGAAAGTGAAACACATCACACGTGAGGATAAACCGGACAAAGACACTACATATGGCTTTGTGTTGGATTAAAGCCATATTATTGACTTTAAATCATGAACATACAGAGAGAGGATGGGAAAAAGAAAAGACACAGGAGGACGACAGAAAGAAACAGAGAATACACACATGCCCCTGGTGCCTGCTGTTGCTTGGTATCTTGTGGCTAACGTTGAAGGTATTCTGCTTGTTTGGCGCGAATAAACCCGTGAATGATCGGATTTCCTCTTCTGAAGCATTAATGAATCCACCCGCATAAATAGAAAATAAAATCGGGCTGTTTTTCCTCTCAGTAACATCAACTTTGCAGGAGGAAACAACAGTTCAGTGGTAAATGTGGTTTTAATACAACATGTCCTCAATTGTCTCATTTGTTTAACATATTTACATCAGTGTGTTGCATTTAATTTGCCAACAAGAGAAGTGAGCCGGGGGTTCAGTGAACGCTGTTTTAATGCTAAACATCCCCCGCGCTCTTACCGTAAATAACCTCACAATTAGAAACATGGTATACGAAACTGGCGCATGCCGACGAACACACGCAAACACAAACAGATGCCAGATTGAACAGCAGGAGAGCACATGTATGCAAAGAAAAGCAAGACTTCACTGCAGAGCATCACCTGGTACGTGTTAGCGGCACAATCTTTATAAATCTGTCATAATTTGAACTAAATGGGGAACACTGAGCTGGTCGAGCCACCGCAGTGAAATAAAACTGACATTTTTTTTATGAGGAATTTCATCTCTGTGAAGTTTTATAACTTTTAATGGAAACAATGTCCGCAGTTTACTTTTGTTTCAACTGTTTAAAAGGTCCAGTGTGTAGGATTTAATGGCATCTCGCGGAGAGATTGCAGAGCGCAACCGATGAAATACCCCTCATCTCACCTTCCCCCAAGATGGCTGCTAAAAATGCTAAAGGCCGTCTCTAGACATGAGGGTTGTTTTGTCCATTCTGGGCTACTGTAAAAACATGGTGGACTCCATGGAGGAGGACCCGCTCCCTATGAAGATACTCAAAGCTCATTCTAAGGAAACAAACACACAACGATTGTTTTCAGATGACTTATGAAAACAACTTTATTTTAGTTATTATTCATAACTAAATACTGAATTCCAATACTGCTCATAGATCTCTTTAAATCCCACACACTGGACCTTTAAACTATAAGATGCTCCCTCAACTCAACACCAACACAATACTGGTGTAAATAGTAAGTCCTTAAAGTTTCTTTACTTTGAGACATTTTGAGACATGTATTATAATAACCTTTTTAAGGCTGTGACACACTTTGTTTGGAATCATGACTGACTGGACCAAGATGCAGTAAGTTCAGTCCGGGCCAGTTCATGTTTGCGGTGGGGGGGTCAAATCTCTTCAATGATTCAACATGTTTTCTGACCCGATGTCCCACTGTTCTATTGAATATTGTATTAAAAATGTTGGATTTTTGACTGGAATCTGGGCCATCAAAATCAAACAAGATAGAAGTAGATAATAGAGACTTAATGTGAACAAAAACTGGCCAAGAATAACAAGCAATAGGTTAAAAGGTTAGCAGTGTGGTGTTCAGTGAGGGAAATTTGTTTTATAATCGAGTTCGTCAGGTTCGTCAAGTGCAGAGCCACAGCTCAGCTGAAGTTTACTGCTTTAGTTTTCTGCTTTAGTGCAGGAATATGCAGAAATTTTGGTTTTGCAGAATAATGAGTTGATGATGTGACACTAATCACAGTCTGGTGTCCTTTCTGACCAATTTGTGTTTCTTGATTTCAAATAGTTTTTTGATGTACAGCATGAAGTTTTTGTCTCAAAAGAGAACTGCAGGATTCAGCTTGGCACTCTTACAACGCGTTCATACTCTGGATGGACAGTTAAGAGAGAGGGTCAAAATCAATGCAGCAGAAGTGTACATGTCATCTTTTCCATTCTTCCTTGTGAAACCCTTGGGCCTACATTACCCACAATGCAACTCCACAGCCAACAGTTGGGTCAGAGATTCAAGTGTGTTATACTAGTCACAGCCAATGTAACCTTGAGCTGCTAGCCTCAAGCAGAGATGAGGAGCGGCTACAGAAGTCTGGTAAGCGCACGTCTTTCTAACTCCAGATCTCTTCATCTTTACATTTTCAAGCCTGCCAAACTGGGACTCAAGTGACATCACTTGAGGATTTATTGAAACTTTTTTCAACTTCCCAAACTCATTGTTCACCCAAGACCTGTAAACACAGCTCCCCCTTTAAGGTTTGTTTTCCTCTCAGAGCAGTTAAAGAATTCAAAGAGACATTTGAAAGCAAGTGGTGCCTTTTTTTCAGACCATCATCAAGTCACAAGATGTTCTGTAACATGTGTCCTCTGCCGGGCTGTTACACTAATTGCTATTGTTGCCGGGCTGCAGACCTTTAATCTGTCTTAATGTGGACGACATCATTTGGAAAACTTGACCAGCAGCTCACAGGCACAACATGTTGCCCTGCAAACATGTCTGAAACGTATGAGGGTCGCCCTTTAGGAGTCTTCGTGGGTGACTGGTCTGCATGCACAGTGAAGCATCACACACACACACACACACGCACACACACACACAAACACACACGGATCTCTCTCTCTCGGCTGCCATGTCAGTTTCATTATCCAACAAAAGCAAACACGGCTTTTAAACACAGCTTGGTAAAGTGTGTGTGTGTGTGTGAACAGGAACATGTGACACTGTGCTCTGGTGTGAGGTCGGTCAATATGGCTGACACATGGGGTCAGAATGAATCATTTCGTTCCTGAAGTGTGAAGACAATATATGCAGAACAACTTGTGGTATCTGTGGTATTTGTGTGTGTGTGTGTGTGAGTGTTATCACAATGAGAGACACCAAGATGGTTCACTACCCTCCTATGTCCACATACGTCTGTGTGTGTGAAGGTGTGTGTGTGTGGTCCTCTTCTAGCATTTTCAACCACCAGCAGATGTTAGGGTGACCACCACGGGGGTGGTAGATGCTATTTCCATCTTGTGTGTGTGTGTGTGTGTGTGTGTGTGTTGTGTGTGTATGACCACTCTACAAGGGTGGTAGAAGTTATTGTCGCTGGCCGCCTCGCAGATAAAACAACATGGCGGAGACCACCACAGACTATTCCCCACACACACACACCACACACACACACATACATATATACACATTTGCATGTACACACACATACACAGAAGCTGAGTGCAGACCATTTGGCACCATGGGTAATTTTACTGTTTAACTGGACTGAATAGAAAAATTGGTTCTTTTTCCTTTTAGCCTCTCATTTGTTGTAGGTGGAGGGTGGACTGTGGTGACGATGACGACAAATTTCCTATACACAGGAACACACACACACACCAATGACAGGAAAAAAATATATAAGGAGAATTTAACATAAGGATAATCAAAAGGAAGAACTCAAAATAAATATAAATTAAGCAAAACAGGAAGTCAAAAAGGCGAATGAAAGAAGACGATATTTCCACCATAACTGCTCCATATTCTACCCAGTCGAGCCGACGCCCTGCACCACAGAATGAGACCTTTCTCCCTCGTTTGCTCAGGTGAAAGTCTTCACTAATAGACAGTTTCTGGCGTCCTGGATTAAAGGTTTTCCACTGGAGAGCGGCCATGGTGGTACACCAGACAGTGACCTCTGGCTGTGACCAGTGTCGGGTTTTAGAGGCCAAATACTGAAGATTTTCTTCATTAGTTGTGGGAGGAGGTTCTGAGGGCGTCCCTACGTGTGTTGTCAATGAGTCGTAATGTAACCGAGCACATTTTGTTGTCGGATCAAAGGTGGACAACATTTTTATAAACAATATTCCTGCGGTTAAGGAATGATGTGTGTGGTTTTAAAATTGTGTAACACTCCATTGCGGGTCAATCATTTCCAGATATTTTCCAATAGTTTCATAAAGTTGGCGAGAAGAAGTCTCCCTCTCTGTCTGTGTGTTGCAATGATAGGTTGAAATCAGTCTTGTGATGTTGCGATAATTCCCCTCAAATGCGTTAAAACTGGAGGAACGCCAGCCAGGAGATGCATACTACTAGCAGTAAAGTACTTAGCACTCTGTAGGCGGTTCACTGTATTTAGCCTGAAGATTTGTTTCCCAGCATGCTGATGAGCAGGTGAGACGTTTTATTACAACTGAGGCAGCTGGAACATCTTGGATCATGACTCACGTTTTCTCAACCGGAGATCAAATAAAGCTTCAACTATTTACAATAGATTCTCAGCATTTCTGCTGACCTTTCTTACACTCACAGGTGGGTGGAGTTTGCTGCTTGAGGAGACTGCAGCCAGAAACAAGCAACAAAATTCATGTAAAACTATGAGGAATCCTTTCATGTTCAGGTTAAGTTACTGAAATCTTCCACAACTACCAAAATATTGACTGTTAGACTACACCAGTGCATAAGTTCATAACGAAAGTTCCTCCAGTGCACAGTGGGAAAAATAACTCTGAATAGACAGAATAATATCTCCCTCTTAAGCCATTAAAATACTGGGAATGAAGGAGGGCTTGGCTGACTTTGGGCTCCAGTTTAAAGCTAAACGACACATCCACATATTGAAGACATGAATTATGGGAACCGTGGGTGTTTGGCAGGACATCTCGTCATTTTTACCTCATAAATATGAAATTAAGTGTCAGTGACAGAGCTGGACCAGCTCCCTGCAGAGGAAGTCTGTCCTAATTTGTTCTGCCAGTTCACTCTGACTCTCCCACTGTCACTGCCAACGCTTTTATTGTGGTTGATTGGGGCGACCCTTCTGCCCTCTCGCAAATTACAGTGTCTCTCACCAGTATTTTACTCTGCCATCACTTTATAAGCTGTTAGTCCTTTTCTGTCTCTTTCAGTGTGGTACCAACTTTTACCATCACCTGACCTCCATACCAACACAAAGATGAACTTGATAATAACAGATATTATCTTCTGGAAGAAGAAGAGGTCCTAAAAACATATCAGCAATCGCACAACAATCACATAACTTAAAGCCAAAAATCTTTCTTTATTCATGAGTCGTTAGCCAAAATGTGAAACGCTTAATACCTGAACTTCTGGTGCTGCTATTGAATAATTACTTTAATATGTTGAGCATATCTCCATAGGGCACCTGTGTGCCCGTTATGACAACTTTAGCACACACGGTTTACAAAATAATCATGAATATATCCAACCACATAGACAGCCTTTTATTAAAAAAACAACAACAATCCACTAGACAAACACGCTTGACATATGCAACTTGGAACAATGTGTCTATCTGTGAAAATGTGGAAGACGCGGTCAAAAAATAATACAGAAGAATAATAAAGATCGCTTCAGCATTCACACAAGAATTGCAGAATTTAAAGCCAAACCTCTGATGTGGTTTCACAGTATAAGTATGGATATATTGTCATTGCCACAGCTACAGTACAGGAACAATTATATAGCTCTGCAGCTTTTATGACCATGAAAACACTATTCATGACATTTATTGTGGTAAGACCTTGCACATAAAGCGACTGCGCGACAGGAAGTGCTTCGGTTCTGATTTATTTTCCATGTGAGCGAGCCTGCAGACAGCTTCTAATTAGCCGGTGGATTCCACAGTTCGTCAGTCACAAACAAACTACAAAGTAAACTTCACACAGCAGTTGGACTTTAATATCCACAACAACTGGAGCAACACATTCTTATTCTGTGACGCAATATCAGAACAAAGGCCTTTTTCCACAGCCAGACTGATTTGTTGAATGCAACAAGGAAAAACACTGGGATTTCTGTGACAAGAACCGTCCTTGACTTAAGGTGGAACTGAAAAAAATATAAACACTTAAACAGACCTTTGCCTCAGGGAAGGTTTCTAGATAAGATGGCTGCTCCACCTAGTGTTGAAACAGCAGACTTTACATTCTATATAACTGCATGCTTACTGATCTCCTGTAGCCTAAATCATTCACAAAACATGCAAGAATTATGCATGGGAATACAGTGAATTATTAATAAATACTTTTTCAAAATTCATGAACTAGTTTGGAAGTTGTCTCTACTGTCTCACCTCAAACAAAGAAACTTTTGTTTCTTTCTGAGAATTGCTGTTTACATCTTTGCTAGATTAAGAGTCGGCCTGCTTCTTCCAGTAAACGCTGACTCTTCATCACAAAGGGAGCTGAGTCACAGACCAGATGGAGACTCTGAGAGGACAGATAATGAGTGGAAACCTGGCTGAACCATAAACGTCTCTAACGAACACTAAGCCAAGTCCTACAAGAGAGGAATCAGTGTGTTGTCTATAAGAGTTTAAAGTGTGTACAAAAGTATGTTTATACCATGTCACAATATACCTGCAAGGTATTTTGTATTTTATAGTCTTTAAATATAGATAATTTTCTGTAATATTGACTGACGCTTGGTTATTTTACTGAATGAAACTAGTCATAGTTTTGCTGGAACCAATACTTTACTTTCCACTCCGGCAGCTAGTTGACATTCTTGCACTCCTGCTTACTTGACATATCTATATATCTATATCCATCTTGACATTATAAATGTGTTGATTTTTTTAGTATTTAGTTCACAAAGAAGACCCTCTGATGGGGCATCTGACCTTCTGAAAAGCAATCAGAATAAAAAAGAATGAAACAAAAGAAAACAAACGTACTGGATTTGATAATCATCCAGGCGAGTAATCAGTTGACCAATATCATACAGTATCAACATATCTTGCTTTGAATGCGCACATTAAGCACATTTAATATCAGATCCATACTTTACTTAAATACCGTTTGTATGGGTAACTTTCACTTTTACCAAGTAATATTTCAACACAATATCTTTACTTTTACTCAAATATGACTTTTGCGTACTTTTTTACAACACTGTATATTTGATTGAAGTGTGTAGGAGTATTTACTGATTTGACAAGTAATGGCTCACTAACCCAAAAGTTTCTCTTATCAGTGGCTTATAAATGATCATATAAATGACAACTATTAAACAATATACTATGCGTTACAAAAGCCTTTCGTTATGATCAAAAACACTTTTTAAGGAGTGACTGAAGGTGACTCAAGTTCAGAAAATTGTTTTTTGTTGATGTTTTGACAGATAAACTGCTTGAATGACCACATTTTTACAACCTCTTAATCACGTTTGTTACTATTTATTTGATCCTGTAACACTGATGCACTACTTTTTTCATTTTTACAATCATCTGTTGATCGTGTTAATAAATTTAGAATAATCAGCGCCTCAAATGCTGTAATTTAATACCATGCAATGGAACATTTCCTCGTTGCTAGGATTGTTCTCCTTGTTGCTTGTTCTTTAGCAGATGTTCAGCCTGCAAAAACAAAACAAAACCGCTGTGTCAGTTCACTCATTTTCAACAAAGGCTCTTATATTTGTTAAAGGTCTACTGTGTAAATACCAAAAAGTCGACGGGGTCCCCTGGTTTGATCTTGCTGCAGTCTAACATGGCTTCAGTGAGCGAGGGCATCACGTACTTCATCAGGTAGTTCCTCAGAGGAAGAGAGCGAGCTTCCAGAAGCTCGTACTCCTGTCTCTGCAGCTCCGACAAATTATTCTGCTAAAAAAATTACAAAAAATATCAATTCATTGTCATTATTTACTCTCTATTTACTCATTACGTCTATACATCCTCTCTAAATGCTGGTATGACACACTTTTGTGGCTTCCTCTCTCCACTTACCCACTCCTCGTACTGAGCAACCATCTCAGCCAGTGCAGCTTCATTCCTGCGTTTCTTCTCAGCAGCTTCTGCAGCCAGTTTCTTCTTCTTCTCTTCCTCTTTCTTTCTGTCCTCCTCCTCCTGCTCCTCTGGACTTGGGCCGTAATTCTTGGGAATCCCCACCATCTCAGTGATCTTCTTCATAACGTCTGTGTACTCTGAATCGCCTGTCGTGACCTCTGGAGAGGAAAAGGCATACTTATTTTAAAAATATACTTCTACAAGCCTCACTACTGAATGTTATGTTGATTGCCATGAGGTCAGCATGAGGTTGACAGCACACAATGAGATAGATTAATGGCAAGGTAAGGTAAAAAATCTGATTCCAGCTTCTTAAATGTAAATATATTGTGGTTTATTTACTCATCTATGACAGTAAACTGAATATCTTTGGGTTGTGGACAAAAAACAAACATTTGAAGACGACATCTTAGGCTTTGAGAAACAAACTCATTTACATTTTTCGAAATTTTCTGACATTTTGTAGACCAAACAACGAATCAATTAATCAAGAAAAAAACAAACAAATTGAAAATAATAGTTAGTTGCAGCCCTAGATTTTAAATAAAATCAAGCTACTGTACAGTATAGAGCTTTTTAATGCTGATTTAACTCTTGGCAAGACTGCAAATAAGCTTAATTTCAAAAATGTTTAACTATTCCTTCAAACAGAACAATTTTGAATGACGAAGCAACAAGCTTCTTGAAATATGAAGCAAAGGAAATTACATAAAATGTGATCTTCATTTCAAGAAGCTCTAGTACAAGAAGAAGACTACAAATGGGCTTTAAGACATAGTCACATTTTTCATAGCCGCATCATAAAATGCAACACAAAGTGCTGATAGACACACCAGTGTGCTTCTAATACTCCAACTCTTTTCTTTGCTATAATTTCTTCAATATTCTGGTAACTTCTTGCCATTTACGCATCTTCCAGTAACCTTTAAACTTTGATGTGTCTTTGAGGACAGTACCGATAAGTTCCGGGTGAATCTCGAGCTCATCAAAGTAGTCCAGCATGGTTTCCTCTGCAGTGCCGAGTTGTCTGTATCTCGTCAGGCGAGCCACAAATTCCTCCTGGGTGTATCGCATTTTCTCTGCCACTCTCTGTGGAAGTCCCTGCGCTCTCTTTGTCAGGAAATCATCCGTCGCATTCAGGGCGAAAACGTGCTCTGCAAAACATAAAACAAGTGGAATAAGACGATGAAACTGACTGAATGTTTTGTTTTTTTAGAGGTGTGAAGAGAGTTTTGGTGAGCTAGTTTTAAGATTATTTTATAAGATCCTCTGCTGTAACAACTGATTGGTGTGTTTTCTATCTTTGTAAGAAGTACATCAACAACCTGGTGTGATCTTCTGGTTGTACACAGGTTTGAGCATCATTTCCTGGTTCTCTGTGTCTTCATCTGAATGATAAAAACGCCACATCAATATTAGTGTAATCAATATGAATACATTTTACAGTAATTAAATGAATGGATCAAACATACCAGAGAAAATCAGCTTCGCTTGCTCATAAGTCTTCGGGAATCCATCAAGGACAAATCCTTGGTTACTACATGGCTTTGAATTCAGCTTTTCTTGCAAAATGTCAACAAGTAGATTACCAGCCAGTCGACCTAAAGGACCAAGGCAGTCATTTAAAACCTTTACAACCCATTAATACTCCAAACACAGATGTACTGATATATTTATACTCTTTATATTTGCAACTGCTGTACAACAACTTCCTTGGGATGAATAAAGTTCTGTCTTATCTTATCTTAAAATGACCCCGGGCCCACATTGTTTTGTTGTTGCGTTGTGCACCAAGAAAGGTTAAATGAAAAATAAAAACTTCACTTAAAAACGTCATTATTATTATTTATTATTAAGTCAATTCAACATCAGGCCTGTTACTGGGTGTCCATTTCCCACTTTTATCAACAGTATAAGTTTGAAGTAATCCAAAGACTGCCGTAATTAAACATTCATGACTTTTGAAATGTTAATAAATACACAATGTCTACTTTACGGCTTTCTGAGGCATTGAATATGGTATTTCTTATGTGGGACTGTGGTTCTACAGTATAACAAACCTGCATTCATTTCCATGCTCATGTTAAAGTCTTCCAGTTGCTTCCGGGCAGCTGCTGCTACGTCTTCGCTGACATATTCAGGCTCAGCTTTATCCACTATCTCCTTCTGCAGAATATGGAAAGAAGCGTGACAAATGAATATGAGTATGTGTTTGTTCAGCATCATTGATGCCCTGTAAGAGTCTCCAACTGCAAAATAAGACTTCCACAAGAGGGCAGTACATTTCCTCTGAGACAAAAATTAAGTCTGTCTGAAAATGCAATTCTTTGATTCAACTGACCAGTTGTGTGATCTTTTCCTCTATGACCTCTTTGATCCTGATGTGGTGTATTTGGTAATGACTGCACAGCTTCTCCGCAACGGTGGTTTTACCCACAGCTGGAGGTCCGACCAGGCAGATTTTGATTGGCTAGGGAGACAAAATAGAAACAAGACAAAACCTTGGTGGCTTTAAGCTGGTATCAAAGTAGCTTTTACGCCTGAAATACACATTTAATCAAGGCATACTGTACACCAGAGTAACAGAAGGTTGATTTTGCCATGTGCAGCCACATGTCTTGACAGTTTCCACAGCAAATTTTGTGTTTCCACCTCAAACAGAAAAAGATCTGTGGGCTTTTCCTTAACATATCAAATATAGTCATTAATCAGCTGAATCTGCTATCTCTATACAGCAAAATAATGAGAACTCTCAAACACTCTTGTGTGTATCAAGTGTGTATCAAGTGTCAAGTGGCATCAAAATTCAACTGTGTTTGTAAAATGTCTTTATTTGAAGGAGCTGAACACTCACAAGTAGCTGCCTGGTGTCTTTGTATTCCTCCACGATGCTCTCCATGTTTTCTACCATCCCAGCTTCAGACGTCCAGCGGAGACTGAAGGAGTCTTTGATGATAAAAGCATCCAGGCGGAGGTTGATACTGAGGTAGTCCAATTCCTCAGGCTGAAACGAAAACACAGTATGTGTGATATTGAATATTTACTGGTAGAACATGCCATGATGTGCCATAGAGGGCCAACTGCATCTTTATTACAACCGCAGGTTACATCAAGAGGTTTCTCTGATCCTGTATTAAGAGCCACTAAAGATAGTTACAGCTCATATGTAAATTAATGTGTGTTGATTCTTAACCCAGATGTAACCCTGTCATCCTAGACACATAACGTCTAGTGCTGCTTCATCTGTGTCAGATAGTAGACATTTTTTTAAGGGGCAAAGCCTAACTGTCCATTTAAAACTGATAATAGTATATTCTATTACTGTTAAATTGTACTAAAGCTGGGTGGTTATTAAATTTTTTAAAAGTACAAAAGTAGCCTTCAATTGACTTTCCAAGAAACAGCAGCTTTATATCTAATTGCTTGATAATGTGGTATTTTTGTGCATGAGCATTTCAAGGTTGGATTGCCACACTGAGAGCATTATTATTAAATTAAATGAAAAAATTTAAATAAAAAAATAAATTTAATAAGAGTGATTGTGCAATAATTCAGATGAGATTCTACCTTATTTAAAATGAGTAAAAAGTAAAAAATGGCATACTGTACCTTAAAAGCCTTCATGGTGATTGCTTCCTGCTCTGGTACTTTGTTCAGTTTTCCCCGCCCAAGTGTATCGCTTATCATCTGAAGAGTAAAGAGTCAGAGAATAACAGTAATCATTTTAATATTTTGATGTGTCATTGAATGACTGATTGACTTGATTTGTCATTTTGTCTCTGCCGACCACAGTAGAAAGTTCACTATAGATTCATAAGTAGGGCTGCAAATATTACTATATTTCCCATATTACTGTGAATGTATATTGCTTCCAGAGTTATCTGTCTCTGTGATAAATAATAATCATTATCATATCATATATAACGGTCGATCACTATTTAATTGATTATCAAAATAGTTTGCAATTAATTGACTTCCATTCATCGACTTATTGTTGCAGCTGTAGTCATAAAAAAACAACAACAAATGTATTATCCATTTTCTTTTATGCCTTGCTTCATTCATGCTACCTTCACAATATCCTCTAAAGTGTTCTTGGAGTCATCGACAGCAAGAATGTACTTTGACTTTGGCTTGAGTTCAATGATATTTTGGAGAACTCTGAGAAAGAAACACAGTTTAGTCCTGCAGTAATTATCTCTAAAAATAAACAGTATATATATATATGCAGAAGTATTGTAAATTAAAATCACCCTCCAAGGTCATAAACATGAATCATTGGGATGTAATTTGTGCCCTCTCCAAAATGAGGAACTTTTGGATACTGCATCAACCAAGACACCTGTTCAAAAATACAAAAACATTTCATAGAAGATGACATTGCAATTTAGGCATTCAGTACACACACGCACACACACACACACACACACACACACACACACACACACACACACACACACACACAGTGTACTGAGTTATTATTGCATTAATATCTACCTTGAAAAAGTAGTGAAAGAGGTTCTCTCCTTTTCCGTACTGAAGACCGCTGGCTACAACATAGCCAGTAAGTCTGGTCCCCTTCTGTAAGGTTAGCAAGATAAAACAATTCTATAAGGTTTACAGGCATTTTTCCAGTATTTATCTTTTTATAACTAAATTCATTTTCCTGGTACTGTTACCGTAAAATGCTACCACTCCGTTGGAATATGTTTTGAGTATGTTGTAAGTAATGCTCTTACACCTCTGCCCAGTTTGAGCACAAGTTTCTCCAGGTTATTGTGGTTTTTGAAGTTGGGATGAGGCCCTCTTCTTCTGAATTCCTCCTCTGTTAGCAGAACGTCTGTTTCATCCTGAAAAGAGAAAATCAATCATGTTGGTTGTGTTTTATCCGCAGTACAACTCGACAATTTGGCGACATTTTCCTGCCGGCTCACCGGATTCTGCGGCTTGGTCAGGGCCCAGGTCATCACGGTGGAGACTAAGATGAACATTTTCCGAGACTTGAAGTTCTCCCTCTCAGCATGAAGGGCTGTTTGTAGAAGAAAGAAATGAAGTACAAGAATTATCAAGGAAACTATAAGCTATAGGCTTACATTTTTCGGTTCACCTAGTAATAAGCCTACTTACACCTTACCTGTGATTGCCCATGTTGCTTCTTCAACCTGCTGCTGTGTGCCACTCTCTGAGATGTTGTACACAACGACATCACACTCCAGCAGGCGCTCAAGAAGCTCAGCTTGAGTTGGTGACTACCAAAAGAGACCCAGTTTACACATTGTCTTTAATTTGCATTGTCGTTGTTATAGTTAATGTAAGCAGTGGTAACAAGTACAGTAAAAGTACCAATGCCACAATATAAATTGCTCAATTACAAGCTAAAGTCCTGCATTTAAAATCTTAAAAGTATTATCAACAAAAAGTACTTCACATTTTGAAAAGTAAAACTACCCTTTATGCAAAATGACTCCAGACAGACTGTTGTATCAAAGTTGGACAGTACTGGACGGACAGTGTACTAAAAAAGTCATACTTGAGCAAGCGTAAAGATACTGTATTAAAATATTATTTTTCGCATTTCTCTAGTCAAACCAAAGAATGACACGGGGTTTGAACGCCTGACTCA
The DNA here is from genome assembly GCF_965226575.1 of Pagrus pagrus. Lineage (NCBI taxonomy): Eukaryota > Metazoa > Chordata > Actinopteri > Spariformes > Sparidae > Pagrus > Pagrus pagrus. Next base: position 17,347,928 of record NC_140200.1, on the reverse strand, counting down.
CCGTGTACTGTTCAAGTAGAAAGCTTTCTTTGTCATCTCTGGAGGAAGCAGACACAGTTCCCACTATCTGAAAAGCAGATTCACCTTGAGGGGAGGCCAACGTCTGTTCTTCTCCCTCCTCCGAGCTTTCCCCGGCAGCGCAGGTCGATAAAAACTGTTCAAGTACAGGTAAGTCAGACAATAAACTGTAAACAAGCGAACAGCACGCCATTTTACATTGACAAAAAGACTAGCTCACCACTTCTTAAGCTAACATTACCTTGGCGATGTGTTTGGAGGAATACCTGTCGACGTCGTTGATAAAAATACGTTTGGGACGAGTTTTGTCCCCCATTTTGAAAAAAAGCGAGTATTTGCGTTTACTAATACTTTGTGCTTTTTGTTTTAATAACTTACGTTATCACTAAAATACGTGTTAAAGCTCTAGCTTGCTAGTTGTCTACATTTGTGGTAATAACTGTTGAGTTGAGTTGCGTTGTGGAACGTTGCTATGGGCTCACTCCGGTTGCCATGGCTCAGCCAATGAGAATGCGTGGAGTCGCGCATACAGTACGCTTTACTTCCGGGTACACAGGATCAAATTTATACTGAATATTTTATTAATGTATTATTTTGTTGGCCTAAAAGTTGTCCAATTTAAACATAAAATCAAATGATTATACTCGAATAAGCCTTCCAATCCTCTTTATCATGATATCTATGTAACTCAATGTCCCCATTTTTAATCTCAACAGAAATTCAAGATGTTTAATTATGCCAGATGCCACATGACCTGGAAGCTATTGAAAAAATGAAAATGTTTCTTTAAATGTAAATATGTGTATTAGTTCATTTTTACATTTGATACTTAATTACATTTATTGCCCAAAAAATACTTGATGATACAGGGACTTAAAATAAATGTACTATGTTATATCAATTAACCTTTGTGTATCATTTTCCCATGGTGTCACTTTAGTACCCCTCTAATGCTGTTGTAATTCTCCTGTAGAGACTGCCAATTTAACACCCCCTCATGCAGCTCTCTATCTAACTCACAAACCACACACTCCTGCGGGCCTGTAGATCCCCTCATAGCAGGACAATGGAGCGCTGACATGGAAACTTTCAAAGCACCCCATATATTTATAGAGCTGACATTATCTGAGAAACTGCTGGCAGTGCTTGACGGTGTCTGTTCTACACAGGCCTCAGCACTCAGTAAAACACACCCTGTCATACATTCAAAGAACAGTGATACAGAAGGGAACTGCATGGATGATTGGTCGTTTCTGGCCATGTTTGGTAAACCTGTAATTCCTGATGCTGAGAAGTGTATTCCACTCATGGGTAGTTAAGGAATTTGATCAGTTTAGTAAAGAAGTCAGAGAATAAACAGGAATTTCTAAAATATCAACATTGTTATTAGTCTCAAAAAGCAGGTTTCAGTCTTGTTTTAGGGAGATAATTTTAGGTGATGGCAACATTTGGAGGAGCCAATTTATCCTGTGCCCTTTCTCAAGCTCATGTACTGTATAATGATTTACAATTATAGCTGCTGATGTGATTGTTCTGATTAACATGTCAGCCAGCATGCAGTTTGTCAAACACTGGTGAGCCATCAGCTGTTTACAGCAGGCATGTGGCACATTACGATAACGGCTGTCGGTGCCAAGAACAGCACTGCTTGTTCATTGTCAGTGGACTGTTTATCATATTTACCCCTCTGCAGTGAAATATTTGAATAATTTTAGTCAAAATCAAGCAAAAAAAAAAGCACACTAAGACAACTGATATCAGACATTTAGTCATCTCTGTGTATAAAATAAAAAAAACACATTTTTGCTCAGCTTGAAATACTCCTGTTTGTAGAACATTTCAGGAATACATTTATCTATAGTCTAAAAATTGTGACAAGTAAGCCACTTATACTGTGTGAAAGTAATCAGCTTAATTTAATTATTTCTAACATTTCTGTACAAGGTTAGATTCAGAGGTCTTTCAGCAACCAACATGCAATGAATGTGGCGCAAAAAGCCCCCTTTTTTTAAATACACCTGCATTCTTTCTTTTACCATTTAACAAAAACATGTATAACTTTGTATTGCCGATGGTAAACAAACCACTGTCCAAGTAGGACTGACTGTTAAAAAGCAATTGTTGCCAACAGCTGCTGAAGTGTGTGCATGTGTGTGTGTTGGAGGAGGTGGGGGGGTGAAGAGCGGAGGGGGCAGCTGTCAGGACACGAACCGTGTGCTTCCTACATGCCCTTATAAGGACGAATGTCCCTCAAAACCATGACCCATTAAAGACCAGTCTGCCTTATCCTGATAAAGACCTGGTGATAAAGACGGGACTCTGCCAAAAAGTGCTTCGTCGACTTCAAGGCAGCTGTTGACAAAACACAGCGCCGGTTTCATCCAAAAACTAACGTGATGTCTCTGACTTTTACTTTTTGCTCAACAATGTTATGCAGTTATCCTTGAAAAAGACAGTCTGCTAATCAAATACTTGAAACACTCTGTTGTTAGTGTTAAAGTTCACTGTAACACAGTGTTGTAAAAATGACCCAAAAGTCATATTTTAGTAAAAGTAAAGATATAATGTTAAATATTACTCTGGTTAGAGTGAAAGTCACGCATACGAATAGTAATTGGTTAAAACCTTAAGGTATCTGATGTTAAATGTACTTTAAAAGACTTTTTCTGACAATTTATAAGCATCAAAAGTACAAGTAAAAGTAAATGATACATACATTTACATGTATGTACTGTATACTGTATACTGTATACTGATTATCGGAATCAGTGTTGTTTTTTTTGGGGGGGGGGGGGGCCTCCATTGGTTTCAAAAAGAAGTCTGACTGAATGGAAGCTTATGAGAAATAGACTCTACTTCTCACTTGACTTATTACCTCAGTAAACAGTTTCTTATTGAGTTTATTGTCTCAACTGCACATTTCAGTTCTTCTTCTACTTCTGTTTATGGTCACTTATGGCTCGGAAAAACCAAGATGGCGATGGCTGTTGTGCCAAATTTTAGGCCTCAAAACAGTTGTACAAAAAGTGGATAATGTCACGGTGGGTTACACTTGTGGGACGTGCATTAATAACACACAATGATCTACTAATATAATAACATATATACCTTTTTTCTCGTTGTTGTTGATCTTTGCTGATACTTGTGCTTCTAATGGGTGTCCTTGTAGTGGTATTGTAGGTATTGCCACTTTTTCTTAATTAAATGATCTGAATACTTCAACTACCACAAACTGATATTCCAGACCATCAGAGGGCAAAACATTCCTGAGTATTTCCTCATGACTACACGTAACATATGCTTAGTACGTCCAACGTCTGTACAGGATTGACACATTCTTGGAGATGTAATCCCAAGTTATACTTTCCTTCAGAGTACTTCTTTTTCCTGGGACTATCTTGGTTGGTATACAGATTTCAAGGAAACCTCATTACCACAGACGATACATAAAACTTCATGCAAATCCTCTGTTGACCATAGCTTAAAAATGACATCTAAGCTATGCTTTCTGTTGTCCTCTGTTTTGACATATCAATCGTATCCACTTATGTCTTATTCTGTTATTATTCTATTATTCTGTCAGTCTTTTTTGTGATTGGTAAAGTACATTTCTGAGCGACCGAGATCCCTGTAGAATGAAACAATAAGTCAATTAATGTATTAGTTAATCAACAGAAAATTTATCAGGAACTATTTTAATAATCTATAAATCCTGTAAGTATTTTTTCAAGCAAAACTGATAAACAAGCTCCAGTTTCAACTCAACTCAAGTCTCTGTTATGTAAAAGCTCAAAATATAAGTAGACAAGTAGGTTAGTAGCATCTCTCTCTGATGTACATTACAGCACACGGCTACAAATGGAATATTTCAGTGTTGATGGTCGAAGTGGTATTTACATTCTCATGGCACTGCACAGCAGCCTGGTAGGGCTCCAGCAGGGCGACGTAGACACTGTGGGGGCAGTGCGAGGTGACGAATAAGGACCCTGAGCTCTCGCCTCGGTCTGCGGCGACAAGCAGCCACTGGCACCTGTTGACACACCATTCCCCTAAAAGGAAACACTGGAGCCAATCAGAGCTCAGAACGGCCCAGGCGATCCCCGGGATCTGTCATCTGCTGGAGGTCTGGACCCCGGCCTCAGCTCCCCAACCTCCCTCTCCCTCAGCTGTCTGGCATGTTTATGGCCCCCCTCCCTCCTCACACATGCCACGACACTGGCAAACAGTCACAGGCAGGTCCCCTTAGACGGCTCCTTAACCAGACAAGATCTCAGATATCCATCACACCCTGCAATCACCCACATCCCCAGTGCCCTGATTGAGCTTAGTCATATTAACACATCCTTTGGGACCTAAAGGGCAGCTCCATAAAGTATGAGTGGGAGAAAGATGCTGCTGTATGAGGCAGAAGATGATAATAATGCAGTTGAGTGCCTCAATCTATCTGTCACATTAAATTTAAAGGACATATATTCATTCTAAACGTAACCTAACACGTCTCATATAATGTACAAATCATATATATTTGTCTCAGTCATTCATGTTGTGATTTACGGGTGTCTTGGAGCTCATCAGTTGCTGAAATTAGCCACCATCCAGGCAACAAACCTCATAAAACTGAACACTACTCCTTAATCTGTCCATTGGCTTTCGTCTCCAAGACAACATCCCTCCAGTCTGGTGGCGTCCCTGACACGGGATCCACTTTACTGAACCATTTTGCCAAGCAGCACTTAATTTGGGCTTGTGTGAACTCCTGAGCCCGCCCACCGGCCCCCAGCCTAAGGATGCAAGGACATATTTAAGGACCTCCTCGCACCGTCGGCCTTTGTCCCAGTGGAAACTCCAGTCTTGTGGTAACAACTTGGTGAGTCCCTTTACAGTCTTCTTGCTTTGTTGGTGTTTGGACAGTAGGGATCAGGGAGGATGATGGCCACAGCCACAACATGGATATTTTTTTTTTTCCAGCGTGAAGATGTTTCTGTGATCAGAGTTGATAACGTGTTGGAGGAATGACGAGAGATGAGCATAGGAGAGAGGGGAGAAAAGTTTAAAGAAGGAAAGGAAAAGAGAAAACTGGTGGTGGTCAGGATATCAGGATTCAGGGAGCTGCACTCTGGAGACTAGGACAGACTGAGGTGTAGGATGCAATGATGCTTGTGGAGGAGTGGCAGGCGTGAAACTTTAACTTAGATAAGATACAACATAGGAAAACTTTAGAACAAATCTTTAGATTAAATAGAAAAAAAATGTATTAAATGTTTGAAAAGAATCATAAAAATTCAGTTTCATGGAAATTTTCAATGCTGTAAGAAGCTTCAAACTCACAGTAATCAAAGCCTAGTCTGCCTTTCTTGGCCAAGACACTCTTCAAAAAGAGATGTTTAATTCAATGTCGGCTTTTCTAATTAAATGAAAATAGTCTATTTTTAAATGCAACAATATTGATGTGAGTTTTTAATCAGAAGAAAACTCTCTTCGTTTTCATGACTGAATAAACTTAATAAACTTAATGACCTTAAAGGACAACAGAATGACATACTGTTTTACTTTGTTTATATGTGGCGGACCCTGCCACCTTTCTAGCTTCAAACAGTGTTCTGGGGACCTTATTTTCCCCTGAGAACAGCTTGTTTATTCAGAGTTTGTATTATCACCTCATTAAAATTGTAAATATCAAAATTCTGAGTTTGAATATCTTCTCTAAAAATACATAGTGCCCCTTTAAATGAAAAAAAAAGTAGTAGTAGTTTCAAAAAGTAATACAAATGTATTTTGGGGTATTACACTGTTGAAACCACAGATTAACCTCTCTGAAATCATTTTAAGCAAGTTGTATTACCTTGAGATGACAATATTGTCCAGAAATATAGTGTTGATAATGCTGAGTTAAGTGTGATTAAATTAATAAATAAGATATGCGTTTCCTAATGTGTCTGAGTCAGTCTTGTAGGACAACCTCAGAGAAAGGATGGGAGGGATACATGTTTGATTTTCCCTCTAAACCTGTTTGGCTCCATGCAAAAAAAAGCATTGCATAGAAAGCTGCAGCAGCAGAGGGGATGCTGCCACTTGGGATGCAGACTGTCCAGAGATTCTGGAAAGATCTGAGCACATGGCCTGCCTCCAAACAGAGGAGTCCACTGTGTGGCAACAGCTGAGGAGAGACCCAGGCGTCCGGTGCCACTTGTCAAAAGACACACCGCATCAGCTGTTAACTGGCTCTGGCTTTACGATGAAAAACAGAGGGGGAGGTTGTGGGGGCGGAGGAGGGAGAGACAAGGGTCCCGAGGCTGAAAATAGACCAGCGAGGGTGAGTGTGTGGGGGGTCGAGCCATGTCCCGTTTTGGCTTTTCAGGCAGCTGTGAGACTCAGAGAGGAGATTAGGGCACTCAGAGGTGTCGTCATACTGAACATGGTGCTACATAGTTTCTCAGGTTGACTCAACAAAGTACTGTGGAAACTTAATCAAGCACAATGAAGAAAAAAAGGAAAAATTGCGTTTTTGACATTAACAGTAATAGAAGCTCCTGATCCAGGCAAGAATAAAACATTTGTCTGAGCGAATGTTTTGTTTCCATCCGCTGTCCCGTACAGAAGGCCAGCCCAAAAAAGACCAAACATGTGTGACGACGACGAGACCACCGCCCTCGTGTGCGACAACGGCTCTGGCCTGGTCAAGGCTGGGTTCGCCGGTGATGACGCTCCCCGTGCTGTCTTCCCATCCATTGTTGGACGCCCCCGTCACCAGGTAGGAAAACTGAAAAGGTCACGAGTTTCTGAAAGATTTCTTTAAGATTCAGTTTCAGTGTCTTTCAGTGTTTCTAAGTTTCAATATGCCTTTGCTTCGTTCTTAGGGTGTGATGGTGGGTATGGGTCAGAAGGACAGCTATGTGGGAGACGAAGCCCAGAGCAAGAGGGGTATCCTGACTCTGAAGTACCCCATCGAGCACGGCATCATCACCAACTGGGACGACATGGAGAAGGTGAGATTGCACTTCCATATGTTTTTCTTTTGAGTCTTTTTACATATATGAAACTGAGTCCCTGACATATTCTTCTTTGTTCCTGTTCCACAGATCTGGCACCACACCTTCTACAATGAGCTCCGTGTGGCCCCAGAGGAGCACCCCACCCTGCTGACTGAGGCCCCTCTCAACCCCAAAGCCAACAGGGAGAAGATGACCCAGATCATGTTTGAGACCTTCAACGTCCCTGCCATGTATGTGGCTATTCAGGCTGTGCTGTCCCTGTACGCCTCTGGTCGTACCACCGGTGAGTCTCTACCAAGGACTTGAAACTCCTTGACTGCAACATTGCAGGCAGATAAAGATGCACTCTTCACTGTATATGTTCTGACAAACTTCTTTTTCTTGATAGGTATTGTGCTGGACTCCGGTGATGGTGTGACCCACAACGTGCCCATCTATGAGGGTTACGCTCTGCCCCACGCCATCATGCGTCTGGATCTGGCCGGTCGCGACCTGACTGACTACCTGATGAAGATCCTGACTGAGCGTGGCTACTCCTTCGTCACAACTGGTACGAAGACAGAACAAACACTAGACGATTTATATAAAGAATAGGCCTGTAGGTTTTCTGGAGTTAACTACAAATGACAAATTACAGGCAGTGGTAAATTACAGGCCTACTTAAAATATCAAAAGCAAACATGTTCATTATCACCCCTTCAGAGGTTTTATTGGATTATTATTGTTGATGCATTAACATGTGAGCTCATTTGAATTATTTAAGTGATGGAGTCGGAGTTAATTATAACTACTTTATATCCTGTTTCTAGCTTAATTTTAAGATGGCATCATTTTGTTTTTTTGTATGCTATTTAAAATGTTAGCCCACTAAGTCACCTAAGAAGTCACAAAAATGATAATAAGCTCTATTTCCTTGTGAAATGTGGTTTAAGTAGCCAATGTATTATAGTGACTGATAGTGAAGCTGAAATTTGCCCATGTTGGGCAACGTTGGCTAGGCCTAGCAAACCCTAAGTGTACTAAATTCAAATATAGTGTGATTTATTTCTTATAAATGTAACTCTACATTTTTTAGCATAATTGAGGTATTTAGCATATAATTTCTGACGTTAGCTAAAATAGCCACAATGGGCCAGCTAACGTTAGCCTGCTGCTTATACTTGACCAAATAGTAGTAGTTAATGGAGCAAGTGTATTATTTCTCATATATAATGTGTGAATCCAACTTGTCATTCATGTCAGAGAGAATTAGTATGGCTATTGATTTTGAAAGTCTCACTTTGAGTTTAGCGTTAAGCTAACATCCACCACCCCAAGCTAACGTTAAGCTACCAGTCACACCAAGAAGGCCTTGGCTACGGCATAAGAGTGAAACCCCTCATTGAATTGCTAATGAATAAAAGTTTTCATTTTGGAGAGACAGCATTACGTTAGTTTAATCTTTCAGTATAAACAGACAAGGAAGATAAGGAGGATACAGCGCTGAGCCTCATAAACATCGATGTATGGCTCAGAGAGATATTATGCGGGACTGGTCGACTAAACTGTGACATTTTTCTCCCGCCAGCTGAGCGTGAGATCGTGCGTGACATCAAGGAGAAGCTGTGCTACGTTGCCCTGGACTTCGAGAATGAGATGGCCACCGCCGCCTCCTCCTCCTCCCTGGAGAAGAGCTACGAGCTGCCCGACGGTCAGGTCATCACCATCGGCAATGAGCGTTTCCGCTGCCCCGAGACCCTGTTCCAGCCCTCCTTCATCGGTGAGTCCTGAGGGCAGACACAGTTACTCTGAGTGAAACTCCACTCAGTCTGCAGGTCACGTTTAGACATGATGGGGTTTCATGTGACTTTGAGACAGTTCATGTGACTTTACTCCATCTAGTGGCCAAAGTTTGAGTTAAGATTTTTATCTCCTTTTCTAATTATCTAATGGCTGGTATTCAGTAAAAGTCTAGCTTAACTTGAATTATAATCATGGGTTATAACCATGAACCATTATAATAATAATTCTTTTTGTGTAAGCACACATTTACCATCAGGCTCCTAAACACTCACCTTTCTCCTCTCACCTGCTCAGGTATGGAGTCTGCTGGTATCCATGAGACTGCCTACAACAGCATCATGAAATGCGACATTGATATCCGTAAGGACCTGTACGCCAACAATGTGCTGTCCGGTGGTACCACCATGTACCCTGGTATTGCTGACCGTATGCAGAAGGAGATCACCGCTCTGGCCCCCAGCACCATGAAGATCAAGGTGAGCCCACCGACTGGTTAAATCCAGTAAACAGGAAGTGTTTTCAGTTAAGTATGTTGCGAAAAACCAACCTGTACCTCTGCTTCTCCCCTTCAGATCATCGCTCCCCCTGAGAGGAAATACTCCGTCTGGATCGGCGGATCCATCCTGGCCTCCCTGTCCACCTTCCAGCAGATGTGGATCAGCAAGCAGGAGTACGATGAGGCAGGCCCCTCCATCGTCCACAGGAAGTGCTTCTAAATCTCCAACCATCACCAAAAACCCCCACACCAACTGCACCAGCTCTCCTTCCATATCTATATTTCTACTGTGCCTTTTGCTGTATATACATGTACTGTTGTAATAAAAATAGTTGCTTTTAACAGTAACAGTCTGGAGTCTTGGAGTCTTAATATACTCTGTCATGTAGTTATGGCTGCACTTTTTGAAAAGCGTGATTTCCTTTAATTGGTCGCCTAAATGAGAGTTGATCATATAAGACGTCTTTCTCTTTTTATATAAACCTTCAAGAAAAATGTGCCAGAAAACTTTACTTTCATGAAATCATACAGTAAACTGGAGGCCTCCAGACATTTTTTCCCCAACTGTACCGAGAATATTCAATTCATTCATTCATTTGCAATCTAGTTTTAGTTACTTCATACTTCAAAGTCAAATTTTCATGAGAAAAATTGCCTGTTTTTTGCTTTATGACAATGCATTTTCTGGTTAATGTGAGAAGGTTTTTAAATTAAGGAGTAATTTATACTAACTCCTTCAGTTAATAACCAAAACCTGAGGTTATGTGTTTTTTACTGGACAGTGAAGGTATGAAACCTAACCTAGTACATGTATAAAGTAATGAAATGAATATATGTGTGTACAGGTACCTAAAATTTATACTAAATGTATTTAGTTACTTTCTTCCACTGTCCATCACCACCTGAAACTCAAGCTCAAGTTTCAAGTTGAAAGCTCATATCTACCACCTTCCTCGTGAGCCCTGAACACAGCACTTCATGCTTCACTTCCTTGTCACCTGTGCCACAGGTGATATGGATGAGCATAATGAAGCCAGCCCCTTTCATTCACCAGTGGTTTTACCAAGTGACTGACAGAGATTATGGTCAAACTGTTTTGACATCTCTCAGTGATATTTGAATCATGAAGGTCACAGACAGTAATGTGATCCGGTTTCACCTTCAAGTTCTTCACGGGATAACAGTGAGGAGCTTTGAGAAGAGGAAGGAGAGACTGTTCATCGGTGGTGCAAAGACCTTTGGTGTTCCTCTGGAGAATTTACCCCGGAGATACATCCCTGAGTTTGGACTGGTGCCGTGGTGAGTAGGAAGTTTGTGATATCACCCAGGAGGACAACACTTCACAGATGATTGCTTTTTTTAACATGTTATGTCTCAGCTTTTTGGTGGATGCTTGTTCACTTCTTCTGGAGCGTGTTGCGACTGTCGGCCTGTTCAGAAAACCAGGCTCTCTTCCTCGCATTAAGAACCTCAGGGTAAGACTTCATCCATGCTGTTTCTCCTGGAGAAATAGTGCCAGCCGGTGGATAATTTAGCACTTTCTGTGTCTGTTCCAGGCCAAACTGAATACAGGAGAGGGGTGTCTGTCCACAGCCCTCCCCTACGACGTGGCCACTCTGATCAAACAGTTCTGCAGGGAGCTGCCAGAGTCTTTGTTCCCCTCGGAGCTCCACGCCGCTCTGCTCAAAGCTCAGGCTCTGCCCAACCCGGAGGACAGGACTTCAGCCCTCCAGCTGCTGTCCTGTTTGCTGCCTGCAAGGAACTCCTCCAGTCTGCACTACCTGTTCAACTTCCTCTCCAAAGTCTCCCGCAGGTTTGGAAAGAAACATATGTAGACAAAGAGTGTTTCTTTCTTTACAACTTTCAGAAAGGGGACATTACAAATTGTAGTCTGCTTTTATCATGTTTTTTTTTTGCCTTCGTTCTCTTTGATGCTGTCAGATGCACCGAAAACTTGATGACCAGCATGAACCTCGCCACAGTCTTCGCTCCGTGTCTTTTACCTCCTCCCAACAAGGCAGAGATGTCTGAAGGGCGGCTTGAACTCAGAGTTATGGTCCTTCATACCTTCATTGAAAATCCTCACTTATTTGGTAAGATGCTAATCCTCTTGTTGTGACACTATAATTTTAATGAAGCGTATTGAACGTTCAGGTCTTCGTTGCCAGGTGTGATTCCTAAAGCGGTAATGGACAGTATGGAGTTTCTGACGAATTTTCATCTTCTGAAAGACGCAAAGAAAGGACATAAAAAAAGACACAGTTTCAAAGGTAAAAGTATATAGAAGCTGTTTGATAAAAAATAAACTGTCATAAGCTTTTTCTCAACTTAAAGCCTCCTGTGTGCCTTTTTTATTTTCTTTTTTTATATATATTTAAAGTGATGCATTCTGTGAAGACGGTCCCCCTGAATCAAGGGAGGTCAAAGGTCAAACCTGCAGTCTCGGAGGTGGAGAAAGGGTCAACCTCAGGAGGCAGAAAGCCACTCAGGAGGAGCCTCGGCCTGGAGTCTTTCCCCAGTGTTCTGCTGTTTAGGACCTGCTTTGCAGGTAAACACAATATGAAGAAAGAAATGTTCTGCAGTTGATGGGAATTTGTCTTGAATGTACTGATAATAAAATGGTTTACAGAACAAGGTGACAAACCTGCAGAGGCTTTGTTGGACAGTCCCAGACCCACTCGCAAAGACGTGAGCAAGACCCCACAAGAGAAACTGAAAAGGTAAAAACAGAAAGTCGTGAAAAATGCATAGTGCAGATAAGGCACTTCACCACATTTTTCCACCTGAAGGGCACCCTGGAGAACACTTTTTCATGTTTTCTCTAGCATAGGGGCGTCCAAGAGAAGATTTGAGCAAGAAATCAGCAAATATTGCACTGTACAAGTAACTTAATCAAAAACTATTTGTATTCTTGAGAGTGACCTCATTTAAAAACTGCAACATCACAAAGTGAATCCACATAATTTGATCCCTTTTGTTGTTGTTTTTTTTTTTTCAGAGATCTGCATTTGGCTCATTTCTCGAGGTTCACCAGAAGTTCGGATGCAGGCAGTTCACCTGTGCTCACTGGTGTCGGGAAACTGAAGCTCACACCTTGGAAAAGACGCACATCACTATAACGTGTTTAGGAAATGGTCATGTGGGTTACCCCATATTACTGTAGCATTTAGATGATAATCTTTGATAGTCCAGTTTGTATTTATAAGGTGACCGAGAGTGGTTTAGGGTTTTAAACCAGATGACAAAAGTTACGTTTTAACCTTCTAGATTTTAGTGAATGTATCTATTTATTTCACAACAACACTGTTGTTTTATATAAAGTGATTAAATGTTTTTGAATTCCTTTCAACAAATTTTTCCTTCTTTGTGTCTTTTACCAAGTGGTTGTGGTGCAGTGAGGCACTTCAGTTATCTTTGATGTAAGCCAAAGAAACAAAACTACATTATTTTGTTAGAATAGAATAAAAAGCTTTTGTCACTGAATACCACAAAATTAGGAGCTTTACTCCTGATAATGAGCAGCATATTACATCACCACCAGAGGTCTCAAGTGACCAATAAAGCCTCTGAGCATTACAGTCAAGATGAAAGAGCTAATGTATAGAGGACAACCAGGAATAAAGATTCACAGAAAATATTTACACAAGTTGGATTTAAAAAAAGGACAAAATTGGCCACTTTGTGCTCAAATGTGCCTTAATTTGACCCAGGGTATATCAGCAGCACACAAAAGGTACAATACTTCATCACACTAACCACCTACTGAAGGTGATTACAGAGAGAAAAGGGCTTTCTTCTCAGAAATACAAACTGTTGATGGTCTACATTATGATCTCAGATGCAGCTCTGCACTAATAATTGGCACAATGTAACAGCCAATGAGAGGGGAGGATTTTGGTATCCTAGCAACTGCATCTGAGCTGTGAAGTGAGGCGGATCACATCCTGCACGGTTGCGTAATGGACAAACTGTGATGGGAACGGAGGTAAGGTGTTTAGCCTTCAAAATAAAATAAGAGCAAACGCTAAACGTTTAGGACAGCTATTTAAGAAAGCAATGAAATCAATAATCATGCTAAATGGATTTTTAATTAGATTCAATTTTGGTAAAATTTTCCAAGAAAGAGATTTAGAAATCCCTTTTCGATCGTATTTGTGAGGCAAACTTTTATTTTGGAAACAGGAAATGTGTGTTATATGCTAGCTAGCTTGACACAGGTCTCGCGCAGTAGCAGGACACGGTAAGAAAATCACTTCAGTTCATTTTTTGGGATAATTTTGGTGTTTTCTCGCGTTAAAATCACAAATTTAGGTCTCGACATCTAAAACATGTAATTAGACGCAGTTTTTATTGTAAATGACGACGTTTTTCTGTTTCGTGGACATATCAGGCAGGCTATAAATAGACTATTTACATCGGCCCTGTGTTTACAGTGTGAGTGGCGCACCTCGGCTTTATTCAAATTACAGACAGTGTAATTTAATGTGTCTGGTTACTATTAAAACACACACAAGAGAAACATCCTCTGAAATAATTCCTTTTATGTGATATGTCCTTTTTAAACATGTAATTAGCCTGTGGTGTGTCCGACAGGAGCACGCAGCTGTGTTTGCACATTATAACACGCCTGTCCATCTATTGTCCAGTGAAACCTGTTGTGATCGTGTGTCTTTCCCCTGTAGACGACAGAAATGGGCTCGGCTGTGCGGTTATCGTTGTTCGGCCTCCTCCTGTGCCTGCAGCTCGGCAGGGCTCCGGCCCGCAGCCCCCGCACGGCGGACCAGGTGTCCGAGGCCGACATCCAGCGGCTCTTGCACGGCGTCATGGAGCAGCTGGGCATCGCTCGGCCCAGGGTGGAGTATCCCGCACACCAGGCCACCAACATCGTCGGGCCTCAGAGCATACAGGGTATGTTGGCTGTATTTGTCATTGTAATAGGCTGCTAATTTACATTACCCCAAAGTTAATATATCAATCATCACTAAAACACGATAATTTCTTCATGTTTGTTTTGGCTACCATATATTCGTTAAATGAACCCAAACTGGGTACGTTTTGACCAAATGATGAATTACTTCAATTTGTCTCATCATATATCACCTTTCTTACTTTTTCACTTTCTTTTTGATTTTGCAACAATCAACAACACAGAACACACCAGGAGAGCAAAGAAAAAACAACCAGAGGGGAAACACTACTGTACATTCACAGCAACAGAAATGATGTACTTCCTTATTTCTTTTCTATTTTTCTTCATTTTCTCTCATGTTTCTGTAGAGGCATTGATAAAAGGGAAGGGAATAATACAATGATATAAGAGAGGAATAATATGACAAGCTGGGCCTGCTACAAACATGTTGTCATTGGTTTTCAAACTGAATACCGAATGTGACCCTGGTTTAAATAGATTTCATATCAATGTTTCTGATATTTCATAAGCCCTCATCATACTATTGGTTTATTTCTCTATCGGTACATTTTTCGATTCAATTTATTGTCTAGAAAATGTTTTAAAAAATATTGAAAACACAGTTGACATCGTCAGATTGCTTGTCTTATCTGACTAACAGACCAGAACTCAGAGCTCTTCAGTTTACTGTCATACATCATAAAGAAAATCATGTCATTTTTAAGTTTGTTTGGCTGAAACCACAATGTTTTGGGCAGTTTTGCTTGAATAAAAGGAATGAAATGATTAATTGATTATCAAAATAGACGAATAGCAGATTCCCAGGTTTTAAAACAGAAAAAAAATAGAGAACTAGTATGTTGTGACATGTGAGATATCTTCACATATGACATTTCCAACAGTGTAAATACTTAATTGATGCTTATATTTTTGTATTATGGACCTTTTCCTAGCTGGTGTTGCTGATCTCTTTAAATAGCTTGTTTTATTGGACTAAAAACATCTAATCCTGCAGCTTGACAAGCTGAAAAAGCATTGTTGGCATTTATGCTTGAAAATGGTTAACAATTAATACATTATCAAAATAGTTGCAGATTCATTCATGGTGTATTGAGGCCCATTCAAATATGGAACGCCAGTAATATCATTGAGAGTTTCTCTGGACAGAGATAATGTAATGTGATGTAAATTAGCCTCAGATGAAGTTTTATCCCGTTCTGAAACAATTAATATGATTCATTTGTATGTAATTGTAGTGCTTGCTTTTCTCCACTAGGTGGTGCTCATGAAGGGCTGCAGCACCTCGGCCCTTTTGGCAACATCCCCAACATTGTGGCCGAGCTGACAGGCGACAACGTTCCCAAAGACTTCAGTGATGACCACGGATACCCAGACCCTCCAAACCCCTGTCCTCTGGGAAAGACTGGTAGAAACTCTTGTTCTTAGCACATTATTTACTATCATCATAATGTCTCAGAAGATATTATTGCTGCCACAGAGCCGATTCTTTTGTTTCTTGATGGTATTTATTCGCACCGTGCTGTTTTTTTAAAATGAATTTCTGAAAATGAAGATGATCTGAATCAGTACATCAACCATTTTTTGATTATTGCTGGTGTTTCTTTGCCTTCACAGCAGCAGACGGCTGTTTGGAAAACGCCCCGGACACAGCCGACTTCAGCAGAGAGTTTCAGAAACACCAGCACCTATTTGACCCGGAGCACGACTACCCAGCGCTGGCGAAGTGGGTGAGTACAGAGAAGGCCTGGAACTAATTATTTGTTTTATCACAAATCAATCAAACGGTGAAAATGCTGCTTGCGATTCCCAGAGCTTTTGTTTTTGTCCGAGCAAAAGTCTAAAGATATTCAAACTACGATGATATAAACCAGAGAAAAGCAGCAAATCGTCACATTTTAACCAAAAAGTGAAGGTGCAAACCAAGTATTCAGAGATAAAAGGCATTTTATAGTAGTCAGTGCTCTCATGCGGGGTTGAGGCGGAGCAGTATGATAACAGATTAATCTAGTTTCAGTCTCTCTCATCTTTTCCGCTGCACGTTGGGAACAAGCAGCCCAGCAGTCACAGCGTTGGCTTCTCACGCTGGCAAAAGCTTACAAACAAAATGAAGACAAGACTTTTACCATTTACAAGATCAAACAAAACTTGTATCTTGGTTGGTCTGGCTTGAAGAAAATCGCCCCAAACGGCATTCAGGCAGTTTGTTGACTGTAATTTAAGGAACAAAGGGGCTGGCTGTAAAGCAAAGGATGTGTGATTTAATGTCTGAAAACTGTTTTTTCTGTGTTTCCTTTTAGAACAAGGAGCTTTTGTACCAAAAGCTGAAAGGGGGACCAAAAAGAAGAAAAAGGGTAGAGTATTTGTTCTATTTTTCCTCTTCTTTGTGGTATTATGTCTCAGAAACCACAACACCAGCACTGGAATTTACCCCTGAAGGGAGGAAAGTACTCTTAAACGTATTATTTAGATGTGAACAAGAATCTCACTATTGAATTTTGGGGGATAAACTTTTATCCAGATTTTGTTCTACGTGGTCAGATATGTTCACACTACGTATATTGATATATCAATATGACTCCCTGCAGAGTGTCAACCCCTATTTGATGGGCCAGAGGCTGGACAACGTGGTCGCCAAAAAATCTGTTCCTCACTTCTCTGAGGAAGAGGAGGAGGAGGAGGCACCGACCATCCCTGCTGCCAGCAAAACCACAACCTAAACTTCTGTACCGGCAACACTCACTGTAATATTAAAGTCTACACTCTAAGATACAAGTTTTTAACACTACATATTTCAGCATTTTGGTAAACAAGCATTTTGTGTGCTTTTATTGTTATAAAGCATTGTGAATATTTATGAAGGCACATTATCAGTATGCTTATACTGCATCATAGACATAGGAGTCATAATGTTTGTTAGCAAGATTATTGTTATAAGCACTCGTCAACATTCCTAATGCTTTATAGTGATAGCTGCATTTTAAGTATGTATATAATGCATTGTACACAACTGTGTTACAATGAGTTGTGTTATTGTTATAAAGCATCATAAATGTTGGAGTGCTTGTAACTTCAGGCACATTATAATGCATTATAAGTAGGTTTTTAAAATGCATTACAGACATCATTATGACTTATGATTAATCCTATAATGCATTATGAATGTCTGAGAGCTTACAACTTTAGCCAGAATAGCTGTTTATAATGCATGATAGACATAGGCAGCATAATGAGTTATGATACTGATATAACATGTTATGAATATTTACGAGTGCTTACAACTGTAGCTGCATTATAACACAAGTGTTTTAATAATGCATTATTGACATGGTCGTCATAATGAATCATGATTATTGTTATGAAGCATCATAAATATTTCCGATTGCTTATAACCACAGCCACATTATAGCACAAGTTATTATGAATGGTGAATGAGTGCTTATAACCGTGATTATTTCTTGCATTATAACACATTATGTTATGTTTATAATGCATTGTAGAAAAAGGCTCCAAAGAAAGTGTACCAGCATTTTTGTTTTGCTTTTTTTTAATGTATTGCAGCGATGTTAACCAGCCAAAATATTATTCACTAATTAGTCACAATGTGCAGTATTTATATCAGAAAAAAGTGATTCTTATACCAAACGATTTGAAGACATGTAGCACAGTGACATTACCTGAGATTCAGCCAAACTGCTTAAATACAATGTGTTAAAAACTTGCCTGGCATTGCACAGTATATCTACAACTGTATTATAATAATAAGTTGTATAGAGATATTTTGATTCAAAGGAATGTTGAATCAGAAAGTTGTCATTACCATGACTGTACAGATTTACTCACTCTGAAGTTTAATTTTTGTATGTCTTGATATAACCAGTTAATCACCTCTGTGTCTTGAAGATTCAATACAGATCATATTCTCAGAAGCTAATTACAAAATTGTCGTAGCTTTGCTTTGTCATGTAAGGGATGACTGGGAACTATTTCACTGTAGCATGGCAAATATTGTAAATCATATTCTGATGAGTATCGACTCACGTCTCTACAGGCAGCACTCGATCCGTCTCGGGTCACTTCGTCTTGACAAAAATGGTTGTGTTATGTTTTTGTTCTGTAAAGTTAAATAAACGATTTATCTGCATTGACTCAGTTTGGAGTTGAGTTGTTTCTCCTCCTCAGACAAAGTGAAAATCAGGGATTTGGGGGGCGTGTTTTTGATCTGAAGCTCAAGACAGTTTAGAAAAGCCCTCAGTGTTTCATTCATAAAGCCACTGCAGAGGAGGAAGGAACAGAAGAAGGAGCAGTCTGACTGGACAGCGGTTTCTCGTGAGGAAGTTAAATAAACAACAGGTAAATCAATCTAAGAACTGCTACTTTGAACTCTTGGAATATAGTGTTTGGTGCGTAATGCGTGCGTAAAAGCTGTGCGTAAAATCCTCTCCATTCATGACTGACTTTTGCCTTTTTTCCCGTTTTAGCTTCAGCGATGAAGACACCATCGGTGCTGATCTCCACATTAGTTCTGGCGCTGCTGCTCAGCCCTCCGAGGAGTACCGACGCTGACACCTTTCAAGGCGCTATCCCTCACCCAAACAAGTACAACCCACACGAATCGGATAGATGCCAACAACCAGCCATCGGTGGACTAATTTCCCGCGGAGCAGGGCCTGTAACCTCGACCGACGAGGTGCTGGAGTCCAGTCAGGAAGCGCTGCACGTCACGGAGCGTCGCTACCTGCGGCTGGACTGGTGCAAGACGCAGCCGCTGAAGCAGACCATCCGCGAGGAGGGCTGCCTGAGCCGCACCATCATCAACCGCTTTTGTTACGGACAGTGCAACTCCTTCTACATCCCGAGGCACAATTACCAGGACGGAGATGTCTTTCAGTCCTGCTCTGCGTGCAAACCCAAAACCTTCAGCACCGTCACTTACACCCTCTTCTGCCCGGGTCAGACGCCCAGCACCAGGAAGAAACGGATCCAGCGCGTAAAGCTGTGCCGCTGCACGACTATAGATACGGATTAGACGCGTCCAGGCCGATCAAATCCTTTCCCTTTGGAGGAAAGGTGCAGCTTTGCAGAAATAAAAAAAAAAAAAGGAGAGTGTATTGCTAAACGGACACGTGAAAATAAAGAGGGAAGGTGAGGATGTTACCTGAACCTTTTTTAAATATTATAATGGAGAGAAGATGGCAGCAATTCAGCGGCGATGTTCCCTCTGAGATGTCCAGATGTCTTGTAAATTATCAGCCATTGCTTCCACAAAGTCAGTTTTTATGTTTGTTCACAGATTTGGAGGACAGAAGACAGGCTGGTGTGTAACGATTTATAATGTCAGACCCTCAGAAAGTGTGTGAGGATTGAGATGGATGTATTGTTTCCACTGTGTGGGATGAAAAGCTGAAGGTTTCAAAGCTATAGACATTTTTTTTTTTACAACCTGCACTGCTAAATGCCACTTCATTTTATGACTCTGTGTATAATGTGTATCATGTGTTGTAAAGATGCTTGTAAATAAAACAGCTTCCAAGCTATGAGATCACATATTTTCTAATCAGCGACTTTAATTGTGGAAAAAGTATTGAAAAGATTAAACTTTACATGTCAGAAATCAACGCAAAATGCTAGAATCTTTACACATTCGAAACTATAAATGATGTCTATATATTGCACAAAAGATCCTTTCAATCTCTTAAATTTAAATACATTGTTACGGAGCAAATTATATTACATAAAGCTGTCAGTTGAAGCAGGAAATGTTGGTTTGGTATCGTGGTCCACATCCAGTCTGGTCGAACTCGTATGATTTTGGGACTGTAGCATCTTTCCTGGGTCTCTTAAGAAGAAGACATGTTGACTTCTTTCTGGCGCAGTCGCTCTTTCTGTTGGGAGCAAATTATGATTCATAAATGGAGTTGAAACTACAAATTCAATCAAAGCAGCAAGGCAGACTTTTGAATGTGCACGCTTTCATCTGCATTGCTGCCAGTTCAAAACCAGGTTAAGGAAATGTCTGTTTTTACAGAAAGAGGCACATACACAGAGGAAAATCTCTTTACCTCTTCAGTATATCGACTCAAATGAATCAATCCTGTCTTACCAGACTGTTAGGGTTGATCCTCCTGGTCTCCACCTTCTTCTCTGCTGTGATCCTCCTCACTGACAGCTGAGCCTCTTTTAATCTGAAAAAAAACAAACAACATCATTGTGTAAGGTTCATTGGTTTGATTGGCAACTTTGGCACATATACAAAAAAAAAACATTGAACCATTAATTAGTAGCAGGCATTTTTTGTCAACATTTATAAAATTTAACACAAATGAATAAATAAAATGAGGTCAGTGTCAATACAATTAAGATAAATCAAGCGAAAGAAATGAGCAAACATTTCCTCTAGACACCATTTTTGACCCAGAATGGCATGAAATCGGGCGTTACACTGTCCATCTGTCACATGTAGTTCTTCAGACAGTGACTGGGCTTTTTCAACAACATTGGTTGATTTCTGGCATTTAATAAATACACAGATCAGCCAAAGCACAGACAAAACACCATCTTTGTGGGAGTTAATTACTCATTGGGTAATAACATGTTGACTCTTACGACTCTTACAGTTAGGCGTGAGTAAGTTGTGAAAAAACATTTCAAGCCATTATTATTTTTTCTGAGCTGAACCCATTTTCTGGACTTCTGGACAGCAGTGGTGGCTCTAGAGGTGTACGTGCAGAGGGTTATCTGATACCTCTCTTTGGAGATGCTCTTGTTCTCCCTCTTCCACCGGGCCTTGAAGTCAGCACAAAACTCAAACCAGACCATGAAGAGATAATCTGTGGTCACGTCCTTCTCTCCCGTCTTGGGCTTCAGTCCAAAGTACAGAGCCAAGTCCTGAAAACTGAACAAGCATAAAAAGAGAAGATTAAAAACACACAAAAAAAACAAGATGGAGGATTTAATCTGCTTAGACGCCATGTTAGTTCATTTTCTGCCACCAGCGGCTGGTTTTCAGTTTAGCAGTCTGTTGCTACGAGCAACCGCGACTGGCAGAGTTACGTAGTGGTTTAACCAACTGATATTGTTACGTCGGCCATTTTATTATTGTCAATCTGTGTACAAGCAAATATTGACAAGTATAGCACCAAGCAAGAAGTGCTAGCTTACACTGCTAGCTTACAATTATACAAGCTGTCTGAAGCATATGTATAGCCTAGGTAATATCATACCGCTTTTCCATCAAAATTAGCGGGTCTACACAGGTTTTTTAAACCCACTTCCCGCAGGCAAGTCAGCCATCTGTGATTTCTATCTGACGCGTTACGTTGTACGTCGCTGACGTCATGTTCACGTCACGAATGCGCCGGAAACAGCTGGACCAGAAGAGAAAACAAGAAGAGACCCATTGTGAAAGAAGCATCTATAAAATGGTGGAGAAATTATTTTGAGCGTTAAAACCCCCGCGAAATAACTCCCCATTCTGTCCAATAACACTGGAAAGTCTAGAAGAGCCGCATGATTAAATTGTTCTATCCCCCTTCAAGTTAGCCGGGCACTAAACCAGAAGTTAGCTGGCTCAGTCAGTGATCCAGGTATTTTCATAAATGGGAAGTCAAGCTTTTTTGGCTTTAAAACACCACTGAGCAGCTTTCATAGGAATGAACAGGGCTCTGTGTCCAGTAATAAAACATCTTTAATAGACCGCATCTTTAAAATTCCTTCCTTATTTACGCGCCACCACCGGATGTTGATAACGCGTCATCACTTGGCGCGGCAGATTTTAGCGTGTTCACCCAGGTTTTACATTCAGATCAAAGCCGAGCCGAGGTGATAAAAACCTGGGTCTGCTGCAGTGTCAATTGACCCGGGTGTAAATTCCCATAGAGGAAAAGGGGTATAATGATGATAATAACTACATATGACTATTAACCATAAGCCAATTCTCTGTTTGAGAAAGAACACTGACCAGACAGGAAGAAACACTGACTGGAGGTGGGCTGTAAGTGTTAATAGACCCTATTCATGTGGTGGCCATTTTCCTGTTTCCTCTTGCTTTGGTTTGTCAAATGTGAGCATGCTGTAAACATTTTTGTGGTTGACACTGAATCTAAAAAACAACTTCTATAAGACTAGTATGATGCACACAAAATAACAGCATTATTTCATTCTCCTCTACCTTTTCTGTACAGTCATCAACTGATAGGAAGCTTCTGCGTGTTTTTTTCGTGCTGAGAAGAAACAGACAAGGAAACAGTTTAATTGCATCCAGACTCCCCCAAAAAACACAGATTACAGTATATTCTGAACAGACATAATCCCTGTGGAGACTCTGTTGATATAAATACTGATGATGACCATGTCAAATGGAGCCAGACAACCATTTGAGTCTCTTCAAAACAGCAATTACACAGTCAGTTATTCAACAATGGAGCCATTCTTTTTTCGCTGCCACTTTCAAATTGCAATGCCATTATCACAAAATAACAGGCGCACTACTACCTGTGTCTGCCTCCCTGTAATGTGGGATTGTGCTTTAGCCTCCACATAAATGTCCAGCTCACCAAACGTGAACGTGGAAACCTTAAAACGTGGAGTGCATCAGTCAGCTGGATGAATGTTTCCCAGTGCCTGTGTGTCTCAGGGCAGGAGTCCTTCAGTCACTGCCAAATCTGTCTGATCCCTATCTGAGTGTCTAGCCTTTACTCTGACTTCATCCTATCTCCCGCACACACAGATACCAAAAACAGTCCATGAAATAAGAAGAGGGACAAAGACATTCAAGCCAGTAACATGACGAAGAGAATAGAACAGATAGATGGAACATATGAGAGAAAATTGAATTAATAAAATATTTTCTGTAATGTTAAATATCACCGTTGAGCCTTTAAATGGCTCCAGATGTCTTAACAAAGGTTTATTTCTTCACCGAGCACTAGCTCCAGCAAGAAATCTACGCTGTTAGAACAAAGTCATCTAATGCCTCTTCTTGAAAATCTAAAATCTGCACGATACACGACTGTAACTGCTCACCGCTGAGAACAAAGGCCTCCATCTTGTCCTTAAACGGCTGCAGGTGTTCCTGAGGAGAACCAGAGCAAACTTTCTGCACATCTTTCTCACATCCTGAAACAAAAAGAAACAAGAGAATAGTTTAAGAAATGGGGGGAAAGTACCATTCTTTTTATGTTTCATATATTTTAAATACCATAAACATTGTTTACATTTGCTGTTAAAGCTGCACGTCAGCAGTGTGACGACAGTAGTCAGATCTCTCACACAGAAGCAACACATCGAAGCAAGGCATGGTTTGTTTATTGGTCTTGAAAAAACAGATTTTGAATTAAAATGGGTCAACGGACAAGCTACAGTAGCAGCTTCGTGTGGCTGTACTTGAGCTAAATGCTAACGTCTGCACACTAAAATACTCACAGTAGAAATGCTAAAACGCCAATGTCTAGTAAAATGTTTTTTTTTAGTGTGTTAGCATGCTAACATGCTAATAAGCTCCAAACACAAAGTACAGAGAGATGAAGTCACTCCCCGTCCAATTTCCCTCATGGGACCTTATTTCAGATAAACTTTGCATGGAGAGATTTTGGATCCTGTTTGAATTGTGCCGTGAATCACACATACGATGTTTGTCGATAGTCAATAAAGAAACTAGATGATATTTTACTTAAATTACAACTTTCTTGACTTGAAAAATGTTCTTCCATCTAGTAGATGTTCAGACTTTTCACACAAAAACCCACAAATTTCACCTTTACGATGTTGCTAAAGGAAACGTCAGAGGATCATAAAGATTCATCCTCTTGGGATTAGGAATGCCGGTATAAGACTTGAGTGGCTGACCAACACTGCCGTTCTGAGATCCACCGGCATGGTTAAAACATTGGATCCTTCTTTTGGTACAGAGCCATTGGCTGCTAAACACCAATTTCTCCACACTCCACTGCTTGTAAAAGATTGTAACATAGGCTTACATAATACATCTGTCTCCAAGCTCAACCTGATAACCCTGAAGACTTAACTGAGACATCATCTGGGTTGCTTTACTCCTTTAACTCCCTCCACAGCCACTGAAGACGATATACAACAGTTTGTACAGGCTGTGCAGTGCTCGTCATAACTAAACCTGATGTGGGTAATGTGCCCCTTTAAGCTGCACACGCCTTGAACCATCATGTTCTTAGTGTTTGAAGAAAGTGTTGTTGAGCCCAGCTTTCTTTGGACAAAATCACTTTTTCAAAGCTTTAACCCAAACCTGCGACATGATGGCTTAAGAGAGACAGAGAGAGAGTTCTGGGTTAAACTAGCTCCACCTGTGCCCGAGCAGGAGGTTATCGGCACGGCTTCCTCTTTAGATATCACTTATTGAGATTCACCCAGAGATGGCGGCTGCTCGCCCCCTCTCCCTCTCCCTCTCTCTTCCCCTGGTAGTCTGTGGCTCCACGTTGCTCTGCGTCCAATCAGTGGATCAGAGGAGCCAGTCTGCAGAGCCAGTCATAATAGAGGCTGCAGAGGGAGCCGAGCCCCTGCCCCCCCCCCCGCCACCCAACCCCGACGCTCGATCAACATCTCCCAGATAAGATTACAAAAGAATACTGTTTTCATTCAGCATTTGTGTAAACTGTGGAGGCGGGTATCTCTCTCTCTCCCCTTTCTTTCCTTTTGTCTGCCTTTTGTGTCCGACAGAGGTTTGCTTACTTCAGACTGAAGAGGGTTGTAGACCTCCACATAAACAGAGCCGGCTGATGAGGAGTGTGGTGCGCTCAGATGCGAGACTGAAGTTACACAAACTTTAGTGAAGCAGGGATTTGGTTTCATGGTGAGGGAATGAATGCTTTCTTAAAGGGAAGGTTTTGATGATGGTGTGTTTACATCGGCTGCCTCGTGAATAGCAACAATACTCCTGTTGGATTCCACAGTGATATTAATCAATCAAGGAAACCAAACACAGGCTGAACCAGAGTAAGAAGAAAGTGCTACGTCTTCACAATGAATATTTTTATATTAAAAAAGCATAAACGTGCATAAAGATACTGTCTTATACCAATGATAAATCTCTAGAACTGCAGCATAGTCCATACAGTATTTGATTATGTGGATTAAGGCAATATTTTAAGTGCAAAGGTAATGAAAATGATACTGGAAATAGACCTAGCCAATAGAGTCTCAACAACAAGAGTTGTAGTTTTTAAATTATTGGTTTACCTCAAAATACAAAACAAGACTAGAGTCTACAGCAAGTTAGTGGTTCTCAAACTTTTTCAAGTCAAGAACCCCGAAACTGAACAAATTTTAACCCACATTCAATAAGTTTTGTACCAGGGTCCCCCATTTGCTAAGAATTTTACTTACTAAGCTATAGTTAGTGTATGAAACCCATGACCATGAAAAAATAGATATCTTGCCTACTTATAGATGGAATTATATTAAAAAATCAATCATTTCCCTTTTTGTTTTGGACCCCTGGACCCCACTTTGATAACCACAGCATTTAACTAAATGCTAATTCTAGCTAACATTCTCACAATGACAATGCTAACACAATGTGTTAAGCAGGTATAATATTTACCATGTTCACCATCTTAGTTCAGCATGTTAGCTTGCTATTATTTGCTAATTAGCACAAAATGCAAAATGCAGCTGATGCTGAGTATAAGACAAAGGCTAAATCCAAATGTCACACTGAGATGCGTTCACTGTCATCATGTCAAATCTGTGGGGTGGGAGACGGCGAGGCTGATATAAGCTACAGATAAACAGGCTTAAAGACTACATTAACAAAAGGCATTTGATGACTTATATAGCCTCAACTGACTTCTGTTTCATAATGTGGTTGAAACTTATTTCCGGTCTACGTGATTTAAGTTACATTTTGATGGGTTAGGGTTAGGGTTATTGTTTTACGCATTCACAATAATAAACTTTTTTTTCTGTTGGTTCGAATCTGTGCAATTCATTTTGGGTGATTAAATCAGTGAAGTTCATTTAAGTCTGCACCCCAAGTGGATTCTCTGGAAGTCTTCAGAAAGTCTGCTTGAGGCCCCTTGTAGACTGGTTATTACAAGTCAGCCACATGGTGGCGCTATATGTAGGCAAAGTTAGTTAATCATAGCTGAGATATAGAGCACTGCCCCTATTTTGGCTATAGGCACATTTAGAGGAGGCTTATTTATGTTTATGTTTATGTTTATGTGTGTGTCAGTACATCTTTGTAAATTCATTTGAACTCTCCAATATAGACCTAAAAAAATCCTGTACCAGTCCAGCCATAGGTAGTTTCCAATGAAAACTGTTGACACTGACATCTCTGTGGATTATTGAGAGTAACTGAGGCAGAGCTTCTAGAAAAATACATCGAAGGTGTACTTCTAAATTTAATTCAAAATACAGACACAACTCTGTTCACCTCCATTGTACTGGCTTGGAGTAAGAACAGACACATAAAACCAAATCTGCATGGCTAGATACCACAACAGATAAGTGAGAAAGAATGTTTTCTGTAGTATTTTGGATTCAATTTTTTACAACATGGATGACTTAAGAGAAACTAAACTCCCTTTAACCGTGTTGGGAAACATTTCATACCAACCAAACAGAAAACACGGGGATGAGGGCGGTTCAAACGGGCAGAACAAAAGGCACCCTGCGACGGGCGATCCAGATTGCACGGTGGTTTGGGTACATGGGTAGATAAGACAGCGCTGTGTTGAGAGGTAAAGAAAGCTATCTGTGGCACACATCTGGGGGCCACACTGGAGCCCAGGTGATACGGCCGAGCGATTTACGGATCCATGCATCTCTGCAGGGGCCCGTGCTGATACGCTGTAGATACTGGAGGTCTGGAGATTACATAAGTGGGAAGCTATGGTCTCCCTGCGCTGGCGACAGGGGCACAAAGGCAGGAGATCTGATGGGCAGGAGGATTAGAAGCTAGATCTGAAAGGCGCCAGGCCAGTATCAGCAGCAAGACTCCTAGTCTCTCAATACACGCACAGTGAAACATGGGCAAAAACACATGTATACATCGGGAAACTCACAATGCACTCACTCACAATCGTACACATGTAAGAGTAAGCATTGTCCTCAACGTGACTCGTCTGGTTTGACTGACTGGCATGCTGAATGGCGTCATATGGGCACACTTATAGAGGAGAACGGGCAAGAAAGACGAGAGGAAATCTTTTGTTCTGGAGCCTTAGCTAACTCGAGTCTGGTCAAAGAAGCAGGCCTTTCGCCGTAAGTATAAACAGTTACTGAATGGCTGGG
Organism: Pagrus pagrus; assembly: GCF_965226575.1. Taxonomy (NCBI): domain Eukaryota; kingdom Metazoa; phylum Chordata; class Actinopteri; order Spariformes; family Sparidae; genus Pagrus; species Pagrus pagrus. The sequence continues at coordinate 17,320,444 of NC_140200.1, read as the reverse complement.
GCCAGTGATGGGAAACCCGGGTGGTGAGCTGTTGGAGGGTGTGGGGGGCGTGTGTGAGGAAAAACGATGCCAGACTGGGTCGAGGTTTGTTCTGTGGGAACCTCTAAAAATCAGAGTGATAGAGTTTCACAGGCTGGCTGAGGTTTTCAAACATAAAACACACAACAGAATGACCGCAAGGAGACTCTTCCAGCCTCCCCGTCAACGCGGATGCTGGAGCTCACCGTCTGCGTTTTGGGGAATGTGTGCAACCGTCAAACATCACGAGGGGGAGAAGAGGATTGGCATTGATTACTCTAGAGGGGTGTTTAGAGAGGAGGAGCTGGAGCAGATGAAGGTTGCAGCGGTGACATCACGTACTTGTCAGGTCTCGTCCGAGCTGTCTGAGGTCTCTGTTGAGGTCGTCAAACTTGACCTGCGCTGCCAGGAAGACGTCCTGAGGTTCAGGAAGTGGGAACGTACTCTTGTCTGTACCGGAGTTCTGGTGGAATACGATCAAAAATAAAACATGACTGTTGAATCAGGGATGAGAAATGTGTTGTATCTTTACATTCAACATTACTGTGTCAAAATGGACATCGAGATATATATAAATCTATATATACTGTATATACAATAGAAGCATGCACAACCATTTTTCCTCCATGAACTTGACAAATACAATCTATGTTCAAATATTCAGAGGAAAACAATATAAACACATCAGTTTTATGTAGATTGAAGCACACAAAGCAACAGTAATACTGTATGTCAATAACAGAGCAACTAACTAATACCTTATCCACATTGTGCAGGTAATATGACACCACATAGTCCACCAGACTGATACGATTGTCCTGAGAAGAAATGCAGGAAAATTACATCAGTAAAAGGTTAAACCTCAGTGTACAGGCTAGTAGCTCCCCGTCACATCTCAGTACCTTCACCAGGACCATCTTATGATGTGATTTCTCTAAAAAGATCATTTATTACATGATATTCAGACTGTATGCAAAGTGTAGAAAGGACCATTTGTGACCACAAGTGAAAGAACAAATCCAGAATGTGCTTCATGGACTTTTATACCCAGGGTTCTGCCTCTCAGGCTACAATCTGTAACCCTGTGATCGTCAAAGTTGGAGTTTGCCTTACCCTGCTCTTCACATCCTTCAGTTTAGGTAGAATCTCCAGTCCAAAGCCGTCGGCCTGACCTCTGACCCTGCTGCCTCCGTTCATGTGGTTCCCCAGAGCCAACACCAGTCCCACCACTCTCCTCACACCATCGCTCTCCAGCAGAGCCTCATAACAGAAAGCACACACAGGATCAACCACAAGTCATGGTTTCATACCACTGGAAACACCTTGTTATGAAAGGTTCAATTGTGAATTCTTGAACTCTGACACAGTTTTCCTACCTCACAGACTCTGGAGACTGTGTTGAGCTTGCGCTGGATGGACGAGATCCCATCGATGAAGGCCGACTGGAAGATGATGCAGTGAGCTCTGCCTGCAAAGTCTGGGATCTGAGAGAGCTCGTACAGGAACCTAAAACAGACAGTAAGAGGACAACATGCGGTGAATGTTGTCCATCTGTCTTAGACCTGCTTAAACCCACTGAGCAAAAACATATCCAAAAGACGTCAAAGTCAAAAGACAACTAAAGAACTTGGAGTTCAAATCCTCCCTGTAGCTTTTGCTGCATGGAGTAACATTTGGCCTTCATAGAAACTTTAATTTCGAACCACAAGAAGTTCTTTAGAAGTTGAAAAGATAAAATAGATAAAATTAAATGGTAAAAACTTTAATTTTGTTCAGTTGGAAATTGGGAGGAGGTTATAGATTTCTCTCAGCAGGTGAGATACTGACTGTTCGGGTTTGTCCAGCAGTTTAACTTCCTCTTTCTCTGACGTCTCGTAGTGCTTCTTGATTGTCTCCAGTTCCTCCGGCTGCGCTCTCTGACAAATTGACAAAAACATATAAACAACGGGCTCATAATTGCACAATCAAACTTATTAGTAAACTGCCGTGAAGTGTGCTGTAATACCTACATTTTCATACAGCGCTTCAATGGTCTCCAAGTCCACCACGGAGTGATCCACTGTCAGTATGGCTAGAAGAAGAACGGATATAAAACAGTTCATTTAATGTGTTAATGTGCATGAGGCGTCTTGTATAATCAAACAAAGGAAAATGACTTTTCAAAGATCACTGTGCTCATTTTGAGGGTGAGGAAACAAACAAACAGAACTGAAGAAATACAGAATGGGAATTTGTAGTAAAAGTTTCTGGTGAGCCCTCCTGTGGTTTCCTGAAAAGAAAGATTTTTTTGAGTTTGGGATTAGCAATGCAGATATCTTCCCTGTGACCGTCTTGCTGACATTGTGGTGAATGTTTTAAACTTTAATCCTACTTTAAATTCACCAGCAGCTCATATTCAGAGTGAAATTCAGGCCAACTGCAGTGTGATGCCGAGGTTAAAGCTAGACGAGGGTGATGTTCAGGGAACTGCGGTTACCTGAATGTTTACAGATGAAGACTGCAGGCTGGGAGAAGTTTTTAGATACTTTAGTAGTCGTAGCAATGATGCAACTAAGGAAAAAAATACTCCTCTGCAGTCAAAACCTTACTTGATTTAATTCAATAACATTGCCTTGTGTTTTATATGCTCATTGTAGATTTTTTAATCTTTATCTGCAAAGGATTACGATTCCAATATCAGGCAAAGGGATATCCGATGACAATTAGCCTTCCTGCTAACTCAGATGCATTTATGTTATTGCTTGAATTTGAATTAATATACATTATAAAGCTGTCAGATAAATGTGATGGACAGAAAAGTACAATATCTTATACTTAAATGGATAAAAAAGTCAAATGTGGCATAAAATTAAAATACTTGTGATTGGCAGCTCTCACATGTCACTGAATGAGGTCCAGTTTGTATGTTGCAGCTGCAGCGGTCACTTCACAGTGAAACACGCCTACCTCATCACACGCTTTGTTTACACACGGTACCGGTGACACTTTAATAAAACTTAATTCAGTGCATTTGATTGATGAATTGGTACGACAGCAAATGTGGCAAATGTAGGTTTACTTTAACTACTCCTATTACTTTAACGCTACGTTAAAAATGTTAGCACTTTTATTTTTGATAAATTATGATCAAGGAGTCCAAGTTTATTTCCTGTCGCAGCTCTTCCTAAAATCAGCAGCTGACAGGAAACGCACTGTGACATGCGCGGTTTCCTAGCAACACACCTCGGTGGATGAAACGCTCTGTGACTCACCTTGTTGAATGTCTTTCATCTCCAGGTGGAGGCTCGATATGAGGATGCCCACGGCCTGAGAGCGCTTCCCATCCAGCAGCTTAATGAGCTGAAACACACACACACGCACACACGGTTACTATGACGACCTTACCACGACAAACCATTAGTTAGTCATTAGTGGAGGGTCTATTGTGAAGAGATGGAGGAAAATAAACACCATGCATTAGCTCTTCTTGTATTTGTAACTTAGTGGGAATTAAGGATTTGATTCATCTATACAAACTTCAGTAACAGGTGAGTAATATGAGTTATGTTTGAACAAATAGGATCTTATTTAGCCTTTTTATCTAACTGAGTTCTATGTCATATTCCTTCTCATTGTCTGTGTCCTTGTTTTTAAGAGGTGCAACACAAAAAATCCAGCCGAGGAACTGAATTTTAGGATTTAGGAGTAAAAATGACTAAACAGACACCGAACAATGGAAACATATCGTGTACAGAGAGCTGAATCTAAAATTTAACTGTTATTAACTGATAATTGTGTCTAAATCTGGATTATATAACACTCTGACAAATTTATAATAATCTGACATCTGTAAACTCAGTGGTATTACCCCCTCTAGTGGACAAGCAACATATTACAGATAATCCCACAAAACCTGACGTGTGTTTTGCATGTTTGTCAGGTTAGTTTTGCACGTTACCTTCCTGGCTTTGGCTTTCTTCTCATACACCTCTGACAGCGGCTTCCTCTTGGTCTGCGTGGTGGTTTTGGCGAAGAGATCCTCAAACTCGCTGGCGTTAATCAAGTTCGGTTCCTCTAAAATGTTCCAGAGTATGTTGTTACTGAGGGAGAGAGACACATGGTGTTGAATCAGCTTCTGTGTGGATCTGTTGGTCTATGAAACACAACACAAATGTGTGGATCTGGGCTGGACATTAAAGGCATTTTAACTAAGCTTTCAGGTTTCAGGAATAGGTTTATTGCAGGCCTGACACTAACTATTATATTTAATATCCATTAATCTGCAGATTATATTCTGGATTACAGTTTTATGTATAAAATGTCAGCAAAATTGCTATTTCTCAGAGCCCAAGGTGACATCTTCAAATGTCTATTTTTGTGCGAACAACGGTCTAAAACCCAGAGAGTCAGAGAAGAACAGAAAGTGAAAGCTGGGGTTGCACTATGCGGAAGCTCAAAATGGCCAATATCAAAGAAATACACAAGATATTATAAAATAAATAACTATTTAAACAAGTGAAAGAAATATAACTAAACTGAGACTGTGAAATAGATAATATTAAACTAAAGCCATTATAGAAATATTAACTTCTTATTTTCTCATTAATTATTTTGTTTTTTATTTTGTGTTTTAAATGATTAAACTTGTTTTAATAAAAAACAAGTTTAATCATTTAAAACAAAATAAAACAAAATAAAAGTTAATTCTTCTTACAGTGTCTTTGTCTTGTGATGTGATGAGTATAAATCAATAATCCAAAAATGTAATTCAACGTTCCAAACCCTTCAGCGCTCTAATTTAAATGACATTACATTTTCAGACATTTTAAATTGTTTGCACCTATAATTTCCACAATAAGCAATCTGAGGTTTGACTTTTTCTTTTTCCTCTTTCTTTCTTTGTTTTTCCTTTTCTAATCTGTATAGTAATTAATTTCATGTGCCTGATTGATTTTTTGTAGGTGTTTTTGGATCCATTGGTTTCAGGCCTCATTATGGCTCTTTTAAAAATGTTGACACTTTAACTTCAGTGATTTGATTAGTCACAGACACTTTGAATCAAATGACAGGACAGTGCAGGAAAGCAGAAAGTTTGTATTTTCTTATTCAATGTGTGAACCTACTTGTTGTCCTGGATCTGGATCCTGTTCCAGTAGAGAGGCTTCATGGGTCGGGACGGCTCCACCGCTGGTTTTCTGGGAGGTTTATCAATCATGAAACCTCCACCTGGAGGAGGAGGTGGTGGGGGAGTCAAGCCGGGCATAGATGGAGGAGGTGGAGGAGGAGGTGGTGGTGGTGGAGGACCATTTGAGGGCTGCATGTTGTTCAGGGGTGCAGACAAACATGGAGGAGGTGGAGGAGGAGGAGGCAGATTGTGTGTTTTGGCTGGTAACGTCTGAGGAGGAGCAGGTGGTTGTTCAGATGGAAGAAGAAGAAGGTCGTGCGATGATGAAGTGTCATCTCTCTGACCGGCCAGGCTGAGGCTGATAGAAGTCAGGTCCAGCTTTCTGGGGTTCACTCTCTGCTGCTGGGGGTTTGTTCCTTCTCCGTCCTCAGGAGTCTTAACAAAAGTCTCTCGGTCTGTCTGGATGCAGACTGTGCGGAAGGATTTGTGTATAAAATCGTCTCCAGTCGACACAGCGACATCTTTGAGTTCCCCTCGACGACCGGTACCAGCCTGGGAGAGCTTGGCCTGCAGCTCTGCCACAGTGAACTCCAGACGGGCGACATTGTCCTCGTTTTCCACCCTCAGCCGGGAGACCTGCTGTCCATAATCCTCCTGAAAACAGTATCAGTTAGACACGACCTCACTTTGTGTCAATCAACTGTGAATCTCTACTGATCGTCCAAACCACAATATTAGTTATTACTTGTTTAAAACAGCCTGTGTTAAACTTTGAGTATTGTTTTGCTTAGTAACAGAGCCATGGCCCATGGACTGCCAGAGCCAGGCTAGGTGTTTCCCTCTGTTTCCAGTCTTTATGCTAAGCTAGGCTAACTGGTTTAAAGCATATGAGTATGTATACAGTAACTTAAAGGTGCACTATGTAGTTGACCTGACCTTAAAGGACAACACAGTTTCATACTGTTTTACTTTGTTTATATGTGGCGGACCCTGCCACCTTTCTAGCTTCAAACAGTGTTCTGAGGACCTTTTTTTTCTCTGAGAACAGCTTGTTTATTCACTTGTGGAAAAAAATAGATATTTCTGACTTTGTTTTAGTACCTCATTAATATTGTAAATATTAAAATTCTGAGTTTGAATTTCTTCTCCAAAACTACATCGTGCCCCCTTTAATATTTTAATTACTTAAATTTGGCCTCACACGGCAGCACAGCTTGATTCAACACCTCAGCACATCCTCCATACTGACCTGAAGCTTCTCCAGCTCCTCTTTGCATTCTCTCTTCAGCTGCAGCAGAGCAGCCTGGTGCTCTGTCAGGAAACAGAGCAGGAGAACAGTCAGAGAGCATCTTACAACAGCTTCGTGTTCTTTCTGGTCCACAACAGATGTTCATCGTTACAGCTGTGGTGCCCGAAAGAACTTTCTCGTGCATGATGAGTGTATTAGTGTTGTGGCCGGTTACAAGCAGAAGACAAGCAATGTACAACAACCGTGAGACACGTGGGAGCTGAGACAGATTTTGCATAACGAATCAAATTCATGTTTCACCACTGCATTGTGCTGAGGGGCGTTTGAGGATATTGTGTAGTTGTCTGGGTCAAAAACAACACAAAGCCTGACCACATGACAGCAGCCGAGGCTCAAATGTACGACAAACAACAGTGAGGCGCACAGCTCAGACTGTATGGCATCTTAGAGTATTTAAGTAAACATTTATCTGGCAATGGATGACCGAACTTCGTTAGAAAGCGGATTTACTGATTGTGTTCACAGGAAGGTGCATGTGCACACACAGTGTTATCAAACACCCTAAAACAATCCTAAAGATAAACAGAGGTAGACATTTTGAGCATCCACCCATTAAAATACAAAAGAAATCAAAGTAAAAATAAAAAGGAAGCAGGACGACTATCAAACCTTTAACAACTTGTTTTAAACTTTTAAAACCATTTTTTGTAACTAACAATCCGAGCACCATTTCATACATGTTAAAAAATAAAAGCATAATACAGAAATTACTAGTTAGAATCAGTATAACTGGTAATAACACAAAAATGGGCTTTTTAAAAAAAATCTAACTTTCATTTAAAGTAATAATGTGGAGAACATTGATGTGATTATTGCAAAAAATCAAGTTTCTCTAGTGGTATACACTGAGTGGCCACTTTATCAGGCACACCACTACAATTGAATGCAATCCAGTACAACAGTTGAGCCATAAAGTTGACCTTCATGAGGTCTGTAATGTTAATTTTTTAGTCAATAGAGTCCAAAGCTATAGTGGTGGTGTTAGAGGTGTTTCTAATATTCTGCACCCCTCATTTCTGTAAATAGGGAGGGAAAAAATAGAAACACCTCCCATTTGATGTAGTCTATTACTACTATGACCTCAATAATAAACATATAATTGAATTTACGCTTTTTCATTAAATGTAACAAATACCTGAACATTGTGAACTTCATATTGGTTGAATTTATGCTACCGTTGAGGGTAAGCTGTTGTATGAGTGTGCACTGTTGCCTGACATCATGTTACCACTGGGTGGCGCCAAAGATAGCACATTTTAAAATTGCACACAAAGTAGCTGTATGCTACGGAAGTGTATTGCATTCACTTGAGTAATTTTTTTTTTTGGTTTGTTTTTCGGAGTAATTTATTTTTTAATCTGTTTTTCGGGGTAATTATTTCTGTTTTTCTGAGTAATTTATTTCTTTGGTCTGTTTTTCTGAGTAATTTATTTTTTAATCTGTTTTTCGGGGTAATTATTTCTGTTTTTCTGAGTAATTTATTTTTTGGTCTGTTTTTCTGAGTAATTTATTTTTTGGTCTGTTTTTCGGAGTAATTTTTTTTCTTCTGTTTTTCAGAGTAATTTTTTTCTGAGTTTAGAGAGCATTTGAAACAATAGACGCATTCATTCCTTTATTGAAAGCTCGATAATGGAGACAAACATGACCGACTTGTTTAATTGAATCAAGTTTTACTTTGATCTGGGTTTAAGACACTGGGAGATAGTCCTGTCTTTAAGTCATATAGATGGTATTACCATTAGTTTGTCAACTTTACGCAGGCACCTGAGGACGGCGACAGGTCGCCACTCCGAAGGTTCGCCATTCCGAACGTTCACTTTCATGTTTCAGAATGCCGGCCCTTTTTTGAAAAAAGATCGCCATTCCGAACCTGAAACCCTAACCTTAACCATAACCCGGTCGGATTGGCGGTCGCACCCCCCGAATGAGGACTTTGCGGTTGTTCAGAAGGAAAGCCCATTCAGATCTGCTAGACATAGTAATGTTTCTCCAGAATCAGTTGGACAGATATGGCAGTTTGGAGGTTCCCGTGGGAGTTCGAAGTATCGCGATAATTCAGAAAAAAAAATACTCCGAAAAACAGAAAAAAATTACCACGAAAAACAGAAAATAAATTACTCTGAAAAACAGGAAAAATAATTAGTCAGAAAAACAGAAAAAAGAAACAAACCAAAAAAATAAATTACTCAGAAAAACAGGCCAAAAAATAAATTACTCAAGTGAATGCAATACGCTTCCGTAGTATGCAGAAAAAAGTCTTCTCGGGATGTTTTTGCTTTTTAATAAAATATCAATGATTTTCTTGAAGGCACAACAGCCTCTTCCACGTGTGACTCTATTAAATCCCTTCACACACTGAAGTTTTCTGTGGACACACACACACACACATGCAGGGTGGAGTTGTGTTTACTGTGGCTGCACAGCCTGATATAACTGTACAGCCACCGCATGATATCACAGAGCAAACACTCCGACTCACTCTACTGCTTTGTCTCAAATTAACATCCGTCATGAATATTCATCACATAATGAATCTTACAGGGTGGTGATATCTACCTCATGAAGTATATTCATTTATTTTCACCGTGTTTGTTGCCACCTGAAAGTAAGCGGCCCTCTTTAAGAGCTCATAACACAAACTTAATACTCTTCTATCAGCTCAATACTTCTATTTTTGTGAGATAAACATTTCCTTGCGTACTGTGAGAACTATAAGCTGCCTTATACTCATCTTTGTATTTTGTCACCTCTTTGAACTCTGCAAGTTCAGGTTGTAACACAGAGGAGGGTTAAATACTTTTCTTCATGTTGGATTTATCAAGGTTAGAAGAAAAGGAAAAACTGGGCATTTTTTCATTTACTCTCATTATTTCTTCGCATACAGCAGATGAGTCTGTGGAAAACCAAACAATGAGGTCGGAAAAGCCAACGTCAACAGAACACAGGGGTCCGTTTCAGTGGCGATAGTTTTGTATGACCGAAACATAAATGTGCGTATTGTGCGTATCGTACCTGCTTCTGTGTACTTCAGCCCGACTTTTTCCTCCTTGAGTGGCGGCCAGACGGCTTGAAGACGACCAGGAGTCCTTTCTTCTCCCTCTCCTGGGGTGGATGTTTCTGACTGGAAGGAAACAAACAGTTTGGTAACTGATAAGTGACAGACTGGCTCTTAAATAGAGCTTCTACGTCCTTACATACAGGACAGCATTATACAAATGCTTCTGGTAAAGCTAGTTTTCCCCACAAATAACAAGAAATAACTCCATGTTTGATGCCTGATACACATTCATACTTTAAAATCAGGTGAGTCTCTCTTCTCTGGCGTCTTGTTGGCGGTCCTGTCAAAAAGCGCTCTCAGTGCATCTTTGTCTGCTCTGATCTTCTTCCTCACGGCCTCCAGGTCCACCTTCTCTGCTGGGTCCTTCTTCAGAGGCTTTGGGGTGAAAAAAGCTTTGAAGGCATCGAATGCCGCCTCCGCGCTGGACAAAGAAGGTTTTCTCGACTCATTTGAAACCTCTGCAACCTCCTCTGTTTCGACTTCCTTACTCTCGCACTCTTCGCTTCCTTCACTCTTCTCTCTGTCGTCCTCAGCCTCCGCTTCCTTCGTCTCCCTGTTCAGCAACTGGGAGATATGTTCCAGGAAGCCTCCCTGAACTTTAGCATCCCCTTGCTTCTCAGGGAAGACGTCCCTTCTGATCGGGGCCACGGTGTCGTGCTCGGGCCCGACCACCCCCTTCCTCAGGACCCTCATCGCGCTGAAGAGGGCTGGGAGCTGGATCTGCTTGTCCGTGGGGGAGCCTGGGGAGAAGGTGGCCCTGGTGAAGGTGGATCCAGTTGGAGGGTTATTAGCTGCGGGTGTTATGACGATATTTGTGTCTTTAGGGATGGAAGGAAAGGGAAGTTGGGTGGATGAGTCTGGAAATTCATCTCTTTTTTCGTCTTCATTGTCCTCTTCTGCACCGCTTTTCTCTTCTTCGTCGTCATTTTTAAAGCACGAAGGGCCAACAGTTGGCGCCTCGACTGCAGCTCTTGTCTGAGTTGTTGTCATCACGACATGTTCGGTTTTAGACGGCCAACTTTTCGTCACTTCCCCAGGGTCAACAACCACATCTGAATCGGGAGTGATGAAATCTTCCTGGCAGTGATCGTTTTCTTTTCTCGCTCTCTGGTTGGCTCCTTCAGTGTCATCCTCCTTGACACCGATTGGTGCGACACAATCACAATCATTATCAGTTGAAACGTGTCGACATTTTGCTTGCAGGGATTCCTTCGAAGCACATTCATCCGGCGACATGCTGCCGCCACTGTCACAGCACCTCTCGGGGACATTTTCATTGTCTGCGGCCTTGCGTTGCTGCTTCGTCAGGTTGACGTTATTCCTCTCCTCCTCTGTCATCTCTGAGTCACTTCCTTCTTCTCCCATAGTTAAACGTCCCATTGAGTTTGAGGTGATCTCCTCTTCTTCCCGAGGCAATATAACATACAATAAGGAGTCTCTGCTGCTCTCCAGAGCATCTTCAAACCTCATATCCCCATTTTTCTTCAGATTGAAGCTCAGCTCCGTGTCTCCTTGCATCATGTCCTCATTTTGCTCCTCTGAGAGAGTCCTGAAAAATTTCAGGATGGCTTTTTGCTTCTCCATTTTCAGAATGAAAGCAGCAAAGTTCAGAGCAGGAAGTTGTTAAAAAAGGTTTTCCAACAGTGTAAACATTGTGGTTACCGTTCACACAGCTCGTATCTGCTTTCTCACATCAGAAAAATGCAAGCCAAGAGGGTGTAAGGTGTGTTTAGGCATCTGTATCGCATGCAGGAATTTGTATAAACGGCTCCAGGATCATGCAACAATTAATGAAAGCAAGAAAAGTCAATAAAGTCACAACTTCTGAAAATCCGACCTGTTTCCGCTCCAGTTTGTTGAAAAGAAATGATCCTTTTCTTGCTACATCTCCTTCATTTCTTACCAGAGAACGAAACTTCCAAACCTAAAGCTGGAGGCAGCTGTTAGTCTCCCAGACAGCCCAATAACAGGAGAAAAATCCACAGAGTAATGGAAAAGTGCAGCCCGGCTCCATGCCTCTGCCGGCTACAGTGACTCAGCTCAACCACAGTTAAAATCAGATCCAAGTCGTGGCTTTCGCTTCCAAGTTCTGCCTCCTTCCTTCCCCCTGCGGCTCCTCTCTACTCTCACTGCAGCAGTTTACCAAGCTGCACCCTGGACGCCATCCTGCATACTGTCATAGTGTAATTGGAAGCAGATGGTGACTCCAGCCACCGTTTCTGACAACACCCTGACAGATCCGTGAGCCGTAAGGCCGAGGAAGCCACCCACAGCAGATGGAGGGCCACCACACCCAGAGCTGACTGCCAGGGATCACTTGTTAAACGTTTGGCCTGTAAATCCACAGTGACAGGGAGGTCTCGCTGCTCCCCTGCAGGCACTGAACAACAGCCGGCTAATCTGAGAGTCTTAGTGGGTCTAACCCCACCTACACTGTACTGATAATCAGCTGACTTTCAGTAGAATATGCAGTATGTTAATTTGACAGTTTGAAGTTATTGGCTTAAAATGAGTAAGCATTTTAATTTGCTTCATACTTTTCAATGCATTATGTAAAGCACTCTGAACTGCAGTTGACAAATTTGCCTTTGTTTTTGTGTATATGATAAATAGATCAACATGCAGATTTTCAAAATAAAGCTACCGGTGATATCATATTCAAACTGGTGAGACAGATCGTGATAAACAGATACAGATACACATGAATAGGTAAAAAAAAAGGATAAAATCAAGAATGAGATACATAAAAAGATAGATAGATAGATCTAACAGTCCAAAAATATTTGTATTCATATACATGTTCAAAACAAGGGTCCAAACAATAACATGATGATGAAAGAATATGAAAATAACTAGATAAAAAGGAGAGAAAAATATAAAATATAACTAAGTATATTAACAGTGAATATAACAATTCTAAAACGTGATAAAAAGAAAGAAATAAACTTATAAATAAAACCTGATGAAATGAAATACGAAAGCCCACAAACTGAAGTGTATGGTCCAGTCATGAGATATGTTTTGTTGTGAACTGGCACTATACAAATAAAGATTGATTGATTGATAAAGATTAAAAAAACAGAACAAAGCAGTGTGGCGCCCGACTGATACCTGATCTTTGGGGCCGATGCTGATACCAACAGGAAGTAAAATAAAATTCCGATATAGATATTTTGGCCGATAAGCACATGTTTTACAGTGATTCCTGATGTTCTTATGAACCACTAGTGATAAAGATATGTAATGGAGGCAGGATATTTTATGATTAAACAATAAACTTTATTGTCTAAAATGACATCAGTGCACTCGACAGTAAACTAATTCAATAATTATAAAATTCCCCAAGCATCTTTTGCTGCATTATAATGTCTTATAAAAATAAGATATCAGATTTGCACATATAGGACAATATATATGCAGATATCGATACATCTGTGATTGGCCAATATCGGCCAATATTATCAGTCAGGCTCTAAAGTTGTGTACAATAAAAACAAAATACAGTATAATGCAATATTTTAAAGGTGAGATTAAAGACCGACACTTCACCTCAGATGACGTAAAAAAAACTATAGAATAACACAAAGAAAAAGAGGAGGGAAGCTTCTGAAGGCAGACAAGTAAGAACATTTAAAACTCTTGTGCACAAATACAGGTGTTAAATGGTTAAAGTGTGTTGTGTTAAGACTCCAACCTTCCTCCTTCACTGGTTCATGTTTGTGTTCTTCGTAACTCTCTGGTTCCACCCTTGTTTGTTTTAAGTCACATTATCTCAGCCAGCAGCAGGTGAGTGACAGATCACATCACTGATAACATTCCCCTGTATATCATTACACTGTGTAACTTTCTCGGACACTTATTGTCCTCAGACCTGCCCGGACTCTGCAGTGGCGTCTTACCCGGCTCCACTTAATCATATTAATGCTAATAAAGTGCTTTTTGCATTCCCAGGGAGGGACACTGAGGCCTTTATGGGAGCTGTGTTTATGTAATAGGAATGGATCCAGATAATCCTATGAAATAGCATTAAGACAAAGCACACACACACACACACACACACACACACACACACTGGACTTTATCCAGCACATGAGGCAGCAAAAATACAATGCACTTTATGTAGTAGATCAATACTGCGGTGAAGTGTAGCTGTATTAACATTATCTTTTCTGATGTTCTACAGACCTAAACTTGTCTGCTTACTTTTAAAATGAGTCGTATCAAATTCATAAATATTGTCTTCACTCAGTCTCCAGAATAAAATGTTGGCAGGTAATTTTTCTGCTAACAGAAACATCCAAGTATCTACATGTCATGGACTATGCGCTACTGTATATTGACATTTGTACAAAAGGTGTCACATCATATTACATGTTTATTATCTCAATTTCACATCGGGAGGAGGAGGAGGAGGGGATGGTGGTGGAGATACAGGCAAGAAGGCTGCCGAAGGGCCGACCGCAGTTCGAGACTGTTTTCCGGCATTTCTAAACATGACACTATTGGATACTTTTAAGGAATTCAGACAGAGACAGACAAACAAACCTTACAAATAAACAAATCAATAACTAAATAAATTGTCTAAACACGGGGAGAAAACTAAGAAAAACTTGGGATAATTTCCAGCCGTCAGGACATCTCCAGCTGTGTTCTTTGCAACAAATCAGGTGTTTTAAGCCAAAACATGATGTTTTCCAACGCTAACGAAGTGGTTTTTGTGCCTAAACCTAACCAGCTGACGTTGACGGAGGACGCTAAGAAGAAAGAGTGACCGAGCAAGAGGTTAAAGGCAAGAGTAAATCCCAGACGTGCTTTTTTTATTGTTAGCGACAGCTTCGCTAAATAAAAGTCTTACAGTATATGTCTTGTGTTGTTGCACTTGCTTGATGTTTGTTAGCACGGTTGCTCACTTTCACTAGCATGTTACACTCAGCTGTTATTGTCTCTGGTTCAGGTTATGTCAGGGAGGGTCCAGGAAAACAACCCCACACTTGCATGTTCTGTACACGGAGGCAACGTGGCAGAGCTTAAGAGCTTTAAACACAGAAAACTACCACTTCATGCTCATTCAGATACCAGTGCTTATACAATGCACCTACAGAGCTGCTTTAAACCCCTGCTGTTATGTAACCACAAGGAACTCTTTGTCACACACTGTTTAACTGTAACTGTATGAGGCCATTTGCTGGACCTGGATCAACAGGACTGTGAAGCAATAATGGCCCCGCAGAGACCGGACTCCACTGTAGTGTGAAAATGTGGGTCAGTGTCATGATGATGCAGCATTATTATCCCATTCACTCTCCTCCACATTCAAGCCACTCACCCTAAACTCTGGCGGGAGAGGCGTGGCTGTCGGCGTGTCGATGATGTCATCATCTGGGGCTGTGATGCGCAGGAAGTCGATGAGTTTGGGTCTGGAGGGATGAGACAGCGACCTGCAGAAGGACAGAGACTCCTCCACCTCCTGCTGCCAGATCTCCTCCTGCCTCTGCAGAGCCTCGTCTGGAGAGAAAAGGGGTGTGGGATCATAATTTTGGACAGGAATCAAGATTTGGACAGCTTTTCAGTAAAGCATGTCAGATATTTAACAGCTATATGTTTTTTTTAAATATTATTATCATTTTGTCATGTTTGTCTGTTGTCTGTGTTGTTTGTCAAATGTGTGTCAAGAAGATAGACGTACAAATAAAGTTACCTGATATTGAACATCTGCTGTATTTTAAAATCACAGTGTCACAGTCACATTCAGCCTCTGCGGATAATTCCTATGAATTCTTTCTCTGATTATGGAGGCAAACATTCAAAATGCTCTCCACACGTGATTTATGTTCAGGGCTAAGACTGTAAACTTGCCTTTATACAAACGGAGATATAAATTAACCAACACGAGGATATTCAAAAGTCAGCAGTAAACCTTGTGTGTTACACTACAGTGTCACCGTGAGGATGTGAGACAGAACTTCAGCTGAAAATAAACAGCAGGAAACTTCCCTTAAACTTTTGCAACATCTTCAGCATTCTGGCAGTCACGTCGTCACACTTTAGTTTTTTTAATTGTGTATTGAACTGCTTCACTTTCCAATTCTGGATCATAGCCAATGGACACCTGTTGCACGTTGTCCTCTCCAGCTGCACAACTAATCTAAAATATAATCAAAATCGTAACATGGCCGTGTGCAGCATCCAAATCGCAAGAAGAGGGAGAAGGTCATGTGTGACAAAACAGCATTATAATGAAGTACTGTAGTGCTGCGGAGATGTCCTGGTCTATCAGCAGCAGAGTGACTCTGCAGACTTTTATTGAAATAGTATTTATTTAAATAATTATGACTAATAGAAGTAATAATAAAGAGTATCACTTTAAGAATCAAAGATGGATGATTGATGCACTGTGTTGTGAAGGTGACAGCTACTGATCCCCGACCAAATGAGCTAATTAAAAAACTATTAGAGCTCAGACTGCAGGTTTACTATGAGTGAGGTTTTGAAGCGATCACACAGAAAATGTAAAACTAGCTTGGATGTCTAAGCAAGCAAACTATCTATTCCTGCACAGTAGGGTGTGAGATTATTTGAGAGTTAGGGGTTTAACTCCCACTGCCCTCAAGCTCAAAATGTTGCAAAAAACATCTCGCTAATACCAGATGTGGTCAAAGGCAGCTCAACCTTGAAGAGTGGATTTTCCCTCTTAAATGCCCAACTGGTCACTCGGCCCTCACTCTATCTTTCAGTACAGCTGTTCTACAGTAAATCTGTCGGTATCATTTCAGATAAAAGGCCCCAACAATGATTCCAGCTGTGTAACTTTTCACAGAAGCGTCCTCAGAGCCAGATTAAACAGCTTGTGGAAATGTGTTATCTGTCCTCAAGTTGACCACAGTGAGGAGAACAGTGCACTTTGAGAATAAAACCCCTCAGAGGGCTCTGCATGCCTTTCTTCCTCTCACTCTAATCATCATCCTCTAAAGATATGTTGTATTTCACAAAGCTCAGAGCATTAATCCTATTTGGACAGCCGGGCGTCCCGCTGCACAGCCTGGCTGAGCCTCAGTTTCCGATGAGACATCAGACTTTATACTGACCCGACTGCCTGCTGGACTAAAGCAATCATTTCTATACATTTATGAGTTAGAGTTTCATTCTTTAACAGAACATTTTCTTTTTTATTGTCCCCAAAATAGTTTTAATAAACCTCAAGGAATGTTTATCTGGTTATAAAACAGTCTCAAGTTAATACTGATGTCTGTATATGATTAACATTTAAGCGTTGTTTCATCGTCCTCATATTAAAAATACCGTACCGTACCGTAATACCATTTTTTATTTTACCTGCTGAGTTTAACTTATGTGTATACTTGTGTGTTTTTCTTAAAATGAAGTCCTCATCATCCTCTTGGCTTGTTGTCCATTCACTGGATGTCTCCTCACATGAACCCATCCAGAGTTTTGTTCATAATGTGAACCAGCCACTCCATAAATGTAGATTTTCTTACTCAGGTATCTACATTTTTTATGTTTTGATCATGACCATCTAAATCTTGACAACAAACACATATGACAACAGGGATTTTTGGTGTACATGAGTGATTGTGTTGATAAAACACCAGATTATGTAAAAAATCTAGTATTTCTCAAGCATTATATTTGAATTCAAGCAACATTGAAAATGAAACGGTTAAAATTAAGCTTTTTCTAAACTATCATGACTTTGTTCGAACCCAGAAAACCTTTTATTTCCATTCAACTGATTCAGTGTTCCTGTCACAAGCTGACTGTAGCATCCTCTGGGTAGTGTAAGCTCACACACAGAAACACACACACACATTTTCTGCTTGTCTGCTCTCTGTCCCAGGTCAGTGCCAATGAAGGACGATGAGAGTATCCACATCAGGTGCTCAGCAGTACTTCATGCCTGAGTGAACACAGACACACACACAGAGACGTGGTGGTATGTCCAACCAGCATGGGGTCATTATTTACAGACTGCCACACATCCTTCAGCAGAGAGACAGAGAGAGAGAGAGAGAGAGAGAGAGAGAGAGAGAGAGACTACAGCAGCGAATGACACCAGACACCACCAGGCTGAGTCTTAATCGATGTGTAAATCTGACAGTCAGGACCCAGCGTGCACCACCTCTAAAGCCGTCTGCTCTTTCTCCTCCGTTCACATCACTAACCAACCACTAAAAGTCAATGTCATGCTGTTCTGCCCTTCCCGCTGATACATAACTCAAGGTCCTCCTTAATCCGCCGCACACTGACTGACCATGAAGCACAAAATGAGACACACATGATACAAACTACAGCTACAAGATACAGTTATGCTATTAACTGATTTACTGATTTGTATTTGAGGTCATGTTTTCACCTGTGTACGTTTATTTGTTTGTTGGTTTGTCAGCAGGATTACACAAAAACTACTGAATGAATTTCCACAAAACCTGGATGGATGATGGATCTCAGTCCAGAACAGACCCCGTTAACTTTTGGTGTGGATCCATGAATGTTTTTGCTCTTTCTTTAACAGTGTGACACAGGGCATTTTTCAACATTTTCATCAATTTCTGAGGGAATCATTTGTGGATCTTAAATAAAAGTGTGAGTGAGTACAAAGCGGACTGTTCTTGTCTGGTCTTGGTGAAGGTATGCAATCTACTGAGTTTAATTCTAGTTCTTTCTTTGATCGCAAAGCCACCAATCAATATCGTTGTTTTCGTATCTTTTAAAGTGTACCCAGTTGTGTTTACATAACATTTTGCATGGGGGGCGGTATTGTAAAAATGTTTATGTTCCTCAAGTGAAGTATTGTACAAAGTAGTTATTGTTTTTTTTATTAGTATTGACACTCAGGTATGATATCAGCATCAGTATTAGAAATAAAATGCCCGAGTTTCAAGTGACAACATTGAGTTATTTAACTTACAACAGTATTGTTGGGCTGTATGGTTAAAACCAATACCACATCATTGATCAGAATATTTTGACGTTAACTTTATATATCAAATCATTGGAAATGTCTGCAAAACTGCATGTTGACTTCATGAACTCTTTTCCACGTCGTCAAACAAACATCTGAAATCAAACCATCACTAACTGAGAAAAGAATCAGGCACCTAAACCTACAATTTCCAGATTCCTGAAGTCTTTAACAGCCCATCTAAATTGTGACTATATCTGTAGGCACTTTAACGACTTTCTCCTACAGTCAGTCTTGAAAACATTTACTATGCATAGATGTAATAAAAGGTCCCAGAGCAGCTACTAAATTGATGTTGAGGTTATGCTGCTGCTTCCAGGGTCAATAATAAACTTTAAAGTTGATCGATGAAGCACTCAGAGTGAAAAAGACATTAAACATCTTCAGTCCCGTGACAACTGGGCAAACACAATCTGCTGATGAAGATCATGTGATGCGTTCTAAAGCTCTGGAGCAGCAGCTAAATAAACCTTGTTCCCTCACAGGTCGAGACTGAACTTTGACCCCCAGCTTCAGTTACTACTTTTCTTAGTTTTTAGTAGCAATATTACCTGACGAGAGTAGATCATCTTGAACGGCCTCTGTCTCGCTGGTGCATCTGGATGTCAACGTCTGATTCTCCAAAGTCTTCCTACGATTCTTCTGATCGTTTTCTGTCCCACCAGAGACTGTGGCTGCACTTCCACAGCCTCCGGCCCCCCGAGGGAGTAAACTGCCCTCAGCTGAGCTCATCCACCTGATGTGGCGTCCAGAGACTTCTCTTTCATGCTGATCGTTCAGGCTCGCAGGCAGAGATTGCTTGCTGGACGTGAGTTGAGGCGACAGCATGGGAGACATGCCCTCAAAGCCGCTGGACGCTCTCTGGGAAACATCTAGAATTGGAAACAGAGTTGGCGAGGGAGCAGGGGAGGAATTATTTGGCACAGTTGAGATGAAGTTGTAAGAATTTGGCGACAGATTTCGAGGCCTTCTTGTTGATCCTACGAGGTTTGGCTTGTAAGAAGTCTTCTTGGCGTCCTTGAAGGCTTCCCTCTCTGCTTTTGCCCCCTCCATCTTGAGGACCTGACGCAGACTCTGGCTCAGAGCTTCACCCAGAGCGTGAAGCTCCTCAACCAGCAGAGGATTCAATTCATCCTTGTTCTGGATCTCCAACTGGGAACCAAATTCTTCTTCCCTCCCGTCGCCGCCTTCTCCGATCAAGTCCGAACTGGTGAGACTCACCCGACGTATGATGCCTTCCACCTCCTCAATCTTGCCGATCACTCGCTGTGCTGCAGCCTCCTTCCCCATCTCTTCATACGTCCATTGAAAGGACTTCTCTTCAGCTTCTGCCTTCATTTCCTGATCTCTTTCTGCCTGTTTGATCTGGAGTTTTTGAGCATTACTGGTTCTGTCTTCCGTCTTCGTTGAGAAGATATCATTGTCATATTCGGAGACGTCTGTGTCTGAGTCAGAGAGAGGAGATTCTTCCTTTACAGAGAGATCCTTTCTGCTTGCAGACGAAGAATCAGGAAGCCTCACTCTCCATGTTGGCTTCAGCTCCTGTAGACTCTCATTTGACACTGAAACTCTTTCTTTTCCCATGACTCTCTTCCTCCTGGCTGCAGGAGTGCACATAATTGTCCGGTCTTCTTCCAAGTCCCACTCCCGAAAGGTAGGAGAGTTCGTTATCCGGAGCTTTGTCAGCCTTCTCGCTTTCTGAGGCACCCGTGGAGTCCCGGGTGTCATCTTGAGGTTGTGCTGAAAGCTGCCGGTGTAAACCAGCCCCTCCACTCGTCTTCTTCTCTTCCGAGGGATCTGAAACTTGGGGGATTTCGGTAAAGCATCTCGACTCTCAGAGTAACCGTAACAGTTCGGCTTTATCTTCGTGCCCTGTTGGTTGCCCATGCTCATGAAATCCTGGCACTCCAAACACGACGGTAACAACTCGAGGATCTCAGAGAAGTTGTCCAACGCTTTGAGGGTTTCTTTCAAGTCTGCCAGGCCTAATTTGTCTGCTTCAGCTGGACCCTCCGCCTCCTCCTCGCAGTTAGAGGTTAGCTGGGTCTTCAGTGGGGCTTCAAAGGGGGGAGATGGGCCCCTGCAGTGGGAGAGGGATGGACTCACACAGCTCCTCTCAGAGATCGGGATGTAGAGGTGTAAGGTTTTGTGAGTGTTCTCCATGATGTTATCTGATCACACAGATAAAGCCTTACAGCCTGAATGGATCTCCCGGAGGGGTTAGACCACTGACTTCTTAGTGTCAACTGGACTGTCACAAGTATCCTGACACAGAAAGATAAAAATGTAGTTTTAAATGATTGTACTTGCATGTATCTAGAGAAGAGTAAAAACCATCTTGGGCTTTGGAAAGTTGTGATACACGTTTTTATCATTTTCTGACATTTCATGTACCAAATGATCATTGAGAAAATAATCAGCAGATTAATCATTATAGAAAGAAATCATTAGTTAAATCCTACACCAGTAGGTGGAACGTGGAAAGTATTGTACTTAAAGGTCCAGTTGTGTAGGATTTAGTGGCATCTAGTGCTGAAGTTGCAGACTGCAACCAACAAAATACCCCTAGCACCATCCTTCCTTACAGTGGAAGCTAAAAATGCCAGAAGCCCTCTCGGGAGTCAGTGATTGGTTCGCCTGTTTTGGGCTACTGCAGGAAGAGGATCCACTCTTGATCACATTCTTGATTATTCAGTGTTGAAAACATAATTGTGAATATTATATGTTATTTCTTAAAAAAAGATCCTCCTAAATCCTGCTCACTGGACCTTTAAGTGAAGGTATTTTCTGTTTTATGTTACTTTACATATCTACTCCACTACATTTTGAAGGTGAATACTGTTCTTTTTACTCCACTACATTAGTTAAAGCCAATTTGCAGATTAAGATATTACTCAAGAAGAATATAATCAACTAATACATCATGATGTATTATTATGGATTGAGCCACCCAGCAGTGTATAAAATAATTGAAATCAGCCGCACCTTTATAAAGCTGCAACAGTGATGCTTACACATGAATGCAGCACTAATTAAACTCCAATGAAATAATATTCTTTGAGGACTTTTATTTCTTTGTACTTTAAGTTTACCATGTTGTTAATACTTCTGTACTTTTACTTTAAGTTTTGAATGCATGACTCTTGTAACTGATTATTTATGCACTGTGGTCCTGCTACTTCTGAGTACTTCCTCAGAAGTAGTAAGGCATCACAAACAGTGCAGGTTTGTGCAGAGATAATATGCATGTGAAACAAATTGGATGCCTGGATGCCTTCACCCTGTTTAACAGTTATGTGATTCAAAGGTAATTTTATGGAAAGTCAATCCACTGAAAACACACAAGAAACTGTTTCTGTAGCTCCTGACTCTCATTCACAAAACTTACATTACTCCATTTTATAACTTTACTTTTGTTATTTTAGTTTCATTTGATCATTTTAGCATCCGTGGTAGCCATATTTCTTTGAAAATGGGCTTCTATAGAAGTCAGATTCGTTGACAATGAGACAGAATATTGACAAAACTTACAAAACATTATTAATATTCACATTATTTTAAAACTTCTTTACATAAAAACACCAAAAGTAACAGTAACACGTGTATTTAATTACTCACTTACTCGTTATAGTCTCATCCCTCTTCGTGGCAACAGGTTTCTCCTCTGTGTCTCTGCAGAGACACTCAGGTGGCAGAGGACAACAGCCCGCCCACTGGAGTGACACACGCAGGTTCCAGCCAATCAGCGCTCTTTCGTGAGAATTCCAAAGCCTCCTATTGGCTCCTCAGATAAGAATCACTACTACTAATCTGTGTGAGGGCTGACAGGTACTGAGGGGGGCACATAAACAAACAGACGGTATGAGGATTTACTGCTAATCAATCTAATCCTCTTGACATCCATGGATAAGTGAATGAACACAAAATGGATACCAGTAAATGTATCCTGTTTTCAAAAAGTAATCTCTATTACATTGGTTGAAATGTGGCAATAAACACAGTATTTATTGTGTTTTTTCTAGTATTATTGTGATGAGAGACAGTTATACTCATACAATGAAGAATATGTCTATAATCAGTGGTGAAAGAAGTAATCAGATCTTTTTAGGCATGGAATGTAATTAAGTACAATTACTCATATACTCTACTTAAGTACAATTTTGAGGTATTTTTACTATACTTTCCTATTTCCATTTTCTGTTACTTTATACTTGCACTCCACAACATTGGAGGCCAATATTAGACCTGTTGCTCCACTTCATTTATTTGATAATATTTTCATCACTGGATCTTTGAGGTAACAGTAAAAAAAGCAAAAGTTCATATCAAGGTGTACTGAAAGTATCCAAACTAAAACTAATTATACAGCAGAATCCCTCCTCTCGACTTTAAATTAATTCACACTATAATATTGTCCAATTATTACTAACAGATTACTGTGTAAGCAGGACTTATTTGTTACAGCTGGTGGAGGTGTTCAACTGTGTTTTTATGCATAATATTAACATGTAAAGTAACTATTGTAGCTTTCAAAGAGAGTGAAAAGTTCAGCATTTCTCTCCGAAATGTTGTGAATTTGAAATAAAAAGTAACATAAAATGGAAATACAGCAAAAAAACTTGCAGTACTTAAGCAAATGTACTTAGGTTCCTCCACTGCCTGAAATAAACACTGTGTTAAAGCCCTGTTTGCATGTGTAATCTCTAAATGAACCTGAAACATGAAAGTCACATCTGTCTTCTTGCCACCTTCTGACCGTGGACTGTATTTAGGTCAGCTGTGCACCATGCTGAGCTGCACACTGGTCAGTGCGTGCAGCGGGCTAATCTGACCTACTGGCCAACTGTCTCTGATGGATTACAGAAGTTTAAAGAAAACAAACAGCTGTTGATGTCACTGAAACCACAACAGTGGCGTCTGGACAGGAAGTCTATTAAAAAAATAGGCTTCAGCTCAATGTAGTCAAGTGTACCTTATAGTATTCATCACAGCTGTAGCCTGTGAAGTTTCTTAAATCTCCCATCATTTGATCTTCTACATGTATAATAAGGCCCTTATAAGACCTTACAAGATCCTTATTAACATCAATATGTCTATAAGTGTTCCTATTAGCATAATAAACATGCTTATTGTAAGATTATAAGACACTTGTAAGAACTCATAAAGGAAATATGAGAGTGGGACTTCCTTTGAGTGAGATCTTTAAAAAGTACTTACAATACTCAGTATAATGACGGCCTCACTGGCTGATATTGTAAGGTTTTTTGTTTTATAAAATGGTTTGATGTACAAAACTGTTGTAACACTAACATAAAAACCACACAGACCTTAACACCACACTGTGTAATGTGAAATATAGTTTACACAGTTACACTGAAAGTTCACTACATGACCACTAGATGTCAGCGATGTCTTGGCAGGAAACATGATCGGAGCAGGTTGTTCTCATGTGTCCTGTGACCATATGAAGTGCACACATGGACACCTGGGGCATGCTGGTTGGGCTTTGCTCTGTATAGAAACTGATGTTGAAGGTAGAGACAATTAAGTTAGATTATTTTGATGGTCCAGCACAATTTAGAATCAGGAGTGACTATTTTTCTGTATATGATCTACTATGATCATCATTACAGAGTTTAGGTGTTAATAAATTTTATGTGACTTTTATGCAATCCTAATGTCGTGTGACTTGATTAGAAAACTACAGTCCTCTCATAGTATCTTTGAAAAGAATAACAACAGGTTTTATATCTGTGGCAAGGTAGGTTCTCAGCAACACAGAGGTTTACGGTTAACAGAGAGACACTGCAGTTCTTGTTGCAAATCAACTAAAACAAAATATCTAAAAAAAAACACCTGAATTTAAGTTTAATTTCTCTCAAAATAATATGCAAAGCAAGAAGGTATAAACAAAGAGAGCAAGTTGGCAAATGAGGCAGGATAAAAGTAGCCTGTGCATAAATATATGCAATTAAGCAATGCAGTCATTAGTCTAACATATGTTTTAATGAGCAAACAACAGGCCACACTGTGCTTCTACATCAGAGGTGGAAGAAGTATTCGGATCCTTTACTTGAGTAAACATAGCAATACCAGACTGTGAAAATAAATACTCATTACAAGTCAAGAACCTAAATATTGTCAGCAGTCATCAAACAGAAAGTATAATGCTGATAAATGAGCCCTGTGTGTTTTTTATCAGTATATATTGGATGCATGTGTTTGGTTGAGGTGGAGCTGATTGAATACACAATCAAATATATTTTATATCTGATAGTATTCATATTTTATGTGCTGTGAGGTGGGATGGATTATCTCGGCAAAGGAGAAGTGCTCACTAACACAGATTTAGACAGATTCGTGTATATGGAAAATGTTTTAGATCTTTGAGTTCAGCTCATGAAAAATGGGAGTAAAAACAAAAGTATTGCGTTTATATTTTTGTTCAGTGTAAATAAATAAGTCTTAAAGTATGTGATACTAAACGTATTTAAGTATTAAAAGTACATTTCTAGCAAAAAATATACTTTGGTATAAAAACACAAGTAAATGTATACATTTGTTTACATGTATGTATACTGTTTATAATGGAGCTAGCTGATTATCAGATTCAATACTCGGCATTATTCTGAGTATTGATCCGTTTGCAGATCGAGTAAATTGCAGTCTGCAAAGTAACTAATAACTCAAGTTATCATATAAATGTAGTGGAGTAAAAAGTACAACATCTGCCTCCAAAATGGAGTGGACGTATACAGTAGCAGAAAATGCAAAGTACAAGTAACTCATAATTGTACTTAAGTGAAGTACTTGAGTAAATGCACTTAGCTACATTCCATCACAGCATATGGTAGCTTGTTTTGTGCATAAAACCTTCTGCAAAGTACTTATTAAAGGATAAATATAGTGGAGTAACAAGTACAATATGTACCTCTGATCTGTAGTGGAGTGTAAGTGTGAGTATAGTATAAGTGTGGCATTAAAGAGAAATACTCAATAAAAGTGCAAGTACCTCGAATTTGTACTTAAAGGTGCACTATGTAGTTTAGGGAATAAATTCTAATCAGAAGATAAAAGATATGTGGCGGACCCTGCCACCTCTCTAGCTTCAAACAGTGTTCTGGGACATTATTTTCACTTATTGAAAAAAATAAACATTTCTGAGTTTGTATTATTACCTCATTATTATGTAATAGTGTATTGTTTGACTCTCTTCTCCAAACTTACACGGTGCCCCTTTAAGTAGAGTAAGTGAGTAATACACTCCACCTCCCATTATTAAAAACAAAGATGAAACATACATTTCTGTACAGTAAAATCACTCCCTGCAGACTTGTGACACAGGTGTGGAGTGTCAGGTGTGTGAATGGGTGAGGGAGGGTGAGCTGAGCCATTCATAACTTTACATTCAAGTCCACCGTCTGACCAGCATGCGACACTGAGGGAGGGGAGCGTTCAAAACTGCTGACTCAGCTGGCAGAGGCATTTATAAAACAAGCACTGTTGCTCCTGAGCTTCACCACCACCACCACCATCATCATCCTCATCATTAGCCGCCGGCAGCAGCAGCATCACCGCCGGGGAGCTCGCCCCCTCTGATGCCCCTGTCTGCTGGTCCGCACTGCTGCTGCTGCTGCTGAGGGAGGAGGGGGAGGAAGGGTTTGATGAGGGGGTAGGTAGGTGGGAGAGGGGGAGGGGGAGGAGGAGGAGGGGAGGGGGCTCGGCCGGGCTGCCCTATATGGCTGTGGATGAGCTCCATGCTAATATCGGCTTGAGAGGAGCAGCATCGCGTTTCTGCCGGCAGTCAGTGGTGGCTTCCAGAGTCTGAGCAGGCTCCTTCACAGCCATGGCTGAGGGCGGAGAAGGGGAAGATGAGATCCAGTTCTTGAGAACTGTAAGTAAACACGAATCCGCTTCTTCTGCTTCTTTCCTTCCCTGTCGCCCAATTAACGCTTTCAGAGGCGGCACGCGGCGCAGCCAATTACCCAGACGAGCCGCTCCAGAGTGGATCACTGAGGGAAGTTTAAATGTCAATTCTGGCTCTTTTTTTTTTGTTGCGTGTGCACGGATGGTTGTTTGAGTGGAAGTTGGCGCAGGTTGCTTGGCGCACCTGTCGACAGGACTCCTGATGTGGGGAATCTCAATGAGACTCTGGTGCAAGGGCAGAAATGACTCCACACCCTCTCCTCCTCCTCCTCCTCCTCCTCCACCCTCCACCGCTTTCTGTTTATTATTTATCCTCCTGTTTTGTTTGTGCGCTGTGTGGATGTATGGCTCGTCCTCCCCGGGGAGAGGAGTTTCAGTTAAGTTGCGCTCACACGTACAAGCCCACCCTCCAGTCTGCGGCGACTATTTTAGTTGTTTGACGCAGGTTGCTTACGGTGTCCCTGCTCTGTGTGGTTATGCACAGCACTTATCTTTGTAAACGATATGACAGCTTGTATGTTGGTGCGGTGGGAATATCTGTGGCGGTGGAGGCTGGCGCACGTCCTCCTCCGTTGCCTCGTGAAGCTTTGTGACCCAGGTGTTGCATGAGGAGCTGTGACACGGGCAACATGCTCAGCGGGGATGTCTACCTGCTTTCACACCCCCTGCACCTCAATGACACTTTAATTTAATCAGTCCTGGGAATATGTGTTGTTCTTGAGGTGATGTCTAGTGTTTATGAGAGCCTTGAACCTCATCCAGGACTCCTGGAGTTCCCTGCCCCTCATATTTTACTACCATGGATTTATAAAACACAACTTTTCTCATGTCACGCCAGTTTGTTTGATGAGATGTTTGTTTGATTTAATGATATTTAGTTTTACAAGTGTCGAACCAGTGGTTTTTGTAAACAACGCTGCTGTGATTAAAAAAAAAAGTGGATTTACAGTATTTCACTCAAGCAACCGTTGACTTCCATTCATTCATTTCTGCCCAACATGAAGACCTTCCATGAAGTCCACACTTGGGACTTTCTTTCTTGAGTTGTGAAATCCATCACAGTCAACCACAAGTGGCACTGATGCAGTGAGGAATTAAAGGTCCATTGTGTAAGATTTAAGGTGATCTGTTGGCAAAAATGAAATATTTTCCTCCTAACTCAAAGTCAATTTTATTGTCAACTCTGCCATACGTACAGGACATACAGAGGATCGAAATGACTGTTTTCATTGGTGTTCAATCACCAGAAACACGTTTTCGTTACCTGTTTTAGAATGAGAGGGGTCCTCGTCCTCAAAGTCCACCCAACAGTAGCCCTGAGCGGACAAAATCAATGCTGTCTCTTCAGAGAGCCTTTAGTTTTTTTTGGATTTTTAGTGCCCAGCATAGGGAACGGTGAGGCGAGGGGGATTCAGTTGGTTGCAATCTGCAGTCTCACTGCTAGACGTCCATAAATCCTACACATGGGACCTTTTTGAACTGTATTACCAAAATAACGTAACGTTGATCAGATATGTCGACAGACACCTGTCCAGCTGTGATGAATACATACTTCAAGCGCTAATAGATTTTCATGCTGTACAGAAATAAATGGGAATCAATAACAGCCTTTTATACACAGGTAAACCCTCACACTGCCAGGAGACGGGTTTGCTTTTCTGTTTCTTCTTAGGTGTCATGTTTTTCATCACGAATGCAACAGGGAACAGTCCGAAGCAGCAGATCATTTACCTACAAGCTTGTATAAAAAGTCTTAATCAATGTTCTGATCTCTGATACAGTGACACAGTGAGACATCTCTGATAATGTAGCGGCTGTTACTTTTTAAATATCTTTTACTTCAATCTTTCTCAAACTCTGCCATCTGAACGATGTTCAAGCAGTGCCCGGAGACAGACAGATGAAAAAGTCCTAAACCAACCTCCTTAACTTCAACCCACGTCATGGCACCGTGGGTGTTTTCCTCACAGCCAATTAGAGCTGGAGCCAATAAATAGTTGTGACCACTGCGGAGCTATTTGACACGGGAGTAAATGCCAATTGTCCCCATTTACATTGAAGACAAAAGCCAGAACTTGTTGGGTGTTATTGGGTTGGATTTTCATGACAACGAAATTAAAACTTGCAGACAGGCTGGTTCGGTCCTTCTCATTAACATTCAGTGACATTGTCTTTATTTTAGTTTGATTGACATCCATTTGGCTGGAGGTCCAACAGTGTCATGGCGTTGGGATGTTGATATATACAGTGGTATTAATCTATATGTAATCCCCTGCGGGCTCGCCTTGTTGTTGGTGGCAGGTGGGACCCTGCACTTAACAGCTCCTACTATTTGTGATGCCAGTGATATGCTGACCCACGCCTCTCAGATTCTACTGTCACAATGGCATCCTGGTTATCTGATGACAACAGCGATTTGAGAGGGTGGGTGGGTGAGGGGGCTTCCCCTGGGGGTCCACAGTAAGCCACAGCAAGCCTTAAAATAAGAGTGCTAATTGAAATACACTACTTTGCAATCTGTTGTACATTATGGTATAAGCCTCTGTGTAACTGTAATGTCTTTTGTGGAGGAGGGAGTCAAAATTGCTCCATTTATTTGGTCAGGAACTGCGATTGCAATGTTGTTTCTGTGGTGGAATTTGCAGATGTTTACATTGAATTGTTTAAGCTGCCTGTTATTGGATACGACTGTCAGACTCAGGTGGCTACAGAGGGCCAGACATTGTGATTTGATTTCTGCTCGGACGCCGTCTCACCTTGCTGTTGATGTGTAATGTTGGGAAAGCTGGCAGCGATGAGAGCTCCTCCATCAAAGGAAACGGCAATGAAAAGCAACCGAGAGGAGGAAAATAGTTACACCTCTACAGCGAGATGAAGACCGCAGTTCCCTCTGTGACTTTATAGACCCGTGCCGAAGCTCTCCGTCTGTGTTGGTGGTGGCAAAGTTTTAAATTAAATGTTACAAAACAGACTGCATTGAAATCCTGTGCTTACTGATTACAAATTGCTTTTCGTGGACAGCTTGTTAACTCTCCAGTGATTTAGCTCTGGGTGAAAATGACAGGAAGGCCGTTCAGTACACACATGCAGAGAAAGCAGTGTTTGTCTTGGGGTTTGCCTTCAGACAATGATCACTGCACTGCTGGAGGCTGTTTTGGCCTTTTATTCATGGTCCAATCAGAACATTTGCAAGTCATTTCCACAGCCCGCTAACTGCAGGGGTAAAAGATCATTGTGATAATTGCAGCGCCATCAGATAATTATGTGCAGTCACCCGTTTTATTTGTTGTATCGTTACTTATTGATTGTGTTGCTGTGTGAAGCTAAACAAAGAAGAGGTATTAACTTGGTTCTTCAATGAAATGACACCAGAGTACTTTGTCATTGTCAGGTGAATGTCAGGTTTCATTGGAAACTGTAGAATTTCTTTCTTGTTTTTGGTCTAGCTGAAAAATGACTTCTCCAGTCATAGTGTAGAGGCCATAACGAGGCATGCTAGGCCTGTCATGTTTTGGATTTTAGTTTAGGTCTTTTAAACTGTGGTTAATTATGTTAGAGTATTATAAAATGGTGCTAGATCATCAGTAATGGCTATATTTCAAAGTCTGTGTCCTTAAGAGGGGTGAAATATGGACGTCCTTTGTCAACATACTGATTTGAATTATGAGGAGTAAAATAAAAGGGTATTAAGTGTAA
Source organism: Pagrus pagrus (assembly GCF_965226575.1). Classification (NCBI taxonomy): domain Eukaryota; kingdom Metazoa; phylum Chordata; class Actinopteri; order Spariformes; family Sparidae; genus Pagrus; species Pagrus pagrus. The sequence goes on along the minus strand of NC_140200.1, from coordinate 17,290,353 downwards.
TATACACTTTTAATTTGAGTTAAAGTTTGCTATTAGTGACATTAATATGTGTACACGGAGTAGGATCTAGCCTTTCCTTCCTTTTTTACATCGTTGAAAGTTGCTTCTTATCAGGTTGTTGATGAGAGACATTGTGTTGTCTGTTCCAGTTTGATTTGAATTGTTTTTGTTCTGTGTTTTTTTTAATGTCAATAATCTTTTTTAAAAAGTGGAAGGAATGGATTAAACAGTCTTTGTTTGCCCTCGTGTTGGCTACGTTAGCATGTCTGGCTAACTAATTTGCTAGGCTACTTATAGACCTAGAAATGAAGCCTTAGCCCACGTCTGAAGCTAAAATGAGCATATAATCAACTAAGCAGGTCTCACTTTACAGATTACATTTAGAAAAGCCTTGTTCATGACTTGCACATCCATTTTGTAACCTAATATTTCCCCACAGTGTTGAGCCCGGTCCTGAATGATGAGCTAGGCCTGTTTTGAAATTAGGGTAGGCTAACACTAGCACCCTTGTCCCGCCCTTACTGGATTTGAGGAAATGTACAATCCAGCAATGACCAAAATAGTGTTATCTGCGATAGGGTTGTGATGGGTTAGTCCTCATCCTAACAGCCTTGTTTTTGACATTTTAAGTGAAAATACTGAATGAACAACTAAGCTAGCCTAGCTAGGTTAGCACTGTCCTCACTCTTGTAGCACGATATGATGGATGTGGCCATCAAGTTCATATTAAGAGGTAAGAGTAGAGTTGGCTAAAAACATTTTAAAAATCCGCTGTAGACAGCTTTTTCAACCAGCTGATGCAACTGACGTTAGCTTAATTAGCTAGCTAGCTACAGCTGATGAAATCTGTTCGAGAAAGTTGCCGACATGATTGACTGTTGCCAGCTAAAAATGGGTCTGGTTTTGTTTTCCTCTGTCTAATTTTTTCTAAGATTATTGAGAATTTTGTCAGTGTAAACTACAAACGTTTGCTGCGTGAGTTACGAGCTTGACAGGCTTAGCTACGGTAAAGTTCAGCTGAAGGTCAATGGAGGCTTATTATCGTTTTTCTAAACTTTTATAGAGATATGATTTATACCTGTAAAGAGTATAAGCTTAATTTCAACTAAGCAGCCCAGGTGAGCCACTGTTAACACCTTTTTAAAACCAGGTGAGCAAGCCTTGCAGTTCATGAGTAGCCTAGCTCTTCTGGGCTTATTTGGAGTTTATGTTGTTCTGGAAGCCTTCGGCATACCAAGGCGAGGACTCTGGGGGTTTAAATTTAGCCTTTTTAAAGATGATGCTTCCACAGCACATACAGCTCTGCTCCCCTGGCACTAACCTACACCAGGGCCAGCGCTCAAGTCGGGGCAGCACCAGAGCAGTGACACTTTAACACCATTTTTATAGGGATAAAGTAGCATTTGGAAATGAAACGCTTGATACCACAAGGTCATATACAACATTTTGTAAAGCTTAATATGTCAAAGTAATGGACAAGTGTCACTGAGCTTTGAAATGGAGCGCAACAAGTGTAGCACTAAAATAGTGTGGTGCAAGATTTCTAGTGTGCTTGGCACTGACAGATATGACTATCTATTCAGATTGTTTGTGTTGGTTGTTATGTTTGATGTTAGTTGAATACCTTGCTGCTTAGCGTTTTATGTGAGTTTTAACAGATGGCCTCACTGTTTATCACAGACAGTACATCCAGTAACTGTGTCATGCATGGAGATTGCCAGAAGCGCATTTTGCGGGTATTTAATGTTGGTAATCTGTAGTTGAATGGTTGCGATTTCTTGTTCAAACTGTTCCACATCATAGATTTTGCAAACCGGTACCAGGGGACGACGAGTGAGATCGTATGAATGATGTAATCTGCTGAAAAGTTGTCAAGGTATAAAAGAGTGGGGTCAGGTGTGAGTGAAAAATGTTTTTTTCTTTCTGCAGGTGTTAGATTGTCTGGAAGCACAGTGTTGAGAGTTGCAATGAAATAATGAAGAAAGATAAGCAGAAAAACAAAACCAGAAGGGCCTAATGGTTTGATATGGATCTTTGTTGACAATCCTGTCTCAGACAAATTATATTTTAGGAAAAAAATGTTGTCGAGCTTGACAAAATAATCTTTTTTTCCACCGCCATTCTTTGGATTTTGTTTGTGGGATGTTCTTTTGTTATGGAATTGTAGATGTTTCATTTCTTGTCCATGTTGACTTGAATCAGTTGTTCTTAAAGCAACGTTATGTAGGATTTGGCCTTTTTTTGTTTGTCAGTTGTAATGTAGGTGCTAACTACAAACAAAACTCAGTATGACTTAACATGCTACGTGTTGAAAGTTGTTGAAGTAAACTTGTATGTAACGCTGTGATCCTACCCTCTCACTGAAGTTACATAGTGCAGAAGTGATGTGGGGCAGAGTGGCTGAGACGGAGACACCATTCACCTTTTTACAAAACACTGTACCATCAAGATGATTGTGAAGCTGTTACTTTAAGGTAAAAAAGTTACGTAATGTTGCTTTAAAATGGGGGTTGGGGGGGTGGATGACACGGAATAATATAGATCCAACTTGGATCCTTTTTAGTTGCTTCCCCACTTATTGTTTATGATTTGATGACATTTGTGGGGTGAGGGCATGAACTATTTTCGTTTCTGAAAAGAGCCATGACAGAAAAGTTTGAGAACCACTGGCTCAAAGAAAATATAACCAACTCATCCCCAGTTTGTCAAAAACTGACATCTTGAGTTGGCGTCTGGCCCGGGCTGCCAACCCAGTGCATCAATATATGACGACCTGAGGATGAGACTCAACAATCGGCTATCTTTCTGCAGGAAAGTTGCATTTTGTTGCTTTAAAGTTCAACCTTAAAGTTTATTCTTGCCCGTGGAAACAGGTAAAAAACAATCTCACTTAAACTTCTATTTAATAGCTTTTCTGTTGCTTTTGGTTACATCACATGAGAATCAATAACTGTGACGGTTTGGGTGATAATGTTCAGTATGAATGATTGAAAAATATCAACTTGACAGCATCTCATGTCTCCCAAAGTCTATTAAAATAGTTTAATATCAAGTCTGAGATGAAGAATTCCCTGTGGATGGATGAATGTATGCATGTGGCTTGTTTTGATTGACGGCTCGAACATGCTGACACCCTGCAGACACAACCTGGAATAGTACAAAGACGGGATCACGATGGACTCGTAATTTCCTTGTGAAAAGGAAATCTATACCATCTCATTGTCATTGAGTCATCGTTCCAGCACTGAAGGCTGCATTTCCTATATTGCACTCGCTGATGCCCTTGCAAAGTTTGCCTCCTCAGTGAGAGTTGGACAGAGATAGAGAGAGAGAGAGAGAGGCAGCGTCGTCCTGCAGCCTCGGGTGAACCTCCCCCCTGGCTTGATTCAAATTGAATGAGAAGGATTTCCTCTGTATTGATTGGGCGGGCTGCGATGGCAGAGCAACAGTGTGTTCTTTGGCAGCTCCGGCTCTCTTCCAGTCATCAGTACTGAAGGACGTCGAGTCTGCTGGCTGCTGCCATCCCCATCATTTACACAACCTTGATGTGGAAGGTGGCAGGACCTTACCTCACTAAAGCATCTCGCATGCTTTTAATCTGGAAATGAGATGTGATTGGTTTGACTTGAGTGGCCCCGTTTAGTTAAATAACGGGCTAATTGATCATTTAAGCTGATGTTTCTGACAGTTTTATTTGGAGTTGTAAGATTTGTAAAAAAACAGCTTTTTTAAGGGGTTTAGAAGAACACAAGAGCTTTAATAGTTTTATTAATCTTTGGCTGCTCTTGCGTGGAGAAGAGCTCTGTATAATTCAGCTCTGTTGTTTCCCAAACACAAATGCTGTCTTATTTTTGCATTGTTCTGTCTTCAGCCTTGAACTGTTGTCTTGAAGCTTGCGAAACACCCATAAATTATGGAAGTGGTGAGACAAGGCTCTTTGTCGTTTTGGCCAGTGTGTGGCTTCACCTGCAGGCTGTTTGAGAGTATTCACTCCTAAAATTCTCCTTTTTCAGGAGGCTAAAACTCCTCACCTGAAAGATAATCTGTTAGCCTGCAATATTAAGCATATAAGTGACCTACTGTGGCCTGTTTTTCACTGTCTCACAACTGATTTAATTAGCAAAACATTATACAATTGAAATCAATACCTCCTTTTGAATTATTGGTCTGAAATGCACTTAATGGACAGCATCATTTCATACTGTCTGCATCAAGCTAAATACCACAACCAAAGATACTAATTGACTTAACTTGATATTGACATTTCAGTTTAAGTGGGAGCGATTGTGCTGTACCTTTCTGTGGTGGTCGCAGCAAAGACGGCAGTAAAATCCCAGATAGAGCAGCTGCAGCAGTGCGAGTGGACTCTCCACCCAAATAATTAGCTACATTAATCAACCGGGGACTGGAGAAGGTGCAGACGGTGAGCTTCTTACCGTTTTGAGTGTCCCTCAGGTCATTCGGTTCATTTTCATTTAATTCCAACATGGTTCAGTTTGTTGTCAGCTCTGTCTCTGTAATTGTTTTCTCCCTTAAGGCCATTTAGCATTTTTCATAGGCTATTGTAATCCACCTCAAAGGGCCTGAATATGGATTTCCCCACTCAGCTTCTTACTGTGTGTAATGGGACACTACCATTTGTGCCCTTTCTGCTGATTTGAAGTCGGGCAACCCTCAGTTGGAAATGTTGCTGATGTCACTTACTTCCGTGCACTAATCAGAGTTTAGCAACATTTAAATCAGAGAACAGTTGGTGTGTTGTTTTAGTTTGGGAACCAGATGAATCTGCAAGCTCGTGTTTCATTTGCTCTGGCAATTACGCTTGGCCCCGCTCCCGTTCATACAGATCTCCCTGCGACTTGGTTAGTAACCGGCCAGACACTGTTTCTCTAATGTGGGGCAGTAAAAGTGGTGCTGTAACTCTGTAAACTAACACTCTTTCAACATGTTACAGCGAATTTCACCCGCTTAATAAATTCTACCTAAACATAATTTCCTTTTTTAAACTGTAGATTGTTGCTTATTTAGTCAGGAACACTTTATTTATATAATAAACTTGTCTTATTGACAGCTGCTTATTTACACATCCAGAAGTTATGGAGCAATATATTCTTTAAATTTTAGTTGCGGGAGGGAGATATTTGACCTTTTAGCTGCTAAATGCTCCATTATGTTCACCAGCTTGTTGCTAACTGTATCTGTCAGTTGGTTTTTAGAGGTTTTTTTTGTATAAAATGGCGCAATGAGAGTGGAGAAACTCAACCAAATCATTAAAGTCGGGGGCCAGACAGCCAGACAATCGTGGCCAAGTCTGATTAGCATTATAGCTTTTTTATAGGAACGCCTTGCTTTATACTGTAGTCAATGAAGAGCTCAGGCGGTGCATTTGGCTGTGAAGTGCCATGCTCATGGGCACATCATAGTAATAACAAGGGGGCTCAAGACCTGAATTACTTCCAAACCCAATTTTCAGTGTTTGATGCGAAGAAAACTCCAGTGCTTGAATCACTGATCTCATTTCACTTATTTTCTGACAAGAAAGGACTTAAGGGTGCTTCACTTTGAGAAACATGATTTTATTTGTCGTTTTGCTAATAAGTCTCTTATCTTTTAGTTTTTCAGTAAGACCACCGACATCCTAGATATACCATTTTCTATTCGCCGTGTGCATCCAACCGTGGCAGCTGCAGTCTCGAGATGACATCGTGTAGCCTGATGGAAACTATTTCCAGCCCTTGTGTGGAGGGAGGTTTACCTTGTCACAGACTGCTTCTGATGTATTGTGAAACACTTAGATGCTCGTTGAATTTATCTTGCGTCGCGACCTCTATTGACCCGTAGCTATTTGGTCTGTCTGAGCAATGAATATTTGACCTCTGTGAAATCCATTCAGAAGAGAAAGTGCTTGCCTTATCACGCTGCTGTCCTCTGAGGCTTTTGTAGCATAAGAGCTAAAAAAATCATCTAATGTTTGCATCAAATTTGGCGCACACAGAGCTGACAGGGTGGAGGGTAGAATAAGTGTAGGCCTTGGTCAGGAGCTGAGAGCTTAGAGGGAGAAAAGAAGACTTAAGTTGGCTTCAGGTGAATGTCCTCACTTCGCCTGATCTCTTCATTCTCTTTCAGCCTGTTTTCACCTCACAGCCACACACACACACACACACACACACACACACACACACACACACACACACTCTTGCCTGTGTCCGCTCTGTCTCATCAGACAGGATGATGGACTTTACAGAGGCTCCAGCCTCGTCCCTGACTGGAGGCCCTCCATTCCTCAGCGCTTCTGCTGAGGCTGACGCCTCGGCCTTGCACGCATGGGGGCCTCTATTATTTGAAGCCGCTCTAAAGCAATATGCATACAAACTAAGCCAAGAAAATCCAATTTGTTATAGGAACACCATATAAATCTTGGAGTCTGTGATCCATGGCAGTGTACTGTGGGGCAAAACTCGCTTGACAGCAGAATTTTATCTCATTTTTTCCCTTAACATAGAGCTCGGCTGTGCGGTGCGTTATTCATTTTGACCCATGATGTCGTCTCAGACACGTGTATGTACACCTACACCCATTCTGCATACAAGTATGTCCGAACATGACGTGTGACAGTGACCTCGTGGTGTTTAAATGCATCTTCAGTAACAAAACTCTGTGTAAAGTCAGAAAGGCTGTGATCACCTGCAGAAAGGTCAAAATTACTTTTGTGATGCTTTTTTTCTGAGGACAATAAATACTGAACTTCCAGGGCAATGAATATATATGAAAACAGGAAAGAAATGTGAGTGTTTCTTAAAAGGCAAGTAGACATCTGCCAACTTTTACTGAAACAATTCTGCAAAAAACGACTGTGGCTTTCATACCCACCAACGTAAGGCTGTGAAAAAAAAAAGAGGATGCCCCACACAGCCCTACACAACAGACTAACAGAATAAATGCAAGGATGTGAGTGTGAAATGGCTTTTAACTCATGTTAAATTTATAGCTAACAGTAAAATAAATGAACAAAAAATAATGTCAATAAAGGGGAAAGTCGCAAATCTTGGGTCCAGATGTTTGAATCCGCCCTGCACACTGATTATGAATGTGAATGTGGAAACGCTGTTCAAGCGGGACCTAAATAAGGAACCATATTTCTTCTTCTTGGAACCTATTTCATCCATTTTCAGCTGCAAACTGAGCCATTTGATTTGTATCACTATGAAATCGGGAGATTTGTAGGAGCGTGTTGGCAGGTTCCTAATGTGTCTCATTTGCATCCAGGAAAAACACACATTAATGTCATTAAACATCCTGTAATAAGGTTGGTTTGTTTTTTACACAGAATGGTCATTTCCTGCTGACACTGCAGCTTCATTGTTTGCACTGTGGAGCTGAATGGCTGTTTGGTTAAGAGAAGTCTCGTTCATTTAAACATCTCATTAATCAGATATGATGGAAAGCCCAGAGGAGCTGCTGCTGCTGCTGCTGCTGCTGCTGCCTACTCAACTAACTATAGTCTGTAACTGTCAGTGACCATGACGGGAACAGTGGTTTACATTTTCCAGCTTTTCCACGTCTGCCTACACTCTTCTTAATCACTGAGTAGTGACTTGTAGGCTTTTATTTTTTTAGCCCCACTAAGAAATGCTCATTACTTTTTGTGTTCAGTTTTGTCTTCGTGCCATTTATCCATTCACTGCATTTACTGAAGCTTTTTAAATTAGTTTTCTGACTTTGTGTAAAACCATATTGAGCGGCCAGCGACACAACTGTAACAAATCTTATTCATGACTTATATAAAAGACTGGCATTTGCTTCAAACCTTTTGAAGGGAGTTACAGAAATGTTGACTCAGTGTCCTCTCAGAGAGAAGGAGCAATAAAATGAAGGCTGATACTGATTTCAGAGCAACAGAACCACCTCATGGTTCCTGCATTCAAGTCACTTAAGCATGACTGAAGCAGAAAAGCATAGATAATTAGTCAATATTAAATCTTTACTTTAATGCAGAAATTATCTCATCCGAGCGAAGTCTAGACTCGACTCAAGTGATATTCCAGTTCGGGAAGCCTCCAAGACTGTGAACTTTGCATGAGCTTATTGGACAATGTGCAGCAGCGACACACTCCAAGCTACGTGTTCGCGTGTGTTCCTCAACCCACTGTTTAGTCCAGCAAATAATGCGTGCGTCAGTCTCCTCTATCATCACCCTGATTGTTGCTGCATTGTCGAAGGAGAAATCACAAGGCAGGAGCTGTCAGTAGAAGTTGATTTGAGATTTTTAGATCACACGTGCGCAAGTTACAAACTCAGACATATTTATATTTTCCATAAGTGAATAAACAAGCTGTTCTCAGAGGAAAATAAGGTCCCAGAGCACTGTTGGTGGCAGGGTCCGCCAAATATAAACAAAGTAAAACAGTATGAAATTGTGTTGTCCTTTTTAAGGTCAGTTTGTTTATTCAGTCATGAAAACGAAAACAGCTTGTTTATTTAGTTTGTTTATGCATAAAAATCAGTCAATGAAGTCTTTCTCTTCTGATTAACATTTCTTCCTACATAGTGCACCTTTGAGCAAAGTTTATTATGTTCAAGATCTTTTATGAATCAAATTTAAAGGTGCAATATTGAAGAACTTTAGTTTAAAACCTCAGCTGAATGTGACGGAATAACACTTTTGACATTATGTCAACATGACATGTCAACATGCTGCCCCTTTTTTTGTTTTGAGTATAAATTCAACAGGTGGCCAATTCGTACATATTGCACCTTTTTTATAAGCACATCGTCTGAAATTATCTTAAGATGAAGTTAAAGTACAAAATCTAAGAACATTTTTATAAATGAGCCTCCTGAATAGAGATTTTCAGATTTTTTTTTAAGCTATTTTTGGAGCCAATCAGATATTCACCCAGCATATAAATAGAGGTCTGTTTCATCCCTGTTTCTGTTTGGGCTGATAAAAAATATGAAGTAGCTGCAGGTGCAATCAATGCAGCCGACTGTGTCTGGAGTCGAACCTGATATAGCTCGGACATGGACTAGAAACACTAACTGTAGAGCTAAAAACAAATCCTCAGTCTTCCTCTCTGTCTCTCTTCCTGTTTCTTGTTTACACCCTCGTCTGTTTCTGTTTTGTTCTATTTTTCACTGCGGCTGCTCTTCGTCAGGTTCTCCGCTGCCTCTAATCATTTTTTCACACTGTCATTATTTCCTCCCGTTTCCTTCAGCTCGACGGGGTTTTAAAAATTGATCGTAAGGTTGGAACACTGTGAATAATAACTTAATTATTCATAGTCAGGTGCTTGGCAGATGACTCGTGAGTGCAGAGATTCTCCAGAAGTGTCTTAGCTGTGATGCTTTCATGACTATTTCACAATGTTCTTGATGCGAGCTCTATCCCTGATTCTGATATGCACCAACTTCAGCCCTTCTCTGGCTTATCAGGTTGTAGTTCTCACACATCTACACTGTATCTACTTTGGTCTCCATGCTGTTAGCTAAGCTTCACTAAAACACGTAGCTCAACCTGCACTTAGCACCCTGCCTGACATTTATGAGAAACACGACGCCTGAGCGGTCACAGCAATTGAGACAGACTACACACTGAGACAGTGTGAACAAGGAGACAAACGTGTTGGAAGTTTCTTAATTCCCTTCACTTTTTTAAACCCGCTTCTGTCTGCCTTTTTTCCCCCCTGTGTAAGTCTGCCTGTTGATCTCCACTGAGCATGTGCAAAGCATGAGTGTGAAAATAGCAGCGCTGAGGGATTGAACAGATTCACCTTTTCTCAAGTTCACATTGGTGGCAGCGCCGGGTGAGTTTGCGGGAGTTTATTTGGCACGCCGGAGCATCTGTAGCTCTCGGGTTTCGGTTGGTGGTTGCATCGGGCAGCTCGCGCACACACGCGCACACACACACCTGTCGCTGTCTGTTATGGCGCACAGACGCTTGGCGAGCGAAGTAGAGGAAGAAAGGAAGGGAAGAGTGGGGAAACACCGAGGGTCCGTTGAGACGACGGTGCCAGCGGTCGTCTAACCGAAGATCCAAGAGTGACAAACTTTCATTTGTTTTCTAAAGCAGAGAAGTCTCGAATCTGCAGGATCCAGAGGGATATCGAGGGGTGGCGAGGACGGGTGGGGTCGGGTTGGGAGAGGGCAGGGTCAAGTTCCCGCTCTACACTTGGAAGCTGGGTAAAGCAGCCACCCAACCCCTCGCTTGCCTCCTCCCGCTGCAGGCCAGGGCCCTATACATAGTACTGATGCTGCTCTTTAGCTGTCTAGCAGATGGTCACACTGCTGCTGCGAGGATCACTTTGCCTTAGATTCACCAGATTCTCTGGCTAGCGATCAAGTCAGGGGTACAGAGAGAGACAGAAAGTGTCTTGGGGAAAGCGTCTTGGCCGTGGCGACGCATTGCTGTTTCGTTAGATTTTGAGATCCGATCATAGCGATTGGATTTTTATAGGAGGACGTCCACCATGTATATATCCTTGACATTAAACCCAGTGTCTCCTGTGGTTGTATTTATTTAGAGCCATGTTGGCATTATCATCCATTCTGCTCTTCCTCCCGTTGCTTCACTCTGCTCAGATGACTGGATGGCATCCAGTCTATGCAGAGTTTTGATCCCAGTGCAACTCTGACCACTTCTGCTTCTGAAGCTGCACTATCAAAGAGGGCAAAAATCAATTTCAGTGTTTCTGAGCCTTTCGGTGTGCTTGTCAACTCGGAACAAATTCAAGTATGCATGAATCATCGCCTGGCTTTCAGTGTAGCGTTCGAGTGTTGGATCTATTCGTTGCTCTCGAGGATTTTCCATAAAACATACCATAAAATAAGTCACATTTACAGACAAATGTGGCACTAAAGATCACCTGTTGCCTTAAAGAAAAGCATACTACATGCACTCATAGCGTGTCGCTAATGTTTCCAGCCTGGTCGGTTTCATAAGGCCACCAGAATCCCAAACAGCTGAAGAGAAAGAGTCGCATTTACTCGATTTTAAAGAGGTGACAAGTCTTCGGTCATCCCGTGGCCATATTGAGTTTCCCTGTCTGTAGCCTGAAACAACAAGCTGTGTTTCCTCCATCACACGACGACCCAGAAAGCAGCAGCAGCAGCGATTCGGAGCCAATATTGATGTTTTCTTCTATCAGTAATCGCCTCCCTGAAGCCCAAAGTCGAGTCGTGGGGTATTTAAAACGCGTCTGGAATGGACTGCCGTGCCAGCTCGGCCTCTTTCACTTCGCCTTGACATTTAACTCTTTATTACATATATTTATTACCCCGCAGCATAAACTGACCAAAGCATATCCTCAATATGGCTGTTAATACACTTCAAAGACCCAGACACTTTGCCTTTCTGTTGGCTGTGCTCTAATTGGCTTCAGTGCTAATTAGCTGCTGTATAAATCACTACATGCCCCTTCGACCATAATTTGTTTATTCATCAATTTCAGTCACATTTTTCTCTTCCGGCGATGTTTCCGTGGCATTTTATTGATCACATGTATGAAACAGAGATCATAATCTGAACAGTGAGTTGATGCTTAACATATTTTACCCGTAACCCTCAAAGACCAGCCTCAGGCAGCTAAAAATAGCTTTTGTTCTGAAAGGTTTAATAACTTTTGATCTGATAATATCCACATACTTTGAAAACTCATGTAAAGAAGAGTTTCTCAGCTTTTTCATTCTCAAGTATTGATTCTTCAAGGAAACCCATGTAGTTTCTTCCTCGGGGCCACCCGGCATTGATTGTCCCCAAGCTACTTTTGTTCTTCATGTTCAGCGGATATTATATGTCACTTTTGCTTCAGTGTCCTCTGTTATGATTGAATCACTTTTGTAATTAATCTTTGAACTTTTTTGGGCACTTCTACATGGTCAGTAAATGAAATATAGAAGTGTTTCTCAAACTTTTAACACTGTGTACCGCCTCAGAAAATATCAGGCTCTCTAAGGTCCCGGCAGTTTCAACTGAAATATTCTCCTCCTGTTCTGCACTTCTCATCTCGACAGTTCCCCTTTGGAGCCACGTTTGAAGTGTGTTTGAACCTTTCTTTGAACCTCTGCTGACTATCTTGCCATCATAAGTTTTTAATTTTAGCTCGCTTATGCGCACACAACATGCATGAATTTTAGACTTCATGCACACTTTTTAACCATTTAAAATTACAATTCAGTTGAAGTAGTCCAACTATAAATTCTGATAGTATTAAACTTTTTTTTGTGAACTTATTTCACTTCGAAAACACATTTCTTGGATTCCTCAGGGTGCCACTACAGGGAGTTTGCATACTCACTATTCCCACAGTTTGAGAATAGTGGAAATATACATAGTCCAAAGAATCCAAGTACATTTTTTAATAAAAAAAATAAATAACCCTAAACTTCCTGAGGCTCTGTCAAAATACACAAGATTTAGAAAATCATCCATTCTCAGACAAAGCAAAAAGGGGCTCTGTGTGAAAAATTTGAGCAATTTACATGTTTTAACCCTTTTTTTTTTATTGGCAATATGTGAGCTTACTGTAATATGACATGAAAAATGAGACCTTCCCCCGTCTCTCTCGGTTGCCTATACACGCCTTTTGGATGATTTTGTTTTAGTTGTTTAATGCTGCCGGACTGTTGATTTCTTTGTGAAGGATAGTCGATAGTCCGAAAGGATGTGACTTTGTGCATGCTCTCGAGGGCCTCGTCTGGTAACAGAGAAACAAATAAGGTCCCCAGAACACCATTTGAAGCTAGAAAGGTGGCAGGGTCCGCCACATATAAACAAAGTAAAACAGTATGAGAGTTTGTGTGCTTTGTGTTTGATGTTTTATGCCTAAAGAAACTAAATTAACTCAGTCAATGAAGAGCTTTCTCTTCTGATTAAGATTTCTTCCCCAAACCTGCGTACTGGACTTTTAAATGAGCCAGACCAAGATTGAAGGTTCTCCTGAATCAAATGATGTAAGGCGCTTGATGCTGAGGGTAAATACAGGAGGGTCAGGTGCACCAGAAATTGTTCTAGTTCTGTGAGGGAATAATTTATTGTGTAGGATTTTACAGCTTTGTGCTGCTCAGTTAATGAATTCAATGTGTGTGTTATTGTCAAGAGACGAGTCAGTCCAGTCAGTATCTTTTTTTTTTTTCTGACTGTGAACACCTCCCACATATATAAACCAACACATTATGGAACAGCTCACACTAAATATGAAGCGAATAGATCAACTTTAGGCCTCCTACGACGTCTGTTTGAACTTCTACATCTGCTGGAAGAGCAGAAAAACCTGTTCTGGATTTTTGCTTGACACCTTTTCTCCTGTTTTCCATTTCATTTCCACCTGTACAGCAGTGTGAAATCACAAATTAGACACTTTCATTTTCTCTTTATTTTTGGATACAGGAGATGGCAGTACGCAGGAAAAACCCTCTCAGATGATTTCCTTCACACAAGTCTGACCACGCGGGGACTTTGCATTCGCGCTAAATTTTTCTCGTCTTTGGGTCCAGGGTGCCGTTTGTTTCTGAAATATTGTCAGGGTCTGTTCTCTCGCCTCCTGAGTCTGTGGGTGCTGTGCAGCCTGTATCTAACTCTATTGAATTAATACTGCTGTGAAGGAGGTGGGAGCCAGAACCATGGCAACCATCAGCTCAGATTAGTGTGGGACGTGAGCTGGCAGGAGACGCGCACACACACTCTCAGACACACACTTGTAGTACACAAACAAATCAATATCTGTGTGTGTGTGTGTGTGTGTGTGTGTGTGTGTGTGTGTGTTGCCAAATAGAGCCCGACCCTCTCGACCCTGACAGATACAGATGTTCATTTATTGGCTGCGCTGATTGAATCGAGGTTTTCCTGTCTCCCACAGAGATATCAAAGGTTTAGAAATGATATTACTCAAAGGTGCTTTGCCGTCACTGCTATCGATTCATATAGTTTTTGTTGTTTACTTCTCTGCTGCTGAAATGCTTGTTTGTTCTAATTTGGCAACAACATATTTCCCTGCGTTTCCTTTAACCGATTTCCCTCAACAGTCAGCCCGAACCCCATGCAGCAAAATCTAAGTTTTCCTAGCTGTCAAATATCCGTTTGTATATTTTGATTCCAAGTAAGGAAGGGAAGTGCAAGAAGCAACCAAACCGAGCCAATATAGATTATTTCCTTCCTGTCTGGTCTTGTTTATTTTGGATAGGTCACTGACAAACATTTTTGGCTTTAAACGCTCCTCTCTTCTCCTGGCAGGATGACGAGGTGGTGCTCCAGTGTGTGGCCACCATCCAGAAGGAGCATCGCAAGTTCTGCCTGGCCGCTGAGGGACTCGGAAACCGTCTGTGTTACCTGGAACCCACATCTGAAGCAAAGGTGAGGATGGCACACAGCGGTGTTTAAATTTAAAATTCAAGGCAGGAGTGGATGTTATGAAGAAATGGCAAGTAAGTTGCAGTTTGGCATGAGACGAGCAGCTATAGCAACTACAACGACAAAGTATAATGACCTTTAAGAAGGTGGAGACGTTTGCTTCTCAAAATACTTCGGCTGAAAACTAGTTTGCTGCTCTCATCATAGATCCTTTTTTTTCACTTTTGTATCCTCCACGCTTTCTTTACACCACCCATCATGCACTCAGTGTATTTGTTCTGACTTATTTTAATGTGGATGTTATTTATTACTAAGATGCAGAGGAGGATTAAGGCCAAATGTGAAAACATGAATTTGAGTTCTCACTTTTAAGTCAGAATTCTGACTTTTCTCAGACTTCTTATAAAAAAGTCAGCCCTCAGATACTTTTTATGTGGCTCTCATCCTCCTCTGTAGCATCCTATAAACATACATTTTCCTTAGTTGTTTCCCTACGATTGAACAGTCAATAGTTAGTAGTCCAAATGCAACCTAAATACCGATATGCAGCCTATCACTTGGAGTGGCAGCAGCTGGGCATTTCAACCATTTCGGATACCATCAGCTAAATATTTTTAACCCTTTGGGCCACTCTTACTTCATATACTGTATATATCAACTGTTAACTTTGAGCTATTTCAACCATTTCTCTAATACTTTCAGTTTACTATGTAAAATGTTTAAAGCCTTTTAGTTTAAACTCATTTCCACCATTTATCCAACGTTTATTCTGATGTTAGACTAAACGTTTCATCTGTTTACAGTTAGATAACTATTAATCCTTATATTTAGCAACTAATTGATCTGTTTATCCATTATTTTTAGATAACTACATGAAGTATTTAGGTTACCTGACTCTACTTTATTCTTTAGGCTGTTAAAGGCTAATAAACTAGCCCATTTCAACCATCTAACTTACTTTTAGCTAACTACAGTCATCCATTAGGCTACTTGTGGCTAACTAGTTCAGTTTACTTCAACCATTTGTCTATTACTTTTATATTTATTAAAGTTGTTCATCCTTTCTTTTTAACTTAACCATTTGGCCTATCCTACTTTCAGCTAACCATGTCAACCAGATATCCAAACCAACCAACCATTTAATCTGTTTACTTTTAACTTAGCATACATTTATCCTCATGTTTAGCGACTAATTAATGTGAATATACTTTACTTTTTGATAACTATTTGACACACTGATCCTTACTTTGAGCTAACTATTTAAATTGTTATCGATTAGTTTCAGCTAACTATTTGTACTGTTATTACTTTAATTAACTATGTTGACCATTTACCCTTACTTCTAGCCTATTTAACCCATTAGCCATAAGTATTTCAACTGTTTATTTGAAACTTAAACCATTTATCAAGCCTTTTGAATTGTAGTGCTATTACTTTAATCAACTACTTTGACCATTTACCCTTACTTTTAGCTTATTTTGACCCATTAGATCACTTGTACAGTAGCTAACTCTTTCAATTGTTTACTTTTAGCTAAGTAATTTTAATATGTATTATTATCTATTGCTTTTATCTAACTATTTGAACTGTTAAGCTAACTAATTCAACCACTTATCTTTCAGCTGTTAATTTTTAGCTAATTTAATGTTTAGCTAACGTTAAGTAATTCAGCTTCTCCACACTTGCTAAATTAGTTAAGGTATGCACTTTTAAAAATAACTCATGGTATTTTGCAGGTGTTACAGGACAATATTTATATATGTGTGTGTGTGTGTCTATGTATGTATGTATGTATGTATGTATGTATGTTTGTTTGTATGTATGTATGTATGTACAGTATGTATGTATGTATGTATGTATTTTTAAATGAAATGGGTTTTTTTTTTGGTTTTTTTTCTCAAGTTAGTTGAGCTACTCAACAGCATGTGCAACAGCAGAAGTCGGGTATGGGTTTCAAGTACCCCTTGTTGGAACGCTGTTGCTAGACATCCCGCAGGTTGATGAAGAAAAGCTACTTATAAAATGACAGAATGAGGATTTACTTAATCTAATATCCAGCAGAGGCATTCCTGAAACTTAATTAATTGAGTGCAGCTTACTCAACGTCTTTCTTTCAAATTGGCCCAGATATGATTATTCAGACATTTAATTTTGTGAAAACTACACATGTTCTCATTCATTTTTAATCTAAATAACCAGCAGATGGGTTTCCTAAATCTGAAGGACTGTTAATTCTGACGAAGTGTGACAACAGAAAAAGTTGGAGCTGTATTAGTATCTCTGTTGGCTTGTTATGTCTCCTCTCAGGAAATGAATTATCTTGCAGTAATTAGATCCTTGAACGGTTAAATTCGAACCTATACAATACTTGGAAAAAGCATGTTCAGACAGCCTAGAAGCACAAAATAAGGTTGCATCCAAAAAAAAAGGGCTGCAGCTTAGTTTCTTCCTTGGCAGTCTCTTTGACTGATAGAGTGTAAATCAAGGAACACTTGTTATTTCCTTCCCTGAAACCCATCTGTTTATCCTCTCTTTCCCTCCCTCCTGCTCTTATTGAGATGAGCTTTCATGTCAAATAATGGGGATGAATTAGAAAGTGCACTTCCTGCTCAGACCCTGTAGTGCAAAGTACAACTACTTAAGATAGAAACAATCTCAAAATGGGTGTCTTGGTGGTGCGGAGATAAAATTTATCGCCTCCTCTGCAGAGATTGAGGTTCAGTTCCCAGCGGTGGTGCTTATAGTTTGGCCTGAACTCCAACAAACACAACTGACACTTTTTATTGGGGCCAGTTATGGATCCTGTTTCTGCACTGGTGCATCCCAGTGGTCGGTCATCGGGCGTGGGCACACAAGACGACAACAGCAACAAATCTGATATATAGAGGACGGTTTTGACCACTTTTGTTATTTTGGAGTGACGTCTCTCATTATAACTGTGTGTTACAAATTAGTATTTTGCTCCCTGTGGTGTTGAAGCAACACAACGGAGCTGTCAGTGCTGTGTTACACGCCTCATTAATTTTCTTTTTGACAAGATGTACTGTAAAGTCTTCAAAGAGACATGTTGAATCCAAGCAGATCGTGACGTTTCTGGAGAATATGCTTCTCAATAGGAACATAATTGTTGTATATCATTGTGTGCATCATTTGTCACAACGCTTTCAGTCATATTTCTCAGACAACTCAATAATGAGGAGAGCAAGTTTGTTGTCGCTCAGTAATGCAGACAGATGACGCAATCTATAATGTAAACCGATGATGTTATTACTGTTTTATTTTCGGCTTCACACTTGATGTGCCAGATTAGGATGTTGTTCTGAACTGTGAATATCAAGTAAAGCTTGATTTTAATTGCAGCACTAAGCAACAACACTTTATAAAAAATTTTGGTTTGGAGGGTTTGTTTCCGTTCAGCCACGTCTCTCTCCTCTCACCTTCACACCGGTGACAATGCTCCGGGCCTCCTTGGGTGTGAAATGTGGCTGAATGTCGAGGGCGACGGCTGTGGTTTGGCACGAGGGGAGGGGCCGTCATCTGCTGGCTGATCTCAGGTGTTGACACCTCATTTCCTAGAATCTAACGAAGCCTGGCAGCCTGTCGGTGCCGGTAGAGAGAAATAACGCAGAGTGAAACATAAGGTCCGATTAAAGACAAATTCTGGGGCAGCGTTTTTGCTCCAAATATGTAACACCATGGAATATTACACATTTTATTGCCACTATGATGGCATCATTCATGCATAAATTTTAATATTCAGGAGGAAAAATACCATTTTGAAATTAAAAAATCCTCTTCCTAAAACAAATTTAATACATGAATTTTAAAGTCTGTACCGACAGAAACATTTATGCCTAGCAGCTAGAATTGATTTAGCACAGCTGCTCTGTTGTTATTGTTAGCGCTGCTGGCTCAGGCGTGTGTGAACTGACCAATCAGAGCAGTCGGGGTATTCAGGAGGAGGGGCCTTAAAGAGACAGGAGCCAAAACAGAGCATCTCAGACAGAATGGGGGGATACAGTGCTGCAGCACTGGACATTATGAAGAAACTGTTTTTGAGCACGAAAGCATGTAAACCTATTCGAGTAGTAACCCAAAATATAATTATGAACCTTAAAATTGGCATAATATGTCTCCTTTAAATCAGAAGGCTGCATTAATACATATTCTTTTTTAATGTGAACAAATCCCATAAAAAGTTTATTTTCTCTATAAGTTCTTCAACTTTCCCAATCTGTCTTACTGAAGATGTAAAATGATGAACATCAACGTCATTTTTAGTGACTGTCACTCAAATGTTTGAAAGCGGTGGATTTATTGGCGATTAATACACATTTGGTGCACTTAAAGTATTTTCAAGACAGCAGGGAACCAATGTGCTTGAAGTAAACATGTATGTAACGCTGTGATCCTACTCTCTCACTGAACTTACATAGTGCAGAAACAGGTGCACTATGGGGGGCGGCGTGGCTGAGACAGAGACACTATTCACCCTATTACAAGACACTGTACCATCAACATGATTTTGAAGCTGCTATTTTAAGGTTAAAAAGTTGCATGTTGCTTTAATAGCCAAGGTTCTGGACAACAACGGAGGCCACGCGAAAGATATTTGTTAGTAGGATCAGTTCATTGTCTTTTCATGGGATTAGTTAATAATAACAAAAATATAGAACGTCATGATACTTTTATATTTTAATGTGACACAGTTCTATTGAATCTTCTCAGCTCACATTCTTTGTGTTCGCGAACAAAGGGAGATGAACAGGATTTACAACAGCAGGCGACCTTGAGAAGATGGAATAATTCATTTTATTTCACTCTGTTTGATCTCTCTTAGAACAGCTCACATATGATGTAATACTCCAGATTGTCAAATAATACTGTTTGATCTTTCGAACGATGATTTCACTAATTCTTTCAGCTCATGAAATTGTATTGAATCAAGCCCCCTACTGAGTGTGCAAAAATTAGACTTTCTAAAGGTCAGTGTGTCCACTGAGAGTCTTTTTCTATTTCCAGACAAGAGAGAATGTTCAGTATGTCTGCCCAACCCTGGAAGAAGTATGATAATTGGAAAATTGATGGTGAATAATTCATAAGAAGTGTAAGGTCTGCAGCAGGTTGCGAATTATCACTGAAGAAGGTCGTATGGCACCACAGGTGTAGCTGTGTCATGGCACGTTGCGTCCTCTCGCAGGCAAAAGTAAATAATCAGTTAACCCTGTCTGAAAGTTTTGGCGGAGAGTTTTGGCACCGCTAGCCTTTTTTATAAATCTCTTTATTCCATTATCTCTCTTGGATCCTTCGTCACTCATCTGAGTCTAAATGCAATGCAAATGGACAACGTCTGTTGATTGAAGGAGCACATCGGAGTTGGAGACTCCCGTGAATGTTTGTGTTGAGTTACAGGGCAGCGCCGTCCTCATTATCACCCAGCAGCCCTCCCCTCTGCTCACATTTCTCACCTCACTGCAGAGGTTAAGGGTCAGCCGGTTGTGTTACTGAGTCGGGGCAGGCTCCCAACACCTTTAAATAATTCCTCTTCTGTGCTTAGGAGAGATGGGTAGTGCGTGTCGTGTGAAGCTGGCCAGTGTTACGAAAAAGAGATAAACAGTAATAAATAATATTAGGATCATTCAAGGATGTGAAGTCAGGGATATGACCTGATATGTGGGTTTCGGAGTAATTTGTTTACCTGTTGTTGTTTGCACGTCATGTCCGCAGTGTAATGTTAATCAACAGTGCCATCTAGCACGTAGCAAAGTAAATTAATTTTCCTAGTTTGACAAGCAGATGCAGGTAATGAACATGTCCCCAGGTCTGCCTCTGAACTGCTCTGACTGCATCATATAATGTGTCACTCCTTCTATTTACTCTGGCTCTTTGAATGAACTTCAGCTTTCTTTATTTTTCATCTGAGTAACACACACCCCCTGGCTGTGGACTCTCTTATCGCTGAATAATTTATTAGCGTCAGTTATTACTGAGTTTATTGAATGCTGGCAGCCCATGCTTTGAAAGTTTAAAGACAAACTTCAACACTCTGCTGAGAGTGAAATCAAGATCTGAAGCCCATTACAGAGGAGAGCCAAACAGCCATGTGTGCCTAGGAATAAGGCCGAGCCAAACTAGTTACTGGCCGTTGCAGACGCAGTCTGCACACCTTTTTTCAAGTCCCCAGCCACTCATTAGCGGCAAGTAATTACGACTTACAGAGATGGTTTATCATTTTCAGTTTGTCTCTTGTCTCAGATCAGAGCCTGCAATTTATTTATTAACCACTTTCTGCTGTATTATTAAAATATTTTCTAAATATGAGAAAGTAGACAGTGTTATATGCATATGTGTTTGAATAATTCAGCATGTTACAGTACAGCTTCTATCTGTTGTTAGTCTTTTTAACGCATAATAATGATATTAAGCCTTATAAGTACATATAAGGGCCTTATTACCTGTTAACTAATGCTAACAATATAAAGTGTTACCGTGAACTTTATCTCTATAGCACCTTACATAATCAGAGTTACAAATTGCTTCACACAAATACAATGCAATAAAACATTGGTCTGAATATGCTACAGAGTGGAAATGTGTACAGTACACAGTATATAGGCACTAAGATGACATTTGAGGTAATGTCTAACTCTCTGCACTCACAGCTGATATGTTTATGGATTTGGCAAATCAGAAATATCTGTCTGATGTCAGCTTGTGAAGTTTTGTCCAAAAATGTTTAAATATATATTTATTTATGGTGACACAACAGGCCCGAGTCGGGAGCTACTTTAGTCTGACACTGCAATTTTTATGTGTTTGACTGCATGTCACGGACATGCAGTCAAATGGCTTGGATAGGATGTCGGCTTTTATAATGTCAATACATTTTGTTAGGTTTTGAAGACTCTCACTTGAGTTCTTTAGTTTCAAATTTCTAGAGAAGCGTTATCAATCATACAGTTTTCAGTATGTTGAGTCTCACAATCTGCCACCGTCATGTGAGAAATCAGAGTTCTTCGGGAGGTTTGGTGCAGCTGCATGTCTTCGAGGCTTTACAGGTAACATAAAAGGGCAAATACACAGTTACGCAATCAGAGAATTTCAAGGAGAACGAACTCCCGGCACATTGTTTTTGTACCCAGGAGTGGAGCCTGTTTTTGCTTAAAAAACACCTTGTCATTCCCTCTTCAACTAATGTTTCTTTCCCTCCTTCCTCCCCTCCTCTCCCTTCTCACTTCTTCTTCTCTCTCTCCTCTCATCCTGCAGTATGTTCCTCCAGACCTGTGTATTTGTAACTTTGTGTTGGAGCAGTCCCTGTCAGTGCGGGCCCTGCAGGAGATGCTTGCGAACACTGGGCAGAACAGCGAGGGGGTGAGTATTTCCCTCCTCCCTCTCATTGAAACCCCACCGCTCTCTGTGTCTCAACACACCCGACACAAACACACACATGCACACTCACGTACACAAATCAATCTGTAGTCTACTAGCGGCGCAAAATGCCCTTGAGGGTTTTTACAGAAGTTCAGTTGGATGTCTCATGCTCTATTTCTGTGATATTGCTTTTTATATGGACTGGGGCCTGAGATGAAAGTAACAGAATGATGCTCTTCACAACTGTTTTTTGTTTTGTTAACATAATTTAGCGAAAGGGATATTTATTGAGAGAAGAAAAGCCTTCGCTGGCAGAGCAGTCACACCACTGGAAATACAGCAACACTGACTCTGTTGAGACGGCTCAAAACTGGGCTGGAAACACTTCAGGCATTTTTAAAGGCCATTCTATCAAAGCCAAGTCGAGCCATGATGCATTCAAATGCTGTCAGACTTTTCAGGAATAGAACATTTGCAGAAGAAAGCAACATTTCAAACCTCCTTTAATGTCAGACTGGGATATCAAATATTCTGTAGATGGAGATTACTTTGTGGAGGCGAAAATTTTTGCCGTGTTGGATGTCCCAGTTCACCACTTGGAGAAAAGTGAATCTGATGTACACATGAATATTTCATGAACCTGCGAAAAAGAGGAAGCCAGTCATTTTGAATTCAAAGACTCAAAAATTAAAAAATATGCATTAGCTCTCCTCATGACACACACTTTAATGTGTTAAATTATATGTGAAAGAAGTATAAAGCCATTTGTGGCTCCAGAAAAAGCTTAATAATAGTAATAGTAATCTGATGAATTGCCTCCTTTCACAGTGTGAAATTGGTGGAGTCAAGAAATCCAACCATGTAGTTTTGGGGAAGAAATTTTAATCGGTAGATAAAAATCTTCATTGACTGATTTTGTTTTATGCCTAAACAAACTAAATAAACAAATTCTCTTTGTTTTCTTGACTGAATAAACAAACTGACCTTAAAGGACAACACAGTTTCATACTGTTTTACTTTGTTTATATGTGGCGGACCCTGCCACCTTTCTAGCTTCAAACAGTGTTCTGGGGACCTTATTTTCCTCTGAGAACAGCTTGTTTATTCACCTATGGACAAAAATAAATATTTCTGAGTTTGTATTATTACCTCATCAATAGTGTAAATAGAGTTTGAATTTCTTCTCCAAAACTGCGTAGTGCCCCTTTAAGACTTTGCTTACCTTAAATATCAACTTGCCACATTATGAAAATACTTTTTTTACTAAAAGTAACTTTTGAGTACTTTTGAAGTTACAAACCAAATCAACTAGACTACAAAAAATGTAAGGTATCGCCACACAAAGAAATATGGTCAACAAAAAGTTTGACTTTTTTTTCTCTATGAGGAAAAAATATAAAAAAAAAATAATGCAACATCATCTGTTTGCATTCCCTCTGTATGGGGGGCTTTTATTTTGAAGGTCTGGCCATTTGCAGTTAAATGTAAAGCGTTTTTAGCTTGTGTAAAAATATGGAAAGTTAAACACTTTGATAGGGAGGACATAAGAGAGAACATCTTGTAACAACTGTATTCGTGTAATAACTGTAATGGCTCAAAGTACTCTAATGTATTGCCCATAAAAAATGTGTGCGAATGGAAGAATTTAACAAGCAGAAACAGGCTTCCTTCAGGCTCAGCACTGCATAAGGTTGCCAGATCCAAGATATCTAAACTGACAAATGCCTAATTACTCTGTTTCAGCAGGAAAGTTTGATTTTGATAAGTGAATACATTAAAAATCGATAAGTAGGTTGGATCAAATCCCAGCAGCGTTCCAAGCCACCTCGCAATACTCTCAACTACTTTAACACCAAGAACTGCCATTGAATCCTAAATAGGAGCTGTCTCTTTTCATTCCCTGCAACACATCCCCTGTTCTGCAAAAAGCGATCAGAAGGCTTTGATAATGAAAGGCCGCCGGGAGGTCAAAGGAAGGAGGGGAAATGATCTGTGAGTGCTCTGCTGCATCCACGGCCTCCTTTCTCCTCAACCTCCGCTTTCTTGATTTACGCTAAACAGTTCGAGCCCCCTCCGTCCCGGCTCCGCTCCAGCTCACTTGGCGTGTTTATTAGAGCAGGTAAGTAATCTTTGATCGGGCAGGCGCTCCGCAGTGCCACGGGGGTGTCGTCGACGGCAATGAAGCCAATCCGGCTGACTACGTGTGGTGTGTAAACCGCTGTCAGATGCTCATATTCACTCATGCTGCTGCGCTCTAACAGTCATTTCATGTGTCATTTAATTTCATCACGCAGCACTTCTACACCCAGAGGGGACAGTCGAGACATGGGAGGGGATGGCATCATCACTCCTGTTTTTGGATGAAATGTTGAGCCCTTTCCTCCGTATATGTTTTGGGGAAAAACTAAGAGAAAACAGTGCTTTACTCTTGAATAGATCCTAGCATTACATTCGGATAAACGAACCGCTGCATACGAGAAATTGCTCGTCAGCGGTGACGTTTTCTCATCACTGTTCCTAGTGGGTACACGTGGTCCGTTGCTTGAAAGGATTCCTCAATTAATTGGTGCTTGACAGACCGCTGGTATCTAGGAACAGAGATGACATGGTAGCATGAATCATTGTGGAGTACAGCTGCAGCCCGAGCACCACACAGCATCACATCGCTATCTACAAGATGAATTGAGTACAAAATCCCACAATACTAATGCAAGATAGCCCCAATTGTGTGCGTGTTGTGCTGGGTGTCTCCGGCTACCACTGTACTTTTATGCACAACACAGCCCTTCTGGCACAGATGGTCCTTTAAGTGTCTTATTTTGTGTACCGCTTGGGTCCTCTCCACTGGTGATTCAGGCCTGCGTTCTTATTAGCCTGGGTAGCAGATTTGTTTTGTGCTCAGCAGTGCAACATTGTTGGCTGGCCTTGTTTGGCAAGACAACATGATGTTGGCTAGAATACAAACTCTCTGGTAGCAAGGCTAATAAATCATCCTCCTCTTCGATTTTCCACTGAAAGGGCCCATTTCTACGGTGGCCCTGAGAGCTCAACGCACTGCAAGCTTAAGAGAACGCACGCAAACCGACGAAACACAAGCAAATTTAAGGAAGCATCTTCATCAGTTTTACGACACGTTAAGTAGCACTTAAAGAACAGGCTGTTAATACTGATGACACAAGACATAAAGCGCAGCAAATACAGAAAAAGACAACAGAGGTGTTTCCAGAGTGCTGAACACGGCTTTCACACACGTGTTGCTACTGTGTGATGTGTCAAAGGTGATGTTATCTCATTATCATTGACGCATACAAGATGGATGACATGTCTCCACTTCCACTTACAAAATAAAGAAATAATTTGGAGCCAGATTTTGCTCACTAGTGGAGCCGCAGTATTGAGTTCCCACCTTCTCAGTCACGAACAGGGAGCAGCTGTCAATCATGATGTTTCACACCATTTTTATGGCATCAAATAAAAGTGATAATAACTACCTAAAATGACAGAAACAGTCTTCAGGAAAATGTATGTGACCTTTTACTTACAGGTTTTAGTACCACCCATGTCCCATCTGCCAACATTACAGATGCAGGATTTATGATCTATACAGCAGCCAGCCAGCAGGGGGCAATCAAGATGTTTTGGCTTCACTTATGAGGACTTGCGTCATGTCATCTTCTTTATATATATATCAATTCTCAATTGTTACAGTGCTTGACCTAATGTTGTCAATACAGAAATGAAACCAAAATATAGATGCCTCAGGACATTTTTGTTCTAACTAGAGAGGCACTCAGTAGAGCGCATACCTCCGCTAAGGCCCAAAAGTCCCCTAAGGCTAATCCAATATAAAACGAAACATCATTTTATGTGGTTCTGCATCAAATTGTACTTACGTATAGATACCAGCCACCTAATTACACCTGATGTTTTTCATCAAGACCCATGGATTAGTCCCTGAGAAATAAATGAAAATGTAATTTTTCTGGATCTGCACCAAAAGTTAATGGGCTCTATTCTGGGCAGAGACCCATCCTCCATCCAAGTTTTGTGGAAATCTGTGCAGTAGTTTTTGTGTATTCCTGCTGACAAACCAACTAACCGACAAATGGACACGGCCGAAAACACAGCCTCATTGGCGAAGGTAATAATGCTGATATGTTTTATTTTGCGAGCTGTGGTTGTAAAGTAATAAGTAAAGTTTAATATCTTTCATAAACACAAAATCTCCTCAGAAATCATTGTAACGACGGATACAATTCTGCTTTTTGGCTCTGTAACGTCCTGCGAGGTGCTTCCAGGAGTCTTTTCCCCGCGCACGCATAGAGTCGAGCAGTAGCAGAAGTCAGTACAGGACATAAACATAAACGGATGATACTTGGAACCGCCTTCAATTAATTCATGTGTCACAAACCTTGGTAACAAGTGCGTCTAAGATTTGTTCAGCACTCCTCTGAAAACGCTTCCATTATCTGTTTCTGTATCTGCAGCGTGTTTCTGTGTTGTATTGTGTTGTCTGTATTTGCAGTGTTTTTCCCTGTGCTGCTGTGTGTTGTCAAATGGATGATTCGCTCGTGTTTTGTTTAATTGTATGTTTTCTTAAGTTGCAGTGCGTCGAGCTCTCAGGGCCGCCAAACATTTCTCCCTTCTGTTGCTCTCAGATTTGTGTAATCGACTGCCTTACACCCCAATAACACATTCTTTTCATTTGTATTTGTGTGTTACTAGAGTGCCGACCATGACAAATGGGTAGGTCCATCAGTTTGTTCATCCATCATGTTGTCAGTGTGCATGACAAACTGCCAAACGAAAGGGTTGTACTTTCCGCACTTTCACTTGAAGTGACGCCCATTTCTCGATTGCCATAAAAGCTGCATTTACAGCGTGTACATCGTTTAGTTTAAAAGTCCGTGGCAGTTGCCGCATTGTGGGGAGATATTAAGCTAATGGTAATACATTTAAATGTTTCCACCTCACCACATTTTGTGAAAATGGATATTAAAAAATACATTTATCTCTGTGTAGACTCCCTCCGGATAGTAAATTATGCTTTCACCTCACCGTAGCTCAACTTCTTCTCTTTCCCTCAGACACTCTGGAGACATTCAATTAGCCTGTCACAGATGTCTCTGAGCTTTAAATTATGGCAATCTTGAAATAGACATTCATTGGTGCCGTCACCTTGTGCACAAGTCAAATGTGTTGCCTCGCCTCTGAAGACTACTTTGTGTGCAAGCACTTTCAAGTGATGGTGTCTGCGACTCATCTGCTTAAGCTATTCATTATCCCTTTTTTGCTTTCAGTGCAATAAGATTTGAGCCTTAGTCAGTTACCTAAGATAGTAATGAGCTCTCATAAATTATCTAATTTACGGGATTGAAATAAAAGGATCTGAAATCCCACTTGTTGGCAGGAAACTCACTTTGTGGTTTGGGTGTGCTGCTCTGTTTTCTCTGGGTTTGGTCTCTAACATTGATTCGTTTTAAGGGAATTGACACGAGGAAATGTACTGAAATCAGTTTTGATTTCAGAGTGTTCACATGCGCTACTGTTGAGCAAAGCTGCCGTAGACGATCCAAGGATTATTCATCTTTTACTTTATACAACTCGACACATCAGACTGCCAACATCCTAAACTTTTTAATGTTTTTTTTTTTAACATCCTCCACCTTTTAGTTTGGACTTTTTGAATAACATGGCCGAAAGGATGGATGGTGACAGTTTTCTTTCCTTCCAACTGTCACATATTACACATCATCCTATGTATGATTGTTGTGGAGCTAATGTAAAGCATATGGAGCACAATCTGTCTCATTAAACAAATTATTTGAAGGACGGGGCATTAAATATGTACATGAGCATCAATTTATCAGATGGTACTTAGCAAATGAGTCTGGCATTACTCCCTCCTTCACGGCCTTGAAAAATTGATTAGTGTGCTCTTTTTCCATGCTCAGGCTGTTCTATACAAGATAAGCTATTGAATATATGAAGTAGACATTTAGTTAAATTACTTAGTCATGGTTCGGTGTAATGGCTCTGTAAAGGCGTGGGCTAAGAGGAAACAAGACAAGCAGGCAGGAAAGTTAAAGACCAGCCACCAAAATCATCCATGTGTTTTGAATAATTTGTATTTTACGCTGCCTCTAAAGGCTCTTAAGGTATACTGTGGTATGAAAATGGAAGATTATCATACTGTGTACATTTGCTTATGTATGGTATTGAATTCTACTGTATTAATGTGATTTTAAAAAAATGTTTTTTGTCGGGACAAAATATTTTGTGAAATTATAATAAAGCATGTTTTCATCCTATTGAGTCATTGTAACTGATGATTATAATAATGATGATGATAATCATAATAACGTATTATGAATAATAATAATAATGATAATGGTGATAATAATAATAATAATAATAATAATACTACATCGCAAAATACTGTATGCTGTGATATTTTATTGGGTTGGTTTTCATACCGTTACAACTCTAGTTAGCAGTAACTCTGATCTCCTTGTCTTTGAGGAATATAAGGAGCTTATATGCACTGTAAAAAAACTTGATTTATTGATAATGGAAATAATAATAGTAAGGTTAATGTGTTAGTTTTACTCGGGTAACATTTGCAGTGGAGCATTGGACAACTTGTTGTCAGTGGTGGAAGGCGACTTCCAAGTGCTGGACTTAAGTTTGGTTTGAGGCTACTTGTAATTTTCTGCAACTTTATACTTCTATTCCATGAAAATTCACTCTAAAGAGTACTTTAACTTTCGAGAGTTAGAAATTTAAGCTCAGAATGTTAATATTTACAATTATTATATATTTATTAATGAGGTAATGAAACAAACTCAGAAATATAAATGTTTTCCAACTGAATAAACAAGCTGTTCTCAGAGGAAAATAAGGTCCAGAGAGACACTGTTTGAAGCTAGAAAGGTGGCAGGGTCCGCCAAATATAAACAAGAGTAAAACAGTATGAAACTGTGTTGTCCTTTTAATGTCAGTTTGTTTATTTAGTCATGAAAACAAAGAAAGTGTGTTTATTCAGTTTATTTAGACAAAAGATTCGGTCAATGAAGATCTTTCTCTCCTGACTAAAATGTTGTCCCCAAAACGACATAGTGCTCCTTTAACGTTCATCCAGCGAAGAAGAAAGAAGCTGCATCAAGATGGCTGTAAGAGACACTAGGATAGACTTCAAGCAGTTGATAACGTTGGTCTATTAAGCCTCATACGTTAAATTTTTGTGTTCGACTTCTAGAGAGGTGTTGGTCCAACCTTATGCTAATCAATCAGTCAAACCTGTATTTATAAAGCACCTTTCACACAAATCAAAATGCAATTCTAATCGCTTTAGAAGAGATTGAACAAACACGATTTATAAAGAAAACAAAAACAGGTTTAGAACGCACACCACCTATAGTGGTGAATAATGAATAGTTAAAATAATAAAAGATAAAGAATAAAATGTAAAAACAAGCAAAAAGATAAAATATTACATGTAGAGTGGTCTTCAGTATTTCTTCAAGCTACCCTCAATGATGTAAATGGGAAGGTGAGGAGCAGGAAGTTTATTAGGTAGTGTTACACCTATTTTTAGTTGGGGTCGTTAACCTAAACTGGCAACAGTGAGAGCTTCAGCCATAAATCACTTCTCATTAATTGTCGCTGAGACGTTTACAGTCACCTACCTGTCACTTACCTGTCACCTACCTGTCACCTACCTGTCACCTACCTGTCCTCTGGTGCTTTTGTTTTCTGAATATTTGCTCTGGAAGCTTATGATGGCTGCTTCACTCTAACTTAAAAGCATAAATATGACGTATGCTTCAGGGCTTCGTCTTTATGACTTAACTCTGCTCGTATCCAAATATTAGGCTACACAGTGTCTGCTAGGGTGTCGGAGCCAGAAATCTACCATGACGCAAAGGATGATTTTGGTGTCTAGCCATGTCTTCATGACGTCGACGTCTGAGCCCATTAAACTTCCAAAAACCTGTAGTATTTATCTAAGACGCAACTAATTGTACACACGTACACAAACATGCATGCAAACACACCCACACAAACGTCTCTGTCTTTGTTTCTGACTCGAATGCACTCCCAGTAGAAAGCTGTTTACGATACAGTACTTAAAGCTGGGAGGGCACCACACCAAAGGTCACAGTTCCTGGCAGTGATGTGTCAGCACGACAGCAGGCCTGAAATACAGGCTGGCTCTCTCTCTGTAACCCCTCCCTCGCTCCCAGCTGTTGCAGGATACTCTTCCCATTTTTCTTTTGATCGACCCCTGTTTCCTTTTCTGTCTGTCCATCTGGGAGAGACTCTGTGGCCAAAAGAGAATTAGCTCGGGGGGTCATATTCAGGAGACAGTTGGGAGTTCCCTGTGGGTCAGTTTAAATGTGACCTCGCGAGCAAACACACAAATTAACAACCAGACAAGAAAGAGGATAGCCTCCGTGTATTGCTTATTGGATAAACACTGCAGTGTGCGTCACGCTGGTTAGCACAGCTCCGGTCCCGGGGGTCGGTCTCAGCTGTTTCTATGAGGAGTTTAGATATTATTCATCACTCAAAAGACACTAAGATGAGGATAGTGTGTGTATACAGTATCTAAAGCCATAATGATGAAAATATCTACTGTGACTATCAGAAATATGTATGAGAATTAGTGGTGTTTCCTAATGACTTTAATGGAAGTTTGAACATTAATTAAAAAATAAAAGTATTAAAACACTGGGTGCAGTTTAATCTAAAAGGTTAACCATTATCTGAAAAATATATTGTCTCTGTGAAAAACATTGTGTATATACACGTCTTAGATGCAACAGTTAACTGTTGTTATTAACACTAGTAAAGAAAGATACACAATGTATGACCAGGAAGATATGACACTTTAGTGCCAGTTATATCAATATGTCATTTAAACATGTACATTAAAGGTGCACTATGTAGTTTTGGGGAAGAAATTTTAATCAGAAGAGAAAGATCTTCATTGACTGATATTATTTTTTAGGCAAACTGAATAAACAAACTCTTTGTTTTCATGACTGAATAAACAAACTGACCTTAAACGACAACACAATTTCATACTGTTT
This sequence comes from Pagrus pagrus, assembly GCF_965226575.1. Classification (NCBI taxonomy): domain Eukaryota; kingdom Metazoa; phylum Chordata; class Actinopteri; order Spariformes; family Sparidae; genus Pagrus; species Pagrus pagrus. Next base: position 17,259,543 of record NC_140200.1, on the reverse strand, counting down.
TACTTTGTTTATATGTGGCGGACCCTGCCACCTTTCTAGCTTCAAACAGTGTTCTGGGACTTTATTTTCCTTTTGAGAACAGCTTGTTTATCAAGTTATGGAAAAAATAAATGTTATTACCTCATTAATATTGTAAAATTCTGAGTGTGAATTTCCTCTCCAAAACTACATAGTGCCCATTTTAATAAAAAATAATAAGTGTAACCAACTAGTATTTCTGGTGCTGACTATTGAGGGAAGGAACATTTAATCAACTAGTCAGTTAACCTTGACTACCTACTATGATTCAATAAATCCAAAGTTTAAACAGAATAAAACTGAACAAATCTTTTACTAAACTATCAGAAATGTATTAGAGCCTTCTAATGGAAAGAGTGTGCGATACACAGATTAAATTAAGGTTGTTTCGATACTGGGTTTGCTATCGTATGAGCCTCAGATACCATGTAATATACTGGAACCGGTCTCTGCGAGTACACAAGTCTGCACTGATACAATACCACATAATTTATTGATTAGAAATGGGACTCTACTAATCCCCAGCAGTGACCCTACACCCGTATGCAACCTAACAGATTTTTTTTTTTTACCACATAAGTAGCCCATATACATGGTAATATGTAGTAAGTGTCTTGTGTCACGATTTTATGCACTAGTATTGTATCAGTACTCAGTGCAGGTATACAAAAATGTTTTTATTGACACATCCTCTACTTAATTTTGAGTCTTTAAGATCCACTGATTTCAAAGTGTATTACTGTCACATCTGTAGTGTTTATCCTGTTCGCAATGCCAAAACCTGATAAAGATTGTTGATGCAGGGATGGTTAAGACTTGTGTTCCCCTCTCTTTTTTTTTTCTTCTGCCGCTAGAGGTTGATTAAAAAGGTGAGTAAAATTTTCTTTATTCACCACAGAGGTGGAGAAGAAATCATATCTTTATTCTTTATTGCTTCCTCACATTTCCTCATTGTGATCCAGTGCGTCACAATTATTCTTGTCTGTCACAAGAATGTCTTTTGAGTGTGGTACTGTACATGTATGTGTTTGTTGGATTGTGTGTGTTTCCTTTCCACTTTTCTTTGTCTGTCTCCTGCTTGCACTTGGAATGGAGGTCCCAAGTTGATGATACTTTAACCATTCAGTCCCATGCATTTCACCCACACAGGGTCGAAAGCAGAGGAAACTCAACTTAACTGACACTTAACTGAATATCTGAAAAACTAACTCAGACTATAGATACCACATGTCAAACCTGACAGCGTCCAGAGGTCAAGGATACTTCATGATGTTAATCTGTGTATTTCCTGACAGGCGGGTCAGGGGGGTGGACACCGGACCCTGCTCTACGGTCATGCCATCCTCCTTCGCCACTCCTTCAGTGATATGGTAAGTAGCCTACTATCAGTGCAGTTTGATGGTTGTCCAGTAAAGGTTGTCCTTATTGAAATATGTGAAATAACACATATATGTACACATAAATGCAATATATATACAGTACTTATATACTTACGACACAAATTTGTCGGAATAACAGATTAAAAAACTCAAAGGGATTCAATTTTATAACTGGATGAAACAAAGAAAAGCTGCAGATCTTCACATTTTCAGGAACTGAAACTAAGCGATGTTTTGTATGTTTTACTTAAACGTATGAAAGCAACCTTTAACTGCTTATGAAACAGTCTCAATTTAGTACCGATGCCTCTATATGACCTACATAAGCAAACAACACCCTCAGCAAGAAGACTGGGTTTTCCTACATAGTTATTCTTGATGCCTGTCACCGGGTCAGATTCTGCAAATTAAACCTGCTTTTTATGGATGATTTCTGCTCTCAGCTTGTATGAGACACTGACTCATTTTTCACTCTCCAGTACCTGACCTGTTTGAAGACTTCAAGGTCTATGACAGACAAGCTGTCGTTCGATGTCGGACTACAAGAAGATTCAGTCGGTACAGTATGACTAACGAGCACTTTACAGAGTTCACTTGGCTTTCCGTTGCTTTGTAATCGAATTCGGCCCTCCTGAGTGGCCACTTCAGGTCGACCTAACCTTGACACGGAATCAATGGCCAATGGAGAAATACTGTTAACTGTGTTCTGTGCTGCGTTTGACATATGAACTACAAAAATGCTTGGGGCCATTTGTCAAGTGGGAACGATACTTCAACTGCTACTTCAGTCTTTCTCTTACTTTTTTATGCTTTTTGCCACTCAGAGTAGCTTTAAAAGCTGTGAGGACTATCTACAGTGACTGTGTTGGACTACAGACCCAGATGTACTGTATGTGTTCTGCTTCATCATTAATGTACGAGTAATGTGTTTGTGTCAACAGGAGAGGCCTGCTGGTGGACCATTCACCCTGCGTCCAAGCAGAGATCTGAGGGAGAGAAAGTCCGCATCGGAGACGACCTGATCCTTGTCAGTGTGTCGACGGAGAGATACCTGGTAGGTCGAGTCCAGCACAGCTGATCCTCTCAAACTGACTTAATACTGAAAGGAAAACGAGATGGTGAGATAGTGAAATCAATATTTTTTGTTTGAGCCGCAGAGGTTTAGCACAAAGATTCTGATGCACGCCATCACACTCGAGAAAGAAGATGCATTTTTTAAAGACGATGGGCTAATTGCATCTCAGACCATTCCCATTAAATCAGCAGCCCTCCTCTCTGTCTCTCATTTCCAGATAAGAGGTTTTTTCTCTTATGAATATTTATGATTTTTCAGACTGGATGCATCAGATACAGCCTCTCGTCTCTGATGCTCGCTGTATCATCTCTCATTTCCCCTTTGTCTGGTTTGCTCGTCAGATCTCGCTCCATTCAGATTTTCTCTGCTGTTGTTTTGGGGGCTTTTTTAAAAATTTTTTTTATTTCTCTGCCAAATGTTTTCATGTCAGAACAGAATTGTTTGCCCCTAAACTCGCTGGAGTTCAGAGGCAGACAACACAGCACATTTTGGAGATTATTCGCCCCACATAGCTGGAGTTATCTGCTTTGGTTCACTGTCTGTCTCAAAAAGGCACTCTGGAAAGTTTCATAGCCGTCGGATAGCTCCGATACCTGTCTCACTCCAGGCAACTTCAGAGTGACACGGCAATTCAAGGGGAAACCTTTGAAACTTTGCGCCGCTATCTGTAATGGAAATCTGATTACTCGTAAAGCCCTCCCGTGCAGTTGTCTTTTTAAAAATTATTTTTTTGGCAAGGCATCCATCTGACTGATGAGCTTAGAGTTAATGCTGTCTTCCTTATGCAGAGCTATACGCCCGACCTCAATTAACTTACTAGGTAAAGTGAGGGGAGAGGGAGAGGCAGAGGCAGAGAGAGAGATGGAAGAGAGGAGGGGACAGGGACGTGCCACGCATCGGCGAGTGAGCAGCGCTGTCTGCCTGTAGCTACTCTGGCCCTTCAGGGAGGGAAATGTGCAATTAAAGCAAAGCTGGCAAAGAGCCAGACTCCCATCTCCTCCGATGGGAAGCCTTCACCTGATTCGGCCTGACAGAACCGCAGCTTTTGAAGGATGAGACAAATCAGATATTCAGGCAAAAAGCAATCAGTGTTCTGATGTTACTGCGAACAATCATAGAGGCAGTGAAACTGTCCTTTTAGGACCGAGGCGTTTGTCGCTTTGTGTCTTTTTGTCCAGTTAGGCTGAAATGTGTCAGCAGTTTCAGTTTGCTGTGCATCAGGTTTTTAAGTAGAGCTGCAACTAACTATTACCTTCAAGGAGACTTACTACGCTTTTTTTCCCTTTCCTTTTTCCTTCTTTCACAGTGAAACTTGTGCATGTAAAAGATCTTGAAAGTTAAAAAGACCAAAGTCTTCACCAACAGGAGCTCCTCTCTCCCACAGAAAACACTGCTCCTGAAATGCCTCGTCAGTAGTCCCGCCTTTTAATTCTGTGACTTCTTGACATCGCACTACGTCAGCGTGTCACTTCTTTGCATATTTTCTTCCTAGCAGCTAGTTTTGCACCTAAGAATTAATTCAGCACAGCTGCTCTGTTGTTGTAGGTGGTGCTGGCTCAGGCGTGTATGCACTGACCAATCAGAGCAGACTTGGTATTCGGAAGAAGGGCCTTAAAGAGATGGGAGCTAAAACAGAGCATTTCAGGCAGAGATGGACGTGTAAGGCTGGACAGTATGAGGAATCTGATGTGTTTTTTGAGCATTGTAAACCTATTGCAGTAGTAACCCGAAACAAAAATATGAAAATGTTTCCTTTAATTGTTTATTAATCTTTCGATTATATTCTTGATTAATTTTTTATTTGGGCTATAAAATGTCAGAAAATGGTGAAAAATGTCATTAAGTGTTACCGAAGTTCAGGAAGATGTCCTCGAATGTCTTTTTTTGTCATTACTGTTGTAGAGGAGTAAAGAAACCAGAACAGCTTTCAACTCTGAATTGATTAATCCTTGCAGCTTTATTTTCAACAACAAAATGACTCCTATTTAGGAGAGCTAGTGCAAAGAGTTTGAATTCATACTCGAGCTGACTGATATCCAAAGAAAAATCATTTTTGTGGCAGATATTGACTGCAGTGCGGGTCAGGATTGTAGTGGCAATGCTCATTTTTGCATTTAACTGAAAAAATAAAAAAATATGAATAATGTGATTTTTGCTGGGGTTTCTACCAAATGAGCATGTTCCCGTACGTCTGGAGAATATGATTTGTAGGCCTGGGGCATCTCTGCAGCACCGCAGTGCTTCATTTATAATGGTATGTTGTGACACATTTTAACTTTATCAAAAAATTGCAGCTCCTGCTGCTTGGATATTACACTTGCCCATGTTGCGATTTCAATAACACTTTGATTGATTGTTCAGCCCAGCTTCGTACAGCTTTAATCCACACAATATTTTTTATGCACTGCTCTCCATCAATCCATATCATCTGTCAACACACAGGAAAGGTTGCACTGAATTGCTTGGTATTCTGGACATTTTTGAATCACCAACACAGACTAATAAAAACACTTAACGGATGGTTATATTTGGCCCCGTAATGATGTAAAATTACAGATTTTTTTAGGGGAGTTCAGTGAGTTGAAACGAGATGTACCACATTAACATGTATCTGGGAGGATGTAGCTGAGGGCTCGGATCATTTCGAGCTTTCACTCGACTCTGAATCCTGCCTGTAGGGACATGTCAGTCCTGCCAGTCTGTCTGCTGGAAGGAAATATTGTAAAAGGATTATCTGGACATAGCTGCATAGAGAAACACTGGTGCAGCTGTGCCCTTTCGCCCTCAGCGTTAAAACACTGTTTGCCAGCTCCAGAGGAGAGACACAAAGTTATTTTAATCTCTTTTCAACCCCAACACTGGGACATCTCCCTTCTCTGTGCAGTACTGCTGAATCTCAGTGTTTGCCTACAGTACGTTTCCCTCTCGCTAACACTTTGCTGTCTAAAGCCGCGTGTGTCCTGCTTCTCTTTTGCAGCACCTCTCCAACGCTAATGGCAGCTCTCAGGTGGATGCCTCCTTCATGCAGACCCTGTGGAACATCCAGCCTACCTGCTCTTCAGGCAACATGGCTGTAGGCAAGTTCACGACCGCAGAAACCAAAATAACAACCTCCAACCTCCACTTGAATGCATTTTAAAAATTGTTTTCATGAAATAGTACGGCTCTCTTCTGGACAGTTTAAGAGGAAAAAACCCAACTAAGTTAAAGATGAAACTCACATGATGATATTTGCAGAGAACAGTTAGCAAGTGTTCTGGATGTCGTGATTTTTATATGATTACAGGACATCAACACAGATGAACATATTGAGGGTCTTGTAACACAATGTTTGTCGTCGTTGTGTGTTATTTTTAGGGTTTTTGATTGGTGGACATGTGATGCGTCTTTGTCACGGTCACGACGAGAGCTTGACCATCCCAGGAGCAGACCAGAGTGAGGAGGAGCAGAGGTTGGTGTATCTCAGTAGTTCCAAGATCGTGTCTTGATCTGTTAATCAATACTGTATCTATCAAGGAATCAAGGCCTTGAAAATAGACATGAATAGACATTTGTATATTTTGTACGAGAATAGAAATGCACTGGTGTTACAGCACACTGATGGCAGAAAGTGCAGAAGACACACATGCATTATTGATAATTGAAGCCTATATCTTTTTAATTGTGGTCTGTGTGTGTCTGTAAACCCTGCTAATTTCTCAGTGTTGTAACAGTAAATACACTTGATCTGTGTCTCAAATACACTGTATGAAGGACGAAGGTGGTGTAAGAATGCGTGGGAACCCGGGTCAGATCCTTTCAGTGTCCTCCTCTGGGGTAATTTTTGGCAGGAATTGAGTTTTAGTAAGCAAACGGATCATCGTTCAGTGTGAAATGCTTCGATTACCTTGAACTCCTCACATCATAAGAAGCGTTGTTTTAAGCTGACAATGACCCCTGACCCCCCCGTCCTGTGTTTTTTTTCTCCTTCCAGAATCAGTATTACAAAAAAACAAATTATGTCTTCTATCAGACTAAGAGATAAAGTATTAAAATGCATACAGTATGTACTAGAGCCCATGTCGTTTGGGAGCAGTGACACGTCATCAAAATGAATGGTATTCCCTGTGCCACAGATGTAGCAGGAGCAGAATCTCTTCAAGCACTTTATTCCCACTGTGACCTGAAAGACTCAGAAATAACAGAAGTCCCCTCTTGTGTCTTTTTGCCTTCAGGATAGTAAACTATGAAGCGGGGAAAGGAGCGTCAAAAGCCCGCTCGCTTTGGAGACTGGAGCCCCTCAGGATCAGGTGAGATCAGACCCGAATACACACACAGTGAATAAATACACTTCGGCAAGTCAGCAATGTAAAACCCTGACATAGATTTCTCCCAGAAATACAGAGAAGAGCTGTCTTTGAGGGAGATCTCTTTATGAAGAGTAGCAAGAAATGTCGTAGCTACTATACTGTAGGTTATATATAAACCTCCCCTCCCTCCACTCTGAACTGTCGCTACCAATTAGTCTGCAGAGTCCTTCAGCAGGTGAGGTTCTGTTTACCATCCCTTTCGATCTGCTTCTCTGTCTCCGTCTATCACCCTCCCTCTGCTTCCCTCTCTTTAACCGGCCACCCACGCAATTTCTCATCGTCTGCCGACTCTCACTGGGACTGCCTGTCAAAGTCTGTACACTTTGAAATGGCACAGGTGCATCTATTAGGGCTCATGTTTTCCTTCTCGGCTCAGGGAGGAATTTTAAACAGCATTTCCTCACTGCGTCATCCGTACGAGTGGAGGCTGAGCTCCACTGACAGTGAGGATGTTGAACTTTATCTATTTCACCGCTGACATTCTTATTTCACTTGCAGATCGGTTTTACAAACTTTTCTAAAATATTCCAATCTGGTGATTTAATCTGCAATGCAGAGTGAAATGGTGTGAGTGTGTGGTTGTGTTGCTAGAAAAACAGTTTGAGCCATGAATCAAGCTAATTGCTAATCAGCATAGTTAACTTTTTTACAAAACCGTTATGGTGGCCAAGTTTTTGGGTACATTTCTTTTTTTTTTAAACTTCTTTTTGTAAATCTAACAATGTAAACAATATAAGCATCCAAAGAAGACAAGACTTGAGATCTGACCTGACTTTTGATGCCAGTGTTTCTTTTTAAATCAGTACTGTTGTTTGTTTGTAGACTTTAAACAAGATTCAAATAGAGTTTAAAAACATTAGTATTTCACGTGAAAGAAACAAGCACCAGACAGCAAATTACATCCATTCAGGATGCCATGTGCTTACATGGTTAATGGTAAATGGACTGCGCTTGTCCAGTCACACATTCACACATACATTCATAAACTGGTGGCAGAGGCTGCCAGGCAAGGTGGGGTTCAGCATCTTGCTCAAGGATGCTTCGACGTGAAGCCGGGAGAGCCGGGGATTAGAACCAGTGACTTTCCAGTTACTGACAACCCGCTCTGCCGCCGACTGCATTTTCATAATCTTCCATTCTTATCAAAAAATCTCGTTAAAGGTGTCTCTGTAGCTTACACCGTGACAAAGGTGCAAAAACTTCAAAAGCACTTTCACCAAAGACAGTGCAGCTTTGAGGAATGACATACATAATTCTTCTGAAATAAAGATGACAGGTTAAGGACTCGGTATAGCACATAAACAAGGAGGCAGTTTGTGAACTGCGGCATTATAAAGGAAAATGTACTGATGTTCCATTCTGCATTTTACAGGGAAAACAAAACCACTCTGTCTTAAAGCTGCAATAAGAAACGTGTGACTGACAAATTTCAATCAGTTCAAAGAAAACAAACCAAATGATTTAGGGTTCTGATAACCAGTCCTACTCTGGAGCAGCTCTTCATCTCAGTCAGGGTTTGCCAAAATGAAACTACAGACTCTTTTGCATTAAAAAGACAGAAAACAATCTTATCTTCCAGACAGTGCTATTAAAAAGCCAGAGAAGTCTGATAGTATTGAAGGCTGAATCCATCAGTGACACCACTTCTCTGTGTTTAGCTGGAGCAGTAGCCACATTCGCTGGGGTCAGGCCTTCCGACTACGCCACCTCTCTACCGGCCATTACCTGGCCCTGACTGAGGACCGCGGACTGGTCCTGCAGGACAGGGCGAAGTCCGACACCACTGCCACCGCCTTCTGCTTCAGGCCCTCCAAGGTCAGTACTCGCTCTCTCTGTGTTAGCATTATTTATTTATTCTATTTTTAAAACCAGCTCTGATGCGCCCCTTGAGCAAGGCAGCTACGCCATCTGAAAGCTGCTCCGGGTGTTGATGTAAATAAATGTTCTTCGTCAACTGACCTCATTAGAAGGGAACTCAAAATATCTTCCCCTGACTACTTCATCAAAGACTCCCGACATGGGTCTGTAAGCTCTTAATGAGCTCATGGCTCGCCACGATGAATTGACCTTTTCACAGCTGCTGAGTCGACAGCACTGTAAATGTTGTCATGTTGTCCGCTGGTCTAACAACCGGCTGGGATGTAGCCATTTTCAATGAGGAATCCAAAAGAAATGTATCAACATCCGGTGTGATGCATTGGGGGCATTTTCAGGGTGCTTCATATTCTTTCCTTTGCCTTTGCCCTATTTCTGTTCCTCAATTACAAACCCTCTTTTATCCCACGCTTTGTTTTGAACTCTCTCTCCCAATCCACGGGCTTGTTAGTTCTTTTGTTTTAATAGTGTGCGCTCCAAAAATAGTCTCGCTGCCAAAAATAAGCCAAAGAGAGAGGCACGTGGCTTAGTTAAAATTCTAGCTGAAAGCATGTGTTTCAGTGGTGTCGTTCAGTGGTGCTCAGACATGTCGTTTCTTGTGGATGCTGCAGGTTTAGATGCAGAATTCGTCACAGGAGTGAGACAGTTTTACTGCATTTTTATTTCCTGCCGTCTCGTTTTGATTTCTCATCTTTTTAAAGCTACAAAATGCGTTATTCTCTTTTCATAACAGTTGCAGAGCGTGCACCTAAATCCATCATCTATCCTTATGAGACCTGGAGACTGTCGGCCCTGATACTGATGCTAAATTCACATATTTTGACCTAATCCTGTTATGGATGGTTTAAAATTTAGAGTGATGCAGGGATTGAGTTTGATATTGGATTACTCTTGATTGAATTAAAGGGGACTGTTGGTGGAGGTAAGTGTCGTTCTAGGTAATTAATAGTTGATTCTAAATAGTGAAAAATGCTCATCACAGTTTCCCAGAGCCCGTCTTCATATGGCTTCTTTTGTCCAACCAACTGCCCAAACCCCAAAGACTTTTCATTTTCTATCAGAAATGATCAAAACAGCAGCAAATCCTCACATTTTGACATAAAAAATCAGCCAAAACGACCAATTGATCATCAAACTTGTTGGCTCTGTTGCTGCCACATAAACAGCACAGTGCCGTGAGTCACCTTCACAGAGCACCACCGTGTCCCTGTAGATGTCCTTTTATCTACAGTAGCTATGAAATCCTCCTGAGTGCTGCCCATTTTGGAGGCTTTAATTTTCCAACCCACCCCCCTGCTGACAACACAGTGTAACTGTCCTCAGTAATCACTATTCCTGCAGGACACGCAGGCTTTCGACTGTGAGTTCATGCTGCTTTGGAAGAATACATACAGAAAGAAACTCTCATTTTGTACGTACTTCTTCGTCTACTCTCACTCCTCCTCCCATTGTACTGCCAACCCAGTGCCAGTCGGCTCCTGTATCTAAAAAGGTCAATGCTTTGCCATGTTGAACATTGGCATTAATATGTTCCCTGCTACTTGCTGTCGACTGCAATCAGCTGCATCGCTCCATCTCCGCTGAGCCAGAAATGTAGCAGAGCTAATGAGGCCAGCAGCAACATCCTGGCAGGCCAACGAATGCACTCTCCTCAACCTGCCTCCCTGATTACGATCTAATCATAATATATCTTCGTTTGTCATATTTCAACGCCTGTGTACTCTGCGTGTGAATGTGCTGCACTTCTCTCTCTTTGTTTATATTGGGTAATGTGAGTCCGTGCTTCTCAATGTCAACACGACAGGAAAAGGGAGACTTGGGCCCAAAGAGGGACATCGACGGCATGGGAGTGCCAGAGGTCAAGTACGGAGACTCTGTCTGCTTTGTCATGCATGTGGCGACAGGGCTCTGGCTGTCTTACCTGGCGCCTGATGCCAAATCGTCTCGTCTGGGACCCCTGAAGAGAAGGGTAAGCAGGATGCAACTTTTCTTCCACAGCTGACATTTAACTGAATCGTTCCACATTATAATGACACGCATCGAAAAGACTTTCAGTTCAGCCATTATAATGAGTGTTATTTTAAATGGAAGACAATAAATGAAAGATGTACAGTGTATGTCTCTCAGCTGTCAATGTTTACAATATAAAAAGCTTCCTTTGTCATGCAGTTATTTACGTACACGGTACATACAGTATGACATTTTTGTGTATTTGCAAAGCTGTGGCCTGGTCCACGCAGGCGTTCATGCATTCACATGCACACAACCTCAATGAGTTAAAAAAGGGGCATGGGAAAACGGTGTCTTTCTGCAAAGTTTGGTCATGCTATGTGAATCCATTTAGAAGTTAATAGCCTTTTTGTTGTAGGCCACCACCACTGTCACATCCCCTTTTAGCCATTTGGCATAAACGGCTTATCAGCTGTCCGTCGGCTTGTGGTCAACCTTTCCGCAAAATCTTGTGCGTCTCTTTAAATCCTTTTTGTGATAAGCCCCTCCTATGGCCACGCCCCCTTTCTATCCAGTTGGCATGAACACACACCTTCACACACACACTTGACCTCCATGCCAGATTTTATCCTCGTAGCGGGGTGAGGACATTATAGTGCAGTTGTAAATACCGGTTTCATTCCAGCTCTGGCTTTTATTCTCACAGTTCACAATTAGTGGTGTTTGGGACATACTCGGAACATGTTGCAGGCTAATAGCTGAAAGTGTCATCAATCAATCATTGCACCGCTGCATAGTGATACAAATGGCATGTATATGGCCATATATATATACATAGCTATGTGTATCACTATGCATCTGTGCATAGTGGTGTACCATGGTATCTAGCGTCTGTCTACCTGTTTACAGTAAGATCCTGAATGCCTGTCATGGCTCGTCTCAAACACCTCTAAGCCCGTGTTCACAGCAGCAGATAACACCCCCCCCCCCCCCCCCCCCATCCACCCGGGCAAATATTCATTTTCCACTCTAATCATTGTCTACCCAGATACTCTTGACGCCTCTACCCTGACACCCGCCCCCTGCTGCGCACTTGATGTCGCAACCCATTTAAAATGTGATAATGGGCCGCGTGGAGGGTGACAGTTAGTTTTGGGTGAGACAGGGGGGATTAGGGCGGCACACGAACGCTGCTCATCGCTGGGCACGCCTCCAGGGACATTAAAACGCCAGCTCGTTCTGGCGCCAGGCAGTCCCTGCTGCTTTGGCAGCGTGCCAATGCACCTGATATGTTGGAGGTGATGGTCAGTCTACACGGAGGACCCCCACCCGCCCACCCCACCCCCTCCGTCTTCTTGATTATGCCATTTGATCACAGCGAGTCTGGTTTCATTGAGCTGTCGTGGTGTAAACTCACACTTAGTCACTACGTACTTAAATAGCTTCTCATATAGCCTCGGGATCAATGTCTGTTATAACATTACAGTTCTGTAGGATAATTCCAGATTAATGCTGAGATATGGATGTGATTGTGTATTTATGCAGCTTTCATTAACTCTAGTAGCAGATTAAGTTGTACAGATTTAATCATCCATCTATTTATAACTAAATCTTATAATAAATAGATCCATTTTCAAAACTGGCCTCATGAATGTGGCAGTGTGGGTCCTGTTATAGTGATGAAATGCATATTTCTGTGTCTGTGTCCTGGTCTAGGCCTGCCTGCATACTGAGGGCCACATGGACGATGGGCTCATCCTGCAGCGCTGTCAGCATGAGGAGTCTCGGGCTGCTCGCATCATCCGCAACACCACGTTCCTCTTCACCAACTTTATCAAGTAATTACAACGGGGCTATTCACAAACACATCCGTCTTCTCTGTCAAGCAGAGTTTTATACCTTGGTCTTCCACGTCCTTCCCTCAGGGCTCTGGACAGCACTATGGAGAGCGAGTCCATGGAGGTTGCCGGGTATGTTGAAGAGGTGCTGCAGACGCTGAACGACCTGATCGAGTACTTCAAACAGCCCGATTCAGAGCTGGAGCACGAGGAGAAACAGTGTCTTCTCCGTTCGCTCATCAAACGTCAAGACCTCTTCAAAGAGGAGGTGAGAGTGGATGATGTGGAGCCTTAAACTTGTGATTTGAGTGAATAATTTAACTGGTTGGTAAACCGTAAACTGTATTTCTTTTACCCATGGAGCAGCTTCAGTTTAGATATATCAAGATGGCATTTTAAACCATTTAATGTATGTCACATAGTGCTCTGAATAGCTTTTGTTTGATTGAAATTTAAATTACCACTTTATTTAAACTCAAGGAGGTCGTTTTAATGCTGTGGTTATCAAATGAACAGAAGTAATTAATTCACAGTTTCACAGTTAATTCACAAGATTTCATTGGAGATTTTGGGAGTAGAGAGATGGCAGGAAGTGATCGGAAAGATGTGGAATGAAATGCAACAAAGGTCCTTGACCGGACCTGTTGCAGCCCGTGGTCGGGACCCCAAGACGTGAGCCTCGGTGGTGCCCCGGAGGAGAAATTCTAATTGCAAAAAAGCTTTTCCCTGACTAAATTAAAAACAAAGTTTATATATGATTATCATTGTGCCCTTTGTGCATTGTGGCTTCATTTTATTATGTGCAAGCAAATGTATCCCTTGGGTAATGAAGATCTTAATTTTTAATCTTAGGGTCAGATTGAGACCAGAGAGCTGTTAAAGTAATCAAAATTAACCTGGAGCCTAAATTAAGCTATTGTGCAGCTCTTAACTTTAACTGTTCCCTACATTTTCTTCGTCAGGATTTGTGATGAGTTTGTATATAAGCTGTGTGCAGCTGTGTAAATAGAAAAGCAAGAAACCATAGGAAGTTGACCCAGATGCAGTCACAGGAGCTGAGGCAGTTTAGTAATTTAATGTAAAAAACTCCAACAAAAGACTTACAGGAATGAGGCAGGGAGTTGTCATAAGTCAATAAAGGCCAGCAAATCCAAGTCCAGGACAAAATAGTCAAACTAAAAGAACCAAATAGCTGGAGCGCTCAGTGCACAAGGTAGTCGAGTATTGGGAAACTAATAAGGGAGCTCAAAGACTAAATACATTTGGAAGGGACAATTAACAAGGAACATTTGAAAATAATCAGGCCATTCAGAAAGGTGAGGAAAAAAGACAAAGACAAGAAACAGCATGACGCATTACTGGAGTAAAATTTAGAAAATATAACAGGAAATAACTCAACTAAAACACAAAACCATGAGAATTTGTTTCCAATCTCTGTAAATACAATCAACAGGTCAATTTCATTCTTCGTCATTAAGTGATGGGAAAAGTTTTTCACATCTTGTTATAAAAAAGAAAATACTTTCTCCGTCGTGATGTGAGTCACAGCTTATACAACCTTTTTCTCAGGGCATGCTGACCCTCCTGTCCAAATGCATCGACCGGATGAACCTGTACAACAGCGCCGCCCACTTCGGAGAGATGGCCGGGGAGGAGGCAGGCGCAGCGTGGAAGGACATACTCAACCTCCTCTATGAACTCTTGGGTAAGGATGCCTGAGTGATGGATCATAGAAATATCCACATCTTCTGTCAGCTCTTGTCAGCTGTTGACCCTGGGTGGACGTGCAGGATTAATCTTCCCCCAGTGTCTTCACCGAATCCTGCTCCTCTACTTCACGCTTCAGTTGACACTTCTTATCTCGCCTGTTTTCCTCTCCTCCTTCCTCCCTTTGACTTCCATAAACTGCCCCCACAGCTGGTGATAGTCTTTCCATGACATTTGTGTATAATTATTTGTGACAAGGGAGCGATGACGGCAGCAGAAGACTTTCTCTTGGATTCTTCTTTCACAAGCTGTCCTGACTACTGAGGTCACATCCTTCTCTGAGATCAGTGTGGGCCCATTATGAAGCATTCAGCGGCATATTTGATGAAATGATAGCATCGTTAACAAAATGCCAGCCATCACAGGTGCTGGCATCATCCCGTTCTCTCGGGGCCTGCGTTGGGTTATGAATGCTAAAGCTGTGACCCTGAGAAGTTTTATTTTGGACAACTTTTTCTTGAGTAGTTTGTTTTGCTGTCATTGGAGCTTTCTCGTCAACAGCTTCCCCTCGGCTAACCTTGACTGCCCTGATATTCATCATCACCTCCCCAGCATGTACTCCCACATACACACATTAACAGCACACGCTTAAAACCCACATATACACTCATCTGAATACACTCCAGCCTTTCCCACCGAGAGGTCACCCCCAAGGATGTGAAGGCAGTCTGGTGAAGCAGGTTTTGCATGATGAATTGCGCAGCGACCTTGTTTGTCTTGACCTTCTCTCTTTCCCATAGTAACTCTAGTTATAAGTTAAAGGGGGATTCTGGTATTTTTAAACCTGCACCCTAGGTTTACATATTTTGGTATGTGATTGGCTAATGGGTACAAAACATTTTGGATTTGGTCCAGTAGATCACCCCAGCCAGCAGCCAAGACACGGGCCATGCAATGGCTCCAATGTAATCTACGAGGGCAGCTTCTACTGTCAAGATACGTCCTTTTTAAAGTGCTTGTTTTTGCCACTGACAGGCTTTGATTGTTATTGTAAGTGTCCGATAATACTATGACAACAATCCCCACAGAAATGACCTTTTTTGAAACTAAAATCATTGTTGTTTAACAGGTAACAGCCACTACATAACTCTCACCAAAGCCATCCGATTCCATTTACACACTTCATTCAAACTCGACAGAAACAAAATAAAATGCACCAAAACCATATTGGTTCATCTCTCCACTGTTTGAACAATCACCAGCTCTGGTTTGGGTGAGATTAACCCTTAATTCACCACTTTAAATGTGAAAATATGAGAGAGGAGAAAGAGAGAGATCAGAGATGCACTGGGGGCGAACAGTGTGATTATGGTCCCACGTCTTTTCTTGCAAGACCCGCCCTACTCCGCCTCTGATTGGTGGCCTTTGTTGGTTCGGTTGGTTATGAATAGGCATGATAAAAGGCCTGGTGTCTGGCCGTCCTGCTGCTGGTCTGCCCTGTGGACACCCAGCCTGTCCGCTCTGCCAAGCCCGGAGACCCTGCTGCTGCGACAACCGAAGAGGTCGATATGTTCGCCGGGGAAACTATGCCAGCAGATTGTCAGCTGTAGTTTCAGTTGAACTCTGCCGCTTTTCTCACCTTCTCCTGTCCAGAAACATGCTGGATGTATTTAGCATGGACTACCAGGATTAAGGATTTGGGGACTTAAGAGGTTGTTTTAGGGATGATTTTGATCAAATCACAGATGGTGACTGTTGGATAGATGAACAAGGAATTCAATCTGTTTCTGCTAAGTTTGAGTGAACTTTATGATACTTAGTAAGATAAAATGGCTGTTTCTGTAAATGGAGTCTGGTGGATTTGGCAAGAGCAACACTTTCAGCAGCTGTTTCTGGGTTGAAAAAAAGGAACCGACTCTTCAACAAAAGGACAGTTTCTGTAGGGATCCTTTCCAAAATGTTGTCAGACACTTTAGAGAACAAGCTGAGCCTGTCAGTAGCAAAAATAAGCGCCTTTAGTGGACTTACTTTAATTGTTGAAGTTGCACTCAAGGCTTACATTGCAGCCTGTGGTGAGGCTGCCGGCTGAGGCAATCTACTGGACCGATTCCAAAACTTTTTGTACCCATTAGTCAGTTACACACCAAAATATGTAAACATGGGGCCAAGGTTTAACATACTGCAATTCCACTTTACTATCCAGGTGGTCAGCCTGTTTTATAATGAGGACATGGACATTAAAAGCGTCTCTCATAGTAAATTATTAGAAAATAGAGCAAATGGCTTTACAAAAAAGTGAAGGAGGCTCTTCAGATGCTAAAATAATCAATTTATTCTATGTGCTAAACATGATTGAATGTGAAAATCGCGATTAAAACCATTTTGGTCTTAGGAGAAGCACAACTTGGAAGTGTTGGAGATGGAAGTGACACAATCCCTTTCAAATTGAAATGTTACCAGTATTATCGGTACTAAAAGCTCAGTCTTTCCTTCTTAATATAATAGTAATTGCTTTCTATATCACTTAATATAGTGTATGCTAATATACCCATCATTTGCAGCCTCAGGTTCCTCCTTTCTCTGACTTTTAATTTCACATTCACATCACTCACGGTGAACATCCCTACCCTTGCCTCGTGATGTGGCTCTCGCCATGTGTTCGTCTGAGCGATAGCTTTCCGGTAAAGGCAGAATTAAAAGAGATTAGACACCCATCAGTATTCCTTTGGCACAAAGTGCTGTTAAATTGTTTCACGGGCATTATCAGTCCAGTGTCCCTGAATCCTAATGGTGAGAAATGAGACAGTAAAGTAATAAGGAGACTTCTTAATGTCACCACGGTGGCAGAGAAAGGGCACAAAGGGGAACACACCTCAGCTTTCTAGAAAGCACAGAGCGCCTGAATTCACAGTCGCTTCACAATCTCTCCCATGTATTTTCCATCAGAAAGACTTCATAAGAGCAGGTGTCAGGTGGTTTCACAGATTTAATGAATTTTAATATCTACCTGCGACCCGCATATGTCAGACATCGACTTTATGTTCGCAGGAAAACGGTGGACTATTTTTCATTAAAAGTCAGACTGTCTGAAACATCCACTCATCTTCAGGTCCGCTGCTCGGGTTTAATTTGACACCTTTAACCGTATCATTCATGTCTTTACTAAACCATGTGTGTACTTTCATTCAACCTTGTGAAAACTTTGTCCTTTGTTCAGCTTCACTGATTCGTGGGAACAGGAACAACTGCACCCAGTTTTCCCGCAAATTGGACTGGTTGGTCAGCAAACTGGACAGACTGGAATCTTCATCAGGTATTATATACTTATATATAGCAGAACAGTGAGTTTCAGTAAAAATAGTTTTACTGATGCTAAGATGTGATCAATTTGATCAGCATTTGTTGTTAATAATAATAATAATAATGATAATAATAATGGTCGTGGTAATAAGATGGTTTCTGCCTGTTAAAAAGCAGTTTTTCTCACCACTGTCGCCAAGTGCTCATGGGGGAAATGTTGGGTCTCAAGGAGTATGGTCTAGACCTGCTCAATATCGAAAGTGTCATGAGATGACTTTTGTTGTGAATTGGCTCTATACAAATAAAGATTGATTGATGGATTTATTGGATGTTTTGTTTGACCTCTCAGGGATCCTGGAAGTCCTCCACTGTATCTTGGTAGAAAGTCCAGAGGCTCTGAACATCATCCAGAGAGCTCACATCAAATCCATAATCTCTCTGCTCTACAAGCATGGACGCAACCACAAGGTGATTGATTAAAGGATTGATTGATTGATTGATTAGTGGATTGATTTTTATTTCTAACATGAATCAGGATTTTGATTTCAGTTCATA
Source organism: Pagrus pagrus (assembly GCF_965226575.1). NCBI lineage: Eukaryota > Metazoa > Chordata > Actinopteri > Spariformes > Sparidae > Pagrus > Pagrus pagrus. Next base: position 17,241,497 of record NC_140200.1, on the reverse strand, counting down.
CAACCTCAATTCTTACTGAACAAAAAGCAACGTTAGAGCTCTGAACAATGTAATGTTATCTTTGTCACGGCTGATCGAAGCCTCATATTAAATGACATTCTTGTGTTTTATGACGTTCCAGCCATGTGCTTTACATGCAGTGTTCAGATGCCTCAGTCTCTCGCTGTTTTCCTTGTAAATTATAACAGGCATGAACGGGCAGCCTCGTAAACAACAGCTGCTGACCATGAGTGACACTTGAGGGTCCGTTTATACAGTGTGTGCATGTGGCACAAGTGCTGCAGCATGCAGAGACTGAGAAATAAGCAGTGGATTTCCATCTTAGGGTGTGTGAATGCACTTTTTTTTATTCATTTGTGCAACCCATTTATTCTCTCCGTTAGATTCTGGATGTCCTCTGTTCCCTCTGTGTTTGTAATGGGGTGGCAGTGAGAGCCAATCAGAATCTGATCTGTGACAACCTGCTTCCCAAGAGGGACCTGCTGCTTCAGACTCGACTGGTTAATGATGTTCAGAGGTAATGAAAGAGAAAAGCTTTGTAACTGTTTTATCTGTCAGTGTGTGTAGTTTAGTATACATGCTTGTGTCTTATTGTGAAAAAATCTCAAAATGTTCTCCGGCAGCTGGGTTAAAGTTGGGGCCACAACTAATAACAACTATTTGACCAGAAGCTTCTTTCTCTCTCATCACCTCCAGCATGAGGCCGAACATCTTCCTGGGCGTGGCTGAAGGCTCAGCTCAGTATAAAAAGTGGTATTTTGAGCTGGTGATCGACCAGGTGGACCACTTTGTAACCGGTGAGCCGACCCACCTGAGGGTAGGCTGGGCCAACACTTCAGGCTACGCTCCGTACCCGGGCGGAGGAGAGGGATGGGGTGGCAACGGTGTCGGAGATGACCTGTACTCCTACAGCTTTGACGGACTTCATCTCTGGTCCGGTAAGCATCTAACAACAACCTCATATAAGACACACACTTCCATTTCTTACATGCATTTTATGAGAGTGATGGAGACCGGAAACCTTTGTTGATACATACTGTATAAGTTCTGAGTTAGAATAGTGAGTTTGCTTCACCTCCGTGGGGGGAACTGACTGCATTATCGGCCTCAAAGGCCTCACGAATGCATTTTTTACACCAGTTTCTTGCTTTGAGCAGTGAGGGGCTGCATGAATACACTATTTTCTGATAGAGTTAGAAAATTTTTTGTTATTTCACAACAGAGACGTTAGTGTTTTATCCTTGTTTTTCTCACTGGTTTGAAGAAGACGGGGCTCAGTTAGAAATGGCATGACCTAAAATCTGATCCAATCATTCAGAATGTAGCGACATTTAAATCAAAATGTGCAACACTTGTGGGTTTGTTTGCTTCTGTTAATAGCACTGTCAATAAAATCTAATCAAACCACACCCACACAGTCCTGATGAAGATTAGCTGAGCCTCTGAGTGTTTAACCCCGGAGAAATCAAAACTAACATGTTTAATTTTGAGTTTGTTGGAATCAATTAGTATTTTGGTGTATGAAACAGTGAAACGTGTGTTCAATGTTTCCCAAAAGCCCAAGATGACATTTTGTCCATTTAAGGAGCTTGAATCAGATCATTTTTAGATTAATGGATTATCAAAATGGTTGATAACCCCTAACCTTAACCCAAGTTTCTTTCTATACCAGTTTGCACCTTTGCAGTGAAGTAACTCCAAGTCCGTTATGGTGCTCGATACAAAAACAAAAAGTCTTGTGGACTCGACAGAACTTACTGTGAATAATGCAGCAGCCTGCTGTCCAGTCTCCAGGCTGCTCTTTTCATTTTTAGACAAAGTCACGGCACAGACAGCGATATAAAATTCCACCACACGACCTCCACCTTCGACCTTTCTTCAGGACTTTGACACATGCCTCACATCTTAATACAACGCAAAGCCCATAGCTGAAGCCCTGCTGATTGCAGGTATGCTCTCCGTCTGAATAAGAGGAAATAGCCAGTCTGCAGTTTGTGTTCACATAGCCAACTTTTGGCTTTGTGCTTTAGGGCTTTCAGTCCTTTCAATGCCCCCTCTCCTCTGCTGTCATCCTAAAAGCACAACACCTTTTTCACCTCTCTTCCCTTCCAAAACTACTAAAAGAGACCCATCACCTCCTGTCGTCCATTTCATCCCATCCCTTTTAAAGCACTCATCAGCCGTCTCTCCACCTCTCTGCTCCCCTCTCTTCTCCTCGCCCATCATCCTGCCCTATATTCGCAATGACTTTGCAGCCTTAACAGCCATCCATCCTCCCTCTCTGTCTCCGCCCGCTGTTGTCTAGGCCGAATCCCGAGGGCCGTGGCCTCCATTAACCAGCACCTGCTGAACTCGGACGACGTGGTCAGCTGCTGTCTGGATTTGGGCGCTCCCAGCATGTCCTTCAGGATCAACGGGCAGCCCGTCCAGGGCATGTTCGAGGACTTCAACACAGAGGGATTCTTCTTCCCCGTCGTCAGCTTCTCTGCAGGTGTCAAGTAAGGCTCCGCATTTATAATTGGGGGGAAATGTGGGAAATGAGCAGAAGAAGCATTCCCAGTAGAGGGGCTTGTTTTTATTTCTGTCGAGATGCAATTACAGCTCCTCAGCTGACGTTTGCTTTAGAAATAAAGCGGCGATGTAGTTTAAAAACCACAATCTTCTTTACTTTAATTATTTTGATACTTGGTGTTACTAAGTGAAAAATGAATTTGTGCAGAAAGATTTATGGGAGTGGAGATAATCCCTGCCCTTGGGTGGCTTTACTGCAGCCCTGGTATTAGGTGAAGGCAGAGGTGTGCAGCGCTATTTGCTGAATTGTATTTTAAAAAAAGTCATTGACAAAGTAAGTAAAGAGAAACTTTTAGAATACCCTTGGCGTTAATATTATTACGTAACGTCTCACAGTGTTATGTAACGTCTCTTCTCAGGGTCCGCTTCCTGTTGGGTGGACGCCACGGAGATTTCAAGTTCCTGCCTCCCGCTGGTTACTCTCCGTGCTACGAGGCGCTGTTGCCCAAGGAGAAGATGCACGTCGAGCCTGTGAAGGAGTACAAGAGGGACCTTGAGGGGGTCCGTGACCTGCTGGGAACCACCCAGTTCCTCTCTCAGGCCTCCTTCATCCCCACTCCTGTTGACACCAGCCAGGTGAGGACAGTATCATCAGGGAAATGTTGCTGTTGCATCAGTAAATTCAAGATACAGCAAAGAAAATTAATCAATGTTTGTATGCAGTTACCATGATATGAAAAATACATTTGAAATACTGTTTAATGAAAGCATTTTCTTTACATTTGTAATAATGACAAAGCAATCATTTTTATTATTTAGCTCTTAGAGATTTTTTTGTGGAAAATTACTTTCAGCGCTTGTATTTAGAAGAACCAACTTTCTAATTTGATTCAATTGAGCTTAAACTCACACCCTGAGGACGTCTAAAAGTGCTTACATTATTCAGGGTTGTTACTTTAGATAACAAATTCAAAAGCAGTTGAAATATTTACCAGCTGCAGTCAACATTGCTGATTCTTTCCACGCTGTTGCTGGTCTGCTGCTCCTTTTTTGTCATTTTTTTTTCTAAGATTGTTCTGAAAGAGAATAAATCTCATAAGTTTTCGAAGCCTTTGGGAGGTCTTAGGCAGCCCTCATATGAGATTAATTCAGCCAGTGTTTACACACCTGTTATATAATATTCAGCTCTGCAGAGGCCCTAAAGCAAAAAAAGCAAAATAAATGCAGTCTTGCAGCCTCAGTGCAGCAAAGCCAAAATCTCTACAATCCCCAGGAATCTAACAATTGCATGGTCAGGAGAAAAAGATGAGAAGTGTTTTCATTTGTACCATCTGTTCCCCCCGTCCCTCTCTCTGCAGATCGTTCTGCCCCCTCACCTGGACAACGTCCGGGACAAGCTGGCAGAAAACATCCACGAACTGTGGGGGATGAACAAGATCGAACTGGGCTGGACCTATGGCAAGGTAAAGCTGCGATCTGTCATCACATGTAACACACAATAACAGCCATTGTCTGTTTGGATATACACACAAGGTCAACTCAAGCCTGCTTCAGTAAAATGCTTGTAAATGGTCCATTAACATTAATATCTCAGTCCTTTTCAAAGTACATGTCAACAGCTTACAGCTTAGGATATCAGGGTTCTGTGCTGGAGAGAGTATCAAATCATTTGACTTAATAAATTTACATCTTTTCAAGTATTCAAAGCGAAATTACTTGATGTGAAGACGGATTAGATCAGAGAAGAAAAAACAAGCTCGCGATCAAAGACGATTAGTTAAAACAAATACTCTTAGACGTTGATTAAGTATTTGTATGACTTGAGTACAAGTTCTGCAAATTATATATTTTAGTGCTAATAAAACGTAAACATGGATTTCTATATTTTGATCCCATTTTCACCTCTTTTTTCATCATCAAAGTTTATTTATATTCTTAAGTTAAACACAAGAAACAACAATAATGACCCGTCTTTCTTCTATTCATTTAACCGTTATTCAACCAGGAGAATCTCACTGAGATGAAGAATCTCTTTTTCAAAGGAGACCCAGCCACGACGTCAGGATCATCAAAACATAATTACAGACGGAAAACACGAAAGTACAAAAAATACCAGAAACAAATAGGGAGCTCACATTTCAAAAAGAGACATTTGTAGGAGTCGGTCGCACAACCCCGATGAAATCTGCCTCATTCTTTCATTTTGGGTTTAAAAGCATTTCGCAAGATTGATACTAAACACAAATGTCCTTTTTCCAATTTATGTCCGGGCATTTTGGACAGAGAGCATAAAGAAAGTCCAGAAAATGCAGAGTGCTGTCTGGCACTTTACTGCCTGATAATAGGTATTGTGGGAGCAGGCCAAAGAATTGCCTTTATATATGGAGGTTCACAGATGTAAGAGCCTACGAGCGGCCGGAGCAGACGGTCCTACCCTGGAGTATAACTCACAGTGGTGAGTCAGAGCTTTACAGTTTGAAGTGAATCTAATTGGCTTCTAAAAACTTTTTGAAACCTCTGGTATTTTCCTTTTTCAAACATCTAATATCAAAGACATTAGAAAGGACCACAACCTACCAGCACTGCTGATAAATCTAACACCCACACCTTACACACTCTAAAAGTGGACAATCACTCATATTTACATACATCTGTGATAAATTCAAAAAGTCTGGGCACTTAGCTGACATGTTCTGTAAATATGTCCGCATTGAGCCTCTCTAACATCTCCACAGTGTTTCTCTGCCATCATCACTCACTCTCCCCATCCACTGCAGAACAGTCTGTCAGAAGTCTGATCGCACGTGCCGCCTCTTTTGTACCGTAGCGGTTATCGCAGAATCTTTTCCCCGCTGAGGCCGTCGCCACTGCGCCTGTTTAACAAACTTAATGAGTGTCTCACCTTCCAAGACTATGACATCCACATTAATTAAGACTGGGAGAACGCTGATCTCAGGGGGGAGAACTCGGGTCTTACAGTTTATTAAGGACAACATTTGGGTCCAAACAGCTGCTTGGTATTTAATTTTGCTGTAACAAGGCTCTCAACGAGCTCAAAGTGACATTGCGCTGAATCTGAGACAGGAAGCAGATACTTGGCAGGAAGGATGGTGATAAAGTTGGTTATGGCTTCATTGTTTTGTATCAGAGTGCTTGGCCTCACTGTGTATTGCTTAAACATTTTGTGCACCTCAGTTCTGTTTAACCTTTATTAACTGGAGACTCTTAGAGAAAGAGTAACTGGCAGAGGAAATCTCTCTGTCGACTCCCTCACAGACAGCTGAGCCTCTTCAGGCTGATTCAGGCTTCTCTCTGCTTCATTAAAAAATCAACACCTGAGGCCTAAGTTGGTCCCAAGTGGAGCGCAAACAACATGCATCTGCCAGTGCCCACTGCAGATAAATTCAGCTGCAGTCCAGTTTTTAGGGTTTTTTTTCTGGATACCGAGCCAGGCTCGATCATATTCTCCTTCGGGCTGTTGCTGCAGTTATGGACAGGCAGGCTCACACACTAAAAGAAGTAGAGAGAGTCCACATCTGTTGCTGAAACATAACGACTGCTTCCTCTCTAGGTTCGTGATGACAACAAGAGGCAGCACCCTTGCCTTGTGGACTTCGCCAAGCTGCCTGAAACCGAGAGGAACTACAACGTGCAGATGTCCAGTGAAACACTGAAGTAAGACCGAGCGGTTTGCTAAGTAATCCAATTACCTATTCATGGAACTGCCTCTGCTCTCTGCTGAATGCTGTGCGGGAGCAGATTAGGGCTCAGATTAAAGCAGTGCTTGTAATGACTTGCATCTCCTGAGTGAATTTCAGTATTGATTTTTTAAGAAACGTTGGATCCAAAGCTTATTTGAGCCAAATACTGAGTCATCTCACTGTAAAAACATTTGGCCTGGCTCAATAAAGCCATCTACTGTTAGAGTGAGCTTCAATAAGGTATGCAGTTTGTCAATTACATAGTGTTCGGGCCCCAACTGCCAAAATCAGGCTACTACTACTCACAGTGTTGATCCAGCGAGATGTATAAATGTCTAATGAGCTGTGTTAAAAATCTAGAAGTCTAGAAGCGTAACGGGGCTTCAGTATAGACATCAGTCCTGGTCTTTATGGTTGAATGTCTCTTCTGTCCTCAGGACCTTGTTGGCTCTTGGATGCCATGTTGCTCAGGTCAATGTTCACGCTGAGGACGATCTGAAGAAAATCAAACTTCCCAAAGAGTAAGTCTCATTTTCTCTTTTTTCTCTTTTTTCAAGAAACACAAGTACAAAGTATTTTAGGGTATGTTAGTCTGTAGTGCAGCAAACATCAAGACACACCAAGGAGATCAAGTAAATGATACACGTGTTCCAAAAATTTGAAAAACATGAATGAATTTCAAGTTTTATCACTCTGATTGTAATCTAAAAGAAAAGATTCATTATATATCAGTCACATTTTTACATAATTTCAGACCTTTTTCTGTGAATTATCTCATTATAAGGAGTCTTTGAAAACATTAACAAATGCTTTTTTACTTGTTAGTGTTTTCAATCCCTTAACCACATAGAAAACAAGCTGCCCACATCAGTTTACTATATAGTGGTTGTATTTATTGAGAAAAATATACTGATATTCCCTCATCGTTTATTCAAGCTGTCATGTCTGATTGTTTAACATTTATGTTGTTACTAAAGACGGAAAATAAATGTAATTGATATCATTTTACTCCATATTTGTTGTGATAGCGACACACAACACAATGTTATTAAAATGCTGTGCTTTTACCTTTCTGGTGTTTCCGCTCCAGCTACGTGATGTCTAATGGATATAAGCCTGCGCCACTGGAGCTCTCTGACGTGAAACTGACTGCAGGTCAGGAGGTTCTGGTTGATAAACTGGCCGAGAACGCACACAACGTGTGGGCCAAAGACAGAATCAAACAAGGATGGACCTATGGCATCCAGCAGGTAAAAGTGATTACTCCTCTCATTTAGAAAGGAGTTGGCAGCACATCAGTCTGGTCTTTGAATTTAAGCATAATTAATGATACATTAGGTATTTTATTGGACATTTCTGCTGAAACACTGTTTTGTCAAATTGAATGCAAAAAATATAAGCTCATTTATTTTTCTTTACATGTAGTACATGCTTGTCTTTATTTTGCTTGCATATTTTAATCTATTTTATCGGCAATTTTCTTGTGTGTGTGTCAGGATGTGAAGAGCAGACGTAATCCTCGCCTGGTGCCATATGCTTTACTTGATGAGCGCACTAAGAAATCTAACAGAGACAGTCTGAGAGAGGCCATCAGGACTATGGTTGGGTATGGATACGACATTGACCCCCCAGACCAGGAGGGTGAGAACATCTTGTTGACAAAGCTGCCACACAAAACTCTTCATATTTCTTGTATAAGTTTGTTTTGGGGGAATTAAAACATTGAGTGTCTGATTGAGTGTTGGAAGCAGAAGATGCAGTAAATCCTGCATATTGTGCAGCTCCATTATCACCTCCATGCAATAGGAATATATATTATTTACATCATCACAAAACAAATCACAGGAGCTGCTGATTGTGATAAAATGTGTCACAGAATACCCAGTGAAAATAAACCTTATGGTGATGAATGATTGAAAATAACTAATATCATAGCATCACACTAAATGCACTACATATTTTCACACTGTGCGGCATAGCCAGTCATTTTAACTGTAATTGTAACTGATGCTGAAAATGTTGCCTGAAATTAGCATCACTTGTCAGTTGTTATCAAGCATCTTTTATCCTGTCATCTCATTCCTCTCCCCGTCCCCAGCCCCCCAGTTTGCGGACGATCAGACCATCGAGACCATCCGCCTCTTCCGTGTGGAGCAGACGTACGCAGTGAAGACAGGGAAGTGGTACTTTGAGTTCGAGGCCCTGAGCGGAGGTGATATGAGGGTCGGCTGGGCCAGGCCAGCCTGCAGGCCCGATGTGGAGCTGGGAGTTGATGACCAGGCCTTCGTCTTTGATGGATACAGGGTAAATTCACTCTGTTGGGACATATCGTGTTATTTTACTTCAACAGCAGCTTTTTCTTTCGCCATCCTTGCTGTATTACGGCTGTTCAAGTGATGGCACCGAGTTATACTACAGCTGTTGAGTTTTAAAAGACACAAATCACAAATCTATAATTTTTTCTCAAGACGTAACTATTTATTGATTCCAGCATATCTTTGCAGCTTGTACAGTATGTTCACTTTTATATTAACAGTTTTATTGGATCATCATATTATCTATGCTGCCAAAACCTCAGGCTTTGTGTTTCTTCCGAAGGGTCGACGTATGCACGCAGGCAGCCGCTACTTTGGACATGCCTGGAAAAAGGGAGACGTGGTCGGTTGCATGATCAACATGGAGGACAAATCCATGATTTTCACCCTGAACGGAGAGCTCCTGATCACCGGAAAGGGCTCCGAGCTTTGCTTCACTGACTTTGAGACGGAGGACGGTGAGGGCTCCACCGGCTCTACTGTGAACTTTAGCGCTAATTCATTCATTTATTCCGAGCGCGTTTCCTCCACAGTATCTCTGGAGGTAGGACCGGGTTCGTTCGGCAGTTGGCATGAGGCAAACAAAAACCGAAAGCGGTACAAAATGCAAATGATGTTGCGTTTAATGAATCCATTGTGGCACCGGCTCTGTACTCTGCAAATGAGCCACCCCTCAGGACAAGACAGGAGAGAGAGACTCGGTGGAATATAGTTGAGTGATTTAAATGAAGTGTTGTAGCTCACATGCATGACAGAACGCCGATGTGACTTTTTCAAGGATTATAAAGACACACATTTAAATACTGTAGTGCGTGCTAGAATGAAGTTTCATCATTCTTATTATTAAAAGGCACATTCCCAATTTTGTATGTCCAGAGATATTTTCGCCAAGGTTATTAAGTCTCCGGACTAATTAAATGTAGCTCCTGAGGGCAGGGAGACAGATCGCATCATTAGTGGAAGGGAAGCATCGGAGTTACTTTTTAATTAAATCTGAAAAAGAAGGTTCTCCAACTTCGTTCACGTTGAAACAAGGGGTGACATGACTGACAGACCGATATTGCCCTGGCAAACCCACAAATGTCCCTTCACCCTCCTGCAGGTTTCATCCCTGTGTGCAGTCTGGGCATGTCTCAGATCGGACGTATGAACCTGGGCAAGGACGCCAGCACTTTCAAGTACTACACCATGTGTGGTCTCCAGGAAGGCTTCGAGCCCTTCGCCGTCAACATGAACAGAGACATCACCATGTGGTTCAGCAAGCGCCTTCCCACCTTTGTCATCGTACCGAAGTACCACATGCACATCGAGGTAAAGAAGCATTTCCATCATTGTTGTTTCTTCTTCTTCTTCTTTCTCCTTCTTCTCATTATTCTTATTACTTCTGGATTTTGACTCCTCAGGTGACGAGGATTGACGGAACGGTTGACGACCCCCCCTGCCTCAAGGTCACGCACAAGACGTTCGGCACGCAGAACAGCAACAATGACATGGTCTACTGTAGACTGAGCATGCCTGTGGAGTTCTACTCTGCAGACAGGTTACTGGACGAATCCCTGAAACTCAGGTCAGACGCCGGAACAGCAGCCGAGAGCAATGTGGTGACGCAAATTAAGATACGATGAAGAGGGAACAGCAGCGGAGTCGCTGAACATTTTGATAATTTTGTCTAAATTTACACTCATTTGCTCTGTCTGGCAACACTTTGTTACTTTTATGACCTGCAGCTGTGTTTCTGTCTCTGCAGCCATCCTCCAAAAGAAGATGGAACTGTTGACTACGGAAGCATCACAACTGTAAATCAACACAAATTTACACGACTGAAAGTGATCGTTATGCTCTCTGTTCACTAAGTGTAATCTATTGTGCTCTGTTATTTATGGCAGTATTACCACTCGGTGAGAGTGTTCGCTGGACAGGACCCTGCGTCAGTGTGGGTGGGCTGGGTCTCGCCCGACTATCATTTCCACAGCAAGAACTTCGGCCTCAGCAAGACGCGGACAGTCACCGTCACGCTGGGAGACGAGAGGGGCCGGGTTCATGAGAGGCAAGCTCCTTGATCTTTTTTTTTAATATCTTGAGACACTGAGAGAGGGAGAGTCAGCAGGATTTGCTGTGTTCTCTGAGGACATCGGGCTGTATCTGGGATTTTCCACCTCACAGTGATTCAGGGAAGGTCATGCAATATTGTTTAAGGGCCTCAGTGTGGATCAAGTTCTGCACAGAACCCCTCAGGACGCCGTGTGAAATGTGTTTTCAGTTTTCTTACAATACTTTCTTTCCCTTGCATCACTTTTTGCTTCCCCACCACACTGACACTCCTCTTCCCTCTTCTCACAACTTCTCATTTGGTTAGCATGCTAAAGGCCAAGTTCGAAGCTAAATTCATTACGTTGATGCATTGTAGAAGGCGAGCGCCGGGTGTTGCAAGAGAATGTAATGAGCTGAAAAATGTGTCGATGGGAATGAGACAGTATTGTGGGGGAATACAGTTACAGACATCCAAAAACTTTTGCAATTAATAAATTACTGACAGTGAACGAAACACACTTGGCCAGATGGAACATCTGAAACAACAAACAACAGTTTCACAAGTTAGATTAGTTTTTGTTTTTTTTTAGACTTCCTTACAGCAAAAATCAATCTTCCTCCAAACACACTTCTAAATGACTTCACGTTGCACATTAGGTGAGCTGCTCACACCATTAACCACGACATTAAAACCTCAGACAGGTGAAGTGAATAACCTTGGAATGAGGAACATCACCTCGTTGCAATGCAGTTTTCTGCTGGGAAACTTTGCATTCTGGCATTTATTTGGACGCCACAATGACTTGCACCACCCAGCCAAAACATCGTTGTGGACCAAGCACACCCCCTCATTGCAATGGCAGTAGGCCCCCCCACCGAGATAATGTACCCTCCCACACCACAAAAACTACTTAGGAATGGGCCAAGGAACGTGATAAAGAGCTCCAAGTGTCGACACGGCCTCAAAATGCCAATCTTGTCAGGCATCTGTGGGATGTTCCAGACCAAATCCGAACCATGTACGCCCCAACGTGGATCGGTCCTCTCGCGGTGTCTGGTGTTGTCTGTCACCAGGGCATCGGCAGTGCCTTCATAGATTGGACTGATGTCCCACTGAGGCTCGATCTGATTGGGACCTGAGGCCAGGTCGCCCCCTCAAAGCTCTTTGTCACATCCCTCAGGTCATTCCTGCTGCCATCAGCCGTTGCCATGAGGGGTTGCACTTGATCTCCCCTGGTGTTTGGTGGGTGGCACCTGTCAGCAACATCCACATGAATGCCAGGACTCACTGTTCCCCAACAGAACATCGCATTGTAACTGGTTGATCAATGTCAGTTGGCTGTTGTAGCTGATTGGTGTATAAAGGAAACGATTCGCAGTGTTTAGTTTATTTATTTGACATTACAAGACGAGCGAACACAACACCTAGATCATCCAATATAAATACAAAATATTTCCTATTCAATCCTGTATAAGCTAACGCAAAATTGTAAAGGATTGTAAGTGTACACTTCCAACTTTCCCATAAACCATAATTTGAACAAGAAAACAAGAACTGACTCATCTTTTATCCTTCTCCCGTCCTCCTCCAGGAGAATAAGTGTAGACGAGAGCCTCAGTGTGGAAACAGAATGAATGTGAATGAGGAAAGAGTCACAACGCAGATCGATAAACACATCACATAATGAGACGACTTTGTGTTCATCTTTATTCTTCAGCCGTCTCTGGTGCCCTGTGAGTGTTTCACATTCCCACAAAAGCTCATTTTCTGCTTTTGTTCCCTCAGTGTCCAGAGGAGCAACTGCTACATGGTGTGCGGAGCGGACGCAGCCGGCCCGTCTTCCTCCAGCCGCTCCAACTCTGACCTGGAGATCGGCTGTCTGATCGACCTGGCCACTGGCCTCGTCTCCTTCACCGCTAACGGCAAGGAGCTGTCCACAACGTATCAGGTAAATAAGAATCACGGTGGCGGTGGGGAGCGGAGGACTAACACACAAGGACAGTCGGCCTCATAAACTTCACTATGTGCATGTCATTATTCTTTCCTCCTGTCGAGTATTTTGGGTCACTACTCCTCAACGCTCGGCTCCTTAACCATTACATTGAGAGACTGAGAACTTTTGAATAATAAACGTAATAAATCTTCAGGATGATGGCACTCCGACATATTTGTATTGCTCGCACGCAGTCAAACGATCTTCGCTCCTATCTCCCCCTCAGGTAACGTAAACAAATTTGCACTGCAGTAAATTATCCTGCAGAGAGGCGGTTGGGAAATTATACAGCTGAATTCTCGTCTGTTTTCAAAACCAGAGTCTTAACAAAGACAGACATCTGCTCGGTAATCCTCGTCTCGCCTCGCTGATCTCAGGTTTTTAACGGATCACGTTGAATACCTGACTCGACGGCCAAATGATGCCTCGAGAAGCTTTTATCAATCAAGTCTTTTTCTCCTCTTTATCTTTGTCGCTGTCATCCGTTTTTCTGTCTTTTTTTGTTTCCGCTCCTTGATTTGGTCGTGAATTGGCATTTTTTTGGACGGGGAAGCTTTCTGAGGGGATCGAGAGGCTTTTAACCTGATGAAAAGGATCTTGTCCTGTTACGGCTTTAGAGCTGTGGCTGTTTGTCCTCTCTCTTTGTGTTTATCTTTTGTGTCTGATGTCTGTCATCAATACACCAACTGATACTCATTGAGCTGATTTGACAGCTAATCCACGGGCTTAGAGTGTAAAAGCCTTTGACGTTTGTTTAACCCTCTAGACCCTGTAACACCCAACGTGTAAAATACAGTCCTGAGCTTTGTATAGCTGATACTTTAGGCTGAAATCAATAACCAGAAATGGAAATATACATCATAACTGAGATCGGTCTTTTTTTATTTAGAAGTTTCCACATGGTTTTCACTTATACATCTAAAAATGTCTCCACAAACTCTTTATAATCTTGTGGATGCAATTATATATTGTATGTAAGAGAGATCTGGATCCATCATGCAACATGGAAAGCGACAGAGACTCAGTTTTTTGCTCAAAATCACGTCACATACTGTAATCACCATCAGTAAACAGGTGTCAGGCTTTCACTGCCGGTGATGGACCATATTTTTCAAGGGGAAAAGCATTCAAGGGTAGAGACCATAGCTGAAAAGCCTTTTTAACCCTATTCAACATTTTATTTTTTCCTTAAATCATGGCAAAAATTGTTTTTCATTTAATTTTTTTATGTCTGTTGAAAGTTTTTGTGATTCACTGAGTGAAACAAGCATTTTGGACCTGGCTTTATCCAACGTTCAGACGTTCTTTAACTTCATGCAAATAAGTGCACTTCAGCTAGAAACTGCCTCGTTCACGTACTTAAACATAAAGTTTAAACAATTGTCCTAATGTTTGTTATCAACTGGGGAAGTTTCATGGTGACATCTGAGTTAGAAATGTTACCTTTTTCACCTGTAGTGTCTCCCTTTAAGTTGCCAAAGGCACAACCCACAACAAGACCATTGTGCAAGTTGAAAAACACGTCAGAGTTCAAGTTTTTTTGCTTCACATCTCATAATCACCCTCAGTTAACATGTCTGGCTCTCACTGCTGGGGACAGACGCTGTTTGTGAGTCAGCAGTGAGGACTGTCCCCAAAGACCCTACAATACTGTTTCATTCTGGTGCATAACTGAATCCCATCCTATCTCTGATGTCCATGACTGAGCTTTGTTTACTTTCAGGTGGAGCCAAATACAAAGCTGTTCCCAGCTGTGTTTGTACGCCCCACCAGTGCAAACCTCTTCCAGTTTGAATTTGTCAAGATCAAGGTTCGTCTCTTTTCAAATCCAGCAATATGCTTGAATATAACACAGTGTTTAAAGGTGGATGTTGGTGTTGCTAGAGTAAATAGTACATTTACTAGTACAACAGGACAGTTGACCTTGTTTACAGGAATGAATAGATGACCATGATACTATTTTGAATATTGTAGGGGTTCTTTAATTTTTAATGTCACTCATCCTCAAATAGTCTCACACTGGTCAACAGAGCTCTGTGATTGTTATTATTAAAATAATAATAGTAATTTTAAAAAAATCCATATTTTAGTGTATTCACACTCCTTTGAATCCAGGGATAATAATTGTGGATGAAATATAAACTCATCTCTATTTTGCTCACGGATCCCTCAGGCACCACATATCTAAATTACTTTTAGGTGTTTTCAGAAACAAAATGCTGATTGAAAAAAAGTGTAATATTGTTACCAAAAGCACGTCCTTTAATTAAAGTTGTTTTCCTTCAATCAGTATTATCTTCATTTCACTTTCCGTCCCTCCCTCTGCTCCCAGGATGCCATGCCGCTCTCGTCTGCCATATTTAAGAGCGAGCACAGGAACCCGGTGCCGCAGTGCCCGCCACGACTGGACGTGCAGACTATCGTGGCCGTGCTGTGGAGCCGGATGCCGAACACCTTCCTCAACGTGGAGACCGCCCGGGTCAGCGAGAGGCACGGCTGGGTGGTCCAGTGTCTGGAGCCGCTGCAGATGATGGCAGTACATATACCTGAGGAGAATAGGTGTGCAACGAGAACGTGATGTAGACAGACCGGTGTCAAACACCTTCAGCTGCAGCACATGACTGGTTCACTCCTGCAGTGACTACAGAGAGAGTCTGAGCTCAGCTATATGGGAGCCATTAAAGATGCTTTGTTGCTGTTTTTAATTTAAATTAACAAGTCAGTGGGACTTCTCATGGCATTACGACCACATTTCCCATAAACTCTTAAGGATATATGGATAAAATCATCCATCATCCATCATTCAGTCGTAACATTAATGGAAAAGTAAGTAGACCTTCAGTCTGGACCGCTTTGTGGAAGCTTCCAATTTTTTTTTTTCTCTTTTATTGCCGTTATCTCGAGTTCAGGAGTTAATTATTCCTTTAGCTTGAGATAACAAAGCTCGTTTTCTCTTGTGATAACGGGTTAATTAATCTCGTTATCTGGAGGAAACAAAAGCCAGACTTTTCATGATAACGAGATAATTTATCATGGGATTAATAAGATTCATAAGAGTGGACCTCGACATAAACACTGTCCTGCAGGGTGGGTTTGGGAGTTTCAGAGCAAACCAGTTGAACATTTTATGAACATTTACCATTTACTGTAATAATGTTTTATATAGTGATTTGATGCAGGGGTAGTTACATTATGACTAATTATTGTAAGGAATAGGCTCACATACAGTGGTCCATTTAAAGCAGATGTGTTACAGTCCAGTAGGCTGCAACCAAAACAATGCTCGTTGACTTGGGGAAAAGGAACTACTCACACTGGTGGATGTTTGAATGGTATAATGCAGTATTTATACAAGATCAGAGTACAGTGTGAAGCGTTGATCAACAATGGGTACTCGGTCTTGAACTCGATGGCAACTTGCTGACATTTTCATCTTAAATCAGTTGTCAAAACGCCGTCTGTGTTTGCCACCATGGTAGTCTTCATCTCTGATAAACATAAAGGGAAACAAGTAGGGCTGCCACAAACGATTATTTTGATAGTCGACTAATCACCGACTATTTTTTTCGATTAGTCGACTAATCGGATCATACGTAAATTGAATGTATAACATACAGTTTATCACACCAGCATGCAGCTGCTCTTATATAACAATCATTAGCTTTCAGCTTGAAGTGTTACTTACTAAAAATGAAGACAATTAAGATGATAGTTCATTAAACCTTTAATGAAATATAGGGGTGCAATGACTAGTCGACAAATAGTCGACTACTAAATTAGTCAATGACTAATTTAGTCGTCGACTAGTCGGTAGTGACGTCATCGTGTGTGTATCCCACGGCATGCAATGCCACGCTAAACAGTGTTTCACCATAGCCAATTGAAATAGCTCAGAGTGAGACGTCTCATTTTCCCCAACTAAATAAGAGCCATTGTTTTTGTGCAATTCATAATCTGACTACTTTGATAGTCGACTAGTCATCGACTACTATAACGACTAGTCGTTAGTGGCAGCCCTAGAAACAAGCTTTTGTTTTCTTCTGATAACAATTTGATTATCTTGCTAAAAAAAAACCCTGTTCTCTGCTTACTTCCATATATAAATTACCAGCTGGGAACGTTTTTTTTTCATCTTGTAGCGCCCTTAGCCTGACTAGAAGAAACACACTACTGACGCTAACACTATCTCTCTAGGTTCGGAGAGTTGGACCCCTTAATTATTCAAATGAGGGAACCTGAAGTTGAAAGTTGACAGTTTATTGCTCACACAACAACAGCTTGTTTGGCAGTGTTTGAAAACAAATAAATACAAAACAAATAGAGCTCTTTCATAGGAAAAAAATTAAATAAAATCAAATAAAAGTGTCCCTTCTTCTTTATTAGAAGTTAAGAGTTCAGTTCCGTTCTGAGGTGTGTGTGTGTAATGTTCTGTTCAGATAACTACTACCCGGGTAGATTTTTGTGTTATTTTCTTATCTGTGTCAAAGAGTGAAATGAGATGATGTCTGGGGGTTCTTCGGAGTGGGTCCCACAGCTGGCCACACCGTGCTCCACTCCGTCGGAGTCACTCGTTTTTCCTGGCTCGCCACCGAACCTCCACGGCTCGGAATCTGAATCAATTCCTAATCCGGCAAATAAAAACCAATCTACACATAGTGTAGAAACATAACCATTAATCTCTATTCAATCACATGACATCTTTCTACTTTCACTTTTCACTCTAAATATCTTTCATATCTATACCCAGATGTAGGATATACAGTATTCAAATCAATTTTAATGAGTCTGTATACCTTTACAGTACAGTAAAAGTATTTTTACTATGACAGTTACTCTCAATGAACTTATATTTTAACATAAATGCACTTATTTATCTTCATAAAGCACTATTTATATTTTTAAACAGCTCCTTTTAATCACCATTTATCTTGTTAACTGTAACATATTTCTCCTTTTAACCTTTTTTTAACCGTAAATGAACAGTATCAAATCACTCTTTTTTAAAACATGAATATTTAAATAACTTCAGTGCAATAAAAAACATATGCATTTCAGTTATCAGAAAACAATAATTATCACAACCTGGCATCTTATCAACACAAATCTGCATCATATGCTGTCTCTATTTCTCTAATAAGTGCAGTAGCGGCACGTTAGCTTACCCAGCTACACTGTTAGCACTCACATCACATTTTACAGGCAATACCTGAGCTAGCATAGTGGCAGCTCCACTCGCAACTAGCGCTAGCATCGTGCTAACTTAGCTAGCGATCTTTTTAAGTCAGTTTACATGGTTCACAATGATACAGAGAGTACCACGGTGGGTTCAAACATTAGGAAACACTCCTTTAGCTCCGATTGGTTTTTTTAAGAAAAGTATCTCAATACAAGGCATTTTAACACAAGCTGCATCAACAAGCTAACAACGAGGCTTAGCCTCTTAGCATGTAGCAGCCATGCTTACCGGAGTTCTCCCAGAGGGCTCACACGGTGAACGGCTCCTCTTATCCAGCGTACTTATACAAGACTCGTTCCTAACAAGCAAGCGACCAGTTAGTTATATGATTCAAGGTTTTTTTTAATCATTTTGCAGCTTCTACACTGTACTTTCTCACCAGGGCTCATCAGCTTGTGTGTCGGTGGGTGCTCTAGTTAGCGGCTCGGCTCAGAGTGAGCACACGCTGCGTGATCATGACAATGACCCACGGGCTGATGCGCCGCCTTGTGGTGGGCATGGTTAACACTCAAATGACATAAATCGGTTTAGTAACCATGTGGGTTACAATCAGATAAAGTGAATCAAATACCTGAAAGATTGAGAAACATAATGCAAAAACGTTGCAAAAATAATACTTAAATCCAAAACACTGACCAAATACACCAACAAACATTAAAAGGCACAGCTAATAAAGTGTACTGTAAATAGTTTAAGAACTAGAGCTGCAACGATTAATTGATTAGTTGTCATCTGTTAAATGAATCGGCAACTATTTGATAATCGATTGATCGGTTTGAGTAATTTCTTTAAGAAAAAAAAGGTCAAAATTCTCTGATTTCAGCTTCTTAAATGTGAACATTTTCTGATATCTTTGCTCTTCTGTGACAGTAAACTGAAGATCTTTGGATTGTGGAAAAAAAGACAAAAAAGAAAAGACATTTGAGGATGTCATGTTGGGCTTTGGGAAACACTGAAAGCCATTTTTTCACCATTTTCTGACAGTTCATTTAGTTGTTTGGTCTATAAAATGGAAAAAAAAAAAAGATCAACAGGTTAATTGTCAATGAAAATGATCTTTATTCGTAGCCCTAGTAGCAACATCTATGAAATTAGACACATTTTTATTATTTAATCGGCATATTTTTACTATAATGTAAATGACCCTGTTGTTCCTCCATCACCTTATTCTCTCCTACGTTCTTGCAGCTGTCACGACATCCTGGAGTTGTCCGAGCATGAAGACTTGAGAAAGTTCCACTACCACACGCTGAAGCTGTACTGCGCCCTCTGTGCCCTGGGAAACACCCGCGTCGCTCACGCCCTCTGCAGCCACTTGGACCAATCACAGCTCCTCTACACCATCGACAACCAGTACCTCTCTGGCATGCTGAGAGAGGGTTTCTACAACGTCCTCATCAGGTGTGGTGGCTGAATATAATGTCATGAGATTGCTGATTTTTTTGTGGTTGATATTTCATTCGTCTTTGCCCTCCTGCAGTTTGGTTAATTGCCTTTTTTGTCTTTTGACGAAATTGTGTTGAGAAAAATATATTAATGTCGCTGTCACTGATACAAAATGAAAGTCTACGATGCTGCAGCTCAAACTGAACAACTTTTAAACTTTTGTGCACGGAGGGCAAAGAAGCTGGCTAATTTCTACTCATCAGAGAATGTAATGATGATCCACGATAGAAAGATAACTTATTACGACATCAACTGCACCATCGTTAACTGTTAACGTGATGGAGCGGCGCGCAAGACGGCAAAGTGAATTTGTCATGATAAATCCTAATAATGCCTCTGTGATGTATTTGCTCTGCCTGCGCACATCCGGTGTAATTGAATCTCTCTTTCCTCGCATAACATCGATAAATTCTCAGCTCACCCACACAGACTGACATAATCAGGACAAATCATGCATTGTGAATGTCACCTGCTTCTTTCTAGACATTGTGTTTACCTCCATTATCACTGGAAATGCAATTGTAAGTGGAGGGTGTTTGCAGCCCTGTGGGTGGAGAGTTTTGTCTTGCGAACTGTGACTATGGGCCACAAATAGTTTGAGAACTCAGCCTCTCGGCAGTGAGTCAGGTAATTGCTGAGTCATTGGTATTGATCAACAACCCAGTCACCTCCCCCGGATATATTATGGTAATTCTGTGCTGCGGGGCTGTAGAAGTCTCATAAGTTGCACATTTATACCACTTAGAGAAAGCTATTTTTAAACCCAGACCTAGAATGGTTATTCCCTGATAAGTGTAATGGCCGGTGCCTCCAGGTGTGCGATGATTGAACTGATTCTTCTTCTAATCGCCAGCATCCATCTTGAGACCGCAAAGGAGGCTCGCCTAATGATGAACAACGAGTTCATCATCCCTGTCACGGACGAGACTCGCTCCATCAAGCTCTTCCCTGACGAGTCCAAGCGGCACTCGCTGCCCGGCGTGGGCCTGAGCACCTCCCTCAAACCTCGGGTCAACTTCTCCCCCGTCGGCATCATCAACATGAGGCGCCACCAGTTTCTCCACAGCCCTCAGATCCCCCTGGTCGCCCTGAAAGAGAAAGCCATCAGCATGCTCACAGAGGCCGTGCAGGGCGGAGGCGTACATATCCGAGATCCGGTAGGCGGCAGCGTGGAATACCAGTTCGTCCCCATCCTGAAGCTGATCGGGACGCTGCTGATCATGGGAGTCCTAACCAGCGAGGAGGTGAGGCTGATCCTCCTCCTGATCGACCCCAACGTGTTCGGAGAGCCCAAGGAGGGCGAGGAGGGGAAGGGGGATGAGGTGGCCGTGGCCGGGGAGAAGGAGGAGGTGAGCAAGAACGAGGAGAAGGCTGTGGAGGCGGGAGAGGAGGAGACGAAGGAGAGCAAACCGCCGGTTAAAGGTCTGCTGGAGAAGTCGCTGCCCGAGTCCGTCAAACGCCAGGTGATGAAAATGACAACACGCATTTCAGTGATTAAAATAAGTCCATCAATTCATATGCCAAGGTTTTAATTAAAACTTTAATTTTACCCATCTTGTGTGCCTTCATCAGATTCGGTACACTAATTCCCCCATTTGTCAGCAATTCAGGGCTTTTATGATTTATCTCTTACTGAGAAGTTGAGTGCATGAGTGCAGAGGAAGGCAGCGGTTGAATACTAATGCTGCCATTAGTGACTCCACAATACTGTTCACATTCAACCTTAAACGCAACTTGAATCTTTTCATAATGGAGAAGGAGGCAGATAATCTCTCTGAAATTGTGACAATATATGAGGTTTCTCTCTGTTTAACAAACAAAAACTGTTCAGTCAGTTGATATGAAAGTTATCTTATTCAGAAACGGCATCAAATAACACACACACTCACAGAGAAAGAGAAACTTCTAAGTATTCTCTTGATGTTCGAGTCCTCTGACTTAATGTCCTGGGAATGGGTTTCTGTTCTCGTCAGATGTGCGAGCTGCTGCACTACTTCTGCGACTGTGAGCTGAAGCATCGCATCGAGTCCATCGTCTCCTTCTCCGACAACTTTGTGTCCAAGCTGCAGTTCAACCAGAAGTTCCGCTACAACGAGCTGATGCTGGCGCTCAACATGTCCGCCGCCGTCACGGCCAAGAAGACTAAAGAGTTTCGTTCTCCCCCGCAGGAGCAGGTACAGTACCGGAGTCTATAAGGAATTGTTTACATCCTGCTTGAGATGCGATTTATGTTCAAGGTTGTTTGAGGTGTTGCACTCGAACGAAAGCCCAGATTGATCACTTGAGCCTTGGGGTGGAAAAAAAAATCAATGACCTGGGTTTTTGTAGTTCTCTGAGTGGCTTTTATTTTTGTCTGTTTCTGAACTTTACTTTCAGCCGGTATTCCCAAAGGCTAAATTGGGCCATATGTGAGGCTAAATTGAACTTGGAATGAGTTGAATGTGCGTTGAGAGTTAAACGGCTGGCATTTACGAGTAGAAAATAGCTATGAGTCCCAAAGGGGGAATGTACATAATGCTGTGTTCAACTTTTTTAGATTTCAAGTAAGTTTAAAACTCAGGATGCTTCGTGAAAAACTGTTGATGAAGCATCAATTGACTGACTTAGAGGTCATCCTTGCACGGTTTGCAAGTTTTTACATATCAGAATATTAGAGCACAAACATGTATAAAAATAAAAATGCTATGTCGAACCAAAAAAAGCCCCTGATTGAACAGCACGTTGATGCCGCTGGGAAACCTAAATTACAGCAGCAGACACAGCAGTGCGTGCTATCTGACCCTTTTAGACTAAAATATCCCCCTGAGGGTTTTATTCAGTCTCACAACAGATGTCGAAGCGATCGGCCTTTTTAACTTTCGAGAGGTCAGACTCAGGTTTCGTTGCCATCAGGGCAGTGGTCAGTCCGGGGGCAGACTGGACTGGGTCACCCTTTATTGTTTATTTGGATTTATATTAAATGTTACTCTGGTAACAGCGACTATTCATGAGCTCCATAATTGGCGTTGAACCGTAATGACTGTCATAATGAATAAGCTAATATCGGCAGATATATCGGCCTAGCTACGATAAGGTCGTGTGTGTGTGTAGATGCTACATTCAAGGAACAGCTGAATTATCTCACAGTCATGTTATGATAAACTGTCGGATGACTGAGACACGTGTTTTAGTTTAAAGAGTTTGTTTACATGTGCACGAGTATTGAACATGAACATGAAAAACCTAGTTATTTCTATCACTGTATACAAGTTCGTAACAATATCAAGGTTTCTGATCGTCTGCTCGCAGGTGTGTTTTAATCTCTCACCATCTCCACCACTCTGTTCTGTATGTTCAGGTGTCTACATGCCACAGTATCCCATTCTTGTGGAGCGCTCCACAGAGCACGGCCGTGTCCAGGTTTCTGAAACTAAGATATGTCTTGGATATTTAGGCTGGGCTGCACCAACGAGGATTCATTTGAACGTTGTTTTAACTTGAGATTATGTTCACCAAACTTTAAAACTGTCTTTAAATCAAGAAAGATTCAATTTAAACCTCAGTTTATTGTAAACCTAGAATAAATGTCATTCTGATGCACTAAACTTTAAACTCCAACTTAAACTGCGATCCAGTATTAACTTTAAACTAACCCTGGATGAGGCTTAGCTTTTGAAATGGCTGCCTTTTTAAATAGATTGAGCAAAATCTCGAATAGAATTAGACTCAAGATTAAAGTTCAGCAAGGACATTATTATGGAGCTGAGCAGGAACATTAAACTGTCAAACAAGCAGCTCCGACTCCTGGTGGTCCTGAGATTTTATGTCTCTAGAGGTTGAATGAACACCTACATAGTAACTCCACCGTTTGGCAGTAAAAACAATAAACTTGGATTATTTTAACAGAGATTAGTTTTGTGCAACAGAGCTCTGGTTAATCTTTCATCTGGATTTCATCATTTTAATCCTAGTTTTGCTCAACTCGGATTAGAACTAATCTTAAATTAAATAAATCTTTGTTGGTGCCCTCATAGTTCACCTGGTAGTTCAGATGCAGAGTCCTCAGCAGCGACCTGGGTTTGATTCCAACCTTTGCTGCATGTCTTCCTCCATCTCAACCATTTCCCGTCACTCTCTAAGCTGTCCTATCAAACAAAAAGAAAAGAATAATCTTTGTTGGTGCAACCGGATCTTAAATGCACATTAGATAATGAGGATACGAGCTCACAAGTTCATAAAAACTCATTTTAGTTTGCTTTTTGTTGAGACCTTGTGGTTAAGTATTGGATCTGGCTGCTTGGTGGCTCAATATAACACAAACTAAAGCACATTCACGGCTCTCAGTTGTGCTCCCTAACACCAGCTCAGTGGGTTATAACTGCGTCAGCACACTGAAGTGCCGGGGGCTCAGATCTGTGTAGCTAATGAGAAGTTCCCCTTTAACATCCATTCCTCCTCCACTGTGTCTCAGAACCAGAGTAGAAAGGAAAGGAGAGGCGCATCATTATTCTTCCTGCCCAGTAGCCAGAAAGTTCCCGTGATTTTCTTCTCTGTGTTCGTTCAGATCACTCGCTTTTGTGCCGAGGAGAGTTCTCGCAAACGAGGCAGCGGTGAGCCAAAAGTTTAGATGTGCACGACCGCAAAGATTTCCCTTCTCAGAATGTTTAATTGCATTTTCCTCTGAGCGGGAAAAACCTTGCAGATAAGCAAAGCCTTACGGCCACGCTCTGATCCCTGATGAGTCAGTAAGTGTAGCGGTCAGCAGCAGGTGTAGACCAGAGACGGCATTCTCTGTATGTTACTCCCATGGTTTATTAAAAAGCTCTGCCAGGAATAGACATCAGAATGGCCTAAACTAGACTCTGCGTTCGCCCCAAGGAGCATCTCATGTATATTAAGTCTGTTTTATAGTTAGCTTTTGACACGCAGCAAACGCGGCAGATTTAGAATAAACTATTTGATCGAGACGGGTTCATCTTTTCGTTTGACTTTTTCACCCTGCACTGATCGCACAGATACTGTCTGAAAAGCCCACATGAGCCCTCACTGCAGGAGAGACTACATGACTAATTCTGCTGCTGAGCGTGACTCAGTAATAATGGTGCTGTCCTGTCTGTACGCCATCCTCCGTTTATTCATTCTTTCACACCCTTTACGCCTGTTTGCTTATTTGTCCCTCCCTCTCCTCATTTCTCCGGCTCACTCCGGCTTTGTGTCCGTCCTGCAGATCAACATCCTGCTGAACTTCAGCGCGGGGGAGGACTGCCCCTGTCCAGAGGAGATCCAGGAAGAGCTCAACTCCTTCCACGAAGAACTGCGACTGCACTGTGGTAGAGTCCAACTGCTCCTTCAGTTCTTTTACAAATTGTATTGATTGCGGTTCATGGATGATCATACTTTGTTCATGTGAAGGTATCTTCTCACACAAACGGATTCTCTTCAACCATTGTCTAACGGTTTTAAGCACTCGTCGGATGATATCTGCTATCAGAAGTAACAACCCTGTTCAGACCTGGTGTTAAAATCCATCCTGAGTGACCACTTGTTATCAGACTTCACTTCTCTTCACTATACACAAACACGTACATCACTGCGACAAACTGACAATATTTTTGATACGACATTTGCCGAATTTACCAGAAGCCCCAGATAATGAAGAATTTGTCATAGACAGCATTTCAGAAAGTTTATAAAGTTGCTCCCAACAAAATCGTGTGGTTTTTCCAAGGGAGACTGGTGATTTTCTCCAGGGGTGACACCAAAATTTGATATGTTTACTGACAATAAAATGTGGTGTTCCTGAAATGTCTTGGTTAAACCAGTGTGCTCAAACAGCTGCTCTGGAAGATAGACACGGAGTAGCACACAGGCTGATAAAACACCAACACACTGGTGTCTTATCATACAACACTTAACCCCTTTTAACATCGGTGCACTTGAAGAGAGTCCCACTTACTTTGTGCACCTTTAAGCTCTTGACACAAACTGCTTCTTACACCGATGCGTTTCTCCTTGCAGGAATTCCCGTGGATGAGGAGGAGGAAGAGCAGGACACTTCGATTAAAGGCCGTCTCCTCGCTTTAATCTACAAAATCAAAGGTCCACCTCAGAAGACGGAGGAGGAGCCAACAGAGAAGGAGCAGGCTGCCCCCAGTAAGTAACTCTGAACACCAAAAAGGAGAGGAAAAAAGGCCTAGTAGCTTGAAAGTCTCAAGGTATTAAGATGCGCTGGTAATCTAAGCGACGCAGTTCACAAGAGTATCAGATACAGACAGATTCATGTCTGAAGTATAAAGTCTTTTCAAAATTCTGACTGAAAACCCTCGAAAAAGAGTCTTTCCATCATGAATTATATAAAACATAAGACACGGCCCGGCTGCTAATTTAACAACTTCTGTCCTTCTACCTGAGGTCAGTGGATTCAATACTCTCTCTGCCGCCCTTTGCTGAGAGCGTGGTTATGTTCTGTTTCAAATAATAGAAAGGACTAATGGACAGCCACTACAAGACTCTGTGCTATAAATTTTAATGGCCAACTCCAGCCTCCCACACCTAGCCTGCATTATTGAAGAGCTTCATAAGTGGACAGATGATGTGATTCAAGGTGATTCTGGCAGAGCTGGATCACATTTTCATGTCATATTTGGAGCATATTGAAGTGGGCACATAAAATGATGGGCGAGGCAGAAAAGGCTGCTCCTTATCCAGTCTGTTATACCTGTATTATTCAAAGGGCCCATATTATGCTAATCTTCAGCTTCATACTTGTATTTTGAGTGCCTACTGAAATATGGTTACATGCTTTAATGTCTTTTGTTCTGTTTCTTAAATATGAGCACATCTGACTCTGTGTCGTCACATGCAGATTAGGCAGCAGACAGGGTATTTTTCTGTGTTTGTGCCGACTCCCCTGTGAGCCACCGTTTGAGCCGATGCAGAGCAGATGTGAATCTGTAAGATGGTCACCTTCAGGGCAGCTCGCTCCCTCTCTATCCTCTCTGTGTATCCGTCTCGTCTCTCATTAGGATTCTGCTTGAAACTGACCCTTTGTTTGCTACAGATGTTGCGCTGTTCGACTTAAACACTCAAAGTTCAGAGATAGCTTTGGAATAACAATGTTATCTGTCTTTCGGAGAGGCGCAGCGTTGAGCTACAGCCTCTGCGTTTATCTCTGCAGGTCGCTGAGTTCCTCTGTAGTTGTGTTTTGCTTTATTGTCGCTTGTCTGTAAGATGAAAGTTTGATAAGACCTCAGAGTAAAGTTTCAAACGATCACCCAGACTTCACCCCTTTAAACTGTAGCCCAGGAGGGTCATTTTTTAAAATGTTCATCTATTCCTATATATTTATCTTGTGAAGTGGATGAGGTAGACCCATGTTGTTCCCGTTTCTTAATGAAAAAACGTTTTGATGTGTCCGGGGAGCAGCCGGAGCCTGCAACTGCTTCTCAACAGTTTCAGGCATTTTCTTCCAAGGTACTCTCTCTGGAGACAAAAGTTTGGAGGACAAGCAAAAGTCAGTAACGCCCCTAACCTTTTTATAAGTCGACTTGCTGCAGGAAAGGAAAACGTTGAGAGCAGCAGGAGCTCTAAAAAGAATCATTATCTTCTAATCCATACATTTTGGAGTCGAGGTTTGTTCATGGATCAGTGAAAGTTTGTAGAGTTGTCAAGTCTTTATAAGGCGCGGCAGTCCAGGAGTATTAACGATGATTGCACTGCAGCATTATTTCAGGTTGTACTGCCCTGAATGCCAAAATGTATTAATCACAGTGCGTCTGACAGTCAGCGAGCTGCCCTGAGGCTTCTGAACAAATAACGCAAGTGAGCGGCGAGAAACCTGTGTGATGTTTTAATCCGGTGTCTGGTACATTTGGACTTGAAAACAGTCACTTTTCACTTCTAACCAGGTGACAGGATGCACATATACAAATCGAAGAATTGCATAACAGCCACACTTTTATTTCCGACTTCCAATGAAATAGCCTAAAAGAAAATACAGCTGTTTTAGGAAAAGGCTTGAAGATAATGCCGAATAGTAAAATAAAATGCATATATACGTGTTGCTGAGCCTCGGGATTAAATAATATATTGTTTCCTATTAAGGATGAGCTAAAATTTATACTCCTCTGAAATGTTGTTTTTTAGCTTTTTGTGTGTGTGTGTATGTAAGAGAGTGTGTATCTGTGTGTTCCCTGATTTAATAAGTAGGATAAAATAACAGCTACAGAACCTTGACTCATCTGCAGCATAAACACAACAGGACTGCAAACACAATAGCGTTCACTGTGGTCGAACCTCTCGACACCTGTTGTAAACCTGGCACCTTTTTGCACAGCATGTTATTATAAGACCGTCAGGGCAGAGGCTGAGGGAACTACTGACTGGAGGAGCTGTCTGATGTCTGTTATTATCACGTTTTCACCAGTTTGTTTGAAACTGCAGGATGAGGCCGCTTCATCTGCAGGCTTTGCTTTTTCTACAGCTGCATCACACAACGCTCCATGTTTACATCAGTTCTTTTTCAAATTAAATTGAAAGGTTTGCGTTGAATATTCTGCCCTTTCTCGGTTTGTGTTGAGTCTCTGCTAATGGTTACGCCGTTTTGGTTTAGGGCTGCTGTTTTAAAACCCACTGTGTTGTACACAGTGAGCAACTAGCTGGTGAACGAAGTGAAGTATTTAAAGGCAAAAGAGCCAAATATTTGTCTTGAGAGTTAGTAGAGAGCAAAGCACAGAGCAGAGGAGAGAGAATAAAATTAATGATAATGTTCATCATGACTGCTGGATGTGTAAATGAGCAACTGCTTACAAGTTCACATCATCAGCTTAGAAAGTGATGATGGATAAATGTTTGGGCTGCCCTCAAGTGGCCAAAACATGCAGTTATTGCAGGTTTAATTAATCAGAAATCACAGAGGAGACGCACAGAACACTCAGAGCACCAGATGCTCCTCAAGAGACGGTTGGTGCTTCAATCTTAAATTGTGTCTGTTCTTTCCTGACAGTTATTATCAGATAAAGAGATTCTCTTTCCCATTTGTCCCTCATGATTCACCCCTTTCTGTCAGATGTGTCTGTTTTGCTGGGGAAAAAAAACTGAGAACTATATTTAAATGTTCTCATAACACTTTCTTTGCTCACTATGCTGCTGCGATCTGACAAAGTTGTTCCCAAATTGTGTCAAAAACAAGCCATGATACACCCGGGATCACACCGCAGATTTCGCTACCTTTTATATCGTTATTCACTGTGCGTTCTGTTTACTTTTAACCTCTCCAGCGAACCTGAAGGAGCTGATCTCCCAGACCATAACCAGCTGGGCTCAGGAGACTCATATCCAGGACCCAGAGCTGGTCAGAGTGATGTTCAGCCTGCTGAGGAGGCAGTACGACGGCATCGGGGAGCTGCTCCGGGCCATGAAGAAATCCTACACCATCAGTGCCGCCTCAGTGCAGGATGCCATTAACCTGTTGGCATCTCTGGGTCAGATCAGGTCTCTGCTGTCAGTACGCATGGGCAAGGAGGAGGAGAAGCTCATGATTGATGGACTGGGGTAAGAAAATATGCCACAATGAACACAGTGACGACTGTAAAATAACGATCATACAGGCGTTATACGGATACGTCTCCATCTCAGTGGTATTTAAAATGCATCTACATACACTCACAAATCGTCTACTTGTGCTCCCAGTGACATCATGAACAACAAGGTTTTCTACCAACACCCCAACCTGATGAGAGTGCTGGGAATGCACGAGACCGTCATGGAGGTCATGGTCAACGTGCTGGGAGGAGACAAGTCACAGGTACGAAGGGCGTGACCTTGTTAGGACTTCCTGTATTGACTGTGGTCTGGCAAACCCATCTTAGCCCAAGGTCTGCTTATCACCAGCAGAGTTTGTCGTTGGACCGTTGATCCTCCACGGCAACTTTTTATGATACCCAGCACCTCTATGACATTGATCAAAGTTAGCTAAATGTCTTACTAACAGCCCATGGCACACTGATTAAACAAATCTAAACAAAACGGTTGACTAAAGAGAATATGTCCTTTTTAACAATCCTTGTACAATTGGGTACAAGAGGTCTTAAAAAACACAAGAAGTAGCGAAAAAATCTGAAGAAAATTCAGGAGCAAACGGTAGTTATTAAGAAGACAACGCGAGGGAGCTTTCTGTCTTCGTCATGGTTTTGTAATCTTCTCTCGAGTCACGCCACAGCAGCACCACAGGCTGCCGGAGAAGGTTGCAGCACTTGAGGCTGATTTATGTCGGCGCTCTTGACACTTTTGACGGGTGTCGCTCGACAGAAATTAAAGCGCCGCGCGACGTTTCAATCTGTGCTTCGGTGAAAGGTTTCTGTCATCTCCGTGGTAACCAGACACTATCCTCCAGCAGCCAATCAGATTGCGCGACAAAATAATAAGGTTACCGAAACATAACAAAATTGTTTGGAGCTGTTTTTTTTTTTTTACAATAAAACACCACGGGGCAGCTTTAAAGCTGCATTTGGAACTGAAACCTGGTTCTAGTTTATGTTCCTCCCCCTTAAAAAACCCTGATAGCCCGAGAAATATCGAGGTGGAGCGTGCTGTTTTAAAAGTCATTGGTTAGTAGAACAACATATAAATTACAAGCAAATCTCTCACTTTGAAATCAGTTATAGTTTCTGATTTAGATCCAGAGTTTGGGGACTATTTGACTGAAAAGCCCTGACAGAAGCTCTTTACGCTCGATGGGTTGTATACTGATCTCAAGAAAAACAAATTTACTCCTAAGATGGTGAAGTACGCCAAGATCAACAGCCCTAATACCCAGAAAAACCACAAGGGTAATGGAGAGGGCGGACGAGTAAAGTAGGCCCGGGAGGGCATGACGGGGGCGAGAGGGAGGCCTCTCAAGCCTGTCCTTTTTGGGCAGTGCTGACAGAAGCTGCGAGAGGTGGTTGTGATTTAAGGGCACGGCCGGTGCCAAGCATGAATTGAACCTCAGACATAAAGACCTCAGGGAAACATTCAGGCCTTCACATCTGACTCTGGCAGTCTGATCACGCAGTCTCAGACATAAATTCCAGACCAGTTTACTGCCACTTGATATGTGCCCTTCACTTACTGTGGCCATATAAAGTGGCATTAGCACAGCTTGTTTATCGGGTTTGCGATATTTACTCCTTAATTACCTCAAATGTTGTTTAAGTCGTGACATGGTGTTACTCTGAACCGGGATTTGGTTTGGGAATGGATCTTCTTGTCACGTCTTTGCTCACAAAAAAAGACATGACGAGATCAACACACTAAAGACTTGAAGGATAGGTTCTCTGTTTTTCAACACAGACTTTAATAAGATGTTGATTCCCAGTCGTGCACAGCATTACTAAACACGTAGCATTTGCTGACTTTTCACAAATGGCTTCGGCTGTCAGAAACGAATAAATCTGCTCTCGGGAGTGAAAGCGTTTGGCTTGATTGAAAAGTTTAACGTTCAGGTCAACTTGTCTGATGATGAGTGTGATGTTCAGTGCTGTGCATATTTACAAAGTGTAATTTTCCAGAGGTACGATGAGTATTTCCCTCCCTCTGTTATCTATCCTTCCCTCCGGCAATTTACCTTCATCTCCGGCGTGGACTAAAATGACTCCACTCTTAGATTTATTCTTCCAATGAGCCAAACTAGAACGCGGAAAATTGAGGATGACACGGAGGTAACGGCTTTTATATGCAAAAGGGCTCCGAAGGTGAAAGGATTTTCAAGTTGTTGTGTTCTGAGCGGAAAATGTATTTTATTTATTGATGACACTTGAGGCTTTTATCAGAGCCAAACACATAAGACTGTGCATCCTTTAGACATATCAAAATAGATTAAAATCCAGCTGAGCTGCTGCGGCGGGAGCTTCTTCGGGGAAAGGTCAGATATCATCTTTAAAAATGTGTTCCTGTCTCTCCTGTAAACGTCGGCTCGGCTCATACAGTATGTTGCGGAGAATATTTAAGAGTTTCAGATTCCCGTCGAAAACTGAGAGTCCGAATCTCCAGAAACTACTCTACTGTCTGCAAACGAAAAATGGGAGACAGAATCAGGCCTGGAGATATCTGAGGATGATTGGAATGATATATTAGAAAGTCTGGCTGAGACCAATTTTGTCCTGTTGGAAGAACATTATATATATCTCCATATTTTTTGGGCTTGCCCTTTAATTGGTCATTATACCTGAACAACATCCCAGGTGAACTCATGACTCAACTGCATATCTGATTAAAACACTCTTGGCTGCTAGACTGAGAGCCATCGTATGGAAACGACTGCTGCCAGAGCGTGTGAGCGGAGGACGAATGGAAAGATTCTGGAGGGAGTCGTAGTGGAATTTTTGAAAAAGTTGGAGCGTCACCTTATCTCCCACTCCATCCTGTTCTAATTATGCTCTGGTCTGATACCAAGAGGAGTCTAACAGAGACACCGGAGAGAGAGAGACTGTTGAAGCTTTCATCTGATTTTAAAAAGACTCCCTACCTCACAAACAATTATCCTGGGTCCGTCCCTTAATTCTGATTCATACTAAAAGTTTCATGGAAGTCTGTTCAGTAGTTTTCGTTTTATCGTGCTGACAAACTAATCGACCGACAAACAAATCCACAGTGGGTGAAAAGTCCATGATGGAGGTTAAAACGTGCGCAGTAAGAAGCCTCTGCTCTGTCTGTTTGTATCAGCTTATAAAAGAAGCTTTAACCTAATGTTTGAGTTAAATTTGGTTCAATCAATCAATGAAATTATGTGTTGAAAGTAGCCTGGGAAGGAACCAGATGAATGGTTAGCATTTAAGCGAAAAATTAAGATGCAACTCAACTTTTTTGTTTTTGTTTTTTCGAGTTGGACAGGTTGAAATCTGAAGTGCTTCTCACACTGCACTGGCCCCTTCCAAAGTGGGTTTGCCCTGACTTTAGCCTGGGGCCTGCTGGCCCTGCTCTGGACCAGGGTCAGCCCAGTGCTGGTGGGGTTATCCTCTGATAGAGTTGAACGCGGAGCGATATTGGGCAGAGCAGGTTTGAACGGGGTTACAGAGGGAACGAGGAGCTCCGTGAGCGAGAAGCAGAAACGCTCCGACTGCAGCCAAACTGCACGGAGAATCTGACCTTTACCTTAATACTGTGATACGATCAATATGAAAAACACTGGAAAGAGAGGACATCATATACAGTGTGTGTACAGTGCAGTATGCCAGTCCCTTCTTTCTGCCTCAAAATAATAATAAAAATAATTCGACTTTGAGTTTAGCACATCTTTACATTTCTGTTTACATTTCTGTCCACAGGAGATCGCCTTCCCCAAGATGGTGGCCAGCTGCTGCCGCTTCTTGTGCTACTTCTGTCGTATTAGCCGCCAGAACCAGAAAGCCATGTTCGACCACCTGAGCTACCTGCTGGAGAACAGCAGCGTGGGGCTGGGTAAGTGCTGGTCACCTCTTCTTTTACCTACTGTTTCTTTTACAGTTAATGTATATCTCTTCAGGAGAGCGAGCTTTAAAAATGTATGAGCAGAAGGTACTGGAGGGAAAGAAGCAAGATAGGGGGAGGATGAGATGGTGAGAGAAAGTGAGAGGGTGTAGGAGCAGGAGGATGCCTTGACATTTAGAATATCCTCGAGTAGTTACCGCACCGTAGGAACTGAACAATTGTCTGCTTGCTGCCTCCAGAATGATGCAAAATGTTCACTGAAACCAGTAGCTGCCACTTGCTGGAAGACTTTTCCAGCTAATTGAGGTGTGACTCAAACTTAGTGGCCACATTATGCCAGGTTATCAGTAAGAGAGGGAGAGCGACAGAGACGCTGAGGGAGAGAGAGAGAGAAGAATGGCAGAGAAGGGGAGGCAGGAAAATGAGGGACGAGGGTGTTTTAGGCATGCAGGGCTGGACTGATGAGTCACCGGGCTCAGGCTGCTGCTGCTGCTCCTGTAAAATAAAGCAACCGCTCGTGAAAGAGGAGAGGTTCACATGGTGTGGAGAGGACCGATGAATATTAACACAGCTGTTTGTTTTGCCTGACGTGAAATATTTGATACTCTCGCTCATAAATCACATACGTCAATGTAAAAGTGCTGGGAGACTTGAATGTTTGTTTGTTTCTGGACACATTGTCCCAAATGATTAGCTTGCCTGCGTGAAGGATATAGTTATAATTACCAAAACAATTACTGATCTATTTTTAAAAAATCTTAATTGCCCTGCAACTGTGTGCGCAATTAGTGTCTTTTACAATTATTTTCAGATTCTGTGTCCCTTGGGAATGTAACTATTTATGTAGGCAGGCAGTGCTCCTGCACATTCAGTCACAGAGGATTCGTTAATATCTGCACAGCATCAGAGTATTTCTGTGACTGCTGTGATCAAAATGTTTTATCAGTTGCTAATAAAAAGATGCATCAATTTATACATGTATGGTCTTTGTAGTAGAATATTTTATAAAGGTTGTCTGAAATTATGTCGAAGTTCAATTCTGAAGTTTAAGTTCAGAGCCTCTTGTTTTCTAAAAATGATCTGAAGCACTTTTAGTAAACGAGAGAGAATCTGTTTTGCTTTAAAAATCAATATCAGAAAAAAATGTCAGTGTTAAAATGTCAGATGTCGACTTGAACTGAACCCATAAAACTTTAGCAGCACCTGCTCCTCTGACTGCAGGGGAGAGAAAGGAGAACATGGCACATGTAGATAGACTGCCCCCTGTTGTTTAGTACAGAACAAATGTAAAGTTTGCTGTGCTCATAATAATGTGTCTGTGTTTGTGTTTAGCCTCTGAAGCCATGCGAGGCTCTACTCCGCTGGATGTTGCAGCGTCTTCAGTGATGGACAACAACGGCCTGGCTCTGGCCCTGGAGGAGCCCGATCTGGAGAAGGTTCGTTAGTTAAAGTAGTGATAACCGGTTTGACTGAAGGTAATGACTGAGGCAGAAATTTACTTTAATCCTCGTGCAACTAATTATTTTTTCGACCGCATATAATACAAAAAATGTTCCATGTCTGGGGCGCCCCGGTAGCTCGGTTGGTTCAGCGTGCGTCCCACATGCAGAGGCTTCGTCCTCGCCGCGGCGCCCCAGGGATCCAGTCTGACCTGCGGCCCCTCGCTGTGTGTGATCCCCCCTCTGTGTCATCCAGCCTCCTGTCATCTCTCTAAGCTGTTCCATGAAAAGGGCAAAAAAAGCTATATATTAATATTATTTTCAACTTTAACTGTGTTTTCAACCATCATCAGTCCTGATAATAAATAGCAGTTTGTTTACATGATGCCGCTGTTTTTATTAAAGGGAGAAAAAAACACAAAAAATATTATTTTCCATACACTTAATACAGTTTTTGAGTAGTTTTTGACATGGAACATTGTTTTTCATGAAGGTTAAGTTAAGGACCACAGAATGAAAGCTTGATAACATGGGATGCATGATTTATATGCTGTAATGACAGTGGGCTGAAAATAGTAGTTTTAATTGTATATAATATGTATATATGACAGTTTTAGCTGTCTGTAATATACACAGTGTATTATAGACATATTACATGGGCTGAGCTGAACAATCTGTATGCAATATGCATTAACGGAGTCAAAATGATCCAGAAATGAAAGTTTAAATGATGTATCAACAGTTGCATGAGGGTTAATTACCATTGTGGTAGAAATTGGTACAGAAAGATATTTACTGTATATATGGCTGTACCACAACTCAGCCATACAGCGGCGCACCCAGTTTCAGGCTAATTAGATCAGCAGGCCGTGTTTATTTCTTCCAGTGTGACCTCAAGGTAACTGAATCTGTCACATGATATACTTTCTTTAGTGAATGAATCGTAAAGACTATTTCAGGCTCTGTAAAGTTGTGAATTTGAATCAAATTTAATGTAACGAGCAGAGGTAAGAAAACCAGATACTTCTGCAATAAGACTAAATTTAGTTATACATAGGTTCAGTGAGTTGAAACAGCATTTCAGTCGATGTGTATATGTACCGGGGCAGCAAGATGAATTTATTCTTGATCGTGTTACATTTTTCAAATGATGATCAGCATTTTCTCTGATATGAGACATTCATGAGTGCTTTTTTAACTGCCGAGATGATTTCTTATTAAAACTCCTCACTCGCAGAAAGTAAGTCAGCTAGAAATAGAAACGTCGTGCCAACCCAAGTTTTCTCACTGAAAAATGACGTATGGTGTTGAGCCGTTTCAACAAGCTGACTCGGCAAACAAGCCGTCACTGTTACTGACACTGACAGTGAAAAAGACAGAGTGTGCCATTAGAAAACACAGGGGGGAAACCAAGTGTGTGTGTGTGTGTGTGTGTGTGTCTCTGTGTGTGTGTGTGTGTGTGTGTGTGTGTGTGTGTGTCTCTGTGTGTGTGTAGGTGGTGACATACCTGGCAGGCTGTGGTCTTCAGAGCTGTGCCATGCTGGTTGCTAAGGGTTACCCAGACCTCGGCTGGAACCCCATAGAGGGAGAGCGTTACCTGTCCTTCCTGAGGTTCACCGTCTTCTGCAACGGTACGTCGGCTCTCATTATCAGTGCACGGAGTAAATAGAGTAGACACTTGTGGCGCTCTGCAGGTCCATGTTTTGTTTGTGTCACATGTTCCTCATCAACAGTTGGTGGTGGCAGTGTGCTGCGATAAAAGGTAGCGAGGTAATAAGGCTGATGAAACTATTAAAAAGTGTTTTACACGTTTTACTGCTTGTTTTGGCAATTAGAATAGTATAAACAAAAGTCATTTGTTTAATTAAAAGTTAACTTTTTAATTATTATTACAATTACAATTACAATTAAGAAACAAAAACAAGCTTGTTTTTACTGCAGTCTAGGTTTTATTCCACTTTTGGTGCGGCATGGTGGATGATGTTGTTGTGACACTTTTACTGAAGTTACAGGTAGACAAATAAAACATGTTGGCAAAAATCACTGGAAATGTTTGTCAGCTTTCCCTAACTAAAAATTTGAATAATTCTGCATGAAGGCAACAATCATGACTTCCAGAAGAAGCTCAGAAGCTGAGTCTGGGATCACTTAAAATAATACCTGTCCGTTTCCCTGCTTTATATACCAGGTGAGAGTGTGGAGGAAAATGCCAACGTGGTGGTGAAGCTTCTGATCAGACGTCCGGAGTGTTTCGGCCCCGCCCTGAGAGGAGAGGGAGGTCAGGGTCTGCTGGCCGCCATGAAGGAGGCCATCAAGATCTCTGAGGATCCTGCCCTGGACCTGCCCAAGACTCCTGCTGGCGTACCTACCGGGTAGGAATCCACACCAGTTCAAACAGTATTTTCCCTCTAGTCGGGCTTGAAAAGCCTTAGAATTAGCATTTAGATCATCAAGAGACGCTCTTGAAAGTCTGATGAAGTCTCTCATTATCTGTATCTTTGTGGTGAATTGTTGCGTTTAATTAGATTTGCCCTTGTGTTTCTGAGCTCTGCTAAAGCTGCATTATTCTAGTTAATATGCTTCTTAATCGGGCCGTATTGGTATGCATTGATATATTGTTCACGCACATTAATGGGATAGACTGAAATTTACTTCGTTGTGTAAGCCTGCACAAAGGACCTGGAAAGAAAGAGAGTTTAATACTCTCATTTTTGAAGTTTTATCATCGTTGCTTTACTAGAAAGTCCAAAACAGGATCGTTATCATAGTTGACTACTGTGTTACATTTCTTTTTCAGTGTATTTGCGCTGTAGGCTTCAAGTTTCTACATCAAAATTGCACAATTTGGGATGATTGGCTTCCAAACTAGATGAAATGTCAGTCATGCTTGTAGGTGCGCTTATTTAACTGAGATTCAAGGTGACCACGCAGAAACTTTCCCTCTTCAGCAGATGAATGTGAAGACAGCCCTCCAGTGTCAGACTCAACCAGTCATCATTCTGCACAGTGAAGCTCAAACATCCGAGTAAAATAACAAAAGGCAGAACACATTTTTGAGTGAAGGGGAGTCTTTAAAATGTCCGTGATGATGGACAGAATGCAAAACTTTGTCTTTTCCAGTGTCACAAAATTGCCAAAATGGTCCAAATCAACTCGTTTTAAGAACTTTCAAGGACTAAGTGATTCTGTCCTTTCAATATCCAGTACACATTTTTAAAAGCTTCTTGGAAAAACAACATCACTTGCTGCGAACAGATTAAACAACTCATGCAGTTCATTCATGTTTTAAGTGAATCTGAGACATTTTACAACTTCACTTTAGCATGAAATCACAAGATCCAGATACTTGATACAGATGTATTTGGTTAAAGGTTTAAGACTAAAGAATACAGCTGCCTCGATATTGTAGTTTGTAGAACGTGTTGGTGTCTGCCTGCTCACATCAGTATGCAGCAGCTGTAATACACTGGCTGCATTTTAATGGGGAAGGATATAATTGCATGCAGTGAGAAGAGGGAGTGGGAAGCGGATCAAAATCAATATGTATAACATAGTGGCCTGTAAGTAACTCATGTGATATGACAAAACATTGTTATAAATGGGCACACAATTGCCCATCCATTGCTCCTCTGGTGCCCATTTTCCTCTCAAATTACCTTGTAGGACTTGTGACTTTATGGTCGCTGGGTTTCTTGTGTTTGTGTGTTTCAGGTCCGGCGAGGAAGAAGGAGAGGTTATTCACATGGGCAACGCCATCATGTCTTTCTACTCGGCGCTTATCGACCTGCTGGGACGCTGCGCTCCAGAGATGCATGTGAGGCTCCTTATACAACCTGAGTCGAAGGATAACAAACTGTAGAGTGAACAGTGATCAGTTACAATGAGATGGGGGAGGGGGCATATCCAGTAGACCAGGACGAGCGTTAAAATAGCATCAGGTTTGTAGGTAAAGATCAAAATGAGTAGAATTTTTAATTTCATGACTGAAATGGTCTGAAAAGTAGAGTGGACGTGGAAGAGCCTAATGGCCACTCCACTGGTTTCAAGTCCAATTGCATGGAAGCTTATGAGAAAATGACCCTACTTCCCACTTGATTTATGACCTCAGTAAACACTTTCCTAACATATTTTAATTCTGAGCTTTGCAGGACTGACATCAGGAATGTGAAAGTCTGGCCCCTTGGCACTTGGCCCTTCTAAAAAGTAATTGAATAGGCCTGCGCTACTGTCTCACTACCCTGTGATTGACAAGTTGCCACCACGGCATCAGGTTCTCAGTCAGGTAATCCTTCTCAGCTCCACCCTCTCTTCCAAATATGGGCAGTCTGGCTCCAATGACCCAAGATGGTTTTGGTTTACCCACTGCTTTAGGGAAACATTGTTAAAGTGAGACAGTGAGGCTGTTTCCTTTACCAATGTTGTTAATATTTTCTCTTACACGTTCATCAAATTCTGCTGTCACAGGCCTACTAAATGCTTTTTCATCATGCACAGACTTACTTCCATGTTATCAAGTAAAAACAGAGACTGCTGCCATGAAATAGCAGAATGTTTGTGTCTCTTACAGCTTATCAATGCAGGCAAAGGTGAGGCGCTGCGTATCCGGGCCATCTTGCGCTCTCTGGTTCCCACTGTAGACCTGGTGGGCATCATCAGCATCCCCCTCAAAATGCCTGTGGTCAATAAAGGTATGTTGGTTTTCGTGACAGGCGTCTTACTCGTTTGCCGCATGCAGATGGTGTCTGTTAATAAGCAGCAGTTGAACAGAAATAAAGAAAATAAGCAAAAAACACAGGTTTGAGGAAACTAATCTCTAATAGTAGTTGAAGTGACAAAGAAAAGCGTCCGACTGAGGCAGAATAATGATTTTTCGACTGGATTCAAGGCTGAAACAGTAAAACTTAAAACTATGTGTACAAACACAAGCTAAAGTGTATAAGAATCACAATGTCTCCGCTGCCTGCTGAACTAACGAGCCACATCTACTGCAGAGAAACCAGAAAAAGAGTTGATTTGTCTGGTGTGTACAGTAAGTCTCGCTGCCAGATCAAGAAAGCTGAAATAATTTCATATCTGTGCACTTTGAAAATCATCTCAGCTCTGCCAGCCAGAGGTAAATAATGCAAATTACTGTGTCATACAGCCAGGCTTCATTCAGGAGGTGATATCTGTTCACTTCTCTCTCTGTGTGTTTCTACTGTGAAGGAAATTGGTGCCTACGGGGCGTTTCTAATACCTTTGTAGTCACGGCATTGATTTGAAATTGTACATTAAAAATAGCTATCCTCACCAGCAATCCCAACAGAAAATTAACTTTCTGTCCAATTTTCCTTATCTAATGAGAGCAAGCTGTGTCTTAAATGGCTGAACTCACAAGATTTTGCTCTTATAACAAGTTTCCACATCCCTGGACTGTCATGCCTTGAATTGCTTTTACTTTAAATATAACCTTAACAGTTGTCTTTAAATCTTAAAGGTTTGTTTGTTGAGCTACAGTTAGGGCTACCCTGGCTAGCCTTGAACACTAGAAAAGTAGCTTTGATAGAAACGTGACGTTAACCTCGAGCTTTTTACCCCTTCAATACGTTAAATTTCAGATGGCACAGTGACGGAGCCCGACATGGCAGCCTGCTTCTGTCCGGACCACAAGGCCTCAATGGTGCTCTTCCTGGAGAGAGTGTACGGCATCGAGGACCAGGCCTTCCTGCTCCACATGTTGGAGGTCGGCTTCCTGCCCGACCTCCGAGCCTCAGCTTCTCTGGACACGGTGAGTGGCTGAAAACCCAAAGAAATGTCGCCACATTGCGCGAGCAAGCTTTCACCTTCAAGCCCAGATTTATAATATAAACAATAAATGGCAGAGCGTAAGATGAAACGATAGATGTTTTTCTATCGTCAGAAAAAGTACATCATCGTAGTGCACGGCCCTGTCATAGGATAGTGTGACGTGTTATTCGTGGAAACGCAAGAGCACTAAGACAACTTTTAAAAAGACTATTTTTGTTCAGTCTGAGCCCTTTTCATTCCTTTTTATAAATGGTTAAACAAAACCCAACTGGGAGCCCTTTAATCATTCTCATCTGTTGGAAACCCCATCAAGGAAAACTGAATTCTTTCAACTCCACTTTCCCTTTCCTTTGTTTCCTTTCACAGGAGGTGCTAAGCACCACCGAGAAGGCGTTAGCCATGAACAGGTACATCGGCTCTGCCCTGCTGCCTCTGCTGACCCGCTGTGCCGCTCTCTTCGCTGGCACGGAGCACTACGCGCAGCTAATTGACTCCACGCTGCAGACCATCTACCGGCTGTCCAAAGGCCGCTCGCTCACCAAAGCCCAAAGGGACGCCATCGAGGAGTGCCTGCTGGCTATCTGCAAGTAAGGCGTGCTGAGCGTGGTTCAGACGTGTCTGAGCGAAGTTGTTAGAGGGGAGCTGGAGATTTAGAGGCTGCACATTGTTATTTTTCAAACAATGCGGCTGTCAAACGGCTTGTCCCAGGCTTTAGTGCAACACTTATCGACAAGCCCGTTGTTCCACTTTAGTAGGTCTGCTCCCTGCACGTCACAAACAGTTTAGTGTAGTTAAAGTCACACTAAGATTGAATTTAACCAGGCTTCTGTGTACTTATAGGCAAGATAATCTGATATGATCACCTATGTTTTAGCAATATTCTTCGATAGGAGTACATGGAGTACAGTTCAGGTGCTCAGCCTGGTTTAAAAATTACTTTAAGTCCAGCGTGCGTATATCATATTGAATCTGCAGTTATTGTATCTACTTCCTTTTATGACATCAAGGGAATTTCTAGCTTCTGTATTGTTATGTTCCTTTTATTTAAATAATATAATCCTTACATTTCACAGGCATCTGCGTCCGTCTATGATGCAGCAGCTGCTCAGACGGCTGGTGTTCGACGTTCCCATGCTCACCGAATACTGCAAGATACCTCTCCGGGTGAGACATTTGACTCTTGTCACTGCTGTGCGTGATTTATTAGTTGAAAGAGTAATGGGACAATTATAACAAGCAATCAAGGGCGGGGGGCATCTCATATTGCACAACCCATTTATCCTCGCTGAGTGTTGAGCATCCAGACACATGATTGTTTCTCTCCATAGACCATTTCTTTAACATCAGTTTACAACAGGCATGTTACAGTAAATCCTTCCTCTTTGGTCATTGATGTGACAGGAATTTGAGGACTTGAGCTGAAATGGATGTTTTCTTGTGTCTCTGATCTCTAGCTTCTGACCAACCACTACGAGCAGAACTGGAAGTACTACTGCCTGCCCTCAGGTATGGGCAGCTTTGGCACTGCCTCCGAGGAGGAGCTCCTCCTAACCAAGAAACTCTTCTGGGGAACCTTTGACTCCCTTTCTCACAAGGTACAACCAGAAACCAAGAAATGATTTATGATTTTGGAAAGCAGCGAAACCTCTTCTTGCTCATTTTCAATCTCTGAGAATGGATCGGAAGTGTCAGGAGGCAAGGCGCTATGTTCCTTAAATCTCTGTTTTGCATTACACAATGTTAACTGATCCAGTGGTATGTGCCCTCGTAAAGCTCTCCTCTGTGTGCTGCTGTTTTTTTAAATATTCCGTTTTCGGTAAATCTCTCGTTTTCGACACCTAAGTGTGCCTCCCACAAGAGAAAAGTTCTCGGTAGTCAGAGGTAGTGAGGCGAAAGCTCAATGAAGTGCTTGTGAGCAGTGCAGCTGAGGCGAAACCAAAACAGATGAATCATTTATCAGTTTGTGACAGGCCATCGCTTGGTGCAGACTTCTCCAGCTCCCTGCCTTTCATGTTGCCTCCTTCCATTTTTCTTTCCAGGACTTTGCTCTGCTCAGTCTGTCAATCTAATAGCTAATCAGACGTGTCCTCATTGCAGAGAAAATGGTGAGAAAACCCAGTTTGTAACTCTCCCTCCTGCTGCGTCTGTCTCCTTTGTAGAAGTACGATGCTGAACTTTTTAAAATGGCCACGTCATGCCTGTGTGCCATCGCTGGAGCCCTGCCGCCCGACTTCGTGGATGCCACTCATGGAGCAACGCTGGAGAAACAGGTTTCAGTGGATGCACAGGGCAACTTTGATCCCAAACCAATTAACACTGCCAAGTGAGTGGTCTGAAGATTTGGCTTCACTTTTTTGGAGTGAAGGAGGCACAATGTTCAAACAATAACTTAAAACTGATACTGATTCTTGCCAATAATAGCTTTTGTGTGCTTTCCTGGATTGTTTGCCCACAAATTGAACTGCTCAATATACAAGTAGAATTGAGTTTGGAATAACAATAAATATTTTAACATTTTCTAGTATCTCCCTTCCTGAAAAACTTGAGTACATTGCCAACAAATATGCAGAGCATTCCCATGACAAGTGGTCCTCAGAGAAGGTCAGTCCCTGCCCATATGGTTTAAAACATTTATCCTGCCTTGTGCATTTAATTTAACT
This sequence comes from Pagrus pagrus, assembly GCF_965226575.1. Taxonomy (NCBI): domain Eukaryota; kingdom Metazoa; phylum Chordata; class Actinopteri; order Spariformes; family Sparidae; genus Pagrus; species Pagrus pagrus. The sequence continues at coordinate 17,198,952 of NC_140200.1, read as the reverse complement.
TATAACTTAATCAACATAGTACATTATACATTAGTATGCTATGTGGCCTTAAAATAATCTGTTGTTGCAGGTGTCAGCAGGCTGGAAACATGGAGACAGTGTGGATGAGCAGGCCAAATCCCATCCACTGCTGAAGCCTTACAAAGCTCTGAGTGAGAAGGTACATACAGTACACACTGGCACACACTCTCACTGCTGTTCGTGTATCAAAAATAAGTAAAATACACGTTTTTAAAGAAAAATCTTTAAGCTATTAAACTTAGATGAGTTTCCTCGGTGGCAAACTGTGAAGACGGACATGATGTGTTGGTTGCATCAGGGGGCAAAACCAGTGTCCAGTGTCTTTTTAGAGATCAAGTTAATGTTTGTCAGCTCGAAAACTGTTTTCATTTCCAGATCAGATGTGCTTGTCTGACTTGTATACACGTCTGGTGGGGCCACAGTCCTGTATCAGTCGTTCAGTCAAAAAAGTATCCGTCAGACCTGTGTTTGTGTTCAACATGTAGGAAAGAGAAACGTACCGCTGGCCAGTGAGAGAGTCATTGAAGAGCATGCTGGCTATGAGCTGGAACATTGAGAGGACCAAGGAGGGAGAAGCCATGTTCCAACAACGAGAGAGCGAAAAACAGCGAAAGACGTCCGAGTCTCAGGTAGAACATCCTGATGTACGATCAGCTTAATGTGTAACACTTTACATTGTATTAGTCCTTTAGTAAGCTTTTGCTCATCTTTCGCTGTGGTTGCATTGTGTTTAGGAGATAATTTATAGCAGGGCCCCATTAAAAGATTAAATGGGCGGATCACTCCCTCGTACTCACAAAGCGGCAAAACTAATGGCTTGCACCAGTAATGGTATCACTTTAACATCCTGCGTCATTCATCATAGAAGTGCATTTTTTCATTTGCCATTAAAGTTTTTGGGCATCGCAAATAAAAAAGCATGACTAAGAAGTAGCTGTTACAGTTTTAAGCGAGTCAGCGGTAAAACTGCCAACAGAAAAGAAAGTATTAGTGCATTCACATGTTCTTCGATGGCCCTGTTTCCCGAGTTGGGAAGTCGCTCTTCCAACTTTGGTGTGTTCATGAGATTTTAGGCCGTAACTTGGAAATAACACGGAAGCCACAGAGAGGATGTATTCTTTTACAAAGTGATTTTGTCTTGTTGGTACGCCAGTGCATTCCCTTAAACCACTAAAATATTCTAAATATGGTTTTGTGTCTTTCTGCCTGTGTAGATTAATGGATTCAGTCCCAGTCCGATGGACTTGCACAACGTCACTTTGTCAAGAGAGTTACAGGTTTGAATTTATTTGACTTGTCATAATACAATCATTGTTTAAATTGTTACGTGTGTGCTCGCAAGATTCAGTTTGAGTCTTCGTCACACAAAACCACCATGAACGTGTTCATATTTGATGACATTGCCGTATCTGCAGGGCATGGTGGAGGTGGTGGCAGAAAATTACCACAACATCTGGGCCAAGAAGAAGAAAACTGAACTCGTTAGCAAAGGTGAGTAAATGTGCATCTTGGAGATGCACTTCACCTCATCCTGGGAGAGTGAATTGTTTGAGTTGCAGTGTTTCTGACTAGTGATTCGTGTAAAACATATTTGAAACGATCTTTGAATTTGAATTTGACTCGCCAGGAGGAGGGACCCACCCGCTGCTGGTTCCCTATGACACCCTGACAGCTAAAGAGAAGTACAGAGACCGAGAGAAGGCCCAGGAGCTCTTCAAGTTCCTGCAGATCAGTGGCTACGTCATCACAAGGTTACCCTCCCTCTCCAGTTTATTCTCCATTGAAGAAATAAATACAAAATAAAAGGAGGAAGCATAATGTCACCAGAGCTCAAAGTCTTTTTAAACAAACACTGATAGAGATTTCTTTTTTATTTATCAGACATCAACTTGAGCTTACATCTCCAGTTAAAAATTTGTACAGAAAGCTACAGAAAACTGGAAACAAACAAACAAAACAGAAAAAGACAATGTATTTTGCGATCATTTCATTTGACAGAGGTCTGAAGGACATGGAGCAGGAGTCATCATCCATGGAGAAGCGTTTCTCCTACAAGTTCCTCAAAAGACTGCTGAAGTACATCGACTCTGCCCAGGAGTTCATCGCCCATCTTGGTGAGTGTGTTGCATTTTAAACACGCGTTCACTGAGCACTAACAGGTGCTTTATTGATTCAGAACACTGACCTTGCCACTCCTTTTTGTTGTTGATCCAGAGGCTATGGCCACCAGTGGGAAGACAGACAAATCACCTCACGACCAGGAAATCAAGTTCTTTGCCAAGGTCTGGAAGTCCGTTAACACCTCTTGCAACTGAATACTGAAATGTTGATAAGTTTACTTTGCTGACTTTGAGTCTCACAGCTGCATTTCTTCTCTCCAGGTGTTGCTTCCTCTGACAGATCAAACTTTTAAGAACCACTGTCTCTACTTCCTGTCCACACCCAGCAAGAACCTGAGCATCTGTGGCTGTGCCTCCAACAAAGAGAAGGAGATGGTTACCAGGTACGAATCTGTGAAATCAGTTTTTCCGTTGTCAGGTTTTTCCTGTTCGGAGGTTTGTCCTCTCTTTTATCTCAGTGAAAAGAGTGCAGAGTTTGTCTTTCATATTTTCCCTCAGACTTTTTCTTATTTCCGTGCTTGCGTTGCTTATTTCCCCTCTTCTCTGTTCTCTCTGAAGCTTTTTGTTTAATTCTTTTCTTACCGTCTTTCTTTCCCAGCCTGTTCTGTAAGCTGGCAGCTCTTGTCAGACACAGGATTTCTCTCTTTGGTAAGGTTTGCTTTGCCTCTCTCTGTATGCTCGTCTGCCTCTTTGATTTCAATCTGTGTCCACATCTACTGCAAATGTTTCTCCTCCAGGAAGCGACTCTGCAATGATGGTGAGCTGCCTGGACATCCTCACTCACTCCCTCGACACCAGGTGAGCACACATTGCCGTCTGTGTTTGCACAGTGATCCATCAAGCACTCGGTTTCGTCCCGTGCACGTCAGCGCCTGTGTTCCCCCTCCCCCCTCTCAGAACGGTGATGAAGTCGGGCGCAGAGCTGGTCAAAGCCGGGGTTCGGGCTTTCTTTGAGAGCGCGGCGGAGGACCTGGAGAAGCTGTCGGAGATGCTGAAACTTGGGAAGTTCATGCAGTCCCGTGCTCAGATGAAGAGTGTCAGCCAGAGCATCAACTACGTGACTGTGGCGCTGCTGCCCATCCTCACCGGCCTGTTTGAGCACATCAGGACATACGAGTTTGCGTTGGACCTGCTATGTGAGTTTGCGTTAGTACGAGTTTGGTGTTTAATTAAAATAGATCCATGCCTCACGAATGTTTCTGTTCATTGCAGTGGATGACGTGCAGCTGTCCTGCTACCGAATCCTAACCTGTCTCTACTCTCTGGGAACAGGAAAGAACATCTTTGTGGAGAGGTGACTTTTCTATAAAACCATGCAGCCGGATGTAAAATGGCTTTTTGTCCCACACATGAGCGGAGCTGTATATTTGATCATTAAGTTCAAGAATCCTTGCTGAATGCTCGCTATGATATTCATGATTCTCACAATTAGCATCAATGAACTGTGAAATAGCACTTCATAAACCACATTATGCTGGTCAGTGTTAATTAGGACATGGCTGATAAGCTTTTTGTTGTCACTAACTCTGTGTTACGCATTCAAGGCGTGTAGGATGATTTATGGTGCCTCGTGCACTCTTATTAAAAGCTACTCTGATACATGTGCGATCGTTTTGTGCCGCAGTATCTTTTACAACAGGAAAGACAGGACAGATTGTGGCCAGACAGAGTAACGATCATATTTTATGAAAATCTATCGCAAGAATAAAGATCCCCTGGCCCGGGAGGAGAGGACGCGACAGAAACATGCTCTGCTGTGAAATGTCCTTCAATAAAATCATCATTCTGTGGCGTTATTCCCTGACTGGCTGTTACATGCCAAAGAAACCTCCTAAAACTGTTGTAGAAAAGACAGACAGCCACCTTGAGCCGACTCCAGCTGTAAAATAACCAGTGAAAAAGTTTGACCAATACCTTACTTTAGCTATCAGGTCTCAATGAATCCTGATGCCACGTTGCGCCCTGTGAACGCTCTGTATGGTTGAAGCCATCTTGTGTGTGGCATTCAATCGATCGTCCGTGTGCTTCTTGTTCCAACTTTCTGCAGACATCTTCCAGCGCTGGGGGAGAGTCTGGCGACCCTGGTGGGTGCCATGCCTGTGGCGTTCCTGGAGCCCGACCTGAACGCCCACAACCCGCTGTCTGTGTTCAACACCAAAACCCCTCGAGAGAGAGCCAGTGAGTGAATCTCGACATTGCTGTGAAAACGCTTTTGAGCTTCTTGAAAGATACAGATTTTTTTTGAAACGCCGTCTTGATGTTTTTGTCTTCCAGTCCTCAGTATGCCCGACACAGTGGAGGAGATGTGTCCGGAGATGCCTCGTCTCGACAGACTGCTGAAAGACGTCAATGATGTCTCGGAGTCCGGCGCCCGCTACAGCGACATGCCGCAGGTCTGAAGGACAGTTTGTGTTCATTGCTAATACAGAGTGTGACAATGGGAAGTGCCAGTCACAGAATAGGCACATAACTTACAAATGGATTCACAGACTGATTTTATGGGAGCGTTGGTGTGGTCTCAAGGGACACCTGCTGGTGTGTGACAACATGACCAGACTATGTAGAGACACACACATACCACTTGAGTCTGTGAGGCTGTGTGCATTTAAATGCCGCACGTCGCAGCTATTGCAAAGTCGTCGCGCTGGTGTAAACATTTAGTGAATTGCCAAAAATGTTTGATATATTGTTTAATTTACTCTGAGAAGTCTCGGATGTACTATGATGCCACTCAGAACTTTTGTTTTTTTCCCGTTCTTCAGTCATCCAGACAATTTCACCTTCGGCTTGTCTCCCGCAGGTCATCGAGGTGATCCTCCCCATGCTGTGTAACTATCTGTCCTACTGGTGGGAGAAAGGTCCGGAGAACTCGCCTCCAGACGCCGACTGCTGCACCATGGTGACCTCCGAACACCTCAGCATCATCCTGGGAAACATCCTCAAGATCCTCAACAACAACCTGGGCATCGACGACGCTCCCTGGATGAAGAGGATTGCGGGTACGTGCCGAGCTCACGGCAGAATATATAGGATTTTAAAAGGGCTTCCCGCTGGCCAGACTGTGATTTTTCAAGGCGTGAATGGTTCTTTGGGGTTGTTGTGAAAAATCGGAGAGAATATTCAAGATGAATTGCCTCACAGGAGCATTCATTTACATTTAATTAGGTGGTGAGCGTAGTTGATTTTTCTCGACAGAAGCAGAAACTACCCTGCTCGTCCCTCCTCTCTCCGAAAGCCGTTAACAACAAGCAGAGTGTCGTCGAGGTCAAATTTTAGCATACTAATAGAAATTTAAATGAGGGGACCCATGTGGGATCCTCATATTAATACAACAACTTTTAATTTTTTGACAACATTTGCATTTCCAGTGCACACTCCTCAGTGGGAGTTCAGGAAAGGCCAGACAGCGTAATTGGCTGCTGTGGTGCCAAATAGTCTGCGGCACTTTCTCACTTTATAAAACTGTATTTGAATATTGTTCAACTAACAAACAAAGGAAATTTATTTCCTGTTTCATTCTGAGAGAGATCGGTAAAAAGTGCTGATCGAACTTTAAAACTTGTCGTCCTCAAATATAGTTGGACAGTTGTGACAGTTGACACCAGAGCCAGTAATCCCCGGGGCCGGAGGACAGATTGTGACTTCTTTGTTCTCAAAACTTGAAGTGCATATTCCAGATTCCTGTCTTATTCTTGACAGCGTCCGTTTCTCTGTTGCACACGTCCAGAATATATTATCCGTTGTCTCTGTCTCCAGTCTACTCTCAGCCAATCATCTGCAAGGCCGGAGCGGACCTGCTGAGAACCCACTTCCTGCCCACACTGGACAAACTGAGGAAGAAGACGGTGAAGGTAAGAGCTTAAGATACGCTCTGTCGTATTACAGCAGCTCAGTGCATCTGCTGCTCAGTGGTGCCTGTGGTTAAAGCAGATTTTTCGCTGATGTCATCACGAGCTGCTGGACCTGTGTCATCAGTAGGCAGAAGATCACTACTGTCACTCACATCAACCTGCTGAGAGTAAATATACCTCTCACTTAATAAGAGAGGACGCAGGGAGGAGGCTGTCGCTACTGAGTTGGACGGGGGTTGTGTGAGGACACTGATACTAATGAATTGATTGCCGGAGATGAGTTGTTGATGTGCTGCAAACGCAGGTTGTGGCTGAGGAGGAGCTGCTGAAGGCCGACAGCAAAGGTGACAACCAGGAGGCCGAGCTGCTCATCCTGGATGAGTTTGCCGTGCTCTGCAGAGACCTCTACGCCTTCTACCCCATGCTCATCCGTTACGTGGACAACAACAGGTCCAGGTGGCTTAAGGGGCCGGATGCGGACTCCACTGAGCTCTTCAGGATGGTGGCTGAGATCTTCATCCTCTGGTGCAAGTCCCACGTAAGTGTGACGTCTGATAGCAGGCTGCAGGTCTTTGAGGACGTTTTTCCTGTTTAACTTCTTTTCTTTGTCTTCTGAACGCAGAACTTTAAACGTGAGGAGCAAAACTTTGTGGTTCAGAATGAGATCAACAATTTGGGCTTCCTGACAGGAGAAGGCCAGACGAAGATGTCCAAGGTAAATATAACGGATTTTACATTTGATGTTGGTGGATACAATTCTGGTGATTTTCTGTGTATTTATTTTCTTCAAGTCAATCTGAGATACACTGTCCTGTTGCAGTAAATCAACACAAGAACCCCAGATGTTTATTAATTTGGGCTTCAAATAAACTGGATTAAATTAACTTTATATTTGCGATCTATTTTTAAAAGTTTGCATCTTCAGTGAGAACAAATAGCCTTCAGGCTGAGTACCACAAATTAAAGAAAAGTATTGAAAGACTGACTAAAACATTTGAATTTTCCTGGGATTTGCTGAAGAAAAATGAAATAAAAAGCATTATCCTTTGAATTATTAAAGAAATCAATTGAATAACTTTAATAAAACTGGCATTGAGCAATGTGTTTCCTTGAGGCAACAGTGAGAATCAACACTGACAAACGTCCGGGCCAAGAAATAAGTTATTTACGTTGATCTAACGATTATCAGACAGTTAACATCTTAATTTGAGCCCCTTTATATTTGAAATGTTACAGTAGGTGACATTTATTTTAGTAAAGGTGACCCACAGGCTTCCAGAGTAGGTCTTTCCTGGAAAAGGACCTCTTCATTCTGTCCTGTTGTAACGAACCCAGGAGATGGAGCACAGTACATCTCAGTCCTCTCCGGGTTTAATTTGGACTTATCTCTGCTCTTCCTTATGTCAGCACTTTGGAAAAGCACAGCCTGAATTGTTCTCCTAACGGGAATCCCTCGTGCTCCGGCTCTTTCTGCTGTATTTCATCGCCGTTTGAAAGGAAAAGTCTTTATAAGCACTTTCCCTGTGTTTTTAATAGATCCCCTGACAAGTGCTGAACACGCTCAATACGTAGATGTGAGACGCCGTATGAGTTCACGCCTCTTAAATTCACCTCTGCTCCGAGGGTTTACGACATTTCACGCAGATATTTGTCGCGCTAAAGCCGGGTCGTATATCTGGATGTTGACAGCGCAGCCGAACTAGCCGTCACTGTGAGAGCTTGTTGTTTATTTGTTTTGGCAGCCGGACATGTTTATTTATTTGCACTCTTTGGGTGTTTTGACACATTTGCTCAAGTGGAGAGAAGCTCTTCAGCTCTTCATCCTGGAGGACTCTGCTGCCTTTTATTTACTGATTTATGTTGAAGCGTTTCTGTTCCTGACTCTGGGATTCACCTTAATTCACACTTTTTGTACGCCGGCAGAAATAGTCATTGGTCATTGGAGCTCAGATTTGGCGGCTATGTTTGATTTGAGTGCTAAAATTGAAATATAGTAATAAAGAAACGGGTAAATTCATATTCTTAAGTTGTCAAATGAGGAGTGTCTGCTTTTGTTTGAGTTAGAAAAAACAGAAAAAAGCAATTCACAATGTTAAATCAATTGTGCACATTAAAACATATAACATCAGTAGAAAGTGAAAATAGAAAGAGGTTACACTCTTACTTTGCTTTGTGACAGTAAGTCACAACCAAAAAATACCAAAGCACACCGCCTTGCAAAGATAAAAAATAAATAAAGAAATAAAATGAAATAAAGAAATAAATATGCCTCAGCGCCTACGTGTTTCAACTTAGTCTTCATCAGGTCATGTAAAGGCAAGTGGCAGCTTTTTATGTTCATTGCTGTTTGATTGAAAAACAAATTGCATTTATAGAATAAAACAATCAGTTCCTATCAAATGATAATGACTGTCCTCTGTTTCCAGTTTTGTTTGGTCAAACAGTTTCAAGGTTCACAGCCCCGTGCTGAGTGGATGTAACATGAAGGAGAAGCCATAGTTGAGTGAACAACATTTTAAAAAAGCTGAATAAATAAATGGTTTCAAAAGCAAAACAAAGAACAAACAACAGAAGCACTATGCAGGACACGGGGAGGATGGTGTACAACTAGATTTGACAATGTGAGCTGCTCTCTAAATCACTTTGATTGTAACCGCAGTAATGGTGAACTTCATTAGTACAGTTCAATCGTAACCTGCAAAGTGCAAATCATTTATAACAATATACATTTTAAGGAGTAAACAGTGTTTAAAAAGTGTGTTTTCAGATCTAATCTAGGCTCATCTGCTTGCTCTCTGTAGTCAGGAGGAGACCAGGAGAGGAAACACAAGCGTCGTCGTGGCGAGTACTACTCCATCCAGACCTCTCTGATCGTGGCCGCCCTGAAGAAGATGCTGCCCATCGGCCTCAACATGTGCACCCCCGGAGACCAGGAGCTCATCTCCGTCGCCAAGATACGCTACAGTCTGGTAAGCTGACCAACTGAATACTGACGTGGGTCACTTTTTTTTTTTTTTTTCCGCACAATGTCCAACATGTGCCTCCTATCACTCTGTGCATATAATGAGGCTTATCTTATGTTACTTCAGTTCTGATGAACTTTTAGATCATTTTAATGAAGCTGGAAGTTTTAATGAAGTTAATCATAAGAAGTTCCTAGAGTGCAACTTTCTAAATCCTTTATCAAAGTCACATTTACTGTATATTGCAAGCATTTAACGTATAGCAATAGTATATTAACACTTCATTGCACTGTTCCCCTTTATAGAAAGACACGGATGATGAGGTGAAGGAGCACTTGCGTCAGAATCTCCACCTCCAGGACAAGGTAAGTTGATGATCCGTATGTTCAATATCACTACCGTTCAGTGCGATGCCGCTGTATAGTTAATGATTTGATCGTTATCGTGCTGTAGTCTGATGACCCAGCGGTCCAGTGGCAGATGAATCTCTACAAAGACGTGGTGGTGAAGAGCGAGGAACCCGCAAACCCAGAGCACACGGTGGACCGAGTGCAGAGCATCTCTGCTGCCGTCTTCCACCTGGAGCAGGTAAGCACACGCAGAGGTCTTCCCTTCATTTATACCCTCGTGGCAACAAAACATCACAGCACATAAAATATATATTTTTATATATATTGCTCTTCAGACATCAGTGTAGATCCCAGACACATCTACCCTGTTGATACACTGTTAGCAAGCCATCAGGGCACGAAAAAGGACGTCTTTTCTAGGATGCTGCTAATAAATTAAGTTTATTTCTATTAATATCATTACAAACTGCTACATATTTATTGTAACTACACGACTGTTTGTCCTCTCCTCTCTCAGGTGGAGCAGCCTCTGAGGAATAAGAAGGCTGTGTGGCATAAGCTGCTGTCCAAGCAGCGTAAGCGTGCTGTGGTGGCTTGTTTCCGTATGGCCCCGCTCTACAATCTACCCAGGTGAGTCTTGTTTACGCCTGTCACACCTGCGGAACTGATTTAAAATGTCAATAATTAGATGTTGACATTAACTATTTTGAAAAAAAAACAAATTTAGGTATTGCTTTGTCTCAATCTAACCGTACATAACAACAATCATCAAGTAGTCGTGGGGGGGATGGGGCTTTTTCTTCTTGATTGTGTGCCCGTGTAAACCCCTCTTCACCTCCCTAATGACATTCTCTCCTCTGTGTTGTTTTCCTGCATAACACAACCTCATCCTCCCTCAGATACAAAAATAATAATTACTTCCTGAATGGCTATCGGGAGGTTTGGCTGGAAAGGGCGTTCAAAGCCTCCAGCTTTGACCGCCTGTTCTCCCTGCTGACGGTAAAGTGAAACTACGGGGCGAATGCTTCATCTGTTCAACCCCCCCCTTCATCTACCAGGCTGCGGACCGATCTCTGCCTAGCAACCAATTGTTTCTGCACTGTTGATTCTGATTGGTCAGCTAGAATGAGGCCAAGAATTGACTGAAACAAACTTTATTTGGAAAGTGGAAACACGCAGCGAGCTGCAGGCCTTTGTCTCATTTCAGGTGTACCCTGAAGGAAGGAATGAAGAAAGGAAAGAAGAAGAAAGACAGAAATCTATTGAATACAATTTTGACTTTCACTAGTTGGCTAACTTGTTTACAAAAGTATGCTTGGTTACAGTAAGATACAGTCTAAAAGTTGTTTCATGTTATTTTGCTTCCTGCTCTTATGATGATTTAAAGAATTTTATTTCATTTTGCCAAAAGTTGTGCAGTTTTACAACACATCTGTGGATCTTTTGTTAAGGCGGAAATAGACAACTTTACAAAGCGTCGCCTTTTTCCTGTGTCATAACTGTTTGCACCACTGTTGCAAAGACAGCGTTAGCAACATGGCTACCAAAGCAAATAACAACCGTAAGAACCCCAATTTGACGTGGAAACCCTGATCTCAGTGCTATAAGGAGGCAGAGTAAAACACCTGGTTGTATTAATAAGTCGCAGATTTTGTTTTCTGACTGATCTGGTATGAAGAACGCCACTGGTAAGGGGGGACACACATCAGCGAGGGAACAGATTTTATCACAACACCGGCGCTCTATCAAGTGAATGCCCATCTGTTTGCTTTTGTTTAACCTCGGTTTCTCTCATTCTCCCTCTTCACCTTCTTCGTCTCCTCCATCAGGACGGTTCTTTTTCTTCTGCAGTGTAGAGTTTCCACAGTTGTCCCACCGATACCCGAGTATAGCAACCAGGGAAAACGATCCCTGTTTTGGATTGCTTTGTATCTAAATTCGCTGTTCCTTTATCAGGGAAAAATCGAACCTGGTTGCAGATCGAATATCATCATGAAAGCAAAGTTTATAGGGAGCCGATCTAAACACGAACGGTGTCGTTTTTCTACAGCCATTACACTGTGCACTCAGTGTTTACTCATGATAAATGATAAATTAAAGCAAAAAAGTTGTCTATTCCCAGTGTAAGTAAATTGTAAATCTAATAAGTCCAAGAAAACAGGTTGTTGTGGTGGGTCCATGGATGTGTTGGAAAACTGCATACCTCCCCTAAAGTGTGCATGCTCCTCTAATGAATTTTACAAACCTGTGGAAGTGACTGCAGTTATTTTAGAGACCAAACGTGACCAGTCAGAAGAGCCAGTGGGTCCCACATTGACCAATCACCACCCTGCCTGAAATGCACTTCCTGTAACCCCTTCCTCCCCCCGACATCTCTCCTTCCTGTCTCCTCCAAAAACTCACCAGAACCCGCCCTAATGCCACTGTACCTCCCTCCCCACTCCCTTCCATTCCTCCCCACCTCCCCTCACCTCCCCCCTCCCCAGGCATCGCGCTATCAACTTCTTCATCCCGGCCTATCAGAGACTTTGGATAGAGGCAGAGGAGTACTCCTTTGAGGAGAAGCTAGTTCAGGATCTGGCAGTAAGTACTGGGCTCGCCTTGCCCTTGCCCCACGTGCCCTGCGTTGGCACCCCTCTGCCAGTCCTGTCTGCCGAATGCTTCTTTAGCTCCGCGCCTGTCGAGCCTTGGGAGCGCGCTCGGGTGGGGACCTCGCCCAAAGCACCCAAGGGCCCCCGCTGTAGGCGTGCAAAACCCTTCAAACAGAGATCCGTCAGGGGTCAGAGGCTGCATGACCAACTCAGGAGACACAGGGCCAGCTCCGGCGCTCACAGCTCTAGAAAAGCAGGCTATGCCTTTCTGACAGCAGTGGTAAGGAGGGCCTTTCACTAGGAGTCACTAGCTGTTTGGCTGTCAGATCTGGATCCAACCCATCAGTTGTCTTTTCGCTGTACTCTGTAAGTCTGTAGTGTGAGTGTGAAGGTGACGTTACAGTGCGTTCTGTGACGTGGCGTCAGTGGCATGCTCGCGTAGTCATGTGAAGATCACATTTCATGTTAGATCTCTGTATGCAGATGTGCAGCAAATTCATCAAGACACTGAAACTGTTAAAAGAAGATTAAAGTACAGCGACATAAGATTACCCGCTGTTCTTGTTGGGGAAGATCATTTTTATCGCCAGTTTAATTCTATAAATCTGTCAGATTAGTTTGGACTCTTGGAGATCTGTGTAGTTGTGACAGTCCCTCTTTGTCAGGTTCCTGTACAGTCAGCGTCATTCTTCACGTTCAAAGTCACATCACCAAATGGCTTACTGCTTGCATCTGTTTGCTGTAACATGCATGTATTTGAAAACTGGTTCCAACGCTGTCCATCGTCCGCTCTTAACTTTCCTCGTCCTGTCCTTCCCACGGATCACCGGGACATGACAAAGACGCCATCTGCATGCCGGCGCTAGTTGAATGTTACTGACTCACATCAGTGTGTTTTTCAACAAGTGTGTGAATGGGCACTGTCGTCGCCGTTGTTGATCAGTGGAAGCCGTGCTGGGGTGATGTTTTCATGAGAGGGGTGATGAATGACGAGGTGAGACCGGGGCAGAGCTAACTGTTCACACCTGTGGACTCCTGCAGAAAACCCCGATGAAAATTGTGGAGGAGGAGGAAGAGGAGGAGGCTGAGATCCAGCCAGACCCTCTCCACCAACTTATTCTTCACTTCAGTCACAACGCTCTGACGGAGAGAAGGTGAGAGGGTTGAATCGCTGAACGTGAGAGTGAGTCTGTGTTTTGAGTTTCCACAGGGACGAGGAGCCTCTGGAGGAACTGTTTCCACTGCAGCGACGAGAGTCTTAATCTGTATCTTTAAGAGTTGCCAGGGGCCGGACTTTTACATTTGACTTTGTCTGACCTGTAAAGCTCAGAGTTTAAACGTTTAAACAATGCACTTTTCTCCTGATGTCAAGAAGTCCTTTCCTTATTAATGAATTGTTTCAGGTATCTGACCTCACAGTGATTTACTGTCCAGTAATATTGTCTCATGTAGATTTATTTAATGAGGACTTTGTATTTAGATTAAAACTTGTTGCATCTGGCACGTATAAAATATATTTTTGTTGACCTGCTCACATAACGACACACTGTGACTTCACTCCCTTTCAGTCACTTGGAAGAAGATCCTTTGTATATTGCATATGCAGACATGATGGCAAAGGTAGATTGACCTTCAAGTCATTTTCCGTACATAAAAACTCGTGCGAACAACGTGAGAAATGAGCTCTGAATGTTGAAATTTGTGTCTTCAGAGCTGCGCGGAGGATGATGAGGAGGAAGAAGAAGAGGAGGAAGGGAAAGAAAAGACTTTTGAGGTGCGCTCACTCAGAGGCAGAGATCCTCTTCACAAAACTATTGAAAATGTACGGAAATGTATGCGTGTGATGACTGTGTGCGTGTGTGTGTGTCTGTGGCTGTGTGTGTTGCTCTTCAGGAAAAAGAGATGGAAAAGCAGAAGATTCTGTATCAGCAGGCGAGGCTGCACGCCCGTGGGGCCGCTGAGATGGTGCTGCAGATGATCAGCGCCAGTAAAGGTAACGTCGAGCTGATCGCTCTCACTCGCACGTTACGCTGGAAATTGATAGATCTTGTAAATACAGTACAGGAATGTGTGCACGGTACTTACATTCATCAGGATATCGCAATAAAGTCACAAGACTTATTTCCCTTTTGTCCGTGAAGTATTAGCGGTGGGGCAGGAAGGAAGAAGGGAATGACATGTATATGCTGCTAATATATTCTGTAAGCTTTCTGCTGGTTTACAAGCGCAGACGGAGTAATAGTTGGGTTCTTTGCGGGCCACTGCTACATAAAAACAGACATTTAATTATTTTTTTATGGCCGTAATATATCAGAGCTCCCTCCTGCTGATAAGATGTGGTGAAGAACTCGGCCTTCAACAACCTCACGTTTAATTTTGCTCGGGTTCACTTTGGATTCTTCACCTCAGATGAGGTCTAAAGGCATTTAAGAGGAAACATTGAATATTTCTGACCTTTATTTTGCAGTAAAATGGTCTCATGACACCAAAAGCTAACTTTTTACAGCAGTGGTTTTTAATCTTTTCAAGTCAGAACCCCAAAAACTTAGGTTGTAGTTCAAAACCCCAAACACTCAGGCTTTTAACTCGCAGTCACCTCAATTACCAGCCAGACCTGCTTCTGTCCTCCTTTTATCTTCTATTATTTCTTTTTCACCAGGTCGTCTGGGCCCCATGGTGACCTGCACCCTCAAATTAGGAATCTCCATCCTAAATGGAGGCAATGTGCAAGTTCAGCAGGTCAGATTACGCTGCTCAAATATCCAACTATGTTCACTGTTTGTCCTCTTTACTGCATCACTCCTATTTCTCTGTTCAGAGGCCACAGTAGGAAGCTTGATGCCTTTCTCTTCTCTTATCTCAGAAAATGCTTGATTACCTGAAAGAGAAAAGAGATGCAGGCTTTTTCAAGAGTCTCTCAGGACTGATGCAGTCCTGCAGGTACTGATGTATCATCTATACCGCAAACAGGAACTTCTGCGCAGACTAAAAGTGCTTGCATTTAACTTTTGAGTTTCTTTCCTTAGTGTCCTGGACTTGAATGCATTTGAAAGGCAGAACAAAGCAGAAGGACTCGGCATGGTGACAGAAGAAGGTTCAAGTAAGTGAAAACAAGTCTTATTAGAGGGGATATTTGATTTTCTACCTGTTTTTTCTTCCTTAGTCTTGCAAGAAACACACTTTTGCCTTATAGTTCAGTAGATCACTGCTGTTGAAGCACCAACAAAAGATCCTCTTCCCTTCACAAGGCTAATGCTGAACCATGACAACTTACTTTATAACCTTAATGTCCCTTCAAAGCTGTCCATAAAATGGTAGTTCCTAATCAGTAGTTGCTGTCTGGCCATTGTAGAGGAAGTAATCAAAATTGCATTGCTATCGATGTGAATTTTGATTAATACGAGTAGTCTGCTGCTTGCGCTACAGTCTTGTAGTCACTGAAGTCGTCACTGTGGTGTCTTTAATGTCTTTGTTAGTTCAGTATAAGTATGAAGTCACTTTTAGTTCATCCGTTGAGGTAGGTAGGAACGTATCCTAGCATCTGTGTCAGAGCAGCGGTCTGCTAGCAGTCCCAGATATCGTCTTAGAGGACATGGTCCAGCATTAAATCCCGCCGCCCCCCTCCAGCAGTCAACACAGACACTCTTCACTTGACGCTTCTCACATCAAACTATGTCCGTCTTTTCATCATTCAGTCCTCCGCTAAACATTTCCACCGAGTTCTGTGTTTAACAATTCACTGTTACTACTCGTGTCTCCGTTACTGGTCTGAATTTTTCGCCATGACTGAATTCATCCCGTTAGATGTAACATAGACACAACCCAGGCCTATGATTTCCCCCCCCCCCTCGTCTAAAACTATTCTTTTTAACTGCATGACTTTGTTTTTCACTCGTAGCCGATATATTCATATCTTCTTCGTACTGTAACTCAATGTCCTCTCTTTTTGCTTATGTCTTCGTGTATTGTTTGTCTCCTTCCTCTCATTTAAAAAACCCATCGATGGCAGTCCACACTCAGCGGGGTAAATAGCAAATTTAGATCATCCTGATATGGCTATGCTTCCACCTTGAATGTCTCTCCTTCATATCTGTGGTCCATACTCCCTGCTTTATTTGGTACCCAACCTCTCCCTCCCTAAGATGTTTGTAGGGACACACTGTGCATGCAGACTGTTAGTGTACACAGAGAGTGGATCTTCAGAATCCATTGCCTGTCCTTTTTTTGTGTGTTATTTGTTCCCATTCCCTCCATGTTAACATGTACTAATGCAAATCCTACTACTGATGCTCCAGTCTGCCGTTGTAAGGCTATCAGTGCCACCTCTGAAGGGTTTGACTGAAGGTTCGTGGACTCTTCCACAGCCTAAGCAAAGCTTTGTCTTGCTTTGGACTTGGGGCCTATTTCACAAAGCTGGTTTCCATACAGATGTCTAACTTTCACATGGTTTTATCTGCGATCAGAAATGTATTTTTGCTCATTTTTTATTTATTTTTTTAGCTCTGTTGACTGGACCATAAAATGAATAATGTAACCACGTCTGTCCACTGCTTTTTTTTTTCTGAAATGACGCCCTTCATCAGGCCCAACGTCGGCCTGCATGTGAAAGTTATCAGGCTTCCTCCAGCTTATGGAAATGTCCTAGCGTTTTACTTACTATAAGAGCATTTTTACCCCCAAAAAGCTCTTTGGATTCAGTTTTGAACCTGCAATCTAAAGGCCCTGGACTTCAAAAATGTTTTGAACATGCTTGCCTCATTAATTGCTTCGGAGGGGAGTTTCACATATTATTCAACCTCCTTATTTTGCGTAAGTAAAGATTTAAATTATTTCGTGAAAAGTCACAGTTGTAGTCACCGACGTGTGTTTTCTTCAAAGGCTCCAAGGTGCTGCAGAATGATGAGTTTACTAAAGATCTGTTCCGGTTTTTGCAACTCCTGTGCGAGGGCCACAATGGAGGTGAGGCGGCGTTCTGCTTGTACAAGTTGTTTGTTATCTGCTGCTCCATGAAGGATCAGCGATCCATAACGAGGAAATATTTCCTTCTGTCAGATTTCCAGAACTTCCTGAGAACCCAAACTGGAAACACAACCACAGTCAACATCATCATCAGCACTGTGGACTATCTGCTCCGACTTCAGGTGTGTGTAGCACCAATACTGTATATAGCCACCGACTGTAAACGCACTCTACCATCTTCAGTGTCAGCTAATGCGATCCTGTTCTTTAGGAATCCATCAGCGACTTCTACTGGTACTACTCTGGCAAAGATGTCATCGATGAGACTGGAAAACTCAACTTCTCCAAAGCTTTGTCTGTTGCCAAGCAGATATTCAACTCACTGACTGAGTATATTCAGGTAAGAAGAAGATCCTTCAGTCAACAGTGTAAAGACTCGGTTTACTTTCATCGTATATTGACGTTTTCCACTCATCTCTCTTTCCTTCAGGGCCCGTGTATCGGGAACCAGCAGAGTTTAGCTCACAGCAGACTGTGGGATGCAGTTGTTGGCTTCTTGCATGTATTTGCCAACATGCAGATGAAGCTGTCTCAGGTACGATAAATCATGTTCTTGTACATATTCTACTTCTAAAGCTTCTTCTTTTAAAAATATAAAGCAGTTTTCATTCCTGAAGTACGTGAATGTCCTGAAGTAAGTGAAAAAGTAAGCGAGCCATAAGCAGTAAAATAGTTTAGGCCTGAGGAAATAAGGTATTAGTAATATATAAATATATCTTTGTATTGATGTGTCCTAAACCTCATGTTGGGAGCCGCTGTGTTTTAAGAACTTTTATTGAGCCTCTATTTAATATTGATCTTGTAGTTAAGGCATTATCAACACATCTGAGTCTGAACAACTCTGTGTTCTCGCTTTTGGAAAACTCCCCCAGGGCAAAGCTTTAACAAAAAGACAAATCTTTTTGTAGGACGCCAGTCAGATCGAGCTGTTGAAGGAGCTGATGGACTTGCAGAAGGACATGGTTGTCATGATGCTGTCTCTGCTAGAGGGTAAGAGCCTGAAGCTGAAGAGAGATCTCAGAATATTTGTAACACAAACATGTTGATACAGTTCCGGTACATGTTTGTGTATAATTAATGAAATGCACGTGCTCCGTCCTCAGGTAATGTGGTGAACGGAACAATTGGAAAGCAGATGGTCGACACCCTGATGGAGTCGTCTAACAATGTGGAGATGATCCTGAAGTTCTTCGACATGTTCCTCAAACTGAAGGACCTGACGACCTCCGACAACTTCAAGGAGTACGATCCCGAGTTTAAAGGCATGATCTCGAAGAAGGAGTTCCAGAAGTCGATGGAGAGCCAGAAGCAGTACACCCAGTCTGAGATCGAGTTCCTGCTCTCGTGTGCGGAGGCCGACGAGAACGACATGTTCAATTACACGGAGTTTGTGGAGCGGTTCCACGAGCCGGCCAAAGACATCGGCTTCAACGTGGCCGTGCTGCTCACCAACCTGTCTGAACACATGCCGCACGACTCCAGGCTCGCCAGCTTCTTGGACCTGGCGGAGAGCGTGCTCAGCTACTTCGAGCCCTACCTGGGTCGTATTGAGATAATGGGCAGCGCGAAGAGAATCGAGAGGGTGTACTTTGAGATCAGCGAGTCGAGCCGCGAGCAGTGGGAGAAGCCGCAGGTCAAAGAGTCCAAGCGTCAGTTCATCTTCGACGTGGTCAACGAGGGCGCGGAGAGCGAGAAGATGGAGATGTTTGTGAACTTCTGCGAGGACACCATCTTTGAGATGCAGCTGGCCTCGCAGATCTCCGAGCCGGACGTGGTCGAACAGCCTGAGGAGGAGGAAGAGGAGGATGTACACAGTATCCTGGACGAGCTGTCTGGAGAGGAAGAGGGAGCCCTGGAGTCTGCCTCGGCCTTCACCACCGCGTGCCACTCGGTGAAGAAGCAGATCGCCAGCGTCCGGCAAATCTTTTCACTTAAGAACGTGCGCAAGCAATTCAAGAAAATCAAGAAGCTGAGCATCAAGGAGATCATCACAGGCTTCTTCTCCTTCTTCTGGATGCTCTTCACCGGCTTCTTCAAGGGGATCTACGGCCTCATATTTGGGTTCTTCCACGTCATATGGTCCTCCATGTTCGGCGGCGGCCTGGTCGAAGGAGCCAAGAACATGAAGGTGACGGACATCCTCGGAAACATGCCTGACCCGACCCAGTTTGGAATCCACGGAGATGTAGTTGAAGGAGAGAAGGTAGAGACTGTAGAGTCATCGGGAAGCTTAGACACAGCCATGCCACCGACGGGCGATATAGCAGAGGTCGACGTGATGTTGGAGTTGCTGACAAACCCGAAGAGGGAAGGAGGGAAACATGTGGAGCCAGGCCTGGGCGATGTTTCCGAGTTATCAGGAGAGACCTCTACTGCTGATCAGAAGAAGGTGCGCAGTTAAAATTCAATAACTTCCTCTGTCTGACTAACAATTTGAAACCCTGCAGCTATCTCCTTTCATTATCGCTTACATTCCATCTCGGCTCATGAAAATGTATTACTCCTCTCGCAGAAAGCTGCTGCCAAACCTGTCGTGACCCCCGAGAGCGAACCGGAGAAAGCAGAGTGAGTAAAATTAAGTGAGAGAGGAAAATTCGATGCCATCGTACAAAATAAAATGAACTGTTTTGCATACAGCACAGAGAACCAGGAGAAGGAGGATAAGCCCAAGGAGGAGGAGGCGAAGGAGCCGGTGGTGGAGGAGAAGCCCAAAACCAGATCGAGTCAGCCTAAAGAGGCGGCGCCGGCCTTCATGTCCAGTGTCTTCGCTCTGCTGGATGTTTACGTGACCAAGATGCTGGTGAGCACCAACACCACATATTAAAACTCTTCAGTATTGTTCAGTTCCTTGTTCTGGAGATGCAGTTAGAAAGCAGTCAGCAGGTGATTTTGCTGTTAATCAAACATTTTCTTTCCAGAACTACCTGGCCCGTAACTTCTACAACATGCGTTTCCTGGCTCTGTTTGTCTGTTTCGCTATCAACTTCATTCTGCTCTTCTACAAGGTAACTCAAGTCAAACTTCTGTCCCAGTGCAGCTCACATTTTAACAGAAACTCCACAGAAGTTTAAAAGAAAACAAATAAATGTGCCTTTCTTTCTGCAATTATTATTTAAACATTAAGAGTTCGATGCACTGAGATAAAGAGTTGATCACACAAATTTTCCAGTCTTCAATTTTAGTCTCTTCAGAGGAACGGGAGGTTGAGTTTGATTTCATTGCACCCTGCGCAATTTGTTTTTATGGACATATCAAGTTTTCACCCTCGCCAAGCCTACAAACTTTCTTTTCCAATATTTGACTTTCTTTTTACCCTGCGGATGTGGTGTTTTGTCCACTCAAATTGAAAACCCATATAAAAATAGGCTCGACTCAGGCCTGGAAAAGCACTTTGAGTTACAAAAGCCAAAAGTTAGTCCTTCTTTTTAAAGTTATAAGCACCATTTCCACACTAAAATGTCTTAAAACGACTAGAAATTTCGTCTATATCTGGTTGAGGTGTGTATTTAAATTATCCCAGATGTTTTGAACAATCTTCAAACACAGTACTTGTGCTATTTCTGTTCGAGGTGATGATGCATTTCAACAGGTAAACCCGAAACTAGGAACAACTGTAATAACTCTGGCGTGGAAATTAATGTACTGTACGTGTGGTATATAAACTCTGTGCTCTGTAGGTCACTGGTGAAGGTGAAGAAGATGATGATGATGAAAACGGCTGGGGTGGCGAGGAGGAGGATGATGATGAGAACACACTCTTCGATATGGACGAGTTTGTCCTGCAGGAGAGCACCGGCTACATGGCACCAGCTCTGCGCTTCTTGTCTGTGTTCCACACTGTCATCTCGCTGCTCTGTTTGTTTGGGTACTACTGTCTGAAGGTAGGTACAGTCACGATACATGCGTCTTCAGTTAGCTGTGAATCTTTTCTTTGCAGACGATCCCACGGTGTAGGTCACAGTTTTAGTTACGCATCTTAAAATTTGACCTCTAGGTTCCTTTGGTGGTGTTCAAGAGGGAGAAGGAGATCGCCCGGGAGCTTGAATTTGATGGTCTCTACATCACTGAACAGCCGTCCGACGAGGACATCAAGGGCCAGTGGGATCGACTCGTCATCAACACCCCGTGAGTCTGAGGATTGGCTCACACCTCCATATTATCCATATTTTCCAACATTTTATAGGATAAGCAGTTGTTTGATTAAAGCTTGTGGGGCTTAAATGATAAGTTTTCACCTGAATATTCTCATTTCAAACGAGCAAAAAACTTGGTGGATTTATTTAAAAATAGAAGCTTAACGAATCAGTATTTAAGATTATTATTCATTACATGAAACTGGACTAGAAACTATACAGTATGCAAACTTTGACACAGATTAAATGTAAATTATGTATTTAATCAAACTATTTGTATTACCACAGCTGATCGGAGTCTAAATTCTACTTTCCTTCACAGGTCTTTCCCCAGCAACTACTGGGACAAGTTCATCAAGCGGAAGGTGAGTCTGTATCTGTACTCGTCAGTCCGTCTAAATGATGTACTTGTGTGGTGTAAGTGTAATTGACCAGGCTAACCTCCTCTGTAATGTGTAGGTGATCAACAAATACGGAGACATGTACGGAGCTGAACGCATCGCTGAGCTCTTAGGCCTGGATAAGAGCGCCCTGGACTTTGACCCCACAGTGGAGACTGTAGAGAAGGAAGCTTCCCTGCTCTCCTGGTGAGGACCCAACCCCTGTTTTCCTTTTTAACTTCTCCGTAAAGGCTGGATAATCCTCAATACAGACTCAAACAATGATTTATTATTATTGTTATTAATATTATTACATTGTGTGTCTGCATAGGAGAACATGTTTTACACACATACAGTCTGGGTTTTTAGACTTTGGGGTGTTTTTGTTCAAAGCCATAGATTTTAGCACTAACCCAAGTAATCGTTGACTAATTGGTTGTGACAAATATTTGCAACCACTAAAATCTGAAAATAGGTGACTTTGTCTGAAGGGGTTGTTGAAATTGTCATTGTTTTTTATGTATGCAAGTCAGCTATCGGCAACTCCACTACTCTGACTTAATATTTTGTGTTCTCATTGACAGGCTGAGCTCCATTGATACTAAGTACCACATCTGGAAACTGGGCGTTGTTTTGACTGACAATGTAAGTCTAGTTAATGTTGATGAAGTGCACTAAAAGCACTTTGGATTCACACTTCTGTGACTTGAACTCAGGGTTTTGTTTGATGAGATTATTCTGAATTGGCTTTAATCGCATCAGTCTGGAGTGCAACATTTACCTTGACTGGTTACCAAGGACAAGTGTAGTTAAACACAGGTCTGATAGAAGTTAAACCCAGAAAACAAGTTGGATGTGATTGTTTTTTTGTTTTTTTTAAGGATTCAACGTATTTTGGTAGTGAAATTTGTAGTGACATGCACAGAAAGGCTCTTATTTTAAATATATATATATATATACACTTTAATTGACTAACTTACATATATTATGATTGTTTTATCTATGAATTTGTCTTCTTCATACGTATGAAGAAGACAAATTCATAGATAAAACAATTGCATATATTATGATTGTTTTATCTATGAATTTGTCTTCTTCATACGTATACGTATGAAGAAGACAAATTCATAGATAAAACAATTATAATATATGTAAGTTAGTCAATTAAAGTGTGTGCATAAAATGTGTGTTAAAACTGTTGTTACATGCTCAAGGATACAAAAATGTGTGGAGGATTTCAACGTTTTCATCAAAACCCATTTTGATCTGTTGCTGCAGTACTTCCTGTATCTGATCTGGTACACCGTCATGTCCATTTTTGGCCACTTCAACAACTTCTTCTTTGCTGCCCATCTGCTGGACATCGCCATGGGCTTCAAGACCCTCCGCACCATCCTGTCTTCTGTCACTCACAACGGCAAGCAGGTGAGTGGTTCAGCCAGCAGAGGGAGACAGAGTACAGACAAGAAGACCGGCAGTAATTACTCCATGCTCGACACTGTGTGGCAGAAAAAGCTTCTCTTTTACTGAGCATCTAATTTGAACTAGTGAGGCTTAAAATTAAGACAAATGTTTATGGGGTTTTGAATTGTCACAAGTTCAGAACGATTTTTAGGAATATCGTGCTGCTGTCGAGATAAACTTTTATTTTAGGACCTTGTTTTACATCGACATACTTGTTAATCTAATCTGCATCTACATGCGGTCTGTCATAGATAATAGGTGGAGATGAATAGCATCATGATTCATACTGAACAGCAACATAATTAAATTAAGAAATTATCCTCTGGACAAAAGGATGGAGCTTTGAAATAGAAACGCTTTGTTTACGAGGATTCACAGTCCTCGAGGTCACAGGATATCTAGAAATAAACACGAGTAGTAAATTAATGGAATTAACTAGAAATAAAAAGACAAAGGCGACAGGATTTGTTGATTTGTCCTTGAGGATGTTCTGCAGCTCAACACGAGGCACATTTCACTTCTCCTGACTTGTAGGGTCATTCACACTGTACTGCAGAGGGTTGTTGAGAGAAACTGTGAAGGGAAGTTATTTTAGTTAACTTCTTTCAAAGTTTATCAGATAAATTAAAGATGAGATAGATTTTCATTTCCTTCATACTGTTGCTGCTGAAGTGTTGTCATAAATTTAATGAAGGCAAAAGACTCACCAGCCAAGTGGCTGGTAGCTTTGCTTCACTCACCAGCCAACAACACCCATGTTAATCTAATGAGTTGCTGGTAAAATCTGAGCATTCATTAGCTTTTTTTTCTTTTGGACAAAAATGTAAATTTTGCACCATGGTTAGAGAGCTGCCAGGGTTTACTTGGACTGATTGTACAATTGCTCAGAGTTAATGAGAACTAGTTTGCATATGAGCAGGGAACTGTTAGCTAACAGTTTTAGCAATCTTTTCCAGCAATGCAAAATAAATTAATAAACAGCTTGAACTGTAATGGAAAAGTGGTTGAAATAATTACCTGAAAGTTATTAACAAATGGTTGAAATTTAAATAGTTCTTGAAAATAACGGATAAACAATTGGAAGAGCTAAAACTAATGGATAAAAAGCTAAAATAGCTAGCTAACTATTTCAACTTTATCCCAGTAAGTAATGAATAAACAATTGAAATGGTTAACTACAGGGTAGGTATTTATAACTGTTGATCCATTAGCATTACTTTTAGCACGCTGCTTTGAATAAACTACTACTGTTAATCCGCATGTATCCATTATTCTCAGCCCTAAAAGTCATGGAAAAACAACTGAAATGGTTAATTAAAAGTTAGAGGTAAACTGTTGTAATAGTTTGCAAAACATGATAGATAAATTGTGAAAAAGCTAGCAGTTAATAAATGGTTGAAATTGATAAAAGTAGCCTGATGGACACTTTAGCTGCCATTCAAAGGTAGTTTTAAATGAACTGACAGTAGGCCTAAATGCAACAGGCAGTGAGTATATTTTTTAAAATGCAGAATAACAAACATGTAAATTGCACGTCATCTGTAGGGCATGACGAAGTTCTGTAATGGCGGTGGATAGGATTTTTTGAATTTCGAAGTCTTTACATGCTGTAAACCCCACCATGAAATCCTCGGTTGAGCTGTAGAGGCTTCGAAAAATGTTGCAGTTCTTTTGTGCTCCACTTTCCCCATTTAAAAACATTCACTGACATCAACATGTTCCACAAGTGTTTTCCTCAAAATTTACATTTAAACAAGAAAAGTTTCTTCTTCGGAGGTTGCTGCCGCCCTCGACCCTCAGCTCAGATTGTTACTGGTGAATAAATAAAGGTCAAATTAAATGTTTTCGTGCATGCACTATATTTTAATGAACCGTCTCTCCTTCCAGCTTGTTCTGACTGTGGGTCTGCTGGCCGTGGTCGTGTACCTCTACACCGTGGTAGCCTTCAACTTCTTCAGGAAGTTCTACAACAAGAGCGAGGATGAAGACGAGCCCGACATGAAGTGTGACGACATGATGACAGTACGTCTCGCCACCTTTGACATCTGTGAATTTATGAACAATTTGTGGAAATTGAAAATGGCTTTGTTTTGCAAGTAGAAAAAGGCTGTAAAGCTCGGCGAGGGAAAACGCTCGCACATGAAAAAGATAACCAAGGCTTTTATTTTATGAGCTTAATGGCCTTCATCAGCGCGTGAATGAATGCAGGAGGTGACTACAGGGCAGCGCAAAGTATTTTTCATTTGTGAGCTTTGTCAAAATGAATCCTTTTCAAGCTATTTATTGTATAGCAGTTTTCAAAGTATATTAAGTCTTCCTAACTTTTTATTTTATTATCTTTTGCTTCTTTTTGTCTTCTTGCAATAGACAATGCCACAAAGTGCACTTAACTTCACCTGAAATGTAGCATGAAAAAAAGATATTTCGGTTTTCATTTTCCATCCCTAGCCACTGCAGAATAAGATTCAGCTGCCTTTAGTGCTCATTTCAGCTTAAAAAATGTGTGAAATGACTCTGAAGGTCTAAGTTCTTCACCCGTTCTTCTCTTGGCAGTGCTATTTGTTCCACATGTACGTGGGTGTGAGAGCTGGAGGTGGTATTGGAGACGAGTTGGAGGACCCAGCTGGAGACCCATATGAGCTCTACCGCATCCTGTTTGACATCACCTTCTTCTTCTTTGTCATTGTCATCCTGCTGGCCATCATCCAGGGTACACTATCTTTACTTCTTCATATTACTGTCTGTGTTCAACTGAAAATGATTCTCCATTTTTCTACCCACATGCCCCGGCCTTGTTGTGTATTCATATCCTCCTGATAGATGTGTAATAAGATAAGTCACACTGATTATTGCGACCACACTCCTTCAGGTTTGATCATTGATGCCTTTGGTGAGCTGAGAGACCAGCAGGAGCAGGTGAAGGAGGACATGGAGGTGAGACTTCGTGCCGAAACTGTTTATTTTTTCAGCCACAATGTTCTTTTCCTTGAGTCATAAACAAACAGGAAAATACTGAGGCTGCTGCTGCTGCTGCTGCTCACAGTCCAACTCTCATGTGTTTGCCTGGTTATTGCGGTTCATTTGGGCTAGTGTTGGGCTCAGTTTAACTCTGGTTCAGATTAAACTGCTCGTTCAAGACCGCCCGACTCCAGCAAATATCCGATTTTTATCAAATGAATTTAAAAAGTTAAAGTACGATTAAGTCCTGCTAATAGTCGAGTTGTCGCTCAGGAGAAAATGACAGTCGGTAAAGACCTTTCATGAGCTGGAGCACAAGCAAACCTTTCATTGATCCTCAAAACTGTAGTTAAAAATGTAATATGCAAGAATGTTTTCTTTTTCTTTCCTTCAGTGTTATAAAGGTTCCTGTGCATGTAAAAGATCTTGAAAATTAAAAAGGTCACAGTTGCACCAACAGGAGCTCGTCTCTCCCACAGAAAACACTGCTCCTGAAACGCCTCGTCAGTAGTCCCGCCTTTAATTCCGTGACTTTGTGACATCACACTATGTCACCAAGTAATACATTTGCATAAGTTATGTCTTTTGGCACATAAGAATTGATTTAGCAACAGCTGCTCTGTTGTTGTTGTTGTTGTTGTTAGTGGTGCTGGCTCAGGCATGTGTTAGCTGGCCAGTCAGAGCAGACTGATTATTCTGGAGGCGGGGCTTTAAAGTGAGAGGAGCTAAAACAGAGTGTTTCAGACAGAGGGGGGAATCCAGAGCTGCAGCACTGGACAGTATGAGAAAAGCGATGTGTTTTTTGAGCATTAAAGCATTTAAACGTATTCTAGGAATAACCCAAAGTAAAATTATGAACCTGAAAATGAGCATAAAATGTCTCCTTTAGATAAAAAATAAATGTGACATTTGTGTCATTGCACAAATATAAATGTGACAATCAACTTTAGTCTTTGCTTTTATTTAATAACCACTAATAAATCAAACAACTTGTACAGGGGCAAGTAAAAATGGACTCGGATCAAGGAGATTTCTGAACCAACATTGAACCCCCTCTTCTCCTGTAATATTACAGTGAAAGACGAGTAAAAAAAACAAGTTACAGTCCCGACTAATCACACGCCTAATTAGTTGTCTCATTGTGAGCGATTTGCGACACCACAGACGATAAATCAACACATTAGTGTCAGTTAAGTGCAGCATAATTAGCTGTCAATCAGCAGAATTTGATTTCCTCCAATCGCTGAAACTTTCTAGTCAGAGTTACCTGTCAGTCCGAGACTTTATGCTGATAAAAAGTCAGCGTAAACAATGTATTTTATTTCTCTTGGTTTGGGCGAAATGAACCAAACTACAGCGACACACATACAACAAGAATGAGTGTAAACATCCCCTCTTATTCTTCTTTCAGACCAAATGCTTCATCTGTGGCATTGGGAACGACTACTTTGACCGGACGCCTCACGGGTTTGAGACCCACACCTTACAAGAGCACAACCTAGCTAACTACCTGTGAGTGCTGCAACAAACAGAAAATGAAGTTTGAAGTATTTCTCATGATCACTGATGACACCGTTACCCCCTCCTGTGTGCAGGTTTTTCCTGATGTACCTGATCAACAAGGACGAGACTGAACACACGGGTCAGGTATGTGTCAAGACTCCTGATATTTTCCCCTCAGTTCACATCTCCTTAACATTTTCTTCTTGGATGCTGTTTATCTTGTCTGATCAATCTCAAGACAGCAGAGGAAGGTTAGAGAAACTTCAGTAGGTTTTACTTGTGCAACATTTCAACCCACTTGTTATGTTGCATAAGTGCAGCTAAGCAGGAGGAACAAGCAATGCGTGGGCTCACTTTGACTTTTTTGGTATTAGCTTGTTATTGTCGTGCACCTGAGAGATATTTGATGTGCATGCTCTTTGCTTATGTCACAAATTTAGCCTAAGAAGGTTGATGCAGGTCGTTCAGGCTGCAAAAATAACCACATTTGAGCATCTTGCAGAGATCGTAAACCTGAGGTCTTAATCCAAACGATAGATGGAGTGTACTTCTTAAGAGTAGTATCAATGCTTACGCATGAAATAAAAATAATAAAATGAATGAAATAATTTCCTGTTACTCAGTTTGATATGTTTCACTACTTCACTAGACTGGCTGTCTCCTGGTCAACATGCTTAAAGGAACTGCAGCAGTTTCACACATGTGAGACTTCTGTGGCTCCAGAGGGACATCCTGATACGTTACCTCAAGTGATGTCACCTGAGTCAGCATTTGTTAGGTCCGAAGACTTTAAGTTTGAAAATGAAAAGAAATCTGGAGGCGTCTCCAAACCTCTGCAGCCAGCTCCTCATCTCGGTTTAACATTAGCAGCTTGAGGCTACGTTAGCCGCTACTAGCATAACACACCCTTATCACTTACTGACCTGTTAACGGTTGAGTTGCATTCTGGGTTATGTAGGCACCAGGTTATCTGTATCAGTGTATCTTGTTTCTGATAAAATACATTAATTTAAAAATGTGCTACTTTGGCTCTGATGCAACATCCTTTCTGATCTGATCTACACGTCACAAGTGATAGCCCATCAACAATGAATAATCTGAATCTGCAAAGTATCTAGTAACTTAAACTATCAAAAAATTGTAGTGGAGTGGATGTATAAAGTAGCAGAAAATGGAAATGCTCATGGAAAGTACCTCAAAATTGTAGTAGAGCAAAATATAGTTCCATCACTGGTTACTCAACATTTTGATACAAAGATTTTTATTGTAATTGCAAATGTATATCATTAATTGGTCTCCATGGTTACACGTAATCAGTATCAAATTACCCCTCGAGGACATGATACCATTTTTAAGCATGCTTAGAAATACTGACAACCAAGTAAACTGATCTAAAATGGACGGAGTGCCCCTTTAATCTTTGTAAACCGCTTTACATCATCAGATTTGTTTTCTTCCCCCTCCAGGAGTCCTACGTGTGGAAGATGTACCAGGAGAGATGCTGGGACTTCTTCCCTACTGGAGACTGCTTCCGTAAGCAATACGAGGACCAGTTGGGTTAGAGAGGGCAGCCTCGCCCGCGGCCCCCAACACCCCTATCTACTTTCCTTCTATCTGAAAAAGACTCTGAACTTGACTTCACCCTGTTACCAGAACCTGGACACTCGCTGGACTTTCTCTCTGCTGCCATGGTGTCGAAAAAATGTGAAGAGAAAAAAAAACAAACAAACAAAAAAATCATTCTGAATTTAATTACAAAACACGATTTCAAGAAAATGATTTTAAGACGAACGACTGACGATTGGACATTTCGGGTTTGTGCATCCAAGTCCTCTTCCTCGTTCCCGAAAAATAGTCACTTGCCACGACGCCTCTTTTATGCAAATTCTTCTTTTGATTCTGATTCACATTGCCTTTTCACTTGCTTAACCCCAACCTGTTGCACAATTTGTTGTGTGTAGACATTTGATACACGTGAAGGGTTACAGCATGACAACTGAATGTCTGAATATGCACAATTTCTAGATTAACGCCAGGATGTTAGTGTCACTTACTACCAAACCAACTGAATGGATGTGTGCTGCTGCTATTGATCCAGTTCAACATCACATGACATGAGTGAGACCTGATCTGCCTTTCAAATCTGTCAAATGAAATGAGGAGTTACAGGAGATGGTTCTTCCAGGACCGGAGACGACTCACTTTAGGTGTTTATCAAGTGCCGACGTGCCTTATGAGAAACTATGCAAAAAAAATTAATCATTTTTGTTCCTCCTGACACAAGCAGTGCGTTCTAGTTCTGGATTAGTTACAAGCAGATTTAGCTCGAGCTAGTTTTGTGGCTTTAAAATACATTTAAAAAAAAAAGAGAAAACATTTGTTGTATAAAATCTAGATGATCCTTGTGTAAATGTTGCTTAGTTTGGTTTTGTTTCGAAGCTGTGGTGTCCTGCCCGCCTGCACTTCTTTCCACAGTAGAAGAGCCCCACAACAAAATGGAAAAAAAAAAAAACACATCTTGTTTCAAGGATTTATTGACGACAGAATGGTTAACTGCTATTGTATGGCCATCTGTATGTATGTAGTAGCTTTGGTAAACTGCATTTCTTTTGATGAGGGGGAGGAAATGAATAAAGTAATTGACGCAATAAACCAAACGTGTTCGGCAGCTCTGATTTCTCCGATGGCGACACTCCTGCGGTGTGTAACTTTCACAGTCTCACAAGGAACAGAGGATTATTTCTGTGAAAGATTAAGTACAGAGGGAACATCATGACATGTAACGAATGTTCAAGACGTGCTGTCCCGTCTGTACACCTCTAAACGTATTGTGTGTCGTTCAGCCCCAAGAACCAGAAAAACAAATAACTTGACCGCCACTTTCTACAAAGCAGAAAGGCCTTTAGAAATGTCTGTCCACTGTAAACTTTGCGATCAGCTCTCAGGCTGAATGTTTAAAGTTCTGCCAAGTTTTGACATGCTTTTTAAAGGACGGAAGCTGAAGCACAGAATTTGAAACTAAAGTCCAGTTTCTCTTACACAACTCCTCAGTCTTTCTCTTAAATGGTTGATCATCAGGAGATCATGCTGTCCAGCCAGTCCTCCAGATCCTCCTCCGTCACTTCCTTCTTGACGGAAGCACACTTGGATGGTGTGACATCTTCCATCTTCTCCTCTATCACCTCCTTCACTTCCTCACATGCTGCAGATTAAAAGAACACAATGTTTTGAACTTACTCGATATTTGGTGCTTAAAATCTTTAAAGCTGAAGTCAATTTTCTCTAAATTTGCTCATGTGAGATTAATTAATTTCTGATGATTTTAGTGCATTTTCAGCAAAAGTTTGACATTTTGGGGAATGTGCTTATTTGATTTCTGGCAGGGACAGACAGGAAAATTGATATTACTCATGTCTGTACAGTAAACATTGAAGGGGAACCCAAGTATTTTTAAACCTGAGCTGTATCTTTACATGTTTTGGAGTATAAATGATTCATACTTTGGAATCGGCCCAGTAGATCAGCTGGCTGCAATGCAATCCTTTGGGGCAACTGCGACTTTCAAAATTATGTCAACTAAAAGTGCTTATTTGTGCCACTGACAGGCTGAGGTGGTTGTTCCAAGTGTCTGACAAACATCAGGGAAACAAATCCTATGGAGATCGACCTCTTTGTTAAATAATAAGATTGTTTTTGTAACCAGAAACACAAGTCTTGTTCAGAGAGAAGTCTTGTTATGAAATGGATTGCGAGGTGAGCTGTCACAGTTGTTTCTTCATCTAGCTTGTCACTGTCATTTAATATTCAGCCAAGACTAATAAATTATTGCTGGCAGTAAACTCCAGACACTCTGAATCACAACCGCAGCCTCTCAGTGGCAAAAACACTGTTAGTGGATGTAACTTTGCGGCGTAGTCCTTTGGGGGAAACGGTGACCATGTCTTGGCTGCCAGCTGAGGTAATCTACTGGACCCAGGTTTAAACATACTGGAACTCCTCTTTAAGCTACAGCCAACAGCTGGTTAGCTTAGTTTACTGGAAAATGGGAAACAGCTACTGTACCCCCGCTCTGTAACAAAATACGCTCTCCAGAACATCTAAAGCTCACTAATGATAAACATGTTACCTGTCATTACAAAAAAAACATTAAATCAAATGACAATACACCATTTTACAGGGGTTCTGGGCTGTTTGTTGGCCAGGCTTAAAACAACCTGTAGCTGGTAGGCCCTTTGGACAGAGCCAGGCTAGCTCTTCCCCCTTGTTTACAATCTTTAAGCTAAGCTAAACAACTGTTAGCTCTAGTCTCATGTTTAATCTACAGATATGAGAGTGGTATCAATCCCCCAATCTAACTTTCTGCCACAACCTGAATAAGCGTACTTCCCAAAAATGTTGCACTACTCCTTTAAGTTGGGAAGAAAAACAGAGAGCTTGGATAAAGCACGCTGAACACACTCACCTGTCTCTGGAACTGCACTCTCCTCGTCTGCGACACTGACAGACTGGTTTCCTGAAACACCCAGGACTGGTTTCTGTAAACTGAGCAGCTGGTCCAGCTCTTCATCTTCATCTTCATCTTCAGCTTCAGCTTCAGCAGCAGCAGCAGCAGCAGTAGCAGCAGCAGCCACCACTGGTGGAGACTCTGCAGAGCTCGAGGAAACATGTGAGTCTGTGACCAACACTGAGTTTGTATCCACGGGGGCTTTCTGGTTGGTGCTGGGGGCTTTTAAAGCTGCAGACGGAGGAGCGAATGTGGCCGCTTTGGGCATCTCCTGTTTAGGTGCGTGGGTCATAGAGGGCAGCTCTACTGGTGTCGACACCTGAAACAGGATTAGTGAAAAAAAAAAAGGCTGCTGTGAGATTCTAAACACGAATAAATTGCAACCAAAGTCCATAAATAGGTAGACGAAAGTTTTTGTTTAAAGTGCAGGAGATGTAGTCAAGCAGCTCACCTGAACCAGCTCGGCCTCCAGGTTGAGTCTCTGGTGGAGAGGCACTTGTTGGAGGCTCTGTGCGAGCGCTGGAAGGTCGACGAACACTGCAGACATCTAAAGAGGAAACAGGAAAATAAATTGTAAAAGCAGTCACGAGTTTGATGTTCCTGCTCTCTGATTCATTGCTTCTCAATCTGATGGAGTAGTGCTCACAATTTAGAGAAAACTGAGCCGTGATGTAAAAACTGTCGAGCGCAACATGTTAAATCTTTTGTAATCATTATAAGTAGCCTACTAGTGCAGGTCAGTACTCTTTTGTTCTTGCACAGGAGGGAAACAAAACACTGTAGCGCTGACTGTACACAAGAAGTAGAAAGAGTTCAGGAACCGTTATGTAATCTGACTGTTAGACGCACTGCTTTGTATACACAGACACAGATAAGTGCCGATAAAGGCAGCATCAATGATGACTAATTCACAAGATATCAAATTTAAGGTTATAGAGAGATTTGTGTTGAAATCCGCAATTAATCATCTTTGCATTAGTATTTTGATGAAAAAGCAATGCTACTTCAATATCCAACACGTACATTCATTTAATGGTTGCTAAACTGGTGGTGCCACTGACGGACCGACTATACGATGTTGTGAGCTAAGAGGGTCGTTTTACACCTGGAAGTCCAAACCAAGGTTTATGGTTTTTGTTCCTGTGAGTGCAGGTAAGAACTATACATGACATATCTACGTCCTGTCATCATAACATACACTAGCCGCGTCTTTCTTTACTTGCACTTGATGGGTTTGTCGACGGGCGTGCGTCTGACATCAGCGTGTTGTCAATTTGGCTTTTGCAGTTCAAGGATAAAAATTAATACACAGATGAATTTTTTTTTATATTATCGTGACATTACTACCAGCACCTCAAAAAGAGAATGATACAGGGCACTCTTCTGGCAAAAAGTTTAAAAGCCTTTCTTCAGAAGGCTATTTCACAGTGAAATTCTTATAAACATAGACAATGCATGCTATAAATAATCTGAGTTACAGCCCACGTGTAGCAACACAAACGGCCTCTTCAGGGTGCTACCAGCAGCACCATCTTCAAGCCTATTACTCAAGACTGGTTCAAATTCTGCAGCTTGTATTGTTGTGTTGTTCTTCAGGAATGCATGATACAGATTTTTCTCAGTTGATACCGGTGAAAGATAATTATATTTTCATCTGTATCGATTTTTGTATTTTGAGTAGCTGTAGTTTATGCACACCTGAAGGTAAGACCAAAGATGGGCGATTTAATCTTCCACATCTTCAAAAAGATTTGTTGTGTAAAACTCGCTGTCTTTTTTCCCTCCTCTCTGAACCCTTTACAGAACATTCTGTAAATGTGCTTGTTCCTCTTCTCCTCCTTCTTTTCTGTGTTGATTCAACTGTAAAGGTGCATACTGCCACCTACTGTATTGGAGTGTGCAGATGCCATGCTTGGTTTTATATTTTTGTCTTTATTTATCGGCTATAATTTCTCAGATGCCATAAATAGCCAAGAATATAAATTTCTCGATATTTGGCCGGTAATTAATCAGCCTGATGTAAGTCATGCATCACTGTTGTTTTTCCTTTTTCAATTTTTTAACCATCCAGACAATGTTTTTCTACTGGAAACGAACAGACCAAAACCACCTCTTTTCGTCAGACCATGGTCCAGGTCTTTAGTCCGGACCAAACTGAAAAGTCAGAAGGTCTCTGGACAAAATGCGGCAGGTGTGAAAGGGCACAATTAGGGATGCAGCGATTTATCTGCGGGTACCAATTTAGCAGCTGATAATCGCCTTATTGACTTCTATTGACCTATTGTTTTGTGCTGAAACATTCATGAGTTAATGGCTCGTGACATACCTGTTGTTTTTTTTTGTAAGGCTCTGTTAGCAGGCCAAAAAGGTTTCTGAAGCAGTTACTTTAAAAAAAAAAAAAGGACCTTTTAATGTGTAAGAAGGTTATTTAAAAGGTAATGTCAGAAATTTGTGTGATCCAATTTGTGCTTTATTTGTGCATGAAGGGCTGAATGACTTTGAAACAGCTTTTCTCTTTTGTTTCCTGTCTTTGTTTCCCTGGCACAAAATAAAAAACAAAAAAGTAACACCAACAAAAAAAACAAAAATCAGCACAGGATGTCGACCAAACTGTTATTTAAAAGATCGGTATCAGTGCATCCCTCAGCCAAATGCTACAATAGCCTTTTCTGCTTTCCAACTCCTGGATACTTTAAAGACGTAATATCAGCTTGAGGGATCCATACTTCACAGAGGGGGTTAAATCCATGAAAGACAGAGAAACAAAGCAGAGTGCTGCGGATTGGGTGGGTAGGATATAGATTTACCTGACTGGCTGCAAATGAGTCCATCTCCCAGTTCTTCTCCTCTGAAAACCGGAATTGAGTGAAGGAATCCCCTGAGAAAGACACAGACGGAGAATTTGACATATAACTGCTGCAGTCAACTCCCTGTAGGACTGCTGGTAACCAGAACAGTCTGTTTTAGTTCACCTCAAAACAACACTTATCCTCTTATTCATTTCAAATACCAAGACAACTCCAGGCTGTGTGTGAGCGAACCAGTTGCAGAGCGAGTGGCCTTCACACCTCAAATGTCTGAAATGCCAAACCAGCGTTTCTCTGGAAAGCAGTCAATAGCTTTGTGTAAACTGTTGATCGGTTCGAGAGCTTAAGCAGGACGAGCATGTGACGCCACTTTGCTTCCAAAACATCAGCCGGCTGAGGGCTCTTGTAACTACAAAGGCACTGAGGTTGTGTTATTAAATAAGCACAAACGGCAGCGGAGCCACACATTCATCAGACGGGTAAAGACGGTTAACAGAGCAGTTTGCTGTTTGATGAAGAAAACAGATGAACAAAGAGAGAAAACCACCCAGATGTAACTTGTGTAGTATGAGAGAGGCACCGAGGGGAGACCATGTATAAGGAGTGCCGAGTCAAAACACAACATCCAATACAACCACTCAGCGAGGACGCACAGTGTCAGGTGTGAAGCACCACTATTAAAACTCCTCATGTTGTGGATGTTTTTCACCTAGTATGAGTATGTAATTATGGCTGGAATAACAGGATGGTTGTGAATAATTTTGGATGAAATGTTCATCTTTGTTCAACCATGGTACACGACGCTAACCTTAGCCGATCCTTTCATATACCATATTTACACCGAGTTTAGCACCTCTATGCATGTTTTTTTAAACGGCAGTAAACCCACTTAAAATAGGTGATTGGCATCTTTCCTGGTGCCAGTAGATAAGTTTTGTCACCATCAACATCACAAATGCACCAGAAAACAGGGATCAGTAGAAAGCAGCAGCATGCAAACAACCGAAAATTTGACTATTTTTCTTTTTATGCTTAGTTTTCTCTTTCAAACTTGACGCAGACTGAACAAAGTTTAAGCGCTGCTTCCATGAAGATAGATGGAAATCTGTTTCTGCATCACCACACCGGAAAAGGAACAGAAATTAGCATGTATGCCTGGGTGTCATGTTTCCATCACAGCAGGAGCCAATAAATAACTATTACTACTGCAGAGTCATTTGACCTGGGAATGAATGCTGATTGTACTTTCCAAATGAAGACAAAGAGCCCGACTGATACCCGATTTCTTTAGGACGATGCTGAAACCAATATAAAGAGTCAGATATCGATATATTGGCCAATGTAAAATTCTTTTGCAATGATCCCTGGACTGTCGTCATCAAGAACTTGTGAAAAAGATAAAACATAACGGAGGCAGGATATTTTACAGTTTACAACAAACATTATTATCTAAAATTATGGCAGCAAACATGGTTGAAACTGGTCTGCTGGTGTCAAACATTTAAAAAAAGAGACACAAGTCTGAGCTCCAAACACTGATTGAATTGAACAAATACACTAAATTTCAGTAACAAAGTAGTGAATTATTAACAGGCGCTCGAGGCAACGCAGCCTTGAAAATGTCAGTGAATTTGAAAATTAGGGCTGAAACACCCACTTGCTGTTAAATTATTTTTTTTGTGGGTGTACCCGAGGCTGTAGGCTCACAAAATAATTGCAGCACTCAAGGTCTCTACTATTACATGTCAGAAAGAGGCGAAAATGCCCAAAAAACCTTTTTTGGTCATTTTTCCAAGCAGCTTCATATTTAGTGCTCAGTACTGACCTTTAAAAATGCACAAACAGTGTGAATGAGTCTTCTGCAGGCACATAACCTTCTTTTTAGTGTGTTTGGTTTACAAACAAGCAGAAAGTTAAAGCAGCCCGAAACTGTAGAAATGGCCGTCAAACACCAGTTGAAAGGAAACTAATTAAATAACTAACAAGGTGAACCGTCGATGCAGAATTCACTTGCTCTGATTAAAGCACTCTGATGCTGAACAGTGCGACTTTTTAAGCTGCAGAGTCACAAACAGATCAGACTGATGTCGGCGTGTCACACACAGATGGACGGTCAGTGGGAGACCTGACAGCCTCTCGTTTTGTTCCTCTGCTCTCTGCACATTATATTACAAACACTCTGCCCTTCGGGCGGGACACTCAGCGCCATCTGCAGTTGTCCTTGATTGCTTGGGTGTGCGGGAAGTGACGGGGGTCAAGAAGGAGAAGCTGCAGGAGGGCTTTTTGTCTGCAGGCCGAGTCCCTGCTGTCAAACAGGCGGAGAAAAGATGATTTATGAATAGAAGCATTATGGAGGTTACAATGACTGCGAGGCGGACGGATCAGAAGGGAATGGGAATGTCAGCTTTATGTGACGGCTGAGGGGCTTGATGCCTTTATGTTGAGCCACATGGGTGTCTTATCTTTAGGATCGACCGATTTTTCACCCTAACAGGAAACAATCTGGGTGGATAAAACCTGGATTTGGTGGACG
Organism: Pagrus pagrus; assembly: GCF_965226575.1. Classification (NCBI taxonomy): domain Eukaryota; kingdom Metazoa; phylum Chordata; class Actinopteri; order Spariformes; family Sparidae; genus Pagrus; species Pagrus pagrus. Next base: position 17,161,755 of record NC_140200.1, on the reverse strand, counting down.
TGAAATCGAAATCTTAAAGCTATTTCACAAAACTGCTGTTATCTGAGGCAGATTAAACATTATTTGCTGGCGATATTCTTAGCATCTCACCTTCAATAAAAAAACCAAAGAACCACTACTCAAGAAGGATCCAATCACCTATCCGGTCTTAATGGTCCAGTGTGTTAAGATTTAGGAGGAATTCATGGGATCTATTGGCAGAAATTGAATATTCGTAATTATATTTTATTTAAGTTTAATCACCCGAAACTAAGAATTGTGTTTTCGTTACGTTAGAATTTGGAACTGGTCCACTTCCACTGCAATGTTTCTACAGTAGCCCAGAACGGACAAACCAAACACTGGCTCTTAAACGGACCTTTCAAGTTTTTTTTTGTTTTTTTTACATTTTCAGCTGCCACCGTGTAGGAGGGTAATGTGAGGTATGTTCAGTTGGTCGCAATCTGCAACCGCTAGATGCCACAAAATCCTACACACTGGACCTTAAATAAAGCAAATGAAAACATTAATTAGCCAATATTTCTTTTTAGCCATTACTGGTTAGCTTTTTGCTGTGATTTAAACCTGGTCAGAGTTGTGGCTTGTCTAATGTGAGCAGGGATATTATTCCAGCCTGGGTTCCATGATAAAAAAATGATGATCTGCCAGGTTTTGTTTTGACTCGTGGGACAACCGGTAGGCCGGTGCAGCATGTCCCTAAGGGTTCTGGATGGTTCATAAGGCAAGAACATGTCTGATATGTATTTTGGTCCAGAGACATGGAGTGATTTGTACAAGAGTAACAGGATTTTGAAGACAAGTTTCTGAGTAACCGGTAACCAGTGTAAGGATTGTAGAATAGGTGTAATATGGTCAAATTTTCTTAGTTTAGCGACATTCTGAATCAGTTGGGGTTGACATCAAAGTTATTTTTTTTCCCCCCCGAGAACCCCGTGAATAGAACATTACAGTAATCGAATTGACTGGAAATAAAAGCGTGGGTAAGTCTTACTTACATACTTGGGCATTATTCCTCTGATTCTCATGTTAGCCATGACCATTGTAAAAAGGGAGTCTTTTGACTGGCGAAAGGCTTGATTCAGAAGCACGTCAGAGCTTTTCAAGGACAATAAAGACATTTAGATGGTTTAAAAGAGAGTGCCTTTCTCTGTGTTTTATGTCTACATATTTCCCTATCCAAAGAGCACCTCTAACAAACTTCATTTAAGTCCAGAAGGCACTCCTACCCTTACATATTTTTTTTATATTACTGGCTGACATTTTGGTATCAAACTGCAGTGAAGTTAACAATATTTTTGTTTTTAGTTAACAAAATATTCATTCTGAAAATGTCAGATTTGTATTACTCTCAAATCTGAGTGTCAGTCTGAGCCTAAAACACTCCACTTCTTCCTGAGCTCTAATGGAAACACAGAATGATCCATTAAAGAGTCACTTTCTCATTTAGGCCATAATTTGTGATTCATCATGAAGTGCAGGAAAACCTGTATAATCATGTCGTTCAAATGTTATCATGTCCACTCCAGTGTTAATGGAACAGCTTCAGGATTTAGTGTGTGACTTCCCTCTGGGTGCATCGGTTCGTTCCTTTTGTTTTGTTGTTGTTGTTCCAAACTGAACGATGGTAAAAATGTAAATCTGCAATGAGGGAAGAAAAAAAATCACCCTTCAACAGTGGCGACAGTGAAATACCTCTCACTCTCATTTTTACTCTTTTTCCGGCTCCTGCTCCTCTCTGTTTAATATCTACCCAGACCCTAATCCTCCTCTTCTTCCTCCACCTCCACCACCTCCTCCTCCTCCTGCTGCTGCTGCTGCTGCTGCTCTGTCTCCGTCAGTCTGTCTCCAGCACACAGAACTGCTGACACCAGTGAACTGCCTCCCTCCTACACCTCAGAGCCCGGTGCCATCCTGATCTGTGTCCATGGAAATACCATCCCAGGTAGTTCGGAGGCACTGACACAACCATGGCAACAACTGCCAGTGAGGATGAGAGAAACTTGTGTCAAACCTCCAGAAGACAGAAAGAGAAGAGGATTGGAGGAGGAGGAGGAGGGGTGTGAAGGGAATGAAGAAAAATGAAAGAGCAAAGCAGACTCTTCATTTCTGCTGGTTTAAACAGAACAGAGACTTAAATCCCCTCTCTGCTCTTGGCTGACACTGTTTTAAGTGCATAGTTACACTTGTAGTCTCAAATCTGTCACCGAGTTGAGTGAAAAACAGGCAGTTTCCGATATGCATTTGAGTCAAACTGCACTCCGCTAAATAAACACTGGTACGTGGGCTTAGTTCAAATGAAAGACCTTGATATCTTGGCTGGATTTGAAGATCACCGGCTGGCGCTTGAGCTAAAATGATGAGTCTTGAAGACAATCAGTTAAAAACTGATCGCTATCTATGGTGAAAATGTTGAAATATTTCTCTTTTCTCTGTATATATCATTGTAAACTAAATATATTTGGCTTTAGGTAATCTTAACAAGTGTTTTTTATTTCACTGTTTTCCAACCAAACGATTATTTGAGAAAATAATTGGAAGATCAATAGGAAATGAAAATGTGGCATGGTCCCTTATCTCAAGATGGGTCTTCAGGTCAGCTAGAGGTACAACTTACATCTCCAATCGATTAATGTGTAGCTCACTGTTCTAGATCACTGTTTCACTAGTGGTTGTGGCTCAGGAGGCAGAGGGAGTCATCCACTAATCGTTGGACTGGTTGGTGGTTATATTTCTGTCTCTTGATGTATCACCAACTGATGTCACAGTGGAACAAACAGTACAACTGTGATGTCACAGTGGATCAAACATAACCAACCACAAATATTCTGTCGATCAACCTATCATCACTTGATCAGAAGACGTGTGGACTGAAAGACCCACAACTACATCCAACAGGTTTTTTTAATTTAGCTTCAACCGCATTTTTTTTCAGAATTCCAGACATTTTCTTTACATTCCCAAATTATTCAAATTCACCTGGAAACGATCAACTTAACTTAGGAAACTTTTTCCATCCTGTGCGAGTACTTTGTTGAATATCACTGTGATGACTATAATAAAACCTTCCAATAAAGCTCCCGACTTCACTGTAAACAACATTGAAGATCAATTCATAGTTCAAATGATTGTCTGAGTGTGTCAGTTGGGCCGGTGGACCTCGGTGAGATATTCCACAGTGAATAAACACTGCATTACTCATGCAGCGTGCTAAGTGGCTCGGCTGGCATTGTGTAACTTCTGTATAATGTGGTATCCTGTCTCTTGACATCTTGCTGGCTGAACCCCATATTAACAAATGTGGCTTTCTGCTTGCAACCCCGGCTTCGCTGAGCTATCTATGGCTCGCTAATGCCGAGTCCCGCTCTCATCTTTTATATTTGGGATGTGATGTGGCCTCGCGGCTGCCTTTCTGTTCCGCTCTGCTCTTTCCCTGCTCCACTCGACGCTACTCTGCTCTCACCTCGTTGTGCTCTGCGAGACTGTCGAGCACTGGCACTGAGTCAGGATGAAGATAAGACAGGCTGTATCTGTATTGCTTTCAAGGATCAAGGATTTATGATTACTTACTCAATGATTCCTATGTTTTTAAGCTGAGACATCCTTTAAGACACCTTTCTAGCTAAAAATGTAAAACATTGGCTAGTTTAAGCTTCATTAATGTGCTGCTTTTATCCATTTCAAAGCATTTAAATTAAGTATCTTTGGGATTTTGACTGTTTGTCGGACCAAACAAGCCATTTGAAAACAAATCTGCAAATTAATCTGTACTGAAATCAATCTTAAATTCCAGCCCTGTAGCTCACAGTTGTTTCTAAAAGGGTGTATAATTTTACATCTTCAATCCAACCGCACTCCCATGTGGCTCCATTATAACTAAAACATGAGTCAAAGCTTTGTTCAAACCCCCAAAACTTTATTTTGAAGGCGAGTGAAGATCCCAAAGTTCGCAAACATAGCAAATACGTCAGGCTGAATCTTGATATCTGTATAACGTTTGTGCGTATATAAAAAGATGCATGAGAACATCAAAAACAAATGGGTGTTAATAATTTACTCGCTCCTGACCCACTACTTCACTCACGAACAAGCAGACACAGAATATAAATGTGATGCTGTCAGTAAAGATCTTCCTTCCTATTTTTAAAGCTAAATAAGGAAATTTAGCTGCAATAAGTCTATTAATCAATTTTTTGATTAGTCATGCTGTAGAAAATGAATGTGCAACTACTTTGATTCAGTCAGGTAATTGCTCAAGGGAAAAAATGCCAAAGAGTTGCTGGTTCAAGACTCTAATATGTTGGGATTTGCTTCTTTTTTCATCATCGGGATAATCGTGAACATCCTCACATGAATGACTCACAAAAGGTGTGTACCTTGCTGACGTACAGTCATATATTGGTTTCCGAATTGAATTTGACATTTCTTTTGATTGTAATTTTAAAGTTTAAGGAATATTTTGATGATTATTGGGATAATATCTTGAATCCCAATTGGGCCCAGGTATCAAACTTCAATGCTTTTATGGCATCAGCTGAATTGCATCGATACTATCAGGTAGCGAAGAAAGTCTTGACATTCAATACAAAATGTACGCCTGGAGAAAGACTCTTGTATATGTAATGTAATCTTTTAAAAAAATTGGTATCGAAAAAGTAATGTTCAGGAACTGTTATCCAAGTATCAAAACGTTTTTAATGATACCCAACCCTGATTCCAATTATGTTGGACGGGATAACTGTAACATGGAATTTCCATATTGTCCCATGGCTACTTAACATGCTAAATTTAATAAATTATAGATAACTCTGGTTGAAAGCCTCCATCTCTCATTGATTTTCCTTTTTAACAAATTGGGAGTCATTGCTTAAAAAAGAAGTATGACAGCTTTCAGACCACTTTTAAGTGAAAAGTGCTGTTTATTATGGGACTGCAGCTCGAGATCTTGAATATAGTGCTGATATTTTAGACACTTTAAGGCAACGTTGTGTAGAAATGGACATTTTGTCAGACACACACATAGTTGCGTGTTGTAAATACAAATCCCAGGTCTGTAACAATTTGTCAGACGTAATGTAGGTGCTAACTTCAAAGAAAACGTATTACGTCATAACAATGTTATGACTTGAAAACATTACGTAACACTGTGATCCTGAGAGATCATGAGACACCATTCACCCTATTACAAGACACTGTACCATCAAAATGATGTTGAAGTTGTTATTTTAAGGTTGAAAAGTTACATAATGTTGCTTTAACGTGCATATAAATAAAATCGGAAATGTATGTGGGGTTGTGTGTCCCTGCAGACTCTCTAATCCTGTTTGCTATAGCATGCCGCTGTTTCCTTCTTGGCTGCAGTGCAGACAGCCTTACATCACAGATGCACACCCATGTTGACCGGGCCACACCATTAGTATACAGCGCGCGCTATAAGGCAGCAGCCTGGACTTAACCTTGATTAGCCCTCTTTCTTGCAGCAGTGACTGCTTGAATAGAAACAGGAGGGACATTTAAGGAGCAGCTTTACCGCTGCTCAGTCTCCACTAACACCTGCGGTGAAATGTTGACATTTTATCTGACTGGAAGAGGAATACACACATTCCCCACACCACCTTCCTCCTCCATTTGCTACCAGAGTAATGGCGTGTGATCAGTGAATGATTACTTCTTTTTTAAACCGGCTGTCGTAGCGGATCCTCACATGATAGGAGAGCAGATGGAACAACGCGCCTCATAGAAAACCGAAGAGCGATCGAGTGTTATTATTATCATGACAAAGCTCATCTGATATGTGTTTGGTCACACTAAGAGGTGGGACAGGATGGAAAAATAGGGAAAGATTAAAACGGCTGTACCAAAGGTCGCTGTTTTACAGTCAAAGCTTCTATTCGGGTTTTTGAATGAACCTTCGAAGGTCTGTTTTCATATTTTCCGTCATTATCAACCTGAAAAAATAAAGTGGTTCATCAACAGCAATCTTAAAATGCTTCCAAACTAAACAAATATCTTAGTTGTAACAACTTTTGTAATTCACTATAATAGTGTTTGAGCAGAAATAACTCGTCGTAGAGCATCGATACCCGACCCAAACCAAGTCAGGGTTCGGATAGAAATGTAGAAATGAGTCCAGGTCAAGTTCGGTCACATCAGTGAGTGTTTTCAAAATCTTTTGGTGAAAATAGTGTAAAATTAAAAATATTTTGTGTAAAAAATAAATGATAACTGACAATAAATGATGTGACTGCTGTCTCTGTTGGGACTATATCACCTGTTAAGTGCTTGGGTTTGTTATTTACATGACGACTTTGAACGCAACACAGGCTAAATGTTACTTTTATGGCAGCAAGCTAAGGACGGAGGATACAAAACTTGAAACTACAGAAAACCATGTGGGGAAATAGTCAATATGGAGACGTTTCAATTTCAAGGCAGTAATAACGAAGCAGTTATGTAAAATGTAAAAAAAGATCTGCCGGAGCCACACGCAATGCTAGACCGCCCTGTCAACACAGGTGCGTGCTTCCCTTGTTGTCCTGCAAGCGGTAGAGCAAACAGTTTTTAGACAGCATTGAAAGTGTTGTTTTTGGAAGGCTTAACATACAACAAATGGGGCTTAATTTGTGCCGGATCTTGCCGGAACAGGATCCGGGACCTCCCAGATTGCAACAGCACCTATTTGATTGAATCCTGTACCTCCTTTTGTCTCTATCAAAACATTTACTGCTATCTATTCTGTTCTTTTTTATGTCCCAATGAGGTTACTCATAGCTGACAGGGAAGTGAAGGGATAGTCAAGGAAAGAGGGAGAGAGAGCTGCGAGCCGTAATCAGCTGTTTTTTACACATCTCTCCCTGCTGATTTGGGGTGATTGTTTGAATACTCTGATCAATAAATGTAAATAAATAATGCTCTGTTTGTGATGACGGTTACAGTTTTTTTTTCTTGTTTTAACAGGGTTGTCCAATGTGGTTGTTTAATGCGTCCCGCGTCTTTTCTACTTTCTAATACATTATTTACTTTTTCACTTTATGACGTTCTCAGTTTTTCGGAAATGTTTGGATGTTGGATGTTTTGAGTCGAAAACATGGACGAGGGGAAGTCAGTCACAGTTGGGGTTGCTGAAGGGTCAGTCTATATAACAACGTCATAGTAAATTGTGCGGTTTTTGGGATAACTTGTATCTAATTGTTGTTAACAATAATTTACAACATTTTGTTTTGCACTACAGCAACACCAACATATTATAGGTCAAAGCAGCCACATCAAGATGAAGAGAAATTCCCCAGACTCCCTTAAAAAAAAAATTTGCTCAATTTTGTGAGTTGTTAAGCGCTGTTTATTTGGGTCTTCTTGTAAATTTGGCATATGATATAACCCTAGTTGCCGCATCGATGGTTGGAAATGATCCTACGTAGCTCCCTCTGACAATATGACAGTCGCCTGATCTTTATCTGCAACTGTGCAGAAAAAATGTATTCAAACTGAATGAAGAGACATGCAGAAAGCAAAGCTTTGCAGCATCTGGCTTTGTGTTGTCAAAAATATAGAAACTTCAATACATGGTTTTCGAATATTTTAAATGGTTTCAATACTGGTTTTTCGCAGTATCCAGTATATAGCTGCGTTTTTGCACTCTCCTCTCCAACGGTAAGTTGACACATGCACCACTGTAGCGCATACAAATCCCAATTCCCCCATAAGTAAATTAACTTAGATGCTGTTTTACTTAACGGACACTACAAAAGCCTCGTTACATTTATCTCTAAATAAAAATTAGATTTTTTTTTTTTTGCCTCAAGTTGTCACCACTATGAATGACGCTTTGAAGCATTGAACTATTCAGTATAGCTCGGAAGATAATAGGAAAAGATGAAAGGAACGGAGCACGAACTGGGGGAAAAAAATCAAGATTCACAGACTCGCACCATGCAGCAAAGACTTTTCAGAGGAACTTGTTGTTGCGATCGAGAGCTACAGTACCTCCAGCGTCCCCCGTCACGCCTTTTTAACCAAACCAATTAGCCTAACACAACACGGCGCTGAAACTCACTACGCGTCAATAAATCACTGTCTGCGCTAATTGCAATTAAAATCCCAAACAAACCAGGCGAGACAATAAAGAGGGTTGAAGCTATTTACTCTTAACTTTTAATGGTAATTGTGTGAGGCTGTGTTTATGTCAAAGTCATATCAGAAGAGCTCCAATCCACTCGAGGCCTCCTTCTCATTAGGGCATGTGTTTTATTGCGTCTGGAGGTGAGAGGCTGCAGCTCAGGCTCTGACTAACTGGGATCTAATCAATCATTTTCGAATTGGTGACTTACCTCAACGTCCAGGCTAATTTTCCAATTAAGCTCTTTGCTGGATGTTATTAGGCAACAATAGGTGTTGTTTTTCATGTTTTTTATGAAACTAAGAACAGCTGAGATCAATAGTGTCAAGAAGAAATATGTGGTATACCTAATAATCCTACTGGGGGAGCACACACGTCAATACACATCCTTTTAGTAATGTAATAACCACTTCAATACTTTCATGGTTTCATATCATGATGCCAATACAGAGAATTGTCATTGTAATATAATTATGCAAAGTACACTAGCAAAAATCCAGATAAATATACATTTATATTCTTTTTTTTTTTGCAGTTTTTCCACACGCTGGCAGTTTACTTGCGTTGCTAAGTGAAGGTGAGGGGTTAAAATAATGTGGTGTATTTTGGCAACATTACAGCATCTGTGAATCAACTGAATCTCATATTTGCTCCTGTGAAATTGCCTCTCCGTTATAAATAGTGATGTGTAAATTTGGCTGCTCTCACTTGGAGCTTCTCCTGATTACACTCATCTTATTATGCAACTTCAAAAAGGCAACTGACTGCATCAGTGATGACATGTGTAGATGTGTTATAGGTAGTAAAGAGAGTGAATAATTGTGTGATCAATTATTTTGGTTTTTAAAAATGATAATTCATGTCGATCAATCTGTTGAGATTTGCTTCTTAAATTCTGGTGTACAACATTAAGAGTCTACAGTCAACACATTGAGCACACTGGCCCAAAAAGACTTCTTCCTACAGACTTTTAATTGTGAAAGAAGCAGCTGTATAACAGTGGATGCATGTTTTAAGGCATCACAACCCCCGCAAAATGACTCATTTCGTTATCAGAATTTGATCCATTCTGTCCAATAACATTTGGAGAGTCTAGAAGAGCCACACGAAAAAGAAAATATTGTATCCCCATTCAAGTTATCGGATGGCTAAACCGGAAGTTGGCTGGCTCAGCTGGCAGAAGTCTCTGGTGTTTGGCTTCGTGCTCCACCAAGCAACTTTCATAGGAATGAGTCCATGCCTCCAAGCTGTATCCAGTTCTCCTTAATACATCCGTGGGCAGTACTTAGGCAATGTGGTAACCAGGGTAACCCTTGTCTTGCATAGCAAGACCTATGCCAGCACTGGAGAAAGGTCTGGCTGCGCCAATTCTTATTCTGGGATAGTTGAAAAAAAATGGCTTTGCTATATTCAAAATGGCTAAATCTTTGTAAAATTATAAGTGGCAGCTGCTAGCTTGTTGCGTTAAGGGTGTTAGCATAGTTTTAGAGTAACTTGCAATTTTCAGAGTGTAGGTTAATGACTTGGAGGGTGTCATTGTTTCACTAGCCATTGGGATTTTGATAACAATATACGCAGATAGGGGAGGGAAGAGCGACCATAACAATAACATCAGCATGCTAACATGCGCAAAATCACAATGGCAGTGCTAATCTGCAGATGCTAATGTTTACCATGTTAACCATCATGGTTTAGTGTGTCAGCCTGCTAACATTTTTATAGTTTGTTCTGTTTTTTAGCTTCCTACAAACAATATAAAACACCGGTTACACAGCTAAAGAGCCTATTATCACTTTTTTTGCACAAAAGCTGTCCCCCTCTGGATGTCTGACAATGCTAAATTCGGGACCACCAAATTGCTGTTGGGGAGATTACTATTGGTCAATCTATAGTCAATCAATAAAACACTAATCAACAACAATTGCTATATTTGTTTTAGTTATGTATCAAACGACGTTTTAGGGCCTTTTCAAGAACAACAAAGTAGTTCATTGAGCTAAATGCTAACCCTAACCCTTACATGCTAATTTGCACACTGTGACAATGCCAACATTGATTTTTAGCAGTAATGTTTACCATGTTCATCATGTTAGTTTAGTTTGGTAACTTGCTAAAAATTGCTTACTGGTACCAATTTCACAGTACAGCTGAGGCTGATTTGAAATTGATTCGATGATGGCCTCTAGGCTAATTTATGCAATGTCTATTCGATAGGGTTAAGCTAATAATGGTGACAAGCAAAACACAACTGTTTTGTCTTGATCATAGTTATTATGGAGCCACATTTTTCTGAGCTTCTTAAATGTTCTTGTTGTTAAGCCATCTTTTGTGTGTGTGTGTAATTTTAAGTTAACTTGTGTGTGTCTCATTGATCCCCTGAATTTAATTGAATCAAAATTGTATCATGATTTGTAAAAATCATATTGTTTTCTATATAATCGATGAAATATCGTGATGGAACTCTTACCCCTAATAACAACTTATACAAATACCTTTAATTTCAAATGATTGGGGCAGCTCTTGGGCATAAAACAAACCTGACATGACAGCAGTCAAGGGGGCAAACTATGCAGCAAATTTGAACACAATCAATACAAACAGTCTATCAATTCTTCCTAAATTCTTCCTAATTCTTCATAAATTTTTTTAAACAATAGCTGTCATTGTTTTTGCTCTAGACCAACACATGGACAATACAGAGGCTACACAAAAGGCAAATCAGGTGAGAATGAGTGTTTGCCCAGCACTCTCCCCTGTGGATGAAATAACCATTGGTCTGTGAGTGCGGGGACATCTGGGTTCCTAATTATTAAGATGCAAGGAGCCTCAGCTATTAGGATAGTGGAGTAGACAAGTAAACAGTTCATACTGATCAACAGTGAGTGAAAAATAGATCAATATAAACAAGCAGGCTACACTTAATCGTCTGATGTGAAAACACAGATCTATCACCGCCCATCAGGAACAAGCACAACGTTTAAGTTGTTTAGCTGCTTCAGCTAATTAACATTATTCACCTTGCAATGTGTGAAAGGAAAATGAGACACATCTGACAGAAAGCTGAGAAATTGCTATGTATACTACTGTCAAACTGATCCATTCTATTTGTTAAATTGATGAGAAAAAAGTGATTTTTCTCTCTCCCACAGGCGAAGCATCACCAGTGTTTCTTCTCTCTTTATAAGAAGGTTTCAAAGTCCACAGGAAGAAAAGAACAATGCACCCACTGGCAGCTAAATAAAGGCCTGTGGATCGCCTTGAATAAGCACCAAACTGCCAGAAGAAAGCATGAATGTTTCAATCCTTCAAAGACTTGAGCGGATGAATTTTGACACACACCAAAGCACTACAATCCAAACAAGACTTCCAGACCAGCCACCTCGGTTGATCTGTTCACTCCAGAAATCCCGAGTTCCTCTGTCCATGTAGTAAATTCATCAGATAATCGTCTGAGTCTGACTGAATCATAATGCTGCATTCTCAAAGACACCAAACACACACCGCCACCTGCACTCTGTAAAGACACACTAACAGACTAATACAGTTTGTAGGATCATTCATTGTGCTTGTGGCTACACAAACACAATGTGTAAGAGTTCTTCTCACACAAGGCGTCTTTTTAGTGAATGAACAAAATATTGTTGGCCGAGCCTTCAGTCTTCTAGTGTGTTCTATGTTGATAAGCTCTAGCCTTTATAGTGCTGCAACAAATACTTAGTCAATTAATATGTTGATAAAACTGTGATGAAATCAACAAAAGTCCAAAACCAAAAGAGAGCTTAAGATTCAATTTACAATGCTGTCAAAAGAATCAGCAAATCCTCTCATTTAGGAGGATCAAACCTTTGAATGTTTGGTGTTTTTGCTTGATAAATTACTAAAAACAAATGACTAATCATCAAAATTGCTGTGGTAATTTTCTTGTAATGGATTAACAGACTAAATGTTCCAGCACTAGCCTGTATAAATAAACTAAAGCCAGAATAAAGGGCCGTCCGATCACTATAACAATAACGGTAAGGATAACGATGTGAGCATCCACACTGATGAACGCTAACGCTCTGTTAACAGTGATGACAAGCACGCGCAGCACATTCTGGCATTGTCGGCAGCTTAGAAAGCTTGTTCAGCTAGAAAGACCCCTTCACAGCAAATATTTTTTGGCAGCATGTTGCAGGTAAAATGGCAATTTTTATGCCTCCACGCAGGCAGTCTTGTCCAACCCATTCTTGTATCAGGGACATCTCCTGCACCTTGAGGGAATTTGTTATGTCCACTTTGAATCAAAGATGAACTGATTAGAATTTGGTAGTCAGAGATCCTTCTCCCTCATTAATGTGATCAGATTCAATATAAACATTGCAATTAAATCTGAAGCAGGCGCTTTTGCTTTTCACTTAGCAACAACTCCTCCGGGATTGTCTTGGCGATCTACTCTCCTTATTCTTGGTATGTGACCAAGTAAGTGAAATGTGACTCCTGCTACTCTATGCTGCGACCCTGCTACTAGCGTTGCAAAGAAGATGAGTTTGTAATCCTAACGTTAGTCGTTCGATTTAAAAAGTGAAACGACAGTGGGGCGGTTGGCAAGTAATGTAATTGGTGTATGACCACCGTGTAACCACAGCAGGCCTAACAAGGTCATTTAAAAAAGTACCTGAAGCGACATACTGTATACCCACAAAGCAGTCCTATGCATTGTTTAAACGCAGGGCTGATGCCCACTTAAAGTACTTTCTTCATACTTAATGGCTGACACAGAGTCACATAACTGCACCAGCATGATACAATCGATAGGTTAAAATCTATCCAACATTGATGTGAGAAACCATTTCCTCACATTGATTTATGAAATAATTAGATGCATCAGTGTGTTCATGAGGTATTGACATATTTATTTACACACCCACAAAGCACATCTACTGGTCAGCCAAGAGGGGTCGAAAAGGTTTGTCAATGAATAAAAGGCCGTAAGCGTAAGACATAAAACAGCAACTATCTATGGTGTCCATCTTCATCTTTCTTTGGAATGTAAAATTGCCATGAGGAGATCAATAGATTTAAGTGGCTGCTGCTTTCCTTTTTTCTCAGGACTGTCTCGGCAAGATACTCTGAATCACAAATGCCCCACAGTCAACTCTGCTTGTGTTTCAGCTGGAGCTTTCCAATGGCTGTCGTTCTTCTCGGTTCCTCAAATTGCAGCCGCAGGTTACAAACATATTCACAGGCAGACTCTCAGTTTTATCAAATGCTATTGATCCCTTATTACAATTGCCTGTCGGATATATTATTTACATTGGAGGGATAATCTCAAGTCGTAAAAACTCAATTGCTTCTTGAAGAAATGGTTACCTTGCTGACAGAGGAGTGGGCGGTTTGGTGTTTAAAGATCATTTGTCTGGTCACAACGTGGTTGTCAACAACGATGACAACCAAAGGCTTTTGGAAGCCATGCATCTGGTGGAAAGCTTTGGGTGTCATTATTATCAGCACCGCTATTGTTATTTACCACATGACAAGCAACACAGTGTGGGAGGCCTGAAGCACACAAAGCAATTATCTTTAATTGAGGTAGAGAATCACACCATTAAATGACTAATTTGATTTTTCTTTCAAAACCGCACTCTTTTTAAATAATTGGGTCCAGCTTTGAGAATTAAAGGTTATTTGACAATGTTGCATGGACACAATTATGTCTCATCTGTGGGGAAAAAAAATCAATGGTCACCCTCAATATCAATATTTAGACAGCTTGAAAGGCTGTGCACAGATAACAAGAGTAACTTAGATTTCACTGATACATTATGTTACAAGGTTTAAGGGGAGTTTTTCTTTTACTAGTTTCTTACAATTTTGAACGGCTAAATCGAATGTACCACAGTGCCTGACACTAAGACTGTCACATTTCTCCTCTTGAATCTGAGGTTCAATGACCGGTCAGTCTTCTTTCCACTTCCTAGCATGAGCTTTCCTTGGGAGACTAAGCAGCATGATTCCCTGAAAGTTCTTACACCAAGAATAAAAAGCTTCTACCCCTCTGTGTTCCTTTCTTTCTGTCTTGAAAAACTAAAACAATTGATAAAAATGCAAATTACATTTCAACTGGAAGATCTTGATCCTTATTCTTTATAAGCTAATAAATACGGCTCATAAAAAAATTGGTATATTGTTCAGTCATCGATCCTTGAAGCCTACAAGGAACGGGCGGGTGTCACTGGGTTCAACTGTGTGCCCAATCGGCGAAAACTGGGCAATCACTGTATATCTGTGTGCCTCATTACGTGAACTCCCTAAGGGATACATTAGACATGCCTCATATCCTTTGTATTTTATTCTCCTGATAATCAATAGCAAGCCCGCAGCTCAGGGTCGGCGGGAACATGCAGGATATATTCACATGAAAGAGAAACTGTTTCAAAGAAATCCAACCGGTTCAAGCACAGAGCGTGAGGATGAAACAGCTGCGGTCCTTTCAGGGCGCTCAGGAAAGATGTGATTTCTGAAGGAGCCAGAAAAATGGTGGTGCTTCAGTGGGTCCTCCTGTAGGCTGATGGGGCGAGAAGATGATGAGCAACCGTCTCTCAATGTTCCATTATAAAAACTGAAGAATGCAGCAATGATTTCCAATGCAAATACCTTTGTGGTAGTCAAAAGGCTGACTTCATGCATGCATGACATTTCACAATGCACAAAATTCTTAAATTCAGGGAGTAAAAACTCACAAAAAGGAGCTAATTTTCTGCCGTAGTGTTGAAGAATATTAAAATATTGACATTTGTTTGACTTGTTTTCCTAGAATGTATTTCAAGACTGGTGTTTTGTAATGTTTGTAAACCTTTCTCCACTGATGATGCCAATAAAGACTGTTGAAAACACAACCAATGCATTGGGAGCGACACATTTCACACCCAAAAACTGTATAAAATAAGGATTAAATCTAGATTTATAAAGTTCAAGTCAACAACTCCCAACACAGATCAGAAAGAAGCAAGATGTCTCACTCCTTAGCAAATTCCATTATCAGCTCTAGAAAAAACGATACGTCTAGAAAGAAAGGCAAACCCGTCTTGTGGCAATGTGAACAGAATTAATTGCAGATTATTAGCGGGTTTATCCGTGTTTAAAAAACCCACATATACACGCTAATTTGGGTGTAACCAGTGGGATTAGTGCCTTAATCCTACATTCTTTCTAATGGCCAGCAAGGGGCAAATTTACCGGTTGCAAAAATAAGTCACATTGTATGTAAGCTTATAAGAAAATTACCCTACTTTTAACTTGATTTATTACCTCAGTAAACCGTTTCCGGATGAATTTATGGTCTCAATGGCTTCTTTCAAGTCTTCTTAAATGCAGCACGATGTTCAATTTGTAAATTATGGCCCCATTTAGAGTAAAATAGACTTTAAAGCAGGGTATGCCTCAGGGTGTTGACAAGTCACTACCATGGCGTGTCCTCGGGTTCTCAGTCTGATCCAATCAGGATCCTCCAGCTCCACCCTCTCGTTTAAATATGGTACTTCTGGCTACAAAAACCAAGATGGCGATGGCCATAACTCCAAACACGAGGCTATAAAATAGTCGTCCACAAACCAATCAGGGATAACAATTTGGGTTTACACTTGCTCAGAACCCATTTGTATTATCATTCACCGAAATCAATGGAATAAGAGCGCCTAAGCTCTAAACATCAGGCTTCCATGTAGGTTTCTGCAACAACAACCCCATTTTTGGTGCAGACACGTACAACATGAGAACATGTATGGGGAGACTTACAAGGCTTTGGAAAAACCTTGTCTAAATTTAAGCAAAAATTTTATACAATAACACCACCATCTTAACCATGACTGCTCACCTGTGAGAGGCTTCATGTGATTACACGTGTGGTAGTGAGTGCTGATGGCATGCTACACAGCACGTGACAGTGTGTTAGTCTCATTGCGTCAACAGCAGTCACCAAGCTGTTCTCAGCTTGAGTGGATGCTGCCTACAATATGAAGAGCTGCTCATGAGTCCAGCAACAAGCAAGAAACAGATGAGCTTTTTAAACTGTTGGGCCTTAAAGTCCTCTCAGATCATAACCTTATCGAACACATTGCTTGGCTTCATCAACAGGAGGTTAAAAGGTGGTCTTGAAGATCAAACGCAACAAAAAGCCCAAAGCACTGATTCAAAGCATGTCAAGGAGCCATAATCTTTGACTAGCTTATTGTCAATAATAGATCAATATCTTTCTATTTATCTTTTTCATGTTTCTCCTCATCTATATAATGATACTCCCAACTCATTACTACTGATGCCACATCTCTTCCAGAGACGGAAGTCAGTGATACTGATTTTAGGTAATATTTCCAGTCCTAAGTGGACGTAACTGACAATAAAACCATCTTGCCAGGTCTATAAAAGCAGTTTAAAGACTAGACCAATAAAATCAGCCACTTTGATATATTGGCTGATATCTGTGTCAATGTTTATTTCAGCCATTACCTAACATGTTGCACTACAGAAATTAAACTATTTAAGGACATTTAAGCAGTATTATGATTACGATTGTCGACCACCGGAGAGGCTGCATGTACATTTTTCCATTGAAAATCGTCTCAGTCACATTGACTGAATATAAAGATGGACATGACAGCTCCCTAAAATTTAAGCCAAAACACCTGAATCGCAGATGGAACATGGACAAAGCTAAAAACCCAAAGTACATGTCAAATTTTTCCCAAAAATGGTTTCTGTCATTTTAGGTAGTTCTTATCATGCTGATGTGTGTTCAAGATGTATGGCAGTGCTTGTATCCAGGAGATTTTGGCTTCATTTTTGTACAGTGGTAGGAAGTGGAGACATGTAGTCCGTCTTACAGTTAACGCTTTGTCACAATAAAAAAAAACTCTATTACAAGTGTTTACATGTTTACTAGTGCAGTGTCCATTCAAAACATGCTGTTTCAAACAACCAGTGTTTTACTTAAGTGCAATTTTCAGGTACTTAACTTTTTACGTTTATTTGATAAATTTAGTTACCAGTCACTAGTTACTTTGCAAATTTAGATTATTCAGTGTTTATGGGCTATTAATTGTGGTGTGTTACCAATCAGATAGTATTTTAAAGTAGCACATTTTTAAATTAGTTTATTTTACTTGCAATCTTACAGAAAAATCACGATACTGATAATCGAAAAAATGTCTAACAGCCCGATAATTGGCCAGGGCCAATAATCAGTCTACCCCTACATCCTGGAACAGCTGACGGTGCTGCCAAGTAACAGTAAACATTCTAGCTCTTGAGGCTAACGTTAGCTCGCAAATTACTGTTGGCAGAAACCTAAAATCTCACCTCCGGTTCTCGCTGAAGAATAGAAAACCATGTCTCCCCACTCATCCAGACTCATTTAACCTTCTGCTTTTGTTTTTTCTCACTGCAACACGTTATTACAGCAAGTTGTTGCACCACGCTAATCTCCATTTTGTTTACATCTGCTTCTCCATGAGATCATGTGAGAGGGATCACGTGTTAACTCAGCTGAAGCAACACCCCTGCCGCTGCACAAAGCGGTGTTTGGTGTTTAATCAAGATGTATTAATATTGAACCTGTCCTTTGTCCAAATTACATCAAATTCGACACAGCACTTCTTTGGGTCCTCAGCAGCAAACCCGCCAAGTGTGAAGTAGATCAGATAAACTGTTGTCGAGATACGTGAAAAACAGACAGACGGACCAACAGATTTCTTGCTTTATAGTTAGCTGTGTTTATGTTTTACCGGATTGCTTTTAACTCTAGTTTCAGTATCACCTGTATCAAGGAAAACAGTTGTGTGTGGTCCCTCTATAGTTATATCTACAAGGAGAAGCTTATCTGAACAGTCAAACCAAAAAAATCAGAAAGCGTGCAGTTAAAGACCGTACCAATCACCACCGACTGCTTCCACATCCACTCACCCTGCTTTAAAGAGGGCACACGGTCAGACACATCAGGGATTAACCAAGTCACCATGAAGTGGGATATATGAGGCTGTTTGAGGAGCCAGTAGTTGCGTAAATACATTTCCTCTCTGATGAAGACATACAGCTGTAAGCGCTGCAGATGCAAAGGCAAACAGCCGGCCCTGTCTGAACTGCTGCTGACACCCACACCGACTCCTCCTCCAGCTCCTCCCCCTTTTCTGCTTCATCCTACTCCTCCACCTCCTCACCTCTTCCTCCCTTCTCTTACATGTTGCTCAGTGCTCTGTGCAGGATGAGGCGTCCGGCCATGTGGGAATTTTCCTTAACAGTGGCTCACGGTTGAAATCTGCATGCTGGTGAAGAAGAGCAGCGTGCATTGGAACAGCTCTATCAGAGGCAGCAAACAGAAGCCTGGTAGGAAGCAAAAAGTATTTCTCTCTGTGCAGCCTTGAGGATTGAAGAAGCTTCACTCAGCTTTCCTTGCCAGTGGAGTTACTCAAACTTTGCAGAAAGAGTGAGGAACTGCGACTTTTGCTGCCTTCATTGATTCTTCTGAATTTGTCAAGCTCACAAGATTATCTTCAGGGCAAAAGATCATGAGCCCTTCTCTTGATTAACGCTTCTGAGGACCAGGAGCCGTTTCCAGTAATTCACTCTTCTATGAAAAAGGTCTGAACAGGTCCAACGAGGCACCTAAACTGCTCTGTCACATGGACATTGACACTGAACAGCTGTTGCATTCACCATCTCAGAAAGAGATCGGACCTTTCAGGAGCTATACGGCACTACACGACGATGCTGGAAAAACTTGCTCGCATCAAAGCACCTCGTACTTAGCAACTGGTGAGGATGAGAGACGGTGTGATGACCTACCTGTATTTGACAAGTGTGTTTTTCACCTCGTTGGAGAGAGGAGCACAGAGGGAAAAAAGTCAGCGAGAGGGAGCAGGGGAGGGGAAGAGCGAGCCAGTGAGGGAAGGTGTGAAGCAAACGCTGTGAGAGGGAAGACGGACGGAGCTGAGAAAGACACAGGGAGGAGAAACTGACAAAACTCAGCCAGACTGAAGCAGGAGTAAAGGAAAATCAGCATATCAAAGACCTGCCAAACGACCCTTTAATGCTGGAGGATTGTGTTTTGTCTGAGCCAAACAGGGTGAGTATGTATTCTGTTTGATGTGCAGGAAATTGAACAGTTCACGGGAGCAGCTGTCAACTCTGTAAAACCAGTAAATGCGTATAATAAATTCTAACATTATAAATTTTTTATTACTGAAAAGTTAGCTCAGCCTGAGTTACTATATTAAATGAACCCTGGAACAAGTGCTGGGGTTCATCAGTTGTCAGCAGTGCTTTTATAGCTCAGACTCGAAGCTCTGCCGAACATGCTGTACAACGTGGATTTAAAAGAGAGGCTTTTGAGACCCAGAAAAGGTTATACAATTGATCCTGAACCTTCAAATATACCTCAATACGTTTGTTTATGGGTGTGTAACAGTGCTCTGTGTTTATGTGTGTGTTTTGCTCAGAAATCAGTGGGAGGTACAGGGAGTAAGATGATTTGATTTAAGGTATCATTAAAAACCATGGGGATGAAGTCACATGACTGGCATCACAATGATTGTAGGACTGTATGCCTTGAGACATAAACACGATGAGCTTTGTTCAAATAAGTTTTAAAACTGGACTAGGGCGAAACAACAAGCAAGTAGTGGCCAGAAAATTGATATGTGAATATTCATTTGAGTAAAATTTCAAGAGAAAATGCCAACAATAAGCTTGTTCAATGATAAGATTTGTTGTTCTCCTGCAACTGCTGAAACTATCGCCTGATTTGCTTTTCAATCATTTGATCGACAGTGTAAAACAACAGAAAACAGTGGAAATTGTCCAAGACTGAGACATTCTCACATTTGAGAAATCAAAATCATCCAAACAAATGTTAGAAACTTAATTCATTAATTAATTGCTGAATTTTTTTTTTATAGTTTTTAAACTAGAATGGCACTCCACAGAGTATACCTCAGCCAAGTACTCACTCGTAGATACCAGCCACCTAAATATGTTTTTTTCTTTCATCAAGATCCATGCATTATTCCCTGAGAAATTACCTAAAAATGTCACAAAATCCGGCTCCTCTTCTGTCCCATTATCTGGATCCGCACCAAAAGTTAACGGGATCTATTCTGGGCTGAGACCCATCTTCCATCCCAGTTTCGTGGAAATCTGTTGAGCAGTTTTTGTGTAATCCTGCTCGTAAACCAACCAACAAACGAATAAATGGACATAGGCAAAAACATAATGATGAGAAATGTATAATGGTCAACTCCAGCTCTGGGAAACTATTACTAGCATGTTTGACTATTACCTACATTTTTTTTTAAATGAATTAGTTAATTGTTTAAATGAGAAAATAAATAGCAGTTTAATCAATAATGGAGATAATTGTCAGTTGCAGCCACTTATTTTCTATACCTGCTGCTCTTCTCTATTGTTTTATGTAAAGTCCGACCGATATTATCAAACTGGAATATTATATTCCCAGTGAAGCTGGCTGTTTTAGTGCACTGATGTCATTTTAGACAATACATTTTATCAAGTTGGTTAAGTATAAAATATCAAGGCCCCAGGAAGAACGCCAGGCTTTGAAGCCAACGCCCATAGTGGCCAAATCATGTAATTACAACGTCACATGATGCACTGTGGCCCAAAAAAGACTTTTTCCCATAAGTTTACACTGTGAAAGACGCGGCTGTAAAGTGGTAGATACATTTTTCTTTTTTTCACAACCCCCGCAAAATTACTTGTTTCACTATCACAATTTGAGCCATTAGGTCCAAGCAATAACATTTGGAAAGTCAAGTAGAGCCACAAGATTAAATAATTTAATGTTCGTTCAAGTTAGCCAGGCTCGAATCCGGAAGTTAGACAGTTCAGTCGATGGAAGTCTCTAGTGCGGACACTCTATAAGGAGTATTTTTATACCCAGGAAGCCAAGCTTTTTTTGGCTAATGTGCCACTGAGCAGCCTTCATAGGAATGAGTGGGCTGTCATTTCCACTGCTGTATCCAGATATCAGAATTTTCAGAATTAAAAAAATTCCTAATATTGGTATCGGCATCAGCCCCAAAAGTCGCGTATCGGTCAAGTTGGCTCACGTTGGCCCTGGGGCATCTTTTATGATTTCCTGACATTTTATAAACTCAAGCGATTACTGGTTAATTGAGAAGGAGCACTGCAGTTGAAAGGGTAATGAATATAGCCCTAGAATGTGACCTCATATGTTCACATTAACATACTGATATTCAAACAATGGAACAGGTATTTAAGGATGAAAGTGGGTAGACTGTTCTGTGGGTTGATCTCAGCAAAGTGTCTATAATCTTCCTGCTTCTTTATTTGGCCTCACACAACATCCTCCACTGGCTTAATCATAATCAGCAATCGCAGGGCAACGAACCGAGCACCTGTGATGTTTTGTTTCCTATTTTACAGCAGCAGACAGTACATAACCAACCTCATTCCTCTGCTTTGACGCCAGTCTCCTCCAGTCCACAATAGATGTCTAATCAAGTATCCATAACGACACCGGAACATATAAATTAATGCCATGATTGGGACTATTCATCTCAGTTAGGAAAACGTCCTTGTGTTTGTCAATCTAGTTAGCTGAATCACTGAAGCTCTAATGCGATTTCCTTTTGTCTCATTATGATTGAGCCTTGATAGGTGCCCATTAGCGGCCCTGGTAAACTACGGCTGCGGGGGAGGAGGATTGATCCCTGCGTTAATGTGTACAGATAGATGACCGTGTTAGGATGTAAATAACTGGCCAGCAATTCCCTCAAGTCATACAGGCACATTGACACACACAAACACACAGAACAAGAGGATTGCACCACCCGTAGCAACAGCACAATCAACCCCCCTACAATGTGAGGAATGAGACGAGACAAAATGAAAAAGCCTCCGGGTTACAAAACAGTTGACGAGCAATTCATTCAGTAAGGCTTTGCGGCACCATGATGTGTTTTAATTCAATCAATACAGCCGCCATTCATCAAAGTTTCTCTCTGCTTTGTGACTCCTGAAATTCTCAAGGCGATGAAAATCTATCTGCACAAAAGCTCCTTTTAACCTGAAAATATTTCAGGTATCAAAAGCTCCAAGGTTTTCATCATGAAGAGCAACTTCAGCAGGGACGTCATGAAATAAGGTTTGCCTGCGTCCTCGCCTCCTGACACGGTGAATTCTAAGCACTGAATGTAATAATAAAAAAGGTGTAATCACGGTCAATCAAAACACATGAATGCTAAAAGCACTTGTCCATGTTTGGACAAGGAGTGGTGCTACATAATAGCCATCCAGGAGGCCAAAAAACAACAGAAATCAACATGACCTTCAATTCAAATCAAACAGTCTGTTTACATAATTTCCCTGTCAGGCTCTATTTTTCCCAATCACACCGAGTACAGCAGAGCTTTCAATAGAGCTTTTGCAAATAGAAAATCAGACACTGTATGTCCCCACGACTTAATTATATATATATATATACAGTATATATATATATTAATAGACTATCATGGCGAGGCAAATTCACTGAAAAGGTACAAGTCTTTATAGAACTTGTCCTTAAAGTTCCCAGTTGATAATGGACCGTTTTGTGCTTTAATACATGAAGAGATAAGGTGAAACTGTTCCGCTCTTTTTGGGACAACCTGCAGCAGCGAATGCATCTTGATAGATTAAACAGAGGAAACAGTCAAATTGAAAGATAAACTGAGATTATATAGAGGAAACAGTCAAATTGAAATATAAACTGAGATTATATAAACCACAGTGAAAGGTTCTGCACTAGAACATGTTCGTTAGAATGACATAGGGCTGGGTGGTATGGCCTTCAAGTAATATCACAATATTTTTAGGCTGTATATATCTATATATCACAATATATATCTTGATATTTTGAAAAAGGTCTTAAAAAGCACTTCATAAGTGCTCGGATGGAGCTACAGATTTAGATATCGTGATATTTTTGACCACATACCTTGCTACAGATATTGCAACAATATTGTGGGGATGACTATTGGTACTTTCACAAAACATTAACACAATAAGAATATGATAAATAATCATCAGAAATGGGGATATAATGACTAAGTGGGTAAAGGCAAGTATAAGAACAGGTATAATAGTCTGGTTAGTTCAGAAAATTACATCACTTTACTGTAATGCAGTCTTTAAAACCAGGAAAAGACAACATGTATGTCATACCACGATAAAACGCGAAATCTCCGATGTTATACAGTCTCATATCACAATAACAATATATATCGTGTATATTGCCCAGCCCCAGAATGACAGAATGAAAAGAGTGGGATGTATAGACCGCAGTCATTGTACTGTACATTACATATTATACTGCCAGCTGTGTGAAAAGTACTCAGGTCCTTTACTAAAAGTAGCAATACTATAGTGAAGTAAAATAACATAACTATTACCATCATTTCTATTATTTATATATTATTATTTAT
This sequence comes from Pagrus pagrus, assembly GCF_965226575.1. Taxonomy (NCBI): domain Eukaryota; kingdom Metazoa; phylum Chordata; class Actinopteri; order Spariformes; family Sparidae; genus Pagrus; species Pagrus pagrus. The sequence continues at coordinate 17,138,166 of NC_140200.1, read as the reverse complement.
TATATTACCAGAACATACTTTAAGTGCCAAAAGTAAGAGTTGTCATTATTAGAATGTCCCATTTCAGATTATTGTATAGTTTAATTATGATTATTGACGGATTAATAAATGGAGTCAATGGATTCAATGTTGCAGCTGGTAAAGGTACTTTATAAGCTGCTGGGAAGGTGTTGACTTTCCCCTGGAGTAATTTAAAATTATTAAATTCCCACTGAAGTTTGCCGTTTCACTGCCCTGATGTTATTTCGGACAATAATGTATAGTGTCAAACTGTAAAATCTCCTGCCTTGATTACATACGTATACGTATATTACATCCAGTGTTTTGAGGGATTACTGCAAAAAGTGTGTGTTTACGTGTGTATTCCGTGTTTTTAAGAAGATCGGTCAAAGAAGATTTTCTGTCAGTGCAGGACCCAAATATCCAGCATCGGTTCGGCTCTAAAAATAATTCATCACCATCATTAATTAGAAATGATTAATTAGTAACTTAAATTGTCAAATAAATATAGTGGAGTAAAAGTACAATTACAGAGTAGAATTATTTTGTAGCATCAAAAGTACCTCAAAATTGTACTAAAATACACGACTACAGGAAATGCACTTAGTTACTTTCTATCACTTTTTAGTATAAGGCAACAGCAGCAGAATGTACAAGGAATAACTTATCATGAGATAGTTTCTAAATATAACAAATGTACTGTAAATGCAAGTATAAATACACCAAAAATACACAACATTTACTCATGTTTGAATACTGCCCAATAAAGTTGATTAACAGATTTCAACAGAGTTAAAAACAGGTATCATCCCATTTATCTACAATATCCAATTTTGGATTTATATCATTTCAAATGTTGAGAAAACAATCTCTCACCTCAAACTCCACTAACTATCTGGTCTATATATTCTTTTGATCTTTCCACATCTTAACAGGTCAACTTTCCACTTTATCTGCACACTTTTTGCAAAGATATAAACATTGTTTATTTGACTCACAGTATATGTTGGCTCATATCTTAACATTTCTGATTATATTGGAATCACAATTTTTAAATTTAAGTGTTGAACATGAATTCGTGATTTTTAGATGATTAACAGCTTTGTTTATAATTATTCCTGGCCAACTGCTGAGCCAAAAAAATCACTGCCTCTCTCCATCTGTTACGCCTGGCACTGGAGTTGTGAAGAAACAGTAGCTCTTGCCAGTCAAAAGGGAACTTGAAGATATTCTGTGTCACAGTAGACCGATAATCTCCTCTCTCTAATTTTACACTTTGTTTTCACACTTTAAAAGCTGGACAAAATCAGAGATGCGACAGCGATTCAGAGTTCTTGACCCAGGCAACTGTTCAAGATGTTGACAGGTGTATTTCAACTCTCCTGGGCAAAAAGAGAAACTAATGATAGTGATTTTTTTTCCCAGCTCTATTTCCAGCTCTATGCCAGAACCAGAAACCCTGAACAAATCAGCTCTATTGGTGCAATTACAAGAACGTGTGCCTGTTATGTGGTAAACCAATAAACTGTGCCAAATCTGACCCATCTGAAACCAGAATAGAAAGAGTGAAGCCATCCGTCCTCATCGGTCTAATTTATTTACAGGGGTCTACTACGGAATAAGAGTGGTAATAACTTTTACAATATAAGTTAAAGCGGGTCTACTGGTATGTGGTGTTTGCTCAACAGTGTCCACAAATGACAATTAGAGCTGCAAAAATGAATCGATTAATCAATTATCAAATTCTGTAACTGTTTTGATAAGTGATTAATCAGTTTGAGTATATATTTTTTTAAAGTAAAAATTCTCTCCTGTCAGCTTCTTTAATGTGAATATATTCTTGTTTCTTTACTCCTACTTATTACGACCTATATTTAGGTTTCTTTTAGGCAGCGACCTCTAGTGGCTGTTGTAGTCATTGCAGCAGCAAAAGAGGAATTCAGGCAAAGTAGCATAAAAAGTGATACATAGGAAGGAGGTCAGGGAAGGATGTTTGGTCAAATGAACACAAGACTTTCAACCAGGAGACGGCTGTTTGTGTCCAGTGTGAAAGTGCAAGCCAACAGTGAGTTATTTTAACATACCAACTACTTAAAAGTTATGTCATATACATTATGTAACTGGAGCAATGTACATAACATAACCTAACCATCTGACTGCCTAAACCTAATCAAAGAGCATACAACAAAGGTCCGGTACACCTGTCACTGGTACACTGCAACTGTCATGCTGCTTTGGGAACGGTGATATATGTTGTTTTTGAAGTGACTGGCAATCGACCTTCTCAGCCGTTAAGGTTTGAGAGCGTGTTGAAACATGACATTTGAGGACATCATCTGTGGCTTTGGGAAACACCTATCGAGAGTTCTCAACACTTGACATATTTTGTAGACCAAACACTCATTTGAAATTGTTATTAATTTTCTGTCTATCAATTAATTGACTGGTTTCAGCTGTAAAGATCCTCTTTCTAAAGTTAGATGGTCTCACTTTAACAAAACTTCAATCCTTTCTGCCCTTTAATGTCAGAAACAAAACAATCCCAGCCCACTCAGATATATATTTATACAGTCTTGTTTTAGGTTGCTCATATGTGCTCAGCTCCAACAACAGTGAACAGCAACATTATCAGATAAAGTGACTCCTTATGACAGGCAGCACCCTTGTAGTTAGATGACGACTTTGTGGCACAGGTAAAACATTGTACCTTAGATTAAAATGTTGTGAAATCAGCCCCATAATCTCACTCACGTCTAACGCCTCCAACACTGTAGGTAAAGCTCTGCTCTTGAACTCTCTGCTCTGGGATTCTGAATCCCGTAAGAATTGCTGCTCTAGGCAATTTCTATCCTGAAATACATAACATCGGCACATACTTACGACCTGTACATCCTGCCCAATCAAACAAAACAAACTGAATACCCTGACACTTCAACACCTTGGATACAAAAAGTGATGGTGATATAAGCTCCACAATAAGAAGTATTCTATAATACAATCAGGGAGGTTTCTGTGGCGGATTCCTGAATTCACGGCTACCTTAATTGGCCAGAAAAACGACTCTTGAAAGCATCGACTCCCACGTACAATTAAGTATCCTCTAGAGAGCAGCAGCCTCTTGCTGCACGGCATGACTAATCTGACAATGTGGGCAAAACACAGAGAGTCAAACAACTCACAGGAGAACCTTTGGCATTTACGCTACAAGAGAAGAGAGACACGCCGCTGCAACACTCTCTGACTCTCTAATGGCGTGAGAAAAAACACAACAAGCCTATAAAAACAGTCAGCAGCTTAAACACTCATCGTGTGTTAAAAATGGCTTCATAACTTCCTCCAAAAACACAGGCAAGCCAAAGTCCTGCACAGATTGTGAAGGTCAGCTCCTTGATATTTCGCTAAAACCTCATCAAGCCTCGCCAATCAAAGAAATCTGATCAGACCTTACGCTAAATAACATCAAGTTCTTGCTCAGGGAGTTTGTAATAGCATATTGAATTCAACAAATTGTAGTTTTGTACCAAATATGGCATCTTTAACTTGCTTAAATAAGAGTCTGACAAATGTGGGTTTCCATAAATAAAACTGATGTTTGAAGACATAAGTTGCTAATAGGTGATATTTAAGTTGACTTTTCAATACCTTGTAAATGTATTCATTGTAATGCCAGATGTTGTAATAATTTAAAAAGTAGATCCTCTTACAATTGTTTTATGTTTCCATACAATCAAACCTCTGAAACACTTAAAGCTGCACTAAGGCAAGACACTACAGGTGAATAGGGTAAAAAAATGCAACTAATAGATATCACCATGAAACTTCCCCAGTTGCTTAATTACATTAAGACAATTGTTTTATGTATCACAAGTTTTTTGAAATTGTATGTTTAAATATGCAAATGAGGTATAATCTAATTAAAAATGTGCTTATTTGCACACACTTCAAGAACAGAAATCTCAACATTGTTGCCATATTAGAGTCTACAGTGTTTTATTATTATTATAACACATATTTTGGCCTTTTAATGGTTTTATTGGATAGGTTTAGTTTAGAGCAGTTTAGAGCAGTGACAAGAAATGGGATGAGAGAGAGGGGATGACATGAAGCAAAGGGCCAAAGGTCGGATTTTAACGCTGGGCCACTGCAGCGAGGATGCAGACTCTGTACATGGGGCGCATGCTCTACCAACTGAGCTAATAAATAAAATAAAATTGATTACTTACATTGAGACAATTTATTTGTGTGTTCTGGGAGCAAAACAGCCCAAAATCTTGACCAGTGCATTAAAAAACTATGATTTTTCCTGCTGTGTCTGGACTTTGCAACTTGGAGGCAACATGATAAGCTGTAAACACAAAAGCCACGTACTATCACCTTATGAAGTGGAAATGGCAAACATGTTAGTGAACAATTGTGCATTTGCACATCAAGTCAACGTAGAGCAAAACGAGCATTCAATTGGAGTTGTGTTTAATGGCCACCTGATGAATTCAAGTCCAATATTCGTTCCAACTTTGCAGCTACTGAGGGAAATATCTGGCTGTTAAGGTGCTAAATGCTCCACTATGTTTACCAGATGGTCACTAACTTTGGCTGTTTAGTGTTGGATGGGTAGGTTGTTGAAGCTTCTTCATGGCTGCCAGTTGCAGCTGAAAATAACCCTGCTGAGAGCTGTGAGACTGAACCAAAACAGTAACAACAAAGAGCAGAAAAACACTTAAATACACCATAGAGCCGGGGGGAACTGCGGAGTCGGCTGGTAATTCTCAATATGTATTTAACTGTGAGCAACCACATTAAACATGGTCATCATCGGTCCGACCCCACATATTAAAATATTTATAATGCAGCTTTAAACCATTATGAAAATATGAAAACTTCAGCCCACAACAACCTTTTAAAAGAACCAATTTACCAAAATATAAATGGATGATCTAATTTACATACTTTTCGGTTCATTTATATGCCATTCTTGGAAAAACTGAAACTAAATCACATCACTAAAATGCAAAATCACCGGTTCATGCTGTTTAATTACAACAAGGCTAACGTGTTGGTGAGACCCTTGTTTAAATAATGGTATCTTAATACCCACATCACATCCTGTTGATTTATAAAATTCAAATGAGCCAACAAGGTGATACGAAACCAAGCATTTCAAAACTTTTAAACCACAACAACACATACGTATGTCAATAAATTTACTCAGCCATGCTGAAAAGAGACTGTGTGAAAGGGATCGTTAAGTGACACCAGATTTGTCAAGGATATTATTATCTCTGATGTCCGTAGTGAATAAACTGCTATAAATTCCGAAAAGACTCTCCTTTAACTATCATAGAACTCCCTTAAAGAATCATCACATTTTTAAGTTTTCTTTCGTAATGAAGTAATCTTGCCATAGTTCAGTTCATACACAGATACATTTTAAAAAGGAACAGCTAATAGATAATTCGGCATACTTTTAAGGGGGCAAATTTGCAAAATGAAACAAAGGTTGTAGCCCTCAGCAACTCACTCCAAATGATGGGAAATACAAGTCCACAACTATGAGCATGACCCCAAAAATAGAAGTAAGACAAAGCCATTAATGCTTTTTTGACATTACTAAGGCTCTGAATGTCTCATCGACACGGTTCCTATCCCTGGAACACTGACACTCTCCTTTTTCAATCATATATAGTCCCCTGTGTTAAAAATCCTGCACAGTATCGTACTTTGAAAACTCCTGGTCTATACCTTTTAACACATACAGGCCACTGAAGCTGTTTTTCCTCCTTCTAAAATCTAGTCAGAAGTTACTCTTAAACAATTGCTAGAAAGTCACAAGCCCGGGGCACCAGCATGCTATTTTGGCTGCCCATGCACCCAAATATCTGTCAAGTGGCACTCAACATTTTCAATGGTTGCACTGGTGCGCCTGAAAGTTAGTTATTAATTTAGAAATCAGGAAACAATGCAGCCAGCTGAGAGCAGTGTCCACACACAAGACAGACAATTCCTTTTCAAATAATTAGGATACAGAGAAAAAAATCACAACCGTATGATAACACTGAGTGGAGAATTTCTATGTCATATCTCAGAAAGGCACGAATTAAAAATCGACTCAAAAGAATAATCCCTTTGTACTGTTCCTTTAATCAAATGACGGTTTCATCATTACTGGTAACACAAGCCAACGTTTTATTATGCAAACTGAAGCCAGATGGTGGAGGAAATTGGCTTTATATCTTTGTCTCGTGCTTACTCTTTCAATCCCAGAAACTGACTGAAGACGTCCAAAAATTCAATCGCCTACTGATTTGACATTTTCCCGCGAGGATGTTGTCGCATTTCTGTGCTGATTTACATAATTCTCCATTTAAGTATACAAATCAAAGCCCAAAAAACTAAGCATCATAAGAATATTTCAGTTGTTTTGGGAAGTTGAGATGCCTGACTTGTCTCTCCAGCTAAAGGCTGACTGGGCACTACAGGTGTGGCTGGCAAAACAAACACAACCTCCTCAAGCGTTTCAAGACCAGACCTTACCTGCTGACTCCAGCAGGACATGGTAGTCCGTTCCTCTCTGAGTGGGCGTGTCATCATCAGGCTCCTGCTTCTCTGACTCTGCATAACGGTCCCAGTTTGACTCCAGTTTCCTCCTGGAGAAGACCTCCATCCTGTTCTCTTCCTCCTGAAAGTTGTCCCCTTCATCTCGATCCTAAAACAGACCACAATGAGGAATGTTTGATTCATTAAAGTGATACCAAGAGTGGTTTTCATATGTCACATGCTAAGCTCGTTGTTTCAAGTTCTTAGTATGCTTCAAAACAAACTCGATCATGTGCAGTTGTCAGATCATGACTAAAGATTAAAGGATAAGTTCACCCAAAAGTCATTGTCTACTTGTCTGAGTAGATGATGACTAAAGTGTCATTTTGAGGTGAACGTATCCTTTAAAGTCTTTAGACTTGTTTCAAATGCACATACTGTAAGGCGAGCAAAATCCTGCGGAGATAGAGAGAGGAAGACATAACGAATGGGTGCGCTATTTCGGACAGCCACTCCTAAAAGACATTTGTGGCATTTAGTTGTGTGAACGATAAAAAGAGAGCCTGAGATAAAAGTTCAAACCCTGCCTATTCCGATTTCCCTCAAGGGGTTTCAGACGCTTTTAGACGGTCCAATAAACACTTTATTTTGTTGTGTACTGAGGCCTTTAGCTTTAATCCGCTTTGCTCCGCCATGCCAATTTAATCAATTTACTTGGAGCTTCAGTAAGCGAAGCACAAGCAAAACATAATAAAACAAAATACTTTAAGACAAACAGAAGCTGTATTTTGGAAATACCTTGCATCCATAATTCAACAATGTTGGGATAGAAGGATAATTGGCAAATATTTTGATAATCAAGTAATAGTTTTGTTAACTTTTCCATTAGAATGTGCTGGTTCCAAATCCTTAAAGTGAAAATGGACAGCTAGCTTTCCGCGTGGCATTACTGTTAGCGGCTGGTTGCAAAGACAAACATGTCCCTTTCCATTTTCCTCAGAGTAGCTTCTACCGAGAACACAGGACAAAACATTTAGTTCATTTATTCATTCAATATGGAGGCAGATGGAAATGGCATCGGGCTGCAAGGCTGACTGGATTGCCAATGACACTGCAGCTCCCAATTCTTATGTTATTCTACATGTATGTATGGACCACACAGGGTCTTCTACAGTCCTTAGGAGACAGTGTGCAGGTATTTTCACATCTTCCTCTTTACTACCTTTTTCCTATTGATGACGTCACCTTGAAAGATGTAGAACAGCAGGTATCATACGAAGAGGTGAAGAAAAGGACTGTTCAAAAATCTGGCCTGGAAATGTTCGTTGTGCACCAACTGTTCCATCATTACATCACATGTGAAATGTGAAATCTTTCCAGAAACAAACTGTATTTTAAATTAAATCCTTTGGTATCATTCAGCTGGTTTTAGATCACAACATATAGAATCTGTAGATTTATGGGAAAAAGTAACGACATCTTTTCTTCATTTTCATAATGGCTTACTAAGGACCCCTCCACTGACCATTAACATGTAGCTTTTATTCATGATTGGTTGCTAAGCATAACAAAAGAGTTAAGTGGCATGTCACACTGTATGAAGAAGAACTGACGTCCGTGTCAAAGCTGAACTAATTAAAATTCGTCTGAGTCATAGATTTCCTCACAAAAGCTGCACAAACATTGAACAATGTTGTCATGGAAATGTGCAACAGGAGATCTGTCAGTCAGAAGGACAAAGTTTTTTCTGGTCCCTTGTCAAAACTCACAAACACAACATAGTCATCAAAGACCCCCATGGTAGCTACGGATGCACCAAAGGAGATTTGTATGATTGCAATCACAGAGACCCGATGTACCAAAGGAGATTTGTATGATTGCAATCAAAGAGCCCCTATTGTTTTCCTTCTTATTCTGTAGTTAACGTGGAGGGAGCATCAACTGACTGAAAATCCTGGTGGAAATTAAGCTGAACTCTCTAGTGTCATATCCGAGGCCCAGATCATGTGGTGATAGTGTTACAGTGCCGTGGAAGATATTCCAAGTGTATTCCCGATGATGATACACCAAAAAAGGCTTCATCCTTCTATCGGTCCAAAGCCATGTTTCCAAAGAGGGACTAGGAACCTTTTCAGGAAGTCAGTGCATTTTCACCACAGGGTCCAGGGTCTCAATTAAGTTTTGGGGACACAAACCACTTTGTTTTTTGTTCGTTGTACTTGGACACATCAACATGGAGTAATAGAAGAAAGCATATGACAGACGGAGCGATGATGAAGTGCAGGTTAAATAATTAATAAAAAAAAGTTTATCGTTTTGAATTTCCTTTAACGAGATAATCGTTACTATCCTTACACAAGTGACTTAATAAAACTGTTTAGCTCGCTGACGTACAGTCCTACAATATCCTGATTTTCTGTTTGTTTTTCATTGAAAGATCTTAACTAAAAATGTGTTGTATCTATCAGAGATGCAACCAAAATATTTCTTCCTTAAAAAAAATGTAAGGTAACGTGATTCCCGTCCATGCTTTAGCACCACTTTATGTTGAGTTTTTAGCATATTTATTTTTTAATTATGGAGATAATATCATGAATCACAATTATTTTGGCCAGTTTAATCATGAGGTGAACTTCTTATTATGTTCCATGCTTGGTCATGCGCAAAAATGATGTGTAACAACACACATCACTAATCATCAGGGGTCTTCAGACAGGGAAATGCAGACGACAACAGGTTGAAGGAACTTTTTAACTTCTTGGAAAATGGTTACTGTGGGTGGGAACACAGCTGAGCTCAATACGTACTGACAGAATCTCATTATGTGCATTATGCATGTAAGTAGAGAAGTGTGAATGTGATGATGCAGAGACAAACCCACAGCAGTCAACCAGTGTCATGGCACTGTGGCCATTTGTACTGTGTAAAAAGTCACATCAGGCTCTGCTTGTAATAAAGCTCGTTCCCAGTCTCTACAGAGTATTTTGGTGCTATCAACTACATTAAAAGCAGTGCTAATTACGCCGAATTAAAGAGTGACCTCTACTAAGTTTAACACCATCGTCCAAGAATGACGAGTACGTTTTCTTAGTGACGCAGGTAGGAAATGACTGCTGAAAGCTTTTGTTCAATGCGGTTTGGCAGAGCGGGATAACGGGGCCGCCTGTGGGACCCAGCTCCCATGCTGTCTTTACCCGGTGATGGAACTCTCCTGCATGGGCGCCTCCCCCGCGTCCACGTCCGCGGTAGTGGTCTCTTTTCCCCCGGCCGCGGTGGTGGCCTCCTCGGCCTCTGCCGCGGTGTTCACCGCCATGACTGTCGCTGTCGCTTCCACCCCGGCCGCCTCTTTTCCAGCTGCCTCCTCTGCCTCTGTTCGGTCTGCCCTCCATTGCTGTCAACTGTGGCCGGACAGTTGAGCGTGTGACACCAAACAGTCGAACGGAATGAGCGTTACATTGAATGGTGTCCTACGACAAAATGGCGTCCGATAGTTCCGGGTCCCATTTAGAAACAAATAATTTTCACACTTATCTGTGGACCAAATTATATACAATAATCAGTTACTTTCCACAATTTAATGTAACATTTTTAAAATTATGTTTAATTGTAAAGCAAACAACAGTATGAATAACAACAATTCAAGATATGTAATAAGGCCTACACCACAGGACAATACATTAAGGGTCTATTCTGTTAGGAATATAAATATGTATGAATTAAATTAAAATAAATAAATACATTTTAAAATTAGAGAAAAAAACAAAACAATGTACAAAATAGATATGTTAAAATCTATGTTTTTATTGTTTTCAGTGGCTCTCTTGAATTATATCACAGTTTGAGGTTTTTTTTAATAAATCAAATTTTAATACAGTTTTTAGGGATTTCATTCTAATATAAACAAAAAAAGATTAATTAATTTACAAAACTGCTTTTTTTGTTTGTTTACAGAGATGATGGACGACTAAAACACTTTTAGAATAACAGATATTACTACTACCACAACTACTACTACTGCTACACTAATATTAGTGTATATGTCAGTATTTTTTCTGACCCCTTGAAAATGAGAGGATATACCTAAAAGAGTTAATTCTGATGAAACAATTTGACAAAAAATAACAAATGTGTCTCCTAAATATTTTTCTTTTTATTTCAGGAAAATTAATGGAGCCGCAAGAAAGCGCCCCTCTTTGACCTGTGAGCAGTAACACAGATAACACAGCATCATGAGTGTCGATCCTCCGAACGGCACTTTTCCCAACACATCACTCGTCCTGGCTGCTCCACACAGCCTTTTGGAGGCTATAACTATCGCCTCGGTGTCCGCCATCGTCAGCTTGATCACTATTGTTGGTAACGTGCTGGTGTTGCTGTCCTTCAAAGTCAACAGCCAGTTGAAGACTGTGAACAACTACTATCTACTGAGTTTGGCTTTTGCTGATCTCATTATAGGAGTGTTGTCCATGAACTTATACACTACCTACATCCTGATGGGTTACTGGTCCTTGGGAAACCTTGCATGTGATCTTTGGCTTGCAGTGGATTATGTAGCCAGCAATGCTTCAGTTATGAACTTACTTGTCATCAGCTTCGACAGGTACTTCTCCATCACGAGGCCGCTGACTTACAGGGCTAAAAGGACCCCAAAGAGAGCAGCCATCATGATCGGCCTTGCATGGCTGGTGTCTTTTGTCCTCTGGGCGCCACCCATCCTGTGCTGGCAGTACTTCGTAGGAGAACGAAAAGTGGCTCCTGGCGAGTGCCAGATCCAGTTTTTAACAGAGCCTGTGATCACATTTGGGACAGCCATTGCTGCTTTCTACATCCCTGTCTCCGTCATGACCATCCTGTACTGTCGGATCTACAAGGAGACGCAGAAACGGACCAAAGATCTGGCAGAGCTGCAAGGGCTCGCAACAGAGAATGTTCTAGAGGGGACTAAACCGCAGAAAACTATCATTCATTCATGCTTTCATTTCACCAGAGAGAGGAGAGACCAGAGTCAGGCCTCCTGGTCCTCATCGAACCAAAGCAATGCCACTAAAACTACCACAAGATCAGATGACGCATGGGTGAAAGCAGATCAGATAACTTCCTTTAACAGCTACACCTCATCTGAAGAGGAGGAGCATCATGTTTCAATAGATACCCCACAGGGATCTTTCAAAGAGCAAGGTAGTGGACAAAGTAATAAGAACGGGCAGGTGACTGATTATACAGAAGATCGGTACTTTGCCACTCCTCAAAAGACGAACAGTAAAAAGCACATTTCGTATAAGTTCAAGCCAGGCTCGAAGGGTAAAAATGGCAATCCTACGATTGCAATGCCCTGCCCGGTCGAAGTAGAACAGCCAGCCAAAAACGCCTCCCCTTCTTCCTCCACCACCTCCAAACCCATGGACCCCGTCCTGAAGAACCAGATCACCAAGAGGAAGAGGAACGTGCTGGTGAAGGAGAAAAAGGCGGCCCAGACTCTCAGCGCCATCCTCCTGGCCTTCATCCTCACATGGACGCCCTACAACATCATGGTGCTCATCTCCGCTTTCTGTGTCGACTGCATCCCCACGTCCCTGTGGCACCTGGGCTACTGGCTGTGCTACGTCAACAGCACCATCAACCCCATGTGCTACGCCCTCTGCAACAAGACCTTTCAGAAGACCTTCCGCATGCTTCTGCTCTGCCAGTGGAGGAGGAGGCGGAGAGGCGAGGACAAGCTGTACTGGTGTGGACAAAACCAAAATGTCAACAATAAAATGACTTGATGTGGCGGTGCAGTGTTAGAGCAGGCGTACTGCTTCTGCCCACATGTGGATTTTCTTGATGTGTAATGAAGTCGATGGTCATCTTCAGCATGAAGTGCTGCATGTGATTGTTGTGTTGAAGTACAAAATGTTGGTGGAAAATGAGCCGAGCTGACACAGCACTTAAACTGCTGCTCTAGATAGAGCTGCAACTGGTAATCCATTAATTGTGAACTATTAAATTAATCACCAACTATTTTGATAATCAATTAATTGGTCATAATTTTCTGATTCCAGCTGCTTAAATATGAATTTGAAATATGAATCTGGTTTCTTTACTCCTCTATGAAAGTAAACTGAATATCTTTTGGTTTTGGACAAAGCAGTGAGTCATCTTGGGCTTTTTGGAAACACTGATCAACATTTCTTTTTACCACTTTCTGACATTTTATAAAGCAAACAATTAATCGATTAAAAAACGGTGAAAATATTTGTTAGTTGCAGCTCTAGTCCAAATCATTACAGAAAATAAACCTCATGTAGGTGGCTACACACTCTTACAAAGGTTAAAGGTCAAAGGATGGGTTCAGATTTTCAGTCCATCTTAAAGGGGGAACTCCACTAGTTTTACGCATCAAAGTCAGGATGACAGGTTCTCAGATTACTACGGCGCACAAAAAAGTTTTATTTAGCCTTTTGTGGCTCAGAAGGGGGGCGGCACTGAAACGTGTAGAATTCTGTGTCAGAATGAAGTGACCAGACTTCCAGACCAGAGCTGCTACTAGCATAACACACCTGACTCTCCAACTGAACTCTCAGCGGTCCAGTGGCATTATAGGTTAGGACTACGTAGGTGCCAAAGATGTTATAGATGGAGTACGGGTGGAGTACTCTCTTAATAGAATACTTGCAAACTGTAACATTTTTTTAAGCTTTATTTATTCGGGGGAGTTTCACTGAGAGCAAAGCTCTATTGTCAGTAGCACCCTGACACATTAAAGTGTGTTTACAGGTCTTAGGGGGTACTAATGCATGAATGAAAAGTTGTATAAAGCCTTTAGTGTCTATAGAGGAAGCTGCTGTAATCTGATAAATTGTCTTCAGTGATGTCACTCAGTGTTGCGTTGTGGGTCATGTAGGCGTCAGGTTTTGAAAAGGAAGCAGAAGGCGTGGAATAATTAAGGCGATATCTCTGGTTCTGCTGTATTGATTTTGATTATTTATTTATAACCATCTATGATGAGTTCAACAGTGTTACAGGACTGTGATGCTACATTAGTGGACTGCTTTTCAAAAGTTAGCATTACCCACAATGCAATTTGACATGACATCACTGGAGACAATTTATCAGATTACATGCAGCTTCTTCTGGGGCCACAAAAGGCTTTTTTTCACACATGCCGAAGTACTCCCCAAGACCTGTAAACAGTCTTAAATGTGTAAAAATTGGTGGCGGTACCCTTTAATAGAAAAATCACACCTGGAAGCTGCTCAGTACAACACAAATCTGTTTTTTCCGGCCACTGAAGCGGTTGTGGGACTTCTGGGCGGTTGAAGAGTCTCTTCAGGGCTAATGTGTACAGGAGGCTTGAATACAGGAACTAGTAACAAGTAACGCAGGCAAGTAAAACCTCTGAACCTGTCCTTTAAACCTCACATAATCCTCCTTTACTCTATTGCTCACTTGCACTGTAAATAAAGGAAATATTGTAGGCTTACACATTTCAAAGTTAAGTTTATTTATAGTACAAAGAACATATTTCACAGATTTTACACTTCACAGATGGTAAATGTAAATTGCTTAGCTTACATCAGTGTTTAGTGAATGTTTTCTATCTTAGCTCTTGCAATCGATATTTGATCTTGTGTTCAAGGGCTAATCTGTACATTCCTGTGCTTTTACAGCTGCATTAGTTTCACAGCTATAACAAGATATAATGAGATTGTTTATGGATCACGCTCCTCTATTTCTGTCAATATTCATATAACTGTAAAAGAAAAACTTGGACACATGATATTTGACGTTGACTTCCCTCTGATGGATGAGTGATGCTGTTGTAATTTATTGCACCTCTGTGTCTTTTAATGATGTAACGTCAAAATGTTCTCCCTCTAAACTTTGTGCCTTTTGTTCTGCTCAGAGGCAAAAGTGCTTTGTGGATGAATCTGTGCTCTTTGTATGTCTGTGCAGTTCTGTGAAGGTGAGTCAGTGTGTACTGATATGACCAGTGAAATACAAACTCGAAGGCAGAATACTACGTTTTGTCAGCATGAACATTTCAAACGTCAATTGTGTTGAATCTGATCTGATTTGTACTTGTAAATCATTTTTTGAGTGATGATGCAAATCATTACCCGCTCCAACAGCTGAGTAATAAAACTAATGTGCCATGGATGACATTTACAAATAGCATGAGTGTTGCAGAACAGACTTCGCAGAGGTCATAAGAAGTCTCACCGGTCCATGTTAGCGTCTGCATTTAAACAACCTGACGCGACCCAATTGTGATAAGTCCGGTGATCTATATGTTTCTTATCAAGCCATGAAAAGACCAAAACAAACAATGAATTGATCCTACGAGCAAGCATCATCTGTGTAGTCGAAGCTTGATAGAACTTAATGTCATAAACCTCCAAAAACTTAAAGGGGCACTCAGAAACATTAATTTCTTCCATAACTGAATAAACAAGCTGTTCTCAGAGGAAAATAAGGTCCTCAGAACACTGTTTGAAGCTGGAAAGGTGGCAGGGTCCGCCACATATAGTTTGTTTATTTAGTTTGATGAGGCATAAAAAAATCAGTCAGTGAAGATCTTTCTCTTTACTACATAGTGCACCTTTAAGATTAAACCACTAGATGGCGTGTTTCTTTATTGTGATTAATGTGGTAGTTTGTTATGAGACAATCCCACTTACACTGTCACAAAATCTGCAATTTTAAATTGTCCCTTGTTTAAATTTCTCATGTTTGATTAGCATTTGCTAAAAACTACAGTTCCCAGGTGATTGAGTAAATTATTGAGCTTTCTTTTAAATACAAGGGGAGACACTACAGGTGTGGTACCATGAAACTTTTGGATGATTTGATAACTTACATTAAGACAATTGTTTTTTACAGAAGCCCTAAAGGGCCATGCATTCATACATTTTATTTCCTCTGTTTTCCCGTGATAACGAGTTAATTTCATTTGTTTTCTCGAGATCACGAGTTATTATCTTGAAATGACAACTGCCGTTATCCCGAGATAACGGGGTAATTTTCTGGAGATCTCGAGATAACGAAACTTTGTTTTCCCGAGATAACGATATAATTAATTCGAGATCGACATCAGGCTCACTTAGATTGCGCCGCTGATATAGCTTAAGTCTTTTTAGATTACGCACACTAATGTGTATATTATCTGTAATAGCAAGGCATAATGCTATTTCAGCCTGTGTCGGGCCTTGATTGAAAAGATATGTGACGGGGTGATTGATATGCTCCTGCTCCTCTGACATTGCTACACTGAATGATGTTTCCTGCAATGATTTAATATACTACACTATTGTTTTGTTTTCTCAAGATCTCGAATTAATTATATCGTTATCTCGGGAAAACAAAGTTTTGTTATCTCGAGAAAATTATCACGTTATCTCGGGAAAACGGCAGTTGTTATTTCGAGATAATAACTCGAGATCTCGAGAAAACAAATGAAATTAACTCGTTATCACGGGAAAACGGAGGAAATAAAATGTATGAATGCATGGCCCTTTAGGGCTTCTGCAAGTTTTTTGAAGTTATATATGAAAAGGATAAATTATAAAACACTACAGGCTAAAATCTTTACCGCAAGATTAGCAACAAAAAAACTATTGAATCAATTACTTACATAAGAATAATTATTGTATTACAAGTTTTCAGAAATATTTTGTCTAAATATGCATATCTTATTAAATATGCACTTTTTAAATACATTTCTTAAGAACTTGATTTGTGTTTTAGATTTTTTTTCCACCAGTCTAGAAGCAAAATAGCCCAAAATCTCAAAATTGACCAGTGCAAGAAAAATGTTTTCACCTGTACCGTCTTCCTTTACAGGTTATTTTCATTAGACGTTCTTTTTCCATCACATATAGAAAGGGATGTGGCGAAAGGTAAGCTGGTGAAGTTTTAAATATTTAGTAACAGACAAACACATTGTTGGTTCTGGTCTTGTGGCAGGTTTTTTCACCTTAACATAATCCCCAGCCTTGTTCCTTCAAGCAGTGGTTCCCAAACTTCCCACAGGTTACGGCCTTAGTGTACCTGATGAAGATCAGTCAGGTCGAACCAGTGATCTATAAAATTCAATCTAATGAGCTATACTGTGCAGATCTTGAGTGCGACTTTTGCCTACATTTTTCTTTATACCAGGATCTTCCGTGAGGCTGTGTTCAGACTGACAGAAATGTCTTTCTGAACATGGCCTTTCTGGGGACATCAGATTGGAGCAAATCAACTTAAGTGTTTTCTCAGAAAATTTGATTTAAATGTGCTTTTTGTAAAAAAAAGATGATTTTTAAGTCTCATTCCCAACTCGTCAAACACTGATGCATTGGGATTGTAGGTCGGCCGCCCACCATTCCAATGCGTCAGTATTTGAAGAGTGGGAGGCCCAAAGCATCAGTAATTTAAGAGTTGGGAATGAGACTCAAAAATCAACTTTTCTTACAAATAGGACCAAATAGGATTATTTGTCTTTGAAATAGCAAAAACAAAAAGAAAATCCCAAATTAAAGCCAATTTACTAACTTTGTCCTGACATTTCAACACGATTATCAGATTGAGTTTGCTCAGTTGTCATGGAGATGTCCCTGTTGACATGTGAGCTCAGTGGAAGTTTAAAGGACCTCTCTGTTAAAACCTTACTCTTGTGCCAAAATCTCAACAGCATTTGGCTGAAATATCTGGAAAAAAGATAGAAACTGGACCTTCAGTTGGGATCGTTTTGTCAGATGTTGTTATTGAATATCACCCATCATTACATCAGTTCTATCAGCAACTATGAGTGACTCATCAAGAACTGAGGACATTATCACAAACAAACTTTTATATGGACTTGACTGTCCGCTTTATTAAAAGTAAAGCCAGTTACACTCTAGAGATCTCGAAAGCAACCACACAGCTCTTTCATCCTTTGAACCGCCAATGATTTCCATTTTAATTTATACACCTTAGGCACATAATGTACAGTATGTGAATTCTGGCCAGACAGTATGCCACACAATAATTCAAAACATGATGAAGGCCATGTGTTCACTCTAAAACAAATAAGATGGTCTGAAATAAAAACACAGTTGTTATATAGCATTGCAATTTATTTATCTAGACTTTTAGTTAAATAAGAATTCATCAGTCTTAAAATTTAAATCATCTTCATTCACAGTCACATCACTGAAATTGAAAAAAAAAAAAAAGAAGAAAATATCTGTATATATGTTCTCTTTCAGGTAGTGGATTAGCAGCAGTGGGAAAATGCACACTGTAGGGTTAGCACAGAAAAGATGGATGACTAGTAGAGCCACATGTTGAAAGTAATAGAGCAAATGAAGGAAAACAGCTTTTGCAGGGTTTAAGAAATTTTTATCAGTGCAGTATGAAAAAAAATCTTATTTTTTCTCAGTTTTCAATAGCATATTAGAAATTAAGATGTGCTCAAAACATCTATCAATAAAGAAAACTGTACAATAGACCCAGAGGAAAAAAAACATGACACTTAAAAATCTTGCTTCCATGGCGTAACTCAAGCTTCCTTAGGCAGACTGAGCAGACGTGTATAGTACTACCTCCTCTTGGCAGCCGGCCTCGTGCCCTTGCTGCTGCCACCTGCCTTGCTGGAGCCCTTGGAGCCAGAGAAGAATTTGGTCACGAGCTCGGAGACGTCTGGAAGCTCGGGGTTGGGGCTCAGCATGTGCATGGACTGCTCAATTTCCTGTGAAGACGGCAGTGAAATGAAAACAGTGAGAAAACGGGAGAACTGAAGGCTGGGGACAGACGCTAGAGAGTGATTTTAAAAATTCCAACGCAAAATCAATTTCTCACAGTTGTGATGTCTTCTCACAGGACAAGGCAACGACATAAATTTAAGGTATTCCTTTGACATTATAAACTATTCTCTCAGGAACTTGCTGGTAAATACATTTGTATTAAACGGATCGGAGTGTATCCATTAGAAAGAAGAGAAACTGCATGATGAGGTCAATGTGCATACAATATTTCTGAAATAACCCTTTAGCCTATAAAGGATTCCTCACCTTTCTCATCTCTGGGTCATTTGTGTTGACGACCTTGGGCAGCAGAACAATGATCAGCAGGGGCAGAACCATCATCATAACCTGCACAAGCAACAAAAACAATGAATTTCAAGAGCAAGAAGCAAACTTGAGCAACTATAATCAATTAATTGTTTCAAACATTTGTAAAGGAAAAATGTTAAAGTTTGTTGGTTCCAGCTTCTTGAATGTAAAGATTTGCTGCTTTTTTTTGTCAGTAAATTTTCTTTACCATTGGGTTCATGAGGAAGTCTGTCCAGCCCCAGGTTTCTCTCTTCACGAAGTAGGTGTGAGGGCCGTTCGCCCTGATTTGAAGAGGATACTGCTGGCGGATGACTTCTGATGTCTTGATGTAGTTCACGAGACGCGCCCTGTGAAGTGACACATGGTTACTTTACTATAATAAAGGCGGACTCAATCGAAATGAAACATTTGTGTGCGTGCCTTGTTTTTTGTGTTCTCACCAATAGTAAGATCTTACCTCATTTTGCCCTTTGATGTGATATCGACACGTACTGGTTCAAATCTGTAATTAGGGCTGACAACTTCCACGACGTAGGATCCTGAGGGGACGTCATTCACAGCAAAACTGCCATCAGTTCTATAAAAAGAGAACGTAAAAACAATCAGATGTTGATCTCAAGAATGTCAGGTAAGGGAAACAGAGGTGTTGAGTCAACTTTATGGACATCTATCTATCTATCTATCTATCTATCTATCTATCACACTGAAATGTGTCTTTTGTCCACCCCATTCATATCAATGAGGGCAGACTAAATATTAGAAACAGCCCTCAGTGGCAATATAACTCTGTTGAGATAGATGTATATAATAAACTTAGAGTTTGAGTGGCTTAATCTAGGTCAACTGTGAGGATTTGCCGAGGAAAAAATTGCTGTAAAGTAACTCCAAAGAGTTAGAGGAGCAATGATCTGTCAATAAATTGCTAGAAAGAAATTAATTTCCAGCTACTATGTTAATCGATAAATCATTTGTCATTTTTCAAGCAGAAAGTAACAATTTGCTGCTTTTCTTCGTCATTTATGACAGTAAATTAAACATCTGTGCGTTTTGGACTCTTTGGTTTGACAAAATAAGCAATTTGAAAGGAATCACTTTGAGCTATAGGAAATTGTGATAAGCATTTTTTATTTTTCTGACTATGCAACTGATGAAAATAGTCTTAATATGGTTGAAAAGGGTTGAATTCAGAGGAAAACCTGCTTAGAAAAAGTCAAATCAAATTTGCGGTTGTATCTCAGACAAATTCACAGCATTTACCATATGTAGCTGTATAAAAATCAAACTGAAGTTTATGATATTGCGTGTGAAGCCTTTGACTTAAATGTACTACTACCTACACATCAGTGGTTGTTATTGCAGTAACAGGCACGTCTCTTGTGGCCAAGGGTTGTTTTGGTAACAGCCACTGCGAGATAAAGGCCTGGTTGAGCTTATAATGACATTAACAACAAAGTTCAGTGAAGGCCAGGTAACAGTGAAATAACCATGTTGTTGTCCCGGTTGACATGAATTACAACCAAATTATTATTAAGCTGTAAATTAGCTAGGACAGTCAGGAGCTGCCATCTGCCAACAGCAGCTGCCGTGCGGTTACCAGCAGTGGCACGTCAGGCTACCGTTTAAGCTAGCTGGCTATGCTACTGCTACATAGCCTGGCTAACAGGTTAGCTAGCTAGCTAGTGGGTATAACGATAACTAGGGCCGTTTCTTACCTGAAAAATCCCACGTATTCTTCACCTTCCACTAGGATTCTGGCCGTGGAGACCCAGTCTTGTGTTTTAATCCCCGGAACTATCGCTCTGCCCTCGATTTTGAACCGATCTCCGTTCGGCTGTGTCGATACACCTGCGCCAGGCCCCGTTTCCATGTCGGTGAAACACCACGCCACGACGAGCGCAGCCTGAATAAAAACCCATAACAGCGGTATTCTTTCCCTGTGCAACATGTCGTCTGTCTTTATCGAATTAAAACCAGGTGTGACTGTCTGTGCGTCGACATGTACTCAGAAGCAGTTTGGAGAAGGAGCGGAAGACTCGGCACATCAGCTGGCTCTGCGGAAAATGACGTCACGTACAAAAAAAACTTTATTGTACCAACGGACAATTACAAACACATGGATGCACAGTACTTCTGTGGAAATTAATGTTATGATTACAATTTAAAGCTGTCGGTTAAAGATGTCCATTGCACATTTTGTCCACAACACATGCATTCTTTTAATACCCATGTTTACGCTCTTCACCCCAATTTTCTAAATAACACCTATAAATGAGTGTATCCCGGAGTATACTATGTTACAGTAGCATTTTGAATTAATCAGTTTATTTTTATTGTGTTTATCTGGATCCTTTACTGTTATTTCTTTTAATTTGATTTGAGACTTCCATTTACACACTTTTGTTCTGATAAGCAGAAAATGGACATTTATTTTGATTAATGAAGTTTTGACTTCACTACAAAAAAGAAAAGCTGAGAAACTGTTTGACCAGCTGGGATGACTTATTAGCAAGGATACTGCCTGCATAGCTATTACAGTATGTATATTTACTTAGATGCAAGTTATGCCAATATGTCTGCCCAAAAATGAAAATTCAGTCATTGCCTACTCACTCCCATGCTGATGGACAGTCGGGTGAAGTTTTATAGTCCATAAAACACTCATGGGGCTTCACAGCGAAACAGGTGCAGCATTCTCCTGCAGCTAAAGTCGATGGGGACTTGTTTTAAAACCTAAAAAACAACCAATAAAAGAAGCATAAAATGGCTCCACACAGCTTGTCCAGGGTTACCAAAGTCTCCAGAAGCCCCAAACTGATTTGCAAAGTTACACCCTTGATGCGTGGTTGAGGTCTCGCACCCGCTTCAGATGGGGTGCATGCTGACGCTTTTATTTCAGCTTTTAAACAAAGGTGTATATATCATCTTTTCAAATTAATTTTGGATTTCAGGCTTCCAGAAACTGGACTGGCAGTGTGGGGGGTCGTTTTTTTTTAAACATTTTAAAACAATGTTAATCTCCTTGTTCAGGAGAATACTGCCACACTATTTTGCTGGAAAACTCAAGAAATGTTATGTGAACTACTCAACTCTCCATCAGCGTGGCGTTCAGTAGGTAATGACAGAATTTTCACTTTTGGGCAAACTCTTCCTTTAAGCTTATTTCTCCTGAAATGTATAAGCTCATTCTTACTGTATTCTTCTCTGTATATACAAAAAAAACAAAAACAAAACATAAGAGATGACATTTGATTTATCAAATTTATTTAAAAGAAAAAGATTAAAAGAATCACTTGTTTTTACATTTTACATTATACAGTCAAATGTCATATGAAGAGGCAAAATTAAAAAACAAAAACAAAAACAAGAGGAGGTCTAATAATTTAAGACTGTTGCAGATTCAAGTTCCTGATTCCGGTGGACCCAGGCGCAAAACATCAACACAAAGGAGCATTCAATACATCCACAAGTGCATTTGCATTCAATGGCAAAGAGTGGTGTAGTGAGAGACAAAGAGCTTGGCACTTCATAGAGCGACGTTACACCTAGTCTCATGGAGGTCCACTTAATATGCCCCTTCACAAGACGGTCCACTTCAATGTGAAGCAGTCATTTGCTGTGTGTTTTTTTTTTCTTGCAGAAAGGCTCCTCAGCCCTCCTTAAGAGTCTCCAGCTCTAACCGAGGGAGATGTCTGAATTGTCAAGTTCAGTCCCAGTAAGAGGTTTAAGTGGCCGAAAGAACCAGTCCATTTCTCTGGCATCATTATCAGTTCAAAACACAGCCATGATCCGGCAGTAGTGGTCACATCCTCAGAGTGCTACGTTGACAACCGTCAGGGCAGCTGTGACAGATAAGCCTCGATGGCCTGTAACATGAAGAAGAGATAACACAATAGTTGTTGTTACAGCCACTGAAATGGTGTGCATACATTAAAATAACATTTGTTTTACACACTATCCAAACGGTTCATAAATCTGGGTTCAAACACAAAACATACTGGAATATTACTGACTATGAGAAGGGATGTTTCAGTTGTCAGTAAATTTACTTCCTTTTAAAATATCTATATGAAAGATTTTTTTGTTTTGTTTATTGCTTTTTCCCCATGTAACAGGACGTGTAGACAGAAACAAAGGAACCACAACCCTAATACAGATTCAACTCTTGTTACAAATGATCACAGCGAACCTGGAGTTTTTTTTAGGATGGGAGTAGTTAACAGTGTCCACCCAAAATCAACAGAGGCTGGGGAAAAAACCCGAAGCAGAACCTGTGTGCATCTATGTGACAAAATGTTCATTTTAAGCCTTTTAAAGGCAGGAGTTAATTCAACTCTATTGCAAGTATTTAATTTAGCTTCATGCATAACAGAAAGAAAAAATGTGCTTTAGTTAAAAGAAAAGCACTTTTAGTTTCATGAAACTTTCAAACAAGTAACCACAAAACTTGAACACTGAACAACTGAAAAATCCATATTTTACTTGACTGCTAAATTCTATTTTAAAACTTTTTTCTGTGACTTTCCACATCCACACAGCCGACCCTGATAATTACTATGATAAAAATGGTATCTTACCTTTGCCAGTTCTCCCGTGGATCCTGGAACCAAACACAACCGGGCTCCATCCTTCCACAAGTCCTTCAGCCGCTGCTTCATGACTTCAATATTCCTGCAATAAACAGAAAAACATTACCATTTTAATATTTAGTGAGTTCACACAGGAACACACAGTAAGTGACAGGAGAAACCCAAAACACCCTCTCACCCAGCACTGCTAACAGCTAGGGCTGAATAATTCAAAGAAATTGTGACAGGATCAAGTGCAATATCCAAATGACAGGAGCTGTAATTATTTGATAAATATAAAATGCATCATAAATAAAATGTTGTGCTCCTAAAGAGATGCCCTAGCCTACAAATCCTGTTCTCTAAAATAAGGGAATATGCTTGTTTGGTAGAGACCTCTGCAAAAATCTTCATGTATGTTTTTTTCTCCAACCGAAATGAAATGTAAAATAACCATTCCCACTAAAACCCTGATTCATATCATATCTGTCACAATAATCCCAGCATGACCCACTAAGGTTCACAACTGCAGTCAGAGGTGTGTATGTCTATTTTTTCACATTACCCCTGACTCAGAAACTCCATAAATGTTATGCTAACCTCATCCGCACTATACAATCAGCTCCAAATAGAAAAACCTGACAAATGTTTTATTTACTGGATATCAACTACTATAAGTCTCCTTTGTTAATAAGCAAAGTGGGCATGGGTCAAACTATCAGACAGAAAAGCAAAAACACCTCACGGAGGATGGTGAAAAAATGGTAGAAATTTTGTAAACTGAAGCTTGGGTGACTTTGTCCCTGTTCGAAAAGATACAGAAATTTGACCAGAGCTATTTGCAAACTCTGTTCTGGAAAAGTCATGTATACAGTAACCTATCCAACATCCAAGTTTATCCAGCTTGACTTCCAGAGGTAAGTGCTGAGGAGAATCAAAGGATGCTACAGGTTGCTTTACCTGCCAACACACTCAATTAAAATGCCTGTCGAGTCTGTTCCGTTTGGAATAGTGCATTATTTTTTAATATTGTACACTGGTTGTACATCTGTTGTCATTGAGGGACTTAGGATTTACTGAAGCATTCACTGCCCACCTGTCTTCTGAACGACTGTCCCGCAGTCTTTTCTCATTCTTAGAAAGTTCTGGCCACCACTTCCTGATGACGGATTGAACCCAGTGTAAACCAACATTTATGTGTCTGCAGAAAAACAAAAAGTTATGCAGAAGAGTTTGTCAAATCATTAATTCAAAGATGAAAATTCTGTTACCCAGGGCATAAAATACAAGTGCTGAGTCAAAGGCATTTCATCAGTCGTTCAAGAGGATTCATCAGTTATTCATCACACTGCCTGAAGCTTGGTGGTGAGAAGTGAATCATCTTAAGACTAAAAAAAACCCAAATCTCATCACCTCCTTCTAGATCAAAAAAGAGACAGATAATTAAACATACATGGGATTCCACAGTTACACTTACTCTTCGTATTTGCTGGCAAGAATCACTTTTACTTGGGGCATGAGGTCAACGCAGCAGCCAAGTGACAAACATGGTGCTTCCGTTTGAAGGCTGAAATAAGAAAACATACGACAAAAGAAGGAAAGAAAATGAACTGTAATTCAGAAATGTGGGCAAGAACAGAGGAAAAAAGAAAAGGAAAATGGCAAATCTGGCTCAAACGATCTTAACTGTTGGTTTCAGCCTTATACTAGCTCGACGACGGTCACTAGATGATCAATCATGAGCTCTCAGAGAATTACAGGATTGAGGATGCATCCTCTAGATTATAACCTACCTAAAAAAAGGGCAAGGAATGTTGCTTAAAACCATGTAGCACTTTTTGTTTTTCTACTTCATGACATTATTCACACGTTCAGATCAAACAAAGAACAGATATATGATCAAAAACAGAAAAAACATTAGCTGCAGCCCCAGTGATGCTACAGGTTGGCTGTATTGTGCAGTCCAGTCATTATAAGTGAAGCTGAATTATTACAGAAGCGAAAATGCAAAAAACACCCAGATGAGACTCACTCGTTTGTTAAGACAGGTAAGCAGTCAAGCAGCACCCCTGTGTCTTGAATTCTGGGAAAGCATAAAATGATTTAAGATGAAGAATGTTATGTAATCGAGGAATGAAAACAAACCACCAAAATGCAGTATTGGCCGTCGTTGTTTTACCTTATTAAGTAGGCCACTAATTCGCTGGCGTTTCTTCGCCATAATGTTTGGGCTACTTTTAGTCGTAGATTCCTTCCGAAAAGGACGTGAGTCATAGCTTCATGGTCCTTCGACAGCTGTGTGAACAGACGGACAATGCACAAAGGGAATTAGAATTAAGATAGCTGAGTTTATAGCATAACAGAGCAATCGTTTTAACTCTGACACTCACCTCAGTAAAGTCGCTGTACTTGGAGCTGGCCCCTGCCATCTTGGAGGCCTCTGCAGAGTTCACAGGGAGCCCACAGTTGTCATTGTAGTACATGCCCCGCACATCATCGGAGCACGTCAGCTCATTTTCTTTGTTGGCCATGCCGCGGTCACTGGCACGGCCTACATCTGATGTTTTGCGGTGCAGCTTCGAGCCCACCTCCGCCACTGGACAACCCTTCCTCTTGACAGACGTCAGTCGCTTTGCTTTGCCTGGGTTTTGTGCTCCGTAATGAACTTGAAATCTGCCAAGAGGAAAGTCGACACGATCAGATGCGAAGCCGTCTCTGTTTGGGAAACCATTCAAATAAAAATCCACAGAGATGGTGATAATGGTTATGGAAAGGTGCCTTAATGCTCCAGTGACTGAGTGGGATGATCTGTGGGACACCGATAATGAGTGAGTGATCATAATAAGATGAATCCCACAGGTGTGGATCAGAGACTCACCTTTCTTTATCTAATTCTTCCTTATTTCTAATATCCACCTAAAACAAAAGGATAAGGGATGAGGCCACTACAACTACAATACCACTGAACTGTACTTCACAGTCACCAGGATTTAACAGACAAGTGGACCACTATTTACACAATGAGCCGTGGTGTTTGCTTTCACATCACCATACCTGCTTCATGTTCTTTTCAGCAGAAAGGTGCAGGCAGGATCGCAGAATGCCATTGGATGTATCCTGGTTGATGTTAAAGACTTCCCGTTGCCAAACAGCTCATGCTTACCAGCTGCCATAACAAGGGAAACTGTTGGACAAACAATTGTGGAACAATTATTGGTGGATCCATCGCAGTTTCAGGGGTCGCAAGAGTCACAGTCACCTTTCATGGCCTAACAACGTACAGGTTGGCTAGCTGTACACAACATGCGGTCTAAAAATGCAGCAGTGTGACTGAAAACGACCAACAGCGAAGCATTCAAATGAGATAAACAACACAAAAAGGCTAAGTTTGAGTTACAAAGGCGTTGGCCTCTGCTGTAAAAGCACTGACGTTAGCTAGGTGAGCTGCAACAAGTCACAAATGGCACTCTACATTAGTTAAAGTTAAGGTAGCATGCTTTCTTAAAAATAAGACAACGGATGTTTGGAGGACAGCAACGCTGCGTTTCATTACGTGCCTGAGCTCAAAGTTAGCTTATGTTCCAAGCTAGCGGAGAGCTACCGTTAGCTCTGATGTTAGCCCATAGCTCAACTATCAAGGATACACGGAGACGTTCAAAGTGACTATCTGGGCCGCTAGTAGCGAGCTAACGCAAGCTAGCTAGCCTTCCAACTCAGGGAACATATGGCTTCAAAAATGATAGTTCAGAGATTACTTTCACCACCTAAACATTAAAGGTAAAAACC
Organism: Pagrus pagrus; assembly: GCF_965226575.1. Taxonomy (NCBI): domain Eukaryota; kingdom Metazoa; phylum Chordata; class Actinopteri; order Spariformes; family Sparidae; genus Pagrus; species Pagrus pagrus. The sequence goes on along the minus strand of NC_140200.1, from coordinate 17,111,222 downwards.
AACCGGGTCATTTTGTGAAGTGCCACGAAGTCTCGCCAGGTATGTAAATCCAAAACGTGAAAAACTGGTCAAACTTAACAGCAACTCCTCTGTAGTGCAGGTTCGCTAGCGTTTAACAGTTTTACCATTCAAATGAATACACCGCCGGTGTGCGGGGATTGTGGGATTGATTTTGGCAAAGAAAAGCTGAGTTTTAGCGACGCCTGCTGGACATTAGGGAGCTGATTTAAACCCTAATGTGCCATGGCGCCACCCAGTGCCATGCTGTCTGTACTGCAAGAGGAAGGAGAAGAAGAAGAAGAGGAAGAAGAAGAAGAGAGGGAAGAAGAAGAAGAAGATAAAAAAGGAGTCCAACTTCTCCCCAGATGAAATGTACATAATTAATTTTACAATTATTTTAGCAATATATTACATTCACAAAATGAAGTGGCTTGGCAATTTAAATCATAATGTGCCATGGCGCCACCCAGTGCCATGTAGTCTTTACTGCAGGAGGAAGGAGGAGGAGAAGAAGAAGAAGAGAAGGAATGTACATAATTAATTTAACAATTATTTTAGCAATATATTAATATACAATTGCAGCATGAAAGTGTTGTACACATGAATTTACGAGTAATCATAATTGTAAGGGCATTATTCTGGAATATGGGGTTTAAATATGGGGCTGTGTGTTTTATATTGATAATACTGCAGGGAAGCTTGAGAATGTTTTCCCTAGTGATCAAAAAAGGCTTATCGAACCAATAATAACACAATTTTACGTGTTAATTATATTTTCAATAATCGTCCTATTTGCCAGACTAATGTAGTGGAGTAAAAAGTACAATATTTGCCTCTGAAATGTAGTGAAGAAAATGTAGAATTGCAGTAGAAAGTAATAGAAAATGTACTCAAGCAAAGTACAAGTGCCTCAAAATTCCTAAAAGAATTTATTTTTGAATTTAATATATATTTCAATTTATCAATTTCTATATGATCTTAATTAAAATCAGTTTGACACATACATTAAGATTTGTATTGTATATGTGTTATGCATAACTATTTCCAGCCTGTGTGGATTTATAAGGCACTACAGATAAAACAATTATCAGATTTTTAGACTTTCATGTGGGCGTCTTAACAAAATTGATTAATAAAAATAGACACAACACTGATATAATTTCAATCTGGACTGAAAAATCATAACAAAGGCTCTTTGAATAGAACAACCTTTTTTTTGTTTTTTGTTTTTTTTGTTTTCAGGCTTCAGAGGGAAAGTTGGCAAATTTAAACTCATCCTAATCAACCAACCAGTCAAATGTGTAAATGTATGTACGGTAGAAGATCTCAAGGCCATTTCATGAAGAAAGTTACATTCCCCTTGTTTCCCTGAATGCTTTGAAATCTGGAAGAATAAGCGGATAACTAAAAACTTTTGGCTTCTAAATAAACCAGGTGCATCATATGATTCAAGGCCATGGTTTTTATTATGATCAATCTGAAATAAAAAAAACAAATAAAAAACGACCCATCGGAGACCTTTTTCATAAAGATATTGTGCTGCAGCGATGAGTCAAGCCACCATCTTGACTTCTACCTTTGTTCTCTTCCTTTTTGTCCTCAAAAAACCCTTCAGAAGAAAGCAGCTGCTGTCAGTGTCGTGAATAACAACTGTGCATCTTTAGGCTCGTGAATAATAAGCAGGGCAGACTTTCAGAAGTCTAGCTGAATGCAAATAAAAGCTTATTCAGGCTTTCTTCTTTATTGTCTCAACCTTCATGACCTCCTGATGAAGGTCGGTAAGAGCAAAACATATAAAATGAATGAAATAAATCAACAATGAGACATTGTTGCATAATTTTAGTTCTTGAAACAAGAGTGGCAGCAGGAAAGAAAAGTGCAGGAGAAGGGCCAGGGCTGTAAACTTTGAATGATAATCTCACAACGACGTCAGGATTTAGGTTGACCTCAGGTTACCTGCCTTTACAACCCCACCTGCTTATCGTCATAAACACAAAATTGAATTTCAGCTGTTGACGCAGGTTTTTCCATTCAAATCCTTCATTCTTTTCGTGTCTCACTATTGAATCATTCAGTCCTTTGGTCACGATACAGCACCCTGAGCAATGTTCCGTCACGAAAGGAAACAGAAACACAGGTTACAGAAGAGACTGAGCCGAGATAACAGCATGTGTTCCCGCCTCAGCCTCTCACCTCCGATGTGGTCCGCCCTGTCTTGCTTTCCTTGAAACAGCGAAAAGATAAAGAATAAAAATGCAGGATGACATGAGTTTATTTATCTGTAAAAAGGACCACAGATCTGTTGCGTATTCCACTTGTTGCAATATAGAGTTCATTAGAGAGCGTACTGTATAAGCCATTGGGTTCAACCTGCTATGATAAAGAACTTTTCTCTGTTTGCAGCTTTGTCTCGCCAACCAACCATTCAGTAAATTGTTCAAACAATAGCTAAATTGTTTATGAGAGTGAATGTGTAACAAAAACCTTGTGTTTCTGCTCATTTTTACATGTGGCACAGAATAATTGAATGGATAACATTCATTTCTGCGAAATTGGACTGAATTGGCTATCTGAAGGTGAATTTGATTTATTTTGTTTAGTTTGAGTTCAGTCTGCTGTAGCTGTATTTTGTTTTGGAAATATTTAGTCAGGTCCATTCACAGCTTTCTGGCTCCTGATAGGACACACCTGCTCGGCCACGCACCATCTCAAAATGAATTACGTAAAGACTTTTGCTCGTGCAAGTCTTCCACGTGCTGTATGAAGAAGCACGAGCGTACGCACATGACTACAAGCGTATGACATTTTTCTTTAATTTATTTGATTCTCAGTGACAAGAAATACTAGCAGTAGTGCACATCCAACCAAAAACAAAACATTTAAGGCAGGTGCTGGATCAGTGGATGAAGCCACAGGTGACATTTTGGGCTTCACTTGTGGATGTGTTAATAAGTTTCACTTAAGGGAGCAAGGGAAGTCAGTCAAGAACCTTACGAGAGATTAAACGCATGATTATTTCTTAAGGGAAAAGTTAGATGGGAAGATCAAACACCAATGTGACATCTGTGGGGTAAATACAGTATGTAGCATAGAGCCAGACGTCGGGAAGCTTAGATTAGCACAATGACTTGAAACAGAGGGAAACCTGGCTCTGTCCAAAGGTAAATACGGAGATAGACTCTATTGTTCTTTTCCAGTCTGTACAGACCATCACATACATAGGAACATAAATAGGTTATACAGGACAAGACATCAGATGAACATGTATATACACATGACAGTAACTGGTGTGTTTTGTTGGGCGATGCTACGGCAGAGGTATGCCATCGCGTCAAGGAACACACACTCACTAATCAACACATTAGATCTTGTTTACTTAATCAGCACAATAACTGAAGTGTAAAAATTACAGTTTGTAGTTTTAGGGGATGTTATGCACCAGACTGTCTTCATTTGATCTGGCAGCCAGAGGAGACTCCAGTCCTAGTAGAATAGGTTTACATACTTTAATTTTCAGAAAACACATTATTTTTCTCATATGGTGCATTGCCACATTTTTAACACTGTGTCTTGAACGCTCTGTTTTAGCTACAGAGCGAGACATCTCGCCTCTGTTCAACCTTTGATGAGAGTTGCACAAGCGCATTACAGCAGGATGTAGCCACTCAGAGGCAGAGTAAGGCGGGTCATGCCGAGCAAGGTAGTGTGATCTAAAATAACGCCTCTACAGCTGGTAAGCATGTTTGCCGTACAGCCATATCTATTTTATAATATATATATATAAATATATATATATATATTTATATAACGCCTGTTACATAGTGATACACATAAGTTATGGAAGTAAAGTCTCGACTCCGAATCAGGTGTGTCAGGCAGTGCAGGAGCAGAGTTTTCTGTGGGAGAGAGTAACTCTCTTTGGCGTGAACTTTCACTTTCCAGACATGCACAAAAATGCTTCATAACACAATAAAGGAAAGGCAAAACCCATAAAGGCACAATATGACCTCTTTAAAGAGGCTTAAAAACAGAGCTCGCCTCAGATGAACTGAAGTTCTTTAAGGAGAGAAACTGAAACAAGTCCAGTTGCCTACGATACAGCACCTAGATTTACCATGACCTGGATGACTGACAACCCTCATCAACACTTAAGGAGAGAATGTTGTCTATCACCACAGAAGGCTGCTACACACCCATGATCACGCACTTGAGTATCTCTTTCACAATATCTTTTATTTCAGAGGGCTGAGAGAGTGGTTCTGGCAGCTCTGTTAAGTTACAAAGGAGGAAAATTTCCTGGCACATCTGAAACTGGGCATCGTAAATGCCAAAAAATACAAAGCAACTGTGAGCTTCAGCGCTATCCTGATGGAAGCTGAAAGTCCGTGGCATGAGATTGTCTTGAGTGGTCATTGAAAGGATGGATGAAAATGAAAACAATGTGAATCACTCACTGCGGTTGGCGCTGTCACCACCTCTAAACTTAATCAGCATCTTGGGAAGGCAATGGAAACAGAATGCTTCGCAGTTACAAGCAAAACACTGAAAAATAGGATTTTCTAAGGTGTTAATGCATTTTTTTTAAATTGTAGAGTCTACGCCAAAGCACAGAGAAGGAGTTTATAGTGGTCCAACAACATATTAAAAGATTTTATGTTCCTTTATTTTGGCATTTACCTGCAATTAACTTTAGTCAAATCATGGCTGTCTCCCCAGACAGCCACAAAAATTAAAATGCCTGGCGGCTGTTTCTATTTGTCGTGTCCAAGAAGCTGAGTGCCGCTGCAAGTACCAACTTAAACATACCAACTCGTGCAGATACACGTGGAGAAACAAATGAAAATGAATGAAAGCAAATTGAAAAAAAAAAATGTTTCAGTCGTTTAATGGAAGCATAAGTTGATTTTGGTATCTCTGTGGTAAATGCTGTTGTTCAGTGGCAGCCTCAAAAACTTTAATCATTTTACCCATCATCCAATTTGGAACGGCAGTGTTTTTACAGGCTTGTTCAGACGGTTAATGGTGCAGCAGTACAGATCAAATACAGATCGGCAGGATTCAGAGTCTGCAAGCAGCTCTGTGAGGCTGCACTTGGGAATAGTGGTGCTTTGAGCTAAATGTTAATGTCAGAAACCATACATGCTCAAAATGACAATGATGCTCAGTTGATGTTGACCACGGTCACTGTCTGAGTTTATTGTTACCATGCTGCCATTTGCTAACTAGGCACAAAGAACACCTGGTTAGAGTAAGAAGAAGACGACCGTGTTTTGGCTTAAAATACCTGTCGTGGTCACCTGAAACACGACAGGAGATATTGTGACTTCTCGTCAAAAACATTCATTTTTTGTTGCTAAAGCATGTAAAAGTATCCTGAGGTCTCCTTAAAATCATCCAGTTGTGCCACACTTACAAATCTTGAAATGTAGTCTCAAACTTAGGTCACTGACCCTCGCCTCCATCTCCACCACCATCCCCTTCACCTCATGATATGAAAGTCAGGTCATAAACATGTTATGTGAACATGATGTGACATGTTAGGTTGAAATGTCAATATGGTATGTACAGTAGGTTCTAATGTGTATATAGTTGGTCTGTGGTTTTCTCATATCAGCCACAGTCTGTCGATCTAGGTAATTAAAGAGGCGCTATGTAGTTTTGGAGAAGAAATTCAAACTCTATTTACAATATTAATGAGGTAATAATACATACTTGGAACTACTTATTTTTTCCATAAGTGAATAAACAAGGTGTTCTCAGAGGAAAATAAGGTCCCCAGAACACTGTTTGAAGCTAGAAAGGTGGCAGGGTCCGCCAAATATAAACAAAGTAAAACTGTCTTTGTGTTGTCAGTTTGTTTATTCAGTCATGAAAGTTAGAGTTTGTTTATGCCATTTGTTTAGGCATAATCAATTAGTTAATGAAGATCTTTCTCTTTGGATTAAAATTTCATAGTGCACCTTTAAACCCAAATTTTATGGATATAGCGTGTTATTGTCAATGCACAGTGTCACTCTCACCACGCCAACACTGCAACTATACAATCTGACGATGTAAACTCTCGCGAGTCATAAACATCATAAACATACAAATCAATTTCTGACATCTGTCAACATAAACCATCTTTAGAAAACACACATAATGGAATCCATCCAAGTGTTCATGATATTGTGTCCATATTGTGTGCTTCACAGTGGTGGTTCTGTAACATATAGCAGCAGGGCAGTCTCCTGAGCACATGTTAGTCATTACAGAGTGCATCATTTTGCCTCAAAACAAATCAGCATACAGATGTTTTAGCTTAGAAGTTGAGACAGATTTAATTATCATAACTGAGTTATGCAATTTTCTCAGTTTAACCCTCAGCAAGTTAGAAGGACAGCCTGACTGAAATAAAAATATTATGTACAAACAAAAGGCAATAAAATTGATACGATTACAGGTAAATTCCAATATGCACATTAATACATGAGTCATACTTTATGGTCCATTTGAAATGGATTTTTTACGCATCTGTCCAAGTTGTAGAAAATAACACAACGGTGCTGATACTGTGTGTTTTATGACAGAGATCACACAGATTGTCAGTGATGCATTTCTTTTTTGATAACCGGACAATCTGTTTGCATACACATTTTACAGCCTGCAGTGTATTTGATGGTGAAACTGATTATCTATAGGCCTGTATCAGCTCCCAGAGAGAATTCAATAAGTCACAGACTGTGTTTATTCCAGTCCCCTGGGTCTTTTTGTTAACATATTTCCTTTCCTAAAACGAATTAGAGATAAACATGGACCGCTAAATCAGATTTTCTCGAACAAAAGCAACCACCCACAAAGACCCTAAGAGTATGAGGAGATTTACATTATCGCGGAAGGATTTATACGACAAGATTTCCTGCAGATCAAAAACACAGCGCTGGCTAGAGTCGCTTTAGGATGCACTTATTTCTCACAAGCAGCAAGACTTGTAATGGCATATTGTTTGCAGTGAAATATGAATGGAGCTGTGTTATTCAGTCACTTTTTACACGCTAATGGACCAAATGAAACCAGTCCAACTCTATGAGGCATGAAAATCAAGACCTCTTGCTAACTCATTAGCATTAACGCACTTAATAACCGTGTAGAATCACCATAGAAGTGTGAAAATGGAAACATTTGGCAGTAATTAGAGCTGAGGGAGATTGAATTTTAATAGCTGTGAGAATAGAAATGAGCTAAAATGAAATTAGTTAAAATGATGTAACTAAATAAACTCATCTCTCCTCACATTTTGATTATTGGGTAATATGAGAACTAGATTATACTCAATACATTTGGTCCCCGTCCGCCTGCATCACACATTTTACTGTACCTCGCTCATCCCTATCAGCAGTAAAGTTTAATTCATCCAAACCTGCATTCACTTGGCTTGTGGCTGCATTTAATCCTCCTCAGTTCTGCTAATGGAATAAATCGATCCTGATTAATTGTTAGTGACATGAACACATTTAAGTGAAGTCATTACAAAGCACAGTGTGAAACAATTGAGGCCATTGACAAGTTGAAGCCCAGAGCTCCTTCCCTTGGGCCGAAAACAAAGAAACTAATCTGCTACTTTCTTTTATCAAGAGACGGAGAGGACGCGCTACTGAACTTGCTAAAACCAATCACCTTGGCTCCCTAATCTGTCTTTTCCTGTCCGCCGTGCCCCTTCCCCTCCATAAAAACTCTCACATGAGGGAGCCTGGTTCCCTTGAACGTACTCATAGCCACTAGAGCTTAATGTGGGTAACTGTGTTGACATTACGTAAGAATGTTTTGAGAGGTGCTTCACACACAGCACCTCTGTTCGATGGATTACGCGTGGTCCTCGTCGGCGGACCGCAAACCAAATACGATCAAAGGTAGGGCGAGGATGTCAGGAAGGGAGAGGTGGCAGCGATTTGAGCCTTCCTGTCATGGTGCCCAGGAGTTCTCAAACCGGGCTTTGACTCATCAGGCCTTGGGTGAAGTTCCCCAGGGAATCACGTAATATCCCTTGCAACCCATAGAACTGCGTCTCAGCTGAGCCTCTCTACTTCATCCACTTCAGATCCTTTGATCATTATTGTCCTCTTCTCATGGGGCAGGACCAGCAGGAGACATGCTGATGTAATTTGACTGTACTAATGATGTCTAACACGCATCAGCTGTATGGCTGACTGCAGGAATGTTCCCATACTTTGTCAAGTAATAAAAGACTACAGGGAATCACTTGATTGAAGTTGTTTACATTCAGATGCTATCTCGCACATTTCAAGCTGCAGCGCTAAAGCATTGCTTCATTTTTCCTGCACAGTTTTGTTTCCTCACGACAAAGGAGAGAAGGAAGATTTTTTCTCAAATCTGCGTATGATTTGTTTAGTGGACAGTGTTTTTATCTGAGAGATTGATTTCTTCCTTTCACCACCGCAGTCACCGTTGAACTGAAGCTTTCTACCGACCACAGTCATTCATAATGAAACCGAACGCAGGACAGCACAGGTCGCGTGTTTATTTCAAGCTGCATGGCTGACTCGTCGTCCAGCCCGTGTGGATCTGTTTTCTGCCAAGTTTGTTTGCAGTTTCGAGCCGAAGCGCTGATTTATTTGAGCCTCTAGTCGGCCGGGGAGGCTCGTTTGGATGAGTGGGAGATCCCTTTCAGTCGAGTCCTACAGATCTCCATGTAGGTGGCCTTTTACAGCAAACAGATGCTGAAGGTATGCGTTCTCGAGGAGCGCGTTCCGACACCAGATGGCAGTGTGAGCCTGCAGCTTCTGGACATCTGGCTGGGTGTCTAGACAGAAGGCTTTGCTGCCAGCGGCTGTGGGATCCAGAAGTTTAGTCCACCTCGGATGGTCTCACAAAGAGTTTTTATACAGTCGCAGGGCTGCCAAAGTCTCTCCCTGCAAGAAGCCACAAAGATTACGCAAAGACAGTCACACAGTGTGCAGAGTGAAGGAAGAAGCAGCACACAGACATGGCAGGGAAGAGGTGGTGGTGTGGTTTGTTCTCTCACGGGCCCTTAAGATTCTTCATGAGGTTTAAACACATCTTAAGGCATCTAACATCCCGTCTAGTACAATCTTTGATGGTCAAATTGTTTAAAGTGGGAAATGTATCATGACCAGCTTTCATACTTTTAAACTACACAGTTGGGAAGCACACATAGACATAGTACAGTGTGATTACTATGTTTACTGTAGGTGAGTTGACTAATTGCTGCAAATCAAGCATTTTTAGAGGCCCTGCCTGCTCCGTTCTCTGTTTGAGTTTAGTTTCAGGTTGACGTCTCGGGAGTTATGCAATGATATGCAAACACCATGTACTATTAAGAATGGATAAGGGCAGGGAAACCTATTTAGAAGTGCAGGTGGCACATACGGGTGCATGTATGAAACAACAAGTACTGTACTGATTTTTCAGGTATCTGTACTTTTTACTTTTCCTCCCTACATCTGAACACAAATATCTGAACGTTTTACTACTTACCTTTGCAAAACAGGCTTGTTACTTTAGTTTCAATGCATTTGAGGGGGATTATCTATTATTTTTATTTTGTGTCTCTGCACGCCGCCTTCCCAGCATCACAAAACTGACTGCAGCCTATCAGTGCATATCATGCATGGCAGATGTAGCAAGACGAAACGATGTAACAAGACAGAAACAGACAGAGAGGGAGACTCATAACATATGATGTAGGCTAATATGATGTGAGGTTCAGTTAGCTTTGCACAGAAATGGCCTTTAGAAATATTTATACTTTGAGTACATTTCAGAGCGTGTACTTTCTTACTATTACTTGAGTAAAGGAGTTGAATAGTGCTTCTACTCTTGTACTTTTGCAATCTCTGTTGACAATAGATCAAATTACTTCATGTAATGTGAAAGGTGCAGCTATAAATATAGGCAACTGCACTTCTCAGAATTAGCCATCAAGGCATGTGTGAAATGTGCTGCAGGATATGGATGTCTTCCATTATCGTTTACAACCAGGGCAAAGGTTTCAGTAATTCAATTACGCCACAACAATACAAATCACATCAAAACACACGCGAGCAGCTCCTGACAAGCGATAACTCAGAGCCTAACCTCCGTCACACCATCACAGGCATGCTGACTCTCGCATAGTAACCCGAAATCTCAGCTGCCCCCTTCACTTTTGACCTCTGACCCTGACTCAAGCCTCTTCTACTTTCACAAGTTTCATATTTTTAAGAGCCCTCTCGTTCCACTTGCCTGAGCGCTACTATAACATCATCAAAAGCCTACATTAGTCACAATAACCATTTAAATTCAGGATGTGAAACTCAGGCCTGGCCAGTAAAAATACACTTGTGTAACTTCACAGCATGTGCGCGGACCAAATGATGATAAAGTGCTCTCACGCTGAAGACTGCGAACCACATTTCTTAGCATGAATGGAACACATGGCTGCACTGAGGTACTCCTTATATTTGTATCTTTTTTCAGCCAGAGATTTATAGATTGAATTTGTTGAATGTATGTCTTGGCTTGCAGTCTCTGGAAATCTTCTGTGCTCTGGTCGTTCATAGCACAGAGCATGAAATTGACGGGAAATGGATGCATCTATGTGCTGCACCTCTCAGGCAGGAATGTCTGGAAAGGGCAGCTCTATTTGTACTGCAGGATGACCCTCCAGCTTGGACATCTTGTTTTCAACAGTGCCACGGGTTGATGCTGGGTAAAGGGCTGCGGTATGTTTAGCGAGACATACAGTAGATGCACTTTGTTGGCTTTTATTTTCACAACCTTGGTGATTAGTTCTAACGGCTACAATAACATTGTACTCAAGAAATAATTGCTCTCATCTTGGATTGCAGCAACATCTCTAAGGTGAGGTCCAACGAACAAGTGAACACACGTGGCCAGTCGATCAAACAGGCTCTAAACAAAACTCCCAGGTTAGTTAAACCATGACTCCATCACAGTTTATTGAATAACCTCGTGGTTCAAGTTTGACTCACTGCACTTACATGGTTCTCTCAGTTTTTCTGTGCAATGAGGACGTAAGGGTTAGATAACGGGTGCATTCAATCCCGGTTATTTTAGCTTTCTGCTAGTGTTGGCACGATATAATCTCTTGAAAAATATATACACATTTTAAAAAAAATCCCCCTGCTCAGGCTTGACGGGCAGCCAATCTTGTTGTACACTGGTGGAAACCTGAATATCTGTGTGTCAACTCACTTCAGGGAGGAGAGCGGAGAAAAGGATGCTGGTACCTACGTATCAATAGTGAAGAGCACTGGAACTGTTTCAAAGTATTCAGAATTGATATGCATCGAAAAACGCTACTTTCCACGCAACGTTAAGTTCTTTTGGGGCACTGGGTGAAATAAGAGATGCTGTAGTTTTTCTTGGGAGGACTACGTAAATATATCAAGAAGTCAAGGACAGATGTGGAGGATGACATGCTACACTTCCTATGTCAAAAGATATGGTAATGCAGCTAAGTTTCACTCAACATGTATTCCTCAAAAAAGGAATTAATAAATAAAACAAAACAAAATGGAATGTGCTGATGAAATTCAAGAAATGCGGTCTCATGGCTAATGGCGCCAACGCATGAAGTGCATCACGTGCATGAAGTGCTTCACTGAACTTGGCAGCAGTGAAAGTCTCTTGTCTATGTACAGTCAGAAATCCTGAAAGTTCGAACACAATCAATCTCCACTCATACACAAAGGTGAGCTGCAGAAGCCACTTGTTTTCACCCAGGATGAACCAGTTGCCTCAGGCTCTACAAGAGCAGTGCAATCTTAACCCCTTTCCGAATGGCTCCCTGTCATGCTGCCTGTTCTGGGAACCCCAGGATCCCAACACCCTAACCTACAGGCCAAAGGAGACATGCAGGAGTGGCCCCATACAGGAGGTTAGTTATTCTATTCCCAGCAGACAGAGATGAAGTCAGTATTCCAGCTATATACAGCTGACTGCATGTACGGATGAATAAACATTACTAGATTCCCCTGAAGTGACCACTGACTACACCGAACAGTCTGTATTTAAAATTTAGGACAGGAAGAGGGCGTCGGACTGTGTGACACTGGTGGTTTTTGTTGCCAGTCGGGATTTTCCTTTTTACATGTGGCTTTGGATGATCGTGATGCATAAACACAAACACACAAAAGTGAATGGTAGATAGAAGAAGAAAAGAGCCTTACCTTTCAACAAAAAACTTCAGGTCGGACAAACCATAGCAATAAGTGCACACAATGTTCCCAAATCTGCTTTACATAATGCCAAGGAGGTCCTGTACACAGGAGGAAGGTGCAGGATCATGTCCCTGCAGGTAGCCTGTTTCTGTAACAGTCTGCAGTCAGATTTCACAACATCTGTTTTATCCTCGGATAAGAGTTCATCCACAGCCTGATCTAAAATGATGGCATGGTTCTTTCGCAGCTAAATAGCTTCATCAGTTTTCTCAGTTTAGCAGCTTTACATGACAATTTGGTCTCTGTTGTTATCTGGCTGTGTGCGCAAGTATGCGATGTCAAAACCATGTCTGACCCGACAGAAAGTATGTGCGTTCGTGTCGTACCATGTAAACAAAACACCGTATGAATTTGCACATGTTGTGGACGATAGTCATGTGTAGCTGAATAATTTGCTGGAGTGGAGGTATGTAAAAGCGATAAAGATTCATGTTTGGATGGCTCGAGCCTGCTACATTGCAGAGGTCTCACCTCTATGAAACACTACACCCTTCTCCATGTGGTCCAAGTGTGTGTGTGTGTGTGTGTGTGTGTGCGTTTCACTCACAAAACACTGCAAGCCAGGAGGGAAACATTCTCATTCGACTACTTTCGTGCCTTGCCTGACAGCTCCGTGGGGTCTCTGGAGGGAGCTACCACCTGCAGGTGCTAATCTCTTTGGCTGAGTTTTGTCTCACACTACACGGGCATACGGGTATTGAGGTCCAAACTTGAGCCAAGTAAGGCTGATATACCGAACTGTCCCGCCAGTCTGTCAACTCCTCGGCCTGATGGAAAATCACTTCACGACGCAAGAAAAACACACGTGTATATCATGTTCTATTGTAGCATTTCTAATCAGCTTAAGGAGGAAGATGCTGTTTGGAGGTCTGGAAAATAACCTCCGAACTGTTTTATACCTTCAAGATGTGACGTTACACAACATTCTTGTGTAACATCTCAATTTAAGCTGCATTGTAATAAAACACAGTCTCCTCTTAAAAACATTAACTGTAGCTTTATTGCTTATTTATTCGAGGCAGAAGAATGGACGAGTCGGTCAGTTAAAGTCAGTCATCCTTGAAATTCCTGAAACTTAGTGAAACATCACTGGTAATGACACATGTTGTAATTTCGACAAAAAAACTAACTTGTCCCTACGCCATATCATTTATTACTGAAAGAAGCCCTGATGCTAACAGAGACGCCGTCTTTGTAAGCAAAGTAAAGCAATTCAATATCCCGCTACAACCTAGCCTTAAAAATTAAGTTAGCATTGACTAAACAAAAAAACAACTTCTGTATCTCAATTTCACAAAAGTTTCCACTTAACAATACCATTCCAGGTGTGGCTTCTCATACCTGGAATGCTCCGGGTAAGAAACGAAAGTTTTTAGGGCAAGTGTTTAAATATTCCAACACCTGTCAGCAAGACTTTGACAAAAGTCATGCTGCATATTATCTGTTTATCACTGGAGGCCTGTTGTAGCACTGTACCACCCAGCCACAGCTGGACTATAACAAGATTTCCACTGCTCTCTCATTCACCCTTCAATTCTCAATGCGGAGTAATTGGACACACCTGGAGAGAGCATGAATCATGGACCACTTACAGAAACAACAAAATATCTGACTAGGATTTGAACCAACAGAGATAAAGGGAGTAAACAGCTGAGGGGAGAGGAGGCACATACACATAGCCAAGCACGCTATAACTTCCCATGCAGAGCTAAAGAGCTCTGTCAATGAGCCACACCGAAATATGAGGAACAGACTGCAGCTTTACTCGTGCTGAATGGTGTGTCGAGTGTGGGGATGCATGTATATAAACACGTGTGGGCCGAGACCCTGTCTTCTCCACTTGACCAATTCTCCAGCACATTTCGCTGGGTCTCCTCTGAGCGCTGTCACCACCAGCTACTGGTCAGCCCAGCCTCCTGCTGGATCCGAACACACGGCAACATGCTGAGCAGATGTGAGAAACCCGCCTGTGGCTGGAATAACACTCTGCACATCAACACACGGCCATGTGAAGGAGAAAAAACACTTCCCGATCACGTTCTCTGCAGCATGCCGAGCTCCCGTCTCACGGGGTGGAGAGGTCAGCCGAGAGAAAGTCAGGCCGAGGTAGTGAAAGCACCTGGCTGTTCCTGTTAACCCTGATCCTTTACAAGCAGAATGCCAAGCTCCTTCTGGATTGAAATGACCTGGACTGACTACAGCGTTTGAAGATGGTGCTCCATTCATTCATGTGAGAGATGCTCATTGGGCACATGTCACAAAAATGTCTCTGAGGACTTCCTCGGTGGAAATTATAAATGCAACAGGACACTGGCATTGAATTTGCACAAAATGTGAGGGACTTCACGCACTGGAAATTCAGGTAGTAGGTGATGGGAAAAAGTCAGCTAAAAATCACTCAGAGTTAATTGCCCAAAGGAAAAACCTCCAGTGGCTAAAGACTCTGTCATGTTTCACTGACTGGGACGTTTTTTCACACTGTAGGTGACCCAGTATAGAATAACAAACATGCGACTCTTTGAACTGTTGCACAAGCTAATCTCTCAGCACGGAAACTCGAGGAGGAAAACAGACCACCTATGTGTGGGTTTGTCAGTATGTGTATTTGCATCCTCGCTGGTTCGTGACTGCGCAGCCACCCTCCGTCCAGACGCTCTAAACAACGCACCTGATGAAAAAACTAGATGGTAATGCAAATCCTGTAGGGATGCAGAAGATTTCAGAGCAACTTTAAGCTTGTTGTTGCTTCGGTTTTACAACCTGGACTCAGCAGCACTAAACAGACTGTATGCTGCCCGCCCAGCACCACACAGGAGACACTTTAATAGTCAGTGCATGCATTCTGGCATGTATTGCCTTTCTGTTTTCTCTCTCCCAGCAACGTTATCCACTTCTTCGTCATCAGTATGTTTTATAAAATCGCTGAAAAAACACACCTTGCACGTAGGATTTTTTTCACCCGCGGTTTTCATAGCAGCAGGTAGCGGTGTGTTAAGGAAGCTTGTCGTTGGTTATGTCGCCGGGCAATGCCGACGTGCATCGAATGACATTGCAACAACCAGGTGCACTCACAAGTTTGCGCATAACGCTACCTTAAATAGGAAAGCTTGCAGCACAAGCGGCGCATTAACAGAAGGCGACAGCGGATGGGAGGGAGGATTAGTTTGGGTTGGTTAATCGATTGCGGATGGCGCCGTTCTCTGGGATGGATACAAGTGTAAAAGTAAAAATTGCTAAAGTGGGTCGGCAAATACACTTGGGCGCTAAAAGTAAAACATATGTTTGGGAAACACTGCATAAAGTGACAAAACAGTTTAAACACAGAGCTCTGATTCTGATGACGAGATTAATGAGCCACCCTGTGCGTCAACGCTGCCTCAGTCTTCAAGTTTAACATATTCACCTCTTTTCATATCGGAGCGCTCACACCTTCCCCTTCTCCTCACACTGTAGCTGTCCTACATTCCTGCTGGCTCTGATTAGTCGCTAAGCCTTTTGCTCTGTTATTATTGCAAGAGTATCTCAGGTCATGAGGCTTGAACACCAGCAAATTCCTGCCCTCTGGACCCCCCCGTCCCCCCGATAGGTTCTGCCCATTAATGCTGTGAATTACAGAACTATCCCAAGTATGAGAAGAATGGACACCCAGACGTTGGCTTGTTGACAGGCTACAGTTCCTGCTCAGTCGGTTAGAGTCTCCTTTGAAATAATAAATCAATGTGAAATGTGAAAATGTTACACCTGAATGAGGATATTTTGTTATTTCTTAGCCATCAATTAAGTTCACCAGCTTGTTTACGGCCTCCAAATTCCTCCCCGTGCAATTATCTGTCCCTGTAAGTCAATCCTTTAATTACAATAATTATAATTGTGTTCCTTAACTGGCAAAGATTGGCTGACAGGATGATTGTGCACACTGACAGTTCCTTATTGTTGCCTCAGCCAGATGCTACAGGCGTGCACAGCACATGCAAAAGAAAAACCGCTGTCAATCGCGGATATCAAGCAAACCGAACAATATCAGTACTGAAGACGACAGTGTTCCTCTGATAAGCTCTTAAAATACTGGAGAATGGGCTCATAGTGAGTTATCGTGGCTCTAATCAACACAGCAGATCTCATGTTACTCTCGCCCCCATGGGTCTTTGGGTCGAAAACACACGTGACTTAATCAGTGACATTCATGGAGCCGGGATCTTTGGAGTCAGAGGATCACGTTACTCAGGTAAGGCACAGAGGAATGTGGCACATACTGTACATGTTATCAACTCATGACCAGAAGCCGATGAAAGGTCGACCTTTTTGGTGATTATACATGATGTAAGTGACGACGGCGACGGTCCGGAGGCCATGCGATGCCGGAGATGTGGAGGTGGCGGATGGAGCCACCTGGCAACTGAAGAGTAAGGCCTTGTTGCCCACACGAACTGGATCCTGGTTCTTCTGAATCATCAGCATTAAGTGCTCCAAACAGTCACTAGTACAGCTTCCATCGTGACTGAAATTGATATTAGAGGGATGGATGTGTCAGAGGCTGTGGTCTGTGTTTAACAAGACAACAAATCAGCAGACATGAACAGGTTGAGTCAATGAAGAGAGACAAAAGGATAATTCAATCACATTATAATATAACATTGTCTGGGAACTACAAACATGGAGGGTTGTGTCGCTGCTATTATCCCCCAAAAAAGCCACTTTAAGCCTGTTTTTTTAGTGGAGTTTCCCCTTTGTGTAGTAAGATCTTCTATACTAAAACACACCAAGGCAACATTTGACTCGCTCTGTTTAAAAGCAGCATGTTACCCTCTGAGCCAAACATTGACTGATCCCCATATGGAGCCCATGAAGGAGCCCGGGCCCCTGTGCCACTGAGGAGGCCTTGTGAGGGGACATCTCCCCTCATCCCTCTCTCTGTCTGCAGGTCTAATCTTCTCTGTCTGCGCCTGAATCAACTCAGAGCTTTGCCTTATTTGCCAGCTTCTGCTGTTTACCTTCCATCAGAGAGTCGACCTGCGTCGGCAGAAGTTGCGAAACCAGCTGATCAAAGAGTCACTTAAAACTCCCGGATGATCACACAGACGTGATGCTTTTTAAGGGTTTTTCTTGTGTAAACATTCTCGTTTAGCGGCCTTGTTTAGTTAACTCCCCAGTGACTGCATCCATTCATACAGTTGAAAAAATATGTAATGACATTTTGTTATTTTGTTGCTGTAGACTAGGCTGGTTTAAGAGCATTTTTACATGTTTTTACTATTTGCATGTTTAAATCTTCACTTAATATTGTTGCAGGTCCAGTATTATCTAATCATAGATACCAGTATCAGTGTAGCTACGTGCTGGCTAATAAGTAATGCTAAAGATATGTTAGATATAATAGATAACTAAAGGACATTAAACAACTCTGAAATCAGTACACAAGCAAAAATGCTTGTTTATGTCGTCAGCTTTATGTTAAAAAATGAAAACACGTCACATATCGTTCAGAAAGACAGCACTGGTCAGGCTTTAGTCATTACTGTCATATTATCAACACTACTGAAAGTCACCAGAATAATTAATTAATTTCTCAGAAAGGTTTTCAATGGATGCTTGCATTGTAGCAGCTTTCTCCACTGGTTACATGTTTCTTGCTGAATGATAACTATAATACTAGTATCATGGTTTCCACCACGCTAACAGAGAGATGAGTCTCGCCTATCAGGAAACACTTCAACCTCTCTACAACCAACATCTATTAGCGATCAGAGGTTGTGAATATACCGTATGTGTGCTGACTGTCATTGAAACACAGTGAGGTGTCTGTGCAGTCATGCATGAGTTTTAAGTGACTCTTTGATCAGCTGGTCGTGCAACTTTCATCTGATGGAAGGTAAACAGCAAAAGCTGGAAAATGAGGATCCAATGTTGAAGGGAAGCATTAATCAGCAGAACAAGGCAAGAAGAACAAGAGTTTACAGTCATGCTATTGGTTTTAGGTGAATACTAACATCAGTATGCTAACATGCTCACCATGACAATAACACGCTGTTATAATTGTTTTTATTTCTATCTGGACAGAAGCGGTAGACCACCCAACTATGAAAATCACACATGCAGTCCACCCAGAAAAAGAAAGTCATCCTTATTCATCCAGAGCTGTAAACCATGCCTGCAAAATAAAGTTTTATTTTAAGAGTAGGTTTCCTTGTTCCGTTAGGGCGAAGATTTATTTTTGTACCATTTGCACTATAAGCAGCATTCATGGTTATTTGTTATTTTATAGCGGTAAAGTTTTATTTTGCACGTATCATTCAAAAATTGCGCACACCTGCAGCTGTTTTTCTTTGCCACCTCATGTGACCGCACATTACATAACCCTTCCACTCAACAGAGTCAATTATAAAGAGTTTGGCTCTAAATTAATAGCATCATTATAAAAAAGGCATTTATGCTGAATTAGCATGCATCATTCATACACTTCATTTGATATTTGTTATCCAAATATTGTTTTATGTAAATGGAAAAGCATCGAGAGAGACTGCTGGGAAGGCCTAAGCATTCCTCCTCACTGAATCCCACAGCTTGTTTCAGTCACAGGCACAGCAGAGGAAACTGAGAAAGAGAATATTGTGGAAAATCTGACATATTTTCACGCCATCCACAGAAGATGTTCACAGTCAGTTTTTTCACGAGGAAATGTGAGCAGTGACTGTCCGGGCTGAGTCACGGTGGTCAGGTCGCAATGTTTACAGTTGAGTGAAACCCCCAAAAAGGACCGATATAGATCGGTAGCTCTATGTATAGTCAGTTCATTCATGGTTATTACATAAGCTCAGTTAGATTTTCGATCAATATTTTTTGTTGATTATTAAATCTATCAAACTTTCAATTTTTTTTCTATTTAAAGAGTGATTTCAGATGTTGGACTAAAATTGTTCTTGGATTCTTGCAGGAATTTCTCACTTGATGTCGATGTTGCAACCTCGCTGCGGTAATTATAAGTTCAAAACGAAAGTCGGACGTCCAACGGACAGCCGAGCGAGTCTCATCTGTCTCCAAGACTCCTGCCTTCCAGATCTAACGTGGTTTCGATCAGTTTTGCTTTCTTTCTTAAACAAAAAGCTCTTTTTGGCACACTACGTAACAAAACAGAGCAATGTGTGTACTGCCATGTGCAAGAGGGGGAAAAGCAAATTGATTAGTAGAAAGAGGGCTCGAAAAAGGTCACTCACATTCATCCATTTGGCATCTCTTTCAATCATTTTTGCCAGGAGCTCACCACAGTTGGCAGGTTGGAAAAAAGTGTCCTATCTGCACATATGTGCATGGTTTCTGTTGAAGCTATTGAATTCTTGTTTTCTCATTTTTATTCCCGGACCTCCAGATGCAAGTGAGATTTCAACTCACAGCTGTTAGGGAAAACACACAGCGATGGCCAAGTTCATGTGACAATTTCAATATCGCTGGAATTAAATGACTAATATCATGAATGCCAAACTCGTGGCTCACAGCTTTGCAATGAGATTTTAAATGCTCGCTCTTTGATTCCCCCGAGCATCAGGAGCTAGTCCGCAGATTGCCAGGTGACGTGATGTAATCCTGTCGGGATCAGCCAGACGGTTTTGTCACTGGCTCGCAGTCACCATCTTGCATCATCTGGCAGCGGAGCTTCTGTATATAAAATCGACAGGCAAGCCTCTCTGTCTAAATCCAAGATTTGTAAAGTGCTGCGTAAATTCTGAATATTGAACTTCCAAGGATACAAGTTGAACTGTCGAAATTCAGCTAGGGCTCCCTGATGGAAGTGAACAAATAGGTAAGGTGCTCAGTTTTCTTCCACTTGCCCAGGAGTCTGTCTTGCTCTTTTAGGTTTTCCAAAACAGGAAAGGAAATCTTTCCAAAACCAATTAAAGTGATCGGTTACAGTGTCACTTAGGCAGGTCAGTGGTCTGGGGAAGCAGCTGTTTATTTAAAATGGAGGAGAAGGGAGAGTTAAGTAAGAGAGATAGACTCACAAGGGGGAAGGGGAACGTAAAGGGTAAAGTTAAAGACAGGATGCAGTGAGCTTTGTTGAAGAGACAGGCTGGAATATGAAGGAAAACGGAGAAGGAAGACGGCGAAACGCTTCAAACGAGGCCTCATTTCCAGGTTTATTTAATATTGAATTAATGTTATCTTGTGTAATGAAGAGAAGCCAGACGTTGAGGTACAGTACGAGGGGGAGCAGGAGGGTGTCGGGTGGTGTGGGTTTGTGCGAGTCCACTCATACAATGCCCCTCTCTGTCTGGACCACTCAGGCAGCTATGGTCCGATACTCCCTCACATACCCCGTCACCACCCCCTTTACCACCAGATATGCTCCAGGGCTACAGAAACAGGGGGGCCCGGGCCTCTGCATATTTCTTTTTTCAAGATGAACTTGGTCTCCGTAGAGAAAAAGGCCCGTCTGGTGACCTTGTGGTCAAATCTACTTTTCCTGCTCTGGCAAACTGAGTTACATCCTTCCAAGAATGAACATTATCCACCTGTGCTTGGCGCATGGAATCACACGAAGTGCACATGCATGCTCGCTTGGACACACATGTCACATGCTCTGGTCGTATGGGCACTCACACTGAGACAGCGGGCAACTGATAAGCCCCTGTCATACATGCAGTTTATCCCTGAAATGGTCAGAAACGTTTCTGGCCACATGAGACCGTCTGACGAAAGACGCTTTCATGGAGCGAGCAAACAAATCAAAAGACCCTACTGATGACAACTTTCTGCATTAGTTTTGCTCTGTAGAGGCATTTTTGATAAACAGTAGCGGTCCTAAACTCACTGAACACATTGCATCTCCTGTGACTAGCCTACTTTACCAATTTCACCAATTTAAATGCTTTTAATGTGGAGCTGCGACAGTAGGAAATGTTCGATTTGCATTAGCAGTAAGTTAAAGATAGTGAGCATCTCTTCTTGTAATTTGTTTTAACCTGTAAAAAACAGTGTGCCTGGTATTGCCGGTGTTGTTACAAGTTTATTAGCCAGTGAAAAGATCTCACCACCGTGGCAACCCTAATCTAAAGTAACCGCTTGGGATGACATGATGTGCAGACTTACTGTCATTCCAAGCAACACATAACCACTGTGGAGAAAATGGGCATGTCATCATAGGTTTCAGAAGGGATATTTTGAATCTTTGAATCTCTCTTCTCTCGTATGATCTCGGAGCCAGAGAAGCTGGCTAACGGCATAAAGCCACATCAACTATTGCTGGGTTACATCTGCAGGTGTGCAAACGTATTTCACATGCCGTCTGGTAATTACACTGCAGATATTGTAATCCCTCTGCATTTTAAAATTGCTGTGTCCAAATTTGTTTGCAAAAGGCTGAGAGTAAGTGTCGCAACAGGTTTTAGGTGAATTCCCCTCATGTGTTTGATGATGGTGGGATCATTTGATGGAGCCGATCCAGGGACATCCATCAGCGTCCATCAGAGGAGCAGCAGAGCTCCTCGGTAAAAGGACCGTCACAGTGAGCATCTGTTGAGCTGTTATATAACTTTTAATGAGGCTGCGGTTTTAAGGGTTTGGCTCCACAGCGGTGATGTGCTGAGGACGGAGGAGGAGGACTGGCCTGTCATTCCTGCATGTGTGACTTTCTGTAGCGCTCTGTGACAGATGTGCACAAACCAACGAAGACAGCAACCACATACTGTTATCATATATGACGAAAAACACTTTTTCCAAATTCAACCAAATTTCCAAGCATGTCAGTCAAACCAACGGATGTATTCTCATCTTAGCTCGACTCACCGTTTCATTACTGTTTTATCTTCTGCCCTTTCCCTGCTCTAGCTCTCTCCTTCTTCCTGTTCGGTTGAGGACAGCCTCATCCATGGAGCGGAGACTGGCAGATAACAGTGTGTCTGGCTGGTCCTGGTCTGTTCCCTGGGGTGCTTTCGTCGGCATACGGTCTTCCCAAGTTAGTCAGGAGGGGCCTCCTCCTGCTTCAGTGAGACAGTGAAAGGACACCACAACATGGCTGTTAAATGTCCTTTAGACCCTCAAATCCAATGAGGAAAAACTTAAATAAAACCTTTTACAGGGGGGAAAAAGATGGAAGAAACCTCAGGAGGAGCCACAGAGGAGGGATCCCTCTCCCAGGACAGACAGACATGCAATAGATGTTGCATGTACAAAAACAGAACAACAAAATCACAGTTTACAAATTGCATGTGTGTCTAGTGCTACAATATCCTCCTTCTTCTCCTTATCTTGTCTGTTCAGCCATGGTGGCTGTTGAAATAGCAAAAAAAATGAAAAGCTACATCCATCATTGTGTGAAGACAACACAGCTGTCACCACCGTGTAAAATTTAACATACAACTGTGTAGATTTATTGTAAACAGCTTCGGAGTGCGAAGCATCACGCTCAGCGCTGCGATGCGTCTATGAACTGAGTTAAAGTCGTGTGTTACTGTTTATGTTCGCGATAAAAGACGGAGAGGACAGCCTCACACCGGGGTGCAATAAGCTGCTGAATAATGTCAAATAACACAGAGAAAAGCCAACAAGGACGACTGACTTCACTCATCTGCACTCTCCTAATTTACACCTCCAGAAAACAGACCCCTCCAGTGTGTGTTAGTGTGTATATGTCACATGTGCACTCGACCCCTGCAGCTCTGAAAACAGACTTCGGAGGTGGCCGTCTGAGAGAGTGGAAAAACAACACCTTCAGTGTTTCAGCTTACATTTACATTTACATTACATTTATCTATTATATCTATTCTCTCGGCCCAGTGGAAAACAAAATAGTGAAAAAAGTGATGAACTGGTGACTTGTCCAGGGTACACCCCACGGCTTGCGACCCTGTAAAAGGATAAGCGGTTCAGGATAATGAATGAATGAAATTACTTAGGTGACATAGCTACGTTTGTAACGGAAGGTCAAAAGTAATGTAGTCGGGTAAGTCGGGTAATTGTTTTGGGTGATGCTGTCAATCAACCTACTCAGTCGTTTAGGTATGAGATGTGTTGACACAAACACGACTTCACGACTAATAGCCAAGCAACTGTTTCGCAAAAACATTCGTCATATTGACTTTATAAGGTGATAAAATGCCCAAGTTGTGTTGACAGCTTGTGATCTATGTGACGTTAGGAGGCACTCAAAAAGGAAGATGAAAAAGCTGCTCTGTTAGGGTATGGGTGTTGCGCCTGTCAGTGGAAAGTTAAATGAATATTTTTCCATTAAAATTCCATCTCATTCTGTTATCCGCTGTCCCTCAGTACCTCTCCTGTCAGGATGAGGGTTCAGGGAACAGAGGCCGGCCTTCAGGCTGCCGCACTGAGGCCTTTGGCTGGGTCGTGACTCCCTCTCTCTCTCTCTCTCTCTGGAGGCCCTCTGGCCCACTGCTCTCTTTTCCTCCTTCCCAAACGAAGTGGGTAAAGTCAACAGATTTTGAGGGAGGAGGAGGAGGCGAAGGCTGCGGGAGAGAGCTGTGAGACAGGCCTGTGGTTGTCAGCGGGCAAGGGGACGTTTGCCAGAGAGTTGCAGGGTGTGAGCGAGCGACTCACTGAGTGTGTCTGTATGGAGTAGAGAGGGTGTTGTAGCAGTCGGGAGGCTTCGTCTGCTCTGATAAGACACAAATATTTGCAGCTCACTTGTGCCAGATAACACATACCACTAGGTGTAAGCTTTGACCCAGTACCTTGCTCTTCTTTGTAGGCTACAAAACTTACAGACCAAGTGATCCAGACTTGACATTGGCCCTAGTTAAGGATGAAGAAGGGGGCTGTTGGTGTGTTTTCGTGTGTGTGCACATGTGCCCTGGCTCAGTACCAGTTGGCAAATACGACAGAGTGATATGAGCCACAGTGACGGTGCTGCTGACACAGATCCTAACACAGAAAGCCTCACAAGTGTTTAATTCATATGCTGTTCACGCCAAACGCAGGAAGAGGATGTGAAGGACTGGGTCGGTGCCACACCGCAAGGATGTGATCATCTGCGCTGACCCAACTCAAATCAAATGAAATGGGTCTCTTCAGCTTGGCTGAAGAGATGAAACACGGAACAATTTTTACTAATTACAACAAAAATAAATTCACTTGTCTGAAGAACGTCCTGCTGGGTCAGACTGATACAGCAGTTTGCTGAAACACTGGGCTGATTTTTAATTGTGTCCTGGCCATTAATCAATGTGGTCAACCTTGGGCATGAGAGAAAATTCCTCTATGACCACAGCATATTTTATTAATTTGATTGTTAAGTAATCATGTTGGGGTAGTGCATCAGCCTGCGTCAAGGAACCAATGACCCAAATGAAAGAATTCTTTCATACAATTTAGGTTGTTAACCCTTTGTTTCAACCAGTGGTCTAAAGTATTACCAGCCACAACCAGCTGTAAAGTAACAGCAGCAATCATTTTGTCCTTAACCCCAACAGTCATCTACAGGTGCGGTTTAGCTGTGACAACCAGCAAGAGAAGTGTTTGAAAATAACAATGGCAGCTCTTAAAGAGGTTAGCGAAGTTGACAAGTGATAGATGGTGACAGCCCGGTGGTCCGTCCAATCATCTGCCATGTATTTTTTTGAAAGTGCCAGCCCCTTTCTAAACTGTTTTTTCAGTCACCTATGTCTTGTTCGCTTCACTTCCTTATCCTGGAAATAGCAACAGATGACCAAATGAAATGCGCAGTTACCTTGAGTAAAGGTGTGGATTTCTCTGGATTTGAACATTGTTGGAAACATCTAGGATACTGTAAGTAAACAAGTATATCACAAAGGTCTAGTTGTTTTTAAACATCTTAATGCAGAATTCCTACTTATTATGTCTTTAAATAGGAGGCAACAAGTAAAAATATGTTGCCAGTAGACATTGGTCTGTTTTATTTCATTGGCCTAGGTCTCACAGTTGATTCTCAGTTAAGTAACATAAAATTAATTAACAGTCACTTACATGTTCTCTTTTTAGCATTGGTTGCTTCTGTGTTAACTCTTGTTGAAATGTAAACATGTCAACAGCTGACCGAGGGCATGAAGGTGACCAGCCTTCACAGGTCACCAGCCTATAAACACCTTGGCCCACAAGAACAAACCTTATGCCAGAAGACCAATCAGAGCACATTTACATGTGTTTTCTGTCACTCTCACTCTTTCTCTTGTGTTCACTTTTAAACATTCAGCGATGATAATACAGTATTATATGTGAATCAACATGAACAACATCAACACAATTTGCAAAAAAACTTTGCAAAAGACTGTCATGAAATGAGCAATGATGAAGGATGAAGGTAATGTTGTGGTCCATGTTCACACCAACTAAAATAATAAATGCTGTCATCATGCACTCAACAGTCTCCCATTTGGTTAATATTGTGTGAGATTACATTACATAAGAGGCCATACCCTGTGTAATCTAACACTCAGTAATGTCTGGTAGCACTGAGCTAATGATTTCAAAGGGAAAAGAGGCTGAAAGGTCAAAGTCTTTAACTGAGGGCTAATGTTGTAGCAGCTCTGTGGCCAGGACAGAGGCCTGCAACATGTCAAACATCCATTTCCCAATACAGGGAAGGCCCACTCGGCTTTTATGCACGTCTAAGGGAAAACCCTCTACCCTCCTCCTCCCTAAGTTATCTATCCCCCTCTGAGACTTGGCCTCAGCTGATGCGGGCGTGTAGCGCTGCAAGCAGCTGCTGCTGATTGCCAGTTGCGCAGCTTGTTCAGAGGCACTATGACCTTTCACAGACAGCCTTGGAGGTCTCACTACACAGCATGTCATACCTGAGGCTGACCTGAAACACCTACCTGCAGCGCACAGCCTATTGCACAAAGCTACTGTTGATACATGAGGGTCAGACGTCACTGGAAGAAGCGGATGTTTGTCCTGAGGAGAATGCAGAGCTCTGTCTTCTCTTCTAACACCGTTTGATTTCAAGATCAAATTTTTGCTGTAGAGATTCCAGTCAGTGAAGAAAATGTATGTATTCTCCTTTTGCAGCCATCCACAAAGCAGCCTGCAATTTTATATGAAAGGTCCCTGTGTTCACATTACACTGTCCAGTCCCATTTTATATCATTTGCTTTAATGTGGAAAATCTTCCATCGAAGTAATTGCGAGCAATGCATGACTAGTTTCTCATTTCCCTGTTGGATTCAGAGAGGGGACTTGCTCTTAAGTTGTATCAGCATCTGTTAAAACTAATGTTCTACCATCCAGCACATGAATGGATATTAGCGACTATGATGACATCGAGCAAATATGTTGGCACCCTCAGTGTTTTTGGCACTTTCTCAGTCTCTGAACTTGGAGACACAGT
The DNA here is from genome assembly GCF_965226575.1 of Pagrus pagrus. Lineage (NCBI taxonomy): Eukaryota > Metazoa > Chordata > Actinopteri > Spariformes > Sparidae > Pagrus > Pagrus pagrus. The sequence continues at coordinate 17,084,687 of NC_140200.1, read as the reverse complement.
AGATCACGCTCCTGCCGTCCTCTGCCTTGTTTTAATGAAGTAAACGTGAGAGATTTTAACTGCAGATCAAAACAAGGACCAGACACTGGAGTTGATGCTGTCATATTTCTAAATCTTTTACATCAGTGGTTGGTTTCTCAGCCAAGGGAGCGACAGTAATATAGCAACAGAGATTTATCTGATAGAAGCTTAATGCATTTACAGTAGATCTCTCTCTCTCTCTCTCTCTCTCTATATATATATATATATATGTATATATATGTATTTTGTAGTCATACATTTTTGGAATGTCGCATATGGACCATTTTTAAAGTGATGACCGACATTGTTGTCATGGCACAAATGTTGCATCAGCACCCACAATGCTTGTGCAATATTTGGCATCTGGTGAGCGAGAGGGAGTGGTGTCACTGCTCGCAAACAGGTGTGGGTTAAAAAAATATAATATTAGAATCTTAAGCCAAATTACCATTGTCTTACCTGCCTGTGGACGAAAACACTGATGTGTCCTGTTTACCCAGGTGCAGCTCTGGGATCAGATATGTTGCTGGCTGGAATGATTCCAAGAGAGTGATGAACTGACCATTCACTTAAATCCCTCCAAACAGCAATTGTCAAATCATAGCTTAGCAACCATGACTGGGGAAGTCTGTTAAGCTCCATATGCCAAAGAACGCAGCATGTAGTAAAAACATAGGATTGATGTAGAAGTGATAACGAGTTTGTGGTTTGGACAGTAGTGTCTTGTTTCTGGCCTTTCTAACCAACATTTTTTGCCTTCAGTCTCTTTGGACGTACAGGAAAGGATGATGGCATGTAACCTTTGCCGTCATGGTAACAATATACATGCAGTTTACACCGTGAAGCGGGCATAGTTAAGTTAGGTTTGGCAACAAATGTACTTGGTTAGGTTTCGGAAAGGATCAAGGTTTGGGTTAAAGTATGTTAGTAATGTCAGTTAAAATTGTGGTTAGCGTGAATTTTCGAAACAAGGGGCCAGAAGAGCAATAGGTGTTTTTATTCGGAATAACGGATAAATGGGCTGGAGCAATGAGCATTTTTTGGACTATGGGATCCCCCAGTAGCACACATGCCTCATGAAGATGTTAGCACCAGTTACTTCAGAAAGACAAAGTATTCGTCGCTGTCTGGGTTTCGGCATTAACGGCCATCAGAACATTGGCCTTATACCACCCGGTGTGGAAATTTGTCCTAGATGCAACACATCCTCACATTTAAATGACTGAATATGGCAATTTCCAATGACTCCCAAAAGGACATATAAAGTATCACTGTTCCCCAAACAACATGACCATTGCTACGTACCAGTGACAGGGCTACTGATGTTTTGTCCATAACTAAAGTTATGCAACATACGTGACATCACATAACTACATTGGTAAGTTAAAATAACATGGACACGAACAGTGGTCTGCTGGATGAAGGTCCTGTGCTTCTTCATCCCAACCATCACCCCGTCCTCCTCCCTGTGCCGGCCTTTTTCCTGTTTATACTGCTTCACCTGACGTCCTCCTTTGCTGCCATAATAATTACTTTGGTCACTAGAGGTCACTGCCTTCAACAAATGTAAATATGGGTAGTAATAAGCTGCTTTCACAGTCAACCTTTATGGCTGTTTTCTTAATTAGGACAGCTATGGCTATACCAGACTGTATTTGGGTAAAGTTAGTCTATCTCCTGCTCTTAATTTGACTTTATAAAGTCTTTATCCAGCAACCCTAATCACTAAAAAGGTTAGCAAGGTTTTTTTTTTTTTTTACAAGTTAGTGTTTTGAATAACAGAATGCAGCATACATTTGTTTAATAAGCTAGCTACTGTCCACACAGCTGTAACTGTAAACTGCACATATGCCAATGGCAAACACAAAAGTTGATTGGTATAGTAGAAGGAACTAAGGGAAGTCACTGTTTGCATATCGAAGGGTAAACTAAAACGAGTGAGTGAGTGTGTAGAGAACGTGGATCAAGTTCTTTTACTAGCTTTACCAAATAAAAACATAATATTGTTCTTCTTACTTTATTGATTACATTTTTTCTTTGCAAAACAGACACAGACAAATGTTTATGCCCACTTGCGGCCTGACTTAAGATACTTAAAATATGCCACATTTGTCAATATTTTGATGTAAATTTGGGTGTTCAGACAAACAGACAAAATGCTTGCAGCGATGGTGCAGTACAAAATCCAAGGTGAAGTTAATTTGTGGTGAGACATTGCTGATCTGAATTTCACGTCTCATACCACACAGTTTCACCACACAGGGCCGGGCTGTTTCGGGTTAGTGTGAGGCTTTCTTGAAGTATCACAAGCATCTGTGTTCGCTGCTTTTAAAAAAAGAAACAATACCACTTCCTTTGACTTAAATAACCTCAGATTTAACAAAATGCTGTCTTATGCAAGTATGCTAATCTTCACACACAAAGACTGACTTTATATCTACAGTACAGGCGTTTTGAGCTTACTGGTGGGCAAAGAAAATAAACCATGTCAGACAGGTTTTCACCAAGTCTTATGGGTAGTATTAAAGGATTTCTACCAGCTGGAGCCTAAAAATGGAGCCTTCTTAAAAGAAAATGTCAACAGTGGAGAGTTTCTGAATGTTGTGCACAAAGTTTGAACTTCTTCTGCTTTGATGAATAATTCCCAGCAGCTTTTACTATCCTGGTTTATTAGTTTGTTTTGTTTTATTTACCGGCAAAACAACATTGCTCTTCAGATCTCTGACCAGAAAATATCCAGTACATTCATTTGTGAGTAATCTTTTAATCAAGAAAATAACACCAAGTATTCGGTAGTTCAAGCCTCTCAAACGGAAGAATTTGCTGATTTTCTCTCTCTCTGTCTTGTACATTGAAAATGTGGGGGATTTAGACTCCTGGTCAGGCAAAAAAAGCAGTTTGACTATGTTAACTTGAGATCTCTGAAAATAACCACAAGTCACCTTTCAATTGTTCATGAATGAAGATAAGTTCATGAGAAAACCTTTTAGTTGAAGGTATTTCCCAATGCTGGTCAGTAACAGACGACATGATCTCATGAGATGGTGTGTAAACAGCACTCCACTTGGAAGCATTTTTTGCCACTTGGGGGTTTTCTGTCAAAACAAAACAAAAGCTGTTTGCGTAGTGCGTAGACCCTCTGCAGAATAAACACCTGGAGTCACTTCAGATTCTGCTCTGATCTGGAACTGTTTACCGACGGGAGGAGAGCTTAGAGATCACTTTTAAACTTTTGGGATTAAAAAGTGGATTTATCTTCACTCCTGTTTATCAACCCGACTGCAGCAGTGATCCGATGAGCTGACCTCCCTTTTTTAGGGTGCCTTCTATAATGTTGACTGCCATTTGGAGCTGGAGGGGAAATGTACTTTACTTCATGAGAAGAGTCCCTGGTGGGTAGGCTACTATTTTCACCAAAAGTTGTCCAGTGTGTGCCGTTGCTCGCTGATGTTAGCTTACGGCTAATTTACAGTAAACTGTCTGTTTGGGGCAGATACTGTCACACGAATAAGCACAAATGTTCCTGCCGTCAAACTCGCTTCACTGTTGATGTATACACCATTAAACAACCAACACTGATGAAAATCTACAGTATCTGATGTGACTCAGGCACAGATGAGGTAATGTTCTAAAAGTTTATTACCTTAAATTTAGTCTTGTTCGCGGACTTTCCTGTCCAGGAAAGTAGTAAACATGAAAACGGTCGCAGTTTTGTTAGGATTTGGAATGAAAACTACTTGGTCAGGCTCAGGAAAAGATTATGTTTTGGATAAAATATGTAAAGCAATTTAAATATGTAACACGAGTTAACTTACTAACTCAAGTTAAGAATAAGTCAATGATGACTTTTGATCACACATGGGAAGCAAACACTCATCTTATTGGTGAAAGTCCTGTCTATGGACTTTCTTTATTGTACGTCACCTGATGTTGATTGCTTTTATGCGTAAAATCACACATGAAAAACTTCAAGCGGATGGCGTTAAATGACACGTGAAAAGAAAAAAATGCATTGTGATAACATGTTAAACGGCTAAAAACACTGGTGTCTCATTCACAGGCCATTTGGTGAGACCAGGCCCTAACAGGGTTCAGCCAAAGACTCAGCATCTGGAACCCAAAAACTGTTGCCTGGGGATGAACCACGACTTTTGTGTACATGATGGAGATCTATTTGGACATTTGCGCCCCTTTGTTTTAACCATGGCATGTGCTGGACAAAGAACGAGAAAGAGCCTCCAGGCATTTGTGGCTTCGCAGAAATGCAGGGGACAGTTTGTGGTGGGATAGAGGTGGATGTCACTGCTATTGGTAGCACTAATATTTACATTCATCCACTTTGTTACAGTAATTACAGATTTTCCAGTAAATGTGATGGAAAAAACACCAATTTACGTGCACATTGTGTCCCTTGGGAATTCAGCTGTTGAAGCACACATCAGTGCTGAGCTAAAATACCTTTCCCAGCAAACTCGCCTTCACACAAATTCTGTGGCTGGAAAGTTTGATCGGCCCTCAAGAGGGGAAAAAAGAGATAAAAAGAGGAGATGAAGATAGAAAAAGAAAGAAGGAGAAGAGAAAAGAGAGAGGAAAAGAAGAGACATACAAACAGACAGATAGTATGTTGGTGGCAGAGAGAAATGGGTCTGCAGGAGCTCCAGTCCAGCACAGTATCAGTCTGTTCCACACAGCCGCTATCACAAAGATACTCTTATGCAGACTGTAAATTCATGGGCTCAGGGGAGAGGGAGAGGCCAGACAGCAGACACAGCATGAACCCACTGATCCAGACAGAGGAAGAGTCCCGTCACTGTACAGACATCTCAGTGTGCGCCGGTAACGCAGACATCATTAGGTGTTCTTTTATCGTGGAATGTGTTGCATCTGAATACTAACAAGATGCTGCGAGAACGAAGGGAAGCGGACGTCCTGTGGAGTCTTTGGCAGCTGACACTGACACTTAACGTTAACAGAAATATTCTGTGACATTTTCATAGAAACTTTACCTTTCATCGCTCATTATGTAACACTAATCATATCCAGCCCTCGAAATCTTTAACATTTATTATTTTAAACTTCCAGCGTCTGGTGCTTAAACCTTCTGGCACAGGGGAGATATGCATATAAGCTGTGGCTTTCCAAAAGAACAGAGTGAACATGTCAGATTGGGGCAGTTTTCTTATTCTTATAAATTCTATTCATTTGGTGTATTGTCTCATTTGGCTCGACATGTTAACTGAACAGTGGCAGTGTTTTCACTGGACTCTCTGGTCTTCGGACCAACTGACTGTAAAATTAGTGGACAGAGCCAAAGTCGCATCAGCTATGGGTTTTTGAACAGCCAGAAAAAAGCTTAAAGTGGGTGGTACAACCTTCTCCATCTTATCAAAAATAGCTACGGAGGTGGTTCTGAAATGAGCCCAGTTAGTTAAATAAGCCCACCTGTCTGGACCAAGCTAGCTAGCTTACAGGCAATCTAACAAGCCATCTGTGTGTGTGTGTGTGTGAGAATCAAATTTCAACTCAAAATACTGCTAATATGAGTTACTTGCGTGACTTTGTTCCTGGGTTTATTTGACCCAAAACAGACTTAATTACCTTACACTACATTAGCCATAAGATAGCAAGGAACAACAGGAGTGTCTGTATTCGTGTTCAGTTTTATCTCAAAGTTAGCTCTCACCAGAAACTCCAGTTCTACCTGTTAACCACCAATGACTTTTCTTTTTCCCATCTCCTCTTTGTACAGTAATAAAGCACATATCCCCTCCATTCAGCAGTCAAATGATATAGAAGTACGGTATATTACAGTGGATTTTGGCAGCTCCATGGCTCATTGCGGCAGACAGGTTGAGAAGCAAAAGTGACGATTAATCCCAAAAGTTTAAAAAACAAACTCTGTTCGCTCCTCGACTCAAGGTGTTTATTCCTCCAGAAGCTCCGGGCTCTTCCCATGACTGTCCACCAGAGCTCACCAGCTCCGACAGCTTAATCTTTCAATTTTGTTTAAATGTTGCTAATTTCATCAAAAAGATATAGTTTTCAAGAAATATTTCCTTTTTTTATTTTCTTATTTTACGAGAAAATTTTGGCAAATAAAGGATAAGTACAATTTGGATGGTATTAGAACATAAGACAGAACACTTTCGGGGGAAAAAAACATTTTGTAGTGTGGCTATTTCATTTTCACAAAGGTCAGAGACAGGGTTAGACCCAGTGTATTTTACAATGTGACTGGCTAATCGAAAGCTACATCTTCCATTGGTAGGACTGCAAACACCATGGTGAGAGTGGGGAAGGTGAAAAAGCTTATATGTTTAAAGGCAAAGGAAGAAAAAGAGCAGCAGCAGAGAGAGAGAACTAAATGTAGCCTCTAGTTGGAGTTGTGCAACAATGTGTTGGCTTTTTATAGTTTAAATATTTATATTATCATGAGAAAAATTGTAAGTTTTGGAGTGCAGTTGTGGAACAAGTTATTGATTTGGCAAAACAGGGATTCCCTGAGGTTAAGACAAGTGCTGTAAATCAATGTTTTCATGCTACTACTGTTACTACGTCAACCAGTATAACTTACTTTAACAAACACTAAAATCTCACACACGCTGAATCCCAAGACAAATTCTCTGGACTGCAGCCTCTCACTTGTGGGTCCCATAATGCATTTTACATTTCCAGTTGCAGCATGAGTGGACTGTTTGATACAAATATAACAGAAACAAGCAGGAGGGCTGATTTGTGGGTGGATGGAAAAATGCTTCAGAAACTCCAAATCTAGTTCTTGTTTCACTGAGAAATGATTTCTTGGAAGTTTGGTGCAAAAAAAACAAACATTTTAATACATTTAAAAAGCCCAAAGACAACTTTTCAGATGACCAATACTTACCGATACATTTTCTAAACGCGTTCATCCACTAGATTTATCAAAGTTTAATGAATCATAACATGTCCAAAAAAATTCCATCCATGGAACAAAAAACAAAGAGCATTATTAAGTGTGATGGTGCTGACAACACAGAACAATTAATCCCTCATAATATTAGTTTACCCTGCGTTCATGGTGAATAGGACTAGCCGGACCAGACTGCAGATCAGCCTCTGCAGGTTTAGCCTGATCCCCAAATGGATCAATCAAATCCCAGCATTCCAGCAGGAGCTGTTCCCCAGCGCTCAGGAGGAATCCCTGCTCGGGTCCTGGAGGAGGGAGGCCGCCACTCAGGAATGTCCTTGGACATCTTATCTGATGGGCCCTGGGTCTATAATAGTGGTACATGGTAAACTGACCCAAGTTGGCCCCTGAAGCCTCATCGACCCTGAGGCCCCCGGTCCCAGCATCAGTCATAGATTGATAGCCATCAGACGGTCTCTACAACTTGTACGATTCACACAGAGAATTCCCACTGGCAGAGCTGGCTCCTGTTACGTAACTTAACGTTTCTGTCTTTGTCGCTCAGAACGGCAAGGGTGCCGTTACCCTGCATGGCTGCAGGTGAACAGGAGCTGCAACCAGCAATTTTATCATTAATTCATGTTTTTGCTACCAACAACAACTGAAACTATAGAATAGAATAATGTGGAAAAAAATCTACACTTAGTAGCTCTGTGTAGCGTTTTAGCTTGCTTTCAGCTCATTGTTTTGGTTTTACAGTCTGCAGCTTTAAAGACATAAAGACAACTCCCATATTCCAATGCTACTTCATGACATCATCAAACTACATCTTTTGTTTTCATTGTTTTGATTGAGAGAACTTAGTCGCAGAAATCCCACAGGCCTAAGTGCGTTTAATGTTTTGGCTCACTGTCTCTGCTCTCATCAGTGTGGCAACTGTTTCGGGCAATAATCCCATAGTTTACTACCAGCTGCATAGTTGAGCATTTGGCTGCCAGATATTTCCCTCAGGTGTTGGTAGAGACCAAACCAGAGTTAAAAAGAGTGTTAATATTGGACTTATCAAGTGGCCAGAAACTCCACATGCTACTACTACTACTACTACAACTACTACTACTACTAAGAGAGAGAAGCCACAAAACTGGCCGCTCCTCAAGAGATTAGTGTGGCACTATAGCATCAGTTATATCAGAACCGGAGAGTTTATGTCATTACAAGCAGAGCAAAGACCAGAACCTTTCCTGTTTTCTTTGCAGACTAGTACATCCAAAAGAAAAACTAAACCACTAAAGCTCTCTCAGTAAAAACCCTACCAGGGCATCTTTACAGATATCCCATGACCTTTGCTACAAACTCACAGCAGTAAGACTGCACATTTTCCTTTTCAGTTTTGATTACATGGTGAGAAGGCATGTAAAATGTAAAACACTACTAAATTTACATTGACGTTTTACATTTATAAATGCCAGTCCAAGAACTGGAAGCAGATCAGAGGTGAAAATGTATCCAAAATGAACCACAGAGAGCGGAGCAGCCAAAGGCTTGTGACAAAAATACAAAAAACAAAAAAACCCTTTGGAACCGGTTGTACTTCAACTCAGTGAATATGGTGTGCAAATGATTTTGGCATTGATAAATCCTTTTTCCATTTCTGACTATACTTTCACTCCTTAATCTGTCATTTCATTATGTAACACACGAAAGCCAGTCCTGTAAAAAGAAACACCCAGCTCAGTGGGTGCCAAAGCAAATGTACAGTAAGTGGCCCGAGCAGGTAAATACAATTTAAACGCACTTCCTCTTAATTTAACACACGAAAATACTACATCAGTCAAGAGAAGGGTGGATTAGCGTGATTTGAAAACACATTTCCTATGGGCTAAGACAAATAAGTACAAGGGTGATGATCGTCACATGGACTTTCGGGGGCCCAGGTAAGAACCATTCCTCTCGTGCCGGGATATGATGAAGCATTTGCATGAAAGACTAGCCGAGGGGCCAGGAAAGTGCACCGAGCGCTGAACTCGCTCTTACAAAGGCACCATTCTGCGGTGGAAGAGAGAGAAACAGCAACACCCAAGGAAAGTATGACACTGGATGTCCAGGTAAACATTTCCAAGGCAGCTAAGTTTACAATTGCATGTCAGCTGCTGTGCATTATTCCTCCCCTCTCCTCTTCATCCCTAATGCCCCCTCACTGGAGGAGATTTGAGTGCCGGGCATTGGTATATGGTCGTTTATTTTCCCTCTGTGTAAAAACATTGGAAGCGAGGGTGAAGGCAGACGAAAGATTGGGAACGAGAGAGAGAATTAAAGGGATTGCAGGGCGTTGGGGAGGCATGAGAGACAAAAAAAGAGTGAATGTGCAGTTAGTGGTATGTGTGAGGGGGTTGCGGGGAGCACGGACACGGGGCAACAAGCCAGCGCGGGTAGACCGCGAGCGCTCCCTTCGCAAACAGACAGCCGTGTGTTCGACAGGGACTGCAGCGGGGGCCCCCCTCGCTCATGAAAGCTGCTTCATAAATTTGTAAACCTAGAAGAGCGGTCGCTTTTCCCCCCACAGTGCTTTTTTTTTCTCATTCCGATGCCTTAATGATGAAACGGGCAGAGGGCAAACATGACGCACACAGACATCTCTTTATGAGGCTGATGCACACCTGCAGAGGAGACGTACTGTCCATCAGGGGAAGTAGGTGGAGGAGACTGGGGTCAACATCCCGCCACAGTGGACCTGTATTCCCCTCACTGGAGGACACAGGAGGAGCTACTGTATACTCAGGCCCAGGTGCTGCTCAGTGATGGACAACATTCAGTTCACGAGGTGAATCGACAGCTCGATAAAAACCCTCAAATGCAAAGTTATTGTCCATCGCAGCTCAGCAGGTCTGTCAAACTCTAACTGTTGAATCTGTGTGAATGGACATGTTGTAGGCCACAAAACAAACCTGGCTTCCAAGAGGTTCAAAAAGAGTTTGAAAGGTTTTTTATTTTTGATGCTAGGTATTTGAGTGTAAGCACTAAATAACACAATGTGAGTACCTGCTCTGACATAAGCTACAGATGTTAGCATGCAAGGCTAACTAGCTTACTACCTATAGCAGTAACTTTGTGTTACTTCAAACTAGGGATATCAACAGTTAAACCACAGAGATGATTTTCTTTTACTAGTACATACTCACAGGCTTTGCGTTACACTTCCTGTCTTTTTCTTTTTCCCGCCTTTTTCCCTGTTCACCTGTGCTTCATTTATTGATTCTTCAGTTATTCATTAATCAACAATTTGCTGATGAACTAAATACCCAAAAAGCATTGCTACAAGATGCTATCACAAAAAGACCTACACATATTTTTTGTGACTCAGAGTTGCTGAACTATTCTTATTTCCTGTATCAACTGATTACCTGAAGTGTCTCAGGACTCGTAATGATGTGACTTGTAGTCTGTTTCTCAGACTGAAAAAGGGATAAACGTCTGCTGGCTGGGTGACGACTCTTCCAGTTCTCACTAGAGGAGAATGATCTGCTCTCCTCCCAGAATCATCCTCAAGAGATCAATGCATCTTCTCCAGAGAAACTTCAACAACAAAGTAAGAGATGATAATGATTTATTTCATCTTGCAAAGCCCAACTCGCATGAAGTTTGTTTCTCAGCTGTAAATCGTATTTGCTTTGCAGATTAGCAGAAAGCAGTGTCTAAAATGCACACTCATTCAATAAATATCACTTAAACATCTGCTTTAATAGCTGTTTAGCCCTAGCAGATCGTTTTTAACAGACCTGCCATTGTGCGATTTGACTCAATTATGGATTAATTGAAGAAGAAATTGTTTTCACAGCCCCATAACTCAAAATGAGTTATATTGTAATAGTTTTGTGGATGGTTAATATGCATGTTTATCAATATCAGTGACTCAAGAAGTACTTTACCAGGTCTAGATAATTTCCGGCCTTTAAAGAAAAAGAGATTTTCCAGGCTTTCTTCTGTTTTGGAACAAAAATTCATTACCATCTGGAGGTTGATGGGCATTGTGACAGAAAGCTCCGTCCAACATTTTGAATCGACTGTTTTGATGCTCCTCTTTCAGTCAAGATGGAGGAGTTCCAGATCAAATGGCCTGGAAAGAAATTGAAAGAATGATTAATTAACAGCTAGCATAGTGGAGGAAACAGAAGAGGAAATTGACAATATCTGCCCTTCTCCAGGCAGTGTCTTTCAGTTGAGTCTTTTGACTGTTGGGAATTCAAACACTGAAATATTAACTTTGTGGCTGAAGCAACATCGTGACAGTGACTGAGAATCAGTCAAAGTTCTACACATTAAAAGGATCAGGCTTGTTCTATTCCACATTTATTTCATATTGTCAAGAAAAAAATCCCTTGAAAAGAGCGAAACCAACAATAACTTAATCTTACTATTAACTATTGCCTGATACAGCCGACTGTATGTTACTCAACTGTGCCATGGACCTTTATTGTTGTCCAAAAACTATTAAAAGCAGATCAGTAAACCTTGTGACATGTTCCTTATTACCATAAAAATTGGCATTGGAATTAATATGACATTCAACATAGATACTGCTCACTAGAGCAGGGCTACCCACCATGAAGTAGGATTCCTAATTACTAATCATTTAGCAGGAAGTCAGTTGGGGAGCTTGGGATCCTATAGCCCAGTCACAAAGATAAAATGTTGGCAGTTAAGGTTTCTACAAACCACTTATACATCTACATTTGTACATGCCGTAGGCTACGTACCATATTGAGATTTCCACACAATGTGTCATATCACGTTCACAATAGGTTTAATACCAGAATTTCACGTTTGGAGGTGGAGGGCATGGTGCTTGAGTTTCAGGCAACGAGGCTTCCGAGCCGGTGACCGCAGTTCGAGTCAGTGTTTTGTGTGTTGTAGCACTGGATATTTTTAAGGAGACCTCGAAACAATTTCCAGCCATGTTTCTGACAATTAAAATTGGAATTTTAAGGTAAAACTTGGGAGGTTTTCCCAACCCTAAGCAAGTGGTGTATGTGCCTAAACCTATCCAGGTCAAAAGCACAGCGTGACAAGTGAAAAAATTAGATTCAAACATAAAGAAATAGAAAGTTTCAAATTACCTGTGGTTTTGCAGAAACATACTTTGCCCATTTGTTCTGGCGATTGGATTGGATCATTGTACTATTCCCATGATTGCATCTTAACAATACAACAGGATAGGTGTTTGCTCGCCCACCATTAAGTTTAGATTTTGGTCCTCCAAGGGGAAATGTTTGGGCACCCCTGCATCAGAGCATCAAAATTGGTATTAATCCATCACTTGAGATTAGCTCTCCTCCCCTGCAATCCTCCATTAATTAAAGGCGTTCCACTATAGACACACTATTTGATATGGTTTGAGTAAAAAATACAAAAATACAGTGCCCACCTGTCTTGGGCAATCAGTCTCAGCCTGTCTTATAAATAAGATTAAAAAAGAGGAGCCATTTTAGATTTAGGCTACATCTTGAGTTAGAACTGGCTGAATGCCCGTGATCAGCTGGCTCCTGCATCGTGAACACCATGTGCATTAGTGTACCGCTAAGTAGATCCCACTGTTGTTCTACACCTGTCCTCATCTTGCATGCTTGGTTCAGACTACAAAATTTCCCAGGATGCAATAGCAAAAAACGGGTTAAAGTACATTATAGTCCGGCCTTAGTGACATGTTTCAATGACTCATTTATTACCACTGCGGTTAGTGTGCTAATGATGCGGCTTATACAGTAATTCTTGGACCAAAATGTTGCCTGTAATTCATACAGATGAGGAAAACTCATTCTCAGTCATGGAACAAACATTCATACATATGCTTCTGTGTTTTTGCTTGAAACCTGCAAATCTTGATTGAATTGAATTAGTAGTAAGGTCAAACACACACACACACAGACACACATTAGATTAAACGTGTCACAGCATGTGATTTGAGGCCACAGGATCAAATGGTTGCATCGCTCAGCGTCGAAACATGATCATCTTTTATCGATTTTCCTCACAGGAAAACTACTCAAGTGGATAGCTTCAGCATGCTCCAGCTGCAAATACAGACCACATCAGTTATCATTAAAGCTGGCTGCTGCCTTCCCAGTGGCAAGAAATTAATAAAAAACAGTAGCCAAAAAAATGACTGCTATCCTTGAAAAAAACGACCTACCTCTATGTGAGGCAGCAAATGAAGAGAGAAAGGAGGAGAGAAAGTATGCCAGACAATTGAAGACTCTAAACATAACGGACCAAATCTCAGCCAATACAAAGAGCAAGAGAACTGCTTTCAGATGAGTGTGAGTGTTTTAAGTGTCGGAGGATGATAACAGGAGGAGACAGCAGGAGTTATACGTCGTTGAGTGGATCTGTTTTTGCCGGGAGACTTGTTTACTCATGTGGAGCTCAAAAACCGGTGAATGAGAACTTCTGTGGGACCACTCACAGGAAGCAGGTCAAACCTCACATATCCATATGGAAATTCAATTTGTCCGGTGCTTCCCCCAACACCCAGGAAGACCTCCCACAGGTAGCATCGCAGACTCAACCTTTAGGGCTCCACAGAGAGGTTCTGATCCGGTTCTGGGGGAGGGGAAAGACCTGACACAGAGGGGTTTTTCAGGCCCGAGCTGGAGGTCCAGTGCGATACATGTCTTTGGCTGTGGACTCCTGGCAGAGCGCACAGGAACTGCTGCTGGATGTGGGCGCCGAGTCGATGCTGTAAAGCCAAAGAAACCTGAATACAGGGAGGTTGTGTTTAGTTTGGTGAGATGCAACAGAAAAACTGCACACTCACTGTACCTGGAGAGGGACACAACAATGATGTATCACAGCAAGAGTGTGAAAGATTGATCAGCTGTAGAGATACTTGGTGTAAAGTGAAACATATTTTACTTAGCTAAAGGCCAAGTTGACAGCTCTCCCATGAAATAAAAAAAACTCCAAATGTTTCTTGACTCCCTCTTTCTGTCTTTATCATTTTCTTTTTTGCTCCCCTGGTTTATTCTCATCTCAATGCGACTTCCAGCTCAACCACTCCCCTCACTGCTTCTTGGACTTTTTGTTTTCCTGTAACTGAGAAAAAGAAACCAAAAATTCCAACATTTGCTCTTTGAGCGCAAATTTAACAACGATTTCTACCACAGGTACTTGTCAAAGGGACCAGAAACCATTTCAGTAGCTCTGCAACTTTAACCTGTGTTTCAACCAAGTATAAACCCACCAATGGTTTGTGGACTATCATGTCAAAGCCTCCAGTGGGCACCAGATGTGCTCTCTTGGAGTTAGAAGTGACCATATTTGGATGAGACGGTGACGCTGGGGAGGATATGATTGGATGGTATCAAGTTTTCAATCACAAGGTAGCCACGCCCTAAATCATGCCCTGCTTTATTGTCAATTTTACTCAAAATGGGACCATAATTTACAAAATGAACATCTTTCTGTATTGAAGAAGTGTTGACACTAGTGATTGACACCATAAACTCATTAGAAAACGGTTTACTGAGGTATTAAATCAAGTGAGAAGTAGAGGCATTTGCCCATAAGTTTACATATAATCTGACTCCTTTTTGCAACCACTGTAGTTGCCTCCCGTTGGTCATTAGAGAGAATGCAGGTTGAAGGCCCTTCCGAGTGTTTTCAACTGGATGAACCATCAGTTTACTTTTTTAGCTATAGCTCTCGGTGCCTGGGGCACTTTCTGATGGTCCGATCAGGACAGAGTTTGCAGTGCTAAAAGTTGCTGATTAGTCAAACCTCACAGCTACTACAACTTGTGCACTTCTTCCTATTATCAATATAAGGATGAGTTGCAGGTAGAGTAATGTTCTTGAGAGAGAGGATAAAGGGAAATGAATGAATGAGCTAAGAGTACATGCGAATGATAAACAAAACAAGAGGGATTGTTGAGACAAAACTAGGAAATGGAGGAAACGAGACTTGTGAAAATCTGTTTCATCATGATTAAAGTCTAAAGCCAAAAAGTAAAATAAAGGCAAAGAATGCCAGTCAATGTCAAGAACAACACAAAGACTGACTATGTTGCTGTTTACTCGTGTCCTAATTTATCCGATCGTCACAGTTCATCAGATGTGGTGAAAGCACAAACAAGAAAGTCCGACGGGGACTTTTCAGCGCCTAGTTTAGTTCTTGTGGTTCCATAGTTCCTGGACCTTATTGGTCAAGAAGTCTATTATTGAATCAAAGATATAGTGAATGCTTGACTCTTTCTTTTCTATGCCTTTATCATTTTCTGGACCCTTTGCTTGCTTTGAGTTTTCTTTTGCCCGTTTCCCAAAAAGTGACAGTTCAGCCGCCTGTAACTGAGGGAAAGAAGAAACCCGAAAACCTCACCCATTGCCCATTTGTCTGAAGGTACTCCCACCATTTCCCAAGTGACATGGTTAGGTGTGTCTCCCTGATACTCTTACACTATGGTGAATGACAGCAGGCGACTGGGATTAAACAAAGAGTGACACTTTTGTACTAAAAACAATGTATGTACTGTATCATATAGAGTTGGCATGGAGTCATCATTTCCCTGGGGCACATGGGAGACTATGGCCAGTTCTTGATTCTGATCTGCTGGAAGACATTCATTACTTTCAGATTACTGTTGTAAATTAATACTCATTGCTGCAGGGCTACTTCTTCATGCTAAGTTCATGCTAAGGTTGACCATGTTAAAGAAGAATGTCTTGCCACAAAATAGAATAAATAAAGTGTACTTGATGGCTGGCAGGTAGCCCTTGCACATGCAGGATAATCTAGTTGTATCAGATAATGTTCTCTGTCGAGGTTAACCTGCTCTTGGCCTCCATGTCATGCATTACTTTTCAACATCTGCGTGGCTCCATGTGGATTATGTGGACAATATCCCCTCAGGGCAGGTAAGGAGGTTGTTTTTTTAGGTATTTCTGGATGTTTTTTTAATTTCACTGAAGTCATTTAAAATTAAAAAGCAAATTTTACTTGTTGCCTGGAGTTAATCACTGTACACAGGTACGTATATGAATGCCTCGTTATTCAATAGCATCTCAGACCAGAGGGAGATGTCTGTAAGATGTTATTCAGCAGTAACCTCATTCACACACTATCAAGTCTGTCCTCCGGAGGCCGAATGTCGGGCAGGTAAATCCAGTGCCCAGTCCGACGCACAGGCCCCTCTCTCTGCAGCTCATGGAAAGTATTTTGCTAACCTTCGGCAACTGTTTTAAGTAAACATCTATTTCCAGTCAGGACTGCAAAGCGGGTTTTCACATCTCACAATGATCGTTCTGTCCTTATCGACAGGATGCTAAATACAAACATGCCACATTTCACAGTTAGTAGATTTCACTCAGGTGCTTTGGAGTGATTAAGGTGTACATATACTGTCTGGGTAAATCCCGCTATTAGATGAATGAGTCAGCAGAGAACATACATCAAGTGCTCACTGTAAAGAGCCAAATTTCATTCATGGCCGACTGTAAATGTAAGTTTAGGACAGTGATGTTAGTCAGGGCTTCTGAACCTCTTTTTAAGATCCAGTGTGTAGAATTTAGGGGGATTTGGCTTGATTTATTTGCAGAAATTGAATTTATAACCTCCGTCAATGTTTTCACCTGTGTCTGTTGGACGGTGGGTTTGTCTGCAGGATTACACAAATCTGGATAAAGGGACAGGAATTTCTTCAAACTTTCTGTAACAGTGCGAGATGGTGGTTTAAAACTATTCTTTAATCAATTTTAAATTGTAGTATTGAAAATCAATGTGTTTCTGTTTCCTTAGACTGAGCCTTTTATATCTACAGAGGGAGCTGGTCTCCTTCCAATGAATCCACCATGTTGTCATATTTCTACAGTAGCCCAGAACGGCCAAACCAAACACTAAACATAGAGGATCTTTTGCTACTCACTTTTAAGGATTTGCTGCTTTCCTTCTTATGTGATATGATAGTAAAAGGCACAACGTTTAACTTCTGGGCAAAGAAAGTAAGTCTCTCACATATGCAGTATTCCAGAGATATTTAAATTGAGTGAGTTATGTCGTAAACGGGATCATCAACCTCAGAGTTGCTTCTAGTCTAGTCCAGCATGTCAGATTGTTCTCATCAGTCCAGTTCAACACTTGGTGGTGAGACAGACTTAGGCATGCAGCTATCCTGGAAAAGCTCGACTGCAGTTTATTATCAGATAACGTTACATTAGGCATCGCATCACAACTACATAAGGTGTCCCACTTGCACACAGTCTACTTGCCCTGGGAAAGTGGGCAGGAGCGAATGTCAAGGCCTGTGAATATATTTTGGTTTTAGTCTATTGGTTGGACGTGACGCCTCCTGCTTTACAATATTGTGATGGGGAAATGGACAACCCACTCTCTCTCCTTAGCCAAAGCCTACAGTACAGTATGTCTACAAGTTGTCAGCCCTTCAACCAAAAAAATGTTTTTGTTTCCTTTTTGAAGTGGTTGAATTAATCTTTAGCTCACATAAAAACAGAAAAAAATATTTTTGTTATGTGTTGTGTTAGTGATCATCCCAGAACCCCTCGGATTTATCTAGTGACCCCATGAACCTTCCGACACTCACTTTTAGGACCACTTATTTAACTAATGTTGACTTCATGATCCAAGTTACAACACAGCGACTGTTTCCATGTTGAACTATTCATTTCAGACCTAAGACTCAATGTGCTTGTTGTCTTGACAGCTTCATACTGTACATTGCAACCGACAGCATGATGGTGTTGAAGAATGACTGTTCAGCAGACACACATTCTCACAAGGACTCAGCTGTCAAAGACAGTCACAGAAAATGACTCACCATGACAATAAATAAGAGTGAGGCCGAGAAGACGCTAACTGAGACTGTTCAGACTGTGAAAAGAAAACACGTTGACGTCTCCACAGTATGTCACGTCAGTAAATTTCAGACTTCTTGTGTTGTCAGTCCAGTTCATGCAGCATCATCTGCTCTTCTGTTATCACTAAGCAGGAGCACCAGTGTCCATGCGGAGATGAGACAGAGAAGACGAGCGGTTGCAAAATAGCAAATTCTCCATGAGATTCAAACACAAGAGGGAGGCTGGGAATGTTTAATTCAACATCTGGAGTCTATTCATCAATTTCTTATTGATGGTAATTATTGCTGTGGGAGGGGCGGAGGATAACCTGTATCATATGCAGCCACGCTGACAAAGCAAAGCCTTATTTCACCAGTTGTTTTCTCTCTCACACTCAAAAGTGTTTTTGTGTGAGGAGACTTCGGTTGTCCTGAAGGCTTATTTTTTTTTCTTTTTGGGAGAACATTCCTCCGCTGTCCTGGAGGGATTGTGTTGATGGAAGATGCATTTGCCTACAGACTTTCTGTCATTTCTATCTCGTCTGCAGGGTCAAAGGTGACATGTGAATGCTGAGCACATTTGTGAGGCAGTTTAGAGCAGCAAAAATGAATGATTTACAAGAAAGGCACAAATATGTGGATGCTTAGCTCAATTGAGCCATGGAAAATTGCAGTAAAATTACAAGACCCCCTTAAGTGGCATGCAACTATAGACAAATGGTCATTGGTGGTTGAATAATTGCCTTTAAGTTTAATATGTCAACCACTATTATTTCACAATTAAAATAACAATACAGCAGGCAGCTTTTTTTCAGTAAGAAAGCTTTAAAAACCCACTCCACACTACTTGTGACGATAATTGGATCAGGGGCTGGTGGAGACCAAAATAGAGCTAAAAGAGAGTTCAAATTTTGACTATTATTAGACTAATGTTTGTCACACTACTCCAAATCAATGCTAATGTTGCTCCGAGTCTATAGATGTCTAAGTAGGAAGCTGTTCGCTACAATGTTCACAATATCAAGTCTTGTGTTAATAAAGGGTCTTTTTTTCTTTCTTGATCTTACTTTCCTTACATTAACACATAAAACAAACATAAATGTGTTTGTTTTATGTGTTAATGTAAAAATCCACTGTTTTTTACATTTTGATCTTCCAATTACATAATTTTGTTGAGAGCTCTTCTACTGCAGTGGTATAATGGTTTTCCGACTGGAGAACTGGTGCTGGCTCCTGCCCATCTCAATGCACTAGCTCCTTATAATCGCATGACAGTAGTGGATGGAAAGAAGCCTTCATTTGCATTTACTGCAGCCAATTTTGTCACAATTCAGTACATTTGGATGGAAACCTGGCTAGTGTCATGTTTACAGCTTATTCTTCTGCCTCAAAGTGTAAAAAAAATAAATAAATTAAAACAGCATTATAGGTATAATTTGTAGAAAATAGCCAGAATTCAAAAGTAGCTCCAAAAACAAGGGGATAGCATATCACCACATTAACCATCAACCACTGCTCTTTGCAAGCTATCCTTGGATGTAGTTAGCTACCCTTAGCTAATTAGCTCATGGCTCAGTTAGTCGTGAAGCCAGCGGCCCTAGAGTTTGTCTGGACCAAGACCTCGGACCACAGGTGGTGTCACTGTTGGTGACGGGGCCTGGTCACCTGGATTTGGCCACATGACGTGAGAGGGAATATGACTGGGACTGGACAAAGCCTCCAAGACTGACAAAGATGTCAGTTTGCACAGACGTCTTTGACACACAGTAATGTCAATATTGTTGTCTCTCACACTTTTATTAATGTTTTGAACTAAAATTCTGGCCATATCTTACAAATTGCTCCTTTGAAGAAATACTTACAGACATTTAGTGCAATAGGCTTTGCCTTTTTACGATAGCTGGAAGTTAGATGACAATGAGCTAAGCAAACCAGCTGCTAGTAGAAGCCTTATATTTACTGTGCAGATATGATAGTGGTATCAATCTTCTCATCAAAGTCTAAAGTGTGTCTTTCCTAAAATGTTCAACTATTCACAGAAGGTTATGAACAGTAAACCACAGACAGCTCCATAGAATGTGTACATCTCTAAATTGAAAGCATCAGAGCTTGAAAAATGGAATAGAAATGAGTCACCTACACTTGTTTAAGCTAGCTTTAAGTCTATCTTTCATATTTTTAAAGATAAAGATACTATAACTGCTTGAACTATGGTGGTTTGAGGTATTTATGAAGTGTGGACTCATGAGAGCCTTGTATTAGCTACTGGGCAGAGACCCTACCTGTGTCTCTCTTGGAGTAATAAATTCTTTCCACAGTTCCCTTTCCTCCACATGTCAGGGTTCAAACATCTTTAGGCTTAAGGATTCCCATGCATCTGTTCTGTCTCTGCATCTCCTAAATTATACCCCTGCTCCGCTTTGTCTTCATCTTAAAACAATAGGATGAGGCGCTGGCCTCATAAAGTTATTGGCTCATCCCTCCCCAGTCGTCCCCTCCCCCCCAGGTCTTCCTAATGGGAACCTGCTGCATGTTCAAAGAGGAGGATAGAGAGCCCCGCCTGGGCAAATTCCTCAGGAAAGCCCTGACTTTACTATCAAAAGACAGCAGCGGGGCGAGTAGGTGTCATCACCATTGTCTCATCAACATTGGATCAGGCCAGAGCCACTGAAAAACAAGGAGGAAGAAAGGTCTTACGCTTCTGACCTCTTCTCTAAAACATCTTCCTCTCAGGTTTACGAGGCCAAGGAGAAAGATCGGATGGAGTGGGACTCATGTGGCCACAAACTTGCTTTGATCGCCCCTGCCACCCTGGCTTTGAACTGTTTAACACACGGAAAACACTGTCCGTCATCAAAACAGTGCTTCCAAGGAGAGAGAACACGGGAGGCACTGTAGGTGAGAGGAAAAAGACTGTCAGGGAGGAGGCAAACTTGGAAACTGCATACAGTGTCCCTTTATGACCAAAAATATTGACTTTGATTTATAAATGAGATGAAGGATCACTAAGCAGGGGTGAGGTGCACTTCTCTATGTGAATGCCAGAAACTGGTGATGTGAGGTATGAAATTCACAGAAATCCAGCTTGGCCTGAACATTAGGCTGGCATTAAATTCAGCAAATTTGATGGATTTCTGTCAAATAAAAAGCCCTTCCTTTTTTCGAACATGGTGTAACTAATGCTAATAGCATTTTTACTTGAACTTTTCTCATAAACCTTGCTGGCATAATCCAAAAGTAGGCCAGACATGAAAAATTATGACCTCATCTCACAGGCATGTATATGTTTGTGACACGTGTGACCTCAAGTCAGAGTTGCGCTCAATCAAACACATTTCCAAACTCATCAAAATCATGCCATATATCCCCACTCTCAGTCCACCATTATATTTTTTATTGATTTAAATAGCATGGAAGATCTTCAAAAGCAGAGGTCTGTCTAGGAGGACTGTTAAAGGCTTTACTGCTAATAAAATCCAATATGGAGCTCATATAGACTCCTGGTTCCTGGAAGTTAGATGCAGTAGATGGATCTCCAGGCAGCCAGAGGGGCTAGTGGTAACCACAGGGAGGTTGTAAATCATGCATGTTTTATCTACATGTACGGAAGCAGACTGCAGACCAAGTATGTCACATGGCTTTCTTAAGTTTGCTCTTTAGAGTATTTTTCTTTTGTGGACAAAAGGCATATTGACATACTGGTACTGATTTCTCGTAAAATTCTTTTTCAGCAATTGTTTCTTTAACATCCATAAAGCATCAACATTAGTGTTGGTGTTAATTCTTCAGTATCGAAACAGCCTGAGCTTCTTTCTGGATCTACTGCTTAGTAAATCCAGTTTAAACATCATACATGAACTCAGAGCTTTGACAACCATGTTCTTATACCCAAATGACAGAAATGTTCATTTGCCAGTGACTCTCAAAACAACATGATGTAAGTTACTGTATGCTTGTTTATAACATGAGACTTTACATTTTGTGAGTTGAGTGTTATGTTTTTATTGTTGTGACATGGTCACAGTTTGGTTAGGTTTAGGGAAGGACCATAGTTTGGGTAAAACCTACTTTATGCCAAGTACATAAAGAGGGTTATGTAGACCTAAGACTCAAGGCCATAGGACTCGTAGGACATTAGTTACATATACATGTCAAGTTACATTATTGTGTGATGTAAGTTAACCTACATACCTAAGTTTAACAGAGCCTCCTCAGTGAAAGTCCTGGGTTATACATGTGTGAAAGTTACGTACATAAAACTACATACATTAAATTACATACGTACGTAATGTTATGAATGTGATGTAAGTAAAGCACATTACTTGAGTTAACTTACACTCATAAGTTGGACTAAATCAACGTTGACTCTGGGTTCACATTACACATCCCTGGGGTGAAGTTGTGGTTCAGTGTTTAGTTTATATTTTGTGCCCAGTCGCCAGGGCAAAATGTTGGCAGTTTACATTTTTGCAACCAACCCTTGATGTGTTCACATTTGTACATGTCATAGGCTACGTACATTAAGTGTCATATTACGTTCTCATTACATGTTTATGACCTGACTGTATTTTCTTCTTCTTCTCGCATCTCGTTTCACCTGTTCAAATCACATTGCTCAGTGTGAGAGTGGCCACATCTAAGGTACCCTATATGATGTCCCTCACTTTCATGCTGTGCTACTGATCAACAGTTGTGGTGGTGAGAGTTTTAGCAGTGAGCATGGGATGCACAATGTGTTTTTGGTAAAAAACAAAACAAAACTATCATATATCAGAAGCAGAGTGGCCTGAAAATTAAGACAAATTTAATTTATTTAAATTTTAAGCCAAGTGAATCTGAAGAGCTAAAGCTTGAGTGAATCCTGAGTGTTGTTTTAATTGATTCATTTGGATTTGATGTGATATAACTATGAATGATGACGCTTCTTCCCAGAAATATATTAATATACTATTCGGGGAAAGCAAACAATGAATTCATTCTGATTTAGATCTGAGCCCAATCATCTGAATATTAGAAGAAAATGTAAATATGTGAGTGAAGAAATTATTGGATTATTGGATCTTTTGGATGTTCATTTTGGATTTGGCTGCAGGTGGGATATGCATATATCAACCAAGCGTGTGAGTGGGCAGGGTTTGATGCTGTTCCTATGACTCACTTCCAAATACAACCAATTCTTCAGGGGGAACCTGTAAAAAGAGAGTTCGAGACAGCCCATCAGTGTAATCATTTCCCAGGAGTTAAGCTGGTTACATGCTTGAGGTAGCATTGCTTGACTGCTGTCTCACAGGGAAAATACTGCTCATGCCAATTATGATCACGCTGTGTGTCGGTGTGGAAGTCACTGTTAGACTGTCGGTTTCTGTCTGACTCAGCTGTTGGGAATGTGAACCCCTGCTGCAACAGAAACAGTGACATGACGGCAAAGCTCTGTGTGGCATGTTTACCTGTGACCCTGTGTTTTCACATTAATGTGAAATTTTATCTAAATTGTGTCTCGGTGCCAACTGTCATGTAACGTGTTTTACAGAGAGCACATTCATAAATCATTGTGAAATTCAACTGTACACACTGATTACATTTTTGACAGTTTGATTCCCACTGAGCTTGAACTTACTGTGTGCTGTGGACAGCGGAAGTCCCTCAGTTTTGCAGCTCTGTTGCAGCTCCTGTCTCTCTAAGGCCCCCCATGAGTGACGCCGAGATCGAAAAGTGGCTAAAGGTATGTCAATTGCTGCTCAGCGGTATATACCGATCCCTAGACTGGTATACCGATCCTCGGAGTGGTGGCCAATGGTATGTCGATTCCCGCTCAGCGGCATATACCGATCCCTAGACTCTTATACCGTTCCTCGGAGTGGTATGCCGCTGTTATTCCACCGACACATGACGGTATGTGCCGCTAGAGACTTATGCTTCTGAAAGACTGTTAGACACACACACACACACACACACACACACACACACACACACACACATTGATTGACAATAGTTGGAAAATATCTCAATGTGCAGTGAACAAGATACATAATATGCCACAATGGTCAATGTTCGGCGAAGTAGATTTTATATCAAGTAATGTATTATTGTGTTCTCCTAATAAAGGAAAACTGTCAGTAAGTATTGTTTAGTTGGTTGGCTCAAAGTTTCTGCTATCGATTAGTCAGACTGGCTACGGTGGCTGGGCTAACAGTAGCCATGTTAGCTAAGGCTATCTCTTTCATTAGCTGTAAGTAGTTTCTAGGCACAAATTTAGACATATTACTTTGCATCATATTGCAAGAATCCCACGTGTAATAACTGTCTATATGCCTACATCCCACCAACATAACATCCAAAAGAAATACATGGCCTACGTTCCTTTATTTGTGGCAATGTGTTAAGTTAGCATTGTCAAAAAACACTACAAAAATGTATACATTTATGGCAGTACTTGTCGTAAAACCAGCCCAGTGGCATTATATTTGCATATCAATCAGGGGGCAGTACCCATCCAACAGTCTTTCAGAAGCATAACAGTCTCTAGCGACACACACCGTCATGTGTCGGTGGAATATCAGCGGCACAACAGCAGCATAACAGCGGCATACCACTCCAATAAATGGTATAAGAGTCTAGGGATCGGTATATGCCGCTGAGCAGGTGGTATAAGCCGCTGAGCAGCAATTGACATACCTTTGGCCACTTTTCGATCTCGGCGCTACTGCCCCCCATACTGAATACCCAGTCTGCTCTGATTGGTCAGCTCACACACACCCGAGCCAGCACCGCTCACCTTGTCTCTGGTCAGCTCTGTCGTGTTTTCAGCTGGTATTTCGCTTCACTTCTACCATGAATAAAGTAATAACTTATGCAAATGTTTGATGTGTTGATGTAGTGTGATGTCACAACGTCACGCAATTAAAGGCGGGGCTACTGACGGGGTGTTTCAGAAGCAGGGTTTACTGTCGGAAAGAGGAGCTTCTGTAGGTGAGGACTGGGCTTTTAAACTCTCAGGACCCTTTACATGCACATGAACATATATAAAAGACTAAATTTAAGGACAAATCGTTAAAGCATAATGGGTCTCCTTTGATATTTTTTTCAGTGAAAATGAATGAATGACTGATAGGCTGACAGTGTAGTCGACGGGCATAAGAAAACGGGCAAAGCGGGCGTTTTCTGAGGAAAAATAAAATTATCCTCCTTCTGCAAGCAGGTAAAGAGAGGCTGGTTGCGCAGCATCTTTTCTGGATCCGAAGCATGTTTAGTGAACACGGTGCAGTTTTGGCTCGTCCGGCGAGTAAAAGACTGCGGCCGAGGCAGGAAAAATAAATCCAGACATCTGTATGCTCCCTTAGAGTAATAGTTGCGTAGGCGAAAGCCGATGCTTCCAGCAACACGTAACTCTGGGACTGCGTTGAAAAGAGTCTGGCACTGTATTTATCTCCTCTGGCTGCAGCGGAAACTGACTCGCTCAGGTGCGCTCGCAGACAATGGGAGATGGGAGTTTCAAACCTTGGGGGGCTGTGACAAGCAGGCGCCACCTATGGGACATAAGGGTCGTTGATCCGATCCGACGTCAGAACCATGTGGACGGTCCCAACAATACTCAGTAGTGTTTACTACATTGTCACAGGAGTACTGGGCACTCGTGGCTTGGACCACATCCATCTTTGAACTCGGCCTTCATTTTGTTCTCATCTACACACCTGAGAAGTTTCATGACTGCATCTAACACAGTTGTGATGCTATCGTGTTGGCAAAGTCTGCCCACAGAGAGACAGACAGACATATTGAAAACAATAACAGCTGTACTTGTGAAGACAGGGATGATTTGAACTTGGTTACACTGACCCACAACTTAAAATGTGAAACAGTTAATCACCAATAATGACTTTTGCTGTTTTCTATTTCAAATTCCACAACTTCACACTATTATAAAGTGGCCAGTTGTGTCATCTAATGTAATGGTAGCACTGCAGCAACAGCTAAAAGATCTAAAGGTCCTATTTGTAAGAAAAGTAGATTTTTGGGTCTTAAACCCAATTTGTCAAATACTGATGCTTAGGGATTGTAGGTCGGGTTGATTTATCCATGTTTACTTATCCAATTATGCAACTTGCAAACTTTGCAAAGCACAAAGATATAGCTCCAACTGATGCTTGCTATGTTTGATAGGTTGAGGCATTTCAAAAGTCTTTTTATTTATTTTATTCGTCTGTTTGAAATCAACAGAAAATATTCAGTAATACTTACAGTGGAGCTTGAGGTCCTAAAGGGACAAAAAGATGAAAATGATATAAATAAACATTAATATATTATTATAACATTCGAAAATATTTGCATTTAGAACATTAATTATGCTCTTTTTACTTAGTTTAGGTTTATTAGCTGAGATGCCAGGACAGAAAATGTACTTTTTTTTTGTTTGAACCTCACATATTTGTAAAGACAATGCTTGATGTTTCCTAAGAAAGGAAGTGATTTATCAGTTTTATCAGCAAAAGAAGAACAAACAAGGTATTTCAAAACTCACCCACGATGGCTGATCGAATGGTTGGACTCAGGTCCAAGATGGTGGATCACCACTTGTTTCTTTGATAGGAGAGAACGGAGAAACAATGCTGGTTCTCGCATCATGTGCTCACTGATATCACATGTGGGTGTCACATGGTCCAGGCTGAAGGAGTGTTTGTGTGTGTGTGACATGGTGGCAGGTTAGAGAAGATGGTTAATTGCATACAAAGATCCTGAGTCTGTATGAAGCATAATTCAACTAACGTCAAATTAGCCGCTTATGCATCTAATGGTTTAGAACACAATGCATGATATCTTTGCTGCGAAAAAAAGTAATTTATTTTGTTATATCAGCAAAATATCATTGTTTAAAATAACAGGCACAAGACATAATAACAATGCACCTTTTTATTCAGCAGGAATATTTTCAACATCAAGCAATTTTACGTTTTTCTAAATCAAAAGCAAAGCACAAAGATATAGCTGAATCAATATTTTCAAAACTGTTCACTGAAAAAAGAGCCGTCATTATGATGCTGAGACTGATCGTTGTCCACTGTAGGTGGGGGTCTTTCCACTCTTCTTTACAGAAAAGAAAAACAAAACGTTACATTTGACAACAAAAGTAGTCAAATTATCAACAGAGAGTCAAAAATACAGCTTGATGCTTTTGTTAAAAGTCACAGTGACACTGACTAACAGCCAGACAACAGCAGCCTGACACACAACGCAAAAACACACGACTGCACGACTTTAAAGCCACTGCATGTGTTTTAATGTTGCTAAATTGAACCTCCTTTCAAACCAGTGTGGACGTGTACAAACTGACTGACACCTCCCTCGTCCTCCTGTTAGGTTGGGACAACTTTCCCTGTGATCATTTTTATTAGCACATTAAGTTCTGAGGACATCATAGAAGTGAACTTACACCTGACTGAAGGTCTTATCAACCACATCGATTAGAGACACCTGTGTGGATGGACAACGAGTGTCATCTGTACTAGAGCTGCAGAGATTAGCTGGTTACTCACCACTGAGTTTTTTTTGTCAAACTTCAAGCAAAATGTGATGATTGCAGCTTGTCAAATGAAGGAATTAGCTATTATTTCCTCATTTTACATTTTAATACCTTGAATGTCTTTGTCTCTTTTGGAAACAGCAAACAGTGCAAATGCTATTTACACAATGATCATCTTGTTTCTTATAAAATTGTTATTTTGACTGTTTTTCTGATGCTTTATAGACCAAATGATTCATCTATTGATGGAGGAAATGCCAGAATTGAATCATTTCCAAAGTGCTGCTTTACCAGAGACACAAGTACATTCAGAAACAGAAAGAAATGGGAAGAGTGTTCATTTAATAAACTGATCCCACCAACACACACATTATTTAGATCTACTTAATATAAACATTTAACTCTGACTTAATGAAAAACAATGTTCTTGATCATCATCACCAATAAAATTACAAGCACATGTTCACTTAAATAGCACCACAAAACAGAGACGGTCTTTTTTAATGCAGCTTTATTCAGCAGAATAGTTTTCACTATCAAGCAATTTTACATTTTTCAACATCAGTTGGAGCTGTGACTAAAGTCACTACATCACAAGAGCTTCATGTTTACTAATCCAATTATTTTTTGCTTTGCAAAGCACAAAGATATAGCTCAAACTATATCTTCAAAATCAAGAACTGTGGGTCAGTGTAACCCAGTTCAAATCATCTCCGTCTTCACAAGTACAGCTGTTATTGTTTTAAATATGTCCGTCCATCTCTCTGTGGGCAGACTTTGCCAACACAATAGCATCACAACTGTGTTAGATGCAGTCATAAAACTTCTCAGGTGTGCAGATGAGAACAAAATGGCTGTTTTCAAAATAGACAAAGATGGATGTGGTCCAAGCCACGAGTGCTGTGACGGCCCCTGCCTAACTGTGTGATATTTGGGTGTTGTGGACAAGTT
This sequence comes from Pagrus pagrus, assembly GCF_965226575.1. Taxonomy (NCBI): domain Eukaryota; kingdom Metazoa; phylum Chordata; class Actinopteri; order Spariformes; family Sparidae; genus Pagrus; species Pagrus pagrus. Next base: position 17,056,472 of record NC_140200.1, on the reverse strand, counting down.
ACTGTGTGGTACTGTTTCTCTTTGAAGGTGTTGAGGAGGATGTAGCAGTAGCCAGCCATATCACTACTGAGTAGTCATGGGTCCGAAGGTGATCATGTTTACGGGCCTGCCATTGCAAGATGGTCTCTAGTTTACATTTAATTTCAGAATGTACTGTTATGTTACAAGACTTAACAATAGTGATCTCAGGAACAGCTCCCATTGATTCAGGAAAATGTGAAATTGCTTGATGGTGAAAACATTCCTGCTGAATAAAAAGGTGCATTACAAAAAGGCTGTCTCTGTTTTGTGCCTGTTGGCTTATATGATGATATTTTGCTGATATAACAGATACATTACTTCTTGTCTTAGCAAAAACATCGTGCATTGTCTTTTTAATTATATATACAGTTATAGGACAGAACTTCTAATGGTCACATTTTGTGAGGCCATAGAGCCGGGGGATGATAAGTAGTGTTGTGTAACTTTGTGTCACCGTGAGGACAGTGAAATGTCCCGTCATGACAAAGTGAGATTAGATCAACATCTTGTCATCCATGTGGAGAAATGGACATTGCAAAACACATTGAGAAATATACAGTAGAATGAGTGGATAAGATTATTCCGTCTCCATCCTTATAAAGAGACGGGTAACTCACGACTGCTCAGCAGAGACGTCCACATCACCTCTAGATCTCACAGTGCTCACTTTGCTGTCTGTGACACCAGTTTTTTTTTTGGTTCTGACAAACAAGCTGTGGAAAGGTGAGAAGTCAATTTAATCCTGATGTTACTTTAATAAATGCAAAGTCTTTTAGATGAGATGTGATGACCTTTGACACTGGTGAATGAAGGCAGTGAATGATTCTGGATGTGGCCATTGTGATTTGTTCCTCAGGATGAAGTGTGTTATGATCTTTCTGGTGTTGACGCTGGTCGTCCTCATGGCTGAACCCGGGGAGAGTGGTCCTCAAACCGGCGGTTGTAGCGGCGATAACAGTAATTGCGGTGGTGGCAATGGAGGCGGCAAGTCACAAGTGTTCCTACATACTGAGTTTATGTTAACAGATTGACCTCTGATTTACACAAACAGCAGGCTACTTTAGTCTGAGATCAACAAATCACACTTGACTGCACTAACTGACTACATACAACTTCATTTAGTTCTGTGTTTAGCTAAAACCTTTTATTTAGTCCTGGCATCTCAGATAATAAACCTTATACTAGTAAAGAGAGCATCATTAATGTTCTAGATGTAAATATTTCTCAAATGTGATAATATACTAATGTTTATTTATGTCATTTTCATCTTTTTTTCCCTTTAGGAAACGGACGTAGAAGGTAAGTATCAATGAATATTTTCTGTTGATTTCAAACAGATGAATGAAAGAAATAAAAAGACTTTGTGAAATGCCCCAAACCTATCAAACATAGCAAGCATCAGTATTAACCAGATCCCAAGTTGATGTCTTCAACTACCTTACTTTGTCCAACCCATTTAAATTCACGATGATATAATAGAGGGTAAAGAAGCAAGTCGACACATTTCAGACGCTAGAATCAGTGAATTTCTGTCAGATTTTACTTGAAAAATTATTGCAAAGTTATTCAATTATTGAATATTTGTCAATTAAGATTCTGTTGATTGACCTCTGTTGATAATTTAACTAACTGATTCCTCTCTTTTGTTCCCCCTTCTCTAACTTGGTATGCAAACAGTGTGGAAAGATCCCAAGATGAAGTGGCCGACGACAAATTGATGCGATACGATCAAGACTGAGTCTGTTCTTGATTTTGAAGATATAGTTTGAGCTATATCTTTGTGCTTTGCAAAGCAACAAATAATTGGATGAGTAAACATGAAGCCCTTGAGATGTAGTGACTTTAGTCACAGCTCCAACTGATGTTGAAAAATGTAAAATTGCTTGATAGTGAAAACTATCCTGCTGAATAAAGCTGCATTACAAAAGACCGTCTCTGTGTTTTGTGGTGTTATTTAAGTGAACGTGTTTGTAATTTTATTGGTGATGATGATCAAGAACATTGTTTTTTATTAAGTCAGAGTTAAATGTTTATATTAAGTAGATCTAAATATTGTGTGTGTTGGTGTGATCAGTTTATTAAATGAACACTCATCCTATTTCTTTCTGTTTCTGAATGTACTTGTGTCTCTGGTAAAGCAGCACTTTGGAAATGATTCAATTCTGGCATTTCCTCCAACAATAGATGAATCATTCGGTCTATAAAGCATCAGAAAAACAGTCAACATAACAATTTTACAAGAAACAAGATGATCATTGTGTAAATGGCATGTGTACTGTTTGCTGTTTCCAAAAGAGACAAAGACATTCAAGGTATTAAAATGCAAAATGAGGAAAGAATAGCTAATTCCGTCATTCGACAAGCTGCAATCATCACATTTTGCTTGAAGTTTGACAAAAAAAACTCAGTGGTGAGTAACCAGCTAATCTCTGCAGCTCTAGTACAGATGACACTCGTTGTCCATCCAGACAGGTGTCTCTAATTGATGTGGTTGATAAGACCTTCAGTCAGGTGTAAGCAGGGGCGGTCCTGGCTAGATTTACACCCTGGGCGAACCATCCCTTGGCAAAAAGCTATATCACATGTAGCTTACAAAATGCCATGTCAATGTATATTAGAAGTTATTTAAGTTAGCATATAGCATATAGCATTAAAAATTCAGGACTCTGTGTGAATTTGCACTTGTTGTGTTGCAAACACAAAGTAGCCCAGGTTGCCTATGGGTGAAATTAGTTGCATGACATGATGCCTCAATTCTAATAGTTGCTAGTTCAGCAAAACTACAAACCAAATACAGTCGTCTTCTGTGGCTAAGTAGCAACATATTAGCAAGAGGCTAATAAATAGCCTATAGGCTACTGTCACTCACGTCACTCATAGAAATCTGCATACCTTTATCTTTTGCCTGTTTCTCCTCTTCTTCTTTTCTTCTCTTTCTGAACTGGGCACCTGATGGCTTCTTTGGTCTTTTACTTTGATCCATGATGAAGACGAAGACTCGACATCATTACCGATGTCACATGATGTAAACAAATTCACGTAGATGCCCGTTGGAGGCGGTTTGTGTTGTGCGGCCTGGGATCATCAGTCTATCCCCCCATGTCACACTGGTTTGAAAGGAGGTCCAATTAAGCAACATTAAAACACATGCAGTGGCTTTAAAGTCCTGCAGTCTTGTGTATTTGCGTTGTGTGTCAGGCTGCTGTTGTCTGGCTGTTAGTCAGTGTAACTGTGACTTTTAACAAAAGCATCAAGCTCTATTTTTGACTCTCTCTGCTGATAATTTGACTACTTTTGTTTTCAAATGTAATGTTTTGTTTTTCTCTTCTGTAACTTGGTAAAGAAGAGTGGAAAGACCCCCACCTACAGTGGACAACGACTCAAAAATCTACTTTTCTTACAAAAAGGGCCTTTAAATATTATGATAAAACATGTATTTATACTGCTAACGCTCCTCCATCATTTAATGGTTCCAGCTTCTCAAATGTAGGAATTAGCTAATTAACATATCATTTTTTAATTTTTTTTCCATCATTTTGTTTTTATTGTTGTTTTTATAGGAAAAACATACATACACACGGCCAATAAAATGTGCCATCCATCAAATTATCACAGAAAACTACATGTAAGACAGTACAAGGACAGAGAACAAGGACAAAGGGAAAAACAGAGACCGAGCATTATATACAGTATATATTCTATCCGATATACATCATATGTATAATTAATTACATCCAGTTGGTGTTAGTTGGTGTCTTTCTTGAGTGGTCCCCAACATTTTTAATTTTGTCAGGGGGGGGGGGTTATCTATAAAATGAAAACTGTATTTTTATATTGCCTATGTATTTTTAATGTGTGTTGTGTAGTGACACCGAAATAAAGTTTATCTATCTATCTATCTATCTATCTATCTATCTATCTATCTATCTATCTCTATGTACCAAATGGTACATCGTATTATGTAAACTTAATAATACCCCAAATTATACATATCATATACACAAAAAAAAAAAAGAACAAAACAATATTATTGTAAAGGGTGCAACTCTTCAGCATCTCAGGTTACCGTAACATAGGGACCCCATATTTTCATGTATATATCTTGCCTATCTATTAGCTTATAACATAGTCTTTCATAGGAGGAAATTTTGGCCATTTTGTCGAACCATTCCTTCACTGATACGTCTCCTTTAGTTTTCCAGTGTCGCAACACTATCCTGCATCCAGTGATAAGTGCTATTCTGCACCATGAGATCTGGTGGGCTTGACATATCATTTTTTATGTATACTTATATTTTTAACATAAAATAAATACCCTCTGGACAGAAAATGTACATGTTTTGTGTTTGAGCCCCACCTGTTTGTAATGATAATGCATGATGTTTCCTCAGAAAGGAAGTGATTTATCAGTTTTATCAGTGAAAGAAGAACAAACAAGGTATTTCAGAATGATGCTATCGTGTTGGCAAAGTCTGCCCACAGACAGACAGACATGTTGAAAATTATAACAGCTCAAATACTGACGCTTTGAGATTGTAGGTCGGGTTGACCTCCATCCCAAAGAGTACAGTCATGTTAGTTAACTATAAAGTAGGCTAATTTGTTGATACATGATAATAACACATAACATTACTCTTCCACACAATATGGATACAACACACCAACATATGAATGTGCAAGTATGTTGTTGAAACACATCAAATATTTTCTAAAGTAAAAGATGAAGATAATACTTACATGTACAGTGTGCGGTCCACAATAAATACTGTATATTCCTGACAGCCACAGTTGATAAGAATCAAAAGTTCTTATGAGATTCTGTACAAAATGCATGCGGGTCATTTTTGACCCACTTATGGAAGCTTAGGGTAGTAATACAAAAACAAAGATTTCTTAAAATGTGTAAAAGATAAGTTTTGAATTTAAATGGCATTACATCAAAAACATGTGTTTGCTGGAATATGAAATGATAACAACTTTTCATCTTGAAGATGAAAGCAAGAAAACAGCTTCACTGGGTCATTTTTGACCCGCTTATGCATCTAATGGTTTAAAAGACAATGCATAATTTCTTTGCTGTGAAAAAAAGGAATTTATTTGTTATATCAGCAAAATGTCATGTTTAAAATAACAGGCACAAAACATAATAACAATGCACCTTTTTATTCAGCAGGAATGTTTTCAACATCAAGCAATTTTACATTTTTCTAAACCAAAAGCAAAGCACAAAGATATAGCTGAATCAATATTTTCAAAACTGTTCACTCAAAAGAGCCGTCATTATGATGCTGAGACTGATCGTTGTCTACTGTAGGTGGGGGTCTTTCCACTCTTCTTTACCAAGTTGGAGAAGAGAAAAACAAAACATTCGATTTAAAAAATTAGTCAAATTATCAACAGAGAGAGTCAAAAATAGAGCTTGATGCTTTTGTTAAAAGTCACAGTGACACTGACTAACAGCCAGACAACAGCAGCCTGACACACAACGCAAAAACACACGACTGCACGACTTTAAAGCCACTGCATGTGTTTTAATGTTGCTTAATTGAACCTCCTTTCAAACCAGTGTGGACGTGTACAAACTGACTGACTCCTCCCGTTAGGTTGGAACAACTTTCCCTGTGATAATTTTTATTAGCACATTAAGTTCTGAGGACATCATAGAAGTCAACTTACACCTGACTGAAGGTCTTATCAACCACATGAATTAGAGACACCTGTGTGGATGGACAAAGAGTGTCATCTGTACTAGAGCTGCAGAGATTAGCTGTTTAAATTTCAAGCAAAATTGCCAAAAATGTGATGATTCTAGCTTCATAAGTGAAGGAATTAGCAAATATTTCCTCATTTTAGATTTTAATGCCTTGCTTGTCTTTGGCTGTTGGACTGTTGGCCGTATCCAAAAGAGACATTTACACAATGATCATCTTGTTTCTTCTCCTAATAAAATTGTTATTTTGACTGTTTTTCTGATGCTTTATAGACCAAATGATTCATCTATTGATGGAGGAAATGCCAGAATTGAATCATTTCCAAAGTGCTGCTTTACCAGAGACACGAGTACATTCAGAAACAGAAAGAAATAGGAAGAGTGTTCATTTAATAAATTGATCACACCAACACACACATTATTTAGATCTACTTATTATAAACATTTAACTCTGACTTAATGAAAAACAATGTTCTTGATCATCATCACCAATAAAATTACAAGCACATGTTCACTTAAATAACACCACAAAACAGAGACGGTCTTTTGTAATGCAGCTTTATTCAGCAGGATAGTTTTCACTATCAAGCAATTTTACATTTTTCAACATCAGTTAGAGCTGTGACTAAAGTCACTACATCTCAAGGGCTCCATGTTTACTCATCCAATTATTTCTTGCTTTGCAAAGCACAAAGATATAGCTCAAACTATATCTTCAAAATCAAGAACAGACTCAGTCTTGATAGTATCGCCTCAATTTATTGTCGTCCACTTTACCTCTGGATGTTCCCCATTTGTCAAAGCAGAATCTATACCAAGTTAGAAAAGGGGGAAAATAGAGAGGAATCAGTTAGTCAAATTATCAACAGAGGTCAATCAACACAATCTTAAAGGTATAGTTGGTAATCCTGTTCAGAAACACGTTTTGTTATACTGGGTGAAATGGTCTTTCCACCCTGAGAGTAGTCCAGACATAATGTGTTCAGAAAAAGGAACAAAATAAATCAGACCTCTGTGGCAGCTGCAGGCCTGTAAAAACTCTGACCAATCCCTCCCTCTCGGTCCGAGTTGAAAGAACCAATCAGATGCCTTCATGTCTCGTCCTGCCTGCACCCAAATCTTGCTAGCTCTCCAACATTACCAACTATACCTTTAAATGACAAATATTCAATAATTGAATAATTTTGCAATCATCTTTCAAGCAAAATCTGACAGAAATTCACTGATTCTAGCTTCTGAAATGTGTTGACTTGCTTCTTTACCCTTTAATATATCATCATGAAATTAAATGGGTTGGACAAAGTAAGGTAGTTGAAGACATCAACTTGGGATCTGGTTAATACTGATGCTTTCTATGTTTGATAGGTTTGAGGCATTTCATAGTCTTTTTATGTCTTTTATTTGTCTTTATGAAATCAACAGAAAATATTCAGCATTACTTACCTACTACCTCCGAGTACTAAAGGGACAAAAAGATGAAAATGACATAAATAAACAATATGTTAAGATCATGTTTGGAAATCTCTGCATTTAGAACATCTGCTCTCCAAAACTACTTAGTTTTAGGTTTATTATCTGAGATGCCAGGACTAAATAAAATATTTTAGCTAATCACAGAACTAAATGAAGTTGTATATAGTAAGTTAGTACAGTCAGGTTTAATTTGTTGATCTCAGACTAAAGTAGCCTGCTGTTTGTGTAAATCAGAGGTCAATCTGTTAACATCAACTCAGTATGTAGGAACACTTGTGACTTACTGCATCGGGACGGAAAGACGATACGTCCAGGTGGTGGAAGTTGAGGTTCAGAACTACTCTCCCCAGGTTCAGCCATGAGGACGACCAGCGTCAACACCAGAAAGACCATAACACACTTCATCCTGAGGAACAAATCACAATGGCCACATCCACAATTATTCACTGCCTTCATTCACCAGTGTCAAAGCTCATCACATCTCATCTAAAAGATTTTGCATTTATTAAAGTAACATCAGGATTAAATTGACATCTCACCTTTCCACAGCTTGTTTGTCAGAACCAAAAAAAAAACTGGTGTCACAGACAGCAAAGTGAGCACTGTGAGATCTAGAGGTGATGTGGACGTCTCTGCTGAGCAGTCGTGAGTTACCCGTCTCTTTATAAGGATGGAGACGGAATAATCTTATCCAGTCATTCTGTATTTCTCAATGTGTTTTCAATGTCAAGTTCTTCACATGGATGACAAGATGTTGATCTAATCTCACTTTGTCATGACGGGACATTTCACTGTTCTCACGGTCACACAAAGTTACACGACAATACTTATCATCCCCCGACCCTATGGCCTCACAAAGAAGAAGTTCTGTCCTATGACTGTTTATATGACTAAGAAGACAATGCATGATGTTTTTGCTAAGACAAGAAGTAATTTATTTGTTATATCAGCAAAATATCATCATATAAAACAACAGACACAAAACAGAGACAGCCTTTTTGTAATGCACCTTTTTATTCAGCAGGAATTTTTTCAACATCAAGTAATTCTGCATTTTTCTAAATCAATGGGAGCTGTTCCTGAGATCACAACACACATCTCAAGGGCTTCATGTTTACCCATCCAATTATTTCTTGCTTTGCAAAGCACAAAGATATAGCTGAATCAGTATTTTCAAAAAGAACACTGTTCACTCAAAAGAGCCGTCAGTATGATGCTGAGACTGATCATTGTCCACTGTAGGTGGGGGTCTTTCCACTCTTCTTTACCAAGTTGGAGAAGAGAAAAACAAAACATTCGATTTGAAAAACTTACAGACAGAGAGAGTCAAAAATGCAGCTTGATGCTTTTGTTTAAAGTGACCGAAAACATCTCAGACTTCACACAATTGAGCGACCTAGATACAATGTGTGGCGGGGAGTTGTGGGAGGTTCTTGAGGTCTATTTGCGTAAAGCAGTATCATCAGTGATATGTCACAGTGACACTGACTAACAGCCAGACAACAGCAGCCTGACACACAACACAAAAACACATGACTGCACGACTTTAAAGCCACTGCATGTGTTTTAATGTTGCTTAATTGGACCTCCTTTCAAACCAGTGTGGACGTGTACAAACTGACTGACACCTCCCTCGTCCTCCTGTTGGGTTGGTACAACTTTCCCTGTGATCATTTTTATTAGCACATTAAGTTCTGAGGACATCATAGAAGTCAACTTACACCTGACTGAAGGTCTTATCAACCACATCAATTAGAGACACCTGTGTGGATGGACAACGAGTGCCATCTGTTCTAGAGCTGCAGAGATTAGCTGGTTATGTCACTGTTTCATTTTGTGGGGGATTATTTGTGTTTTGGTACTTGGTGCTGTTTTCTGTTTTGCATGCAGAGGTGCACTGAGGCTGGGTGGAGTTTGCTGTCCCTGGAGTTGGGTTGCCAACTTTGTCACTATGAAATAAGGGACAAAAGGTGGCCTGCAGCAGCAATTGATGGTTTTGTCTGAATGTACAGTGTATTGTTTTAAGGCATTTGTCATAATGATAGCAGTTTTGCAGAGGAATAAAATAGCAGAGACTCAGAACGTGCACCCTCTGTGTGCACAAACAGTGGTGGGGAATAAATGCTTCACAATCTTATTCACTCAAACTATATATAAGTTGGATAACAAAACATTCATACAAAAATAGAGGAAAAGAGGGGCTTACCTCTGCTTACCAACTCTATTTTTTCTATGGATATTTTTGGCTGCTCTTGAGCGATTCAAGCAGTTTTTTGTCCTTTTGTGCAGCCAGAGAAAAGTCCTTACATGACAAGTCACAATTCACAGATATTTGAAGTTCATTTTTGATCAGCTCTGTGCTGCATCTGTTTCTTGAGTCTGACCATTTAATGGTCATCAGAGAGAAAATCCTCTCTACAAAGGCATTTGAGCCTGGCACCCTGAGGACAAATGAGACAATCCTGAACATGTTGATCAAGTTGGCTTTCCCTAGGTTTTGGAAAACTGCAACCCACTTCTCACTGGTGGATTTTGTGGTATCCTGTGTGGCTTTTTATATTTCCTCCCTGCTAGCACAACACTCTTCATAGAGTTGGTCCATACTCACTGTCTCTGTCATTTTGAGGGCAACCACCACCTGCTCCAGGTCAGTGAAGGAGAGCTCCTCGTGTTGGCCGATTGGTTTCAGTTTCATCATCACATTTTCTGATGAGAAATCAAACCATTTGTCAATGTATGCAATGACAGAGTCATAGAACTTCAGAAAGTCCTTTTGCTGCTTTGATCTCTGTGCTGACAATTGTTTGTCCATCAGCTACTTGGTCTGGTATCCAAAAAAGCTGTCTTCCTTCCGCTGAAGCATCTTCGCTTTGAATTTTCCCACCTCCCCGTACACATCTGTGATGCAGGGCTTTGTTTCCTCCAGCTTTTTAACGAGTGTGTCAAAAACACACCCCACGTTGTGGAAAAAGCACAGATAAATCTCAGCAGCTGCAGTTTTTTCTTCATCCTCAAAAATCCTCCTCAGATACGAAGGACAGGTCTCCCCAAGTGACCCGAAGTATGAGGTGAGAGCTGGCCGCCTCTGCAGGAGACGATCAACAGCTGGATGGAGAGACAGCCATCGCGTGCAAACATGTGACTCAATATCCACTGACAGCTGATCACAGGCGCGCTTGCAGGTGTTATGAGCTATGTGAGCCGGGCAATTAGCTTTCAAAATGTGACTGTTGGCACTGCTCAATAACTGGTAAACAGAGTGGTGTTTTCCAAAGTTTACATTGGCATTATCTGCCGCATAGGCAGTGATGTGTTTTATATCCAGTTCATACTTCTTCAGGCAGTTCATCAGAGCTTGATGAATATAATTTGCAGTTTCATCACTATCTTCATAAAAGTCAAGTAACTTGCACTGCACTCCATCAGACACAGAACATTTACCTCTGACTGGTTAATTTAGTACAGTCAGGTGTGATTTGTTGATCTCAGACTAAAGTAGCCTGCTGTTTGTGTAAATCAGAGGACAATCTGTTAACATCAACTCAGCATGTATGAACACTTGTGACTTACGTGGTCTTTGGCGTAATATTGGGCCCTAGGATTCCTGGGCCGGGTACGAAAATAACGACAATAATGTAATGTAATGTAAGGACAATGCATGATGTTTCCTAAGTAAGTGTGGCCAGGTGAGCCATCTCTCCCCTGGTCATGGCGCTGTGCCAGCCGGTGCAGGTTAATTGTTGGGCGGCGCTGCGGGTGATTAAAACCAGGTGTTTTGGTCGCCGCTCTCCCTCTCTGCTTCTGCCGTGTTGGTCGGCGTGCATGTCCGTGTCTCCCCATCGTGTTATTAAGGTAGGCACCCTGTATTATCTGCTGTTACATCGCCAATTTATTCGGCTCTGGGGCTTCATCCTCCCGCTCCGTTGCAGTGCTGAGAGCGATGGTGAGCCGGAGGGAGCGAGCGAGCGGTTCGGGTGGGCGCAGGTCGGGTGCAGTAGAGCTGAGAGGTATGCTGCTTGTATTTGTCTTCTGCTGCAGTTTTTCACCTATTGCACTAGTTTTGACACATTCTCTTTGGCTGTGCAGCGGGGCCGCTGTAACCAGCGGTCCCCCGTTCTCCTAGTTCTGCATCAATTGTTTGGCGTCCTGGTGTGTTTCCTGTCATCGGCCACCACGAAAGGGTTGCTGCTGTCCTGGCTCGGCTCTGGTTGGACTGAGATGCACGAAACTGTCTCGGGTCACTGTATGTGATAACAACCTCAGGCCCAGTGTGAAGGCGTCACGCCACTATCGTGCCCACATCATGAAAATCCAGTCCGAATCCGGCAGAGTTGGTTCACCTGTTGTCTCCTTTTGATTTAACACATTGTTTCCTTTATTGATTTAAATATCAAAGATCTCTTTGTGCATTTAATTTAGGTCGTACTTAGTTTGTTTGTTTGCTAATAGTTTGGATTGTTTTTGTTTATTGTATCAAGTCGATTTTGGGTTAAAATATTATTTTCTTTCTTTGCTTAATATTTGATCCCAATCTAAGTTGATTTATATTGTTGTTAATCCTCTTTACTGCTTAGTTGTAAATTGCATTTGTTATTTCTTTTTTTTGCGCTATATAAATTATTTCTATTGTTTTGATATCTTCTTTGGTATTAATTAATCGTGTATTTGGTTTCCTCTTCCTTTTTTAAATTTTGTGTTGTTCTTGTTTTACAACAGGTGCTGAGGCCCAAGCGAGCGGCAGTCCTCCCCTGGTGGTGGTGTTTGACACAGTTATGGTTGCAGTGCACTGGTGGTTTATAGCTTGGATTTTGTCCCCATTTTTGAGTTCCCTGCCGCCGTGGTAAGCCCCAGCCCTGATTTGGTTCTTTTTGTTTGTTCTTTTGCCAGTGTGGTGGCTCTCTATTTCAAAGGCATTTTAAACTCTTTGTTTAGTAAAGTATATTTCTTGGAAACCACGTTCTCTGGCCCCTTGTGACTATACGAGCCTGTGTTGGGCTTGTATGGCTATTTCCTAGGTTAAAATCCCAGGTGGCGTTGTTGATAACACACACTACACATACACCAGCTCACACAAACACTCACACTCACACCCCGCTCACGCCAAATAAGGACGTGATTTATCAGTTTCATCAGCAACTGAAGAACAAGAAACAAACAAGATATTTCAGAACTCAGAGGTAAAAAGGTCAACTTCCTCTTTGTAGAATTAAAAGAAATATGCAGTATATAAGTTTATTGTTAAGTCTTGCCTTGCCAGATACACAAGTACATTCAGAAACAGAAAGAAATACGAAGAGTGTTCATTTTATAAACTGATCACACCAACACACATTATTTAGATCTACTTAAAATAAACATTTACCTCTGACTTAATGAAAAACAATGTTCTTGATCATCATCACCAATAAAATGACAAGCACATGTTCACTTAAATAACACCACAAAACAGAGACGGTCTTTTGTAATGCAGCTTTATTCAGCAGGATAGTTTTCACTATCAAGCAATTTTACATTTTTCAACATCAGTTAGAGCTGTGACTAAAGTCACTACATCTCAAGGGCTTCATGTTTACTCATCCAATTATTTGCTGCTTTGCAAAGCACAAAGATATAGCTCAAACTATATCTTCAAAATCAAGAACAGACTCAGTCTTGATAGTATCGCCTCAATTTATCGTCGGCCACTTCATCTTGGGTTTTTCCAATTCTCCCTCTGCATCCGAATCTATACCAAGTTAGAGAAGTGGGGCGGGGGGAAATAGAGAGAAATAAGTCAAATTATCAACAGAGGTCGTTCAACTGAATCTTAATTGAGGAATATACTAATAATTGAATCATTTTGCAATAATTTTTAAAGCAAAATCTGACAGAAATTCACTGATTCTAGCTTCTGAAATGAGTCGACTTGCTTCTTTACCCTCTATTATATCATCGTGAATTTAAATGGGTTGGACAGAGTAAGGTAGTTGAAGACATCAACTTGGGATCTGGTTAATACTGATGCTTTCTATGTTTGATAGGTTTGAGGCATTTCACAAAGTCTTTTTTTCTTTTATTTGTCTGTTTGAAATCAACAGAAAATATTCAGTAATACTCACCTTATACCTCCAAGTACTAAAGGGACAAGAAGATGAACATGACATAAATAAACATTAGTATATTATCACATTTGAAAATCTTTGCATTTAGAACATTAATGATGCTCTCTTTACTTAGTTTAAGGTTTATTATCTGAGATGCCAGGACTAAATAAAAGATTTTAGCTAATCACAGAACTAAATGAAGTTGTATGTAGTCAGTTAGTACAGTCAAGTGTGATTTGTTGATCTCAGACTAAAGTAGCCTGCTGTTTGTGTAAATCAGAGGTCAATCTGTTAACATCAACTCAGTATGTAGGAACACTTGTGACTTACCGCATCGGGGCCGTCTTGGGACAGGTTGTCGTTGATACTGACTCTCCCCGGGTTCAGCCATGAGGACGACCAGCGTCAACACCAGAAAGATCATAACACACTTCATCCTGAGGAACAAATCACAATGGACACATCCAGAATCATTCATTGCCTTCATTCACCAGTGTCAAAGCTCATCACATCTCATCTAAAAGATTTTGCATTTATTAAAGTAACATCAGGATTAAATTGACTTCTCACCTTTCCACAGCTTGTTTGTCAGAACCAAAAAAAAAAACTGGTGTCACAGAATGCAAAGTGAGCACTGTGAGATCTAGAGGTGATGTGGACGTCTCTGCTGAGCAGTCGTGAGTTACCCGTCTCTTTATATGGATGGAGATGGAATAATCTATCCAGTCATTCTGTATTTCTCAATGTGTTTTCAATGTCAAGTTCTTCACATGGATGACAAGATGTTGATCTAATCTCACTTTGTCATGACGGGACATTTCACTGTTCTCACGGTCACACAAAGTTACACGACAATACTTTTGATCCCCCGGCACTATGGCCTCACAAAATGTGACCATTAGAAGTTCTGTCATCTATCATCATATAAAACAACAGGCACAAAACAGAGACAGCCTTTTTGTAATGCACCTTTTTATTCAGCAGGAATGTTTTCAACATCAAGCAATTTGACATTTTTCTAAATCAATGGGAGCTGTTCCTGAGATCACAACACACATCTCAAGGTCTTCATGTTTACCCATCCAATTATTTCTTGCTTTGCAAAGCACAAAGATATAGCTGAATCAGTATTTTCAAAAAGAACACTGTTCACTCAAAAGAGCCGTCATTATGATGCTGAGACTGATCGTTGTCCACTGTAGGTGGGGGTCTTTCCACTCTTCTTTACCAGGTTGGAGAAGAGAAAAACAAAACATTCGATTTGAAAAACTAACAGACAGAGAGTCAAAAATACAGTTTGATGCTTTTGTTAAAAGTGACCGAAAACATCTCAGACTTCACACAGTTGAGCGACCTAGATACAATGTGTGGCGGGGAGTTGTGGGAGGTTCTTGAGGTCTATTTACGTAAAGCAGTATCATCAGTGATATGTCACAGTGACACTGACTAACAGCCAGACAACAGCAGCCTGACACACAACACAAAAACACATGACTGCACGACTTTAAAGCCACTGCATGTGTTTTAGTGTTGCTTAATTGGACCTCCTTTCAAACCAGTGTGGACGTGTACAAACTGACTGACACCTCCCTCGTCCTCCTGTTGGGTTGGTACAACTTTCCCTGTGATCATTTTTATTAGCACATTAAGTTCTGAGGACGTCATAGAAGTCAACTTACACCTGACTGAAGGTCTTATCAACCACATCAATTAGAGACACCTGTCTGGATGGACAACGAGTGCCATCTGTTCTAGAGCTGCAGAGATTAGCTGGTTATGTCACAGTTTCATTTTGTGGGGGATTATTTGTGTTTTGGTACTTGGTGCTGTTTTCTGTTTTGCATGCAGAGGTGCACTGAGGCTGGGTGGAGTTTGCTGTCCCTGGAGTTGGGTTGCCAACATTGTCTATGAAATAAGGGACAAAAGGTGGCCTGCAGCAGCAATTGATGGTTTTGTCTGAATGTACAGTGTATTGTTTTAAGGCATTTGTCATAATGATAGCAGTTTTGCAGAGGAATAAAATAGCAGAGACTCAGAACGTGCACCCTCTGTGTACACAAACAGTGGTGGGGAATAAATGCTTCACAATCTTATTCACTCAAACTATATATAAGTTGGATAACAAAACATTCATACAAAAATAGAGGAAAAGAGGGGCTTACCTCTGCTTACCAACTCTACTTTTTCTATGGATATTTTTGGCTGCTCTTGACCGATTCAAGCAGTTTTTTGTCCTTTTGTGCAGCCAGAGAAAAGTCCTTACATGACAAGTCACAGTTCACAGATATTTGAAGTTCATTTTTGATCAGCTCTGTGCTGCATCTGTTTCTTGAGTCTGACCATTTAATGGTCATCAGAGAGAAAATCCTCTCTACAAAGGCATTTGAGCCTGGCACCCTGAGGACAAATGAGACAATCCTGAACATGTTGATCAAGTTGGCTTTCCCTAGGTTTCTGGAAAACTGCAACCCACTTCTCACTGGTGGATTTTGTGGTATCCTGTGTGGCTTTCTATATTTAGATAGATAGATAGATAGATAGATAGATAGATAGATAGATAGATAGATAGATAAATACTTTATTAATCCCGAAGGAAATTCATCTGTCAGCTGCTCCAAACAATAGTATAAAAGAGTAAAATAAAGTATAAAATATACTTATATATACACATATATACAAACTATCACCTACATATATGTGTATATATACACATGTACACATATATATACCCACACACACACTCTCATATAAAAGAAAAACACTTCATAAAATTTCAGTTAGTGCAGATGTTGTGCACGTCCCACCATCCTCCCCCCCTGCTGTTGTACAATCTGACTGCCCTGGGAACAAAGGACTTCCTCAGTCTATCTGTGGAGCAGGTTAGTGCCAGCAATCTGCCACTAAACCTGCTCCTTTGAGAGCTGATGGCAGAGTGCAGGGGGTGGCTGGTGTTGTCCGTAATCGCCAGCAGTTTTTCCATGGTTCTTCTCTCTGCCACTGCCACCACCGACTCCTGTTCCAGGCCCACCACAGAGCTGGCCCGTCTGATCAGCCTGTCCAGTCTCCCGCCGTCCCTCTTCTTGATGTTTCCCCCCAGCACACAACGGCATAAAACAAGACGCTGGCTACCACAGAGTGGTAGAACATCTGCAGTAACTTCCTGCAGATGTTAAAGGAGGCCAGTCTTCTCAGGAAGTAGCACCTGCTCTGCCCCTTCCTGTATAGGTGGTCTGTGTTCACAGTCCAGTCCAGCTTGCTGTCCAGCTGCAGGCCAAGGTATTTGTAGGAGCCGACTACCTCCACCTCCAGCCCCTCGATGGACACTGGCTTGGGTTGGAGACTTTTCTTCCTGTAGTCGACTACCATCTCCTTTGTTTTGATGGTGTTGATCTGCAGCTGGTTCAGCCGACACCACTTCACAAAGTCCTCCACTGTGCTTCTGTACTCATTCTCACTCTCACTGCCCCCCCTGATACACCCCACAATTGCAGTGTCATCTGAGAATTTTTGCATGTGGCATGTGTCCGTGTTGTACTGGAAGTCGGCTGTGTACAGGGTGAAGAGGAGAGGAGAGAGTACAGTCCCTTGTGGTGCTCCGGTGCTGCTGGTCACTGTATCTGATGTACGGCCTCTCAATCTGACAAACTGCGGTCTGTCAGTGAGGTAATCAGTGATCCAGGACACTATGGAGGGGTCAACGTGCATTCTGGTCAGTTTTTCTTGCAGGAGAGGGGGCTGGATTGTATTGAATGCACTAGAGAAGTCGAAGAAGAGGATTCTTAGTGAGCCATTTCCCTTGTCCAGGAAGGAGTATGCTCTGTGGAGGAGAAAGAGGACAGCATGTATTGGGACAATACATGATGTTTTCCACAAGGTGGGCACCCTCTCCAGGCGTAGGCTCAGGTTGTAGAGCTGCTGCAGGGGCTCGCCTAGCTCAGCAGCGCAGGCCTTCAACATCCTGGGGCACACTTTGTCCGGTCCTGCCGCCTTCCTGGGGTGTAATCTCCTCAGCATGCCACTAACCTGGGCTGCGGTGATGGCAGGGAGGGCTGAAGAAGAGGGAGGGGGAGGAGGCGATGCAGAGGAGCGAGATGGCAAGGAGGAGAGGCACATTGAGGAGTGGAGGGATGTAGGTGTAGGTGAGTAGGTGGGAGGGGGCAGGAGAGAGAGAGGTGAGGGAGGAGGAGGAGGTACCTGGTGGAATGCAGGCACCTCATTAAAACGATTGAAGAAGATGTTAAACTCGTTGGCTCTTTCTCTGTCCCCCTCAGCTGCTCCATCTGTAGCCTGCTTGTAGCCGGTGATGGTATTCAAACCCTTCCACACCTCACGCACGTTGTTCTGTTGTAGCCTGCTCTCCAGCTTCCTCCTGTACGCCTCCTTGGCGTCCCTCAGACTCAGCCTGAGTTCACACTGTGCCCTCTGCATTTCCTCCTGGTCTTTCATCTGGAAAGCCCTCTTCTTCCTGTTGAGGACGGCCTTTACCTCGCTGGTAATCCAGGGTTTGTTGTTTGCATAGCAGTGTACTTTTTTCACTGGAACCACTATGTCCATGCAGAATTTAAGGTAGTCTGTTACACAGGTGGTGATCCCATTGATGTCATTCTCCTCGTGCCTCCCCTGTAGTACTGCCCAGTCCGTAGATTGGAAACAGTCTCTGAGGGCATCCTCCGTGGTCGTAGACCACTTCCTGAAGGACCTGGTTGTTACAGGCTGCCGCTGTACTACTGGCTTGTACAGTGGTTGTAGCTGGACACGGTTGTGGTCTGATCTACCTAGCGGGGGCAGGGGTGTCGCTGAATATGCCTCCTTAATGTTGGCATACAGCAAGTCAATTGTCCTGTTTGTCGACAAACTGGTAGAAGGCAGCCAATGTGTGGTCCAGGGTTACATGGTTAAAGTCTCCAGATATAAGAAAGAAGGCCTGGGGGTGCTGGGTCTGCAGTCCTGCTGTGGTGGAGTGGATGGTTTCACATGCAGTCTCCGCGTCGGCTCTCGGGGGGATGTAAACACACATAGCAATCACATGTGTGAACTCTCGCGGTATATAGTAAGGCTTGAGGCTGACTGCTAGCAGCTCAATGTCCTTATTGCAGATAGTCTCTTTCACAGTGGCATGGCCAGGGTGACACCACCTCTTGTTAACATACAGCGCCAGTCCCCCACCCTTGCTTTTACCGCATGCTCTTGTGTCTCTGTCGGCCCTTATGGTGGTATATCCCGGCAGATCCACGTTAGCATCCGGCGTGGAGCTAGTTAGCCATGTCTCCGTGAGGAAGAACAAACTGCTCTCACGATACACCCGCTCATTTTTAACCAGAGCCGCCAGTTCGTCCACTTTGTTTAGCAGAGAGTTAACGTTTCCCATCTGCACTGAAGGTATACATGGCTTGTACCGCCGCCGTTTCTTGTTTGTTAGCCCAGTTTTTACCTTGGCTCCGGCTCTACATCCACGGTACTTCCGCTTCACCTCACAGGGGATGGGATGACGTGTGCCCGTATTCCCCCTTGCTCCTCAGCGCCAGCAGCTCTTCTCTCGAATAAACGAGGTTACAGGTCGAGAAGAAAGTCTCCATATCCATAGGATACATACACAAAAGCTAGACCTGCACGTATCTGCAGGAAGAACGAGGAAACTAGCATAAAAGAATAATAACTCTCACAAACTCAACACACACACGCGGGAGCAACTGACTGCAGCTTGTACACCAAGCGCATGCGCGGGCACAATCGCACATGCGCTTGGTGTACCTTTCCTCCCTGCTAGCACAAAACTCTTCATAGAGTTGGTCCATACTCACTGTCTCTGTCATTTTGAGGGCAACCACCACCTGCTCCAGGTCAGTGAAAGAGAGCTCCTCGTATAGGCCGATCGGTTTCAGTTTCATCATCACATTTTCTGATGAGAAATCAAACCATTTGTCAATGTATGCAATGACAGAGTCATAGAACTTCAGAAAGTCCTTTTGCTGCTTTGATCTCTGTGCTGACAATTGTTTGTCCATCAGCTACTTGGTCTGGTATCCAAAAAAGCTGTCTTCCTTCCGCTGAAGCATCTTCGCTTTGAATTTTCCCACCTCCCCGTACACATCTGTGATGCAGGGCTTTGTTTCCTCCAGCTTTTTAACAAGTGTGTCAAAAACACACCCCACGTTGTGGAAAAAGCACAGATAAATCTCAGCAGCTGCAGTTTTTTGTTCATCGTCAAAAATCCTCCTCAGATACGCAGGACAGGTCTCCCCAAGGGACCCGAAGTATGAGGTGAGAGCTGGCCGCCTCTGCAGGAGACGATCAACAGCTGGATGGAGAGACAGCCATCGCGTGCAAACATGACGCAGAATTTCACACCACGTCAATGTCAACATTATAGCTGCTGCGCAGTGATGGGTTGGGTCCGGGCTATTTTTGGCAAATTTAGGCAATTCTGAGCAACAAACAGGAGAATAGGAAGACAAGACAGTTGACAACAATGTTCATTTTGGACCACTTGAGGCTTGAACCCACAACTTCTGGAACGACTGTCATCTATCGTTCTGAGCTAATTGGCAAGTGGCAATACAACAGTGGCTTCACAAATTGAGTAAGCCATTCACTGTTGTGCAGGCAGATTTGAAACCACTGTAAAAAATTCAGTTATCAAGACAAAAATCTGAAAATACACATATTGCAGCATGGAGATGTTGGTAATTTTAAAAATGATTGATTTGCTCCATAAGTGAATAACTGATCTTTAGCTATGTCATTATTGCATTGACTCCAATTGTTCACCTGAAAGAGAAATTTAAAATGCTGTGAAAAATTCAGTTTTTGAGATAAAATTCTGATATTTGCCAAACTCCATCAACCATGACTCCAAAATATTCTCAATTTTTTTCAGGAAGATTGAAAATGTATTTAGCAAGAATTTGATAGTATATGTTTACAGTACTGTTTACAGTCAAACATTTTGATGCACTGTAGGCTTAATTTTTGATAAATCAAAAATCCGAGAAACAAATTTTGTGGAGGACGGTCTGAAGATGCTCTCTAGCAAGTTTGGTGACAATTGAGCAAAAATTGTGGGAGGAGATAGGTTTTATAAGTTTTACAGGTTTTGAAAAAAACTGAGTGATTGACTTCATAATTTGTAATGAGTTTAAGTGGACTAAAGTTTCAGCAGTATTGGGGCTACAGTTTGGTGAAAGTTTCAAAACTGTAGCATGTACTGTTGATTTTGTAGGTATTTTTAAAATTTTTAAATTTAAACGCTTATTGTGCCCCCCCCAGGAGGAATATTGACATGTCCTTGGAATTAAGTAAATCTGGCATGGGGCTGGACATTTTTGTAAAGTTTGGTGAGTTTTCGCCCATGGGAAGTATGACTTCCTCGGAAGAAGAAGAAGAATTCCTAGGAATACAATAGTGTCCTGGCAGCTTAGCTGCCCGGACCCTAAAAAGCAAAAAATGCACGCAGTTCCTCTCTTCTGGAAGCAGATACTGAAAATTGGCTGTAGATATTTAAAACCAGTGACTCAATATCCACTGACAGCTGATCACAGGCGCGCTTGCAGGTGTTATGAGCTATGTGAGCCGGGCAATTAGCTTTCAAAATGTGACTGTTGGCACTGCTCAATAACTGGTTAACAGAGTGGTGTTTTCCAAAGTTTACATTGGCATTATCTGCCGCATAGGCAGTGATGTGTTTTATATCCAGTTCATACTTCTTCAGGCAGTTCATCAGAGCTTGATGAATATCATTTGCAGTTTCATCACTATCTTCATAAAAGTCAAGTAACTTGCACTGCACTCCATCAGACACAGAACATTTACCTCTGACTGGTTAATTTAGTACAGTCAGGTGTGATTTGTTGATCTCAGACTAAAGTAGCCTGCTGTTTGTGTAAATCAGAGGACAATCTGTTAACATCAACTCAGCATGTATGAAAATAATGACAATAATGTAATGTAAGGACAATGCATGATGTTTCCTAAGTAAGGACGTGATTCATCAGTTTCATCAGCAACTGAAGAACAAACAAGATATTTCAGAACTCAGAGGTAAAAAGGTCAACTTCCTCTTTGTAGAATTAAAAGAAAAATGCAGTATATAAGTTTATTGTTAAGTCTTGCCTTGCCAGATACACAAGTACATTCAGAAACCGAAAGAAATGGGAAGAGTGTTCATTTAATAAACTGATCACACCAACACACATTATTTAGATCTACTTAATATAAACATTTAACTCTGACTTAATGAAAAACAATGTTGTTGATCATCATCACCAATAAAATTACAAGCACATGTTCTCTTAAGTAACACCACAAAACAGAGACGGTCTTTTGTAATGCAGCTTTATTCAGCAGGATAGTTTTCACTATCAAGCAAGTTTACATTTTTCAACATCAGTTGGAGCTGTGACTAAAGTGACTACATCTCAAGGGCTCCATGTTTACTCGTCCAATTATTTGTTGCTTTGCAAAGCACAAAGATATAGCTCAAACTATATCTTCAAAATCAAGAACAGACTCAGTCTTGATAGTATCGCCTCAATTTGTCGCCGAGCCATTCACCTGGGGGTCTTCCCCCGCTCAGTCTGCATCCTCTATACCAAGTTAGAAAAGGGGGGAAATAGAGAGAAATCAGTTAGTCAAATTATCAACAGAGGTCGATCAACAGAATCTTAATTGACAAATACTTTAATAAGAAATTCACTGATTCTAGCTTCTGAAATGTGTCGACTTGCTTCTTTACCCTCTATTATATCATCGTAAATTTAAATGGGTTTGACAAATTAAAGTACTTGAAGACATCAACTTGGGATCTGTTTAATACTGATGCTTGCTATGTTTGATAGGTTTGAGGCATTTCACAAAGTCTTTTTATTTATTTTATTTGTCTGTTTGAAATCAACAGAAAATATTCGATAATACTTACGGTGGATCTGGAGGTCGTCAGGGGACAAAAAAGATGAAAATAAGATTAATAAACATCATTATATTATTATCACATTTGAAAATCTTTGCATTTAGGACATTAATGATGCTCTCTTTACTTAATTTAAGGTTTATTATCTGAGATGCCAGGACTAAATAAAAGATTTTAGCTAATCACAGAACTAAATGAAGTTGTATGTAGTCAGTTAGTACAGTCAAGTGTGATTTGTTGATCTCAGAATAAAGTAGCCTGCTGTTTGTGTAAATCAGAGGTCAATCTGTTAACGTCAACTGAGCATGTAGGAACACTTGTGACTTACAGCACCAGGGGGGCAGGTGAACAATATCAGGTCGAGGACCACTCTCCCCGGGTTCAGCCATGAGGACGACCAGCGTCAACACCAGAAAGATCATAACACACTTCATCCTGAGGAACAAATCACAATGGCCACATCCAGAATCATTCACTGCCTTCATTCACCAGTGTCAAAGCTCATCAAGTAACATCAGGATTAAATTGACATCTCACCTTTCCACAGCTTGTTTGTCAGAACCAAAAAAAAATGACACAGACAGCAAAGTGAGCACTGTGAGATCTAGAGGTGATGTGGACGTCTCTGCTGAGCAGTCGTGAGTTACCCGTCTCTTTATAAGGATGGAGATGGAATAATCTATCCAGTCATTCTGTATTTCTCAATGTGTTTTGCAATGTCAAGTTCTCCACATGGATGACAAGATGTTGATCTAATCTCACTTTGTCATGACGGGACATTTCACTGTCCTCACAGTCGCACAAAGTTACACAACACTACTTATCATCCCCCGGCTCTATGGCCTCACAAAATGTGACCATCAGAAGTTCTGTCCTATAACTGTATATATAATTAAAAAGACAATGTGTGATGTTTTTGTTAAGATGAGAATTAACTTATATATTATATCAGCAAAATATCATGGTTTAAAATAACAGCCAGCCTTTTTTTAATGCACCTTTTTATTCAGCAGGAATGTTTTCAACATCAGGCAATTTTACTTTTTTCTAAATCATGGGACACAATGCACATCAAGGTCTTCATGTTTACCCATCCAATTATTTCTTGCTTTGCAAAGCACAAAGATATAGCTGATCGAGATCAAGATGGAGGAGAGGGGGTTGTATAAGGTTGTAGAGTTTCTGGACCGTCTAGGAACCAGGGAGGCTGAGACTCCGAGTGGGGGTACGTCTTGATGAGCGTGCATCTCGATTTGCGCGGCTTCATTATCCCCAAAAATGAGGAGACGGGCTTTTCAAGATTGTTTGCCATGATGTGATGACGAGGTGGAAGAACTAAGGGTTTAGAAGTGGATGGAATGGATCCAGTCATTCTGTATTTCTCAATGTGTTTTCAATGTCAAGTTCTTCACATGGATGACAAGATGTTGATCTAATCTCACTTTGTCATGACGGACATTTCACTGTTCTCACGGTCACACAAAGTTACACAACAATACTTTTGATCCCCCGGCACTATGGCCTCACAAAATGTGACCATTAGAAGTTCTGTCATCTATCATCATATAAAACAACAGGCACAAAACAGAGACAGCCTTTTTGTAATGCACCTTTTTATTCAGCAGGAATGTTTTCAACATCAAGCAATTTGACATTTTTCTAAATCAATGGGAGCTGTTCCTGAGATCACAACGCACATCTCAAGGTATTCATGTTTACCCATCCAATTATTTCTTGCTTTGCAAAGCACAAAGATATAGCTGAATCAGTATTTTCAAAAAGAACACTGTTCATTCAAAAGAGCCGTCAGTATGAAGCTGAGACTGATCGTTGTCCACTGTAGGTGGGGGTCTTTCCACTCTTCTTTACCAAGTTGGAGAAGAGAAAAACAAAACATTCGATTTGAAAAACTTACAGAGAGAGTCAAAAATGCAGCTTGATGCTTTTGTCAAAAGTGACCGAAAACATCTCAGACTTCACACAATTGAGCGACCTAGATACAATGTGTGGCGGGGAGTTGTGGGAGGTTCTTGAGGTCTATTTACGTAAAGCAGTATCATCAGTGATATGTCACAGTGACACTGACTAACAGCCAGACAACAGCAGCCTGACACACAACACAAAAACACATGACTGCACGACTTTAAAGCCACTGCATGTGTTTTAGTGTTGCTTAATTGGACCTCCTTTCAAACCAGTGTGGACGTGTACAAACTGACTGACACCTCCCTCGTCCTCCTGTTGGGTTGGTACAACTTAGGTACAGCTTCATGTTTACTCATCCAATTATTTGTTGCTTTGCAAAGCACAAAGATATAGCTCAAACTATATCTTCAAAATCAAGAACAGACTCAGTCTTCCTCTTTGTAGAATTAAAAGAAATATGCAGTATATAACTTTATTGTTAAGTCTTGCTGCTCTGCTGGGGTGGGCTACGTGGTGATATCTTCGGCCCGCCTGACGTCATCGGTGTGCCGCAAGTGGGTGGTGCTCAGGAATGGACCTGGAAGTGAGTAGGCAGATGGAGTGGTTATGGAAGTGGAGGCTGTGAGTAGCTGAAAAAGCCAGGCTTTGTTGTCGGTCTGGTGGAACGGGATGTTCCTTTCCCTGTGGGCATCCTGAAGACGGGCGCCTGTCCAGTCGGAGATGGATATAGTGGAAAGAGGAGACGGATTCGGGAGTCGTGGGTTGGCAGCTGTGCGGCAGCGGGCTTGGCGCTAGGTGGTAAATTTGTTTTAGGTAGTTTGACAAAATGCCAGTCTAAGTGCAAACAAATGTCAGAACTTGAGACGAACAGGAGAAAAATGGTTAGTCTCGCCTATATAGGCCTGCACAGGTGATTGAATTGGAAAGGCACAGGTGTTGTGTTAAAGCTATGGTCTACGATTTGAAAGATTTGTTATTACTATTAACATCATTTAGATGGTGGTTATGACCCAATAGTACCACCCACACAATGTGAAGAGTAAAAGGAACCAAAAAAATCCATTCTCTCTAGTGTCTGTAAAACTGAAAAGAAATTGACCAATAGGAACCATCCGGCCCGGATGGCTCCTATTGGATCAATTTTCCGATCCAATCCTCCCTCACCCTCCTGCTCCTGCTCACGTCTGGTCCCGACCCACTTCCGCATTTGAAACTACAAGCGGACGAGAGGTTTGTTTTGCCCTGAGCAGTTCAGCTGCCTCTGCTTGCCCCACTGACAAAGAGTCAAAGAAAGAAAGTCTGTCACTGAAAAGACACAAAGCGAAATGAGAAACAAAGAGGGCTCAAACCGAATAAACATCGGGTCATCGTTTGAACGGTGGCGAAAGGTCCGTGAAGATATGGACCCGGTGCTGATACAGCGGAGTTTCTGTTGAGCAGGTAACCTTCGTCTCTATTGTGGATGTTGTGACACAGATAACTTTCATGCCGATGCTGGCTTATGACTGTGAAAGCTGCCGTTAGTTTGTTTCTGTGTTGTTAGACGGTGTCTGTCTCTGCAGTGTTGTCAACACTTGTTTACTTGTCCGACGGAGACGTTAGCCTCTATGTTAGCATTGTAAGCTAACAACAAGCTAACATTGCTATCATGTTTACACCAAATTAGCCTATTTATTTGCTCGTAGCAGCCAAATGAAGCAGCAAGTAATATGAATGAAGGGATGGATGAAATCCCAACACGAAGCGGAGGGGTTTCGGATTTATTTCCGGATTTTTATATTATTTGTCCGGATTTATTTGTGTGTCTTATCTGTCATAAACAAGAGATTACGGTTTACGGACACGTTTGTGTCGCGGTCTGTGTGAGTGTGTGTCCTAGCTGCTGTCTGGTGCTACTCAGACAGCAGCTGGGACACACACAGTTGCTTTGAGGCTCACACAGGTTTGTTTTTCAGCCACAATGTGGAAGCGATCGTTGTGATGAAAGCTGACGGCAGCATCTGTTAGTCTCTTGGCCCTCAGTAACTTTTAGAAGTGGCTAACTTAGCTGTTGTAACTGATTACGTAGCTGTAAGGTAACGTAGCTGTAGCATGCTAATGACGTTACGCTAGCTTGGCTGTGGAGCTTAGCTGTGGACATTGTAATGACTTACAAGATTTACGTGAGTTTCAACGTGCATTGTAATAACTTTATCTGTGAATCCGACATCGTTACTCCGCATTCAAAGCTGGGCTGTATTTGGTTTCTGCCGGCTTGTTGCTCTTGGTGCTTGTTGCGGGACGTATAAAGTTCGTTGAAGAGAGAGAAAAAAAAAAGCTTGTAGCGGGAGGGGGTGTGTCGCGGGACTCTGAGGGGAGAGCGATACAAACTCGGAGGGGAGGGGTTAAGGAGCACAGAGGGGAGGGGGGTGTGTGGGGGGGGGATGCTTTTTTCAAACCTTTCTCAGATCGTAGACCAGAGCTTTAAAGAGACCCAGGTGGTTTGATTAGATAGGCTTAGGTGGCAAATTAGCCATGGTGAGAGGCGTGGTCTAGTTCCTGAACTTTAGTTATAATAACCTCATTTTGCATAAAGCAGTAACATCAGTGATATGTCACAGTGACATTGACTAACAGCCAGTCAACAGCAGCCTGACACACAACGCAAAAACACATGAATGCACGACTTTAAAGCCACTGCATGTGTTTTAATGTTGCTTATACAACACGTAGATCTGACCGAGCAATCTGATTGGTCAATCAGACATTATAGACTGTGCTCAAATGAGCATCACAGCACAGGTAGCCGTGCTCAAATGAAAAATGCCTCATCACTTAAAATATCACTCCGCCTGTATTTTAAACTACGCAGGGGAAGCTAGCAAGAAACACAGCTAGCTAACGATAGAGCTCAATCAGTTAGAGAAGTCGAGGAATGAAGAGAGTACATACTGATCAACATCTTGGGCTGTCAAATGTTTCCAGGATTATTTAAAAAACAGGAAACAAGTTGTGGATTTTGCAACTATAACAAAAGAAGATCCCAACAAGATTCTCCATGAATTTTATGGTTCGGTTAGAAATAACCAGGGTCAGTATTACTCCATTAGTAGCTACGTCGGGTTGAGAGCTGGCATTAACCGCTGTTTTAACTACCCTCCTCTTAGTCGCGCATGGTCTATCATGAAAGACAGTGAGTTCACTACGTCAAACAATGTATTTAGTGGGCTCATAAAGTTTCTCAGGAAAGCAGGCCACGACAAAACTCAACATCATCCCGCCACCACCGAAGAGGACTTGATAATACTGAGAAACTCGGAGTCTGGTTCGACATCCAGCTACATTTTGGGAGGAGAGGAAAAGAGGGTCTGTGAAAATTAACACCACAGTCTTTCGCAATAAAACGAGATTCAACAGGTGGGTTAATCAAATAGGCTAAAGGACTTGCAAAGTGCCATTAATAGCACAATGGTATCAAAATAATAACACTCTGTTAAGAAGAAACGTGGTTAAATGTGTCTGATTACTGTTTTATTTCTGTCTTAAGGCAACAAATATGTGACGCTCACCTTCAATGAGGATACAAAAAACCACAAAGAACATCATGACAGGGATCGTCAAAGTAGACGGGTACATGTTTGAAGATCCAGGGAGTGAATTGTGCCCGGTTTCATCATTTGAAAAGTACCTGTCTAAAATCCCAAAAGAGGCTAAAGCTTTTTACCTCCATCCAAAAAGAGGAGAAAAGTTAGGGGAGGTGTGGTTCTCTTTGGAACCGATGGGTGTAAACTACCTAGGCTCCATGCTATCGCGCATCTCTAAAGATGCAGGCACATCAGTGATTTACACAAATCACAGCATCAAGACCACTACCATCCAGAAACTGGCCGAGTGCGGACTGGAAACGAGAGAAATAATGGCCGTTAGCGGACACAAGTCCGAGAGTTCGTTACACAGCTACTGGGCACCTTCTCTGGATAATAGAAAACTGTGGAGCAGTATGCTGGGCACCAGCTGTGGAAACGTCAGGCCGGCGGAGAGCCCCTCAAACACCTCTACAGCATCATCTGCGAAATGGCTGAGCTCCAGTATGGACTTTATGGATAACTGTTTCACCAACTGTTCTTTTAATGGCAGTCTGCAGTTTAATTTCTACAAATAAATCCTCCTTGATGAGTTACTGGATACTAAATGGTGTGTAAAAATTAGATAAAATATGATCCAGGACAACACACATGTACGACCACAAATAAGAATCTAAGACAAAAGATAAAATAGTGAAGTTGTATACAGGAATGAGATGATTTTTAACAAGATTTTTATTGGTGGTTGTTGTTTAATCGCACACCCTCTCGTGTAATAATGCTTAATTAATTGGACCTCCTGTCAAACCAGTGTGGACGTGTACAAACTGACTGACACCTCCCTCGTCCTCCTGTTTCCCTGTGATCATTTTTATTAGCACATTAAGTTCCGAGGACATCATAGAAGTCAACTTACACCTGACTGAAGGTCTTATCAACCATATCAATTAGAGACACCTGTGTGGATGGACAAAGAGTGTCTTATGTACTAGAGCTGCAGAGATTAGCTGGTTACTCACCACTGAGTTTTCTATGTTAAATTTCAAGTAAAAATGCCAAATATGTGATGATTGCAGCTTGTCAAATGAAGGAATTAGCTATTTTTTCCTTATTTTACATTTTAATACCTTGAATGTCTTTGTCAATTTTGGAAACAGCCAACAGTGTTAAGGCCTACGGAGAGTTGGACCCCGAAGCAGAGACAGACAGGCGTGTAGGTGCGAAAATGTTTATTCAAATGAAAAAACTCCACAAGTAAAAAAACAACAAGCGTCCGGCAAGGCAGGCGGGGAAACTCCAGCGGCAAGAAAACGCTCAAGCACGGGGCGACTACGCAGCGAGGTACACGGAACTAAAAAAACACGCGAAAAAAAACACGTCAACACTTACTGGCAAAACACAAGGCAGCATACGAAAAGCTCTCTAAATGAACACGGTCAGCTCTACCGACAAGACGGCATTATCTGGCAGGGGAGTAGGGTGAAGACCAGAGGTTTTATGGAGGTAGTGATGAGTGAATGGCTGCAGGTGTGCCTCGTCAGCCCTGTCGGCCAAGCCCTGCAGAGGGGGAAGAACAAAGAGGCAGGGAAAACAGAGACAGGGCAGAAGCACACAAGACACAGAACCCTCACAAACAGTACAAACCCATTAACATAATGATCCTATTGGCTCTTATAAAATTGTTATTTTGACTGTTTTTCTGATGCTTTATAGACCAAATGATTCATCTATTGATGGAGGAAATGCCAGAATTGAATCATTTCCAAAGTGCTGCTTTACCAGAGACACAAGTACTGTACATTCAGAAACAGAAAGAAATAGGAAGAGTGTTCATTTAATAAACTGATCACACCAACACACATTATTTAGATCTACTTAATATAAACATTTACCTCTGACTGGTTCATTTAGTACAGTCAGGTGTGATTTGTTGATCTCAGACTAAAGTAGCCTGCTGTTTGTGTAAATCAGAGGACAATCTCTTAACATCAACTCAGTATGCATGTACAGTTGTGACTTAAATGTTCTTGGGCGTAATATTGGGCCTCTAGGATTCCTGGGCCGGGTACGAAAATGACAATAATGTAATGTAATGTAATGACAATGCATGATGTTTCCTAAGTAAGGAAGTGATTTATCAGTTTCATCAGCAACTGAAGAACAAACAAGTTATTTCAGAACTCAGAGGTAAAAAGGTCAACTTCCTCTTTGTAGAATTAAAGGAACTTGGTGCAGGATCAAGAAATAAGACTCAATAGTGACACGACAGCCGTTGCGGCCGTTAGGGTAACTGCAGCCATCAGCCAAGCCGGCAAGGGAGCGCGCATGAACTCTTCACAGCACTGCAGCTGATGCCTTATCCCCTACACACATGAAGCAGCCGGCTCGCTGTGTGTAGCGACACACAAGGGCAGTGATTTACCGTTACGGTTGATGCAGTCCGAAAGGCACAGGCGAAAGCAAATACAGCATATTGGGGGACAGAAATATCGTCTCTGATACGGGATTTGCTGTGTGTAAGCGGCTAATGTTGCTACACAGACACAAACAAACCGTTAGCCTGTGGCTACATCCAGCTGCTAACGTCACCTCCCAGATAACAGGTTGGGCTTTAGGTGTGTGCTATACATAAGACTAATATAGACTAATAATGAAAATACAATGAGATTCATTCAACTTTATCGTCATTGCAGTGCAATTCAGTCTAACCAGAGTGCAAACAGCAGTAAAGTGCAGTGAAATTAATATATATACATATGTATCTTATGAATGATATGGGAAAGCTAAAGTATGGAGTATTAACAGTAATACACTTTAACACTGATGTAAACTTTAACAAACATAAACTGTGACACAATAAACCAAAGGCTTACAACTACCCTATTACTTATAAAGGGGATGGAAAACTAATAGCATATTAACTGGCATACAAGCAGAGAAAACACAACCAACAGGTTAAAAAACGTTAACTTTCCAAATGTCCCTGATGAATTTAAATCTTTCGGACATTGTGATTCCGCTACAGTATCAATAAATCTCTCTCTGGGTTTTGGGGTCGCGGTCCGGTCAGATTCAGGCAACTCGCCTCTCGCCCCGGCCCCCCACCCTCACAGAGGGCAGGTACAGTGCAACGAGCCAGCCAGGAACCCAGAAAAAGGCCTCTCCATTATTAAATAGGCTTTGCTATGAAGTTATGATGCTGTGGGTGTATATCATATTTCGAAATAATATTAGTAATAGCTCTGGTAAAAAATAGCAATTTTTTTATTTTATTTTTTCTCCCCGTTTGCGACGCCCCCCGTGGATGACGCGCCCTGAGCATTCGCCTTAGCCCAGGTGCTTCAAACCTGGCTGGCTACTGCTACGTCCTCCTCAACACCTTCAAAGAGAAACAGTACCACACAGTAACTTGTCCACAACACCCAAATATCACACAGTTAGGCAAGGGCCGTCACAGCCAGCGCCGCCCCTCCCTAGACGCAGAACACGCGCCGTGCGTAGGGCCCCACGATCCGTGGGGGGCCCCATTTTGCGCAAGGGGACGCATTCTCTGCAAATGCGCAAAGGATGCGCATCGCTGCTGTGAGGCGCGCGTAGAGCACCAAGTCAGCCCGAGGCAGGAGAGAAAAAAAAGAGACGAGTAATCTGACACCTCACACGTTGCCGCAATGATTGACAGCACGCAGCATCTGACCAATCAGCGGTCAGATGCGCCGACAGGCAGTTGGATGCAGGTGGAGAGATGGCGTCCAAACGGCAATATGAATCCGCAGCAAGCAAAAGAAAGACAAAGTCAAAACAAGAGGAGGCTCGTGCTTCACTTGAAGTTGGGTATGTTGTGGCATGAACACCTCAGCTGCTAGCCTGCTAATCATGAGACAGAAGAGAGGATAATTCTGTCTAGATGTGGACTGGAGATTAAATTTTCCAGCGGCCCTGATTATCATTTATTGAATGTCTTGTTAACTTGCATCTACATTCACCCCTGTTGAAAAAGGAGCGGTTAATTGACCAGTTGGTGGTCGTATGTTGGCTCAGGTTTATAGCCTATCAATCTATGCTATCAATAGAAGTTTTGGGCTATTTTTATGGAGGTAAAATGTCGCCATCTTTTGGTGAATTTAATTCATAAGTCATATAAGATTAGATAAGAAAAATTAAGATAATCCTTTATTTGACCCACAATGGAGAAATGTAAAGTGTTGCAGCAGCAAACAGCAGTGTAGGAATATAGAACCTAAGTACTAAATGTAAAAATAAGTATATAAAAATATTTAAATATAGAAATATCATCAAATCAAATCATAATGAATATTATTAGCTGTAGTCGTATTTGCATTAATTGCATTTTAATCTTTGTGAGGCTAGTATTTACATTAATTTCATTGTGTAATTTACCATTAAGACCAAAACAAATCTTAATAATCTGCTTGTATGGTGGATTTCTTGTCATAACAGGGTCCATGCTGAAGTTTGTTACTAAGGGTGACACAGAGCCAGGATCCAGTATGTCACAAGGGCCATCAGGCACCATGTCTACTGAAGCAGCCTGCATCTGTAAAAGGCTTGTTCCATTGTTGAAAGAGGCTGTTCATTTGATTTGTTCCTACTAATAAAATTATGGCATTTTGTGATACAGTTATTTTGTAAAGGGGGGGGGGCCTCAAAATAAAATTCTGCTTAGGGCCCCAATTTTGCCAGGGGCGGCCCTGGTCACAGCACTCGTGGCTTGGACCACATCCATCTTTGTCTATTTTGGAAACAGCCATTTTGTTCTCATCTACACACCTGAGAAGTTTTATGACTGCATCTAACAGTGCGTTCAGACCAAACGCGATGGACGCGATGCCATCGCCCGTAACGCGAGCATCGCGTCGCTTGACACATTTGTCACATTTTTCACCATCGCTTCATCGCGCAATGACGCAATCCACCTCCCGCTATTTCCTTCACTTCCCGCTGTTCTCGTCAACCATGGCTGAGTTAGCTACCATAGCTGCGCTTTATCTGTTGTGGACGTATTTGGATCCGAAACCCAAACGCCGCCGCGTCTGGGTTCATGAGATCCTCCGCAGACGCTCACAGCTGGGTGAATACCATCACCTCCTCCAGGAGCTGCGTCTGGATGACGGCCGTTTCCAGCGGTACTATAGGCTGACGGTGGCCCAGTTTGAGGACCTCTTGGGCCGGGTCGGTGCGAGGATCTCCCGCATTGACACCAACTACAGGCGCTAACTTTCTCCTCCATTTTTTGAAATCTGCGCCTGACGTCACTACGTCGGTGACGTGGTTTGGATATCAACGCTGATTGGATGTCGCGGCAAAGCGTCATGCGATGTCGCTTGAAAAGTTCAAATTTTTCAACTTCAAGCGATGGACGCGATGAAGCGATGGCCGCGATGGACGCGTCATCGCGTCACTCGTATCGCCCGAAACGCGTCGCCCGACGCGCCATCGCGTGTCATTGCGTCATTTACATTGACTTTGTATGGAAAGTTGTGGCGTTCATCGCGTTTGGTCTGAACCCACCGTTACACAATTGTGATGCTATTGTGTTGGCAAAGTCTGCCCACAGACAGACAGACAGGATGGAGGTCAGGTAGACCACCATCCCAACGTGTCAGAATTTGACAAGTTGGGATAAAGACTCAAAAAACTACTTTTCTTACAAATGGGATTTTTAAAGACAATGATAAAAATACATTCTTACTGCTAAAGTTCCTCCCAATATTTGATGGATCGACCTGAGCTGATTGTGCTGCTTTACCAGACACACAAGTACATTCAGAAACAGAAAGAAATAGGAAGAGTGTTCATTTAATAAACTGATCACACCAACACGCATTATTTAGATCTACTTATTAAAAACATTTAACTCTGACTTAATGAAAAACAATGTTCTTGATCATCATCACCAATAAAATTACAAGCACATGTTCACTTAAATAACACCACAAAACAGAGACGGTCTTTTGTAATGCAGCTTTATTCAGCAGGATAGTTTTCACTATCAAGCAATTTTACATTTTTCAACATCAGTTGGAGCTGTGACTAAAGTCACTACATCTCAAGGGCTTCATGTTTACTCATCCAATTATTTCTTGCTTTGCAAAGCACAAAGATATAGCTCAAACTATATCTTCAAAATCAAGAACAGACTCAGTCTTGATAGTATCGCCTCAATTAATCGTTGGCCACTTCATCTTGGGATCTTTCCACACTGTTTGCATACCAAGTTAGAGAAGGGGGAACAAAAGAGAGGAATCAGTCAGTTAAATTATCAACAGAGGTCAATCAACAGAATCTTAAATGACAAATATTCAATAATTGAATAATTTTGCAATAATTTTTCAAGCAAAATCTGACAGAAATTCACTGATTCCAACTTCTGAAATGTGTCAACTTGCTTCTTTACCCTCTATTATATCATCGTGAATTTAAATGGGTTGGACAGAGTAAGGTAGTTGGTAAGTGAGGTAGTTTGAAATCAACAGAAAATATTCAGTTATACTTACCTTCTATGTTCGATTCCTAAAGGGACAAAAAGATGAAAATGAGATGAATTAACATGGGTATATTATCATCACATTTGAAGAATATTTGCATTTAGAACATTAATGATGCTCTCTTTACTTAGTTTTAGGTTTGTCATCTGAGGTGCCAGGACTAAATAAAAGATTTTAGCTAATCACAGAACTAAATGAAGTTGTATGTAGTGAGTTAGTACAGTCAAGTGTGATTTGTTGATCTCAGACTAAAGTAGCCTGCTGTTTGTGTAAATCAGAGGTTAATCTGTTAACGTCAACTCAGTATGTAGGAACACTTCTGACTTACCGCATGGGGATGGTATGTGCATGCATATGAATCTATACCAAGTTAGAGAAGGTGGAAATAGAGAGGAATCAGTTAGTTAAATTATCAACAGAGATCATTCAACAGAATCTTAAATGACAAATATTCAATAATTGAATAATTTTGCAATCATTTTTTCAAGCAAAATCTGACAGAAATTCACTGATTCTAGCTCCGGAAATGTGTCGACTTGCTTCTTTACCCTCTATTATATCATCGTGAATTTAAATGGGTTGGACAAAGTAAGGTACTTGAAGACATCAACCTGGGATCTGTTAAATACTGATGCTTGCTATGTTTGATAGGTTGAGGCATTTCACAAAGTCTTTTTATTTCTTTTATTTATCTGTTCAAAATCATCTGAAAATATTCAGTAATACTTACCCTCCAAGTCCGTTACCTAAAGGGACAAAAAGATGAAAATGAGATAAATTAACATAAGTATATTATTATCATATTTGAACATCTTTGCATTTAGAACATTAATGATGCTCTCTTTACTTAGTTTTAGGTTTATTATCTGAGATGCCAGGACTAAATAAAAGATTATAGCTAATCACAGAACTAAATGAAGTTGTATGTAGTCAGTTAGTACAGTCAAGTGTGGTTTGTTGATCTCAGACTAAAGTAGCCTGCTGTTTGTGTAAATCAGAGGTCAATCTGTTAACATCAATTCCATATGTAGGAACACTTGTGACTTACCGCATGGGGGCGGTCCGCATCCAAATCTTTACCAAGTTAGATAAGGTGGAAATAGAGAGAAATCAGTTAGTTAAATTATCAACAGAGATCGTTCAACAGAATCTTAAATGACAAATATTCAATAATTGAATAATTTTGCAATAATTTTTCAAGCAAAATCTGACAAAAATTCACTGATTCCAGCTCCTGAAATGTGTCGGCTACCTTCTTTACCCTCTATTATATAATCGTGAATTTAAAGGGTTGGACAAAATAAGGTACCAGAAGACATCAACTTGGGATCTGGTTAATACTGATGCTTGCTTTGTTTGACTGGTTTGAGGCATTTCACAAAGTCTTTTTATTTCTTTTATTCGTCTGTTCAAAATCATCAGAAAAAAATCAGAAATACTTACCCTCCTAGTCCGTTTCATAAAGAGACAAAAAGATGAAAATGAGATAAATTAACATAAGTGTATTATTATCATACAAAATCTTTAAATAAGGAACATTAATGATGCTCTCTTTACTTAGTTTAAGGTTTATTATCTGAGATGTCAGGACTAAATAAAAGATTTTAGCTAAATAGAGAACTAAATTAAGTTGTATGTAGTCAATTAGTACAGTCAAGTGTGATTTGTTGATTTCAGACTAAAGTAGCCTGCTGTTTGTGTAAATCAGAGGTCAATCTCTTAACATCAACTCAGTAAGTATGAACACTTGTGACTTACCGCATGGGGGTGGTCCGAAGAAAGGGGGAGAACAACTCTCCACGGGTTCAGCCATGAGGACGACCAGCGTCAACACCGCAAAGATCATAACACACTTCATCCTGAGGAACAAATCACAGTGGCCACATCCAGAATCATTCACTGCCTTCATTCACCAGTGTCAAAGCTCATCACATCTCATCTAAAGGACTTTGCAGTCATTAAAGTAACATCAGGATTAAATTGACTTCTCACCTTTCCAGAGTTTGTTTGTCAGAACCCAAAAAAAAAACTGGTGTCACAGACAGCAAAGTGAGCACTGTGAGATCTAGAGGTGATGTGGACGTCTCTGCTGAGCAGTCGTGAGTTACCCGTCTCTTTATAAGGATGGAGATGGAATAATCTTATCCAGTCATTCTGTATTTCTCAATGTGTTTTGCAATGTCAAGTTCTCCACATGGATGACAAGATGTTGATCTAATCTCACTTTGTCATGACGGGACATTTCACTGTCCTCACAGTCTCACAAAGTTACACAACACTACTTATCATTCCCCGGCTCTATGGCCTCACAAAATGTGACCATTAGAAGTTCTGTCCTATAACTGTATATATCATTAAAAAGACAATGCATGATGTTTTTGCTAAGACAAGAAGTAATTTATTTGTTATATCAGCAAAATATCATCATATGCGAAACGTTGTGTGAACCAACAGATCGGTGTTACGAGCAGCAGAGAGAAAATGGAAAAAATCACATCATCCTGATGACCTTGCTCACCACCACCACCTCCTGTCTGATTTCTCATCAACTGTTTCAGCAGCCAAATCTGTCTTCTACCTGTCAAAGATCAACTCCTCTGCCTCAGACCCCAGGAAACTATTCTCCATATTCTCTTCGCTCCTCGCCCCTCCCACCCCTCCCCCTCCCACCCCTCCCCCTCCATCCTCCCTCACTGCTGATGACTTTGCATCTTACTTTACCAAGAAAGTAAAAGACATCAGCTCCTCATTTGCTAATATGCCCTCCCAGAAAGCAGCTCCCCCAACCCTCGCCGATCACAGCCTTACCTGCTTCAGCCATCTCTCCTCTGAAGATGTTCACACAGTAGTAAAGTCTAACCATGCCACCACCTGTTCCCCCAACCCGATTCCCTTCTCTCTTCTCCAAAACATCCCACACAACCAAGGACGAAATTTTGATTTCAGAGGTGGGGGGGACACAAGTTCTTCTAGTTTTCTATTGCTACTTTTAAGTTTACTGTTCACTTTTTTGGTTTGAATGGTTGTAAAGCATGTAGCAAAACATTTTCACCCAATTCTGTGTTTCACCTTGTTAGTCAACTTCACTCCAACTCAGTACCACCAATTTTACACTTACTTTTGGAATATATGGTAAACAGACCTCATTTCTGCTCTTCCATCTTGTGCTCCTTTACTGCCTGAGCATCTACTGACCCCTGGCTGCTGCTGACCCAGCTAAGATAAACATTACAAAAGGTGGAATATCTATGAGCAACTTATAATTTAATTAATTACAATAATGACAACAAATATTGCTCATGAACTCTCTGCTTAGTCGCTACTATTTCTTACCAATAAAATAATACATTTACACATTTACACAAATTTTTTAGTACACCGGCCTCAATATAAAACTGTACCTGGCCAGTTTGCTTCTTTCATCTGACAAAATATAAGATGCATGGTGTTTGAACTTTGAAAGCTCTGATACAGATCATCATCACCCTCACATTTGTCACAATGCTTAATCTCATGACTAACACATGTTTATTCTTTCAACCTCACCTGTGAGCCTCCAGCCTCTCCTCCTCTACCTCCTCCAGCTTCTCCTCCTCTACCTCCTCCTACATCTCCTCCAGCCTCTCCTGCTCTACCTCCTCCAGCCTCTCCTCCAGCCTCTCCTCCTCTACCTCCTCCAGCTTCTCCTCCTCTACCTCCTCCAGCCTCTCCTGCTCTCCCCCCTCCAGCCTCTTCTCCTCCATCTCCTCCACCTTCTCCTCCTCTACCTCCTCCAGTCTCTTCTCCTCCATCTCCTCCAGCTTCTCCTCCTCTACCTCCTCCAGCCTCTTCTCCTCCATCTCCTCCAGCCTCTCCTCCTCTACCTCCTCCTACATCTCCTCCAGCCTCTCCTGCTCTCCCTCCTCCAGCCTCTCCTCCTACATCTCCTCCAGCCTCTCCTCCTCTACCTCCTCCAGCCTCTTCTCCTCCATCTCCTCCAGCCTCTCCTCCTCTACCTCCTCCAGCCTCTCCTCCTCCATCTCCTCCAGCCTCTCCTGCTCTCCCTCCTCCAGCCTCTTCTCCTCCATCTCCTCCAGCCTCTCCTCCTCTCCCTCCTCCAGCCTCTCCTCCTCTACCTCCTCCAGCTTCTCCTCCTCTACCTCCTCCAGCCTCTCCTCCTCCACCTCCTCCAGCCTCTTCTCCTCCATCTCCTCCAGCCTCTCCTCCTCTACCTCCTCCAGCTTCTCCTCCTCCATTTCCTCCAGCCTCTCCTGCTCTACCTCCTCCAGCCTCTTCTCCTCCATCTCCTCCAGCCTCTCCTCCTGTATCTCCTTCTGCATCTCTACTATCCGTCACCTGACAAAAATATATTGATACATGACATGAACAGTGGGACAATTTGGGGTGCAACAATCATCAATTTTGATGATACGGTTATAGAGGAAAAAGCTTAGTTTCACAATTATCATGAGTTTGGATATAAAATCACATTTGTAATCCGAGGTTTTATTGTATTTTTCCCTAAATCATTCATCGTTGGTGTTTTTTAAACAGTTGCTGCCTTTCAACATAAAAATAATACATGAAAATAAGTGTATCTCTTCGGCATTAAATAGAAGCTTTTTTTAAATCTTTGCATTGTTGGGGCTCTACAGTTATAATAATAATAATAATAATAATAATAATAATAATAATAATAACAACAATAATAACAATACATTTGATTTATCAGCACTTTCAATACAACTCAAAGACACTTTACAAGATTATTGAGAGCTTTGTAATTGATGAGGAGGATCTTGAAGTGGATATGCTGCTTTATTGGGAGCCAGTTGCAGGATGGGTGTAAGGCATTTCTTTGAGTAACTTACACTTTGACTTCTAAAGAAATCTCTTATGTCCACTTTTCTTTTTTTAGACATCCTGGCTGCGCCTAATTACCAAACACACATACGCACGCACGCACACATGCACAAACGCACGCACGCACATGGACACCGATTCAAACGTTAATGTAAATGAAACCTCTGATATTACAATCCTTCTAGCTGACGTGACCCAGGCTGAACAAACGCCCAATTTACCGTGGCAGATTAATAAGGACTCCTGGGCAACTAGCAGACCGGTGTGCAAGCAAGATGGAGTGACAGCGGGGCCGGCCAATCACACAAGAAACGGCTGAGCCAATCGAGGAGCTTGTGGGCGGTCTAAACTCAGGGAAAACAGGCTTCAGTTTGAGCGGCCGTTTTCCGCTTGGTCCTAGTGCTTGTCGAGTCTCTGTTTACTATAGCGTAACATTGTTTTTGGACGGTAAAAACTGCAGGGAACCACAACGGCCTTTTGAA
This sequence comes from Pagrus pagrus, assembly GCF_965226575.1. NCBI lineage: Eukaryota > Metazoa > Chordata > Actinopteri > Spariformes > Sparidae > Pagrus > Pagrus pagrus. Next base: position 17,016,961 of record NC_140200.1, on the reverse strand, counting down.
AAAGTGCAGGGGACATGTCCCCTGTGTCCCCCCCCCAAATTACGTCCGTGCACACAACATCTTGCCTTACCTCACCACCCTGATCAACTCCTCCCTCACTTCAGGTCATATTCTAGCTCCTTTCAAGACAGCTACAGTAAAGCCACTCCTAAAGAAACCAACTCTAGACTCGGCTGACATCTGAAACTACAGACCTGTATCTCTTCTGTCATTCCTCCCTAAAACCCTGGAACATGCCGTCTACAACCAACTGTCTCCTTGACCCCAATCAGTCAGGCTTCAGAACTGCTCACTCCACTGAGACGGCCCTCCTCACAGTGACTGAGTCGCTCTGTTCCGCCAGAGCCTTGTCCCACTCGTCAGTCCTCATCCTCCTCGACTTATCCTCTGCGTTTGACACAGTCAACCACCAAATCCTCCTCTCCACTCTGGCCGAACTTGGCATCGCTGACTCTGCTCTTACCTGGTTCGCATCATACCTGACAGAACGCACCTTTCAGGTCACGTGAAATGGCTCCTTGTCCAAACCCTGCTCCCTGGAAACTGGTGTCCCTCAAGGCCCAGTACTAGGACCGCTTCTGTTTTCACTATACACTAGATCACTAGCCTCTGCAATCACATCACATGAATTCTCTTACCACTGTTATGCTGACGACACCCAACTGTTCCTCTCCTTTCCCCCATCCTCCAACACCCACGTTGCCACGTGTATCTCGGAATGTCTGGCAGGGAACAGGCACAAAACAGAGATGGCCTTTTTGTAATGAACCTTTTTTTTCAGCAGGAATGTTTTTGACATCAAGCAATTTGACATTTTTCTAAATCAATGGGAGCTGTTCCTGAGATCACAAGGCACATCTCAAGGGCTTCATGTTTACCCATCCAATTATTTCTTGCCTTGCAAAGCACAAAGATATAGCTGAATCAATATTTTCGGAAAGAACACTGTTCACTCGAAAGAGCCGTCATTATGAAGCTGAGACTGATCGTTGTCCACTGTAGGTGGGGGTCTTTCCACTCTTCTTTACCAAGTTGGAGAAGAGAGAAACAAAACATTAGATTTGAAAAAAAAAGTCAAATTATCAACAGAGAGAGTCAAAAATACAGCTTGATGCTTTTGGTAAAAGTGACCGAAAACATCTCAGACTTCACACAATTGAGCAGGCTAGATACAATGTGTGGTGGGGAGTTATTGGAGGTTCTTTTTCTGTTTGCGTAAAGCAGTAACATCAGTGATATGTCACAGTGACACTGACTAACAGCAAGACGACAGCAGCCTGCTTTATAGACCAAATGATTTATCTATTGATGGAGGAAATGCCAGAATTGAAATCATTCAGAGACACAAGTACATTCAGAAACAGAAAGAAATAGGGAGAGTGTTCATTTAATAAACTGATCCCACCTACAAACATTATTTAGATCTACTTAATATAAACTTTTACCTCTGACTGGTTCATTTAGTACAGTCAGGTGTGATTTGTTGATATCCGACTAAAGTAGCCTGCTGTTTGTGTAAATCAGAGGACAATCTGTTAACATCAAGTCAGTATGTATGTACAGTTGTGACTTAAGTGTTCTTGGGCGTAATATTGGGCCTCTAGAATTCCTGGGCAGGGTACGAAAAAAATGACAATAATGTAATGTAATGACAATGCATGATGTTTCCTAAGTAAGGAAGTGATTTATCAGTTTCATCAGCAACTGAAGAACAAACAAGGTATTTCAGAACTCAGAGGTAAAAAGGTCAACTTCCTCTTTGTAGAATTAAAAGAAATATGCAGTATATAAGTTTATTGTTAAGTCTTGTAAAATACCAGTACATTCTGAAATTAAATGTAAACTAGAGACCATCTTGTGATGGCAGGCCCGTAAATATGATCACGTTCCGACCCATGACTTCTCAGTAGCGATATGGCTGGCTACTGCTACGTTCTCCTCAACACCTTGAAAGAGAAACAGTACCACACCGTAACTTGTCCACAACACCCAAATATCACAGGCAGGGGCCGTCACAGCACTCGTGGCTTGGACCACATCCATCTTTACACTCGCCTTCATTTTGTTCTCATCTACACACCTGAGAAGTTTCATGACTGCATCTAACACAGTTGTGATGCTATCGTGTTGGCAAAGTCTGCCCAAAGACAGACAGACAGACATTTTGAAAATAATAACAGCTGTACTTGTGAAGACGGGGATGATTTGAACTGGGTAACACTGACCCGTAACTTAAAATGTGAAACAGTTAATCACCAACAATGACTTTTGCTGTTTTCTATTTCATAAATTCCACAACCTCACACTATTATAAAATGGCCAGTTGTATCATCTAATGTAATGGTAGCACTGCAGCAACAGCTAAAAGATTTAAAGGTTTTATTTGTAAGAAAAGTAGATTTTTGAGTCTCATTCCCAACTCGTCAAATAGTGACCCTTTGGGATTGTAGGTCGGGTTGACCTCCATCCCAAAGTGTCAGTATTTGACGAGTTGGGAATGAGACTCAAAAATCTACTTTGCTTACAAGTGGGATTTTAAAGACAATGATAATTAGAAATTATTACTTCTAAAGCTCCTCCAACATTTTGATGGTTCCAGCTTTTCAATTGTAGGTATTAGCTGATTTTATTTTACTCATTTTATATTTTAATACCTTGAATGTCTTTGTCTCTTTTGGAAACAGCCTTCTTTCTTGTGTTTGAGCCTCACATGTTTGTAATGATGTTTGCTTGATGTTTCCTAAGAAAGGAAGTGGTTTATCAGTTTTATCAGCAAAAGAAGAACAAACAAGGTATTTCAAAACTCACACACACGATGGCTGATCGAATGGTTGGACTCAGGTCCAAGATGGTGGATCACCACTTGTTTCTTTGATAGGAGAGAACTGAGAAACAATGGTGGTTCTCGCATCGTGCTCACTGATATCACATGCGGGTGTGATATGCCCCAGGCTGAAGGAGTGTGTGTGTGTGTGTGTGTGTGTGTGCCATGTGATGCCAAGTTAGAGATGGTTAGTTGCATGCAGGTCAGTGTGACGCATAATTCAACTGAAGAACAAACAAGGTATTTCAGAATCAAAGATTAAAGTGTCAACTTCCTCTTCGTAAAGTTAAAAGATATATACAGTATATAAGTTCATTGTTAAGTCTTGTAACATAACAGTACATCCTGAAGTTAAATGTAAACTAGAGACCATCTTGTGATGGCAGGCCCGTAAACATGATCACCTTCGGACCCATGACTACTCAGTAGTGATTACTACATTGTCACAGGAGTACTCAGTACTGTCATGACCCGGCCATGACAAATACGGGATGGACACAATAGATGACTGACAATTAAAGTGTTTATTATGATGAAGCATATAACTGGAAATAAATAACCACAAATGTGGAGTGTGTGAGTCAGTATTATCAGTAATGTAAATGTGAATGTGTGAGCATTATGAGGTGTGCAGTGTTGTAGCGCGAAGACAAAACCAAAACCAAACAAAGCAAAGGCGTGTGGATGGTGGCTGGGTCCGGACCAAGTGAGATAGAACGCAGAGCAGAGCTGGGCTTTTATCATGTGGGAGTGCTTAGCTCAGGTGCTCCAAACCTGGCTGGCTACTGCTACGTCCTCCTCAAGCACCTTCAAAGAGAAACAGTACCACACAGTAACTTGTCCACAACACCCAAATATCACACAGTTAGGCCAGGGCCGTCACAGCACTCGTGGCTTGGACCACATCAATCTTTGAACTCGGCCTTCATTTTGTGGGTGCTGGTGGTTCCTTGGCTGATGAGCCAAGCAGGTGAAGGTTGTAATTCCAATGTTGAACAATGCTGTTCTTGCTGTGCAAGTTCTGATGAAAGACGGTGGATGGAGCAAACTGGTCGCACCTTTCCTTTGCAAGGATAGCAGCACGGTGCTAACTTGCTTCGTGTTCCTTGGATTGTGTAGTTAGCTGGTAAGCTTTGCGTTGCAGCTGCTGGCTCTAACTAAGCTGGAATACTAACAGGAACTCGTGCCACTGCTGTGAGAAGAAGTTCTTTGGACCTGCTGGAAAAGCAGCTGTTAGGCCCAGAAGAATCCAGGAGAAGAGAACTTGAGGGCAGGCAGCCCCGTAGGGAACGAGGTGGGGAAGAGAGAGAACAAAGGAAGGAGCTGGAGTTTTGACTTCCTGGTGAAAGGGGGGTCTGACAACCTGACCAATAGTAGTTCAACACTGAATTTGCAACTAGTTGTAAAGACTGGGGAATTCTGGAAAACTAAGTTCAGTTCAGAGTCCATTTTGAAATCCACAATGAACAACTTCATCTGTGGGTCACAACATTAGCTGAGATGCCAGGACAGAAAATGTGTTTTTTTTTGTTTGAGCCTCACATGTTTGTAATGACAATGCTTGATGTTTCCTAAGAAAGGAAGCGATTTATCAGTTTTATCAGCAAAAGAAGAACAAACAAGGTATTTCAAAACTCACACACGATGGCTGATCGAACGGTTGGACTCCAAGATGGCGGATCACCACTTGTTTCTTTGATAGGAGAGAACAGAGAAACAATGGTGGTTCTCGCATCATGTGCTCACTGATATCACATGTGGGTGTGATATGCCCAAGGCTCAAGGAGTGTGTGTGTGTGTGTGTGTGTGTGTCACGTGATGCCAAGTTAGAGAAGATGGTTAGTTGCATGCAAGTCTGTTTGATGCATAATTCAACTGAAGAACAAACAAGGTATTTCAGAATCAGAGATAAAAGTGTCAGCTTCCTCTTCGTAAAGTTAAAAGTAATATACAGTATATAAGTTTATTGTTAAAGCTATGGTCTACGATCTGAGAAAGATTTGAAAAAAGCATCCCCCCCACACACACCCCTCCCCTACGAGCTCGTATCGCTCTCCCCTCGGAGCCTCCCGCAACACACCCCCTCCCGCAACAAGCACCAACAGCAACAGAGGCTGGCAGAAACCAAATACAGCCCAGCTTTGAATGCGGACTAACAATGTCGGATTCACAGGTAAAGTTATTACAATGCACGTTGAAACTAACGTCAATCTTGTAAGTCATTACAATGTCCACAGCTAAGCTCCACAGCCAAGCTAGTGTAACGTCATTAGCATGTTACAGCTACGTTACCTTACAGCTACGTAATAAGTTACTATTTATCAACAGCTAAGTTAGCCACTTCTAAAAGTTATTGAGGGCCAAGAGACTAACAGATGCTGCTGTCAGCTTTAATTATAACGATCGCTTCCACATTGTGGCTGAAAACTAAACCTGCATGAGCCTCGGACCAGCTGTGTCCCAGCTGTTGTCTGAGTAGCACCAGACTGCGACACAAACGTGCCGTAAACCGTAATCTCTTGTTTATGACAGATGAGACACACAAATTGTATTGCTTATATGATAATCCATCATATTAATTTAGCAAAGGCTTAGTTGAAAACAAATAGACAAGACTGGGAGGAGGGTTAGCAAAACAGTTGAGTAGTGACCGGGCGAGAGGTTGTTATGGAGAAATAAATCCGGACAATCATCCCTTCATTCATCTTACTTGCATTACTTGCTGCTTCATTAAGCTGCCACGAGGAAATAAATAGGCTGATTTGGTGTAAACATGATAGCAATGTTAGCTTGTTGTTAGCTTACAATGCTAACATAGAGGCTAACGTCTCCTTCGAACAAATAAACAAGTGTTGACAACACTGCGGAGACAGACACCGTCTAATAACACAGAAACAAACTAACGGGAGCTTTCACAGTCATAAGCCAGCATCAGCATGAAAGTTATCTGTGTCACAACATCCACAATAAAGACAAAAGATTACCTGCTCAACAGAAACGCCGCTGTATCAGCATCGGGTCCATATCTTCACGGACCTTTCGCCACCGTTCAAATGATGACCCAATGTTATTCAGTTTGAGCCCTCTTTATTTCACATCTCCGATTTGTGTCTTGTCAGTGACAATCTTTCTTTCTTTGACTCTTTGTCAGTGGGGCAAGCAGAGGCAGCTGAACTGCTCAGGGCAAAACAAACCTCTTGTCCGCTTGTAGTTTCAAATGTGGAAGTGGGTCGGGACCAGACGTGAGCAGGAGCAGGAGAGTGAGCGAGGATTGGATCGGAAAATTGATCCAATAGGAGCCATCCGGGCCGGATGGTTCCTATTGGTCAATTTCTTTTCAGTTTTACAGACACTAGAGAGAATGGATTTATTTGGTTCCTTTAACTCTTCACATTGTGTAGGTGGTACTATTGGGTCATAACCACCATCTAAATGATGTTAATAATAATAACAAATCTTTCAAATCGTAGACCATAGCTTTAAGTCTGGTAACATTACAGTACATCCTGAAATTAAATGTAAACTAGAGACCATCTCGTGATGGCAGGCCCCTAAACATGATCACCTTCAGACCCATGAAATACTCAGTAGTGATTACTACGTTGTCACAGGAGTACTCAGTACTGTCATAACCCTGCTCTTAGGCCATGACAAATACGCGATAGACACAATAGATGACTGAGAATTAAAGTGTTTATTATGATGAAGCATATAACTGTAAATAAATAACTACAAATGGTGAGTGTGTGAGTCAGTATTATCAGTAATGTAAATGTGAATGTGTGAGCGTTATGATGTGTGCAGTGTTGTAGCGCAAAGACAAAACCAAAACCAAACAAAGCAAAGGCGTGTGGATGGTTGCTGGGTCCGGACCAAGTGAGAGAGAACGCAGAGCAGAGCTGGGCTTTCATCATGTGGGAGCGCTTAGCTCAGGTGCTCCAAACCTGGCTGGCTACCGCTACGTCCTCCTCAAGCACCTTCAAAGAGAAACAGTACCACACAGTAACTTGTCCACATCACCCAAATATCACACAGTTAGGCAGGAGCCGTCACAGCACTCGTGGCTTGGACCACATCCATCTTTGAACTCGGCCTTCATTTTGTTCTCATCTACACACCTGAGAAGTTTCATGACTGCATCTAACACAGTTGTGATGCTATCGTGTTGGCAAAGTCTGCCCACAGACAGACAGACAGACATATTGAAAATTATAATAGTTGTACTGGAGCAGATGGGGATGACTGGAACTGGGTTACACTGACCCACAACTTAAAATGAGAAACAGTTAATCACCAACAATGACTTTTGCTGTTTTCTATTTCATAAATTCCACAACCTCACTATTATAAAGTGGCCAGTTGTGTCATCTAATGTAATGGTAGCACTGCAGCAACAGCTAAAAGATTTCAAGGTACTATTTGTAAAAAAAAAAGTAGATTTTTGAGTCTTAATCCCAACTCGTCAAATACTGACACTTTGGGATGGAGGTCAGGTTGACCACCATCATTTTACAAAATAGTACCTTGAATGTCTTTGTCTATTTGAATTGAATCATTTCCAAAGTGCTGCTTTACCAGAGACACAAGTACATTCAGAAACAGAAAGAAATAGGAAGAGTGTTCATTTAATAAACTGATCACGCCAACACACATTATTTAGATCTACTTAATATAAATATTTACCTCTGACTAAATGAAAAACAATGTTGTTGATCATCATCACCAATAAAATGACAAGCACATGTTCACTTAAATAACACCACAAAACAGAGACGGTCTTTTGTAATGCAGCTTTATTCAGCAGGATAGTTTTCACTATCAAGCAATTTTACATTTTTAACATCAGTTGGAGCTGTGACTAAAGTCACTACATCTCAAGGGCTCCATGTTTACTCATCCAATTATTTGTTGCTTTGCAAAGCATGCTTCTTTACCCTGTAGTTGGTAAGTGAGGTAGTTTGAAATCAACAGAAAATATTCAGTAATACTTACCTTCTATGTTCAATTCCTAAAGGGACAAAAAGATGACAATGAGATGAATTAACATGGGTATATTATCACATTTGAAAATCTTTGCATTTAGAACATTAATGATTCTCTCTTTACTTAGTTTAAGATTTATTATCTGAGATGCCAGGACTAAATAGAATATTTTAGCTAATCACAGAACTAAATGAAGTTGTATGTAGTCAGTAAGTCCAGTCAAGTGTGATTTGTTCATCTCAGACTAAAGTAGCCTGCTGTTTGTGTAAATCAGAGGTCAATCTGTTAACATCAACTCAGTATGTATGAACAATTGTGACTTACCGCATGGGGCAGTCTGTGTACGCATCCAAATCTATACCAAGTTAGAGAAGGTGGAAATAGAGAGAAATCAGTTAGTTAAATTGTCAACAGAGATTGTTCAACAGAATCTTAATTGACAAATATTCAATAATTGAATAATTTTGCAATCATTTTTCAAGCAAAATCTGACAGAAATTCACTGATTCTAGCTCCTGAAATGTGTCAATTTGCTTCTTTACCCTCTATTATATCATCGTGAATTAAATGGGTTGGACAAAGTAAGGTTCTTGAAGACATCAACCTGGGATCTGGTTAATACTGATGCTTGCTATGTTTGATAGGTTCGAGGCATTTCACAAAGTCTTTTTATTTCTTTTATTTATCTGTTCAAAATCATCTGAAAATATTCAGTAATACTTACCCTCCAAGTCCGTTCTCTAAAGGGACAAAAAGATGAAAATGAGATAAATTAACATAAGTATATTATTATCATATTTGAACATCTTTGCATTTAGAACATTAATGATGCTCTCTTTACTTAGTTTAAGGTTCATTATCTGAGATGCCAGGACTAAATAAGAGATTTTAGCTAAACACAGAACTAAATGAAGTTGTATGTAGTCAGTTAGTACAGTCAAGTGTGATTTGTTGATCTGAGACTCAAGTAGCCTGCTGTTTGTGTAAATCAGAGGTCAATCTCTTAACATAAACTCAGTAAGTATGAACACTTGTGACTTACCGCATGGGGGCGGTCTGTGGACAGGGGGATAACAACTCTCCACGGGTTCAGCCATGAGGACGACCAGCGTCAACACCAGAAAGATCATTCACACTTCATCCTGAGGAACAAATCACAATGGACACATCCAGAATCATTCACTGCCTTCATTCACCGGTGTCAAAGCTCATCACATCTCATCTAAAAGACTGTGCATTTATTAAAGTAACATCAGGATTAAATTGACTTCTCACCTTTCCACAGCTTGTTTGACAGAACCAAAAAAAAACTGGTGTCACAGACAGCAAAGTGAGCACTGTGAGATCTAGAGGTGATGTGGACGTCTCTGCTGAGCAGTCGTGAGTTACCCATCTCTTTATAAGGATGGAGATGGAATAATCTTATCCAGTCATTCTGTATTTCTCAATGTGTTTTTCAATGTCCAGTTCTCCACATGGATGACAAGATGTTGATCTAATCTCACTTTGTCATGACGGGACATTTCACTGTCCTCACAGTCACACAAAGTTACACAACACTACTTATCATTCCCCGGCTCTATAGCCTCGCAAAAAGGGGCCATTAGAAGTTCTGTCCTATAACTGTATATATAATTAAAAAGACAATGCATGATGTTTTTGCTAAGACAAGAAGTCATTTATTTGTTATATCAGCAAAATATCATCATATGCGAAACGTTGTGCGAACCAACAGATCAGTGTTACAAGCAGCAGAGAGAAAATGGAAAAAATCTCATCATCTTGATGACCTTGCTCACCACCACCATCTCCTGTCTGATTTCTCATCAACTGTTTCAGCAGCCAAATTTGTCTTCTACCTGTCAAAGATCAGCTCCTCTGCCTCCAACCCCAGGAAACTATTCTCCATATTCTCTTCGCTCCTCACCCTTCCTACCCCTCCTCCTTGTAATGCACCTTTTTTTTCAGCAGGAATGTTTTCGACATCAAGCCATTTGACATTTTTCTAAACCAATGGGAGCTGTTCCTGAGATCACAACACACATCTCAAGGGCTTCATGTTTACCCATCCAATTATTTCTTGCTTTGCAAAGCACAAAGATATAGCTGAATCAATATTTTCAAAAAGAACACTGTTCACTCAAAAGAGCCGTCATTATGATGCTGAGACTGATCGTTGTCCACTGTAGGTGGGGGTCTTTCCACTCTTCTTTACCAAGTTGGAGAAGAGAGAAACAAAACATTAGATTTGAAAAACTTACAGACAGAGAGAGTCAAAAATACAGCTTGATGCTTTTGGTAAAAGTGACCGAAAACATCTCAGACTTCACACAATTGAGCAGCCTAGATACAATGTGTGGTGGGGAGTTATTGGAGGTTCTTATTCTGTTTGCGTAAATCAGTAACATCAGTGAGATGTCACAGTGACACTGACTAACAGCAAGATGACAGCAGCCTGCTTTATAGACCATATGATTCATCTATTGATGGAGGAAATGCCAAAATTGAAATTATTCAGAGACACAAGTAGATTCAGAAACAGAAAGAAATAGGAAGAGTGTTCATTTAATAAACTGATCCCACCAACACACACATTATTTAGATCTGCTTAATATAAAGTTTTACCTCTGACTGGTTCATTTAGTACAGTCAGATGTGATTTGTTGATCTCCAACTAAAGTAGCCTGCTGTTTGTGTAAATCAGAGGACAATCTGTTAACATCAACTCAATATGTATGTACAGTTGTGACTTAAGTGTTCTTGGGCGTAATATTGGGCCTCTAGAATTCCTTGGCAGGGTACGAAAATAATGACAATAATGTAATGTAATGACAATGCATGATGTTTCCTAAGTAAGGAAGTGATTAATCAGTTTCTTCAGCAACTGAATCATAAACAAGGTATATCAGAACTCAGAGGTATAAAGGTCAACTTCCTCTTTGTAGACTTAAAAGTATTGTAGACAAATACTGGAACTTTGGGATGTAGGTCGGGTTGACCACCATCCCAAAGTGTCAGTATTTGACGAGTTGGGATTAAGACTCAAAAAATTACTCTTACAAATGGGATTTTTAAAGACAATGATAAAAATAAATTCTTACTGCTAAGGTTCCTCCCAACATTTGATGGATCCACCTTCTCAATTGTGGGTATTAGCTGATTTTTTTAACTCATTTTTCAAAATAGTACCTTGAATGTCTTTGTCTATTTTGAATTGAATCATTTCCAAAGTGCTGCTTTACCAGAGACACAAGTACATTTAGAAACAGAAAGAAATGGGAAGTGTTCATTTAATAAACTGATCACACCAACACACATTATTTAGATCTACTTATCTATTTAACTCTGACTTAATGAAAAACAATGTTCTTGATCATCATCACCAATAAAATTACAAGCACATGTTCACTTAAATAACACCACAAAACAGAGACGGTCTTGTAATGCGGCTTTATTCAGCAGGATAGTTTTCACTATCAAGCAATTTTACATTTTTCAACATCAGTTGGAGCTGTGACTAAAGTCACTACATCTCAAGGGCTTCATGTTTACTAATCCAATTATTTGTTGCTTTGCAAAGCACAAAGATATAGCTCAAACTATATCTTCAAAATCAAGAACAGACTCAGTCTTGATAGTGTCGCCTCAATTAATCATCGGCCACTTCATCTTGAGATCTTTCCGCACTGTTTGCATACCAAGTTAGAGAAGGGGGAACAAAAGAGAGGAATCAGTTAGTTAAATTATCAACAGAATCTTAATTGACAAATATTCAATAATTGAATAATTTTGCAATAATTTTCCAAGCAAAATCTGACAGAAATTCACTGATTCTGGCTTCTGAAATGTGTTGACTTGCTTCTTTACCCTCTATTCTATCATCGTGAATTTAAATGGGTTGGACAAAGTAAGGTAGTTGGTAAGTGAGGTAGTTTGAAATCAACAGAAAATATTCAGTTATACTTACCTTCTATGTTCGATTCCTAAAGGGACAAAAAGGTGAAAATGAGATGAATTAACATGGGTATATTATCATCATATTTGAAGAATATTTGCATTTAGAACATTAATGCTGATCTCTATACTTAGTTTTAGGTTCATCATCTGAGGTGCCAGGACTAAATAAAAGATTTTAGCTAATCACAGAACTAAATGAAGTCCTATGTCATCAGTTAGTACAGTCAAGTGTGATTTGTTGATTTCAGACTAAAGTAGCCTGCTGTTTGTGTAAATCAAAGGTCAATCTGTTAACGTCAACTCAGTATGTAGGAACACTTGTGACTTACCGCATGGGGATGGTATGTGCAGGCATATGAATCTATACCAAGTTAGAGAAGGTGGAAATAGAGAGAAATCAGTTAGTTAAATTATCAACAGAGATTGTTCAACAGAATCTTAAATGACAAATATTCAATTATGGAATAATTTTGCAATCATTTTTCAAGCAAAATCTGACAGAAATTCACTGATTCCAGCTCCTGAAATGTGTCAACTTGCTTCTTTACCCTCTATTATACCCTCTTTTAGATCATTGTGTGCTTCTACACCGACTGGAGCATTACGTTGGTGTTCACGGGCTGGCGCTCTCATGGTTGCAGTCCTACTTATCTAGTAGAACCCAATGCGTTAGCTTCAATGACTCTTTGTCAGAATACTCTACAGTTACTGCTAGTGTGCCCCAGGGCAGGGGTCTGTCCTGGGCCCTCTGTTGTTTTGTATTTACATGCTCCCCCTGGGTAGGATAATTGCAGAATATGGTCTACAGTTCTATTTCTATGCTGATGACACACAGCTGTACGTCCCACTACAGCCTAATGACCCCTCTCAAATACAAAATCTGGGAACATGTGTAAGCCGAATCAAGATCTGGATGAGTCAAAACTTTCTCATGCTCAATACTGCTAAGACTGATTTGCTGGTGATCAAGCCTAATAACTACAAGTACTTCTCTGAGAGTCTTTGTCTTAATATTGATGGTTGTTCAATCTCTGAAAGCACGCACATTAGAAACCTAGGTCTTATTTTTGATCCAACCTTGACTTTCCAGACTCACATCAATGAAATCACCAGGACGGCTTTCTTTCACCTGCGTAATATTGCCAAAATCCACCCTGCTCTGTCCCGGCGTGGCACCAAGGTGGTTCTCCATGCCCTTGTGTCTTCCCGTTTAGATTACTGTAATGTCCTTTTTTCTGGCCTCCCCATCTGTACTACTAGGAGTCTTCAGCTTGTGCAAAATTCAGCGGCCAGACTTTTAACAAAAACAAGTAGATTCTGTCACATAACTCCTGTCCTGGCATCATTACATTGGCTGCCCATTCAGGCTAGAGCCGATTTTAAAGTTCTTCTCTTAACTTATAAGGCATTAAATGGACTTGCACCGTCTTATTTAACCAAACTACTTTCTCCCTACATTCCGCCACGTCCTCTTCGTTCTCTTAGTTCGAACCTCCTTGTCATCCCACCAATCAATAAAAAGTCAGCTGGTGGCAGGGCCTTCTCCTACCGTGCTCCTTTTTTATGGAATGGCCTCCCACTTGATATCAAAGAAGCTACATCCACTGCAATTTTTAAGTCCCGTCTTAAAACATACCTCTTTACTCAATATTTTGGTTTAAACTAATTCTTAACTGTTTTATCATTTTCCTGTGGTGTTTTAATATTGTTTTATTGTCTGTTATACTTGTACTTGATTTTATTGTAAAGTGTATTGAGACCATGTACCATGGTGATTTTGCACTTTAAATAATACATTGATTGATTGATTGATTGATTGATTGATTGATTGATTGATTGATCGTGAATTAAATGGGTTGGACAAAGTAAGGTACTTGAAGACATCAACCTGGGATCTGGTAAATACTGATGCTTGCTATGTTTGATAGGTTGAGGCATTTCACAAAGTCTTTTTATTTCTTTTATTCGTCTGTTCAAAATCATCAGAAAAAATTCATGAATACATACCCTCCAAGTCCGTTTCCTAAAGGGACAAAAAGATGCAAATGAGATAAATTAACATGGGTTTATTATTATCATATTTGAAAAATCTTTGCATTTAGAACATTAATGATGCTCTCTTTACTTAGTTTTAGGTTTATTATCTGAGATGCCAGGACTAAATAAAAGATTTTAGCTAATCACAGAACTAAATGAAGTTGTATGTAGTCAGTTAGTACAGTCAAGTGTGGTTTGTTGATCTCAGACTAAAGTAGCCTGCTGTTTGTGTAAATCAGAGGTCAATCTGTTAACATCAATTCCGTATGTAGGAACACTTGTGACTTACCGCATGGGGGCCGTCTGTGTGCGCATCCAAATCTATACCAAGTTAGAGAAGGTGGACATAGAGAGAAATCAGCTAATTAAATTATCAACAGAGATCGTTCAACAGAATCTTAAATGACAAATATTCAATAATTTAATAATTTTGCAATCATTTTTCAAGCAAAAACTGACAGAAATTCACTGATTCCAGCTCCTGATATGTGTCAACTTGCTTCTTTACCCTCTATTATATCATCATGAATTAAATGGGTTGGACAAAATAAGGTTCTTGAAGACATCAACTTGGGATCTGGTTAATACTGATGCTTGCTATGTTTGATAGGTTGAGGCATTTCACAAATCAACAGAAAATATTCAGTAATACTTACAGTGGAGGCGGAGGTGGAGGTGGAAGTCCTACAGGGACAAAAAGATGAAAATCACATAAATAAACATTAGTATATTATCACATTTGAAAATCTTTGCATTTAGAACATTAATGATGCTCTCTTTACTTAGTCTTAGGTTTATTATCTGAGATGCCAGGACTAAATAAAAGATTTTAGCTAAACACAGAACTAAATGAAGTTGTATGTAGTCAGTTAGTACAGTCAAGTGTGATTTGTTGATCTCAGACTAAAGTAGCCTGCTGTTTGTGTAAATCAGAGGTCAATCTTTTAACATCAACTTAGTATGTAGGAACACTTGTGACTTACTGCATGGGGGCGGTCTGTGTACGCATATGAATCTATACCAAGTTAGAGAAGGTGGAAATAGAGAGAAATCACTTGGTTAAATTATCAACAGAGATCGTTCAAGAAAATCATAAATGACAAATATTTTAATAATTGAATAATTTTGCAATCATTTTTCAAGCAAAAACTGAGAGAAATGCACTGATTCTAGCTTCTGAAATGTGTCAACTTGCTTCTTTACCCTCTAAAATATCATCATCATGAATTTAAATGGGTTGGACATAATAATGTACCTGAAGACATCAACTTGGGATCTGGTTAATACTGATGATTGCTTTGTTTGATAGGTTTGAGGCATTTCACAAAGACTTTTTAATTCTTTTATTTGTCTGTTCGAAATCAACAGAAAATATTCATGAATACTTACCTTCTACGTCCGTATCCTAAAAGGACAAAAAGATGAAAATGAGATAAATCAACATGAGTATATTATCATCATATTTGAAAAATCTTTGCATTTAGAACAATAATGATGCTCTCTTCACATAGTTTTAGGTTTATTATCTGAGTAAATTATCTGTAAATCAGAGGTCAATCTTTTAACATCAACTCATTAAGTGTGAACACTTATGACTTACCGCATGGGGGCCGTCTGTAGACAGGGGGATGACAACTCTCCCCGGGTTCAGCCATGAGGACGACCACCATCAACACCAGAAAGATCATAACACACTTCATCCTGAGGAACAAATCACAGTGGCCACATCCAGAATCATTCACTGCCTTCATTCACCAGTGTCAAAGCTCATCACATCTCATCTAAAAGACTTGCATTGCATTTATTAAAGTAACATCAGGATTAAATTGACTTCTCACCTTTCCACAGCTTGTTTGTCAGAACCAAAAAAAAACTGGTGTCACAGACAGCAAAGTGAGCACTGTGAGATCTAGAGGTGATGTGGACGTCTGCTGAGCAGTCGTGAGTTACCCGTCTCTTTATAAGGATGGAGATGTAATAATCTTATCCAGTCATTCTGTATTTCTCAATATGTTTTGCAATGTCAAGTTCTCCACATGGATGACAAGATGTTGATCTAATCTTATTTTATCATTACGGGACATTTTACTCTCCTCACAGTCACACAAAGTTACACAATGCTACTTATCAGTCCATCTATCAGACCATTATATTACTAAAAAGACTTGCATGCAAATGCATGATGTTTTTGCTAAGACAAGAAGTAATTTATTTGTTTTATCAGCAAAATATCATCATATAAAACAACAGGCACAAAACAGAGACAGCCTTTTTGTAATGCACCTTTTTTTTCAGCAGGAATGTTTTCGACATCAAGCAATTTTCATTTTTTTAAACCAATTGGAGCTGTTCCTGAGATCACAACTCACATTTCAAGGGCTTCATGTTTACCGATCCAATTATTTCTTGCTTTGCAAAGCACAAAGATATAGCTGAATCAATATTTTCGGAAAGAACACTGTTCACTCGAAAGAGCCGTCATTATGAAGCTGAGACTGATCGTTGTCCACTGTAGGTGGGGGTCTTTCCACTCTTCTTTACCAAGTTAGTGAAGAGAGAAACAAAACATTAGATTTGAAAAAAATTGTCAAATTATCAAAAGAGAGAGTCAAAAATACAGCTTGATGCTTTTGGTAAAAGTGACCGAAAACATCTCAGACTTCACACAATTGAGCAGCCTAGATACAATGTGTGGTGGGGAGTTATTGGAGGTTCTTATTCTGTTTGCGTAAATCAGTAACATCAGTGAGATGTCACAGTGACACTGACTAACAGCAAGACGACAGCACCCTGCTTTATAGACCAAATAATTCATCAATTGATGGAGGAAATGCCAAAATTGAAATCATTTCCAAAGTGCTGCTTTACCAGAGACACAAGTACATTCAGAAACAGAAAGAAATAGGAAGAGTGTTCATTTAATAAACTGATCCCACCAACACACATTATTTACATCTATTTAACATAAACATTTACCTCTGACTGGTTCATTTCGTACAGTCAGGTGTGATTTGTTGATCACAGACTAAAGTAGCCTGCTGTTTGTGTAAATCAGAGGTCAATCTGTTAACATCAACACAGTATGTATGTACAGTTGTGACTAAAGTGTTCTTGGGCATCAATTGGGCCTCTAGGATTCCGGCGCCAGGTACGAAAATAACGACAATAATGTAATGTAATGACAATGCATGATGTTTCCTAAGTAAGGACTTGATTTATCAGTTTCATCAGCAACTGAAGCACAAACAAGATATTTCAGAACTCAGACGTAAAAAGGTCAACTTCCTATTTGTAGAATTAAAATAAATATACAGTATATAAGTTTATTGTCAAGTCTTGTACAATACCTGTACATTCTGAAATTAAATGTAAACTAGAGACCATCTTGTGATGGCAGGCCCGTAAACATGATCACGTTCCGACCCATGACTACTCAGTAGTGATATGGCTGGCTACTGCTACGTCCTCCTCAACACCTTGAAAGAGAAACAGTACCACACAGTAACTTGTCCACAACACCCAAATATCACAGGCGGGGGCCGTCACAGCACTCGTGGCTTGGACCACATGATTTTTGAGTCTCATTCCCAACTCGTCAAATAGTGACCCTTTGGGATTGTAGGTCGGGTTGACCTCCATCCCAAAGTGTCAGTATTTGACGAGTTGGGAATGAGACTCAAAAATCTACTTTTCTTACAAATGGGATTTTAAAGACAATGATATTTAGAAATTATTACTTCTAAAGCTCCTCTAGCATTTGATGGTTCCAGCTTCTCAATTGTAGGTATATGTTGATTTTATTTTACTCATTTTATATTTTAATACCTTGAATGTCTTTGTCTCTTTTGGAAACAGCCTACTTTTTTGTGTTTGAGCCTCACATGTTTGTAATGATGTTTGCTTGATGTTTCCTAAGAAAGGAAGTGATTTATCAGTTTTATCAGCAAAAGAAGAACAAACAAGGTATTTCAAAACTCACACACACGATGGCTGATCGAATGGTTGGACTCAGGTCCAAGATGGTGGATCACCACTTGTTTCTTTGATAGGAGAGAACAGAGAAACAATGGTGGTTCTCGCATCGTGCTCACTGATATCACATGTGGGTGTGATATGCCCCAGGCTGAAGGAGTGTGTGTGTGTGTGTGTGTGTGTGTGTGTGTGTGTGTGTGTGTGTGCCATGTGATGCCAAGTTAGAGAAGATGGTTAGTTGCATGCAAGTCAGTGTGACGCATAATTCAACTGAAGAACAAACAAGGTATTTCAGAATCAAAGATAAAAGTGTCAACTTCCTCTTCGTAAAGTTAAAAGATATATACAGTATATAAGTTCATTGTTAAGTCTTGTAACATAACAGTACATCCTGAAATTAAATGTAAACTAGAGACCATCTTGTGATGGCAGGCCCGTAAACATGATCACATTCGGACCCATGACTACTCAGTAGTGATTACTACATTGTCACAGGAGTACTCAGTACTGTCATGACCCGGCCATGACAAACACGGGATGGACACAATAGATGACTGAGAATTAAAGTGTTTATTATGATGAAGCATATAACTGGAAATAAATAACCACAAATGTGGAGTGTGTGAGTCAGTATTATCAGTAATGTAAATGTGAATGTGTGAGCATTATGAGGTGTGCAGTGTTGTAGCGCGAAGACAAAACCAAAGCCAAACAAAGCAAAGGCGTGTGGATGGTGGCTGGGTCCGGACCAAGTGAGATAGAACGCAGAGCAGAGCTGGGCTTTTATCATGTGGGAGTGCTTAGCTCAGGTGCTCCAAACCTGGCTGGCTACCGCTACATCCTCCTCAAGCACCTTCAAAGAGAAACAGTACCACACAGTAACTTGTCCACAACACCCAAATATCACACAGTTAGGCAGGGGCCGTCACAGCACTCGTGGCTTGGAACACATCCATCTTTGAACTCTGCCTACATTTTGTGGGTGCTGGTTCCTTGGCTGATGAGCCAAGCAGGTGAAGGTTGTAATTCCAATGTTGAACAATGCTGTTCTTGCTGTGCAAGGTCTGTTGAAAGACAGTGGATGGAGGAAACTGGTCGCACCTTTCCTTTGCAAGGATAGCAGCACGGTGCTAACTTGCTTTGTGTTCCTTGGATTGTGTAGTTAGCTGGTAAGCTTTGCGTTGCAGCTGCTGGCTCTAACTAAGCTGGAATACTAACAGGAACTCGTGCCACTGCTGTGAGAAGAAGTTCTTTGGACCTGCTGGAAAAGCAGCTGTTAGGCCCAGAAGAATCCAGGAGAAGAGAACTTGAGGGCAGGCAGCCCCGTAGGGAACGAGGTGGGGAAGAGAGAGAACAAAGGAAGGAGCTGGAGTTTTGACTTCCTGGTGAAAGGGGGGTCTGACAACCTGACCAATAGTAGTTCAACACTGAATTTGCAACTAGTTGTAAAGACTGGGGAATTCTGGAAAACTGAGTTCAGTTCAGAGTCCATTTTGAAATCCACAATGAACAACTTCATCTGTGGGTCCCAACATTAGCTGAGATGCCAGGACAGAAAATGTGCTTTTTTTTGTTTGAGCCTCACATGTTTGTAATGACAATGCATTGTGTTTTCTAAGAAAGGAGGTGATTTATCAGTTTTATCAGCAAAAGAAGAAAAAACAAGGTATTTCAAAACTCAACTTCCTCTTTGTGAAGTTAAAAGAAATATGCAGTATATGAGTTTATTGTTAAGTCTTGTAACATAACAGTACATCCTAAAATTAAATGTAAACTAGAGACCATCTTCTGATGGCAGGCCCATAAACATGATCACCTTCAGACCCATGACTACTCAGTAGTGATTACTACATTGTCACAGGAGTACTCAGTACCGACATAACCCGACTCTTAGGCCATGACAAATACGGGATGGACACAATAGATGAATGAGAATTAAAGTGTTTATTCTGATGAAGCATATAACTGGAAATAAATAACCACAAATGTGGAGTGTGAACCCAGAGCAGAGCTGGGCTGGGCTTTTATCATGTGGGAGTGCTTAGCTCAGGTGCTCCAAACCTGGCTGGCTACTGCTACGTCCTCCTCAAGCACCTTTAAAGAGAAACAGTACCACACAGTAACTTGTCCACAACACCCAAATATCACACAGTTAGGCAGGGGCCGTTACACAAGCCCGGATCTACCATATGGGCAACCTGGGCAGTTGCCCAGGGGCCCTTGAGCCAAGAGGGGCCCTTTGCGATTGGGTATATATATATTTTTTCCTCATGACTCAATCTAAACGCAAGCCACGGCGGCTGGCACTTCTCCTACAGCCCCTGAACATAGCACTCGGTGCTCCTGCCCAACTTCACCTACTATCCAATCAGAATAAAATAAAAGTTGTTTACAATAAATGAGGTCTCATGATTGTCTGTTCTATATGTCATTTTGATGGTTTCACAGGTAGTGATTGGCAGCCGATCACAATGCACTGCTGATTGGCTAAAAATAAATCGGGGTGGGACCGATCAACATTACCGATCCGAAATCAGTTTTTCAACTAACGAATTACACAGTGTGTGTTTGTAACCGATCCGTGATCAGATATGTTGCATGTTCGAGTAGAGCAGGGAAAATAATTTTAAACCAGCGTTAACAGAAAATGGAGAGCAGCAATAAGCCGAGTGGGGCCGCCAAGCGAAAGAAAAAAAAGGAAAAGGAGGAAAAAGAAGCGGCAGCCAAAAAAAAGGTACCGCTAATAAGCAGCTTTTTCAAAAAAGCTCGGAATAATGAAGAGGAAGAAGACGTTAGCTTTGAAGCATCGACCGACAACAGTGAGCCTCAGCTAACGGTAGCTAGCTCCGACGAAATAGACAGAGACACGGCAGCACAACCACAGCAAACAGAGGGAGAGCAAGGGGCCAGTTCTGGCTCCGCGGCAGCGGCAAGTGCCATCATCCCCGAAGACCCTGCGCTATGGGGATCCATAACAGAGAACGCTCGGGAGGAAATTTTGTGCAAAGGACTTGCAGCCTTTCAGCATCGGGCGGCAAAGTATCCCGCTTCCCGCCGCAGGGAGGTGAAGAACGGAAACACACGGTCTCTGACCAACGATGCTCTGACCCGACACCTCCACAATGGTGAATGTGTACCACGAGAATGGATCATTTATTCACCGTCCACCGGGGAAATCTACTGCTTTGCATGTAAAGTTTTCTCAACACACCACGGCGCAATGGGCGCATTTATTGTCGGGTTTAGCGACTGGAAACACCCGGAGAGAATAACGGAGCATGAAATGAGTGGTGAGCACAGAAAATGCATGCTATCACTTACCTGTCGGAGTAAACATCTGGGCACTGTGGATGCTTCTCTTGGGAGACAGATCGCAGCAGAAGGTCAGTACTGGAAGGATGTATTAAAGCGTGTAGTTGCTGTCATTAAGTTTCTCAGTGAAAGGGGGCTCCCTTTCCGGGGAGATAATGAACATTTGGGATCCCCACACAATGGTAATTACCTGGGAATTCTCGAGCTGCTTGCACAATTTGATCCGTTTTTAATGGATCATTTTCAGAAGTACGGACAGAAAGGTCGTGGCAGCACTTCGTATTTATCTTCAACTATCTGTGAGGAATTTATCGGCCTGATGGGTGAAAAAACAAAGCAAGCCATTGCTACAGAGCTCCAAAGAGCAAAATATTTCTCTGTGATAGTGGACTCTACACCTGACATGTCACACGTGGACCAGCTAACTTTTGTGTTCCGATTTGTGAGTGAGACAGGAAAAGTAGCTGAGCGCTTTATTGGATTTGAACCCATTCACAGTCACACTGGATCAAGTCTGGCTGACTGCGTGATCAAGATGATCAGCGATTTGGGACTGGATCTCTCCAACTGTCGTGGACAAGCGTACGACAATGCATCAAACATGTCAGGGAGATATAATGGGCTGCAAGCTCAACTCAAGAAAAACAACCCACTGATTCATTACATTCCATGCGCGGCACATTCTTTGAACTTGGTTGGTGTGAATTGTGTGGAAAATTGCTGCCGGGAAGCAAGCCAGTTTTTTGACTTGCTTCAAGCACTGTATGCCTTTTGCTCTGCTTCCACCCACAGATGGAATAAGGTGTTCACAGGTAACATCACACTGACATTGAAATCACTCTCCAGCACAAGATGGAGCTGCCGCGGAGACTCCACGAGAGCTCTTCGCGAAAATTATGCTGAAATAAGAGGGGCTTTACAGATGTTAGCCTCCGACAATGAAGAGCGACAGGACACAAGGCGCGAGGCTGCTGCGCTGTGTAACAAGCTTGGGAAGCTGGAGACTGCGCTCATGGCCGTATTTTGGGACACTGTGCTGCACAGATTCAAGCTTACAAGCAATGGTTTGCAACGGAGGGATATGGACTTAAAGACTGCTGTGTGCCTTTTGGAATCATTGCGCACCTACATTACATCGCTAAGAGGGCAATTTGCTGACTTTGAGACATCTGCCCGGGCTGTCACAGGTGTGACACAGACCTACCAGTCAGAGACCCACCGCACAAGTAAGAGAAGAGTCTTTGATGATGAAACAGGAAACAATGAAGTCGTTCTCACTGGGAGCAAAAAGTTCCAAGTTGAGACATTCAATGTGATCATTGACAGTTTGCTGTCAGGACTGAACAGACGCCTTGATGCATACAGGGACATAAATGGCCGCTTTGGTGTCCTGTTTGACATGGTCTGTGATGACACTGATCTTCGCAAAAGGGCCAGTGCGCTCTCATCTTCATATCCAGGTGACTTGGATACTGCCTTAGCTGATGAGCTGATCCAGTTCAGGTCTTTTGTCAGCACTGAGCAAGATAAGACTCCTGCAAACTTGTTGCAGGTTGTGCTGAAGAATGGACTCCAGACAACATTCCCCAATGTTTTTGTGGCACTCAGGCTCTTTCTCACACTTCCTGTATCCAACTGTGAAGGTGAGAGGACATTTTCAAAACTGAAACAAATAAAAAATGAACTCAGGACCACCATGGGTCAGAAGAGGCTGACATCACTGTCCTTGATGGCCATTGAGTCGGACCTGGTGAGGGAGCTGGACTTTGAGGACTTGATCTCGGAGTTTGCAATGAAAAAGTCAAGAAAGAAGAACTTCTGAAGGTAAGAACTATGTTATTGATGTATTTGGCTGGCTAGATCACACAATACACAATATACACACCATGTACATCACCAAAAACTAAACCTAAATATCACACACATAGTAAGAGGGGTCTGTATAACAGGTTACAGTGGGAGTTTGTTGAGTGCACTGATTGCAGAGGGGATGAAGCTCTTGCTGAATCGAGCAGAGTCCTGTACAGTATGTGCATCCTGATGGCAGCAGTGTGAAGTGTGGGTTGAGGGGGTGATCCGGGTCATTTGTTATTGTCTGTGCAAGGTGTGTGATAACTCTGTGATTGAGCTCTGGAAGCTTTGGTGTGGGATGGTTTGTGATTTTGGATTCATTCATTCATTTTATCATTTTCGCTTGTATTTTTGAGTGAGATGGTAATATTTGGTTTACTGAACTGGACAGAGATTTGCTCCGTCCTCAGCTGGACCAGTCATTCAGCTCTGGACCAATAGGTGTGTAATTTGACATGCTCACATAATTGAAGTCGGCTGTAGCACACTGTGTGTGTGTCTGTGTCTGTGCGTGTGCGTGTGTGTGTGTGTGTGTGTGTGTGTGTGTGTGTAGTCAGCGTGTCTGGTGGTGGCTCGAGTTGCCTGGGTGTAAATGTGGCCTCCTTAAGGGTGTGGATGTTGGTGAGGGGGGGGCCCTCTGGGCTGACAGTGCCCAGGGGCCCCTGGGGGTACTGATCCGGCCCTGCCGTTACAGCACTCGTGGCTTGGACCACATCCATCTTTGAACTCTGCCTTTATTTTGTGGGTGCTGGTGATTCCTTGGCTGATGAGGCAAGCAGGTGAAGGTTACAATTCCAATGTTGAACAATGCTGTTCTTGCTGTGCAAGGTCTGATGAAAGACAGTGGATGGAGGAAACAGGTCGCTAACTCGGTGCTAACTTGCTTCGTGTTCCCTGGATTGTTTTTGTTTGCGCCTCACATGTTTGTAATGACAATGCATTGTGTTTTCTAAGAAAGGAAGTGATTTATCAGTTTTATCAGCAACTGAAGAAAAAACAAGGTATTTCAAAACTCAACTTCCTCTTTGTGAAGTTAAAAGAAATATACAGTATATGAGTTTATTGTTAAGTCTTGTAAGATAACAGTACATTCTGAAATTAAATATAAGCTAGAGACTATCTTGCAATGGCCGGCCCGTAAACATGTTGACGTTTCGACCCATGACTACTCAGTAGTGATTACTACATTGTCACAGGAGTACTGGGCACTCGTGGCTTGAACCACATCCATCTTTGAACTTGGCCTTCGTTTTGTTCGCATCTATGCACCTGAGAAGTTTCATGACTGCATCTAAGATGGTTGTGATGCTATCCTGTTGGCAAACTCTGCCCACAGACAGACAGACATGGTGAAAACAATAACAGTTGCACTTGAGCAGACGAGGATGATCACTGTCAGACTTGGATCAAAAAATGGCCCTGGCATTTGCAACAGACAGGCCCCATTTTCTAACCCAACAACACAAACTCCACCCACATGTTCACATAAAAAGCTTTAGATAAAATCATACAGACGGACTATAATTCAGAACACAACACTGATCACACACTCAATGAAACTCACTATCAATACAGTCACTGATGTATGCTGACAACTATTCAACACAATTGGAACAGCAGAATGCTAGGTGCTACAACATGACATACTCAACTAAGACACATTCAGCACAAATACATAGGCTCAAGGTTACAAGTGCAATATGTAGGTATTTTAGCTGAAAACATCCAAAAATTAACTACAAGTATCAACAGAAAGTGATGTTGTTGAATGTTAATATCATGTCCAAGAAGTCTAAAATTAGCATGCTAACAAGCTAGCCCCCAGCATGGGTCCCCTACCACCTCTCGCCTGACCTGCTCCTTCCTGTAGTCCGAATCTCGTGCTAGTGTTATAAAACACAACACACCCCTGGTGCTCTGAGCTTCCAGTCTGGCAGACTGGAGTTAGCTAATAGCACTGCTAGCTGCATTGCTAACTGAAGTAATTAGCTAACAGCAGCTACAGTTATCAGCAGTTAGTGGTTCCTCTAGTGATATATTGCCACCTATCTATTGATCTTACATATTGCCCCTTTAAGACACAGCACATAATGATACAACAGCTTCACCGGAGTAGAGTGGTGTAGAAGTTAGCATCGCCCTGGTTCCCTCAGCAAAAAGCCGACAGCTTTATGATACGTTTTGTTCAGCAAGATAGTCTTCACAGATGAACACCACTTTTGTGATATTCAAAGAGTAAATTACATTGCTGTAAACAGAAAGCTAATGTTAGACTATAGACATTGATGCCTGACTTAAACGTCACCACCAAAAAGCATCTTACTCCACAACTCCTATAAATTTATCAATCTACAAGTTGTTAAGTGAGGGTTATGTAGTTTACAGCTAAAGTCCACCTGTAAAGACGGACTAGTGAGTAGATGAGTGTCTGTGGTCGTCATGATGATGTTTAATGTCCGTCACAACCTCTGTAGTCTCACTTAGCCGCTTGTTAGCAACCGCTGTTTTTAAGACACGTAAGTGCTTTATAATTAAATTGTGAGACATTTAATGATGTATTTTATGTTGTACAGCAAAACGTGTAAATATCTTAAGCTTATGGTAACCACAGCCTATATTTCAGGCGTTTAACCGAAAACCCATTCAATAAACTCATTGACTTTGAGACAAGGGAACCGGAAGTGCAGAAATGCTAATTGATTTCCATGTTTTAGGACACATTACTACAGCACATACAGCGCAGATCACAGTAGCTTCACCACATCGTCCTTTTCCAGTGAAAACCACTAATATAAAAACATGTCAACTTTTCATGAGCCAAGAAAAACAGATATGTTTTCAGCATTTGTCAGATGATTGGGTGGCTTTCCAAATCATTTGTTTGCCTTGAGAAATAGGAGAATTGTTTCTTCTTATAAAGGAGCACTTCCTTCAGTTTTATCGGAAGATTCAAAAACACCAAATTTGCAATTAAGTGGTTTTCACTGGACAGTAATGAAAAGAGTAGACACAACATTAATTTGAGAACTCCCCCTGGTTCTGTTCTAAACTTGTCAATTTATGTATTAATGACAAAAAATCCCCCCCAAAACAGTACTGTCATACCATTTTCAATTGTTTTGGGCCTGTGCATGCACAACATAGCTGAGTGAAACAAAATAATCCAAGATATATATATATATATATATATATATACTGTATACTGTATATATATATATATACATATACATATATATGTATATGTATATGTATATGTATATATATATATGTATATTTGACCCGATCATTTTAAGCGGCCCAACTGGCCCAGAGTCTGCTGGCCTTTCTGGCATTTGCCTAAATTCCAGATGACCAATCCGGCCCTGAGGATGATTTGAACTGGGTTAGACTGACCCGCAACTTAAAATGTGAAACAGTTAAACACCAACAATTACTTTTTCTGTTTTCTATTTCATAAATTCCACAACCTTGCACTATTATAAAGTGGCCAGTTGTATCAAATAATGTAATGGTAGCACTGCAGCAACAGTAAAAAGATTTAAAGGTCCTATTTGTAAGAAAAGTTGATTTGTTAGTCTCATTCCCAACTCGTCAAATATTGACGCTGGGATTGTAGGTCGAGTTGGCCGCCATCCTAAAGTGTCAGTATTTTACGAGTTGGTAATGAGACTCGAAATAAACTTTTATTACAAGTAGGACCTGTAAATGTTATGATAAAACATATTTTCATATTGCTAAAGCTCTTCCATCATTTGATGGTTCCAGCTTGTCAAATGAAGGAATTAGCTAATTAACATATATTTTTTATGTATACTATTTTTAACATAAAATAAATACCCTCTGGACAGAAAATGTGTTTGTGTTTGAGCCTCACGTGTTTCTACTGACAATGCTTGATGTTTCCTAAGAAAGGAAGTGTTTTATCAGTTTTATCAACAAAAGGAGAACAAACAAGGTATTTCAGAACTCAAGGGTAAAAATGATGCTATCGTATTGGCAAAGTCTGGCCACAGACAGACAGACAGACAGACATGTTCAAAATAATAACAGCTGTACATAAGCAGAGGGGAATGATTGGAACTGGGTTACACTGACCTGCAACTTAAAATGTGAAACAGTTATTCATCAACAATGACTTCCTGGGATTGTAGGTCGGGTTGGCCGCCATCCAGTGTCAGTATTTGATGAGTTGGGAAAGAGACTCAAAAATCAACTTTTCTTACAAATAGGACCTTTAATAATAATGATAAAAAATTATTATTATTATTAAATTATATATAATTAAATGTTACTGCTAATATTCGTCCCAACATTTAATGGTTCCAGCCTCTCAAATATACACTCTTAAAAATGCTGGGTTGTTTTCCTTACCCACTCGCTGGGTAGGTGTGGATTTTGAGCAGATTGGGTTACTTTTACTCAAGGTTGGGTTAATTATTTTGACCCAGCAGATTGGGTTGAAGATTGGGCGGGCTGAAGGGTGGGCTGAAGGTGATCACCGTTTTGGACACAGCAAACCTACAGCTTCAGAGGAGTTCATGGAAAGTGGAAAATTGTAAGAAAAACTTAAGGTATTAAGCTACAACATCTGCGTTTGAAAGCTTAATGTGGTAGCCTTACAAACCATAGTATTAGCTCACTTCACCTCACTTTTGGCAGCGGGTCATTTTAGTAACTTTACAATTCCGTTAGCTCCCATTTATCCTTATTAATACGTTTATGCGGGCTTAATTTAATTAAAACGCGTGTACTCCGCAGCGTAAGCATACACACAGCTGTGTGCTGTGCATATTAGCTAGTGGTGGTGCTGTTTTGGCTGCGCTGCGTGACATCCCACTCGAGCAAGGAGTGTATCGTTATCAAATTTATATTGCCTCAACATTGAATAATCCCACTACGATGTACTCCGCTAGCCTGTGCAACAATAATGTCTATCTTTGGAGAATAGTGGGGCAAAGTATATTTATATTTGGGCTCTTTAGTCTGTATGATTTTAACTATTTCTTGTCGCACGTTGCAGTAACTTCTCACTTCTTCCTCCCACTGAAAGTCCTCTTGGTAGTTTTCCTCACAGTACATCAGACCAGAGCTTGCATGTTATTATTTGAATAAAGGCAATGATTTGTTACTTATGGTATGTTTACTGTGTACATAGAGCTTTTGTTTGGTGTTTTACATATGCTTATTTATATGTGGCACTAAAAATGTTTGTTTTCATTTTTGAAAGATGGATGAGTTTGTCCAGGGAAAGCTTCACGAGTGGAACCTGGCCGAGTTGATCCCAACTTTTGAAGGTATGTAATAATATTCAACACAAATCAATTAATGACTTTCTATTGACTGAATGAACTAATGCCATCCATCCATCTTCTACCGTTTATCCAGGTTTGGGTCGCGGGGGCAGCAGCCTAACGTCAGGTTCAGACAGTACGCCGAAGCACCACGATTAGCTGCGAAGTGCTGAGGAGCGGAGCCATTTTCATTTCGGTGCCCATGTGTTAACCAATCAAAGTATTACAGATTCTGAAAGTAGTATGGCTAAACTTCTACACATTTCAGTGTATGTCATGTTGTGTCTTGCAGCTCACCAGATAGGCAACGAGTCCTTCATTCTGCTGGATGAAAACAGCTTGGCCTCCCTCATCCCCCTTGTTGGGCCACGACTTAAGTTTCAGCACAACTTAAAAAAGTTGCTGGAGGTACGCCTTTAGTCACAGGTCTCGACATAATGGGTTATGTGTGCTTCAAGTGTAAAAAGTCTACAGGCAAGGATGTTAGACAATTTTTCAGCCACCTGAGGGTAATGCATAATGTATACTCTACATCAACATTTTTCCAGTGTGCTCAAGTTGGGTGTCAGCGTTCATTTAACCACATAAGCTCATTCAGGAGACATTTGTTAGGTCATGCTGTCGAGTTTGACATTGCAACAGCGGGAGAAAGCTCTTCAGCTAATTGTCCTGATAGATCAGAAGAACCACAGTGCAGTACTTCTGATGAGGAGTGCTCTGACACACCAGAGGCATGGGATGAGTTAGAAGAGGACAGCATAAAAGACAGAGTTGCACTCTTCTTAGCTCGCCTGAAGTCTAAGCTCTCACAGACATTTAGTGCCATCAGAGATGTTGTTCAACACACATCCACTCTAGTCAAAGATGTAGTTGATAGTTTGAAAAGAAAAACAGCCTCTTTTTTAAGAGGTATAGGACAGTCTGAAACTCCTCAGTGTGAAGACCTGCTACAGCAGTTTGATTTAGCTGCTGAACCATTCCAGGGCTTTGAATCTGAATACAAACAAATGAAATACTTCACAGATTCTTGATACTTTGTGCAGCCGGAGGCAGTACCTCTCCCTGGCTTTTCCTACACACAGGTAACTAACAAGGATACAGGTACTGTAAGACAAGAAGCAATTCAGGACACTTTCCAGTATGTGCCCTTGAAAAAAGTGCTTAAGCTCGTCTTGGAAAGTCCAGGGACAATGGAGAAAATCAGTGAGTGGCGAAAACAGCAAAGTACAGCCCTTGAGGATTTTAGAGATGGTGCAGCCTTCCAGACTCATACACTTTTCTCTAAAGAGTTCTCTGTCCCGTTACTTCTTTACTGTGATGATTGTGAGATGGTAAATCCCCTTGGCTCAAAAACTTCAGTCCACAAGCTTGGGTTCATCTATTACACTATTAAGTGTTTGTCGCCAGAGTATCATTCAAGTCTCAAGTCTCACTTCTTGTTGGCAGTTTACAAAACTGATGACGTTAAGACGTATGGCATGAAGCAATTCTTGACCCAATTGTGAACAACATCAGGGAACTGGAAGAGGAAGGTATTCAGATTAACACCACTCATTTCAAAGGTATTGCAAGGGCTGGTGTAGCACAGGTCTGTGGAGATAACCTTGGACTTAACAGCATCCTTGGTTACACAGAAAGCTTTGCCGGAAGGAGTGTGTGCCGATGGTGTCGGGTACAAAGAGAGGTTCTCAGGGTTCAGACTGTAGAGGATTCTGCATTGATTCGTGATAAAGTCAACTACAACTCAGATCTTCTTTTAAACAACCAAAGTGAAACTGGCATCAAAAGAGACAGTTCCCTCAACAAGTTGGAGTTCTATCATGTGACTGACAATGTTGCTCCTGACATCATGCACGACATCCTTGAGGGCATTGGTGGTTACGAACTTAAGCTTGTCGTTAATTCACTGATTGAACAAAAACTTTTCACACTTGAGCAGCTTAACTATAGACTGACCAGCTTTGATTATGGGTTTTGTGATGTTCACAACAAACCATCTGCCATAAAACCCCAGGACTTGAAAAATCCTGATGGAGCTCTTCGTCAAAGTGCCTCACAGACCTGGGGCCTCATTTATAAAACTGTGCGTAGGATTGACGTCAAAATTGGCGTACGCACGAAACACAGAAAGTGCTTACGCACAAAAATATCCTGATTTATAAAACAGTGCGCACGCACGTCCTACGCCGATTTCCCTTTATAAATCACAATCCACTCTAAATGTGGCGCACCTGTGTGCGGGTCATACCACGCCCATATTTGCCTATAAATATTCAGAGAAACGCCCCTCATGAATATTGATTCATGACTGAAATCATGCCGAAAGCAGAAAGAAAAGCCAAGAAACGCAATTTCACCCAGTGTGAGGTGGAAGTTCTTGTCGGGGAGGTGGAGAAGAGGAAGGCTTTATTATTTGGTGGACACAGTGTTGGGTTCACCAACGCCAAAAAGGCTCTAGAGTGGCAGCGTGTGGCGGATGGTGTCAATGCTGTTGCCTCAGAAGGTCGGAGTGTGGCTGAGGTGAAAAAAAAGTGGTCAGACATTAAAGTAGACGCAAAAAAGCGCCTGGCGTCACACAGACAGAGCGTCTGTGCCACGGGCGGGGGGACGGGCCATCCGGAGCTCACCCCGCTGGAGGAAAAACTGGCGGGGATCATCGGGGAATCCCTCCTGAGTGGAGTGGTGACGGAGGTGGAGGGGGACACCGATGCCGGCCCACAAGCAGAAGACCAAGGTATGTAATTTGTATTCCCATATTTGAAATGAGTGTAAACCAAATGCATTCAAGTTGTGTTCACACATTTATGTACAGAAACGATTGAGACTCCGTTCACAAAACAAGTGACTTAATTCAACATTTCTTGTAGTTGCTGCGGGTCCAAGCGAGGTCAGTGGCGCTGCAGCTGAGCCATGTGCGCCCAGCGTCTCCACTGCACCTCGTGCATCCCAGCCCTCCAGCAGCCGTGTCCTCACAGATGCAGTCCTGCAGACGCAGAGAGACACCATCACTGCAATAAATGAAGTTGCTAGAGAACTGCGGGAGATAAAACATGTCCTGTCCGAGCTCAACACCACCATGAAAGAGTTTATCAATAAATGATTATTTTGAATTTGTTTTCATACCTGTATTTTCATAAACGACGCATCACATCCAAACGCTGGCGCACGGCAGCAGCGTTTGGCTCAAATGCCTGGGGATAGGGGTCCGGGTCGGGGCCAAGACGATCAGCGTTGGGGGGGCAAGGCCACAGCCTTCAGTTTTGCCACGTTATGCAGCACAGCACACGCTCTGACAATACTGCAGACCTTCTCGGGCTTGTAGGCTAGCGTTCCTCCTGTGCTGTCGAGACACCGCCACCTGCCCTTCAGGAGCCCGATGGTGTGCCCGACAATACTGCGCGCCTGGCTGTGGCGCAGATTATAGGTCCTCTCCTCTGCGCTCTGTGGATTAGGAAAAGGGGTGAGCAGCCACCGCTTGAGGGGGTATCCACTGTCGCCTGCAAGGTCGGTGAACGGGTTAAACACTAGTACAAAATTGCAAGTCTCAGGATTTCCACATTAATTATCTGTACCTAGAAGCCACCCATCACGTACAGCGCCAGCCTCCAGTCTGCGCCCAACACTGCTGTGTCTCAGTATGAATGAATCATGGGTTGACCCAGGCCACCGAGCCACTACATTTGTAAGCAACATTGAGGGAATGAAAATGCTTATGGTTAATGAAAGCAAATTAATTCTCACTCGGTGCTCTTATAGCAACATGAGTGCAGTCAATGGCACCGATTACATTTGGGAAACCGGACATTGCTGCAAATTGCGCTTTTTTATTTGCCTGTTCACCCACCGTATAAGGAAACTTTATGTACTGATGCGACAAACCAATTATACCTCCTAACACGTCTGGCATAACACAGCTAATGGTTGGCTGGGATATCCCTGACCTGTCAGCCAATTCCCTCTGGAATGTGCCGGTTGCCAGAAACCCGAGTGTTGTGAGCACTTGAAGCGGGACTGGCACAGCGTGGTTTCTGCGAGTGCTCCTCTCTAAGGCTGGGCCCAATGCCGCACATAGATCCAAGAGGACAGCTCGTGGGAGTCGGAAACGGCTCATCAGCCACTCATCACTGTTGGCTAGTGGATTTTGCTGGTCTCTGGGGATAGGGGTTTATAGGGCCTTTATATACCCATCTATTAGGTGGTATCTGCTACACGTGTGAGAATTACCCCGATTGACTAACAGTTCTTCAGACTAACAATATAAGATAATTATAGTCTTTCTTTGTATGGCAACAAAACACAGTTACAAAGTGTTTTATGCGTTATGCATTGAAAACGGAGATAAAATGAAATGGGCTATATGATATAGGACATCACACTGCATTCATATCAGTGTAAACATAATTTGCCCTACTGTTGTCTTACTATTGTCTTAATCATATATTTCCCGTGTGCACTCCAGGGAGTATGTTTGTTTATTCATTGTAGAAATGTAATTTTTTACTATCCATTTCTTGCAAATAAACTGTTCATATATGAGAGGTCATATAACTATTTATTTTACACGATCAGTTTCACACAGTTTCTCCCGTTTCTTTCTTCTGCCATCAGTGGCGCAGTTTCTCCTTACCGCAGTCATGTGCGTCCGCATGGGTCAGAGTTGGCGTGGTGGACCGCACATTTTCCCGTCAAGTTCTCTTTTTATAAATCCCACGGTTTGCGTAGAGGGTGGCGTACGCCTTCTTTTGTGCGTACGCAACGTTTATAAATGAGGCCCCTGGTGCCTACTAAGATTGCTGCCTCTAATGATAGGGGATTTGGTGCCTGAGGGGAACCAACACTGGGAACTGCTCCTTTCATTACTTAGCTGCATGGAGTTGATATTTTCTCCTGCACTGACACAAGGGGCAGCAATCTATTTGGGTTATCTCATTGAGGAACATCATTGTCTATATGCCGAGCTTTACCCAGACAGACACTTTAAGCCAAAACACCATTTCATGCTGCATTACCCTCGTGCCATCAGAAAGCTTGGGCCTTTGGTTCACTTTTGGTCCATGCGTTTTGAGGCAAAACATGGATTTTTTAAACGGGTGAGCCATGTGACCTGCAACTTTAAGAACATTTGTAAAACGCAGGCCTATAGACATTAGATGATGATGTGCTACACTCTGCTCTCTGGTCAAATGTTTAATCACGATTTTGAAGTTGGGCAAGGATGCACCTCACTCCTTGGTACCATAGATAACTTTGAGGAGGTGAAAAGTGGTTTTGATGGAGTTGCCGTTTTCACAGAAGTGTATCTGTTAGACTGGATAGTGTACAAAGGAAGCAGGTTTAGGCCAGGCATGACACTTTTGCTTTCACACTCTCCTGATGGTGAGCCACAGTTTGGTACCATTCGGAGGATTGTGTTGGTGAATTCAACGGTCAAACTGATTGTGCGAAAATGGGAGACAACAGGCTTTGCGAGGCATGTCTTTGCCTTCACTGTGTGTCCAACAACAGAAATCCAGGCAGTTGACGTTGGTTGCATCTGTGACTATCACCCCCTCCATGTAGTAAAGTCTCACAAGGGGAATGATGACAACCATTATGTTTCACTGAGGTATAGGGTATTTTAAACATAGACTTGGAATAGGTCATACTGTATATAGCTGTAAGTATTGTTATAATGTGATTAGATGCTGTTTGTCCAGAGCTGTGTACCTCATTTATTGCAATTGATTTAAGTCATGCAACTTAAGAGTATTCCCAGTCTGAATCTTTATTTTTTCATCATGACACATTATGATTTTGTTGAACTATTTAATCACTATGTCTGGATCTTCACTTTTTAAAGAATTCAAGCCCCCAACCAGTGTCTGCTGTTGGAGCTTCCGTCCAAGAGTCGCCTGCAGTGCAGCACATTGTATTTGTGGAGCAACCAGCACAACTTGTAAGTTAATGTGTAATTATGAATTTAAGAATCCTTTAAACAAGCATAGCTGCATGTTGACTTAAGGCAGGGTTAAAAACATCTTATATCTGATTTGTCTACATTAAACTAATATAGTTAATTTATTGCATTTGTATTCATTAAATCATTCCTTGCTTTTCCAGAATATCTGTGAGATATTAAACAAGACACCTGATGGGAAATGCTTGGTAAGCAATCTTGAAGAAAATCATCACGTCTCTCAACGAAAGAAGACGCATGGTCCAAATTCTTGTATCGCACCTGATGGAACGCGTCGGTGAGAAGTAAGTGTTTGTCACACAGAATATTCAGCTGTATAATTGTTGATTGTTTGACAGTGTCAACAAATGATGATAAAATTCATTTTGTCATTTAGTCCAACCTCAGGTACAAAGACAATGTTGGCGTCAGCAATAGTGGATCAGTTTCCATGTCTGAGAGACTCTCTGGGCACAGGCTTTGTGAGTAAAGTTACTTACAACACTAAATAAAGCAATATCTAACTAAGGAACTAACTATTCACCATCAAAAAATATTCACCTCACTTTCTGTCTCAGCTCAAACAATGCTTGTTTAAGATTATTTTGCAGGACAGCATGTAGCTGTCAGTCGATCTTCATTTCTTTTTTGTTGCTAGTTCTCTTATTCCCATATGTGATTTTAATACTTGTTTTTCTAACTTTGTAATCTTAAGGATGCATGGTTCACGCCTGGGAGGAATCATAAACCAGCAACAGGGTTTTTGGAGGAGCGCCTCCGCAATGTGCGGAAAAGGCTCCGATGTGGCAAGCAGAAGACTTCTGCAAAGGGTGCCTCAAAAAGAAACCCAGACTATTCTGCCAGGTACAGAAAGAGGCCATGTCCTTTTACCTGTAATAAATGTGAAACGTGACACATTGTCCAGTTTGCAACAAACTTGTCTCACTTAAATTTCACACTTTAAAGTTGTGTCTGTCTTGCAGGTCCTTAGAATTCACTAATTTGTCACATATTGCAGAATCGATAACTAGAGAGCGGGCCATCCAGATGACTGAGTGGCTAAAAAGTAACATCTGGCCCCAATCCCAGGTTGTCCAGTACATGCGTGACACTGCCATCCACAGGGCACAGTGGATCCGTTCAAATGGCACGGTGCCAATTCCTCAGATCATTGCTGAGTTTCCTCGCTTAGTGGACACTCCAGGCATGGTGAGGTTTCCTCCTCAGAAGAAATTGTAAACAATCGATGATAGTTTATTTAATATCTGTCTATGTTTCTCCTGTATGTAGATTTCTCAAGATTTCTCCATCTTACATCCAGAGCCTTCTGGCAAATTGACTGAAAACTGGAATCCTGTGTTCTCACAGAAGATTGTTTGCATGGCTAAGAAGGAGAAGCCTGCTGACACCAATCTAGATATACAGAGGGCAGGTAATCAGATTTTTTAATTTATTGATTTTGTCATTGTTATTAACATATGGCCATATATTTTGTCCATTCATCCTAACTTTCCATAGGACAGAGCATTTACACCTTCATAATCATCTTTTTGCCATCTGTAGCATTCTATATCACCTATTTTGCCATCTGCTGTAGTTTGAATGGACCCCTATGGATCCAGTGAATAAATATTCAAAATCTAACTTGCATGAAATAATGATTTAAATGTTTTATGTAACATTTAAATGATATTTTAATTTAACAGACAAAGAAGGGGATATCGCCTTGCTGCTGCTCCCTGTGCTGCTCCCAGCTGCACCATACAAAATTGGGAGGAGAGTGTTCCGGCCCAGCAGCTTGGAGAGTCGAACAACCTTCATTGATGTCAAGCCGGTGAGTTAAGGGTAGGGGTGCAATGGTTCACAAATCCTTGGTTCAATCCATAAGAATTTTGGGGTCATGTTGTCTGTCACGGTTATATATTTCTTTCAGTTTGTGACAGTGACAGTAGTGTACATCTCCCTCCCTCTCTCTATCTCTTTCTCATTCTTTCTTGTTCTCTCTTATTAAGATTGTACACTATATAGTGTACATCAGAATAAAAATAAGTTGCAATGGCTGAGAAATAGTGAATTCATAAATGATTAGGTTAAAAAATATATAGAATGCCATTATAAAGAGTATATACTGTACATGTAATGCAAAGAAGGCATATCAGACACCCTGGAAACCTGCATCTACAGGACTCAGTCCAGTACATATGGTATTTCAGATTTTCCAACAGCCATATTATGGCTCTTGTACAAAATGCACTTTGAGGACACTGAAACACACTGATCCACATTAACTGAGACTCAATAATATTGTTAAGTTTGTGAGATTAAAGTGAGTGAAGTGTACATTATGACCAGCTGGCCCCCAGTGCATTGTCAATACTTTTTCTTAATATAATACTGTCTTTTGTTTGAAAAAATGTGGTATACCACGCTTTTTTTCAGTTTTCGTTATAAGAAGGTCCTCTTTATATTTGCTTACTTTTTTCCTAGTAGAAAGGAAATCTGTATTGACAGAGGTGGATTGAGACAGGCAGACAAATGGCAGCGGAACAAAGCTACGGAACCCCTCAGTCCTACAGTTCATCTGCTGAAAATATAGCTAAACCTAGCCTGTTGTAATAACTTGTATCAATTTTGTTTTGTGTTTTTTTTTTTCAGCCTGGAACTAACATGGTGGCAACCTTTCAAGGGCACCTACAGATGCTCCACATGTTCTGATGCTGGGGGAGGAGCGTGAGTGTTCCCAAGCTTTTGTGATCATAAATGGGACTGCTTTGGAGCAGCCATCACTTCTTGGAGCTGTTGACGTATGCTTCAAGGCATACTTTGTGTTTGATCTTGTCTACCCAAAAGCATGCACTCAGGTTTGGGAATTCATTCAGTCAGTTGTTTTTGAAATGCCAGGAGATGTTTCAAATGTTGTGAAGCTCATGAGAGCACAACTGAATGCAATGCTAGAATGATAGGGTTCTGGTGTTTTTAAGTGAGGGGCCACTCCATTCAAGCCTCAGCTTAGCAAGTTTCTGAGATTAAAGTTTTCATGATACACTGTTTGTTTTAGTCTTAGTTTTGCAGTTTTAGCCACTGTCCCAGATCTCAGAGTGTTGCCCTATTGGGCTGCCCTCTATCTATCCACTATCTATCTAGCCACTAATTCTCTGTGAATTCTGCTTGAGATTCAAGTTAAAGTACTGTTTTTACTGTTTTGATGTAAAATAAATAAATAAATATTTATCATCTTAATATTTCTAAAATACTATTTTACGCTGTTTTGTGTAGTGACTGTACATTTCATGACCAATAAAATGTTTGGAAGAGTATTTTGTTGTTTCATCATTTAATAGTTATTTATATCAAATTACAATCTACTGAAGTTGAAGTCAATTAAATGTAACATTCTTACAAAAAATTAATAATAAAATTAGTATTGTTTTTAACCACAGCTATACTGATAACCTGTTAACCCATTTCTTGGTAGCTTTAACTCATCAGCATGAGTAGTTTTTACCCCTTGTTGGGTCAAAATCTTGACCCAGCATGCTGGGTATAAATAACCCAGCATTGGCTCAGTCCCTTTTGGACCCAGCACTGGGTTAGCATTTTCACCCAATTTGGGTTAGTTTTAACCCAGCAGTTTTAAGTGTGTAGGGATTTGCTAATTTGTTTTCTTGTTTCACATTATTGTACCTTGAATGTCTTTGGCTGTTGAACTGTTGGCCGTATCCAAAAGAAACATTTACATAACGATCATCTTGGCTGTTATAAAACTGCCAGAATTGAATCATTCCCAAAGTGCTGCTTTACCAGAGACACAAGTACATTCAGAACCAGAACGAAATAGGAAGGGTGTTCATTTATTCATCCTCAACACATTAAGCCCAACCACAGTGCCTCTTCACATTCACATCTTCCCCAACTCACCTGTTCTCTCATGTCGAGAGATTGTGGCAGATGGACGTGCTTCCATATCGCAGTGAGAAGTTAGCCGCGTGATCACGCCAAGACCAGGAAGCCGTGCACCTACCTCAGGAGCAGACGGTGAGAGTGAATGTTTTCGGCACCGAGCTCTACACCACACCCGTCCTGCGTGTCAAGAGCATGCCTCAGCTACACGCCCCACTGGAAGCTGTGCTGCTGCGGCTAAGGACAGCTGAAAGAAGGTTGTCGATCACCGTGTCCAATGTTCTTTTACTGTGTTAAAGTGTGCTCACTAGTTACTTAAAGTTAGAGTTAAAGTTACAGTATGTTGCAGTGATGTTGCAGATCATACTGTATGTAAACTGTTTTGCATCTTACCTGTATTTGTACGTGTTTTCTTATATTCTTGTATTTTTTATGGGTTTCAGAAACCACACAAGTTGTCATCACTGGAAGTGAATAATATGAAAGAAAGGACAGTTTCATTGCAACAAGGCTGGTTATTGGAACAACTCTGTGAAGACAAATCAAGAGTTCTGACCAAACTCTCCACAGTGATTCGAACAACTGTCAGTAGACTGGAAAAGCGCCATAGAAATGCATGTCCATTCACCATTTACACACACACCCACCTCCCACACACACACACACACACACACACACACACACACACACACACAAACAAAAGAGTACAGTCATGTTAGTTAACTATAAAGTAGGCTAATTAACATAACATTACTCTTCCACACAATATGGATACAACACACCAATGTGCAAGTATGTTGTTGAAACACATCAAATTTTTTCTAGAGTAAACGATGAAGACAATACTTACAGTGTGCGGTCCACAGTAAATATGTTCCTGACAGCCAGAGTTGATAAGAATCAAAAGTTCTTATGAGATTCTGTACAAAATGCATGCGGGTCATTTTTGACCCACTTATGGAAGCTTAGGGTAGTAATACAAAAACAAAGATTTCTTAAAATGTGTAAAAGATAAGTTATGAATTTAAATGGCATTACATCAAAAACAATATGAATATGAAATGATGACAACTTTTCATCTTGAAGATGAAAGCAAGAAAACAACTTCACCAGGTCATTTTTTACCCGCTTATGCTTAATAACAATGCACCTTTTTATTCAGCAGGAATGTTTTCAACATCAAGCAATTTTACGTTTTTCTAAATCAAAAGCAAAGCACAAAGATATAGCTGAATCAATATTTTCAAAACTGTTCACTCAAAAGAGCCGTCATTATGGTGCTGAGACTGATCGTTGTCCACTGTAGGTGGGGGTCTTTCCACTCTTTTTTACCAAGTTACAGAAGAGAAAAACAAAACATTACATTTGACAACAAAAGTAGTCAAATTATCAACAGAGAGAGTCAAAAATACAGCTTGATGCTTTTGTTAAAAGTCACAGTGACACTTGACTAACAGCCAGACAACAGCAGCCTGATACACAACGCAAAAACCAGTGTGGACGTGTACAAACTGACACCTCCCTCGTCCCCCTGTTGGGTTGGGACAACTTTCCCTGTGATCATTTTTATTAGCACATTAAGTTCTGAGGACGTCATAGAAGTCAACTTACACCTGACTGAAGGTCTTATCAACCACATCAATTAGAGACACCTGTGTGGATGGACAACGAGTGCCATCTGTACTAGAGCTGCAGAGATTAGCTGGTTACTCACCACTGAGTTTTCTATCTTAAATTTTTGCCAAATTTCAAGCAAAAATGTGATGATTCCAGCTTCACTGATGAAGAAATTAGCTATTTTTTCTGTCTTTGTCTGTTTTGGAAACAGCCAACAGTACAAATGTCATTTACACAATGATCATCTCGTTTCTCATTAAATTGTTATTTTGACTGTTTTTCTGATGCTTTATTGACCAAATGATTCATCTATTGATGGAGGAAATGCCAGAATTGAATCATTTCCAAAGTGCTGCTGTACCAGAGACACAAGTACATTCAGAAACA
This sequence comes from Pagrus pagrus, assembly GCF_965226575.1. NCBI lineage: Eukaryota > Metazoa > Chordata > Actinopteri > Spariformes > Sparidae > Pagrus > Pagrus pagrus. The sequence continues at coordinate 16,976,895 of NC_140200.1, read as the reverse complement.
GAAAGAAAAAGGAAGAGTGTTCATTTAATAAACTGATCACACCAACACACATTATTTAGATCTACTTATTATAAACATTTACCTCTGACTAAATGAAAAACAATGTTGTTGATCATCATCACCAATAAAATAACAAGCACATGTTCACTTAAATAACACCACAAAACAGAGACAGTCTTTTGTAATGCAGCTTTATTCAGCAGAATAGTTTTCACTATCAAGCAATTTTACATTTTTCAACATCAGTTGGAGCTGTGACTAAAGTCACTACATCTCAAGGGCTCCATGTTTACTCATCCAATTATTTCTTGCTTTGCAAAGCACAAAGATATAGCTCAAACTATATCTTCAAAATCAAGAACAGACTCAGTCTTGATAGTATCGCCTCAATTTATCATCGGCCACTTCGTCTTGGGATCTTTCCACACTGTTTGCATGCCAAGTTAGAGAAGGGGGAACAAAAGAGAGGAATCAGTTAGTTAAATCATCAACAGAGGTCAATCAACAGAATCTTAATTGACAAATATTCAATAATTAAACAATTTTGCATTAATTTTTCCAGCAAAATCTGACAGAAATTCACTGATTCTAGCTTCTGAAATGTGTCGACTTGCTTCTTTACCCTCTATTATATCATCGTGAATTTAAATGGGTTGGACAGAGTAAGGTAGTTGAAGACATCAACTTGGGATCTGGTTAATATTGATGCTTGCTATGTTTGATAGGTTTGAGGCATTTCACAAAGTCTTTTTATTTCTTTCATTCATCTGTTTGAAATCAACAGAAAATATTTCAGTAAAACTTACCTCCTACGTCCGTTGACTAAAAAGATAAAAAGATGAAATTGACATAAATAAACATTAGTATATTATCACATTTGAAAATCTTTGCATTTAGGACATTAATGATGCTCTCTTTACTTAGTTTAAGGTTTATTATCTGAGATGCCAGGACTAAATAAAAGATTTTAACTAATGACAGAACTAAATGAAGTTGTATGTAGTCAGTTAGTACAGTCAAGTGTGATTTGTTGATCTCAGACTAAAGTAGCCTGCTGTTTGTGTAAATCAGAGGTCAATCTGTGAACATCAACTCAGTATGTAGGAACACTTCTGACTTACAATTTCCACTATGCCCCACATGCCCACCGGCGCCTGTATTAATACTTTGAGGACCACTCTCCCCGGGTTCAGCCATGAGGACGACCAGCGTCAACACCATAAAGATCATAACACACTTCATCCTGAGGAACAAATCACAGTTGCCACATCCAGAATCATTCACTGCCTTCATTCACCAGTGTCAAAGGTCATCACATCTCATCTAAAAGACTTTGCATTTATTAAAGTAACATCAGGATTAAATTGACTTCTCACCTTTCCACAGCTTGTTTGACAGAACCAAAAAAAAAATGGTGTCACAGACAGCAAAGTGAGCACTGTGAGATCTAGAGGTGATGTGGACGTCTCTGCTGAGCAGTCGTGAGTTACCCGTCTCTTTATAAGGATGGAGATGGAATAATCTATCCAGTCATTCTGTATTTCTCAATGTGTTTTTCAAAGTCAAGTTCTGCACATGGATGACAAGATGTTGATCTAATCTCACTTTGTCATGACGGGACATTTCACTGTCCTCACAGTCACACAAAGTTACACAACACTACTTATCATCCCCCGACTCTATGGCCTCACAAAATGTGAGCATTAGAAGTTCTGTCCTATAACTGTATATATAATTAAAAAGACAATGCATGATGTTTTTGCTGAGATAAGAAGTAATTTATCTGTTATATCAGCAAAATATCATCATATAAAACAACAGGCACAAAACAGAGACAGCCTTTTTGTAATGCACCTTTTTATTTAGCAGGAATGTTTTCAACATCAAGCAATTTGACATGTTTCTAAATCAATGGGAGCTGTTCCTGAGATCACAATTGTTAAGTCTTGTAACATAACAGTACATTCTGAAATTAAATGTAAACTAGAGACCATCTTGCAATGGCAGGCCCGTAAACATGATCACCTTCGGACCCATGACTACTCAGTAGTGATATGGCTGGCTACTGCTACGTCCTCCTCAACACCTTCAAAGAGAAACAGTACCACAGTAACTTGTCCACGGCACACAAATATCACACAGTTAGGCAGGGGCCGTCACAGCACTCGTGGCTTGGACAACATATTTGTCTATTTTGGAAACAGCCATTTTGTTCTCATCTGCACACCTGAGAAGTTTTATGACTGCATCTAACACAGTTGTGATGCTATTGTGTTGGCAAAGTCTGCCCACGGACAGACAGACAGACAGATTGAAAACAATAACAGCTGTACTCATGAAGATAGGGATGATTTGAACTGGGTTACACTGACCCACAACTTAAAATGTGAAACAGTTAATCACCAACAATGACTTTTGCTGTTTTCTATTTCATAAATTCCACAACCTCACACTATTATAAAGTGGACAGTTGTATCATCTAATATAATGGTAGCACTGCAGCAACAGCTAAAATAATTCAAGGTCCTATTTGTAAGAAAAGTTGTTTTTTGACTCTCATTTCTAACCTGTCAAATACTAACCCTTTGGGATTGTAGGTCGGGTTGGCCTCCATCCCAAAGTGTCAGTATTTGACGAGGTGGGAATGAGACTCAAAAATCTACTTTTCTTACAAATGGGATTTTTAAAGACAATGATCAGTAGAAATTATTACTGCTAAAGCTCCTCCAACATTTGATGGTTTCAGCTTCTCAATTTTAGATATTAGCTGATTTTAAATTGCTCATTTTATATTTTAATACCTTGAATGTCTTTGTCTCTTTTGGAAACAGCCTATTTTTTTTTGTGTTTGAGCCAACAGCCAACAGAACAAATGCCATTTACACAATGATCTTCTTGGCTTTTGTAAAATTGTTACTTTGACTGTTTTTCTGATGCTTTATAGACCAAATGATTCATCTATTGATGGAGGAAATGCCAGAATTGAATCATTTCCAAAGTGCTGCTTTACCAGAGATACAAGTACATTCAGAAACAGAAAGAAATAAGAAGAGTGTTCATTTAATAAACTGATCACACACATTATTTAGATCTACTTATTATAAACATTTACCTCTGACTTACAGTCTTGATAGTAAGAACAGACTCAGTCTTTACTTAGTTTTGGTTTATTAGCTGAGATGTCAGGACAGAAAATGTACTTTTTTTGTGTTTGAGCCTCACATGTTTGTAATGACAATGCTTGATGTTTCCTAAGAAAGGAAGTGATTTATCAGTTTTATCAGCAAAAGAAGAACAAACAAGGTATTTCAAAACTCACACACGATGGCTGATCGAACGGTTGGACTCAGGTCCAAGATGGTGGATCACCACTTGTTTCTTTGATAGGAGAGAACAGAGAAACAATGGTGGTTCTCGCATCGTGCTCACTGATATCACATGTGTGTGTGATATGCCCCAGGCTAAAGGAGTGTGTGTGTGTGTGTGTGTGTGTGTGTGTGTGTGTGTGTGTGTGTGTCAAGTAATGCCAAGTTAGAGAAGATGGTTAGTTGCATGCAAGTCTGTGTGATGCATAATTCAACTGAAGAGCAAACAAGGAATTTCAGAAGTCAGAGATAAAAGTGTCAACTTCCTCTTTGTAAAGTTAAAAGAAATATACATTATATAAGTTTATTGTTAAGTCTTGTAACATAACAGTACATTCTGAAATTAAATGCAAACTAGAGACCATCTTCTGATGGCAGGCCCGTAAACATGATCACCTTCGGACCCATGACTACTCAGTAATGATTACTACATTGTCACAGGAGTACTCAGTACTGTCATAACCCGGCTCTTAGGCCATGACAAATACGGGATAGACACAATAGATGACTGAGAATTAAAGTGTTTATTATGATGAAGCATATAACTAAATAAATAACCACAAATGTGGAGTGTGTGAGTCAGTATTATCAGTAATGTAAATGTGAAAGTGTGAGCATTATGAGGTGTGCAGTGTTGTAGCGCGAAGACATAACCAAAACCAAACAAAGCAAAGGCGTGTGGACGGTGGCTGGGTCCGGACCAAGTGAGAGAGAACGCAGAGCAGAGCTGGGCTTTTATCATGTGGGAGTGCTTAGCTCAGGTGCTCCAAACCTGGCTGGCTACTGCTACGTCCTCCTCAAGCACCTTCAAAGAGAAGCAGTACCACACAGTAACTTGTCCACAACACCCAAATATCACACAGTTAGGCAGGGGCCGTCACAGCACTTGTGGCTTGGACCACGTCCATCTTTGAACTCGGCCTTTATTTTGTTCTCATCCACACACCTGAGAAGTTTCATGACTGCATCTAAAACAGTTGTGATGCTATTGTGTTGGCAGAATCTGCCCACAGAGAGATGGACAGACAACCAGACAGACAGACAGACAGACAGACAGACATATTGAAAATGAAAACAGTTGTACTCGAGCAGACGGAGATGATTTGAACTGGGTTACACTGACCCACAACTTAAAATGTGAAACAGTTAATCACCAACAATGACTTTTTCTGTTTTCTATTTCAAATTCCACAACCTCACACTATTATAAAGTGGCCAGTTGTGTCATCTGATGTAATGGTAGCACTGCAGCAACAGCTAAAAGATTTAAAGCTCCTATTTGTAAAAAAAAAAGTAGATTTTGAGTCTCATTCCCAACTCGTCAAATATTGACGCTGGGTCGGGTTGACCTCCATCCAAAATTGTCAGTATTTGACGAGTTGGGAATGAGACTCAAAATCAGCTTTTCTCACAAATGAGATTTTTTAAGATAATGATGAAAGTAAATTCTTATGGCTAAAGCTGTTCCCGACATTTGGTGGTTCAAGCTTCTCTATTGTAGAAATTAGATTATTCTTTTACTGATTTTATATTTTAATAACTTAAATGTCTTTGTCTCTTTTGGAAACGGCAAACAGTACAAATGCCATTCACACAATGATCATCTTGTTTCTTATAAAATTGTTATTTTGACTGTTTTTCTGATGCTTTATAGACCAAATGATTCACCTATTGATGGAGGAAATGCCAGAATTGAATCATTTCCAAAGTGCTGCTTTACCAGAGACACAAGTACATTCAGAAACAGAAAGAAATAGGAAGAGTGTTCATTTAATAAACCGATCACACCAACACACATTATTTAGATCTACTTAATATAAACATTTACCTCTGACCTTAATGAAAAACAATGTTGTTGATCATCATCAACACTAAAATTACAAGCACATGTTCACTTAAATAACACCACAAAACAGAGACGGTCTTTTGTAATGCAGCTTTATTCAGCAGGATAGTTTTCACTATCAAGCAATTTTACATTTTTCAACATGAGTTGGAGCTGTGACTAAAGTCACTACATCTCAAGGGCTTCATGTTTACTCATCCAATTATTTCTTGCTTTGCAAAGCACAAAGATATAGCTCAAACTATATCTTCAAAATCAAGAACAGACTCAGTCTTGATAGTATCGCCTCAATTTCTCGTCGGCCACTTCATCTTGGGCTCTTTCCACACTGTTTGCATACCAAGTTAGAGAAGGGGGAACAAAAGAGAGGAATCAGTTAGTTAAATTATCAACAGAGGTCAATCAACAGAATCTTAATTGACAAATATTCAATAATTGAATAATTTTGCAATAATTTTTCAAGCAAAATCTGACAGAAATTCACTGATTCTAGCTTCTGAAATGTGTCGACTTGCTCTATTATATCATCGTGAATTTAAATGGGTTGGACAAAGTAAGGTAGTTGAAGACATCAACTTGGGATCTGGTTAATACTGATGCTTTCTATGTTTGATAGGTTTGAGGCATTTCACAAGGACTTTTTATTTCTTTTATTCGTCTGTTTGAAATCAACAGAAAATATTCAGTAATACTTACCTTCTACGTCCGTTGACTAAAGAGACAAAAAGATGAAAATGACATAAATAAACATTAGTATATTATCACATTTGAAAATCTTTGCATTTAGGACATTAATGATGCTCTCTTTACTTAGTTTAAGGTTTATTATCTGAGATGCCAGGACTAAATAAAAGATTTAAGCTAAACACAGAACTAAATGAAGTTGTATGTAGTCAGTTAGTACAGTCAAGTGTGATTTGTTGATCTCAGACTCAAGTATCCTGCTGTTTGTATAAATCAGAGGTCAATCTGTTAACATCAACTCAGTATGTATGAACAATTCTGACTTACAATTTCCACTATGCCCCACATGCCCACCGGCGCCTGTATTAATACTTTGAGGACCACTCTCCCCGGGTTCAGCCATGAGGACGACCAGCGTCAACACCAGAAAGATCATAACACACTTCATCCTGAGGAACAAATCACAATGGCCACATCCAGAATCATTCACTGTCTTCATTCACCAGTGTCAAAGCTCATCACATCTCATCTAAAAGACTTTGCATTTATTAAAGTAACATCAGGATTAAATTGACTTCTCACCTTTCCACAGCTTGTTTGTCAGAACCAAAAAAAAACTGGTGTCACAGACAGCAAAGTGAGCACTGTGAGATCTAGAGGTGATGTGGACGTCTTTGCTGAGCAGTCGTGAGTTACCCGTCTCTTTATAAGGATGGAGACGGAATAATCTTATCCAGTCATTCTGTATTTCTCAATGTGTTTTGCAATGTCCAGTTCTCCACATGGATGACAAGATGTTGATCTAATCTCACTTTGTCATGACGGGACATATCACTGTTCTCACAGTCACACAAAGTTACACAACACTACTTATCATCCCCCGGCTCTATGGCCTCACAAAATGTGAGCATTAGAAGTTCTGTCCTATAACTGTATATATAATTAAAAAGACAATGCATGATGTTTTTGCTAAGACAAGAAGTAATTTAAACAACAGGCACAAAACAGAAACAGCCTTTTTGTAATGCACCTTTTTATTCAGCAGGAATGTTTTCAACATCAAGCAATTTGACATTTTTCTGAATCAATGGGAGCTGTTCCTGAGATCACTATTGATAAGTCTTGTAACATAACAGTACAGTCTGAAATTAAATGTAAACTAGAGACCATCTTGCATGGCAGGCCCGTAAACATGATCACCTTCGGACCGATGACTACTCAGTAGTGATATGGCTGGCTACTGCTACGTCCTCCTCAAGCACCTTCAAAGAGAAACAGTACCACACAGTAACTTGCCCACAACACCCAAATATCACACAGTTAGGCAGGGGCCGTCACAGCACTCGTGGCTTGGACCACATCCATCTTTGTCTATTTTGGAAACAGCCATTTTGTTCTCATCTACACAGCTGAGAAATTTTATGACTGCATCTAACACAGTTGTGATGCTATAATGTTGGCAAAGTCTGCCCACAGAGAGACAGACAGACATATTGAAAATGATAACAGTTGTACTCGAGCAGACGTTGATGATTGGAACTGGGTTACACTGACCCACAACATAAAATGTGAAACAGTTAATCACCAACAATGACTTTTTCTGTTTTCTATTTAATACATTCCACAACCTCACACTATTATAAAGTAGACAGTTGTATCATCTAATGCATAGACTGCGGAACCGGGGGGGCCAGGGGGGCCACGGCCCGGGTAACTTTTGTACTCTGACAAACTATTTTATATGAATAAAAGCCGAGCCAAACAATACTAGTCACCACACACCTTCACTCACTCTCACCAACTGCTGCCGATAAAAAAACTCCCACTGACTGCTGCGTTTTAATTTGAAATTAGTGTGCATTGTTTATCTACTTCATGTGTGAGCGTCGCAAGCTAACGGCGGGCACCTGCCAAACCGATGGCTGCACTACCTCCGAAAATGAAGAGACAGAAGTCAATATCCGATTTTTTTTTTCAAATAAACAGACAAAACAAAATGAGCAAACTACTCCAGCTTCCACTGTGGCCTCAACAACAGACCCGGAGCGTCCATCTCCACCACGGACTCCGATGACCTGCCAAGCCGTGGCTAGCTGCTCTCCCCCAGCTTCAAGTCAAGCTACCGAGAGCCACTGTACAAGTGAGTGCTGCGGGGATCTCACGAAGCCTAATCAACCTCACGACCCTGCTGTGCTGATGAAGACCAAAAAGGTACAGGGGACTGGGTCTTCACAACGAGCAAGATCAGTTCAACATCAGTGGTTCAAAGATTTTAACTGGCTGACATTGTGTGAAACGAGTGGGAAACTTTACTGCACGCAGTGTCGCGTCGACAGTCTGCGTGCACAGTTGAGCATGTTGCCAGACACCTTAAAGACATCAGGGATTCAAACCAACTCTGAAAAAACACCAGTAAGGCTTATAAGTGAAGCAATGAATGCTGTCCCTGTGGCCAAAGAACTACAGTCAGAAGTACACAAACTGTTGAAACTGTTTTTCACGATCCCAGTCACTACAGCATCAGCTGAAAAATCTTTCTCAACACTTCGCCGCATCAAAACATACCTGCGTTCAACTATGACACAGAGAAGGCTTAATGACTTGATGTGCAGACACATACACCGGGATGTTCTGGCACAAGTGGACATGACTGCTGTTGCAAAGGAATTCATCCAGCAAAATGAGCGACGCAGACTGGTCTTCGGGAAGATCAAGGACCACTAACGTAAGTCAGTTTTTTTTTTACATAACCTACATGTCGTTTTCTGTGATATGGCAGCTGAGCTTGTTTTGTTGCTGTGTGTGTGTGTGTGTGTGTGTGTGTGTGTGTTCGCGTGCGGCTCTGCACATCAGTCTGATATGAGTGTTGAATGTGATGATAATGACTATGATGTTGATTTAGATTCAAGGCAGCAAGATGAGTTTTGGTTGTGGACTGGACTGGATGTACTTTGTTGTTTGCTATATTTTCATCTGTGCGTTTATGTGCAAATAGGCTTGGCCTGTTGTGTGTGAATGTTAGAGTGGGATCAGAGGGGTTAATCTGAGGAAGCATGTGTGCGTGTTTAGCATGCGTGTACTGTAGATGTGACTGTGTGGTGTCGGAATAAAAAAGTGCTCCGCGACGTTATTTAATATTGTCTGTTTCAATGCATATGCCCCCCCACCCCCTCCGCGAGACTTGCAATTATGGCCCCCCCTTGTTCAGATGCGTTCCGCGGTCCATGATCTAATGTAGTGGTAGCACTGCAGCAACAGTAAAAAGATTTAAAGGTCCTATTTTTAAGAAAAGTAGATTTTGAGTCTCATTCCCAACTCGTCAAATATTGGCGCTGGGACCGTAGGTCGGGTTCACCTCCATCCAAAAGTGTCAGTATTTGACAAGTTGGGAATGAGACTCAAAATCTACTTTTCTTACAAATAAAACCTTTAAATATTATGATAAACCATATATTCATACTGCTGAAGCTCCTCCATCATTTGATGGTTCCACCTTCTCAAATGTAGGAATTAGCTAATTGTTTTCTCATTTTAAATACAAAGTCACTACATCTCAAGGGCTCCATGTTTACTCATCCAATTATTTCTTGCTTTGCAAAGCACAAAGATATAGCTCAAACTATATCTTCAAAATCAAGAACAGACTCAGTCTTGATAGTATCGCCTCAATTTATCTTCGGCCACTTCATCTTGGGATCTTCCCCATCTGCCTCCATATCAAGTTAGAGAAGGGGGAAAAAATAGAGGGAAATAAGTTATCAACAGAGGTCATTCAACAGAATCTTATTCCAACTTCTGAAATGTGTCGACTTGCTTCTTTACCCTCTATTTTATCATCATGAATTTAAATTGGTTGGACAAAGTAAGGTGGTTGAAGACATCAACTTGGGATCTGGTTAATACTGAGCAAAGTGAGCACTGTGAGATCTAGAGGTGATGTGGACGTGTCTGCTGAGCAGTCGTGATGCTGTTTTTTAATTGAATGTTTTGATGATGACATACGAAAACAAAAAGATATCACATAGTGCAATTTTTTTTAAACAATATCATTAAATGCATTGCTTTGTTGTTGAAAACACTTTATTTACATTACATTTTATGTATAGGATATTATCAACATATACAGTAGATTAATTCCATATCATTTTTTATGTACACTTATATTTTTAACATGAAATAAATACCCTCTGGACAGAAAATGTACATGTTTTCTGTTTGAGCCTCACTTGTTTGTAATGACAATGCATGATGTTTCCTAAGAAAGGAAGTGATCAGTATCAGTTTTATCAGCAACTGAGGAACAAACAAGGTATTTCAGAAGTCAGAGGTAAAAGAGTCAACTTCCTCTTTGTAAAGTTAAAAGATATATACAGTATATAAGTTTATTGTTAAGTCTTGTAACATAACAGTATATTCTGAAATTAAATGTAAACTAGAGACCATCTTGTGATGGCAGGCCCGTAAACACGATCACGTTCCGACCCATGACTACTCAGTAGTGATTACTACAATGTCACAGGAGTACTCAGTACTGTCATAACCCGGCTCTTAGGCCATGACAAATATGGGATGGACTCAATAGATGACTGAGAATTAAAGTGTTTATTATGATGAAGCATATAACTGGAAATAAATAACTACAAATGTGGAGTGTATGAGTCAGTATTATCAGTAATGTAAATGTGAATGTGTGAGCATTATGAGGTGTGCAGTGTTGTAGCGCAAAGACAAAACCAAACAAAGCAAAGGCGTGTGGACGGTGGGCTTTTATTATGTGGGAGTGCTTAGCTCAGGTGCTCCAAACCTGGCTGGCTACTGCTATGTCCTCCTCAAGCTCCTTTAAAGAGAAACAGTACCACACAGTAACTTGTCCACAACACCCAAATATCACACAGTTAGGCAGGGGCCGTCACAGCACTTGTGGCTTGGACCACATCCATCTTTGAACTCAGCCTTCATTTTGTTCTCATCTGCACACCTGAGAAGTTTCATGACTGCATCTAACACAGTTGTGATGCTATCGTGTTGTCTTTGCATTTATTAAAGTAACATCAGGATTAAATTGACTTCTCACCTTTCCACAGCTTGTTTGTCAGAACCAAAAAAAAACTGGTGTCACAGACAGCAAAGTGAGCACTGTGAGATCTAGAGGTGATGTGGACGTCTCTGCTGAGCAGTCGTGAGTTACCCGTCTCTTTATAAGGATGGAGACGGAATAATCTTATCCAGTCATTCTGTATTTCTCAATGTGTTTTTCAAAGTCCAGTTCTCCACATGGATGACAAGATGTTGATCTAATCTCACTTTGTCATGACGGGACATTTCACTGTCCTCACAGTCACACAAAGTTACACAACACTACTTATCATCCCCCGCCTCTATGGCCTCACAAAATGTGAGCATTAGAAGTTCTGTCCTATAACTGTATATATAATTAAAAAGACAATGCATGATGTTTTTACTAAGACAAGAAGTAATTTATTTGTTGTATCAGCAAAATATCATCATATAAAACAACAGGCACAAAACAGAGACAGCCTTTTTGTAATGCACCTTTTTATTCAGCAGGAATGTTTTCAACATCAAGCAATTTTACATTTTTCTGAAACAATGGGAGCTGTTCCTGAGATCACAACACACATCTCAAGGGCTTCATGTTTACCCATCCAATTATTTCTTGCTTTCACACCAACACACATTATTTACATCTACTTATTATAAACATTTACCTCTGACTTAATGAAAAACAATGTTCTTGATCATCATCACCAATAAAATTACAAGCACATGTTCACTTAAATAACACCACAAAACAGAGACGGTCTTTTGTAATGCAGCTTTATTCAGCAGGATAGTTTTCACTATCAAGCAATTTTACATTGTTCAACATCAGTTGGAGCTGTGACTAAAGTCACTACATCTCAAGGGCTTCATGTTTACTCATCCAATTATTTCTTGCTTTGCAAAGCACAAAGATATAGCTCAAACTATATCTTCAAAATCAAGAACAGACTCAGTCTTGATAGTATCGCCTCAATTTGTCGTCGACCACTTCATCTTCGGGTGTTCTACATGTGCAATTGCAGTTTAATCTATTCTGGGATCTTTCCACATTGTTTGCATACCAATTTAGAGGAGGGGGAACAAAAGAGAGGAATCAGTTAGTTAAATTATCAACAGAATCTTAATTGACAAATATTCAATAATTTAATAATTTTGCAATCATTTTTCAAGCAAAATCTGACAGAAATTCACTGATTCTAGCTCCTGAAATGAGTCGACTTGCTTCTTTACCCTCTATTATATCATCGTGAATTTAAATGGGTTGGACAGAGTAAGGTAGTTGAAGACATCAACTTAGGATCTGGTTAATACTGATGCTTTCTATGTTTGATAGGTTTGAGGCATTTCACAAGGACTTTTTAATTCTTTTATTCGTCTGTTTGAAATCAACAGAAAATATTCAGTAATACTTACATTCTACCTCCATTGACTAAAGAGACAAAAAATGAAAATGACATAAATAAACATTAGTATATTATCACATTTGAAAATCTTTGCATTTAGGACATTAATGATGCTCTCTTTACTTAGTTTAAGGTTTATTATCTGAGATGCCAGGACTAAATAAAAGGTTTTAGCTAATCACAGAACTAAATGAATTTGTATGTAGTCAGTTAGTACAGTCAAGTGTGATTTGTTGATCTCAGACTAAAGTATCCTGCTGTTTGTGTAAATCAGAGGTCAATCTGTTAACATCAACTCAGTATGTAGGAACACTTGTGACTTACAATTTCCACTATGCCCCACATGCCCACCGGGGCCTGTAGTAATACTTTGAGGACCACTCTCCCCGGCTTCAGCCATGAGGACGACCAGCGTCGACACCAGAAAGATCATAACACACTTCATCCTGAGGAACAAATCACAATGGCCACATCCAGAATCATTCACTGCCTTCATTCACCAGTGTCAAATGTCATCACATCTCATCTAAAAGACTGTGCATTTATTAAAGTAACATCAGGATTAAATTGACTTCTCACCTTCCCACAGCTTGTTTGTCAGAACCAAAAAAAAACTGGTGTCACAGACAGCAAAGTGAGCACTGTGAGATCTAGAGGTGATGTGGACGTCTCTGCTGAGCAGTCGTGAGTTACCCGTCTCTTTATAAGGATGGAGATGGAATAATCTTATCCAGTCATTCTGTATTTCTCAATGTGTTTTGCAATGTCAAGTTCTCCACATGGATGACAAGATGTTGATCTAATCTCACTTTGTCATGACGGGACATTTCACTGTCCTCACAGTCTCACAAAGTTACACAACACTACTTATCATCCCCCGGCTCTATGGCCTCACAAAATGTGACCATCAGAAGTTCTGTCCTATAACTGTATATATAATTAAAAAGACAATGCATGATGTTTTTGCTAAGACAAGAAGTCATTTATTTGTTATACCAGCAAAATATCATCATATGCGAAACGTTGTGCGAACCAACAGATCAGTGTTACAAGCAGCAGAGAGAAAATGGAAAAAATCTCATCATCTTGATGACCTTGCTCACCACCACCATCTCCTGTCTGATTTCTCATCAACTGTTTCAGCAGCCAAATCTGTCTTCTACCTGTCCAAAGATCAGCTCCTCTGCCTCCAACCCCAGGAAACTATTCTCCATATTCTCTTCGCTCCTCACCCTTCCTACCCCTCCTCCTTGTAATGCACCTTTTTTTTCAGCAGGAATGTTTTCGACATCAAGCCATTTGACATTTTTCTAAACCAATGGGAGCTGTTCCTGCGATCACAACACACATCTCAAGGGCTTCATGTTTACCCATCCAATTATTTCTTGCTTTGCAAAGCACAAAGATATAGCTGAATCAATATTTTCAAAAAGAACACTGTTCACTCAAAAGAGCCGTCATTATGATGCTGAGACTGATCATTGTCCACTGTAGGTGGGGGTCTTTCCACTCTTCTTTACCAAGTTGGAGAAGAGAGAAACAAAACATTAGATTTGAAAAACTTACAGACAGAGAGAGTCAAAAATGCAGCTTGATGCTTTTGGTAAAAGTGACCGAAAACATCTCAGACTTCACACAGTTGAGCAAGCTAGATACAATGTGTGGCGGGGAGTCTTGTTCTGACTGACACCTCCCTCGTCCTCCTGTTAGGTTGGGACAACTTACCCTGTGATCATTTTTATTAGCACGTTAAGTTCTGAGGACATCATAGAAGTCAACTCACACCTGACTGAAGGTCTTATCAACCACATCAATTAGAGACACCTGTGTGGATGGACAAAGAGTGTCATCTGTACGAGAGCTGCAGAGATTAGCTGGTTACTCACCACTGAGTTTTTTTTGTTTTTTTTTTACAAATTTCAAGCAAAAATGCCAAAAATGTGATGATTGCAGCTTGTCAAATGAAGGGATTAGCTATTTTTTCCTCATTTTATATTTTAATACCTTGAATGCCTTCGTCTATTTTCGAAACAGCCAACAGTACGAATGTCATTTAAACAATCATCACCTTGGCTCTCATAAAATTGTTACTTTGACTGTTTTTCTGATGCTTTATAGACCAAATGATTCATCTATTGATGGAGGAAATGCCAGAATTGAATCATTTCCAAAGTGCTGCTTTACCAGAGACACAAGTACATTCAGAAACAGAAAGAAATAAGAAGAGTGTTCATTTAATAAACTGATCACACACATTATTTAGATCTACTTATTATAAACATTTACCTCTGACTTACAGTCTTGATAGTAAGAACAGACTCAGTCTTTACTTAGTTTAGGTTTATTAGCTGAGATGTCAGGACAGAAAATGTACTTTTTTTGTGTTTGAGCCTCACATGTTTGTAATGACAATGCTTGATGTTTCCTAAGAAAGGAAGTGATTTATCAGTTTTATCAGCAAAAGAAGAACAAACAAGGTATTTCCAAACTCACACACGATGGCTGATCGAACGGTTGGACTCAGGTCCAAGATGGTGGATCACCACTTGTTTCTTTGATAGGAAAGAACAGAGAAACAATGGTGGTTCTCGCATCATGTGGGTGTGATATGCTCCAGGCTGAAGGAGTGTGTGTGTGTGTGTGTGTGTGTGTGTGTGTGTGTGTGTGTGTGTGCCATGTGATGCCAAGTAGGAGAAGATGGTTAGTTGCATGCAAGTCTGTGTGACGCATAATTCAACTGAAGAGCAAACAAGGTATTTCAGAGGTCAGAGGTAAAAGAGTCAACTTCTTCTTCGTAAAGTTAAAAGAAATATACAGTATATAAGTTTATTGTTAAGTCTTTGTAACATAACAGTACATCCTGAAATTGAATGTAAACTAGAGACCATCTTGTGATGGCAGCCCCATAAACATGATCATCTTTGGACCTTTGACTACTCAGTAGTGATTACTACATTGTCACAGGAGTACTCAGTACTGTCATAACCCGGCTCTTAGGCCATGACAAATACAGGATAGACACAATAGATGACTGAGAATTAAAGTGTTTATTATGATGAAGCATATAACTGGAAATAAATAACCACAAATGTGGAGTGTGTGAGTCAGTATTATCAGTAATGTAAATGTGAATGTGTGAGCATTATGAGGTGTGCAGTGTTGTAGCGCGAAGACAAAACCAAAACCAAACAAAGCAAAGGCGTGTGGACGGTGGCTGGGTCCGGACCAAGAGAGAGAGAACGCAGAGCAGAGCTGGGCTTTTATCATGTGGGAGTGCTTAGCTCAGGTGCTCCAAACCTGGCTGGCTACTGCTACGTCCTCCTCAACACCTTCAAAGAGAAACAGTACCACACAGTAACTTGTCCACAACACCCAAATATCACACAGTTAGGCAGGGGCCGTCACAGCACTCGTGGCTTGGATCACATCCATCTTTGAACTCGGCCTTCATTTTGTTCTCATCTGCACACCTGAGTAGTTTCATGACTGCATCTAACACAGCTGTGATGCTATTGTGTTGGCAAAATCTGCCCACAGAGAGACAGACAGACATATTGAAAACAATAACAGCTGTACTCACGAAGATGGGGATGATTTGAACTGGGTTACACTGACCCACAATTTAAAATGTGAAACAGTTAATCACCAACAATGACTTTTGCTGTTTTATATTTCATAAATTCCACAACCTCACACTATTATAAAGTGGCCAGTTGTGTCATCTAATGTAATGGTAGCACTGCAGCAACAGCTAAAAGATTTAAAGGTCCTATTTGTAAGAAAAGTTGATTTTTGAATCTTAATCCCAACTCGTTAAATATTGATACTTTGGGATTGTAGGTAAAGTTGGACTACATCCCAAAGTGTCAGTTTTTGACGAGTTGGGAATGAGACTCAAAAATCAACTTTTCTTACGAATGGTATTTTTAAAGACAATGATCAGTAGAAATTATTACTGCTAAGGCTCCTCCAACATTTGATGGTTTCCAGCTTGTCAATTGTAGGTATAAGCAGATTTTATTTTACTCATTTTATATTTTAATACCTTGAATATCTTTGTGTCTTTTGGAAGAAGCCAACAGAACAAATGCCATTTCCACAATAATCATCTTGGCTCTTATAAAATTGTTATTTTGACTGTTTTTCTGATGCTTTATAGTCAAATGATTCATCTATTGATGGAGGAAATGCCAGAATTGAATCATTTCCAATGTGTGGCTTTACCAGAGACACAAGTACATTCAGAAACAGAAAGAAATAGGAAGAGTGCTCATTTAATAAACTGATCACACCAACACACATTATTTAAATCTACTTATTATAAACATTTACCTCTGACTTAATGAAAAACAATGTTGTTGATCATCATCACCAATAAAATTACAAGCACATGTTCACTTAAATAACACCACAAAACAGAGACGATCTTTTGTAATGCAGCTTTATTCAGCAGGATAGTTTTCACTATCAAGCAATTTGACATTTTTCAACATCAGCTGGAGCTGTGACTAAAGTCACTACATCTCAAGGGCTTCATGTTTACTAATCCAATTATTTTTTGCTTTGCAAAGCAAAAAGATATAGCTCAAACTATATCTTCAAAATCAAAAACAGACTCAGTCTTGATCGTATCGCCTCAATTTGTCGTCGGCCACTTCATCTTGGGATCTTTCCACACTGTTTGCATACCAAGTTAGAGAAGGGGGAACAAAAGAGAGGAATCAGTTAGTTAAATTATCAACAGAGGTCAATCAACAAAATCTTAATTGACAAATATTAAACAATTGAATCATTTTGCAATAATTTCTCAAGTAAAATCTGACAGAAATTCACTGATTCTAGCTTCTGAAATGAGTCGACTTGCTTCTTTACCCTCTATTATATCATCATGAATTTAAGTGGGTTGGACAAAGTAAGGTAGTTGAAGACATCAACTTGGGATCTGGTTAATACTGATGCTTGCCATGTTTGATAGGTTTGAGGCATTTCACAAAGTCTTTTTATTTCTTTTATTCGTCTGTTTGAAATCAACAGAAAATATTCAGTAATACTTACCTTCTACGTCCGTTGACTAAAGAGACAAAAAGATGAAAATGACATAAATAAACATTCATATATTATCACATTTGAATATCTTTGCATTTAGAACATTAATGATGCTCTCTTTATTTAGTTTAAGGTTTATTATCTGAGATGCCAGGACTAAATAAAAGATTTTAACTAATGACAGAACTAAATGAAGTTGTATGTCGTCAGTTAGTACAGTCAAGTGTGATTTGTTGATCTGAGACTAAAGTAGCCTGCTGTTTGTGTAAATCAGAGGTCAATCTGTTAACATCAACTCAGTATGTAGGAACACTTGTGACTTACAATTTCCACTATGCCCCACATGCCCACCGGCACCTGTATTAATACTCTGGGCACATCTATTACAACTCTCCCCGGGTTCAGCCATGAGGACGACCAGCGTCAACACCAGAAAGATCATAACACACTTCATCCTGAGGAACAAATCACAATGGCCACATCCAGAATCATTCACTGCCTTCATTCACCAGTGTCAAAGCTCATCACATCTCATCTAAAAGACTTTGCATTTATTAAAGTAACATCATGATTAAATTGACTTCTCACCTTTCCACAGCTTGTTTGTCAGAACCAAAAAAAAATGGTGTCACAGACAGCAAAGTGAGCACTGTGAGATCTAGAGGTGATGTGGACGTCTCTGCTGAGCAGTCGTGAGTTACCCGTCTCTTTATAAGGATGGAGACGGAATAATGTTATCCAGTCATTCTGTATTTCTCAATGTGTTTTTCAAAGTCAAGTTCTCCACATGGATGACAAGATGTTGATCTAATCTCACTTTGTCATGACGGGACATTTCACTGTCCTCACAGTCACACAAAGTTACACAACACTACTTATCATTGCCCGGCTCTATGGCCTCACAAAATGTGACCATTAAAAGTTCTGTCCTATAACTGTATATACAATTAAAAAGACAATGCATGATGTTTTTGCTAAGACAAGAAGTAATTTATTTGTTATATCAGCAAAATATCATATAAAACAACAGGCACAAAACAGAGACAGCCTTTTTGTAATGCACCTTTTTATTCAGCAGGAACGTTTCCAACATCAAGCAATTTCACCTTTTTCTAAATCAATGGGAGCTGTTCCTGAGATCACTATTGATAAGTCTTGTAACATAACAGTACAGTCTGAAATTAAATGTAAACTAGAGACCATCTTGCAATAGCAGGCCCGTAAACATGATCACCTTGCAGTGATGTCAGCCTCTTCTGACCCATGGTTGTCCTGAGTTCATTTTTTATTTGTTTCAGTTTTGAAAATGTCCTCCCACCTTCACAGTTGGATACAGGAAGTTATTCTCTCTGGGTGTTTCCAGTTGCTAAACCCGACAATAAATGCATCCATTGCACCGTGGTGTGTTGAGAAAACTTTACATGCAAAGCAGTAGATTTAGAAATTTCACCTGTTGAGGTCCAAATGGTCATTGATACATTAAAGAAAGACTGTGGCTCTGGCCCTGGGCCAGATGGCCTGGAGACTAAGTTTATTAAATTAGCTTCTCATGTGCTAATCTATCCACTAGCAGACTTATTTAACCTGTCATTATCTACTAGTGCACTCCCATTATCATGGAAACGTGCCAAGGTCACCCCAATTTTTAAAGGGGGTGACCCACTTGATCTTAACAACTATCGCCCAATTAGTATTATTAGTTCTGTTGTTAAGATTTTTGAAAAATTAGTTTTCAATCAACTATCTCAACACATCTCTGACTATAATATCTTGTCTCCAAGCCAATCAGGCTTTAGGCCCAACCACTCCACAACCACAGCTTTGCTTTTTAAATTCACTAGTGATGTGCTATCAGCGTCAGACAGTAACAAATTTACTGGTGCAGTTTTTATAGATCTGAGCAAAGGTTTTGACATTGTAGATCATTACCTGCTGCTGGACAAACTATATGCAATAGGACTGTCTCGTCATGCCTTACTGTGGTTCAACTCCTACTTACATAATAGACATCAATGTGTAAATTGTGGTGGAAGTCAATCTGATTATTTAATTATAGAAAGGGGTGTTCCACAAGGGTCATCTTTAGGGCCACTTCTGTTCTCCATATTTATTAATGATCTTCCTCTATCCTCTTCTGGCTGCCATACCGAATTGTATGCCGATGATATAGTCATTTACACATCAAGCACCAATATATCAGAAATGGAAACATGCTTGCAGTCTGAATTTATTAATGTACAGGACTGGCTCAGCCATAACAGATTATTATTAAACAAAAAGAAGTTATGTCTTATGTTGTTTGGTACCAGTCATAAATTAGCACATCACTCTGCTGAACTATCTGTCTGCTTTAATGATGGTACCCCCCTTGAAAAAGTGGATACATTCAAATACCTGGGTCTTTGGATCGACACTACATTAACATTCAAGCCACACATTGAATCTGTTATAAATAGAGTAAATCATAATCTCAGCATACTTTATCGTTCCATAAATTGTTTCACTCTTTAAGTAAGGAAAAGAATCTCCACCCAAGTGCTACTACCAATAATGGACTATGCTGACACCATATAACAAAACACATCAGAGAAATACCTACACTCTCTTGATGTTGTATTTAACAGTATTTGTAGATTTGTCTCAAGATGTCCTTATAGAACCCATCACTGTATTATGTATCAAATCCTTAATTGGCTTCCTCTTAACAGTAGGCGACAATTTCATTGGCTTCAGTTTATTTATAAATGTGTCCACTTTAATTATCCACTTTACCTAAAACAATATCTAGTCCCCTACCGACCATCTTGCTCTGTCAGACACTCGCATCAGCTGTTTTTTTCCGTCCCAAGAACCTCAAAAGAAATTGGTAGACGTGCTTTCAAACACAAAGCCCCCTCTGACTGGAATAATTTACCACCATCTATTAGATCTGTCACTTCCTTCCATTTGTTCAAGACTTCACTAATGTCCTTGTTACAGACCCCCTGCTGTTGCTATTAGTATTTTGTCTTATCAGGGTCCGGGCAGCTAAGCTGCCAGGACACTATTTTATTCCTAGGAATTCTTTTTTTCTTTCCAGCCAATTAGCTCAGTGAGTTAGGAGCTGGCGTTTGGTGTCAGGGGTTGGGGGTTCAAGACCCAGCAAGGATGATCATGATGACAGATCAAAATGAATTGTTATTTATAATTCAACATGTTGTAATCCAGGTATTGTGTTGAAATATTAAAAATAACTTGAAATGACCACAAATGCAAACACTTAATGTGACAGAGCAAATTCCTTTCAAGCCCCTTTGATTGATTCAGAACGGAATGTGTTTTTCCACCTCAAACTAAAGCAGAGCAGAGAGTACCTAATTAGAGTGACAACACCTGTGCAACACACTCCTGAGGGTAAAATGAGTAGGCTACATGCAATATGTTCTTAGTTTTAAATGAAATATGAACAAATTAAATAGGTTTGCAAAACATGCAAACTGTCTCTTGAAATGGTTTATGCGCCTCGCTCTCTGTGTATTTTAAAGGTAATTTTAAAGATGGTGTTCTATTATGTCATGTGCTCGTCTGACAGTGTATAGCTTACTCACTTTGTGAAGCCTCACATGATCTGTCACTAGCCAGTTAACTAAGTGAGATAGAAGATGAACTTAGGTGTCAAAGGTTGTAAGTTCAAGCCTCAACTAATGCATTATGATGTCAACTGTCTGTCTTCCTGTTCTACACTTTGTTGCTCAGCCTCAGAGTTGCCTAAATTTGCCAAAAATAGCCCGGACCCGACCCATCGCTGCGCAGCAGCTATAATTTATTTTATTTTCCTTATTTATTTTCATGTATCTTTACCTTTTTTTTGCCCTTGTGATGGGGTTAGGGGCTGATGGGGTATGGTGGGGTGGGCGGGAGGGACTCGGGAGCTGTTGTGCACACTTTAAGTGTATGTTTTGTGTTGTGTATATGTGATTGTATTGTATTGTATTGTTTGATTGTTTTGATGTAAAGGACCCCCTGGAAGACGAGATGATGCATCTCAAGGGGTTATCCCTTAATAAATTTGAAATTTGAAATATTTCCCCGGTGGACGGTGAATAAATGATCCATTCTCGTGGTACACATTCACCATTGTGGAGTTGTCGGGTCAGAGCATCGTTGGTCAGAGACCGTGCGTTTCCGTTCTTCTCCTCCCTGCGGCGGGAAGCGGGATACTTTGCCGCCCGATGCTGAAAGGCTGCAAGTCCTTTGCACAAAATTTCCTCCCAAGCGCTCTCTGTTATGGATCCCCATAGCGCAGGGTCTTCGGGGATGATGGCACTTGCCGGTGCCGCGGAGCCAGAATTGGCACCTTGCTCTCCCTCTGTTTGCTGTGGTTGTGCTGCCGTGTCTCTGTCTATTTCATCGGAGCTAGCTACCGTTAGCTGAGGCTCACTGTTGTCGGTCGATGCTTCAAAGCTAACGTCTTCTTCCTCTAAGGCTGGTGTAAAATTATTTTCCCTGCTCTACTCGAACATGCAACATATCTGATCACAAATCGGTTACAAACACACACTGTGTAATTCATTAGTTGAAAAACTGATCTCGGATCGGTAATTTTGATCGGTCCCACCCCGATTTATTTTTAGCCAATCAACAGTGCATTGTGATCGGCTGCCAATCACTACCTGTGAAACCATCAAAATGACATATAGAACAGACAATCATGAGACCACATTTATTGTAAACAACTTTTATTTTATTCTGATTGGATAGTAGGTGAAGTTGTGCAGGAGCACCGAGTGCTGTGTTCAGGGGCTGTAGGAGAAGTGCCAGCCGCCATGGCTTGCGTTTAGATTGAGTCATGAGGAAAAAAAATATATATACCCAATCGCAAAGGGCCCCTCTTGGCTCAAGGGCCCCTGGGCAACTGCCCAGGTTGCCCATATAGTAGATCCGGGCTTGTTCGGACCCATGACTACTCAGTAGTGATATGGCTGGCTACTGCTACAGTACATCCTCCTCAACACCTTCAAAGAGAAACAGTACCACACAGTAACTTGTCTACAACACCCAAATATCACACAGTTAGGCAGGGGCCATCACAGCACTCGTGGCCCACATCCATCTTTCTCTCTTTTGGAAACAGCCATTTCGTTCTCATCTGCACACCTGAGAAGTTTTATGACTGCATTTAGCACAGTTGTGATGCTATTGTTTTGGCAAAGTCTGCCCAGGGACAGCCAGACAGACATATTGAAAATGATAACAGTTGTACTCGAGCAGACGTTGACGATTTGAACTGGGTTACACTGACCCACAACTTAAAATGTGAAACAGTTAATCACCAACAATGACTTTTGCTCTTTTCTATTTCATAAATTCCACAACCTCACACTATTATAAAGTGGCCAGTTGAGTCATCTAATGTAATGGTAGCACTGCAGCAACAGCTAAAAGATTTAAAGGTCCTTTTTGTAAGAAAAGTTGATTTTGAGTCTCATTCCCAACTCATCAAATATTGAGGCTTTGGGATTGTAGGTCGCGTTGACCTCCATCCCAAAGTGTCAGTATTTGACAAGTTGTGAATGAGACTCAAAATCAACTTTTTTTACAAATGAGATTTTTTAAGATAATGATGAAAATACATTCTTACGGCTAAAGCTGCTCCCAACATTTGATGGTTCAATCTTCTCGATTGTTGAAATTAGATTATTTTTGTACACATTTTACATTTTAATAACTTGAATGTCTTTGTCTGTTTTGGAAACAGCAAACAGTGCAAATGTCATTTACACAATGGTCATCTCGTTTCTTATAAATTGTCATTTTGACTGTTTTTCTGATGCTTTATAGACCAAATGATTCAACTATTGATTGAGGAAATGCCAGAATTGAATCATTTCCAAAGTGCTGCTTTACCAGAGACACAAGTACATTCAGAAACAGAAAGAATTAAGAAGAGTGTTCATTTAATAAACTGATCACACCAACACACATTATTTAGATCTACTTATTATAAACATTTACCTCTGACTTAATGAAAAACAATGTTCTTGATCTTCATCACCAATAAAATTACAAGCACATGTTCACTTAAATAACACCACAAAACAGAGACAGTCTTTTGTAATGCAGCTTTATTCAGCAGGATAGTTTTCACTATCAAGCAATTTTACATTTTTCAACATCAGTTGGAGCTGTGACTAAAGTCACTACATCTCAAGGGCTTCATGTTTACTCATCCAATTATTTCTTGCTTTGCAAAGCACAAAGATATAGCTCAAACTATATCTTCAAAATCAAGAACAGACTCAGTCTTGATCGTATCGCCTCAATTTATCGTCGGCCACTTCATCTTGGGCTCTTTCCACACTGTTTGCATACCAAGTTAGAGAAGGGGGAACAAAAGAGAGGAATCAGTTAGTTAAATTATCAACAGAGGTCAATCAACAGAATCTTAAATGACAAATATTCAATAATTTAATAATTTTGCAACAATTTTTCAAGCAGGATCTGACAGAAATTCACTGATTCTAGCTTCTGAAATGTGTCAACTTGCTTCTTTACCCTCTATTATATCATTGTGAATTTAATTGGGTTGGACAAAGTAAGGCAGTTGAAGACATCAACTTGGGATCTGGTTAATACTGATGCTTTCTATGTTTGATAGGTTTGAGGCATTTCACAAAGTCTTTTTATTTCTTTCATTCATCTGTTTGAAATCAACAGAAAATATTCAGTAATACTTACCTCCTACGTCCATTGACTAAAGAGACAAAAAGATGAAAATGACATAAATAAACATTAGTATATTATCACATTTGAAAATCTTTGCATTTAGGACATTAATGATGCTCTCTTTACTTAGTTTAAGGTTTATTATCTGAGATGCCAGGACTAAATAAAAGATTTTAGCTAATCACAGAACTAAATGAATTTGTATGTAGTCAGTTAGTACAGTCAAGTGTGATTTGTTGATCTCAGACTAAAGTAGCCTGCTGTTTGCGTAAATCAGAGGTCAATCTGTTATCGTCAACTCAGTATGTAGGAACACTTGTGACTTACAATTTCCACTATGCCCCACATGCCCATTGGTGCCTGTATCAATAGTTTGAGGACCACTCTCCCCAGGTTCAGCCATGAGGACGACCAGCGTCAACACCAGAAAGATCATAACACACTTCATCCTGAGGAACAAATCACAATGGCCACATCCAGAATCATTCACTGCCTTCATTCACCAGTGTCAAAGCTCATCACATCTCATCTAAAAGACTTTGCATTTATTAAAGTAACATCAGGATTAAATTGACTTCTCACCTTTCCACAGCTTGTTTGTCGGAACCAAAAAAAAACTGGTGTCACAGACAGCAAAGTGAGCACTGTGAGATCTAGAGGTGATGTGGACGTCTCTGCTGAGCAGTCGTGAGTTACCCGTCTCTTTATAAGGATGGAGACGGAATAATCTTATCCACTCATTCTACTGTATATTTCTCAATGTGTTTTGCAATGTCCATTTCTCCACATGGATGACAAGATGTTGATCTAATCTCACTTTGTCATGACGGGACATTTCACTGTCCTCACGGTGACACAAAGTTACACAACACTACTTATCATCCCCCGGCTCTATGGCCTCACAAAATGTGACCATTAGAAGTTCTGTCCTATAACTGTATATATAATTAAAAAGACAATGCACGATGTTTTTGCTAAGACAAGAAGTAATTTATCTGTTATATCAGCAAAATATCATCATATAAGCCAACAGGCACAAAACAGAGACAGCCTTTTTGTAATGCACCTTTTTATTCAGCAGGAATGTTTTCACCATCAAGCAATTTCACATTTTCCTGAATCAATGGGAGCTGTTCCTGAGATCACTATTGTTAAGTCTTGTAACATAACAGTACATTCTGAAATTAAATGTAAACTAGAGACCATCTTGCAATGGCAGGCCCGTAAACATGATCACCTTCGGACCCATGACTACTCAGTAGTGATATGGCTGGCTACTGCTACATCCTCCTCAACACCTTCAAAGAGAAACAGTACCACACAGTAACTTGTCCACAACACCCAAATATCACACAGTTAGGCAGGGGCCGTCACAGCACTCGTGGCTTGGACCACATCCATCTTTGTCTATTTTGAAAACAGCCATTTTGTTCTCATCTGCACACCTGAGAAGTTTTATGAGTGCATCTAACACAGTTGTGATGCTATTGTGTTGGCAAAGTCTGCCCACAGAGAGATGGACGGACATATTTAAAACAATAACAGCTGTACTTGTGAAGACGGAGATGATTTGAACTGGGTTACACTGACCCACAACTTAAAATGTGAAACAGTTAATCACCAACAATGACTTTTGCTCTTTTCTATTTCATAAATTCCACAACCTCACACTATTATAAAGTGGCCAGTTGTGTCATCTAATGTAATGGTAGCACTGCAGCAACAGCTAAAAGATTTAAAGGTCCTATTTGTAAGAAAAGTAGATTTTGAGTCTCATTCCCAACTCATCAAATATTGAGGCTTTGGGATTGTAGGTCGGGTTGACCTCCATCCCAAAGTGTCAGTATTTGACGAGTTGGGAATGAGACTCAAAATCTACTTTTCTTACAAATGAGATTTTTTAAGATAATGATAAAAGTAAATTCATATGGCTCAAGCTTCTCAATTGTTGAAATTAGATTATTTTTTTACTCATTTTACATTTTAATACCTTGAATGTCTTTGTCTCTTTTGGAAACAGCAAACAGTGCAAATGCCATTTACACAATGATCATCTTGTTTCTTATAAAATTGTTATTTTGACTGTTTTTCTGATGCTTTGTTGACCAAATGATTCATCTATTGATGGAGGAAATACGAGAATTGAATCATTTCCAAAGTGCTGCTTTACCAGAGACACAAGTACATTCAGAAACAGAAAGAAATAGGAAGAGTGTTCATTTACAGTAATAAACCGATCACACCAACACACACATTATTTAGATCTGCTTATTATAAACATTTACCTCTGACCTTAATGAAAAACAATGTTGTTGATCATCACCAATGAAATTACAAGCACATGTTCACTTAAATAACACAACAGAACAGAGACGGTCTTTTTTAATGCAGCTTTATTCAGCAGGATAGTTTTCACTAACAAGCAATTTTACATTTTTCAACATCAATTGGAGCTGTGACTAAAGTCACTACATCTCAAAGACTTCATGTTTACTCATCCAATTATTTCTTGCTTTGCAAAGCACAAAGATATAGCTCAAACTATATCTTCAAAATCAAGAACAGACTCAGTCTTGATAGTATCGCCTCAATTTCTCGTCGGCCACTTCATCTTGGGATCTTTCCACACTGTTTGCATGCCAAGTTAGAGAAGGGGGAACAAAAGAGAGGAATCAGTTAGTTAAATTATCAACAGAGGTCAATCAACAGAATCTTAAATGACAAATATTCAATAATTTAATAATTTTGCAACAATTTTTCAAGCAGGATCTGACAGAAATTCACTGATTCTAGCTTCTGAAATGTGTCAACTTGCTTCTTTTACCCTCTATTATATCATCGTGAATTTAATTGGGTTGGACAAAGTAAGGTAGTTGAAGACATCAACTTGGGATCTGGTTAATACTGATGCTTGCTATGTTTGACAGGTTCGAGGCATTTCACAAAGTCTTTTTATTTCTTTTATTTGTCTGTTTGAAATCAACAGAAAATATTCAGTAATACTTACCTCCTACGTCCGTTAACTAAAGAGAGAAAAAGATGAAAATGACATAAATAAACATTAGTATATTATTATCACATTTGAAAATCTTTGCATTTAGAACATTAATGATGCTCTCTTTATTTAGTTTAAGGTTTATTATCTGAGATGCCAGGACTAAATAAAAGATTTTAGCTAAACACAGAACTAAATGAAGTTGCATGTAGTCAGTTAGTACAGTCAAGTGTGATTTGTTGATCTGAGACTAAAGTAGCCTGTTGTTTGTGTAAATCAGAGGTTAATCTGTTAACGTCACGTCAGTATGTAGGAACACTTGTGACTTACAATCTCCACTATGCCCCACATGCCCATTGGTGCCTGTATTAATAGTTTGAGGGGGACATCCATTACAACTCTCCCCGGGTTCAGCCATGAGGACGACCAGCGTCAACACCAGAAAGATCATAACACACTTCATCCTGAGGAACAAATCACAATGGCCACATCCAGAATCATTCACTGCCTTCATTCACCAGTGTCAAAGCTCATCACATCTCATCTAAAAGACTTTGCATTTATTAAAGTAACATCAGGATTAAATTGACTTCTCACCTTTCCACAGCTTGTTTGTCGGAACCAAAAAAAAACTGGTGTCACAGACAGCAAAGTGAGCACTGTGAGATCTAGAGGTGATGTGGACGTCTCTGCTGAGCAGTCGTGAGTTACCCGTCTCTTTATAAGGATGGAGACGGAATAATCTTATCCAGTCATTCTATATTTCTCAATGTGTTTTGCAATGTCCAGTTCTCCACATGGATGACAAGATGTTGATCTAATCTCACTTTGTCATGACGGGACATTTCACTGTCCTCACAGTCACACAAAGTTACACAACACTACTTATCATCCCCCGGATCTATGGCCTCACAAAATGTGAGTATTAGAAGTTCTGTCCTATAACTGTATATATAATTAAAAAGACAATGCATGATGTTTTTGCTAAGACAAGAAGTAATTTATCTGTTATATCAGCAAAATATCATCATATAAGCCAACAGGCACAAAACAGAGACAGCCTTTTTGTAATGCACCTTTTTATTCGGCAGGAATGTTTTCAACATCAAGCAATTTTACCTTTTCCTGAATCAATGGGAGCTGTTCCTGAGATCACTATTGTTAAGTCTTGTAACATAACAGTACAGTCTGAAATTAAATGTAAACTAGAGACCATCTTGCATGGCAGGCCCGTAAACATGATCACCTTCGGACCGATGACTACTCAGTAGTGATATGGCTGGCTACTGCTACGTCCTCCTCAAGCACCTTCAAAGAGAAACAGTACCACACAGTAACTTGTCCACAACACCCAAATATCACACAGTTAGGCAGGGGCCGTCACAGCACTCGTGGCATGGACCACATCCATCTTTGTCTCTTTTGGCAACAGCCATTTTGTTCTCATCTACACACCTGAAAGTTTTATGACTGCATGTAACACAGTTGTGATGCTATTGCGTTGGCAAAGTCTGCCCAAAGACAGACAGACAGACATATTGAAAATTATAACAGCTGTACCCGAGCAGACGTTGATGATTTGAACTGGGTTACACCGACCCACAACTTAAAATGTGAAACAGTAAATCACCAACAATGACTTTTGCTGTTTTATATTTCATAAATTCCACAACCTCACACTATTATAAAGTGGCCAGTTGTGTCATCTAATGTAATGGTAGCACTGCAGCAACAGTTAAGAGATTTTAATGTCTTATTCGTAAGAAAAGTAGATTTTTGAGTCTTAATCCCAACTCGTCAAATACTGATGCTTTGGGATTGTAGGTCGGGTTGACCTCCATCCCAAAGTGTCAGTATTTGACGAGTTGGCCCGCAAACCGTGGTTCAACCCCACACGCAAATTTCTATTTTGCGCACGCAGGTGAGTACAAGCAATCTGGGATCTTAGTACAGTAGATCCGCTGCTTAAGGTCTTTGTCTCTTTTGGAAGAAGCCAACAGAACAAATGCCATTTCCATCTTGGCTTTTGTAAAATTGTTATGTTGACTGTTTTTCTTATGTTTTATAGACCCAATGATTCATCTATTGATGGAGGAAATGCCAGAATTGAATCATTTCCAAAGTGCTGCTTTACCAGAGACACAAGTACATTCAGAAACAGAAAGAAATAGAAAGTGTTCATTTGATAAACTGATCACACCAACACACACTTTATTTAGATATACTTATTATAAACATTTAACTCTGACTTAATGAAAAACAATGTTGTTGATTATCAACACCAATAAAATAACAAGCACATGTTCACTTAAATAACACCACAAAACAGAGACGGTCTTTTGTAATGCAGCTTTATTCAGCAGGATAGTTTTCACTGTCAAGCAATTTTACATTTTTCAACATCAGTTGGAGCTGTGACTAAAGTCACTACATCTCAAGGGCTTCATGTTTACTCATCCAATTATTTCTTGCTTTGCAAAGCACAAAGATATAGCTCAAACTATATCTTCAAAATCAAGAACAGACTCAGTCTTGATAGTATAGCTTCCATTTATTGTCGACCACTTCATCTTCAGGTGTTCTACATGTGCAATTGCAGTTTAATCTATTCTGGGATCTTTCCACACTGTTTGCATACCAAGTTAGAGAAGGGGGAACAAAAGAGAGGAATCAGTTAGTTAAATTATCAACAGAGGTCGATCAACAGAATCTTAATTGACAAATATTCAACAATTGAATAATTTTGCAATAATTTTCAAGCAAAATCTGACAGAAATTCACTGATTCTAGCTTCTGAAATGTGTCGACTTGCTTCTTTACCCTCTATTATATCATTGTGAATTTAAATGGGCCCAACAAAGTAAGGTAGTTGAAGACATCAACTTGGGATCTGGTTAATACTGATGCTTTCTATGTTTGACAGGTTTGGGGCATTTCACAAAGTCTTTTCATGTCTTTTATTCGTCTGTTTGAAATCAACAGAAAATATTCAGTAATACTTACCTTCTACGTCCGTTAACTAAAGACAAAAAAGATGAAAATGACATAAATAAACATTAGTATATTATCACATTTGAACATCTTTGCATTTAGGACATTAATGATGCTCTCTTTACTTAGTTTAAGGTTTATTATCTGAGATGCCAGGACTAAATAAAAGATTTTAGTTAATGACAGAACTAAATGAAGTTGTATGTAGTCAGTTAGTACAGTCAAGTGTGATTTGTTGATGTCAGACTAAAGTAGCCTGCTGTTTGTGTAAATCAGAGGTCAATCTGTTAACATCAACTCAGTATGTAGGAACACTTGTGACTTACAATTTCCACTATGCCCCACATGCCCACCGGAGCCTGTATTAATAGTTTGAGGGGGACATCCATTACAACAAAGTGAGTTACCCGTCTCTTTATAAGGATGGAGATGCAATAATCTTATCCAGTCATTCTGTATTTCTCAATGTGTTTTGCAATGTCCAGTTCTCCACATGGATGACAAGATGTTGATCTAATCTCACTTTGTCATGACGGGACATTTCACTGTCCTCACAGTCACACCAAGTTACACAACACTACTTATCATCCCCCGGCTCTATGGCCTCACAAAATGTGACCATTAGAAGTTCTGTCCTATAACTGTATATATAATTAAAAAGACAATGCATGATGATTTGTTAAGACAAGAAGTAATTTATTTGTTATATCAGCAAAATATCATCATCTAAAACAACAGGCACAAAACAGAGACAGCCTTTTTGAAATGCACCTTTTTATTCAGCAGGAATGTTTTCAACATCAAGCAATTTTACATTTTTCTGAATCAATGCGAGCTGTTCCTGAGATCACTATTGTTAAGTCTTGGAAAATCACAGTACATTCTGGTTAGTACTGATGCTTGCTATGTTTGATAGGTTTGAGGCATTTCACCAAGTCTTTTTATGTCTTTTATTTGTCTGTTCGAAATCAACAGAAATATTCAGTAATACTTACCTTCTACGTCCGTTCACTAAAAGGACAAAAAGATGAAAATAAGATTCATAAACATTAGTATATTATCACATTTGAAAATCTTTGCATTTAGAACATTAATGATGCTCTCTTTACTTAGTTTAAGGTTTATTATCTGAGATGCCAGGACTAAATAAAAGATTTTAGCTACTCACAGAACTAAATGAAGTTGCATGTAGTCAGTTAGTACAGTCAAGTGTGATTTGTTGATCTCAGACTAAAGTAGCCTGCTGTTTGTGTAAATCAGAGGTCAATCTGTCAACATCAACTCAGTATGTATGAACACTTGTGACTCACGTGGTCTTCGGCGTAATATTGGCCCACTGGGATTTCGGCGACAGGTACGAAAATAACCACTCTCCCCGGGTTCAGCCATGAGGATGACTAGCATCAACACCAGAAAGATCATAACACACTTCATCTTGAAGAACAAATCACAATGGCCACATCCAGAATCATTCACTGCCTTCATTCACCAGTGTCAAAGCTCATCACATCTCATCTTAAAGACTTTGCATTTATTAAAGTAACATCAGGATTAAACTGACTTCTCACCTTTCCACAGCTTGTTTGTCAGAACAAAAAAAAAACTGGTGTCACAGACAGCAAAGTGAGCACTGTGAGATCTAGAGGTGATGTGGACGTCTTTGCTGAGCAAATTGAATGTTTAAATGATGACAGATGAAAACCAAAAGATATCACATAGTGCAATTTTTTTTAAACATCATTAAATGCATTGATATGTTTTTGAAAACACTTTAATTTACATTACATTTTTTGCAGTGTTAGGGAGTAACGGAATACATGTACCGGTGTTACGTATTCAGAATACAAATCATGAGTAACTGTACAGTATTTCGTTACAGTTACAATTTAAATAGATGGTATTCAGAATAGAGTTACATTGTTGAAATCAATGGATTACATGACGGTACTTCTGTTTCACAAATTTATTCACTCTCTAAATAAATTAAGACAACTCGATGCATTTCCCAGAAGCCCAAACATGAAAACGAATAAAAATGAGCTAGCACTATGTGCGTGATCAGTCACAATGAAGTCGGAAGAGGAGCAGAAGCTACAGGTAGAGCCGGAGCCGGCACAACAGAGCCAGGGCAGGAATGCGTTTCTATCTTGGAAATTCAAACAGCATTTCACATTAAAGAAAGAGAAGGGAGAACGAAAAATAACTGTGCAGTGCAACCTCTGCTTGCCAGCAACCAACCTCCTTTCAGCATCCAAAGACTCCACCTCCAACCTGAAGAAGCTTCTCAAAGTAAGTTGTTTTTTTAATTAGCCAGGGGTAGTTGTCTGCTGTAGTTTTACTGGTCACCTTGTTATTTTATAGTTGTCAGGTAGCTACCTGCTTAGTTGATGTGCGACTTTACATTCTCATATGTGCTGATTTACTAGCCCCAGAGCCGTTGAAAGACTGACTAGCCCTAGTTGACATGCTAGCTAACGTTAGCTTAAACTTGGCTCTGAAAAGGCCATGAATGAGATTGATGCAGATCCGAAGAGAAAAAAAAATTAGGGGGGGCGACCGACCCCGGTGGACACGTTACAACTTAAAATTAGTCTGAGACTTTATCTTGTAAAATCTGAACATGTTAGTAGCCTATCAGAGGAGCAGGTATGTTGCTTTTGGTTTTGCCAGCATGGACACGCTTCTACTAAAGGAAGGCACCGATGTGTCTGAAATTGATAAAACAGTAAAAAAAATAAATGGAGGTGGGCTTGGCTATGCGAAATAGGTGATAATCGCAAGCCATTTAGTTCTTGGTGCAAAAAAATTAAAATGCCAGACGTTTGCTTTTGTGTGGTTTGCCATAAGAAAATACTGTTTGGGAGCAATGGCAAAAAAAGTCCTTTCACGCCATCAGTCTGAAGCTAGCCATAAGGCTAATGTAAGGGCAACGAAAAGGCAAAAGAAATAGACCTTTTACTTTTCTCTTTTTTTCTGTTCTTGTTTCCAAATCTAATTTCAACACTGTTTACGTATTTTGCCATTTAAACTTATTTTTTTCTGTTACACTGTTGTGTTTATTGTTTAAACAATATTCTTTTTTAAATTATTGTTATTTTTGAAAGCATTGTTCTGGAAAAAAATGCTTGCACTGAATACTTGTGCAGATGTTTTGTCATTTATAGCCCATTAACAAATGGTAAAGTCTTGCAAAAAATATTGGTTTTATGCCCTAGCTTTGAACTAGTATGGGAACATGGACGACATTGCCTTCGAAATATCAAAAGTTAATGCATGGCCGAGGTGGTATGCGGCCACGACGTGAAGCGATTGCTTAAAAAAATTTTTTCAGTCAGATGATTTTTTTTTTTGCTTTAATCCCTGTATGCGTAATGATTACTGTGAAGTGTAATGACACCATCAGCACCTCTAGGATGTTGTATTTAGCCTAGAGAGTAACCACCTGTATAGGCCTACAATAGTCCTCTTTATTCATCCCAGCATAAAACTATTTCAGTGTTATTAATTTGTGCTCTTTCTGTCTTTCTTTATTTTACAGGAAGCATTCCAGTATCTTGCAAAGAGCAGAAATGCCATCAGATGATGGTGGTCCACCACACCTCCTCTCAAACAAGCAATACTCAGCACCTCAGCAATCACCCAAAGGAAAGTAAACTCCTTGGTTCTTGAGTTCATAATTGCAGATGTGCAGCCCTTTTCATTAGTGGAGAATGCCTCATTCCGTAAGATGATCAACGGAATTAGTGGGGGTAGGACACCAATGTGCAGAAAAACATCGATGCTGCGCATCGAAAGGGGATCTCAAAATATGAAGGAGGCACTTACTGACTCTTCAGGATGTTCAAACTGTGTGCACAACAGCAGATATATGGATGGCTCATCATAGGAGTTTCATGGGAATCACGTGTCACTGGATTGAGCCAGAGACATGAGATCGAAAGTCTGCTGCGTTGGCATGTGAAAGGATAAGGGGCCACCACACCTATGATGTCATTGCTGCCAAAATTAGTCAGGTTCATGCAGAATTCCAAATCCAAGGCAAAGTCAGTGCCACAGTCACTGACAATGGAAGCAATTTCGTTAAGGCATTCAGTGAATATGGAGGGTGTGAAATGGATGATGAGATGGATAGCACAGATGATGTGCAGTTTGCTGATGTCTCTGCAGTTCTTCAGGAGGAGCAAGAGGAAGAGGAGCTAAACTTTTTTTTGCCACCTCACCATCGATGTGTCACGCATACTTTGAATCTTGTTGCCACGACTGATCTTGACAAAGTTGCCTCACAGGGTGTTTCTTGAAAATTATACAGAAGAGCAATGTCAAAATGTGCTGCAATCTGGAATAAGGCTCATCGCTCATCAGGTGCTGCTGATGCAATTGAGGAAATTGCCCAAATGAGATGTGTGGTACCTTCAGTGACTAGGTGGAGCTCAGAGTATCATGCAATCAAGAAGTTAATGAGTCTCACTGAGAGTCAGCTCAGTGGAATCTTTGACCATCTGAAAGTGGCCAAACTGCATCCTCAAGAGACAATGTTTCTAAAAGAGTACACAGCCATTCTGAAACCTCTTGCCTAATCAACCTGCTCCAGGGAGAAAAGAACTGTAACTTTGGATACATAGTTCCCACCATTCTCAGTCTAAAAGCCAAGTTAGCTGAAACGTTGACACAAGTGCAGTTCTCAACCCTCATCCTCTCAGCTGTTATCAAAGCCATTGACACTCGATTTGGGCAGGTGTTGGCCTCCCATGAGGCAAGGATGGCGGCTTCCACCATCCCAAATTTTCGACTGTGGGGGCTTGCTGATGAAGAGAGGGAAGCCATGAAAAGAGAAATGGTCCAAGAGACTCGTCTTCTTCACACAGAGCCTTCTGAGGATGCCGGCACCACTGGAAATGCTGCAGTTGGAGGTGATCCAGAAGATGATGACAACTTTTTCACTTTTGAGACAGCACAGATGACAAGTTCATCAGCGGAGGAAGAGGTGCAGAGGTATCTCCAAGATCCAGACAAGTCAGTGGCTTCATTGAAGATGTATCCAATGATCAGAGCCCTCTTCTTAAAGTAATATACTACTCTGCCATCAAGTGGTCTTGTCGAGCGGCTCTTTAGCCAGGGAGGACTTATTTTCACTCCACACCGTAACAAAATGACAGATAAGCACTTTGAGCAGGCTCTCCTGCTACGATACAACCACCTTTACTGGAGTGTTGACTTGTGGAGTAGGTGGGTCAAATATGTAGGTAGGTGGCTCAAAACACATTGGTCTTTAGGTTCACAGGCAATGCATACATTGACAACCTCTCTATTCTTGAATAACCAACTGTTGTCTTTTTTCATCTGACATTCATATAAAAGCGACACCTTACATGCCTACTGTAAATGGTTTTTGTTTTGATGTTTTTCACCCAAGGTTATGTGCAATGTTGACATTTCGGATAGGTTTTTGCTGCTAGTCTTTGTTGTTACATTACCAATAAGTAATGTTGGTTTTTCAATATAACATTGTTTCATGTGGGTAAAATGATATTTGGTGGCGTAGTTCAAAAAAAGAATATTATTTTGCCATCATCACATTCAGTTTGAGTTTCTGTTTTGTATTGAAAGACTGTTATTAGTGTGTCATTCTTAATAGATGAACATTAATGTGAATATAGTCAGCTGTAACAATCTTTTTTAAGGAATGTTTCATATCATCCTTTTGTGTTTTTATCCTGTAAAATCTGTAAAAAGGGAAAGGGAAAATGCAGGTTTTCTTCTGGTGCTTTTTATTTTAAGTTGATAAGTTGCAACACCTATGTACTTAGTTGTTAGATAGCAAATTCTGTACAGAAACAGAATATTTTATTTTTGTCTTTTGCATTAACATACCCTTATAGTCTTTGTTCCTCTAAAGCAAATTATATATGTATAAAATATATTGCACTTTCAGGGAGACTTGGGCCTAACACATTCAGCCAGTTGAAACAGAAGAACACACCAGAATAGGCCTGTTTAGTAAGCAGGATTTAAAGGATAAGTACCGTTTTTTACAACCTGGACCTTATTTCTGGCAAAATATATGGTCATTTACTCACCCAGATAACTTTGGTGTCATTCGGCGTCGTTCGGACGAAATTAGATCCAGTGTAGCGGCGATATATCCATATAATGGGAGAGACGGGGCAGCGACACACAGCCTCTATATAACGCATTATCTGCCACGAAACTAGTTAATTTCATCAATATTTTG
Source organism: Pagrus pagrus (assembly GCF_965226575.1). Classification (NCBI taxonomy): domain Eukaryota; kingdom Metazoa; phylum Chordata; class Actinopteri; order Spariformes; family Sparidae; genus Pagrus; species Pagrus pagrus. The sequence goes on along the minus strand of NC_140200.1, from coordinate 16,940,564 downwards.
TTATGAAATGCTAGCGCTATTAGCCTCTGAGTCCGGGCTCGTCTATTGTCAACATCCGGGGTCTGTAGGTTGATCTACTACCTCTGACCTGGAAGATGTCGTCTCTGAGCTGCGCGCGCACCCGCGACATCGCGGCTTGTTTACCTGTAGCTGCTACTGCTAGTTTGACCCCGGATGTTGATAATGGACGAGCCCGGACTCAGAGGGGAATAGCGCTAGCATTTCATAACAAAATATTGATGAAATTAACTAGTTTCGTGGCAGATAATGCGTTATATAGAGGCTGTGTGTCGCTGCCCTGTCTCTCCCATTATATGGATATATCGCCGCTATACTGGATCTAATTTCGTCCGAACGACGCCGAATGACACCAAAGTTATCTGGGTGAGTAAATGACCATATGTTTTGCCAGAAATAAGGTCCAGGTTGTAAAAAACGGTACTTATCCTTTAATTGCTGCATTCCTACTTTTATAAAATGCAATTCAATGTGGAAGTGATCCAAGTATTCAGAATACGTTACTCAGATTGAGTAATGTAACGGAATACGTTACAGATTACATTTTTGAGCATGTATGCTGTATTCTGTAATGGAATATGTTTTGAAAGTAACCTTCCCAACACTGTGTATAGGATATTATCAACATATAGATTAATTCCATGTCATTTTTTATGTACACTTATATTTTTAACATAAAATAAATACCACCTGGACAGAAAATGTACATGTTTTGTGTTTGAGCCTCACATGTTTGTAATGACAATGCATGATGGAAGGAAGGAAGTGATTCATCAGTTTTATCAGCAACTGAGGAACAAACAAGGTATTTCAGAAGTGGTGAGTTTTTTGGTGAGTGTGTGAGTCAGTATTATCAGTAATGTAAATGTGAATGTGTGAGCGTTATGAGGTGTGCAGTGTTGTAGCGCAAAGACAAAACCAAACAAAGCAAAGGCGTGTGGATGGTGGCTGGGTCCAGACCAAGTGAGAGAGAACGCAGAGCAGAGCTGGGCTTTTATCATGTGGGAGCGCTTAGCTCAGGTGCTCCAAACCTGGCTGGCTACTGCTACGTCCTCCTCAAGCACCTTCAAAGAGAAACAGTACCACACAGTAACTTGTCCACAACACCCAAATATCACACAGTTAGGCAGGGGCCGTCACAGTTGTGACTTAAGTGTTCTTGGGCGTAATATTGGGCCTCTAGGATTCCTGGGCCGGGTAAGAAAATAACAACAGTAATGTAATGTAATGTAATGACAATGCATGATGTTTCCTAAGTAAGGAAGTGATTTATCAGTTTCATCAGCAACTGAAGCACAAACAAGGTATTTCAGAACTCAGAGGTAAAAAGGTCAACTCCCTCTTTGTAGAATTAAAAGAAATATGCAGTATATACGTTTATTTTTAATTCTTTTAACATAACTGTACATTCTGAAATTGAATGTAAACTAGAGAACATCTTGCAATGGCAGGTCCGTAAACATGATCACCTTCGGCCCCATGACTACTCAGTAGTGATATGGCTGGCTACTGCTACGTCCTCCTCAACACCTTCAAAGAGAAACAGTACCACATAGTAACTTGTCCACAACACACAAATATCACACAGTTAGGCAGGGGCTGTCACAGCACTCGTGGCTTGGACCACATCCATCTTTGAACTCGGCCTTCATTTTGGTCTCATCTACACACCAGAGAAGTTTCATGACTGCATCTAACACAGCTGTGATGCTATTGTGTTGGCAAAATCTGCCCACAGAGAGATGGACGGACATATTGAAAATAATAACAGCTGTACTTGTGAAGACGGAGATGATTTGAACTGGGTTACACTGACCCACAACTTAAAATGTGAAACAGTTAATCACCAACAATGACTTTTGCTGTTTTCTATTTCATAAATTCCACAACCTCACACTATTATAAAGCGGCCAGTTGTATCATCTAATGTAATGGTAGCACTGCAGCAACAGCTAAAAGATTTAAAGGTCCTATATGTAAGAAAAGTAGATTTTGAGTCTCATTTCCAACTCGTCAAATACTGAGGCTTTGGGATTGTAGGTCGGGTTGACCTCCATCCCAAAGTGTCAGTATTTGATGAGTTGGGAATGAGACTTGAAAATGGACTTTTCTTACAAATGAGATTTTTTAAGATAATGATAAAAAGAAATGCTTATGGCTAAAGCTGCTCCCAACATTTGATGGTCAAGCTTTTCGATTGTAGAAATTAGATTATTTTTGTACTCATTTTACATTTTAATACCTTGAGGGCCGGATCTACTAAGATCCCAAATTGCTTGTACTCATCTGCGTTGGCAATCCAGAAATTTGCTTGTGGGGTTGAACCGCGGTTTGCGGGCCATTTACTAAGAGTGATTGCGTAATTGACAACAGGTTCAAACATTTCAAACGGGTTCAAACTATTGCAATGAGGGTTTAGCGTGTTTCATGGTTTTCAGCATGGCGAGTTTGAGAGTGAAATTCGACCCTTTGGAATTAGAAGTGTTGGTAGAGGAAGCGAATAAACATTTCAATGAGCTGCAGCAAAGGAATCTGACGGTTGCGCAAAGGAACGCCGTGTGGGAGAAAATCGGTGAAAAAGTTAATGCTGTTGGAAAAAGCAGGCGAACAGTGGATGAAGTGAAAAGGAGATACCAAGACATCAGAAGAACAAAAGAAAAATTGGCGTATAATAATATAAATATAATAATAGTAAACTTCAAAGAGTTTTGTAACTGCAGGTATTGCGTGACCCCTTCTCGTAGCTGGCTCCAAATCCGCTCTGAGTTCCTCCAACAGCTCCAAAATGGCAAGGCTGGATAGGCCATATGTTCTAATGATAGTTTCCTCATTCATCCCAAAAATGTTCAAACGAGGGTGAAAAATGTGTCTCGGCATCTCCTTCTTGCAACAATAACGGCAGTCGTGTGTGCGCAATTATGCATACAAACCGTTTGCATCTCCCTTTGAGACGTGTTAAATGTAGAAGCAGTTTCTATGAGCGAAATTGCTTTCAGGTTTGATAAATCACTTTGTGTGTGCTAAATTAATATATTTACATTTTCTCCACCCAGAACACGCACAATTGCATGTAAACACCGCATATTCATTGCTGCAAATGTACTAACTGGATGCAGACGCGCTATTTTGCACCTTTGACAGACGAAACCCCTTTTTGCGCACTGTTAGTAAATCAGTTTGTACATTTTTTTGCGTGTGCAAGCAGATTGGACGCATTTTAATACAGGCAAACCTTTAGTAGATCCGGCCCTACATGTCTCTGTCTCTTTTGGAAACAGCCAACAGTACAAATGTCATTTACACAATGATCATCTTGTTTCTTATAAAATTGTTATTTTGACTGTTTTTCTGATGCTTTATAGACCAAATGATTCATCGATTGATGGAGGAAATGCCAGAATTTAATCATTTCAAAAGTACTGCTTTACCAGAGACACAAGTACATTCAGAAACAGAAAGAAATAAGAAGAGTGTTCATTTAATAAACTGATCACACCAACACACATTATTTAGATCTACTTATTATAAACATTTACCTCTGACTTAATAAAAAACAATGTTCTTGATCATCATCACCAAGAAAATAACAAGCACATGTTCACTTAAATAATACCACAAAACAGAGACGGTCTTTTGTAATGCAGCTTTATTCAGCAGGATAGTTTTCACTGTCAAGCAATTTTCATTTTTCAACATCAGTTGGCACTGTGACTAAAGTCACTACATCTCAAGGGCTCCATGTTTACTCATCCAATTATGTGTTGCTTTGCAAAGCACAAAGATATAGCTCAAACTATATCTTCAAAATCAAGAACAGACTCAGTCTTGATAGTATAGCTTCCATTTATTGTCGACCACTTCATCTTCCGGTGTTCTACATGTGCAATCGCAGTTTAATCTATTTGGGGATCTTTCCACACTGTTTGCATACCAAGTTAGAGAAGGGGGAACAAAAGAGAGGAATCAGTTAGTTAATTTATCAACAGAGGTCAATCAACAGAATCTTAATTGACAAATATTCAATAAGTGAATAATTTTGCAATAATTTTTCAAGCAAATCTGACAGAAATTCACTGATTCTAGCTTCTGAAATGTGTCGACTTGCTTCTTTACCCTCTATTATATCATCGTGAATTTAAATGGGTTGGACAAAGTAAGGTAGTTGAAGACATCAACTTGGGATCTGGTTAATACTGATGCTTGCTATGTTTGATAGGTTTGAGGAATTTCACAAAGACTTCATTTCTTTTATTCGTCTGTTTGAAAATCAACAGAAAATATTCATTGATACTTACCTTCCACCTCCGTTAACTAAAGAGACAAAAAGATGAAAATGACATGAATAAACATTAGTATATCATCACATTTTAAAGTCTTTGCATTTAGGACATTAATGATGCTCTCTTTACTTAGTTTTAGGTTAATTATCTGAGATGCCAGGACTAAATAAAAGATTTTAGCTAATCACAGAACTAAATGAAGTTGTATGTAGTCAGTTAGTACAGTCAAGTGTGATTTGTTGATCTCAGACCAAAGTAGCGTGCTGTTTGTGTAAATCAGAGGTCAATCTGTTAACGTCAACTCAGTATGTAGGAACACTTGTGACTTACAATCTCCACGATGCCCCACATGCCCACCGGCGCCTGTAGTAATACTTTGAGGACCACTCTCCCCGGGTTCAGCCATGAGGACGACCAGCGTCAACACCAGAAAGATCATAACACACTTCATCCTGAGGAACAAATCACAATGGCCACATCCAGAATCATTCACCTCCTTCATTCACCAGTGTCAAAGCTCATCACATCTCATCTAAAAGATTTTGCATTTGTTAAAGTAACATCAGGATTAAATTGACTTCTCACCTTTCCACAGCTTGTTTGTCGGAACCAAGAAAAACTAGTGTCACAGAATGCAAAGTGAGCACTGTGAGATCTAGAGGTGATGTGGACGTCTTTGCTGAGCAGTCGTGAGTTACCCGTCTCTTTATAAGGATGGAGACGGAATAATCTTATCCAGTCATTCTGTATTTCTCAATGTGTTTTGCAATGTCCATTTCTCCACATGGATGACAAGATATTGATCTAATCTCACTTTTTCATGACGGGACATTTCAATGTCCTCACTGTCACACAAAGTTACACAACACTACTTATCATTCCCCGACTCTATGGCCTCACAAAATGTAACCATTAGAAGTTCTGTCCTATAACTGTATATATAATTAAAAAGACAATGCATGATGTTTTTGCTAAGACAAGAAGTAATTTATCTGTTATATCAGCAAAATATCATCATATAAAACAACAGGCACAAAACAGAGAAGGCCTTTTTGTAATGCACCTTTTTATTCAGCAGGAATGTTTTCAACATCAAGCAATTTGACATTTTTCTAAATCAATGGGAGCTGTTCCTGAGATCACTATTGTTAAGTCTTGTAACATAACTGTACATTCTGAAATGAAATGTAAACTAGAGACCATTTTGTGATGGCAGGCCCGTAAACATGATCACCTTCGGACCCATGACTACTCAGTAGTGATATGGCTGGCTACTGTTACGTCCTCCTCAACACCTTCAAAGAGAAACAGTACCACACAGTAACTTGTCCACAACACCCAAATATCACACAGTTATGCAAGGCAGTCACAGCACTCGTGGCTTGGACCACATCCATTTTTGAACTCGGCCTTCATTTTGTTCTCATCTGCGCACCTGAGAAGTTTCATGACTGCATCTAACACAGTTGTGATGCTATCAAATTGTCTTTGCATTTATTAAAGTGACATCAGGATTAAATTGACTTCTCACCTTTCCACAGCTTGTTTGTCAGAACCACGAAAAAAAAAAAAACTGGTGTCACAGACAGCAAAGTGAGCACTGTGAGATCTAGAGGTGATGTGGACGTCTTTGCTGAGCAGTCGTGAGTTACCCGTCTCTTTATAAGGATGGAGATGGAATAATCTTACCCAGCCATTCTGTATTTCTCAATGTGTTTTTCAAAGTCAAGTTCTCCACATGGATGACAAGATGTTGGTCTTGTATCACTTTGTCACGACGGGACATTTCACTGTCCTCACAGTGATACAAAGTTACACAACACTACTTATCATTCCCCGACTCTATGGCCTCACAAAATGTGACCATTATATGACTAAAAAAACAATGCATGATGTTTTTCCTCGGACAAGAAGTAATGTATTTGTTATATGAGCAAAATATCATATGACTGACACCTCCCTCGTCCTCCTGTTTCACTGTGATCATTTTTATTAGCACATTAAGTTCCGAGGACATCATAGAAGTCAACTCACACCTGACTGAAGGTCTTATCAACCACATCAATTAGAGACACCTGTGTGGATGGACAAAGAGTGTCATCTGTACTAGAGCTGCAGAGATTAGCTGGTTACTCATCACTGAGTCTTTTTGTCAAATTTCAAGCAAAAAAGCCAAAAATGTGATGATTGCAGCCTGTCGAATGAAGGAATTAGCTATTTTTCCTCATTTTACATTTTAATACCTTGAATGTCTTTGTCTCTTTTGGAAACAGCAAACAGTACAAATGCCATTTACACAATGATCATATTGGCTCTCATAAAATTGTTATTTTGACTGTTTTTCTGATGCTTTATAGACCAAGTCATTCATCTATTGATGGAGGAAATGCCAGAATTGAATTATTTCCAAAGTCCTGCTTTACCAGAGACACAAGTACATTCAGAAACAGAAAGAAATAGGAAGAGTGTTCATTTAATAAACTGATCACACCAACACACACATTATTTACATCTACTTAATATAAACATTTAACTCTGACTTAATAAAAAACAATGTTGTTGATCATCATCACCAATAAAATTACAAGCACATGTTCACTTAAATAACACCACAAAACAGAGACGGTCTTTTGTAATGCAGCTTTATTCAGCAGGATAGTTTTCACTATCAAGCAATTTTACATTTTTCAACATCAGATGGAGCTGTGACTAAAGTCACTACATCTCAAGGGCTTCATGTTTACTCATCCAATTATTTGTTGCTTTGCAAAGCACAAAGATATAGCTCAAACTATATCTTCAAAATCAAGAACAGACTCAGTCTTGATAGTACAGCTTCCATTTATTGTCGACCACTTCATCTTCGGGTGTTCTACATGTGCAATCGCAGTTTAATCTATTTGGGGATCTTTCCACACTGTTTGCATACCAAGTTAGAGAAGGGGGAACAAAAGAGAGGAATCAGTTAGTTAATTTATCAACAGAGGTCAATCAACAGAATCTTAATTGACAAATATTCAATAATTGAATAATTTTGCAATAATTTTTCAAGCAAAATCTGACAGAAATTCACTCATTTTAGCTTCTGAAATGTGTCAACTTGCTTCTTTACCCTCTAATATATCATTGTGAATTTAAATGGGTTGGACAAAGTAAGGTAGTTGAAGACATCAATCATCTGGTTAATACTGATGCTTGCTATGTTTGATAGGTTCGAAACATTTCACAAGGACTTTTTATTTCTTTTATTCATCTGTTTGAAATCAACAGAAAAATATTCAGTAATACTTACATTCTACCTCCGTTGACTAAAGAGACAAAAGATGAAAATGACATAAATAAACATTAGTATATTATCACATTTGAAAATCTTTGCAATTAGGACATTAATGATGCTCTCTTTACTTAGTTTAAGGTTTATTATCTGAGATGCCAGGACTAAATAAAAGGTTTTAGCTAATCACAGAACTAAATGAATTTGTATGTAGTCAGTTAGTACAGTCAAGTGTGATTTGTTGATCTCAGACTAAAGTAGCCTGCTGTTTGTGTAAATCAGAGGTCAATCTGTTAACATCAACTCAGTATGTATGAACACTTGTGACTTACAATTTCCAAAATGCCCCACATGCCCACCGGGGCCTGTATTAATACTTGGGGGACATCCATTACAACTCTCCCCGGGTTCAGCCATGAGGACGACCAGCGTCAACACCAGAAAGATCATAACACACTTCATCCTGAGGAACAAATCACAATGGACACATTCAGAATCATTCACTGCCTTCATTCACCAGTGTCAAAGCTCATCACATCTCATCTTAAAGACTTTGCATTCATTAAATGACACCAAGATTAAACTGACTTCTCACCTTTCCACTAGCTTGTTTGTCAGAACAAAAAAAAAAAACTGGTGTCACAGAATGCAAAGTGAGCACTGTGAGATCTAGAGGTGATGTGGACGTCTTTGCTGAGCAGTCGTGAGTTACCTGTCTCTTTATAAGGATGGAGACGGAATAATCTTATCCAGTCATTCTGCATTTCTCAATGTGTTTTGCAATGTCCATTTCTCCACATGGATGACAAGATGTTGATCTAATCTCACTTTGTCATGACGGGACATTTCACTGTCTTCACAGTCACACAAAGTTACACAACACTACTTATCATCCCCCGGCTCTATGGCCTCACAAAATGTGACCATTAGAAGTTCTGTCCTATAACTGTATATATAATTAAAAAGACAATGCATGATAAACATGATCACCTTTGGACCCATGACTACTCATTAGTGATATGGCTGGCTACTGCTACGTCCTCCTCAATACCTTCAAAGAGAAATAGTGCCACACAGTAACTTGTCCACACAACTTGACCATATCCATCTTTGTCTATTTTGGAGACAGCCATTTTGTTCTCATCTACACACCTGAGAAGTTTTTTGACTGCATATAACACAGTTGTGATGCTATTGTGTTGGCAAAGTCTGCCCACAGACAGACAGGCTGGGACACAATTGGGTTACACTGACCCACAACTTAAAATGTGAAACAGTTAATCACCAACAATGATTTTTGCTGTTTTCTATTTCATAAATTCCACAACCTCACACTATTATGGTGTGGCCAGTTGTATCATCTAATGTAATGGTAACACTGCAGCAACAGCTAAAAGATTTAAAGGTCCTATTTGTAAGAAAAGTAGATTTTTGAGTCTTAATCCCAATTTGTCAAATACTGATGCTTGTGATGATTGTAGGTGAGGTTGGCCACCATCCCAAAGTGTCAGTATTTGACGAGTTGGGAATGAGACTCAAAAATCTACTTTTCTTCCAAATGAGATTTTTAAAGACAATGATAAGTAGAAATTATTACTTCTAAAGCTCCTCCAACATTTAATGGTTCCAGCTTCTCAATTGTAGGTATTAGCTGATTTTATTTTACTCATTTTATATTTTAATACCTTGAATGTCTTTGTCTGTTTTGGAAACAGCCTACCTTTTTTGTGTTTGAGCCTCACACGTCTGTAATGACAATGCTTGATTTTTCCTTAGAAAGGAAGTGATTTATCAGTTTTATTAGCAAAAGAAGAACAAACAAGGTCACATGATGCCAAGTTAGAGAAGATGGTTAGTTGCACGTAAGTCTGTGTGACGCATAATTCAACTAACGTCAAATTAGCAGTGTAGCAAATCAAACTACCAATAAGGTGACTACACAGAGATCACAATAACATCCAAACAGTGAACAAACACATAGATTAAACCCATGTGCATTACATCAACAAGAGTTAAAAAGTCCTGTGTTTAGCCATGTTATGGTATGCTGTGTGCTATCTCGGCCCAGTTCAACGTTACCAGTCTTTGAAGAAAAGGTCTGATGAAAGACGGGGGACGGAGGAAACTGGTCGCTCCTTTCCTTTGCAAGGATAGCAGCTCGGTGCTAACTTGCTTCATGTTCCTTGGATTGTGTATTTAGCTGGTAATCTTTGTGTTGCAGCTGCTGGCGCTAACTAAGCTGGAATACTAACAGGAACTCCCGTCATTGCTGTGAGAAGAAGTTATTTGGACCTGCTGGAAAAGCAGCTGTTAGGCCCAGACGAATCCAGGCAGGGGTTGAAACTAACTTTTTGGCCTACCAGACAACTGGCGAGTAGAGGAAAATTTTTACTAGACAAACAGATTTTTTTACCAGACAAAAATATTAAATTGCCATTTGTTAGAATTACTTTTTCGTATGTCTGTCTAAATTGATTTTCAATCATAGTAATCACATTGTGTCTCTTCTCTTCACAATATATATTAGCATCATACATACAGAAACATTTTACATGTCATACTATCGTCATACTATCACGGTGCGACTTGGAGCTTTCGTGAAAGGTAATGCTTTCTAGGGGTGCAACGGATCAAAAAACTCACGGTTTGGATCGTTTCTCGGATCAGAGTCACAGATTGGATCATTTTTCGGATCAGCAAAAAAAAAAAAACAAGGCAAATAAACATAACTTTGTCTTTTGTTTATAATGTAATTCTTTCTCCTCCCCTCCTGTGTCTGTCCCTTCAACCTCTTCGTCTCTCTCTCCTGTCTCATCCTCTGTTGAATTTTTAAAATGAAAAGTCTAAGTATACTACTGAGTCATGATTACTATAATTTGACCTAATATTTTAATGCCATGTTTAGTCACATTATTACTTATCCATCCAAACATCCAAATAATATTATTGATGGATAATTCATACTGTGACTGAACATGGCCTTAAAATATTCTGATTCATTGCATGTCCTTTCATTTTTCAGCCTAGGCTACATTTACAGTAGGTTACAGTTTAGCATCTCTATTGGCTATCTGTTGCATCTGTAGGCTTGTTCACTATTTTTCTCATTGTCTTAGCTCATTACAATTCTCACCTGTCCTCCTCTTTGCCTGATCACCCTCTGCCTTTCTTGCTGCAACAAATGATAACTTGGATTGATGCAGCCTCTTACCACCACGCTGCATCTTTGCTCCGATTCATTTAATTGCCGTTCTAAAAATAGACCTGCAGTCACGTCGCGACCGTGTTTACTTTCGGTTTTAATGAAACGAAACTTAAGGAAAAAAGTACCGAGGACATGACCTCGGTGTCCTCAATGGTGGCTACGGCCCTGTCCTCTTTCCTTCATCAGTATATTTGACAGGGAAGCCAAAATGCTCCCATACAGGGTATTTAAATGACGCGGGGCATTCAAGCTCCTCCGTTCCTCCGCTCGCCATGATGGGGGCTGAGACGCTGTCGGTCGATTCATCCTCCGTCCTCGTTTTTTTTCTTGGGGGCTGCCCCCCCACAAGAAATCTCCACATAATGGAGTAGCTAAATCAGGAATGTGGAGGTAAAAAATAGTTTATAGACTGCGGGAAAAAGGTCTACAAAGTACGAACAACTAGCTGTGGGAAGTGGTGTTGATTTTCGCGGGATCATCTGGGATGACCCGCCTTACTCTGCCTCTGATTGGCTTACCCTGATTCCTCATTCATCATGCCTAAACCTAACCGCCAATGAGAGGCGTCCATCCCAGAACTCACGGGAGACGTGTTAAGTTGCTGATCAAAACCCACAACTTCCTGTTTTTGCTGCTTCACATTGAAAGCGTCTACACAAGAAAGATATGATGGGCTTTTATTTTTTTTAGATTACTCGCCAGAGTGGCGAGTGGTCTTCATAAATTACTCGACAAATACAAAAATTACTCGCATTTGGCGAGTAAAACAGCTTAATTTCAACCCCTGAATCCAGGAGAAGAGAACTTGAGGGCAGGCAGCCCCGTAGGGAATGAGGTGAGGAATAGAGAGAACAAAGGAAGTAGCTGGAGTTTTGACTTTCTGGTGAAAGGGGGGTCTGACAACCTGACCAATAGTAGCTCAACACTGAATTTGCACCTAGTTGTGAAGACTGGGGAATTCTGGAAAACTGAGTTCAGTTCCGAGTCCATTTTGAAATCCACAATGAACGACTTCATCTGTGGGTCCCAACATTAGCTGAGATGCCAGGACAGAAAATGTACTTTTTTTTGTTTGAGCCTCACATGTTTGTAATGACAATGCATTATGTTTCCTAAAAAAGGAAGGGATTCATCAGTTTTATCAGCAACTGAAGAAAGAACAAGGTATTTCAAAACTCAGGTACAAAAAGTCAACTTCCTCTTTGTAAATGTAGAGGGTTGGAAACAAAAGGGAAAAGTTGAAACAGGAGGAGAAAAACAGACACCCCTACTATGTTTTTTTAATAATCATTCTTCATTAATTTTCATTCATTTCACCATTCACTTGCAGTCTCAATGCTTCACTGCACTGGCACGTCCAGGCCGCCAGGTGGCGCATCACGCATGTGGTAGAATAGGATTTACGTGTAGAGGAAGAATAAATCCTGCTGCCGTGAAGTTAACACCAGCACGACGTGTATCTCCTTTATTCTTACCACAGGTCAGTAAATATGCATATAATCAGGTGTACATGCTATGAGTTAAGAGTTGAACGTGTGACTCGAGGATTAGTTGTGTACATATGAGCCAAAGTAGCGAGTTATACAGAGAGTTTGATGTGAATTGAGAGACGGCTGGTATGCTAACTGGCTAATGCTAAGCGGACCTGCATCGTAGTGTGTGAAGCTGTCCCAGAACAACAGGAAAATACCTGTGAATGCACTAAATGTCTTCTGCATCTTTAATAATGAATCTGTTCTCATGCAATATGTGGGTTTCTGGTGGTTATCTGTAGCCAAATGGATATAGTTATGTGTTATTGCCAAACCCAGGAAATGCCATTGTGAAGTCAAAGTGTGGCGCCATTGATCAAGTGAATGCATTTAAAATGTAGTTTGTCGTATTTCCACGTTGTGAGAAAATATGTTTTCTGAAGATGGTGTACTGTTGATTCAGGATAATGTTTAATTCATGATTGGTTCAAGTGAACATGGTCAAGAAGTAGATTATATAGCCTATAGAGTAAAAAGGTAATTTCATAATACTGAAGAAACTGTGTTGGTTAAAAATACACGGTAAAAACAAATTCATTTATTATTTTCCATGAACATGATGTTTCATGATTATGTTGAAAGTGGATATGTTTAAGTCCAAACGGCATAATTGAGTTGTATTGTTGTTGTTAAGAAGATGAACATGTGAGCAAAGTGTTGTTTTTATTAACCTATGCATTGAAATGGCCATCTGAAATAACAGTGTGACTGAAGCTCAGGCCATTATCTTTAATAATTTTGTAGAACTGTTGATACCTGAAGAATAGGATTTACGTGTAGAGGAAGAATAAATCCTGCTGCCGTGAAGTTAACACCAGCACGACGTGTATCTCCTTTATTCTTACCACAGGCAAGGCTGAGGACTTGCAGCTTCCCTGGCTAGCCAGTCAGGGAGGCAACATAAAGATAAAATAAATACACAGTATATAAGTGTGGCAACACGAGGGTGTTTACTACTAATGTACTCAATACCGACAACGCCACCTTGGGTTAGGGCCCAAGGACCCGTACTAAAGGTAAATTACTCTATTATAAAAGGACACAGATTGGTTCATTCAGGGAGAGCAGGAGACGTGGTTCAATTATTTTGATACAAAATTTTATTATTATTAAATACACATGGTTTGGCACTGTAAAAGAAAAGAAAAGAAAGAAAAGAGCCCAACTTAAAGAGGGGTACAGGCTGAGGCTTACCGGCTGGAGGAGGGGTTTATCAGGGAAGTGACATCCAAAAGAAAAAGGAGAGCACCCCACTCATACAGCAAAAATGTGACGTGCAACACAGAAAATCTTGAACAGGGATCACACAGCACACAAGGGATCACCACCACCCAGGGGAACCACCACCACCAACACCGGCCTTCAGCACTAGGGGAAGAGGAAAAACACAATTAGGAGGGCCCACAATTATGAAAAACCAAACTATTTCATAACATGTGCCAACAAAATATAAATGATCGATAGATAAATGAAGTGTTGAATTGAATTAATTATAAATCAATCACACAACAGAAATCAAAGAGTCTCTGGCCAGAGATATCAACTTATGATAATTAAATCCCCAAACGAAAATACAAGAAACTCTCAAAAATAAACAAATTAACATCACCAAACCTCAGCAGACTCTTTAAAACACACACACACACACACACACACACACATAGTAGCACCACAGGTAGCAGCAGTATGTGGAGCCAGTAGCAGGACGCAGGCTGACCGAAGGCGGCCGACCAAGCCAAGCCGTCGGAGCAGCAACAGCAAAAGCAGCGGCAGCAAAACAATGGCAGCAAAGCGGCAGCAGCAACAGTACAGTGACAGTTCAGCGGCGAAGCAGCAGTGGCCCAGTAGCAGTGATTGCGCAGCTGCGCTTACTTAGCTTAATTAGCGTCAGCATCCATAACTCCGGTTATCTGTCCGGGTGTATTGTAGTCCCATCCAAAGAGGGAGAGGGGCGAAGAAAACATGCCCAGCAAGGGAAGACAGCCACCATGCAGCCCACAACCAGCCGACTGTTAGAGGAAGAGGAGCGAAAAGGGAGCTTAGCACCTGGCTACAGCATGAATGACAGAAACACATTTTAACTCACCAATGCTCTAGTTGACAGCGGCGAACAACCGCAGATAATCGCCACAACCGCGGTGGAGACGCTGGATCTATTGAAAGGATCACCGTTGTAATTTACATAAAACACGGACTTATCTACACAAAACAGCATAGCAACGTGCGCCTACCTGTGCTCAGCTGCTATCGGCGAGTCCAACGACCCGGAAGTGGGCGAAATCAACACACTCTAATGTATGCGGACGACACAGTAATATATGTACATGCCAGCACGAAACAACTGGCTGCTGCCAAACTCACCACAGCGATGGATCAAATTACCAACTGGCTAAAGTGCTCCTGCCTCCAACTCAACCTCAATAAAACTGTAGGAATGTTGTGAAGGACTGTTTGAAGGATGAGGTAGGTGGCTGGATTTAGGAGTTTGACTATCTACTGTGGGGTGTCGATAAGGACACGGTTGGCAGGTATACGTTTAACAACGTTTATTCAGGTTCCCGATAAGCACAGAGTATGTACAGGTAGGTATGGTTGCTGAAAACAGAATACAAGGAATGGAATATCAGTAATCTGTACTAATAAACTTTTGCACAACATGTTGTATGCAATGAAGAAAGAAATGAAAGGAAATGAAATCACAATCTAAGCTGAAAAATCTCACAGAAACTATTATCAGAATGTTACAGGAAAAATATAGGAATACTAATGGCATATTACTGAAACATTGTGACCTAGTCACACTTTCGTACAATTGTTCTTCACTAAAACTCAATGTAATCATCCCGAATATCATAATCTCTGGTAAAAACATTAGTTTTGTTCCACATTTCAAATATCTGGGCATCACCGTCGACTCCAATCATTCCTTTAAAACACACATTACAAAAGTGTGCAATTGGGTCAAGTTTAACCTGGCCAATTTTAAATACATCAGAAATACACTAACTTTTAATGCTGCACAGTGTTGTTTTCGTCAACGATGACGATGACGAAATTATGTCGTTGACGCCCCTTTTTTTCATGACGATAACGAGACGGTGACGAGATAAACAGGGCTCTTTGACGACTAAAACATGACGAGACGTGTGTGAGTTTTCGTTGACGAGACGAGAACGGACGTAAATGTTAGTGGGTGGTCTGTCAGATGTTCAAAATGCATGACATTTCTGCTTAATGTGCGTGTAATCTGTCAAAACCTAAAAAGTATCTGCTATGCTGCTGCATCCTATCCTTGTTTGGTCACGCCCACCACCCGGCATGCAGTCAGGGGTCAACAATATAAATATAAACGGAGCGGTGCTAAAGTTTAGCTGCTTAGCTAGCAAGGACTTGTCGCGCTGCTACGTTATCAACTGAGTTTAGTCAGCATGTGAGAACAGGACCGCCCTGAAACTTTATAATGAGGATCAATAAGAAGTTTTTGGTTAGTTTGACTGTACAGAGTCATGAATGTAGCCTGATTGTAGCTCAATGCTGAAATCTTGTATTATAACATATAGAACAAGCCTCAGAGCTTCTTTGATTATTAACAGTATGTTAGTGATGACAGAAAGGTGAGAACTGACAGAAAGGTGAGAACGATCAGACTGACAAGGCTGCAAAAGTTGCTGCTTGTATGATGTATTTTTCTGTTAAACGATAAGAGGCTCACTTTAAACAATATTATTAATAATAATAATTAATGATAATTATGATGAGAGGAAGAAATAAAAAAATATCATACTGAGAGTTCTGTAGATGGTTGATTATTTGAAAGAGTAAAACTTGAGAGAAGCTTTGCAAAAAAAAGGCACAGATTGATTTCATAGATTGAAAATTACATTGAAAAGACAAAAAACATTTTAAGTGTGAAAAGAACAGCTGTTCAGATTATCCTCCTGTAAAACACTGTTGGTCAAATATTTAAACTTGATGTCTGCATTAGAGAACATGGTGTGGGGTGAGGCTGTAAATCTCATCTTATTTTTTTAGCATGTGTCAAGTAAAACGCCCTGTAACATGGAGGGGGGCGCAAAAATATGGAGATAAAAGGTTTCTGTCCAACAGCATTATCCAATACTTATTGACCTCAATTAATTTGTTAAAAGACTATACTTCTTCTTTTGTTTTTTTAACTAAAACTGACTAAAACTAGACTAAAACCTGTTTGAGTTTTCGTCGACTAGAACTGGACTAAAACTATCACATATAGAAATGACTAAAATTTGACTAAAACTAATAAGCATTTTAGTCCAAAAGACTAAGACTAAATCTAAAATGGTTGCCAAAAACAACACTGATGCTGCAAAACTGTTTATGGATGCCATGATCACGTCACATCTCACATACTGTTTGACAAGTTGGGGACAAACAAACAGCTCAACATTACAACCATTAGCAACCCTTTACAAAAAAACAATCAAAGTACTGGATCAAAAGCCTAACAGTTCACATCAATGCATCATTTTAAAAAAAACAAACTACTGAGCTGGGAAGACATAATCAAATACAAAAACATCTTCCTGGTCTTCAAAATCCTCCATAACATTGCCCCTCTCCCTCTCAACTCATTTATTATCCAACATAGCAGCAGTCATAACACTAGAAGCACCACAAGAGGTGACCTTGTAATCCCATTTAGGAAAAGCACATTCGGTCAATCATCATTCTCAGTCAAAGCCATACAAAACTGGAATTCACTGCCCACCATCATCAAAGACGTAAATACATACTCCACCTTCACCAAACACCTAAAAACATGGCTATCAGACAACTATAACTGCAAACATTAACCCCCGTCAAACGTAATATGTGACGTAGTCATTATCTGTTGCCGCTCCATGCCTTGCATGTACCATTTTTAATTTGATTTTCTTTAACTTCTTTGTATTTATTCTCTTCGTTTTGTTCTCATCCATGCACCTGAGAAGGTTCATGACTGCATCTAAAACGGTTGTGATGCTATCGTGTTGGCAATGTCTGCCTACAGACAAACAGAAAGACAGACACAGACAGACAGACATGCTGAAAACAATAACAGTTGCAGATCACTGACAGACTTGGATCAAAGAATGGCCCTGGCATTTGCAACAGACGGGCCCCATTTTCTAACCCAACAATACAAACTCCACCCATATTTTCACATAAAAAGCTTAAGATAAAATCATACAGACGGACTAAAATTCAGAACACAACACTGATCACACACTCAATGACACACACTATCACTACAGTCACTGATGTATGCTGACAACTATTGAACACAATGTGAGAGCAGCAGAATGCTAGGTGCGACAACATGACATACTCAACTAAGGCACATTCAGCACAAATACATAGGCTCAAGGTTATACAAGTGCAATATGTAGGTATTTTAGCTGAAAACATCCACAAATTAACTACAAGTATCAACAGAAAGTGATGTTGTTGAATGTTAACATCATGTCCAAGATGTCTCAAATTAGCATGCTAACAAGCTAGCCCCCAGGATGGGTCCCCAACCACCTCTCGCCTGAAAACCTCCTCCTTCGTGTAGTCCGAATCTCTTGCTAGTGTTATAAAACACAACACACCCCTGGTGCTCCGACAGACTTGAGTCATCTGATAGCAACACTAGCTGCATTGCTGACTGAAATAATTAGTTATCAGCAGTTAGTGGTTCCTCTTGTGATATACTGCCACTTATCTATTGATCTTACATATTGCCCCTTTAAGATCCAGCACATAATGATACAACAGCTTTTTTGAGGATGAGTTGTTAAGCATTGTGAATTGCTCTCTCCAGACTGGTGTCTTCCCTGCTGCCTTTAAAACAGCAGTGGTGTTCTTCTTTCTGAAGAAGAGTAACTTAGATCCCAACACTCTTAACAACTACCGACCTGTATCCAACGTACCTTTTTTAAGCAAAATTTTAGGAAAAAAAAGGTTTTTATTCAACTCAATGAATTTTTAAATAGTAACAATATTTTAGAGAAGTATCAGTCGGGTTTTAGGACGAACCACAGCACCGAGACAGCCCTGTTGAAAATGGTTAATGACATCAGGTGTAGCATGGACTCTCAGAAACTTTCATTCCTGGTGCTACTGGATCTTAGCGCTGCCTTCGATACAGTTGATCACCACACCTTGATAAACAGATTTAAAAACCTGGTGGGCCTCTCTGGCAGTGTTTTAAACTGGTTCAACTCCTACCTTAATGACCAACATTTTTTTGTAAGTATGGATGCATGTTCCTCAAAAACCTATGAAATAAACTGTGGGGTGCCCCAAGGATAAATTTTAGGCCCAATACTTTTTAATCTTTATATGCTTCTGCTTGGCGACGTCATCAGGAGACACAGCACTTTGTGTTGCATTTTTAATGTATGAAAGGTGCTTTATAAATAAATAAAGATTGGTGTAGGGATGACACATTTTTGTACGTTAAAGCAGAAGTTGGCATCGTCCTGGTTTCCTCAGCAAAAAGCCGATGGGGTTTTTAAATTGGATTTTGGACTATTGCAGAAAATAAGCTCTGTGGCCAACACAACTTTATGATACTACCACGCTCTGTTCAGCAAGATAGTCTTCACAGATGATCACCACTTTTGTGATATTCGAAGAGTAAATTAAATTGCTATAAGCAGAAACCTAATGTTAGGCTATATACATTGTGGGCACATGACTTATAACACCACCAATAAGCATCTTACTCCACAACTACATGTTTCCTATAAATTTATCAATCTACAAGTTGTAAAGTTAGTTATGTATTTTACAGCTAAAGTCCACCTGTAAAGACGGACTACTGAGTAGATGAGTGTCCGTGTTCATCATGATGATGTTTAATGTCCGTCACAACCTCTGTAGTCTCACTTAGCCGCTTGTTAGCAACCGCTGTTTTTAAGACACGTAAGCGCTTTATAATTAAATTGTGAGACATTTAATGATGTATTTTATGTTGTACAGCAAAACATGTAAATATCTTAAGCTTATGGTAACAACAGCCTTTATTTCAGGCATTTAACCCGAAAACCCATTCAATAAACTCATTGACTTTGAGACGAGGGAACCGGAAGTGCAGAAATGCTAATTGATTTCCATGTTTTAGGACACATTACTACAGCACATACAGCGCAGATGACAGTAGCTTCACCACATCGTCCCTGTCTAGTGAAAACCACTAATCTAATCAACTTTTCATGAGCCAAGAAAAAAAGATATATTTTCAGCATTTGTCAGATGATTCAGTGGCTTTCTAAATTATTTGTTTTTTCTTAAGAAATAGGAGAATTGTTTCTTCTCATAAAGGAGCACTCCCTTCAGTTTTATCGAAAAATTCAAAAACACCAAATTTGCAGCTAAGTGGTTTTCATTGGACAGTAATGGAAAGAGTAGACACAGCCTCAGTATATAATAAAATAAATAAATGTGTCTACCTCATGTAGTTAACATGCTGAAGGAGTCCGCTCTTTCACTCGACCATGTCAATTTTGTCCTCAGTAATTAATATGTCTTTCTCCATCGAGCATCAGCATGTTTTTGAAAAGGAAGCCAAGCATTGCATTGAAACAATTCCTGATTTAAAAAATAAGAAACCTGCAGAAACTCTTTATGTGTGCTCCTTATATAATGTTTTAATTTGAGAACGCCCCCTGGTTCAGTTCTAAACTTGTCATTTCATGTATTAATGTCAAAAATAAAAAAAGCTGTACAGGCATACCATTTTCAATTGCTTTGGGCCGTATGCATGCATAAAATAGCTTAGTGAAACAAAATAGTCAAAGATATATTTGACCAGATCATTTTTAGCACCCCAACTGGCCCAGAGTCTGCCGGCCTTTCTGGCATTTGCCTCAATTCCAGATGACCAATCCGGCAGTGAGGATAACTGGAACTGGGTTACACGGACCTGCAACTTAAAATGTGAAATAGTTAATCACCAGCAATGACTTTTTCTGCTTTCTATTTGTTATGACCCTAGGGGTCATAATGTGTATATTTAATTTGTCTGGGTTGTTTTTCTCCCTCCCTGTCAAGAGGTGGTGCTGTGTTTGTTTATGTCCCAAAACATCCATACAGGTGGAGGCTGTGGATTGGGCGAAAATTCGACATCAAAGCGGAGCCTGCAGCAGACCTAGGAATTAGTCTCTCTGTCGCTCTCTCTCTCCTTCACATCTCTAACCTGATCTGTCCTTACTTGATGTTGTTGTTGGCACAGAAAGTCTGAATCTCTGTTGTAAATATTGTACATATATTTAAGAGTATTGTTCAGTCCAGTATTTAGTAGGGGTGAGTAGCCTTTTTCTTTGTGCACATTCTTCTCCTGTTTTTGGTTAGGGAGTAAGATTTGGGATAGGCAAGTGAGTTTTAAAACCCAGCTTGTTTTGTTTATTGTTTTAGGTGCTGCTCACCCTGAAGTCGATTTTCCATGTGGGTAAATAAATTCCCCTTATTTTGGACTGCATCTGTTGGTTTTTGTGAATTATTCTTGGGAGTGGGGAAAAGGAGAGCGATCATAATGTTATGTTCTGGTATTCCCTAGGCCGGAGCATAACATATTTCATAAATTCCACAACCTCACACTATTACAAGGTGGCCAGTTGTATCATCTAATGTAATGATAGCACTGCAGCAACAGTAAAAAGATTTATTTGTAAGAAAAGTAGATTTTTGAGTCTCATTCCCAACTCATCAAATATTGAAGCTGGGACCGTAGGTCTGGTTGGCCTCCATCCAAAAGTGTATTCCTGACGTTGGCTGCTGTAACAAAAAAATTTCCCCATTTGCAGGAGAACAAGGAAAGGATTTCTGATTATGATTCTGAATCTGATTAAAAGAAATATACAGTATATACATTTATTGTTTAGTCTTGTAACATAACAGTACATTCTGAAATTAAATGTAAACTAGAGACCATCTTGTGATGGCAGGAACGTAAACACGATCACGTTCCAACCCATGACTACTCAGTAGTGATTACTGCGTTGTCACAGGAGTACTCAGTACTGTCATAACCCAGCTCTTAGGCCATGACAAATACGGGATGGACACAATAGATGACTGAGAATTAAAGTGTTTATTATGATGAAGCATATAACTGGAAATAAATAGCTACAAATGTGGAGTGTGTGAGTCAGTATTATCAGTAATGTAAATGTGAATGTGTGAGCATTATGAGATGTGCAGTGAAGACAAAACCAAACAAAGCAAAGGCGTGTGGACGATGACTGGGACCCGACCAAGTGAGAGAGAATGCAGAGCAGACCTGGGCTTTTATCGTGTCGGAGTGCTTAGCTCAGGTGCTCCAAACCTGGCTGGCTACTGCTACGTCCTCCTCAACACCTTCAAAGAGAAACAGTACCACACAGTAACTTGTCCACAACACCCAAATATCACACAGTTAGGCAGGGGCGGTCACAGCACTCGTGGCTTGGACCACATCCGTCTTTGAACTTGGCCTTCATTTTGTTCTCATCTGCACACCCGAGAAGTTTTATGACTGCATCTAATGCAGCTGTGATGCTATCGTGTTGGCAAAGTCTGCCCAAAGAGAGATGGACAGACGGACGGACGGACAGACAGACATATTGAAAACAATAACAGCTGTACTTGTGAAGACGGGGATGATTTGAACTGGGTTACACTGACCCACAACTTAACATGTGAAACAGTTAATCACCAACAATGACTTTTGCTGTTTTCTATTTTATAAATTCCACAACCTCACACTATTATAAAGTGGCCAGTTGTGTCATCTAATGTAGTGGTAGCACTGCAGCAACAGCTAAAAGATTTCAAGGACTTATTTGTAAAAAAAGTAGATTTTGAGTCTCATTACCAACTCGTCAAATACTGATGCTTTGGGATTGTAGGTCAGGTTGACCTCCATCCCAAAGTGTGTTGACACAATGATCATCTTGTTTCTTATAAAATTGTTATTTTGACTGTTTTTCTGATGCTTTATAGACCAAATGATTCATTTATTGATGGAGGAAATGCCAGAATTGAATCATTTCCAAAGTGCTGCTGTACCAGAGACACAAGTACATTCAGAAACAGAAAGAAATAGGAAGAGTGTTCATTTAATAAACTGATCACACCAACACACATATTATTTAGATCTACTTAATATAAACATTTACCTCTGACTTAATAAAAAGCAATGTTGTTGATCATCATCACCACTAAAATGACAAGCACATGTTCACTTAAATAACACCACAAAACAGAGACGGTCTTTTGTAATGCAGCTTTATTCAGCAGGATAGTTTTCACTATCAAGCAATTTTACATTTTTCAACATCAGTTGGAGCTGTGACTAAAGTCACTACATCTCAAGGGCTTCATGTTTACTCATCCAATTATTTCTTGCTTTGCAAAGCACAAAGATATAGCTCAAACTATATCTTCAAAATCAAGAACAGACTCAGTCTTGATAGTATCGCCTCAATTTATCGTCGGCCACTTCATCTTGGGATCTTTCCACACTGTTTGCATACCAAGTTAGAGACAGAGAAGGGGGAACAAAAGAGAGGAATCAGTCAGTTAAATTATCGTCATAGGTCAATCAACAGAATCTAAATTGACTAATATTCAACAATTGAATAATTTGGAATATATTTTCAAGCAAAATGTGACAGAAATTCACTGATTCTAGCTTCTGAAATGTGTCGACTTGCTTCTTTACCCTCTAATATATCGTGAATTCAAATGGGTTGGACAGAGTAAGGTAGTTGAAGACATCAACTTGGGATCTGGTTAATACTAATGCTTGCTATGTGTGATAGGTTTGAGGCATTTCAAAAAGTCTATCTGTTTAATAGTATTCATCTGTTTGATATCAACAGAAAATATTCAGTAATACGCACCTTCTACGTCCGTTGACTAAAGAGACAAAAAGATGAAAATGACATATTATCACATTTGAAAATCTTTGCATTTAGAACATTAATGATGCTCTCTTTACTTAGTTTAAGGTTTATTATCTGAGATGCCAGGACTAAATAAAAGAGTTTAGCTAATCACAGAACTAAATGAAGTTGTATGTAGTCAGTTAGCACAGTCAAGTGTGATTTGTTGATCTGAGACTAAAGTAGCCTGCTGTTTGTGTAAATCAGAGGTCAATCTGTTAACATCAACTCAGTATGTATGAACACTTGTGACTTACAATTTCCACTATGCCCCACATGCCCATTGGCGCCTGTTTCAATACTTTGAGGACCACTCTCCCCGGGTTCAGCCATGAGGACAACCAGCGTCAACACCAGAAAGATCATAACACACTTCATCCTGAGGAACAAATAGCAATGGCCACATCCAGAATCATTCATTGCCTTCATTCACCAGTGTCAAAGGTCATCATATCTCATCTAAAAGACTTTGCATTTATTAAAGTAACATCAGGATTAAATTGACTTCTCACCTTTCCACAGCTTGTTTGTCAGAACCAAAAAAAAAATTGGTGTCACAGACAGCAAAGTGAGCACTGTGAGATCTAGAGGTGATGTGGACGTCTTTGCTGAGCAGTCGTGAGTTACCCGTCTCTTTATAAGGATGGAGATGGAATAATCTTATCCAGTCATTCTGTATTTCTCAATGTGTTTTTCAATGTCAAGTTCTGCATGTGGATGACAAGATGTTGATATAATCTCACTTTGTCATGACAGGACATTTCACTGTCCTCACAGTCACACAATGTTACACAACACTACTTATCATTCCCCGGCTCTATGGCCTCACAAAATGTGACCGTTAGAAGTTCTGTCCTATAACTGTATATATAATTAAAAAGACAATGCATGATGTTTTTTGTTAAGAAAAGAAGTAATTTTTCTGTTATATCAGCAAAATATCATCATGTGGCGTGAGATAGTAGGAAAGAAATTTAAACTAAATGATCTGACCAAAGAAAACAAGAAAAAGGAACCAACAACGCTACCCTGGGAATTTCACTCAAGGAATTAATTTAAAGTGCAAGGCACACAGGTAAGTTCACTCATTAAAAGGCATGAGACATGGTTTGAATGTTATGGAAAAATCCAATTTTATAATTTATTAGAGTCTTTATCATTCACCCTGAATTAAAGGGGCTGGAGCCGAGTGACCCAACATATGTGGCACACAACAGTTAAAACACACGCTGGATGAGCGCCCCTGGTAGAGCTACTCGGGACACTGCGAGCGCCGCGAGAGACAGGCGGTGGCCCCGGACACAATATGCCAGCCAGAGCAAAGCACGTGAAGCAAACAGCAGCAGCGAGGCAAAGCAGCGTGGAACAAACAGCAGTGAGGCAAAGCAGCGTGGAGACAAAGCATCGGCAGACAAAGCAGCAGCGACCCAAATAAGCTGATTGCAGTTAGTCCTAATCATGGGAAAATACTGTTGGTGTTGCTATATTACCAAAAAATGCTGCGGTTGCTCGCTACGCTAATGCACACATACCTGTTTATGACCAAATATGGACACACGCACACCCACTCGCACAGGAGGAGGGAGGGAGAGAGGGCTCTGGCCGCTGTTGGCGTTTACCTAAGACCACACTAGCATTAGCCGTCAGACAGCATTAACTACATTGCCAAAAGAGAGAACACTTACCAAGCCAGAAATACACCACAGAGCCCAGAGCAGCGCACAAGCAGTCACCCTGCAAGACAACACAAATGCTGTGAGCACACAGAGAGAACCGAGTGACCAACGTGGTGAAGCAGCGTGGCGGCCATACCTGTCGGACCAGACAACCTTTGGCCCAGAAACGATGCACCAGTGACAGGAGCGCAAAAGGAAGAGGCGGTGGAGGATGGCTGCTTTTATGCCAGCCCACATTATGACAGCCACTAGTGGCACTAAACACAAGCAGTAACACTAAATAACATGGATCGCACATCTATGCTGCTACATTCTACCCCGCCTTCTTGGATCGTTGTCCCGACGATCAACAAAGTAAGGTCAACACAACAAGCTAACTCCAAGGTCTAAACAAAGCAGACACTGAGTTGGACACAGAAGTAGAAGGGTTGGCTGCATGAACATCTCCAGCAGGCCGTGGAAGATGATGCACATTCCAGTGCTGACCAGCCGTTTGACGTGGGGTCCGGCGTGGGCCCATGTTGCTGGAATCAGGGCAAGTGACCAAAGGAGGACATGAGGATGCTCCCGAAGCTGGAATGGATGAAGGCACTTGGGATGTAGTTGGTCTGGTGGATGGCATAGCAGAATTGGCCACAGAAGTTCGTTGGTCAAGGACTAACAAATCATACTCAAATGAGGGCTCCTCTTCTGGGGGTGGTTCGTCCCTGGGTGACGAGTTATGGGAAGAGGCATGTACAGGTGAGTCCACTCCTACAACCGCCTTCAGCATAGTGCGGTGGACCTCTCTGACCTTTGTCTCATCGTCCACTGGCACAATAGTGTACACTGAGCCACCCTCTTTAGGCATCCTCAACACTCGATACTTGACCGAGCTCCACTGATCTCGGGTCTTCTGGGGCCCCCTGGCACTGAAGTCATGCAAGTACACCAACTGCCCTTCTTGCAGTGGCAGATCTCTTACATGCTGATCATGGACTTGTTTTCGCCGATCGGCAGCATGTTTCAAGCACCCCCTTGCCCCTTCAAATGCTACCTGCAAGCGGGCTTGGTGCTTTTGAACCCACTCATGGATTGACCCACTGACCGGGCTCTCAACCCTACCCAACAAGAAATCGATTGGTAGCCTTGGTTACTGCCCAAACATCAAGAAAAAGGGAGACTCTCCTGTTGACTGGTGGGGAGTCGTGTTGTAACAATAAAGGGTGTGAGGAACACACATATGCCAATCCCTTTTACGAGACATTGGCAGAGTACACAGCAGGTTGTGGAGTGTCCGGTTGAACCGCTCGCATTGACCATTTCCTTCGGGATGGTATGGGGTGGTACATGATTTTACAATACCATACAAGCTACACAACTGTTGAATGAGTGAGCTTTCAAAGTTACGGCCCTGGTCAGAATGCAAATGAGCGGGGACACCAAACTTGTAAAACTACTCTGACACCAAAACCCTGGCTACAGTGGCAGCACGCTGGTCCCAAGTAGGGACAGCCATGGTGTACTTACTAAAAACATCAGTGAGCACCAAGACGTTCTCTACACCATTCTGGGCCGGCTCTAGAGTAGTGTAGTCAATTGAAAGGTTTTCGTTGGGCGGGAAGCCAAGAGATGTCCCATGAATCAGTGCACCTTTGGGTGAACATCTTTGGCCACTTGACACCTTTCACATATCTGACACCAACAAGCTACATCAGAGGACATACCAGGCCAGTAGCATCGAGACCGGAGGAGTGCCAGTGTTCGCTCCACCCCCTGGTGACCATGCTCCTGGTGCACTTGGGTCAAGACCTCACCTCTCAATGCATTTGGAAACAACAGCTGGTACATGGCTTCAGCGCCATCAGGTCGAAACACCTTTCAGTACAGGACACCATCCCTCTTAAGCAGGCGGTCCCACTGCTGCAGCAACACCAGCGTGGCCTGGGAGAGCCGTGCCCGCTCCTCACGTCTAGGACACTGCTTCCTCCTCCAAAACACCAACAGTTCCTGTATCACAGGGTCAGTCTGCTGAGAGAGACGAAGTTCAGACGGAGTGTGCTGTGGCATGGCTGCAATGGTAGCTTGAGTGGCCTCTACCCTTCCCAAACCCAAAGCTTGCTGCAAAGACTTCGGCATGGCTGTACCTGGAAGCATCGCCGCAACATCCTGGGGACCAGATGGGTGCTGACGAGAGAGAGCATCGGTATTGGTGTTACTCTTCCCTGATCGGTACTTGATCTCAAAATCAAAAGAGGTTAGCTGGGCTGCTCACCTCTGCTCAGTAGCAGCCAGCTTAGCAGAAGACAAATGACTGAGGGGGTTGTTATCAGTATACACAACACATTTATTACCCAACAAGTACTCTCTGAACGTCTCTGTCGTGGCCCACTGAAGGGCCAAGAACTCAAGTCTCATTGAACTGTAGTTCACCATGTTCCTCTCTGTGGGTCGCAGGCCCCTGCTAGCATAGGCTATCGGCCTCACCTTGCCCGCCTGAGCCTGAGAAAGGACTGCGCCCAAGTCACCATGGCTTGCATCGACCTCCACTTGCTGAGTTTGGCTTTGAGGCCCTCACGTTGAAGCCGCTCCAGCACCACCTTGAGTCTCTCCAGATGCTGTTCAACAGTGGAGGAAAACACAACAATATCATCAAGATATAACAAGGCCTCAGTGACTGGCACCTGCTTATAACCCACGCTGGATGAGCGCCCCTTGTAGAGCTACTCGGGATACTGTGTGCGCCGCGAGAGACAGGCGGCGGTGGACACAATATGCCAGCCAGATCAAAGCACGTGAAGTAAACAGCAGCAGCGAGGCAAAACAGCGTGGAACAAACAGCAGCGAGGCAAAGAAGCGTGGAGACAAAGCATCGGCAGACAAAGCAGCAGCGACCCAAAAAAGCTGATTGCAGTTAGTCCTAATCATGGGAAAATACTGTTGGTGTTGCTATATTACCAAAAAAATGCTGCGGTTGCTCGCTATGCTAATACACACATATCTGTTTATGACCAAACATGGACACACACACACCCACTCGCACAGGAGGAGGGAGGGAGAGAGGGCTCCGGCCGCTTTCGGCGTTTACCTAAGACCACACTAGTGTTAGCCGTCAGACAGCATCAACTACATTGCCGAAAGAGAGAACACTTACCAAGCCAGAAATACACCACAGCACATATGGGGAGCCCGGAGCAGCGCACAAGCAGTCACCCTACAAGACAACACAAATGCTGTGAGCACACCGAGAGAACCGAGTGACCAACGTGGTGAAGCAGCGTGGCGGCCATACCTGTCGGACCAGACAACCTTTGGCCCGAAAGTGATGCACCAGTGACAGCACAAAAGGAAGAGGCGTTGGAGGATGGCTGCTTTTATGCCAGCCCACATCATGACGGCCAGTGGCGCTAAACACAAGCAGTAACACTAAATAACATGGATGGCACATCTATGCTGCTACAATCATATAAAACAACAGGCACAAAACAGAGGCGGCCTTTTTGTAATGCACCTTTTTATTCAGCAAGAATGTTTTCAACATCGAGCAATTTTACATTTTTCTAAATCAATGGGAGCTGTTCCTGAGATCACTATTGTTAAGTCTTGTAAAATCACAGTACATTCTAAAACTAAATGTAAACTAGAGACCATCTTGCATGGCAGGCCCATGAACATGATCACCTTCGGACCCATGACTACTCAGTAGTGATATGGCTGGCTACTGCTACGTGTTCCTCAACACCTTCAAAGAGAAACAGTACCACACAGTAACTTGTCCACAACACCCAAATATCACACAGTTAGGCAGGGGCCGTCACAGCACTCATGGCTTGGACCATATCCATCTTTGTCTCTTTTGGAAACAGCCATTTTGTTCTCATCTACACACCTGAGAAATTTTATGACTGCATCTAACACAGTTGTGATGCTATTGTGTTGGCAAAGTCTGCCCAAGGACAGACAGACAGACAGACATACATATAGAAAAACAATAACAGCTGTACTTGTGAAGACTGGGATGATTTGAACTGGGTTACACTGACCCACAACTTTAAATGTGAAACAGTTAATCACCAACAATGACTTTTGCTGTTTTCTATTTCATAAATTCCACAACCTCACACTATTATAAAGTGGCTAGTTGTGTCATCTAATGTAATGGTAGCACTGCAGCAACAGCTAAAAGATTTAAAGGACTTATTTGTAAAAACAATTTGATTTTGAGTCTCATTAACAACTTGTCAAATACTGATGCTTTGGGATTGTAGGTCGGGTTGACCACCATCCCAAAGTGTCAGTATTTGACAAGTTGTGAATGAGACTCAAAATCAACTTTTCTTACAAATTAGATTTTTTAAGATAATGATAAAAAGAAATTCTTACGGGTAAAGCTGCTCCCAACATTTGATGGTTTAAGCTTCTCAATTGTAGAAATTACATTATTTTTTTACTGATTTTATATTTTAATACCTTAAATATATTTGTCTCTTTTGGAAACAGCCAACAGTACAAATGTCATTTACACAATGATCATCTTGTTTCTTATAAAATTGTTATTTTGACTGTTTTTCCGATGCTTTATAGACCAAATGATTCATCTACTGATGGAGGAAAAACCAGAATTGAATCATTTCCAAAGTGCTGCTTTACCAGAGACACAAGTACATTCAGAAACAGAAAGAAATAGGAAGAGTGTTCATTTAATAAACTGATCACACCAACACACACATTATTTAGATCTACTTATTATGAACATTTAACTCTGACTTAATGAAAAACAATGTTCTTGGTCATCATCAACACTAAAATTACAAGCACATGTTCACTTAAATAGCACCACAAAACAGAGACGGTCTTTTGTAATGCAGCTTTATTCAGCAGGATAGTTTTCACTATCAAGCAATTTTACATTTTTCAACATCAGTTGGAGCTGTGACTAAAGTCACTACATCTCAAGGGCTCCATGTTAACTCATCCAATTATTTCTTGCTTTGCAAAGCACAAAGATATAGCTCAAACTATATCTTCAAAATCAAGAACAGACTCAGTCTTGATCGTATCGCCTCAATTTATCGTCGGCCACTTCATCTTGGGCTCTTTCCACACTGTTTGCATACCAAGTTAGAGACAGAGAAGGGGGAACAAAAGAGAGGAATCAGTCCGTTAAATTATCAACAGAGGTCAATCAACAGAATCTTAAATGACAAATATTCAATAATTGAATAATTTGCAATAATTTTTCAAGCAAAATCTGACAGAAATTCACTGATTCTAGCTTCTGAAATGTGTCAACTTGCTTCTTAACCCTCTATTATATCATTGTGAATTTGAATGGGTTGGACAAAGTAAGGTAGTTGAAGACATCAACTTGGGATCTGGTTAATATTGATGCTTGCTATGTTTGATAGGTTTGAGGCATTTCACAAAGTCTTTTTACTTTTTTTTATTCGTCTGTTTGAAATCAACAGAAAATATTCAGTAATACTTACCTCCTACGTCCGTTGACTAAAGAGACAAAAAGATGAAAATTACATAAATAAACATTAGTATATTATCACATTTGAAAATCTTTGCATTTAGGACATTAATGATGCTCTCTTTACTTAGTTTAGGTTTATTATCTGAGATGCCAGGACTAAATAAAAGAGTTTAGCTAATCACAGAACTAAATGAAGTTGTATGTAGTCAGTTAGTACAGTCAAGTGTGATTTGTTGATCTCAGACTAAAGTATCCTGCTGTTTGTGTAAATCAGAGGTCAATCTGTTAACATCAACTCAGTATGTATGAACACTTGTGACTTACAATCTCCACTATGCCCCATATGCCCACCGGCGCCTGTACCAAGAGTTTGAGGACCACTCTCCCCAGGTTCAGCCATGAGGACGACCAGCGTCAACACCAGAAAGATCATAACACACTTCATCCTGAGGAACAAATCACAATGGCCACATCCAGAATCATTCACTGCCTTTATTCACCAGTGTCAAAGCTCATCACATCTCATCTAAAAGACTTTGCATTTATTAAAGTAACATCAGGATTAAATTGACTTCTCACCTTTCCACAGCTTGTTTGTCAGAACCAAAAAAAAAAACTGGTGTCACAGACAGCAAAGTGAGCACTGTGAGATCTAGAGGTGATGTGGACGTCTCTGCTGAGCAGTCGTGAGTTACCCGTCTCTTTATAAGGATGGAGAAGGAATAATGTTATCTAGTCATTCTGTATTTCTCAATGTGTTTTTCAATGTCAAGTTCTGCATGTGGATGACAAGATGTTGATCTAATCTCACTTTGTCATGATGGGACATTTCACTGTCCTCACGGTGACACAAAGTTACACAGCACTACTTATTATTCCCCGGCTCTATGGCCTCACAAAATGTAACCATTAGAAGTTCTGTCCTGTAACTGTTTATATGAATAAAAAGACAATGCATGATATTTTTGTTAACATAAGAAGTCATGTATTTGTTATATCAGCAAAATATCATTAACTTAAGTAAAAGGCACAAAACGGCCTTTTTGAAATGCACTTTTTTATTCAGCAGGAATGTTTTCAACATCAAGCAATTTACATTTTTCTAAATCAATGGGAGCTGTTCCTGAGATCACAACGCACATCTCAAGGGCTTCATGTTTACCCATCCAATTATTTCTTGCTTTGCAAAGCACAAAGATATAGCTGAATCAGTATTTTCAATAAGAACACTGTTCACTCAAAAGTCAACAAAGCATCTGAGCGACCCCGTGCGTAAAATGGACAGCTCCTTCTTTCTGCCGACTGGCTCTGCCCTTACATGGACAGGAGGGTTTTTCCAGGCATCCAGTTAACTGTGCTGAGGAATTAGAGCAGTGTCAGTGTCATCAAACAAACAGGCAGGCAGTGACAAGAGGAAGACATCAATTATGTCACAGCTGGCTCAGAGAGGCTGCACAGTGTGTGTGTTAGGCTGATATGCAGTATCAGGCTCATGTTGCCCTTGTAATTACATAATAGATGTCAGTCAAATCTTCTTTGGATGTGACCGACCACAGAAATATTTCTTGTTTCTCCAGGCTCAAGTCCAACAAACTGCAGACGTTGCTTTTATGCTGAAGTCTATTTGGTAATTTAATGGCTCTATTGAAACCCTATTATGTTGCAGTTGTTTGGACCAATCTGTGGTTGTGTTTATGTAGATTTGGTGTCATACAGTAATATGTTGGTACACATTTTGGGTAAAACTTTCACCCATGTTTCGGCTTCTTATGCCGGGTGCATATACTTAAAAAAGTATATGCACCTGTTTGTTCTTACCCTAAGCACTTAAATCATAGCACTTATGTACTTAAGGTTTCCTTGATAAATAGCAGCTACCATGCTCAGATGAGGGCTTGACAATTGTTTCTATTTTTTTCATTCTTACTTTATCAATGGTGATATGTTGTGGTTTCTTTCTTGTGACAAATGTACTTATTCTAAGTCACTTTGGACAAAAGCGTCTGCTAAATGCCCTAAATGTAAATGTAAATGTTAGTTGAGTTAAAGTTAAAGACAGAGCATCAAAGTCCACATAAGCAAGAGGTTGGGGTGGACAGTTAGGTAAAACAGGAACAGGACTTTCATCCAGACAACCACCATTTTTGCCCAGTGTGAAACCAAAAGTCGAGTAGAGTTATTTCAATTTACTTTGAGTAAAGTGCAGTGGCGTCACATACCAGAAGTGAACATTACTTAAGTACGTAACATAGGTTCATAAATGTATAAGTTACGTAGCCAAGTGTTTTTTTTTTTTAACCCAAGCCCAATGTTTTCCTTTAAACACAATACACGAGGGTTCAGAGAGGAGGAAAAAGTCTATAGTTTTAACACAACATATATTAAGAGAGCTATGAAATTTGACATCATCCATCTGTTCTCACTGCATCTTAGCTTTTCTTAGGCTCAGGTATGTGTACCGGGTAGGAACTTTTTAAAATACAAAAATGTGAAATTATCGGTTATCTTATCCGTATTGGTCATGAGAAGCTGGTAATTATCAGTTATTGTTTCAGCTAAAACAAATCCATATTGAGCATCACTAGTTTTCTTGCCTTAACCTAACAAAACTGCCAACGAACGATGCAGTACACCTGTCGCTTTACAATACCATGGTCATATATTTTGGGAGCAATGATATTATTATTTATTATTATTTATTTATTTATTTCGGCATGTTATTAGACAGTCATCATCACACATCATCTTAGTTAAAATCAGGTAGTACACATGGCTGAAAGGGAAAGCGGGAGAAGCAGATGCTTATCTAGTCCCGCCCCCGTTACCCACAGAATACATTATTTCCACAAATTATATTTCTTTTGTATTTTGACGTACATGTTACAGCAGCATGCAGTGAACAACATGATATATGTTGTTATGAGAGTCACTGAAAATTGACCTATTCAGACCTATGGGTATGTAGATGTGTTGTCTGAAGTGATGTTTATGATACTGTTTCACAGTTTCATACCATGACATCATTCCCCTTTTGCTCCTCTGTGCTCCTATTGGTCAGTGTTTAGAACGTGGTATGGAATTTATCTTGGAAGCCGAAAAAATAAAATCCGACACGTCTTTCTGTCAGTACTGTACATTGTGAAGTGTCTGAGATGTGGCGTCAGTCGTCGTCCATTTGGATTTCTCTTTCCGGACAGCTATAATCGGTATGATATCACGTAGTCTGAATCCAGCCTGAGAATAAAAAATCTTTCCAGGCACCAGCCGCTAATGATCCAACGCACATGTCTAGAAAACGTTTTATATCAAAGACTTTGTGGTAAGGGTTACATTCAATGTGAATTAATACAAAAAAAAAAACAGCATCACACAAACTCTTGTGTAATCCCAATGTTCTATCACGTCAGCTTCAGACATGCAGTATGCCAGGAATGCCCACAGACAGGAGCTGCAGGAGGTGACCATAGGAACACAGTGAGGCTGGCCAGACCAAACCAGAACCACAAAGTGACTATTGTTCCGTCTGGCAGCCATCCCAGCGGCTGCCCTCCACACTCCCCATGTTGTTTTGGAACAGCCTGTTTTTGTTTCAGAGAGAGCACCCTGAGTGATGATCCCAATTATTATTAATTACACATCAGCAGTAATCACAGCCGTGCAAAATTACCGTACAAAACTGACAATTTGCATACATTGCTCTGCTCTGAGCGTCACGCTGAGTCACAACAAACACAAATGATCTGTTTGAGCCCGTCACCACACGTCCGTCCCCTGTAATCTATCACACTTAATATATGGTCGACTTTATCAAAAAGCTCAAGAGACACAAGATGTTCTTTCCAAAGACAGTTGAACACAAAGCAACAAGTCATAAAACCAACACATGATTTATCTGTGGGATAAAAAGGAACATAGAATATTTATCCTTCGTTTATTCCGATCCTGACATTTCACAAATTCAGGCCTCCCAAAAAGCTTCATTTCAGCAGAATACTTCACTCATTAACTGCAGGTGGGAAACTGACAGAAAATGTGGTGGACTCGGGCAGATGGAAACCCTCGCGAGACGTGCATGCAGACTAATCTGCGTTCGCTTGAGCTTGCCTACGTCAGGGACCCTCTCATCTGAAAGTATTTATAAACAACATGGTGGAAACCTTGCTTCACATCACTGCTGATGTTTTGGCGTGGCTAGCTGTTGTTAGCTGGTTTGGCCGAGGCTGATTAGCAGCTTGCAGTGGGGAATCCTCACGTCAGTGGGCCTGGAGTCCTGGAATCTGACCTTTCCCAGCGCCAGAGTAAAATGAGCTTATATTTTGTTACCAACACAGAGAATTAGACTTTCCTCAGCTTGTTTTTGTGGGTACGGCTGCAGAGTTTATACTCTCCAAGTATTGGATCCAAAATTGTGCATGAAGTGCAAAATGCTTTATGGCAAGAGGGCACACATCAGCAAAAACTGAATCTTACATTAAAGCAACATTAAGTAGAAAATGGCATTTTGTACGATTTAGCGCCCCCGAGAGATTCTCAGTGCAACACCACTGTAATAATACAAATCCCAGGTCTGTAACAAT
Source organism: Pagrus pagrus (assembly GCF_965226575.1). Taxonomy (NCBI): domain Eukaryota; kingdom Metazoa; phylum Chordata; class Actinopteri; order Spariformes; family Sparidae; genus Pagrus; species Pagrus pagrus. The sequence goes on along the minus strand of NC_140200.1, from coordinate 16,905,613 downwards.
TTGTCAGACGTACGTAGGTGCTAATTACAACAAAACTCCTTACGTCACAACAATGTTATGTGTTTAAAGCTTGTATCTTGAAGTAAACATGTATGTAACGCTATGATCCTACCCTCTCACTGAAGTTACATAGTGCAGAAGTGATAAGGGGGCAGAGTGGCTGAGACAGAGACACCGTTCACCCTGTGACAGACACTCAAGAAGCTGCTATTTTAAAGGTACAAAAGTTACATAATGTTGTTGTTGTTGGGAACATTTTCTCACTCACATCACACTCTGTGAGTTAGAGAGATTCCTTATGGATTGAAAACATTAATTGCATCTAAAGTAACTTCTAACTGTAACTGTAGCTACAGTTAGCCAGTAAGCTCAGTTAGCCATGCAGCTAGCTGACTCTGCCTGGACCAGACTGGGAATTGAAGCACTCGGATTGTTTGTGTTCACACCGCTATCCCAGGAGCTTTGGACCTCTGGAAGGAGGAAGTCCAGGCCCAGAACAGAGAATGCTGGCAGGGAGCGGCTGCAGAATCGGCTCCAGAACCAAAGCTGGTTGACCTGGTTACATGCTGGCATTCCGACACCCCAAAATTCCGACATCCCAAAAGTCCGACATGTCACCATTCCGACATACCACTATTCCGACATGCGAACGTCCCGGCATTCCGACAATTAGGGCCTAATGTCGGAATGGCGGTTGCCCGGTTGACCCGTCAGTGGAACAGGACTCAGCAGCCTCTACTGACAACGTGACAGAGATGTAAAAACCAAAGAGGATGTTGACAGGGGAAGCTAAGAAGGAAACAAGTGAGAGTGACTGTGCAACAGGCTGAACAAGAGTTCTAAACAATGCTTTGTTACAGTAGATGAGGACCCAAAAACAAAACACCACGTCCAATATCCAAAGTGCAAGCAACAATACTGACAAAAACAAGCAGGGGCAAAACTGATAAACTGAAGAGAAATACAAAAACTAAATGAAGTACAAACAAGGATCAAGCTTGGGGAATACGGGCAGGATTGCAAAGGAAGAGGGAAGAAAACGTGAGAGTTAGCACACACAGTGAGACTGAGGGAAAATCACAGGCCTGAATGCACACGGACTTATTAACAAATAAAACACAGGCGAGCACAGCAGGCTGACCTTCCATTTCAGAGAGGTGCTCCGACTACACGTGCATCTTGTTTTTGGGTACACGTCAACGTTAAAAAAATGTTCGAAAACAGCTCACAAACAAGGTCAACACGAGCCAAGAAAAAATCTTGGACTAGATGCGATTTTGTGCTCGATGTTGAGCTGCACTCACTGTGCAAAGGCCAAGCAGTAGCAACACCCCCCCACCTAGAAAAAAAAAAATGAACTATAGTTTTCTTGCTTTCAAACGTTTGGCTGGAGATGAGAACGACGCTGCCTTGGAAAGCTTTGCTTCACTTTGCCAGTGCTTGTGTGATCAGGTGTAGGTGATTAGGGGGATTCCCATGAGATTCAGAAAAATGCTGGATAGTTCTATTAGTGCTGTGGTTCCCAGACTGGGGGTCAGAACACCCTGAAGGTGTCACAGGAACATCTCACAACTGACATGCTTTAAAATAATAATCTGTGATATGTTACAACCACTATTCTACTGGCTGTTTTGTGAATAGCAGCATACTGAATGTAACATATAAGTGTCACTTTGCTTTTGTGTAACATTAGATTTGCTGACAAGCTTGTAAATACATCAGATTACAGTCTGCTCTAATGCGTTTGACACAGTAGACACATTTTACAGGCTGGTCCATAAAGTCCTCGCTCAGACCCTGCGGTTTCTGTGGCTTCATACTTTCATGATACTTGACGATGTTCCCGTTAATGTCTTCTGCACATGCCCAGATGTCTCCCTCTGCTGAGTCCTACTCCGTAACACTTGACACGGCTGTCACTAAAAAGGACAATAAAATGTTTAACACATCAGTTAGAGGACTTTTGTATTGGCGTTCATGCATGTTTTCTATTTTTGTGTTTTAAACTTGAAAGAAAACAAATATTAAATTCAACATGTATATACACAGGAACGTACAATTATATGAGCTGTATATACTGTATAGGTCAGATATCATGGTTACTACTGAAACAGCTGATGAGCAAGCAATCGAAATAAATCTGGTTAATTGATCAAATGTTGTCATTTATAAAGCAAAAATGCAGAAAGAATTTGATGTAAGGCAGAATTGATAAGTAGATCGACAGAAAATTAATCTGCAAATATTTTAACATCTGATTATTCTGTTTGAGTCACAGTGTACCGTATGCCACCGTGTGACATTGTGATGTCACAGTGAACTTGACCTTTGGCCTTTTGCATGTAAAATGTCAAAACGTTACCATTTTAGCCTATTGGACATTTGTGTAAAATTTTGTCATAATTATCATATAAATTGTCGAGTAAGGGGGAAAAATGTGTTTTGTGAGGTCCCAGTGACCTTTAACCTTTGACCACCAAATTCTATCAAGTTCACCCTTAGAAGAAACTTGCACAAAGGCGTTCTTGAGATATCACGCTCACAAGAATCGGACGGACAGACAGACAGGTGGATGGACGGACAACCTGAAAACACGATGCCACGGCTAAATCCAGTATGTAGGCATAAAAAAGCCAAGAATTCACTTCTTAAATATGAATATTTGTTGCGCTTGGAGTCTTCTAGGATAATAGATCGAATATTGTTGGGTTTGGGATTGTTAGTCGGACAAAACAAGACAACTGGAGATGTCACGTTGGACTTGGAAACAGGAATGGACATTTTTCACTCGTTTTATAGATCAAAAAATTCATCATTAATCGAGTAAATCTTTGACAGATTAATCTATAATGAAAATAATTGTTAGTTGTAGCCCCTGAGGACTTTTAATCTTGTTGAGATGTGTAAGTACACGACTTAAACTCTTAATGTAAGAAATCACATACTGGGCATTTAAGATATAATTAGTCAGAAAAAAAACCTGATTGATTTAATCTATAATGACAAATGTTAAATAGGTGTATCCTAATAACAGAGACTAACAGAATAAGACGAGATACAAAGCATCAGGAAGCACTGCCTCTCTGGGTTTCCATATCAGGGAGTCCAAGAAAAGTCTGTATGATGAAAAACATAAACCTCCAAACTGTGATATGGATGTCTTGGCCTTGGAAAACCGCACAGGCAGATCAAGTAGTCTGACCACTGAATAACAGACTAATCAGTGACATCATTCTGTCTGCTGAGCCAGCTGCGCAGTCCAGGAAACACACAGGGGACAACATCTGTGTTTAGGGCCTCTGTTCACACACACACATACACAAATGAGTATTTAGAAGGAAACCTGTTTCTGTTTCATACCTGTCTGATCAATCTGAGAGCACATTGGTGATTATGGATCATTAATTAAGCTCATCTGATTTACATCTAAATGAATGACAAATTCAAGAGCACTTTCTCAGCATCAGCATTTTATCAAGCCTTCCACAAAGTTGGGGAAATAAAAGCAAAAGTTTGGCTTCGCAGGCGGAGTCACCTAAGATCTTTTGGAGAAAGCGAGTGGAAGGAAAAGACACATAAAAGTAGGAGAGGAAATAATTTCCATCGCTGCTCTCGAATAAAATGAAATTTAAAAGTAATGCAATAAGATGAGAGCTCTTGGAAAAAGATCCCTCTGGCTTCTCGCTTTGACTCTGTAATTTGTATAACTTAACCACAGTTTTAAAAAAACACAATTGCATTAGTATTCAGTACCACATTGCAAATATAAAAATGCTGTTTTCTCTTTATCCTATGATCACTACTGCAGATCTACTGCAACACATTTACAAACAAAACCTCCACACGTGCCGCGGCCCTCAGGTGAGATTAATGCCAAGTACATCCTCCGTTCTCTTCTGCTGTATGGATCGTTTACTCTGAGCTGCGAGGAGGTGAAAACAGGTCGGGTTTAGCTCCACTTCCAACGTTACTTAATGCTGTTTACAAGGTTCATTATTAGAAGGTAGGTCAGCTCAATTTATGTGAATTATAAAAAAATACCCTCTGCTCCTGGTGTTCCTCGAGTAGAGAGGCTAATCAATGTGCTGTAATATATTGTTTTTGTTTTTTGTTTTGCTTTTTAGGGTGCCTATTGTCATCTGGCCGGGGACTGCAGCAGGATATTAGCCATGTTGGCTAAAGCTGCCCTTTTTACTGTTATTGATACAGTTGATTAATTGGGATTGTCTTCGACATAAACTAATAAACTAAACTAAACTTATCAAGCAAACTTTCAAAAAGCAGGTGTTTTATGGTCTGGCCTTATTTTTTCACAGTCAAAACTCAACAAAGTCTCTTTTTTGATTCACTTCGATCTACAGACACAATCGGCACACACACAGTGACATCATTAACTAACCTGTGATGAGGTGTTTGACACAGACAGACATGTGTTGACTGGCTGGGTCTCAGGATTTACCATTTTCATCTTCTTTGCGGGTGAACTGAAGCCACAGATCCCTTCAACTTCTGTCCTTTGTTCTTTGGGGAAGTAAATAAAATCACAACCTTTGGGATTTTTCATTGTTTTACATGAAAAATGCAACACAGTCACTTTTAGGCATGTCGCTTCTAGCCGTTTTCAATCTGGCGCCGGCACTTTCAGTGTTTGTTTTTAGCTAAAGGGAGCTGTGGTCATTCTAGTGACAAGAAAATGACCTGTGGCTGTGCCATGTAGCTGTAAAATAAATTAATAGAGCTCAGAAAAGCAGCCACAGTAATTGAAGAGGCTTCAGTTCTTGTAGTGGCTTCTGATGTGGCCCTTTGGTTGCATTACTTCTGTAGAATTTCGTATTCAAGTGAGCATTTTAGACTGTGTGTCTGCTAACAGTTAGCAGCTCCTGTCAGCTTGTGAAGGATAACTTCCTCTGCCAATCATCTCCATGTGGCAGGAAACCAACGTTTCCTGTTTATGGTGTATTACATTGAAACGTGCCACGAGCACATGCACACATGTCAAACGTCTAATCATACTGTCAAAAGATAAGGCTCGGATGACTCAGGGTTTTTATTGGAGCATCAGAGAGCAAGATGAATGTTTTGTCTGCCCTTGATGGTTGGTGCCAAATCGTTTCCCGGTTTTGACTTCAAGTGAAACAGTATTTTGTGCTAATTACATACTGGCAGCAGTAAGATATTGATTGTTGTGACAAAGTGTAAGGAAGAAAAACATGCAGCTTTTCCTATTAAATGAGCCAATAAGAGGTTTTAATCATGCTGCTGGATCTTGTACCAACAGCACACACCCACACAAACATAAACACACACAAATGATTCACACCCATAACACTGAGACATGGAAACCGGACCAAACAACTTCACTCAGTGATTCTTTCCTTTTAGCCATCTGATTTTGCTCAGAGTAAAGGCATGACTTTTATCCTTGACTTTCAATAATCAATCATAATGTTATAATATCCAGACTTGCTAGCGGCTCTGTGAGGCTGTTCTTTGGCTCTGTGTTGTTTTGAGCTAAATGCTGGGATTGGCTTGCTAACATCTTCACATGACTGTGGGGTGATTTTTATGTGCGGGGGATTTGACTTTTTCTTCTATGAGCAACAAATACATGAGGAAGCTGCAATCAACAACCATCTTTATTTAACACTCCTTTTTCATGTTTTATCATCAACCAAACACAACACAATTTTTTGGTGCAAGCGTCAGGTTTTCAGAGTGACTCTTGTCCTCCCATAGAAACTATTGTGAAGTACAGACTGTATCAGTTGTTCAATACAGTGATGTTGATTCAGTTGTGATCTTGACCAAGACCCATCTCAGGTACTACAACACTAGTTGAGGCTGATGGGAGAGTCTAAAGAGGTCAGAACAGCGCCTGCGACAGAGACCGACACATTCTAGCTTGTGGCCTTCATCAGGGTAACAAGCATCAGGTGACTCCTTCTTTACACTCATTTCCCTTCTCCCTGCACTTTGGAAGTAGGTGAAGGTGTGCCAGAAACCCCTACTCAGCTGATGGGAATGTCATAAGTTGATAACTAAGCTAGCTAATGTTACTGCTCAGCCCAGGAGGATGTCATTCATGTTTACATCCTGCGCTGTCACGAGCACGAGCCTAAGCTTGTCCATTACCACAGTTATCTGGTTGGCAGGTGTAGTTTGGTCGAAACAAAATAGTTCCCACATGAAACTGCTCCCGACAACGTCTGTTCAAATGTATTTTCTTTGGTTCCACACCACAAGCCAGGTGCCATCTAGGTCCATTATATTAGAGAGAAGGCAGACATCGCTACAGCCACTCTCTCCAAAACTCGGCAACTCATACCAAAACTGCTTGATGCAGTTTTATCAGTGTTACTTAACATATTGCTTTGGATGAATCCCAGAGCTCTAACAAAAAAGTCCCTTTAGGAAATTGTAATTTTGCAGTCGCCAATCCCTGTGAATTCTGCACAACCATACCATGAACTTTTTGTCCAATCTCCACAACTTTTCTGCAAATTTGACCAATCATCAAGTATGCGGTAGAAAAAAAATCGCAAGAAGATTAGAAATTGCAACATTGCAACTTCCTGGAGGGACTGACAAATGTGTAACTGCGTTGAAGGCATTTAAAAAAAAAAAAAGAACCTATCTTGCAGTCTTCTTCCCTGCCATGTTGGCGCATTGCTGAATTTCTGCGTGCAGTAAAATCAGTGAATGTGCTTCCTGCTGTCCTGTAGAGTCACAGCATCTCTGTGGCCGGACAACCTTGTCATGAATCTTAACTGTGGAGTTCAATGAACTGCTAAACGCCTACAAACTCCCTATTCTCAAAGCATCTGAAAAACAACTCCCGTCTCACAAAAACACTTTGGTCTGTGGTGGAGATAACATGCAGGTCACTATAGTAACTTGTGTTTACTCAGATGACGGAGCCCTGCACAATCTAATCATCCCTTCAGAGAGATAGAGCTCCCTGCATTTACTCAGTGAGCGGGAGGGAAGTCTGCTCCTCCTTTCTCCTCGTGTCTTTGATGTTTCTCCTCTCCGGCTGAGGAAAACTGTTTTGGTAGCAGCAGTCAGGCTTGCCTCCCCAATCTGCACGAGCGAGACGACTGATCCTCCTTGAATTCATCACGCGCAGTGAGGAAATTCTGCTGACAGTAAGTGGAGCCACGTTTGGGCAAAGACATATGAAACAGCACTTGTTTCCTTTCTCTTCGACAGACGCTGACGATCTCAAGAGTTTGGTCCGTGTGGACCTTTCCATCGCCTCGTCAGTGAGGGGCAGCCAAGTGCAGTGAGTGGAAATCGGACTGAACGAGAGACGGCATGAAAAGGATCCTGCCAACTTCTGCCTTGCCGGACGTTTGCAGGAAAGAAAAACAGGCCTTCGTGCCGTCACTCAGAGGAGATGAGGCCTGGGGTCATCACAGGGAGAGCATTTGGGGAAACCAGTGGAAATTCAATTTGAGGATATACACAGTGTGAAATAAGGATAAGATGTTTTGATGCATCAACAAGACAAATGCTGAGAGCATTAAACTAGCATACACATTTCCACACACACTACTGACTTGGACTGAACTTACTCTGCAGGAGAAAGTTTGACTGTTACAATTACGCAAGGTGACAAAGGAAATGAATGACTGACAAACAGCTCCTGCCCTAAGCTTGCATTATTTCTAATGACCAAGCAGGGGGCAACTCCACTGGCTTCAAAAGAAGTCCGATGTATGGAAGCTTACCTTCCCTACCTCTCACTGGATTTATTACCTCAGCAAACAGTTTCCTCATGAGTTTATTGTCTCAGTTGCTAGTTGTAAGTCTTTAATACAGCATGATGTTCATTTTGTAAATTATCGTCCCATTTAGAGTAAAATTAAACAAGTCGATGTTAAGTTGATGTATAAAACTAAAAACTCAATATATGAAGAAATTATTCAACATATTTCTTTAATTGTCCCGAAAACGTATTGACAGGGTGGATATGTCACTTGCTACTTATCCATTGGCGCAAATCAAACATAAAGCATTCAAGGTATCCCAAGGCTTGTCACCACAGACCGAACTCAAGCATTAAGCTGCCGTCCTCAAGACTTGAGCTACAAATGTTTGAGAGCCGTCTTTCAAGCCTATAGAGGTGTGAGCAGTAGTATATAGTAGGAGTATTCCCTAAACACAGAAAGTTAGTTGCTGTTTAGAACAGCACCAGTTTAATCTCTCCATGTGTTGGTGACACGTGTTGTGGCTGCTAATCTCAACTATGAGCCACAACTAAGTCAGTACTGACCAAGCCACCAGAACAATTTAAAATCAGCTGATTTATTAAAAAGCAAAATACAGCAAAAACAGATAGAAATAAGTACAGTGTGCACACACACATTATCTCACACAGACACAAAAGTGCCATTTTGCAGCCTTATTAAGTGCTCTCTGTGTCTGGTCATACGCTCTTATCTCCTGCCCGTGTTGTTTGGCAGTTCTCTCATTCGCACACATGCTGCAGAGCTCAGCCCGCCCATCCACTCTCCTCCACAGCGACGGGCTCGAGGCCACCCACCCACTGCACCACCAAACAATCCCAACTCTGTCAGAAGTTGGTAGCAGCGTGGCAGTTTCCTGCTATGGGCTCCGTATTGCAAACCCACAGCCAATTATCCCAGCATGGGGAAATAGATGTGTTTGTCTGGGTTTTAAAGTAATGAAGACTGTGTTTTTAGAGAAAGTATGGGTGAACTGTACCTGCAAAAACATTATAGTTTACTCTCTGAACCAAAGGAAAGGAAGTCGAGGGACTGCAATGATGATTTTGTGGTTGTATCATCCAATATGTGACATGGTTTTTGGAGCCAGTGTCATCTAAAAGTCAGTGTAGCCTTTTATGGCTTATTCTGGAGATAATATAGTTTTTGTTTTGTCAACAAATCCCAAATAAAAGAATAAAACCAACAATGAATTGATCCTATAATAAGTATAGTACATTTTGACAAAAGAGAGAGTGAGAGTTGACCTGAAATGCACAAATACACACACCCTCTGCGTGTCGTTGCTTGCTAATAGACAATAAAGTCATGTGGCCGTTTGGGGTGAATAAACACTCTGATGAGTAACCCCAATAAAGACAAATGGTCCTGTTATTCATGTTACATTTAGTCATGTTCGGCGACATTCTTCCTCGCTGTGTCCTGCAAGTTATAGCGTCAGCTGACACGCACGGTTATCTCAAGTAACCTTGTGGATTTCTTTGAGTTTAACATTGTTAGAAACATTACTACTAGTATGCTAGTATGTCAAAACCTGCCTGCTGAAAACACGGTTGATAAAAGCAGTATTTATTGACTAATCCACCGAAACAATGAGCTAAAAGAAGCTAAAAAGGCATCAAAGGTAGTCTTTTTAGATGACTTTATTTGATTTAATAGCATTGTTTGTTTGTTGTACTGTAAGCCCACACTACGGGATAGTGAGATTACACCTAACGTTACCATTTGACCACTGCAATGTTTATAAGCCATGAATCTCGAATCTTTCAAACGTGCTCCTCATTCACATTTGATCTCGAGTCAAAGACGTCTATTACAAAAGAGGATTTATGCTGCTCCTTTATCCGCCCTTTTGTTTTCCTCCTCGCTCAGTAGACCTTCACGCAGCAGCTGCCTGTAATCCAAGGCATCCTTGTCTGGCACATACGCTGTGAGCTGTTTTACCTGAGGCTGTTTTTCTGAAGATTGAATCTGCCAGATGGAAAGTGATGACATGAAGAAACGAGAGATTTTGGATGGAGGGCTGGGCCGCAGGAGACTGGCAGCGCTGTTACGTGGTATTAATGTTGATGCTTCAGATGTTCTTTTGTCTTCAACCATGATTTTAAAAGTTTTGGTATAAAGGTTTTCATTTTATGTTAACTCCTTGTCAACCTTATTGTAAAAGACTACAGTACACTCATTAACCTGTCATGAAGTAACACTGCTTTAATTAACCTAGCTACATATCTCCAAATTAGCTGATTTTTAATTCTTCAGATAAACTTCTTCTCTTATTAAAATCCTCCAGCTCCTTAAACAAATTGAACAATTTTAAAAGCCATTGCAGCATCTTCAAAATACACTTCCCTAAAGCAGGTACAGTATGTACACGAATGATCTGTCACACAGATAATAAGCTCTAATGTGCCACAAAAGTTGCATGTTTTTGCAGTTTAAGTACTCTGTGACCTTTTACACACTGTTCGTATGGACATGTGCTTTTGTCTCCTGCTCGTGTTGTTTGACAGATCCTCTCATCCACACTCAGCCTTCTCTTAGCTCGTCAAAGGTGATGATTAGGAGATTTGTCACAAGACAACAATAATGTCATGATTTTAAAAAGGGTTAATAACACACTGTGATATAGTTGACTGCAAATAAGCCATAGATCAATCATACGCATATGCAGTTTCTCCCTCAGGGACCAATAAAATATTTGTCATTCTGAAATGGAAGTGGAAGTAGACATGCCACAATTAATGCAGTGGTATCCCCTGATAACGCTGCATAAAATGCACATGGAGGATGTAATTTTTTAAGCCCTTTTGCTAAGAAAAAATGTGCAGGAGATCTTTTTGAAAATATAGTCATCATATGTTGTTAAAATAAAAGCTATAATGTAAAATTTAAAGTTTCAACAAAGACATTTTTTCTCGGCTGTGCTGTTATCAACTGCTCCAACAGCAAAGTAAGACTTTCGGAAAAACTGAAAAGTGAAAGTCACAAGCCTCTGATCCATGAAATCAATTTGACTTCCATAAATCTCCATTAAATCCAGCAGCATGTCAGTTAGCTTGGTGCTGTTTCCTGCAGAAATTCTGCTTTTGCAGAACTAAACATTTACTATTTTTAAGAAATAATACATTTCTTCAGCCAGCGTCATTCCATGTATTTATACATCAATATTTATAACTTCTCTGATGAAGACACATTTGATATTGTCACAACTGCATTTTACTACATTGTCATTCATTATCTGTTACACCAGTGTCCACTTATGGTATTGGTACCCATAGGAGGAGTGATAGCTGTTTACAAACACATTAATAAACACTTATATCCGCTACAGATTGAGGAAATCACAACACAATCACGGTGGCAATTAACCCCAATCTCTAAACATTTAACATTTATCTCATTATCACTTCATAATAGTTTAATGGCACGACTACAAAGTGTGCTGAGCAGGCCATAAAGCAAAAAGCTGCAGTCATGAAAGGATCACAAAGAACGGTGGCATACACAAGAGCCAGATGTGCAGGCACATCGCGTGGGATCGACCCAAACAACAAACACTATGAAAACAAAGGCTAAATAACACATGGTATGTGAGTCTCAAACTAAAATAAGACTGTTCCTTTTTCCTCAGACTGTTTACGACCTCTGTCAGAGAAACACAACAGCTGTATTTTTGTTAAAGAAAATGTAAATAAAATCCTGCATGGAAATATTTCTTTATTTTATTACATAATAATGGGTGCAATAAAGTGCTTTTACCGGGGTCATATCATCTTCTGGGTATTTACAGGAATGACATGTGAACAATAAACCCATAACTCTACTTTACTACAACTTAATTCAATAAAAAAAACATCCTTCAAGCCTCAGTCCATGTACAAGTTTGCTAATTTGCTGTTGCATCTTGAGAATCAAAAGAGCAATTTTACTCTTTAAACAATAATGTCACACCCTCCGGGGTTTTTCCACACAGTCCAGAGAAAAGTGGCTGTTACCGTACGTCATAAACAGTATGGAGAGTGCAGAGGGTGGGTGGGAACAGGAGGTGCTAGAAACCATCAAATTAGAAGCAAATGGTCCAGAACTTTAAGAAGGAAAATCACATTAAAGCCGTTCAACCTTTGGATGCAGTGGGAAGTGGATTTCAAAGAAAAGAAAAAAAAAAAACTGATGATCTGCAAATTTGCCAGAAATAAGTTTCCGTATGGAAAAGATTATGTAACATGTCCACCTCTCTCTTTTCTCTATAAGGCAAAGTGAATGGGAGAGGGGCCCTGTGTTAGTACAGGGGCCTACATATCCCCCTGTCTCCTCAGACACAAATAATGAGTTATAAGAGTGGGTGATCTGTCCCGATTCTGACCGAGCTCGAGAGCAGAAAACAAATCTATTAAAAAAATCACAAAACTCTGATTTCCACTGTAGAGAATGACACCGGCCTCTCCATCAGCCTCAGTCACACAAGGTGTATGAATATACGGAGTAAGTGTTGCTTAACAGAGATGAAATGGAAATAATTATGACTAATTATCTGCTGACTAAGCAAAGTGAAAACTGTAAAAAGGTTGACTTATATTTCCTAAGTGAAGTTTTATGGTAACTGGGTGGATGGATCGAAAGAAAATAATCATATGGACAGTCAAATTTAAATGTTACATAATTAAAGAGGCCATATTATGCTAATTGTCTGGTTCATATTTTATTTGGGTGTCCTAGTGGAAAAGGTTTACTGTACATACTTGCATTTTCAAAAAACAATAATTATAATATTTTTCTCATATGAGCCTCATATTGCAGCAGCACCCCTTTACACTGTGTCATGAACACTCCGTTTTAGCTACAGAGTGAAACATCTCGCCTCTGTTCAATCTTTGATGAGAGTTGCACATGCGTATTACTTAATGACCAGGATGTAGCCAGTCAGAGGCAGAGTAGGGTGGGTCATGCCAGGCAAGGTAGTGTGATCTAAAATAACAGTGCTACAGCAGGTAAGCATGGCTGGGGTACAGCCGTATATATTTTATAATATATATATAAATATATATATATTTATAAAATGCCTCTAAAAACTGTTTTAGAGAGATGTTGACTCAAATGTATAATCCTTAAAATGATCAAAATGGGATGGACAAAATATTAGAAAGATCTATCAGTATAACACAATACAATTCAGCAGCATCACAAACTGCAGCCTCCAAACGGACCATTCAGCTCTGTTGTTTTGCTTTTGCACCTTTACAATTGCTTAACGTTTAATTAACTATACATTTACTATTTGTTAATGATGCTGATTATAAAGTATTATCATTAAGTCATTTTTACCAATAAGAGTGATGGTGAAAACCCAGGTTGTAAAGAAGTAGAACAGATTGTTTTGACAGCAGATGTTTTGACATGCATGAATGGAAAAGCTCAGGTGGCTCAGGAAGCTGCTTAAATACAAGGAAATATAAACAGAATAGACTCGTATGTAACACAACTAGTTAGGGTTGTTTGGTTGAAAAATAATCAGTGACAGAAAAAAAGAATTAAAAAAAAATGATTAAGAGTCACTGACCTTAAATCTGTTGCTGTCCCGCCCTTCAGATTTAAATCTGATCTTTTCATTAAACGTTCATCTATGGTAATGAGCTCCATGTAGTAGCTAAAATAATGAGATCGTGCATGCAAGCGCCTAAAATGAGTATCCTCCATAAGGTAGTGGGCTCAGCCTTAGAGATAGGATGAGGAGCTTGGACATTCTGAGGGAGCTCGGAGGCATCTTTGGAGGTTTTCCAGCCATGTCCAACTAGGAGAAGACCCCTGGACAGATCTGGTCTGGGGAGGTCTCTGAATCCCCCAGAAGGAGCTGAAAAACATTGCTTGGGAGAGGGACATCTGGAATACCCTGCTTAGCCTGCTGCCACTGCAATTCAAGCCTGGAAAGGTGGAAGAAAATGGATGGATGGATTTTCTAATCAAAGCGGGATCAATAATGTATCAAGGAAGTCTACTATCTGGCTGGCAGCCCTGCATTTCTGCCTCATAGTTTTCACAGATGTTAGCTGTTGGCAGGGCGGTTGTAATGATAATTGAACGCAGGATGACGATCACGTTTCCACATGCACAGCTCGCTCTGTCCTCTGCGAGGTCTGCTGTGTGACAGGGAGATGAACACTTTGTTATTCCTGTCCAGGAGCTGACAGGCGATGACTTCCACTGTGGTGAGCCTGACATGTTGGAGCCATGCGGGGGTGGAAACCATTCCACTCACACCGATTTGATCCGTTTTATTTGCACACAGATGCACATGCACGCACACAGATATATAACAGTGTTTTATTACTGGATAATGAGTCAGTCCACCAGTCTTAATGTATCAGCTAATGTCGGAATTATTCCATTCATCTTTGTAGAAACAGTCTGTCTAATAATCTCTCAACGCATTATGAGTAATACTTGGCACTTTGCTAAGTGAAATTATGAAGTTAACAACCCTTTAAAAACCCTTTGCAGATATGATCATTCACAAATTGGAGTTTAAAGGCCGACCTTTGCTATAATTAACTGTATTTTCCTGTGAAGTAAAGGCTGATGTTAGGTTCATAATATTTAACCATTGTCTGGTTTGGGTTGAGCTTGTTATGAAACTAACCTCTCGATTTTCAAAACAAAGTACACAGATTTAAAACATAAAAATGTTTTATTATTATGAAAGTTTAACAAATGAAATAAAATAAACTATAGCTTTCACAGCAACACAGATGTAATGCATTAATAAAAGAAAAAGAAAAGCAATTAATACAGCCCGCTTTTTGTGTCTGCACCCACCTGCAGCATTCTTGTTTAAAGAGCCTTTACGTAACCAGGTAGTCTCATTTACAAGTGGGACCAAGACAGCTGCATCAAGTTTACTTGTTCCTTCCTTCTGTTTGGAGCGGGGAGAACAGGGAGTACCACAACAGCTCGGCACGTTACTGAAGTTCAGGCGGACTTTTTATCAGCCAGTGCACATGCACGTGCCATGTTTGAGAGGCAGAGGTTTTCGTTTGCAGCAAAAAATTGCTGGGAGACTGAACCACTGCACAAACCAGTATGTGTTTGTATTCCAGCTCCTCATCAGTGACAAATGAGTCATAATGCTGTAACGTGATCGACCGTGGTCTTTCCTGGCCTGGTTTTGGTTCTAAGGCAAACATCAGCATCACATCAGATGGCTGAAACTTGTGTTTTTTCAAAATGTTTGGCATTATTTCCTCTGCATAATTCAAACTGCTCAGTAGATGTAAAAAGTCCTTATTTAGTTAATACTGGAGCAGCACATGCAGTATCAGCTGTGTTTGCACGTGTCATGCTTGCCCAATAGCAGGCAACATATGCCCATTCTCAAGCTAAGATGGTGTGAAGATTTACTAGATTTACTTTCCACTTACTTCCTCATAGAGTCCTGTTGAGCCCATGTGTGAATACAGCAGGTCATTGTTCACAGTGGGCCATTCACAGTAAGTGACTGCATGACAGCTTTTATCATCTCCCAAAAATCATAATATATCATACTATGCAAAGTGTTTGTTATCACTTGTTATTCTGAGAGTCTTACCAGACAAAGTGTTAGTGCTAACTCGACAACGAAGCCCTTCACGTACAATACAGTCTGAAGCTTGAGGGCACGGACCAAACTGCTGAATTTGACAAGATGGGAGTGAGAGCGTGTTGGACACAGACAATCCTGTTGTGTGCTACATGCGTGAAAGGACCAATCATCAATAATTAGGAGATTAATCTGCAGCAGTTTTGATAAGAGATGGATTATTTAAGTACATTTTTCACAAAAAAATGCCAAAGATTTCTGTGATTACAGCTTCTCAAATGTGAAGATTTGCTCGAATGTTCTTCCATGACAAGAAACTGAACAACTTCAGGTTCTGAATTTCTTTTCGACAATACAAGTAATTTAGGGCTTCAGTTGGTAAAATGGATGATTTTGAGTCTTATTCCCAATTTATGAAAAACTAATGCTTTTGGATAGCGGACGACCCGACCTACAACCCTGAAGCGTCCCTATTTCTATCTTACCAACAGGAGCTTTGAAGATGTCAGCTTTGGCTCTAGGAAGTTCTGATCACCATTTTGTCACTATTTTCTGACATTTATAGACTTGTGATCAAGAAAGGATGGATCGATAATGAAAACAATCTTTAGTCGCTTGTTGTACATATTTGAGCTTGTGGTAACTAAGGGTCAGTCTGTCTATGCAGAAGAATGCAGATGTATTTATGTTCATATGAAAGTTGCCAAAGTGGTTTTAATGAGTTTTAATGAAGCGAACAGATCACCAGCACAGACTGTCAGGCTGCAAATAAACGTAAAGGCTCAGTGTAATGAGGATAAAGTTTCACGGGGTCGTTATCCTCAGGTCAAGAAATGATTTATGTTTCCACTCATTAAAAAGGCTAAATACCTTAGGAACAAGGGTGGACTACATTTGGCTTAGTATTGCGCAGCTCTTACTGCTGGATCACTTAACAGTTTTAATCTTGTTATGTAATTAAACTAGCCTCATGCATCGTATTATTGAGAAAAAAAAAAAGAATATTAATAATCCACAGGCAGTTATAAAAAGGGAAGTGGAGATCTCCTCTGAGGAAGTCTTGAGTGTTTTATAATTGTGTCTGAGGCAGATCACTTAAAGTGCTGACTGTGCCTGGAGCCTTTATTTGTCTCAGAGGCAGCCTCCCCGGATCAAAGGCATACTTGTCCAATCTGGGCAGTAATACAGTGATTTTCTCCAGCTCCTGTGATGCATTAGGCCCATTATGTAACAACACTTCTGGCTGCTTAAGGGAGTTTCACCCAGTTTTGAGCCCACAGCATCTTTACTTCCTTCCACCTCACTTTAATCCTAATTGACAGAACAAGGCCGAGGTGGATCTAGACATCCTATAGACCAAATATGACTATAAAAAAAAAAAATTGTACTTCCATGAGAAGACCTTGAGACATTACAACTTGAGAAATACATTTCTGTCACGTCCCTTGGCTGTTTAATGTCACAGTTCTTGGACAAAAACTACTGACCAAATATTTGGAGCAGAGCTGCTCGGGCAGATCAGCAGTGGTATGTCTTGACAAAGGCTCAGACACAATAATAACCTCAGAGCAATTAGGCTGCATCTGATAGTGAGCAAGTACGCGTTATCAGTCTCTAAGTACTCTGCGCTCTGGTCACGATCAAGGAAGAGTGCTGCCGTTACGACTTAACGGCAGAACTGCTGTGCTAAACAACTCAATCGATGGAAAAAATGCTTGGAAGCCAGAGATTAGAGATCATCTATATGACCCTGTTTCCTGCTGCTGATCTCAAGCATGGTTGGTGAAAGACTGTATTTTACTGGTTGTAATTCAACACAGGAATCAACATTGAAGAACAACAAGTGCTATTTAAGAAAACAGCTAAAACCTGAAGGATAAAATATATTGTAAAAAGTTGGATTTTCATGCCTTTTTGGTTATTCTTTTGGATTAAAATACCTGTTTTGGTTAGTGCAAAAACGGCAGGATACGTCTCAACTTCCTGTCAAAAATTTGAATTTTTGGTCCACACAAACACAGCTGGAAGTTGTCCAGAGGTTTCCTCAAAAATATCCAATGGTTTCACACTTGCAAATGTTGAAAGGTAGTCTTGAACTGCAGTAACTGGCTTGGCAGCCTTCTTACTTAACTCTGTCACCATCCCCTCAACTATCCCCACACAAAGTCAGGTCATGTTATCTACAGTAGTTATATGAATGTGACATTACACGTTTGTACAAATGTCAATATGGGATGTAGCCTATGATACGCACAAATGTGAACGCATCTGTGGTTTGCATATGTTGACTGCCAACATTTTATCCTGGCGACTGGTCTGCTGTGAGAGTATGAAAACCTTTTATCCACAGGGAAAAGCACACAAACGTCACAACTACACTGTCATCGCCCTCAACCATCCCACCACCATGGCCATGTTTGCAAAAACACCTGCAGAGGCCTGTGTGAGCTGACTAATCAGAGCAAATTGGGTTTTTTTTGGAAGGGGGGCCTTAAAAGAGACAGCATGCAAAAAAAAAAAAAGAAAAGAAAAAGAGGATACAAAATCTGTAAGTATGAAACTGAAAATGAGCATAATATGGGACCTGTAAGCCATCACGATACCTCGACAGAGTGGCTTTAATGAGGTGTGTTCTTGCCCATTCACAGCCAACTACTGATGAATACCAACATCCCAGCTGTTGCTGTTGTTGTTGTTATCTAGCAAGGAATGCACGCACTAGTGATGTGGTTTGTGATACAGCTCGACTCTGACTCAGAACTTACCAGGAACTCTTCAGTACTCTCAAGCACCTCTTCAGTGTTTGGTCAGCTCCAGGCTCGTCAAGGAGACAAGAGTCTCTTCCTCTTTCCATACGCAAAGCAGGATTGTGACAGACCATCAGAAACAACTGTGAAAAGGAACATTTGGTACATTTGGTTTAATTTTCAATCAACAAGAAAATACACTAAGGTTTCCAAATAATTCAACGCAGGAGTTGAAACAGGCGTCATGTGAACTTGTCTCCGTTTTTCATTAGAATTGATTGCTCAAAGGGCTGCACTGGATGTGAATTACATCACAATCACAATTATTCAAACAATGTGGTCCAACTGTTTTTCATATTGCATAAAGGGATCCATTGTCTGTAATTACAAGCCATTCCTCTATTAAAAAAAGTGTCCAGAGCAGACCAGTCTGCCCATTTAGAAAGCAGGCGTTCCACTAGAAATGGCCTGGTGTCGGTGACAAACAAGTCAGTGAACTGGTGTCTACAGATCTCATCCCCTCTCCAGTGGTCGGGCGAAGGAATGAGAGGAAAGGTTAAAAGGAGGAAGAAACCCAGACACCCAGCAAAGCAGCAGCCAGATTATAAATCACCTAATTGTAACCAGAGGAAGGAGACGGCGCTCCGTCTGCAACAGCATCACTGCTTTTCCACTGCAGCTTCAGCCGCCGGCCGTTAGTTCCACTTCAAAACACGAGATGATGGAGGAGAGCTGCGTCAAAAGTCTTTGTGGAAAAAAATCGGGAAAGATTTCACTTAGATTCCCATGCACCGTGACATCCCAGATTATACACTGTCTACACCTCATGTTTCCTCTTGATTTGTGGCCGCTGGTTTGAAAACTGACGTGTTAAATGAACAGAAGCTTCAAGGATATTCTGCACATGTCAGTGTAAGAAGAAAGGCTACATGTGCACACTGTTGATCATGTTGTTTGTTTATTGGCTCATGCAATGGGAAAGCTTTGAGGACTGTTCACTGGAAGTCCGTTGCACTTTTTAGCGAGTGTTGACAACCCAGACGTTGTCAAACCCAAGTAAGGCTTAGCTGAGCACGGCTCCAGACAGAAGCTTGGATCGGGACAGCGGATCGGGAAAGGCTCGATGACAGTGAGTCAGAGGGACAAAGGCAGAGCCAGACAGTCTGAGCATCGCCACCGGGGACATGACGCTTTTCATCTGCTGGAGATCTTCCGCTATTCCCATGAGTATCAGTCTCACAGAGGATGAAGCAGAAATTCAAGACACAGATAACCCCTCAGACAAGTCAAACTGGGTAAAAAATCAAAAAAAGAAATCCCATAAATAATATAAAAGACCCTCAGGTGCATTACATAGTATTTAGGAGGCTTTCTGGACAGTGGGCAGCAGAAAATGTCTGCTGAGGTGAACAGGTGTTGGTCTGCTGTTGTCTTTTTTTACAGTTGATAATAAAAAGCTGCACGGTGTGTGCACGTGTGGTTCAGGCTCAAAACAAAACCTGAACACAGGGAGGTGAACTCCTGACATCTGTGTTTCGGCTCATTAGAAGACTCAGATAGGCCAAAATGGAGGATGAGTTTGTACTTGAAATGTGGGAATTTAAAATTTTCTAAGGGTCAAATAAAACCAAAGAAGTTACGCAAGAGTATTTTCCATCTTCTGTTTGGCACGCTTTCAAAGCTGCTCATTCATGGACCTCCGCCATGAGATGCTGGAAACGTCGGAGGATTGCCAAGGACATTCAAGTGATAAAAGTGAACCAGGCCGGAACGACTGCTTTAACTTCGACGAATCCGAGTCCTGACGTACAATCAATCAATCTTCAGATGACATGACATGTATAACCCTCAGTGTGAACACAACATGGTTTTCACAACTATTCAAGAGAGCAAGGATGTTTACTTCAGGTAGCATCATCAGTTTTAAAAGAATAACTCCTGGTGTCTTATAGGAAAAAAATACTGCACAACACACGAAGAGTCCCCTATCTACTGATTAGGAGCATGCCACATTCATTTAGTTTGCCTGATATACAAAGTACATTGCAAGCTACATATTATAGTAAATATATTATGATTATTATTATTCTTCCATATGACTTTTTGGCACATAACTAGCCCTGCAGCTTCTCCGACTCATATACAAAAAAATGCATGAAAACGTGTAGAATCATCATGTGGAATGACTTTTGCTAAACTTTTTTTGTGAAAATCGCAAAAAAAATGAGCTCAAGTCCACCCCTCTTTAGGGGCTTGTTGTCTCACCATACCTTGCCCTTGAGTGATTCAAAGTTTAATTTAATGAGTCACCAGAGATGGTACTGTTCTGGCCATAATGCACATTTTGATAGTTAGAACAGTTTATGAGCAATCACAGATTATGTTTCGGGAAATGTTCGATCCGTTTCAGATTTTATGACGAGTGTGTACTTTTAGTGAAAAATCTTATTTTTTTTCAATATATTTCTCTCTATATAGGCTGTTTTTCCACCTAAGCACTTTTCTTTGACTATTTTGTTTGTACAAAGTTAGTGTACCTAAGGAAATAAAGAACTATAATAAATTTTTGCCCTGTTGCTCTCAAGCAGGGGTATTTTAAGATCACAAAATGACATAGTTTCCCCAAGTGCCTGGATATTTAATTAGAAAAGATGTGTAAAGTGTCCATTTTCAGTGATGTTGTTATTGCACCTACAGAGCCTCCGACTTTTTGGGGGAAACAAATTCTAATTGTGACCTTTCAAAAGAGCCCCAAACCATGCCTGTACTCCAAACAGTTCAACAACAGCTTTGAATTTATTTTGGGCAAGACTGGGACAGGCATTTCAGGAGAATTTTTTAAAAAATTCCAGTAATGGTAACAGAGAATAAATAATTACATATGTTCAAAATAAGAAAAGAATAAAACAGCAGTAGACCATCACAGATTAAACTTCCCAAGCATTTCCAACTTTGCTTGAAAGAGAGAATAAAATGTTCCCTCTCAGTAATGTGATGTACAAAGTTTCTTAGTAACAGTAGGAATGCCTGACTGTGTGCCTTTGGTTACTAATTTGGACAGTATGTTCAATGACAGCCAAGATGTGCTGCCCTGAGCGATACACAGCGTGCAAAGAGATGGTGTCGGAGATTAACTCGCAGCTGCGTCACCCTTCATTATAGCCTTTTATCTCCCAGATGCTCGGGGAGATATTAAATCTGAGAAATATGTTAAACCCCTGAGGCGTTCATACCTCTCCGGTCTTAACGCCAGCGAGGAACATCGTTGTGTGACAAGCTTCACAAACGCCCAAAGGGAGAGGGAACTCAAGACAAGCAAAGACGGGAAAGGTGCTAATGATATTTGGGTGAAAACTATTCTCAGGACATGTTTGTCATGGTGTGCTTCATCGGAGAGAGCAACGCTGTCAATGGACATGATCTGACAAGCCTGAACTGAACTCTGTGAATGACTGAGCACAGACATGGATTTGTCTGACACCATGTGGCTGTTTCATCTTCATGACTAATGGTTTTACGCTGCTACTTGTCAATGCTTTGTTGCAATGTTTCACTGAGCTCAGAGTAATAAGACATAATGATGTGCTGACAGCCAAGATTAACGTCAAAATCAAATCAATGTTTTGCTGTAATTTGGATATCAATGAATTTAAGCTTGCATCACACCCGCATCTGTTTTGATGTGGTCTTCATAAACAGGCTGAAACGTTTTTGTATTCTGTTAGTTAAAGGTCACTTTATCCAGGTACGAGTGGACTGAAATAAAGATGATGGACTCCTTTGTCTTTCCATTGGTTTTATCATCAGCTGCGACAGCGTCAGCTGGTGATGTTTGCATTGTGTGCGTATGTGTGTGTGTGTCTATCAACATGGCAAAATGTGGTATTGGAGTAACATATTGTACCAGGAACTGCCACAGATGCAATCGATGCAAAATTTATTTCAATCTTATCTTCTGTATAGTATCGTATCATACCGTTTCGTCTCGTATTGTATGATTTGAATCTGAAGGCATGTTTCTGGCCACCTGACAAATGTACGTCCAATATTCACTGTCTGTGTTCTACCACTGTTCAGAGAATGCAGCCTTCAACATGATTTCAGCACTTAAATGTCTTTAAATGACTGTAATTAAACAAAAAAACCCTGTTAAAACAACATCTAAAGAGCATTTGTACTTACAAATTTTAATGAGCCATAGTTATTTCTTAAATCTCATTAGTACAGTTGATTGCAATGCAGGTTAAAATGCACATTTAGATGTTTTTACGTGGAGACCTGATGTGTTGAACAACAATGATGAAATACGGGAGAACTTGGGGATTTTCCAGCACAATTAGGCTCAGGGAGTGTATCTGTGATACCTTAGACTGCTGGCATCGCTGCTGTGTTTACAAGTTTTATTCACATAGTTCTGCAATTTGTGATGTAACACTGGAGATATTTAAGCCTGTAAAAATCCCACAACTCCATTATGTGGATGGGATTTCCCTTTTGGTAAAGTGTACTTACATAACCTTAAATTACAGCCACAATGTATCATTCTTACTGGAGTACTTGAGCATGACTTCTTGTAACTAAAATATCCACAATTTAAGAAAGAAAAACCTGAGACAAAAGTACATACGCAGCTTTATATTCATGTTTTTTTAAACCAACTATTCACTGGCTAATAAGGAAGCCTACTGGTAAATCTCGTATCAACTCGTATCAACACAGAGCACCGATAAGGTGCTAGCTGCCCTTTTTCCTTCAATGCACAGTCAAAACACTGTTATGTCTGGTGTGTGTGTGTCTCAGGAGTGAGACAGGAATGCAGTCTCATGCTATTTTAAGTTTTTAAAGGAGCTGCAGGGTTTTGTGAGGTCTGACCCTGAGAGTATCTGACGTAAGACTTGGTCAATATTTGTAGGCCCACTCTCCTTGTGTCAATGGCCATTTCTGACTGACTGAATTCCCATCACACACATAAACACACTGCACACACATTTTAGAAAGCACATGACACACACATTTTATGGCTTTTGAGTCAGTGAATGCTTTTGCCTCCTATTCTAAACCTAAACTATAAACAATAAGCAGTATTTTCCCACAGAAACATATTAAGGGATGGAAGAAGAGATGAAAGAGTGAGGAAAAAATGAGAGTTTATACTATAGCAGCGATTTAAAAAACGTTCCTAAATGAAAGAAATATGTATGTTTCTGTGTGTATGCATTCACACATGCAAACCGTGCTAACAAGCCCTCATTCATCCAGTTTACAGCCACAGAGAGAAGAGAGTCACTCTGGCCGTTCTTTGTACCATGTCACTCTTTGGCTCAACGCTTTGTTTCATTAAAACTTCCAGTCTTGGTATATTATCAAATGTTCTACAATAAACCCAGACATCATCGGGAAACGATCACTAATGAGCTACCATGGGACAGCAGAGGGTGTGGACCACCCTGCATCTCCTCACCCTGGCACACTGCGGCCGTCATCATGCTGTCACGAGCTGCACTGCGCTCATCATTCATGAAATATGAAGAGAGAAGAGAGAAAATGGCAGCCTATTATAATGCATGGTTTACTTTGAGCTTCTGTGCTCAGTCGATTCACGTCGGAAAACGCATGTAATGAGTGAGTGAATTTATGATAATTGGATTTCAGTTTCAGACCAATGCATACTGATCTTTGGCCTCTGGAAGTTAAAGATGTGAAGGGAGAAGTCTGAACAGACAATCACGTCCTCTCAAACTGTTTTTGGGTTGCTCCATTTGTTTGCCTAACCGGAGGAGTCGGACAGGACAAGACTCGAGTTGTTGAGTAAACATCTGAAAAACATTTCCAGATACTTCCAGTGATTATCTAACTCAGGCCACGATCAGACTCCTTTGAAACATGCATGCACTTGTTTTGTTCGTTATTTTTGATGGTCACGGCACATACTTGTCACCTCCTACAAACTGTGCACCACAGCTGCGCTCTGACTCTGGTGCAGAATATGCTGTCGGTTTGTTACGTAATGAGTAAAAAGCCCTTGAAATTGCAAAAAAGGGAAACACACTGACATCTGCAGGCACTCAACACACCACCTCATTCTCTTTTTAGTTGCTTTCTTAACAAAAGATAAGTGAGAAGATTGATGCTACTCACACTTAGGAAGGAGGAAACAACTGACTCCGTCCAAAGGTGACAAAATTAGCCACCAGCCCCTCTAAAGCTCACTAATTAACATCTTAACAAGACTTCAAGAGGTCATTGCTCCTGGCCAAGAAATAGTCCAACACATAAAATCTCTTAGAACCTCAAGTTAATCCCCTTATTACCTATAAACAGAGCCATGCTAGCTGTTTACAGTCTTTATGCTAAGCTAAAATAGCAGACTGCTAGCTGTAGCCTCTAATTTTCTTGAAAAGATATGAGTGGTGTGAATCCTCTCATCTCACTCTCAACAAGAAAGTGAATATTTTTCAGAATGTTGAGTATTTGCTGTAAGCTTTAATATCTAATCTTGTACTTCTGCTGCGACACTAATGTCTCTGTAAAGGATCAATACAGGTCATCATCTTAAAGGAGCATTCTGTAGGACTTGTAGTGGGGAAAAAAACCCCAATTAAAATAATAACAGACTGTAAAGAAAACAACATTACTGTATTCCAATAATGGTGTTTGCCTTTGCTACTGCTCATTATAGCTGATGCTAATTAGCTACTTTGTAAGTTGGTGCCAGCCTCGAGAGTTGTATAACAATCAGAGTGATGTAATTCTCCTGGTGCCCTTTTAAGTTCGTGCTCCCTGCTAGTAAAACAGCTGCACTTTGAATTTGTGCAAAAAAAGTGTAGAACCAGATCACAGTCACGCTGAAAAACAAGATGTACCTCAAATAAAGGATGAGACCTCAGATTGTCTATGATTGGTTTGCTTTAGACAGGCAGGCTTCTGGTTTGACTGAGACACCGAGGCGGCTGGATGGCGAATGATTTAGCCGTTTGGCAGCTCTGGAGGTTTAATAATGATCTCACTGGTCTCAGCTTTCTGGGTCCAGATGACACAGTCACTGAAACCCCATGCCTTATCACAGCAGGTCATGGAAAACACAGCAAGATGAAAAATAAGGTAAGATTTACTCCTGTTATACTTTAAGTCAGCGTTTGAATATACCCGGGGTCCAAAATAGGATTATTTTGCCAGCATTTGGCAGGTGGCAGTCCTAATGTTATGCCCTGTAGTCCTACTGCAGGTGCGTGTTGATATATAGATTCAATCCTGTCCTTAAAGTGTGTCAATCTCTACTGGAAGCAATTGTGTAATATCTTGGCATACGAGACAGGAAAAGCTGTGCGGATGAGCAGCAGATTCACGTGTATCTAATTTCAGAAGCTTGAAAACACATTGACATACAAGTATTTGGATAGCTGCATTTCAGTGGAATAAATTCCAGGAGTGACTCCTCACAACAACAGAAAAATGGACTGATCGGTTCACTCCATTACTGAAAGGTCCAACAGCTGAAGCAAACTCTCCCTCCACCTCTGCTGCTTCTAAATATAAATCATATCAGTCATGACATACAAAGCGTGGACCGCAGCAGAGCAAAGCAAAGCAAAGCAGACAGGCTAAGAAAGTGTTGTGAGTGGACATCTCCTACCCCACCCTCAGGTTGTTCCCTGCAGCATCTGCTCCCCATTCCCAAGAGCCCAAAGCAGAGGGCCTCTCAGTGGGAGGGAGAGTCGCTTATATTTGAGCCTGTCTTGAAGCAAGAAGCTTTACAGAGATATAACTTTGAAAAGGGCAGAAAACAGAACTAAGGGAAGCTCTGCAGATTTCTGCCCAAAGGACAAAAGATTTGAAAGCTGGCAGACCAGGGATCAATCATGAAGGAACAGCAGGATTTACCGGAGAGCAGCTTGTACTGTAGTATTGCCCTGGTCTTTGGCATTGGTATGTCTCATTATATTTCTGTGGGGCTCTCGTTGATGTGTAGTGCAACATAACAATGGGATCAAGGAAAAGGTCAGACAAATATGCACCATGCTGGGTACCGAATGTAATAGTTTCCCTAGATGTCATACATCATCACACTTGCCGTGTGACAAAAATATCCCCTCCCAACAGACCAGTATTACAAAAGAGACATCTGTAAAGCTGTTGACAGGACACCTCGAACTTAAAACAAGGTCAATTATGACTTTTGGTATTAAACAATCATATCTCTAAAACCTTCCCAGAGCTTAGTGAAAGCTATTTTTAGTTGTGTGATATCATCCCAAGGTAAAGTCTAAAGAAACCCCTGAAGCAAGAACATTATTTTGGCCATCTTTGAGTCCAGTATCAAGTTATTATAACACACAGCATTGCCCTGCTAGAGTCTGTGTCTCCATCTGTTAGCCATCACCGTCAGCTGACTTCTGTTTGTACCTCCAATCACCTCTCCTCGTGGGCTGCCTGCCCTGCACGTGCACCAGAGGCTGGTGTGCAACAACCTGGGAAATGCTGGGGTGGTATTAGTTCCTGATCCAATAAGGAGACAATGTATGCTGCAGTTATGCAACTTTTATTACATCTGTGTAAACCAGAGGTGATCCAAACAGTTTCAGGTGAGGCTCGGTGAATGGTAGTAAAACAAAGTAATAATAGCTTGTGTGTGATTTGGTTAAAGACATAGTAAAGAGACGCAATAGTTTTGGGGACTTTTACAGTGTTCCCACTTTTAAAGAGTCAAAAACAAAAAAAAAATGCCTGGGGCCAGACAATTTTTATGTATTGGTGTAGTCTGAAGTTATGTTAAAGTGGCAATAGATTTACCTTTCCCCCCTAGCTTTTCCAAGTGGTATTATTGTTGGCACTGCTTGCAAAGATAATTGGATCGACACAAGTAACAACAACAGAGGACAAAACATGAGTTTATGCAATCATTAAGCCTATAAATAAATGGATCACCAGTTAAGCTTCCTTTTCCTGGTGCCTGGTGGAAGACAAAATTGTATAGTAGTAGAGGTTTATAGGGAACCAATGGAAACGCAGATGGTTTCCTTATTCTATGACCACAATCAACATTTACTACAACGTTATGTTGAAGCAATATCTTTTGTCAATTGTTGAGTGTCTATGGGATCTAATTACATGATCAGGATCTAAAAGGCATCCAGGAATTGAGTGAGAATAAGCAAGTAAACTATTGAGGTTTTTTTCATTACATCTGCAGGCCTGGCTCTACTCGGTTTGACTCGGCACGGCGGGGATTTGCATTTCCACCACAACTGGGCTACCTGCTTTAATGTGCGTCTAAAACCAATGATGCGCTTGTCCCGATCCCTGCATTACTACCGAAGAATGGCCTAACACGTTTCATTTTCTATACCTTCTTCACGATTAAAGCCCCGTTTTTTAGTAATTTAAAGCTTTTATTATGAAGCAGCATTACAGGAAATGTTGTGTTTTCACCAGCAGTAGCTAAACACGACTCTCGAAACAGCTGAAAGTGAACACGATGAAACAGTAAAACACAGCACATGTTTGAAAGTACAAACAGAACGAGAGAATCTAAAGAGATTCAGTTAGAAGCTACAGAGCTGAAAACACTGACTTTTAAAAACATCTTTCTCTAAGGTTTTTACTACACAGATATGATGAGTTGAGTACCAATTTGTAACACTCACTTGTTTTAGGGAGAGATGGGAGTTTGGCGCAGTAAAACTGGTGATTGAAAAGCAAATCAGCACGGCTTGGTTTGACTCTGTGCGGCCAAAAGTGCTGGTGGAAAAACGGCATTGGACTTTCTCGCTCTTTATACTACTGTGCTCCAGGGACGTCAAACTTTGAAGCACAAGGCCACTGACCAGGAGGTTGTATTTGACACGTTGGGAGTGAGAATGGGCTGTTTGTACTGGAGATGATACAGGGGAGGTAGAGGTTGCTTCCAAACTACATCATGGTGGAATGATCACAGACAGCCAAAATACAAAGTGCACTCAGTTGGTAGATGTGTGAGATCTCTTTGGTGCTCTGTGGAGGTGTAAACCCCTCCCTCGCTGTGGGGGAACCAACTCTTTACTGAATGAATACAGTGTGTTCCCAACACTTAAGGAGGCTGGATCTGGTTAATCTCAGAAGTGTGTCCACCAAAACTAGACCCATTCCTCGTTATGTAATATTTACACACTATGATCGATTGCATAACAATCATCTTATCGCAGATGATTTTGTTTTATTTTAGTAGAGTTTGTTTATTCTGTGAGGTTTTTAGCAAATGTGCAAATGTATGCATACAGTAGTGTGTGGATACTGTACAACTTTGTGTAAATCACCTGTTTATACAGCGCTCTAAACCCTTTGAATTACTGGCAGAGGATTAAATGAAATTCCCTGCTTTTAATGGATGACTTGGCTCAGTTGTTACACCTGGCATTGGATAATTCCTCAGAGATGTTAGACAAATTCATCTTTCATCTTTCTCATGGAGAGGCTTTTAGACTTTAGGCCCGGTTTATGTTATGAATGAACGTGTAGGTTAATTCTACAACATCAGGATTCAGGCAATTTGCAGCCCCGTTTTGGAAATGACTTGAAGCATGTCAGCAGATATGGAAGAAATAATTCAGTGATCAGGAGATGGCACAACCACAGTTTTAAAATGAAAACAGGCCAGGAGTTACGCAAGTTGTAGATCTTGTTTGAAGCTGTAGTGCAGGGATCATGGTTACACTGAGAGGATGATATAATATGGACACGTTTACACAAGTCATTCATTAAAAAGTGAAATTTGTTTTTATCTATTTACTTAATCAATGCCTTTCCGGGATGTAGAAAGTTATTGTTGGGTTCTACATCTGCCTGTTATCTGCAGAGCATGAAATCAATATTGATGGGCCAACAGCTCCTTTCCAGAAGTTATTCTGATACTTAATGGTGCGATAATGCAGCTAATTATCTGACAGTAACTCATGACTGCAATTCCTATGGAAACCCTGAAAGTGGAAAAAAATATGCCAATTAATTTACGGAGAAATGTGTCCCGTGAGGAATCTTCTGCCAGGTTGTTAAACAGGGTTTACGTAACATTAGTGGGTACATCCACCCCAAACATACCAAGAAGACTCAAAGGGCCACTGTTACGTCAATGCTCATGAAGAGAAACCAGTGGAAACTCATCAGGTCACCTTCACTTAAAGTTAAAGTTGACCTTTTGGAGACTCACCACAGGCAGTACTGACTCATACAGACTGAGACTGGATCCTTCTGTAAGGCCAACACATCCTCATACCTAAACGACTGAAGAGGTAGATTGCCAGTGACTCCTAAAACAACATAAACCACTGTTCCCAAAACAACATGACCAATGCAGCACACTGGTTATGTTTAGGAAAACATTGGACCATAACTACCACAGTAAGTTAAAATAAATCATTGTCTGCTTTTGGTTTCACACCGGCCAGGAATGCACAATCTGATATTGCGGTGTTGTTCATGGAACATAATAATTACAGTCGCTCCAGGACCATCATTGAAACTGACCAATCACGTTTTTTTAATGTCATTGCTTAGCGACATAGGGGGAAACGAATGGAAAAATATGCACATGGGAGAAGTTATCCTTTCAAACACGTGTTTAATGTTGTGAAAGGACATATTTTAACCCAAACTTTAAAAGTATTTCCTGAAGCTTGTGTGTATTTAAGTTACCTAAACCTAACCAAACATCAACAGAAAACTGAAAAGAAACAGAAAATAATGAGGAAGGAATAATGTTTATTTGATCATATATCATAGTGACACTGGTACTCATTCTGCATTCAGCCCATCCCAAGGGGGAAGCGGTGGGCAGCAGTCGTGCCCGAGGACCAACTCCAGATCTGAGCCAGTGGGGCACTGACTGGAAAATTAACCTAGTGTGCATATTTTTGATGGGGGAGAACATACAAACTCCGTGCAGAGGCTTTGCCCCAGCAGGAATCTAACCTAGGACCTCCTTGCTTCTCCGTGCTGCCAATGAAACTTAATGTAAAAATAAATAAGAGAACAGTATAATAATGTTTTTAACGAGACACATACCCTTGTCTCCTGAGTGACAGTCCTTTACATAAAGGTCCACTTTGTAAGAAAGTGTCCTAATGCGTCAGTATTTGACAAGTTGGGAATGAAACTCAACTCAAAGTCGACTTTCTCATGAAGACCTTTATTATAATGTTCCAAGAACAACACCGAGACCAGTTGCAAAGCTATGACATTGCAGTACAACGGTGTCATTGGTCAGTTGCAATAATTGCACTCGAACACCAACACGGCAATACCAGATACATTAGGCACAAACAACGTCTAAAGCCCTGTGCTTGTTTAACCTCCTCTGACCTCCTACCTATGCGGACGATGTCGCTCTTTATACTACTTCACCTGACTTCCTCTTTTGCTTCTGTAATGATTACCACAGCCACTAGAGGTCACCACCTAACAAGAAACGTAAATACGGGTCGTTATAAGCAGCTTTCACTGTCAACTTATATTGTTATTTTTTTTTATGAGGACTGGCTGTGAGAGGCATATACATAGCTGATATTACATTTTCATGTAGTCGAGGAGAAATGGAATTTGAGAATAGTAATCCCATTAGCGAAAAGAGAAAATATGTAAAAATGGAAAAGTTGCAACAAACTGTCCACAGTTGCACAGAGTGCTTTACTGAAACTGCACATTTATTGAAATTAATAGTTGAAATTGACATTTCAAAAGAGTGATTCTTCATTCTCTAACTGTATCTCCCTAGCTAAACTGAATAAAGACACAAAAAATGGATTTAAAGTGTTTAAAAGAAAGGAACGTTTTTTTTGAAGACTATCTGGTTGCTCAAAGGACATTTCTCTGAACCCACACCTGAAACGGGAGCTGGCCTCAGTG
Organism: Pagrus pagrus; assembly: GCF_965226575.1. NCBI lineage: Eukaryota > Metazoa > Chordata > Actinopteri > Spariformes > Sparidae > Pagrus > Pagrus pagrus. Next base: position 16,874,672 of record NC_140200.1, on the reverse strand, counting down.
AATGCCATGACATGTTTTATGATTTGACCCAAATATATCATTAATCATCAACTCAACATCTGTCACTCTTCAGTTTTCTGGTACAGTCTCTACATGAATCTGTATTGCTCAAATCCACATTAAAATCACTAGTTTGAACTTGGCCCTGACTGTGAAAATTCTTGTGCTACTGAGTGTAAATCCCTCAGGAGTGTGAGCAAGACAGCTGGAATACAGCAGATAGTAAAATGAAGGCTGACAGATTTAAAGCTTAACAGTTTTCTCCTTTTTTAAAACTGCATATTTGATTAAAAAAAGCATTGTAAGCTGCTGCCAGTGTTCCTTCTTGCACCCCTCCGATGGCGTTCCTGAGGATTCTTGAAGGTCTTATCATTCCTTCTTGTTTCTTGATCTATCCTCAGATCTAAATTAATCACCAGATTTTTTTTTTAAATGATGCCGTGATCGTGGAGGCAGAGAACAACAGAGACTGAACACAGCTCCGTAACGGCTCCAACACTAGCTGTTTTGGTTTTGATGGAATCACACTGGGAGTGTTGAAAAGCACACATTCCATCACATTTCCTCGTCTGCAGGCCTAATCGGGGCGCTGCTGTGATTTGTTCTATGCCTGGTGTTATTAGCTTTATCTGCAGCGGGCCTGCCACTGAAATATGCTGCTCCTCGTTGCTTCCGAGACCTCATTTGCAGATACGATCTCGACTAACTTAACCCTGCCTCTACGGCCTAAACATCATACCAACTACAGGGCATGTGAGGCTAATGCGTTGCCAGCTGTGGACGGGGTCATTTTCACCGTTGGACAATTACGTAAGAGCACACTGGCCGTCGTAAAGGCTTTTATACGATGCTGTAGATTTCTTCTACACTAGCAGCAGAGGCAAGTCCTTCAGTAAAGAGCATTATGGTGTGAAATGAAGGACTATGAATACATTTATAGTTCAATAAAGTTACAGGTGGTTTATTTAAATGCTCCAACAGCTGGTTTGCTTGCTGGACTCCTCTCCTCTCCGGACTATTTACTTTGACACACACACAAACACAAACCCCAGAGGCCTTAAACTTTATTAAGCCACCAGAGATGCCATTTGGCTGAAAGAGACAGTTACACAATAAACCTCCAGCGGCAGTTTGACCTCCCAATCCTAATCTTTTCAAGCAACTTCACAGCGGATTAGGCAAAACTCGCAACACTTGTCTGGTAAGCAGATGTTTATTTGGTGTTTTTGTTTTTGACACCATGAATGAATCACATTTTGTGCTTTGTGCAAACCTCAAACCTCAGCCTACAGTATGTTCTGTCCGCTGCCCTCTTTGATGGGCCGCTGTTAAAAGGAAGATGAAAGGGTTTCAAGTATAGCAAAGAAAATAATTCAGATGTGGCAAGAAATATTTGTGTTGCATGCTGGTGCAACCACCGGAGAATCATGGGGGGTTGAAACAGCTTTCAGTTACAGTAAATGAATAAAGGAGGTAGCGTGAGCAGGAAAGCTGTGCAAAGCTGTTTCATGACTTTTATGAGTGTTAGCTCGTTTACCAAAATTCGGAGGAAGAATTGTGTTCAGCCCAGTCAACAGGATATAATGGTAGCAGTTATTTTTTCTGCAAATCACCCAAGGTTCACATTTGTACAAAACGTGGCATGTCACGCTCACATTATATGCTTATTGACTCTTTGGAGTGGAGGAGAAAGAAGTGGTGTTATTACAAGCCACAAGGCTGCTGAACAGGCCACTGAAGTTTGAGTCTTTGTGGGAGATCTCCAGCCGTTTCTGTGGCCACCAAAGCCGGCTATTACTCACGGGATGTCAGACCATCTTTCGCCTTTTTTTTAGTGGCGACATAACCCATCTATTTTTCAGAGGAAGTTGGACCATGCTCTGCCGTTTGTGGTGAACAAAACAGATATTTTAAACCAATCCATGACGCTTTTGCTCACCCTTACCAAGTGCCTAAACCGATGCAGAGTATAAGCGCAGCGTTGTGACAAGAGAGAAACAGAAAGAAAGTTGAAACATAAAGAAAAGTTGAGTTTAAATTATCTTTTTGCAGAAACGTACTTAACTAACATCTATTCTGGTGATTGGGTTGCTTTTGTTGCATTCTCTGTAGTTTGCATTAGGTAGCTTTACCAGGCTGCTCCTGAACAAACACAACTGTTCAGGTAGCAGGTTTTCTCACATAAATCCTCACAGGTGAAACACTTACATCAACAAGCTTTTACCACATTAAAGCAGCCACCACAAGACTTTCAGACTTGATGACTGATGGCTGATCCCTTTGTTTCACATAGAGTGTTTTTCATTACCGCTGCAAAGATGATGAATCATACTCTGCCATGTTGAATCTATGTAAAACAAAAAATATTTGGATGGTTGATATTTTAGTTACAACAGTATGAAAACAACAAAGGAGCTTTTGCTCAGCAGTTGTGGCATTTATTAAGTGTGGGCAATGATAGCGAAGCATTTCGACTAATAGGCAGCTGTTTGCTATGAAGACGGCAAATCTACTGTAGCATAACAATGTAATCCCTTCATGGTGTGAATAGTGACTTCAGAGTAAATCCTCTTTGTTTGTATCAATAAAGGTATTCATAGATTTCAGAAGTTATTTTTCTGATTTGGTTGAGGTTAAATCAGCCTAGCATGCTTTCTGCCACATTTCCTCTTGGAGACAAACTAAATAAGTACAAGGGGAACAAAACCTTGAATGAACGAAACCAATTGACATTGTTATGGGCTTATTTTTCTACATCTGTTGTGCACGATTGCTAAAGGCACAAAAGGAAGTTGATTTGTGTCGCAAAACAGAAGTGGGTCACTGTTTTTCTGGTGCTAACGGGTAACAGCATCCTTTTTGTGACTAAAAACTGTGAACTTGGGAGTGGGGAAAGGTTAAATTGAAGGAGAATTTGTGTTAAACATGGAGCAACCAATGGTCTCTTAGTTTAGAGCAGCTGTATTATTTTTCTTTTCATTTCATTTATTTATTTATTGAGTTGGGACAATGCACATTCATCAACATTGATGCGTTAAGCATCAGTGTAAATGTGCCGGACTTAGCAGAACTGCTAAATTTCAGCCGTCAGCCTCATTAAGGTATCATAACTCATGTAGACTCCATTACTGTAGTTTAAACAAGGCTAAGAGGCTATAGAGATGTCCTCGAGACTGTACGATGACAATGGTAACATGCTGATGCTAAGAGGATATAATGTTTACCCTCTTTGACATCCTGGTCAAATGTGTGTTAGCATGCTAGCATTTGCTAATTACCATTAAACACAAAGTACAGGTGAGGCTGATGGTAATGTTTGTAGTTTTGCAGGTGTTGCAAAAGTATTGCAAAATGCAAATTGGAGGGAAACTCAGAGGATCACATGTCAGTAGGCTTCATACTCAGGGGTCCATGAACATCTGGACTAAGCTTCATGGCAATGCACCAAGTAACTGTTAAGAAATTTCAGTCCAAACCAGGGATGCATGATGTATCGTCAGCCAAAATTTTATTGGGTTACACATACTGACAAGAAACCCTCTGTCTAGGAAGGGATTTCATTATTTTTATTGTTCCTTCACTGATAGTTGCGCCCAACATTGGTTGTGGATTAGGATGCCATTTGAAATTTGAAATTTTCTGGATGAGGATTTTTTTTTTTGCCCATCTGCTTCTTTGTCTCCTCTGCTCTGTTCTCTGTGTCACTGCTCTCAAAAACATCTCACAGCAGATAGCAGAGCAGAGAGGACACACTGCAGTGAATGAAACTGAATTTAGGTTTAATTTTACTCCAATATCAAATAATTATCAATAACCATCAACACTTGCAGAAATGCAGTGTCTTTGTCAATGGATTTTTCGACACCAATTTCAGTATTGGTTCCACTTTTCCCTCCAATTCATTATCAATTTCCATACTGATTGTCAGTGATTGCACTTTTTTTTCATCTTTCTTTGTGAAATGAAGGCACGGTTAGGATGCTGTTTCTTCCTCCTCGCCATAACCCCTCCTTTTACAAGTTTTCAGCAACATACATTAGTTTGACGTGGATGGATCAGACATTTTAGAACCAGTTCTCAACCTGAACCGGTTCTCGATTCCCACCCCTATATGCTAATAGCGAGTTGTTATGAACAAGCTCATTGTTGGTAACAGTTGAGATATGTTTTGGAAAACTACTCGAATCCTTGTAAATCTCTCTAGCAGGGTGTCTGTGCATTTCTAGTCTGGAGTGGACCATTCAAGCGACAGACAGACTGGTAGCCATGCGTGGCTAAAAACCTGTCAGGCACATTTAGTTGTTAGTTAGTCATTATAAGACATCCATCCAGCTGCTTGGGAATCTTTTTGCAATTGCAAAAATGTAACACTTAGCTGTTTTGCAGAAGATAGATAGCCTTTTTGAGCGCAGATCATGTTTTGGCCTTTTGGGACAATGACTGCGCTATTCCTGGTGTGATCCATCTTCATCCCCATGTTGTGTCTCCTGTCAAATGTTTTCCCTTCCCACCAAGAAGGTCGTGCTCTGTCTGCTCGCCTCCGCATGCCTCGACCCCTTCACCTCAAACATGGCCATGGTTTTCTTCCTGTCTTCCACTACATAGCTGCACGGTCGAGTGGTTGGTTTACACCACATGCTGCCCCATGTCAGTAAATACTGGCAGCTGGATGTATCGTGTTTGGGCACACATACAAAAATATATTCCGCATTTTCCCATCTTTATCCTATAATATCATGCAGCATTTAATTAAATCGTAAAATAAATGTAAAACAATATTTTTCATCCGCAGATTGGGTGAAGGAGTAGACCAACTGTATAACTTTCAATCTGAGTAAAAGGCAGCCACTTAGGTTTGGGAATGTCATTAATTTCCTGCCAGTGTTGTCGGACTCGGTCAGATTTCTGTCCTGGAGTGTATAGTTTGGCCGAGATGATGGAGGGCAGCCGCTCTCCTCAGCGTCTCCTATTTCCCATCAGAGAGCAGCAGGAGGAGGATGACAGATACTCTCACATGGCTAATAAAACAGTTGGAAAGCACTTGATTTCCTGCTACTGATTCTTGTGAATGGAGGGGTCCCCACTGAGGCGCTGAACTGTTTGGTCTGTGGTGAATTGTGCCTCACGCTGACAGGATATAAAGTTATATCAGTCAGCAATCAGAGAATGTTTTTTTTCTGTGTGCGTGAGTGTGTCCACTCTGTCCATGCAGCATGTGTTTATGTAGTTATGAGCTCGATATGTTGACGCTCTCTGATGGAAAACATAGAATCACTTCTTGCTGGCTCTTGCGTGCAGAGAGGATGTTCCTCCTCCACACTTACACATTTTTTTAAGTGCAAGGAGGATGATAAGAGCAGATAACACACTAGATTTAATGTTGTAGAGAAACTCAGTGTGGGCAATGTGGAAAAAATGAATACTGCATGGATCATTGCATTGCATGCCAAAGCTGGTGTGTTGAAAAAAATATGATAAAAACTTTTTATCACCAATATTACAATTTTTTTCCAAAGGCAGTGTCTATAATCATAATGAAAAAATTGTCTAACCAGCTGAATTTGATCTTATAAATGCCCAAAGAATGCTCCAACATATCACATGTTCAAATTAATAAAAATACTTCCATTCAGAATAAGGCCTAATTCCTAATATCCGAGCAGTATAAGCTTTTTACATAAGCCAGAATCAGAATCGGAGTTAATGGAAACTTTAGTGCACTTGAATGTAGTCAGTTAAGTCTGTGTGGCTGGTGTAATTAGTTGTTTGGATAATATGGAACCGTATTGCCCAGTATACACACAAACATCTATGGTGCGCACACACAGACACACATATTTACACACACATTTTTGGCATAACTTCATCTCCTGTCACAGGTCTCCTGGGATGCCAAACACTTTCATACGACCGTCTCACAGCTGAGCCCCTGTTCCAAACACATCCTCCGTCCCGTCACAACACGCCTTCTTCAATCAGCTCACATTTACCTCCCTCCTCTGCTCCTCAATGGGCCTTTATGGACCATTTTCACCACACAAAACCCACCTTTGTCCACCACCAGCCCCTTTCTTGAGGAGTCCACATACTTTTTTCTTTTTTTTTGCAGACAAAGTGCTTGATGTGTGGATGTTTCCACTGGAATCAACTTAGTTCAGGGAAGCCAAACAACTCTTCATGCGAGCGGGGTCACAGGTCCTCCGCTGTTTTGTATATTATGTAATTCCACCTGTCAGCTGGGGAAAATAGATGGGAGCAAAATCTTCAATAATAAATCAGAAGAAAAGTGAGGCGACATATGTTTATTCCCACCACTGGCACTTCCTTTTGGTCGAAGTTAAAATAGTCACACAGCTGGTCACAAGGTTCTTCTGATCTTTCACAACACCAGTTTTACTTCATGCATCGAGCAAATGACAAGAAAATTAAGGACTAGCCAAACATGGCTTTGAAGTTGCTTTTAATCAGCACCATTACCCACTGAATGTATGAACTGAAACAGCTTACCTCTGCTGTGGGACCCACCACAGTGAACAAGGGTAATCTTATATGTAAGAGAGTGTGGGGAGAGGCTGACTCAGGCTGCGGGGCTGGAGGTGAAGATGCCCAGAGGACACTCTCCGAGATAAAACTGTCTCACAAAGACACTGACTTCCACGACCTGGGCCATCAATCTTTACATATTTCGGCTATGGACAGCATGTACGTTGCCTTGGAAGGACAGGGCGTTAAAGTTTATGGTTACTTTACTGGGCCATGATTGATTCAGCATCTTTTTATAACTGGCTTGCAGGTAAAGCATTTCTCAGCTTTCATGCATGGACAGGAAGAAGACCTTCAATTTTGACAGAAAACAGCAGGATTGAGTTACTGTGGAGGTTAAAGCTGCACCTAAAGAATACAAAAGGAGCTCGTTGAAACACCACCCTGATGTGTCAAATCCGTACCAAGTCAAGTTAGCGAACAGTTGCCTATTTACCCACGTAGACAATCAGCAACACCGGCATCCCATTAGAGCAGTTTTCATTCTCAGGATGATCAGACGAGACTTGTTTAATTTGGCTCCGTGCTGCTCAGGTATCAAACAGCCAGCTTTTGTGAACATGGCTGCATACTGTGAACTGACTAATTTAATTAGATACAAGCAACTAAAAGCTTCCTGTGAGCATTCTTTAGTCGAAAAGGCATTTGAAAAACAGCTCCAGTCAACAGCACGTTCAAAACTGGTTCAAAAGTAAACATTTTCTCACCGTCTATTTGAAGACATCGATTAAACATTCACATTTAGGCCATATTTTATCAGGATTTGCAATTCTGGCATTATACTGAGAAATGTGGATGTTTTTCTTAGCCAGGTTCTGAAATGACAACACATTTGCACATTGTGGAGAATAAAAGGTGTCTTTATAGAAAATCCTGCAATATCAAACTCACTAAATTCTTTACAAATTGTTTGGACTTTTGTCCGATTTTCGATATGATTTGAAGAGAAATGGCACCAACATTTGCATCCAGTACATTTTAGCTGCCAGAATGTTCAGTAACCACTGAACTCTCAAAACATCTCCAGAGTCCTTAAAAATGTTTGTATCATTTGGCTGAAAAAAGGGGAAAGAAAGTTATATGAAGGCATCTAGTGTGCATGCATGTTTGCTGTAAATCAGGCCGAACAAATGAAGATAACTACAACAAAATGAGTGGCAAGTAAAGAAAAGTGAAAACCTTAAAGGAGATTTATTTCATTCTTTGTCTTTCATCTATACTGTAGATGACCCTTCATGTGCCATACTGTACATTTGAGACAGTGGCAGATAGAGGGAGGCAGAGGAACTGAGATAAAGACAGACTGTACAAGTTAATTAAAAAGTCCATTCCAGGCATAACTGGATTTGGTGAATGGGCAGTGTCAGTGGCTTGTCTTACGTAAGATAGCACCTGGGGTCCCTGAAGCATGTGAGAAATGCAGCATGTGATCAGGTGCAGTGAGGGAACCGCCTCAGTCGAGTTACTGTTAAACACGGAGCCTGTATGACAATGCAGGTTTAACTTAGTCAGGCTCTTTCGGGGTTATCTGGTTTCACTAAACTTAACACTGGTGATTCTGGGTACCTGTGTCTGCAGGGGGCGATTTGTTTCATTTTTAAACTTGGGACCTGTTTCACCCAACAAGGGGCTTTAGCAGACTGGGTTGTTTGCATGCAGCATGCTCACCTCTGCCTTTGGGTTGCCAGGTATTACGACAAACATCCCACCCAGAAACTAAGAAACACCCATTGGGGAGATTAGCATGAGATACTTACCACTCGGGAATGCAGTAGGAGAAAGGGTTGAAAATAGGGAGACTCCCACGAAAATATTGGCAGGCAAGTCCTATGTGAAGGTAAACTGTAATTTACAGGTAAAGAATATTGTTTCACTGCATTTTCTGACATTTTTGCGTTTATTAAAACATACTAAAAAACATTGTTCTTTGCTTGTGTGTGCCTTTCCTTTATTTCTAGATCCCGTTTGGCTTTTATTATCCTGCATGACTGCTATTCCTCTCTTAGTCACCTCCTTGAGCTTCATATTATGTTCGAGAGAGAAGCTGTTTCTCGTTTGTTGCCTTTGACGTGGTGATGAGCCTTCGCAGATAACTTACCCACAATAAATCAAGGAAAATGTTGGGAATTCTCTGTAAACATGTAAGAGAATCCCCCTGCCAACAAATGTTTGAATGGCTACATTTTCTCTTTGATTCGGCTCAAAATTTAATGGCCTCACCAGACTGAATCCGTGGACCACGCCATGATGTCACTAAACAACAATTAGACAACAAATATTTGTCTTCTGTCAGGCTCTTCTGTAAACTGTAGGGGCTTCTGTGGCGAGCTAATTCGCCATAATAACAGAGAAAGAAATGGCTGAGCGACCACAGAAGAACATGGATACACACACTGTCCGTCTGTAGCGCCCTTCTTCCTCTTTTTCTGTCATTCGTTGCAGAAATCTGGACGTCTGCTACAGTCTCATCGATTCCAGCTTCAAGTTCTAAGATTACAGCTGAAGTACCACAGACCTCCAGGGCGGACAAAATATGACGTCTGGCTTGAAAGGTCTCGCCAGCTGTGAAAAATATGATGGCTCTGAGACAATAAACTTGCAGGCCAAATAATTATGTGTGTGGGGATTTTGAGCAAACAAAACTCTTCTATTTCTCTGTTCTTGCTTATGATTTTATCTTGAATCTGGATTACAGGAGAACAATGTCCCTTTTTTGTCCGTTTAAAAGGATAAAGCTGTGTTCTTTGTGTAACTCGGTGGACGTCAAGCATAAAAGCTGCTCCCTTATAATCTCCCTATCAAAGCCCCTGGACGACAGAGGAGCCAGTCGACCTGCAGAGTGAGAGGTGTCGAGGGATTCTGAATGAGTGTGTGGGTGGCTGGGTATCGGTGTGGGTTTTGTTAATTGATAACTTGACCCCCCACAAAGACTCTAATTCTTTTCACACTCATGGTTACGCAACAGTGCCTCCGCTGCCACAACATTTTGTGATAAAGTTCACTTGCCTGTCAAGGTTGTTTTTAAACCCACGCAGTGATCCGAAGAAAACACTCGGCAGGCAGACTCAGTGGATGGTGGTGTGATAACTTGCCCCCTGGATTTCCTTTTAGAGTTAAGTGAACTCTAAAATGTATTTTTGACCATTTATATATATAAAATTGACACAAAAACTATTTCATGTCATCAATAGATAAAATGACTGTATGCAAGAAAAAAAGCTTTGCTTACATTAGTGTTAAGCTCTGCAGCTGCCTGAAGCTTTTTAGCCTCATTTAGCTTCTTGTTTTGGTTGCAAATTAAAACCTGACCAGCCCTGTTTCCAGTAGCAACAGGCAGTAACAAATGCAAAGAAGCCTCAAAGCTTGACTTTATTCAACCTGTCCAGCCAACACTCACTCCAAACTGTAGCTCTCAAGCTAATCAGTAAAACGTTAGCTAGCAGGGGCAGTACTTGTACCAGTCAGTCAATATCTCTTTGAGCTGAGCTGCTTCCTTATTAGCTTGCTAACTGCCAGATAGCATCCTCTGGTTTTGTACTTTCCATTCCCTCAAAGGTCAGAGCTGTCAGTTTACTTTTTCCAAATAGATTTGAAAAAAAAAAAAAACTTGATTTAAACCCCTTAAGTGTAGTCCAACTCACACACCCACTCAGATGGGGTGCGTGCTAATGCTTTTAGCCAGCAGCTACAGTGGAGATTTTGGCTTGAAATGGGTGTAAATAGCATCTTTATGAATCAATTTGGGCTCTGAAGGACTTGGATTATACCAGATGATTATGTGTATCCATTTTAGGGTTTTTTTTAGTTTTTTTCCCCACATTTTATAACTCCCTGCATGCTTAATTAGTAAAGGAGAATTCTGCAACGCTGTTGTCCTGTGACGCTTCAGAAATGTTTTCTGGACAACAAAACTTCACCCGGTTTTCCATCGGCATGGTACGGAGCCCCTGAAAACGAGAAATATCTCATACTTGACATTAAAATTATACATGGCTTCACTTCACCACCAGAAATGTATCTGCTACAAATGGCTATTCCATTAAAACACAAAGACTTTGCAGCAAAATGTTGCCATTTTTGAATAGTGGTGTGAGCCGAATCTCCTGAAACATGACTCCAAATGAATCCCAACACAAATATTCAGTATTGTGTAATGTATTACTCTTCAGAGGAATTCATCTGCACTTCATGCAAAGAAGGCTGTAAAGGAAGTTTTGCAAAGACTCCTCTCAGCAGTTTAATGTATAATGTATGGAGGCAGGTGGTCATCTTGGCATCACCACAATAGAAATTAGTTAATCATGTGGGTGGTCAGAGGAATTAGCTGCTCCATGGCCTGATCCCATTATGATAATATTAGACCGAGGCATTTCATCATGCAGTCTGTAATGAAGTGACCTTTGTACGTTTTGTTACTTGTGAGCTTTCTCCTACTTCTCTCCCCGGCCTTCTGCTTTGTAGTGGCTGACAGGACCTCGCGCCCTCTTTTGAAGAATCCTAAAAAGGTTTAAAAGTGTTGAAAGAAAGAGGAAGTTGCTCTTTATCTCCCCTCCTCTCCGACATCGACTCTGTTTCTCCCTCGGCTCTGAAAAGTGATGGAGCCGCTGCCGTCGTCTCTAAGCACAACCTGTCATTGTGGTCCACATTTTCCCAAGGATTACTGTCACTGGCCTCTTCCTTTTGGACAATCATGGCATCACTCACACTGTCCGTGATTACAGTGGCTGGCAGGTCAACGTGGAGGTAATCGCTATTCACCGTCTAATCCCTATTCTCATATTTGAGAGAAAGACAGCTCAGTGGATCTTCTCACAACCCATCACTCCTCTCACTTCTCCTCACTTTCTTTTATTTCTGTCTGTTCTTTCTCCCATGCCGGTCAGCTGCACAACAGGACCATTCTCCTCCCTGTCCCTCTCCCAGTTAAGTGCTTGGATAGGCCATTAAGTGCTTTAATGACGCACGGAGGCGTGAATGATTTCAAAGAGAAGAAATGTCACCTTTGAGACCCGTGAATGTGTTTAATCACAGATTTAAAGTATTAAAATCCCTCTGATGATAATATTAAAGTTGAATCAAAGGTAAACTGTATTCTTACATAAAACTCTTAGCGGGATCAAAAGCGTGTGGCCGTGGGAGTAAAAATAAATGTATTATCGAGGCTCTGATCTCATTCCAGGGCTTCTGTTTCTGTGACTAAAACTGCATGAGACATGGAAAACAAACATATTAAGGAATTTAGTAAAGCGTGACCAGCAGGAAGGGAACATGAGTTACATGATGACGAGGACACGGGAACAAGAGTGAGTCAGAAGTAGCTGTGTGCAAATTACAGTTAACACTTTGTGAAGTACAACTGAGCAGTGACATGCAGTTCAACCCAACAGATCAGAAATCAGCATGCAGTTAACATTAAGTTTCACTTAATAATTTTGCTTTTAGTAGGACCATTTAGTAGGTGTTCTGGAGCTTTTATTCACAACGCAGGATCTCTGTGACCACTGCCATGTCGCATTGAAACCCTTAAGCCACAACAGACTAAAAATCCTTTGCTTTCAAGTGTTGAAAGAAAAAACAAAAAAAACAATCAATTTCTTCATCTGCTAGCGAAGACTACGTCATTCAGTCTAAACCTCAAAAAAGATCAGTGAATGATTACTGTCACAGACGTACCGTGCAAGCAAAAATAATTCCTGAGCTTTTGGTGCACGTGTAAGTTCACCAACTGAATTGTGTCTGTACAACAAAGTAATGATTCACATCCAATGGGTGAGAGAGTAACTTGAATATAGACAGAAAGCGAGAGGGTGAGACTACGTCACCCGCCGCGTCCTGTTCAAGTCACAGTGAGTCAGGGCAATGGTGAGCCGGAAGCGGTCGCAAATGTGGTTACACTTTTCAGAACTCGACACAGACAGCACTCAATGCAACTTCTGTAATGCTTAATGCAAAGCTGAGCGGGGCAGCACATCTAACCTGAGGAAACAGGAAACTGCACCATGTTTGATAGCCTGAAAGCCAAGGCCACCACAGCTAACGTTAGCACAGGCGTCAGCCACCACTCAGCCACTGGCTGCATCCAAAAAGTTTAGAAATAAAGAAGTACAGTTCAAATGTGAACGGGACCAAATCCTAATATTTAAGAATGGATTCTTATATTTAGCCTTTATTTATCAAACTTCTTGTTAATAGTTGACCAGAAATTTTCCAGAGACGATTTATCAGATTCCATTTGGTTAATATGAGCGAGGTCTTAAGGATCTGTTCAGTCTCTGCTGATAGACACAGCATGTTGTAGAGTGGGAACAATGTCATGTCTACTCCTGTCAGTGGAGGACACACACACACACACACATACATTACACAGACACTTGTACAAATAACTAATTTTAGGTCCGCGCTGCACCTCTGCTGTCTTACAGTTGACATAATGGAATTTTTGGATTATCTACACGACGAACATCTACACACACAGAGCTATCAGCGGAGACTCTCTACCGTCAGGAGGTCAGGAGGTGAAGAGGCAGTGATTGGCCTGTCAGCTCCCCTCTTCTCTTCAAGGACCGACACATGAAGTGCACCCTAGAGACAAACCCCAGCCTGAGACAGATGAGACCGGTCCCTCTCCACACACAGACGCTGCAATGTCAAGTACTCAGCCTGTAGCACATGTTAAGCCTGTGGCACCTGTTAATAGCTTCCTCCAGTAGCTTCTAATAACCCTCCACTCAGCTGGAAAACACACACACACAAACACACGTGCTACACAGGCACACATGAGTGCATTCAGGCAAGCATGGAAAAAGCTGGCGGTTCAAAGACTGTTTATAATATGATATAAACAGTTCAGACTTGCATATAGACATTATCGATCTAGTTTTTTTCTGGGTAATTATTGAGAAAATTCGCAGGAGCAGATTAGTTTACACCAACTTTCACACAGATTTTATGGTTCAGCCAAACAGCTGTTTTGTTTCCTGTTGCAGGAAGACACCAATGTTTTATAGCAAACAAGGGGAAATGTTTAAGGGGTGTAGGAAATGAGGAGAAAATTTGTTAAAAAGCTGCTGATTATCCACGAGAGTACCTTTAAGTGAGTAAAAGAAAGCAGAAAGCAGCAAAAACTACAGTGTTTGCGATGCACATGGTATTTTTCACAGGGGCAATATATCAGAATTTTCATTCAAAAATGGATTTAAATTATCATCTACTGCAGTTAGCTCCCATTCCGGACCTCTAGCTGCACTGCTAACTAAGCTAATTAGATAACTGCAGCTACAGTTAGTGAATAACATTGATCATCTCATCACAATGCGATGTTCTGCTGGGAAACCTTGGGTGCTGGCATTCATGTGAGTGCCACTTGACACGCACCACCCATCCAAACATTGTTGTGGACCAAGTACACCCCCTCATCACAACAACTCTATCCGATGGCAGTGGCCCCTCAGCAGGACAATGTGCCCGGACACACCGCAAACACTCTGGAACAGCTTGAGGAACACAATAAAGGGCCCGAGGTGTTGACCCGGCCTCCAAATTCCCCAGATCCCAATCTGATCAAGCATCTGTAAGACGTGCTGGAGCAGGTCTGATCCATGGAGGCCCCACCCCCCAACATACGGGACCCAGAGGATCCACTATAAAACGCCCTGGTGCCAGACACCACAGGAAACCCTCGGAGGTCTTAAGTCCATGTCATAACTGTTTTGGCTGCACAAGGGGAACCGTCACAATATTAGGCAAGTGGTCATAATGTTATGCCTGATCGCTGTATTCCAGTTCTATTTTTGGAAATAATAAAAAAAAAAAGGCACCTGATGAAATTGGCACCCCCAAAACATATTAACTGATAACCCAGATATCAAATCAGATAAACTGAATAGAATTAAGGAAAATAAACCCGAGTACCTGATGTTAACAGTTTAGTAATGTCCACAATCAGCCTCACATGTCCTTGTTAGTCAGCTTCCTGTTTGACACGTTGGCCCTTCTCACTCTCTTTCAGCTCACTCACTCTTTGTGGCCTCTCTGTAGTGAATCGTCTCCCCGACTCTGCATGACAGCACAGGACGCCCGTTCTTAATGAGCTGCTTATCCTGCATTGTGTAATCAGCGTATAAAGACTTTAATGTGAGAAAAAGTGTAAACACTCTCATAATGGAGAGCAGACGTGGCAAAGACAACAAACCTTGAGGATTAAGCGGATGTTTTTGTGTGGGTAAATTTGGACCAGCAATAGTCAGAAAGGCCTCAGGTTGTGTTCATGGTTCTGTTTGAGAGTGTGCCTGAGTGTTATTGTTGTATTTGACTGTGTGATTCTGTTAACATGAAATCAATCGGAAAACAGCTCACAGCTAGTGGCATCTGTCTGCCTTCCAGATGTAATCCTCTGCTGCTCCTATTCAAAGTCTCTGTTTCCCACTGAAAACACATGTAGCTTTAACACCTGCTGACATCAGATATATATTAACACATATTCTGCAACAAGGTTGATTGAGCCAAGAAGTTAGGAAGTTGAGTTTGATTTTTTGGTTGCACCTTATAGGTACAATAGTAAGATGTATAATAGTAAATATATATAATATGGTATAATATTATAAACCAGTAGTGCACTTAGGGGATAACAATTTGTCTTTACTGTCAAATAAAGAATATATTCTTAGTTTTTATCCAGTTTTATAGAAAGTTCAGCTCGTTACATCTCATAAGTGTACATAGGGTACAACTGTGCTTGTTAACTGTCTAATTAATGCCTTATTATTTCTATTTTTTGCCTAATTTGATACGAGGCGTACAGTATATTGCATGCCGATTTGTTTCAGTGCTGTAATATTCAGAAGTTGTTTTACTTTGACCATGAGCAAGACCTCTGTTAAATGCTTGCTGGGACCTCATGAAGTCAGTTTCATGGAAAACTTTCGACAACTGACAAAAAAGACAGTTACCGTTATGGAGCGTCATTGTCATTAATGAGGCTAGAAAAGAACATCAACATCATGATGGAAAAAAAAAAAAACAATGTTAATTATTGGTAAGACGCAAACTGTCAAACATATCGGAGCCACACCTTTTTTACACCCATCCATCTACTTTGACTTCCTCCAAAGGACAACAACAAGCAATCTTCTCTCATTGCCACTGAAAAGAGTCAGTCATTTGCATGATTACAAGAGCGCCATGCTCAAGGAACATAAACAAAGAACATTTTAAAATTTTGACCAAACATCTAATGCTGTTGTGTTTCTGGCGAGCAGCACATCGGGAATTCATTTTGTGCAAGAAGTTAAGCCTTTTGTTGGGGTTACCAGAAGGAAATCTGTGTTGCTCCTGCTGAATTTTAGGGTGAACAATGAAACTACATCTTTTTACTACCCTCACAGAGAGGCATTATATGCTCTTGTTGTCCCCTTTATTAAAATGGGTACCACCAACCATTTTTGCTAATCCAAGAGGATATTTCCCAAAAAAAAAACATTCAACAGGCATACAGTCAACAGAATTAAATGTAGGGTTGGGGTTAAGTAGCATTTTAAGGAAAATCTGAATCCTTTCAAAAGCCTTCAGACCTAATTAGTCATAGCTTTGAGCATCTGTCTGTCATGTAAGGCAACATTTCATTCAGACCGTCACAGGCTAAATAAATCATGTGATGATGCTCCTATAGCCCTCAGTACTGGCATGTTAAACATTTCTTTACTTGTACCACTTAAAACAATAAAAACATTCATAATTGTCACCAGTCTTTATTTTCTCTGCACTAATTTACAGCTTGCTCTTTATGTTAGCTCGCGGTTAGCTGAGATTTGTTTGTGAGCCACAGTAACATTTCTTCAACGTTTGCAGTACATGTAGCAATGTAGTTTTCCTTTACAGGCAGGGTGACAGTGATCTTTAAAAAAGTTACAGCAGTTCCTCTGGTGTCCCCCTCAGGCGTTGTTCTTGAGAAAATCATTGAGTTGATCTTAGATTTTTCGCCCCTGCATCTGATTAAATCTGCCACCAGCGTCATTCGTCATTTCAAGCTGTGAAGGTGACTGTCAGGGCTACTGAAAAATAAGAATATAAACAAACAAACAAGGGGAGATAAACAGGTTAGTTTTCACTTACAATTAGGTATTTTGCGCACCGGGAACCAGATCCAAAATGTAACTGGCCCAGCCCTAATCATCAGCCAGTGTTATATCAGGATTAATGTCATCCATCCTCAGCGTGGATGAGTGACCTCTGCTGCTTTTATCTTCTCAAATATTTCCTGTGTGGAGGATATGTCTGTCAAATTTCATCAAAGTTCTCGTTCCACATTCCGGCAATATCTGCAGATGAACTCGGTGTTTGCCTCCACTTGTTAAGAACACCACATTCTGCTCTTTCTCCTCTTGTCCACAACCTGTGAGGCCATTCAAAATACAGCTTTCACTTCACTTTCATGCAAGTGCAGCAGCTTCCAGCACGACTGCCCAGCCTAGACTCGCTAATTCCAACTAGGCTCAGAAGGTCTCTTTCTTCAGCACGGCAGCGGCTTGCCTCACAGCTGGAGCCCACCATCATGTTCTTGGGGTCGCCGCCATGACAAGCAGTGACCACCCTCTGGCCGCAGATCCCTGCAGCTGTTTTCATGACAGTTTTGAGCGGGATCCACTCTGATGTCATGTCCCAAGCTCGCTCTAAAACACATGTTTGCTCAGAGGTGAAAACAGAGGCCTAAGTTGAAGAGATTAACACATTTGGGTCGACTGAGTCTGGCAACATCTGACCCACCATCAGTCGGTGATCACTCATCAGCTAGTTGTTGAGCTTTTTCATACACTTGTGCTGGCTCAGTTTGATAGAGTCCGTTTGACTCAGCACGTCAGGGGGCAGGGATTTGCATATCCACGGCTTCCTGCTTGAAGGTGTGTCTATAACTGATGATGCACCTGTCTTTTGTATTGGTCAAAGGAGAACGGGACCATCAAGGTTGGCTCGAGATGTCCATCCTGTGCAAGGCTCAGCTCAACTCTACAGTCCATTCGTTCATGAGTGGTGGACCACCACATTAAAGAACATGAAATGGAAAAATGAAGATTAAAATCTAGATAACGAAACAAAATACAAACAACACTGAATGTGTAGAAGTAGCCCTTTAATCATGATCGAGTATAAAATAAGAACGATATTGGTGCTGCAACCATTCATAGCGCTAGAGCGCAAACTAAGATCAACAGTGATGGATGTGCAACAAATACCACTGCTAGAGAACAACTTCAGAGGAAACATTTATGAGCATGACTATTACAATTTCACCAAAACAAAGATATACCTACACAATCTAATATAAAGATTATGAAACTCTGGGAATTATTTTAACACCAGCATCAACATCACCCTTCGAAGACCCGTACGAATGGATCCCTCATGTATACAAACGTGTAAAATGCTTGTTTTTCAGAGATAAACTGTCTCACATGGTATCCATCATTGCATCCTGTACTGACTTGCCCTTCACTGGTCAAACCCTGTCCTTGGATCCATAAGCAGAGTGGAAGGCCCCATTTATGAAGTGGTATTAGGGTTTATTAAACCAGCACTGTGGTCTGGAAGCCCCCTCTGATATAAGATCAAGATTCAACATTCCAGCCTTTGATCTCGCCGCTAGTTTACCCCGAGAATACTATATGGGGAAAACAAGCCCGACGCAATTATGGGAGAACTCATTTCTCCTGGCTTCCTGTTATTGAGAACAAGCTGCAAATAGGCTGACGGCACGGTATCAGCGACATTAACAATGTTTCCTCTGACTGGGTGACTATGGCTTTGATCCGCTGAGAGAGGGTCACACACACTGCCAGCTCAGCACGGATTAAAGATAGAGAGGGATGTGTACAGAGTCAGAGAGGGGAAAATAACAGAGAGACGAAAAATGAGAGGAAGATGCAGAGATGAAAAACACTTGCATTGGACCTGAGAAGAGTCTGAATGACACTGAAACTTTGCTGTTGACAGACTTTATTATCTTTACAATCTTTTCAATGTGTACAGAACTCACATCACTGATAGGTAGATGCTGACAACTGATTTGTGTGTTCAGCCATCTAGTGTGGCTGCTATTACTACATTATTATGGATCCCACTCATCTTCTCGCAAGACCCACCCTACTCATCCTCTGATTGGTTGGTTACTGTTAACTCATACAATAACTTTACTTCTGGTTATTTTTGATGAGTGACCCTGACAGGAGCAGCAGAAGACTGGGAGAGAGGCCAAAGAGGTCAGTTTGTTTACCTGCAAAACTACAGCTTATAAACCGAGGGGAAAAAACAGAGGTCGGAGCCTAGACACCAAACTCTCTGAACTACGTTCTGTGGCTTCGGAGTTGTCGGACTTAACTTTTCATAGCTATGCCTCTTTAATGGAGCAGTTTACACAGGAAAAAACAAAAAAAGAGTTTGATGTCTTGGGTAATATGCTTCTCCTTTTTCTTGCTGAGAACGAGATAAATATGATGCATGAATTCTTATGAAGCAACAGCTTGTTAGTTTACAGTTATGTTAGCATAAAGACTGAATGCAGGAGTAAACAGCTAGGCTGGCTCGTTCAAAGGTTTGCAACGCTAAAGCTCAGAGGTCAACAAAATTCTGCAGCCTCCAGCTCTTTTTTACATTATGCAAAGTCACTTAATGCGTATAATGATCCTAAGCATGCATGAGCTTTAAATTCCCTACAATTATTAAACTTGAATTGTATGGGGGTTATTTTCTTGTGCTTGGTCACAGAGTCTAATGTGAAAGAAATCTCTTGTTAATGGAAACAACTGTGCCATGGAGCAGCACTGAACTCCAGACAATGCAGCCAAAACGAGCTTATAGACTCAAACACTGACTGCAGCTGGTAATCTTTGGCTGACATCTTAAATGGAAAATGATAGATCCCACACGCGAATTAAGTGAAAATAAAAGGAAAAGGCGTATTCAAATATTTATATTTAATCCCAAATTGATATGTTTGTGTATAACATTTCCTCAGAACCTGTGGTTTCCCACTGCTCCCTGGAGCGAGTTAGAAATGATGATCCAATACTGTAGCGGCACGCAAGCTGTAATTTAAATGCAAACACAATTATAAAAGTGGGATCCTCCACTATGATTAGTGGTGAGAGCAGCAGCGGGTGCAGCACTGTACGTAGTTCACTTTACATTTCCCCAGAATGAGTTGTAGTGGGAGAGTTGGAGACTGTTTGGGGCTGCTAGGGTTTCAATAAGTCAATCATCCCCAACGTCCTGGAAGTCAAAGAAAGAATGAGCAAGAAAAATTTAGGAAAAAATGCAAGTCAAATTTGAAACCCTTATCCAGCCAAATTAAATAAGGCCTCACTAGCAAACCGAGTTTAAGAAAACACGGTGTATTGGTGCAGTTCAGCTTCTGACCATCTGGTAGATTTGTTCAGTTTATATCTTTGATTTGTGGCATCGTCAGGCATAACACACATTGTTATCATTTTTATGTCCTGGAAACAGAAAACAAACAAGGATGCCAGTAATCCAGAACTCATTAGAGGCTGCATGTTACTGGCAGGTACACACACCTGCCAGGACTCACATTTGTAATTACATGAATAAAATGCTGAATTATTTATACCTGACAGAAAGTAAAAGTATCTGGGTGGTCTGGCAAACATGGAGGTCTGCTCAGTTTTTTCCATTTACAGGATTTTTACAGACAAATATGATTCTTGATTTTTAATAACTTTAATAATTGATTTTTAAATTACTTTAGTATAACATGTTTGATAGAATGGATAGCAACTATAGCATGTTCTTCTGTAATGCATACACTGTAATTTAAAGTCCCCCTCCTCTTTACTTTATCAGTTTGGAAATCTTCAGAATTCCCCCGGAAACGAGCAAGAGGGTCATCTTCAGCAGGTAATATCAGGACTGAAGCTCTGGTCTTAGGATGGCCACTGATCTTTGATCCTGTCCGCCAGGCTATATTCACAGTAGTCACGCATACCACAAACAGGAGTCATCAACAGTGAGCCTCACTTCACTCCCTTCACATTTCCCCTCTTTCGCTCTCTCTTATCTCTCGTCTTCCAACTAAAGGGCTGTTGTCAGCAGAGTAATTTGCGTAGCAACTGTGAGGGCATCTCCGGCCCAACTTTCTCAGGGATTTAATGCAATTCCAAATATATGACAAGCCTGAGAACCAACATCATTCAAATGAAGTGGGCGCAAAGCTGTTTGCATTCCGACTCCTGCTAAATTGACTGTACGCTTCAAAATAAGCTGCAAAACGCTCAGTCACAAGGCCGGCAACGTGACGGCCGTGCTTGCATGGGCAGGGTGCACTTAAAAGGAATGTTATAGAGGTCTCACCCAGTTAAAACAAGGTGAGTATTTAAATGGCATCTGCATTTACAGTTTGTCAGTTTTCATCAGAAAAAAGAGAGTTAAATGATGAAGCGCTGCTTTGCTCAAGAGTAAACTTCCCGTTAGCAATCCATGTAAATAAACTCATTTCCTAAGTTTAGCTGTTCTAGAGAAATGTGACTCAAAGCCATAAACAAATGCTCTGAATGGCCTCTGCTCAGAACAGTTAGTTCATTGATCCCACAAGTATGAGAAACAAAAACTTCTCACTCTTTTATCCTCTTTCTGCCATCGTTTTGGTCAAACAGTGTGTCCAGCGCGGTGACGTCTTCTTTCTTGGACTGTTTTAGTTTATGAAGTGTGAGTGTTTGTTGGTGGGGCCCTTTGCTTTTTTCAGCCACTGTGGCTACCACTGCTCATGTTAATTGTAGTTCTGGTCCTGTGTATTTCAAACCACTGCTACTGTGGCTGGAAACATAAAATGCATCACTTTGCATGACAGAGCCCCCCTGTTTAGAGCCACAAATATGAAAGCTTTCAAGTAAAAAGAGAAAGGCGGACAATTATTGACGTGAAAATGCTTCAAATTATTGTTTAAATTGGCTGACGTAAAATACTTTACACTTCATTGTACTCACAGAACTATGGGAAAAGCTGAGCCAAGCCAGACTTCAAACATTTAGACATTGGTTTAAGTTTGAGGTTCTGCTCACATCAGCATCTCTGTGCTGATTCACTGTTCCAAACATAACTGTGACTGTTTTCGTGGCATCGTTTAATTCGAACCACGCATGCCAGTTGCTAAACTATGAAAATATATGAATGAGGCCAACTTTATTTTGGAAAGCAAGATCTGCAGAGACTTGGCAAGTGTCACTGGTGCCGTTATATTCTCCCTGCACCCTTTATGACACTCAACAAATGAGGGTCAGTCTATGTTTGGGTTCAATGAGGTCATCTTTATATGAGCTTCATTTAACAGCTTGAGAGACGACCAATCCAATGTGACAGGGTGGAGACTCACCACAGCCTTTACAGTGAAAATATCACACTACTGGTTTTTGCACTTTTTGATACTGAGTGGCGAATACATTTTAACCATCTCAACACCTTTTGCACTATTTGTCAGGATATGTCTTCGCCAGATTATGGAGAAGCCTTGAAACAAGTTTTCACACATAGAGGACTGAAAACTGGACACTTTGCAAGAGGTCAGATGCAAAACAACTAGCAACTAGCAGTTTCGACTGTTCATTTACTGTCATTAATGACAAAGAAAAACAGCCAATCCTTTCATTAAAGCTGGAACTTGAAAATGTTTGACAAGTTTGCTTGAAAAATTACTGAACGATAAGCTGATTATCCAAATATTATTTTCTCGAGTGACTTATTGTTGCAGCTCTACAGTCTTCACTCCATATATATCCAAGTAATATCCAAGTATTATTTATTTAAAGTTTTTATCAACAAAACTCCTTGGTTAGGTTTAGGCAACAAAACTCATTGATTAGTTTTCGCCAGTAAAACTCCTTGGTTAGGTTTAGGCAACAAAACTATGTATGCTAGCATGTGAGCTTGCTAATATTAGCACAAAACACAAAGTACAGTTGAGACAAATGAGAATGTCATTAGTTTTGGGTGCGTTTTAAAGTAACTAAAGGATTCATCCTTTGGCCACCATGGAAGCAGGGTGGTGCACCTCAGCTTCAAATGTATGGTGTTAAGCCTGTCTGTGTGGGACTTCTTGATTCCCATGCATTGTGTATTTTATTTCATTTAATCTGTAAAATGATATAGAAAGTTGGGGATTCCCAGCATCCATCCCATGAAATGAAGACAGTTTCAAATGTTGCCTGGTACACATTTTATGAGCACCTTTCATTCAGGGACAAACTCAGACGGCAGACATTCTTTGCATTCCTGCTGCCTTCCAGTAAACACCAGTTGGGTGTTCAAAGTGGCATTTGATTTCTGCTCTGACTTTCTCTGACAGCAGCCTCACGCATCTAATGATTCATCCATCCTTGGTTTGTCTGAGCTGCCGCATCTTTCATGTGCTGGAGCTGGGAGACACATGTGAGCCACATGCCCTCTGAATTTCATTCTACGCTCCATCTTCCTCTTTTTTTTCCGCCTGTTTTCTGACCACAGTTTCTCAATTGGCTTCACATTTTATTTTCTTCAGTGAAAAGCCACAGGAGTTTCCCAGATATTTGCTTTTCACAGTGTAGAGAGTTGATTCTTGTACTGCTCCATACACTCGCAGCACCTACTTGTGGTAAGCCATACCCTGCATTCTTCAGAAGTGGGACCACATGTAAGCCATTCAACATCGGCACATTCCCCAAAATTGAGTCTTTACATGCTCCATCACTGTGACAAATGTCTTGCATACCTGTGGGGCTTATCCAGCTGGGGTGTAAACGGCAGGTTGGAGAGAAATAGGCTTACCTGCACTTGCAATAACGGCACTGAAGGCATTGTAGTAAATCACTGGGGTTCAGTGGCTTAGCACAACCTCCCTGGTTACAGCAGCATACAAACCCCACTGACACAAAGCTCCTACTGTTGAGGGCAGGTCTTCATGTTTATTAGTAATACCCAAAACTCTGAATTTTATGTTGCATGAAAAAGGCATATTGAAAGTGTCAAATAAGGTAAGAATTGTCTAGAAGCTGAAAGTGGTGTCAATATTTATTAGTAACAGGGTTTCTTTGAGTTGGGTTATTGTTAAATCTGACTGGCACAAAGATGTTTCTCACTTCAAGAACAACTTTCCTGCCAATTCTGTCATCTAAAACATCCAGCCCTTGGAATTTCAACCCTTGCCAAGTGTCTATTGCCAATATGTCTAAAATTCTCACTTTCTACAGTACAACCGCAGTAGGGATGTCCTGAGCTGATCCCTAGATCAATATCGGGGCCGATCTGGGTATATTCAAATAGCTTGCTTTTGGCTAAAGTAAAGCTGAAATCTGAAAATCCGATCCTGTCTTTATTGAACTCTACTGTGTTTTGTCCATCTCACCCTGCTAGTGTTGCTGCGCTGCTCTCTTCAATGACAGCAGGGCTCCATAGCGAGCGGTCCACATGTGAGCAAAAATGAGTGTCCAAAAGTTAGAAATCATTCGGTTGCACTGGTGATTGACTGTTCTGACACCGATGTTGACAAAATACTCAAATTCACAAAGCTAATGTGCCAACAAAAGTGTTATCTCTTATTGCCGAAGACCAGTGGACAAAGCACTCATTTGTATATGCATTTAGCTATTTTTTTAGTCTGAAAACCACTGATTCGTTCACATTTGCACATGAAATTGGCCTATATACCATATTAACATATCTACGATATGTGTGATATCATGTTCACATGACGTGTTTCAACCTGACTGTCATGTCCAGAGGTGGAGGGGATGGTTGTGAAGATATGGACGAGAAGGCTGCCAAGCCAGTGGCTGCAGTTCCAGACTGTGTGTCATCACTAGAAAAGTTCTTCTCAAGCGTCACAGGAGGAAAAAGCACCAGAGTAAATAATCAAATTTAAGATAACTGGATTCCATTTAGCAACTGGGACACTTAATACACTGGAGCCATCGTTATTGTTATTCAGTGTTAAGCACCTTCACTTACACTGTTTTATTTATTTTTATTAATCTGTATTTAATCAGGAACTCCCTCGATATAAAAATGTCCTTTTCAAGGGAGACCTGGCCAAGACAGCACACCATAACTATGCCAAGTCAAAATATCTGCTAATAAAAAGGTCTTTTCTGGAGGTAGAGTTGACTCTGCTCATCCATAAAGGCTGATAAGGGTCATTGATCCTGAAATGCCCCCTTTGATTGTTGTCACGCCAACAGTCCCAATCAGAGATTTTCCTGGCCCTCAGTTTTATGTCCCTGCTTGGTCTTACACTTCAAAAACAGCCATAAAAGTTGCTCACAGGCTGAGAGGATCCTGGTAATACCTCATGTGCAGCAGCTCAGGATTGCTGCGGGAATTACTTGTGTCTTTGAGCGGATTCTTTTTTTGATGCTACTTGATGCTGAACAGATTCAAAGGCTTTATGACTCTTTGAACTGCGCTGATCACATCCTGGGTTAGTTAATTTGAACTCGGTTTATTGCACAATGCACCAATTTTTGCAAATTTTATTACTTACTTCGTGTTGATTTGTAAGGTGGTAAATTCTCGGTCAAAAATGAAGCACAATCCACAGCAAATTACTGTAACCTGCCTGTAATCTGTTCTCATTAGTAATGGAATAAACATACTGAATTACAGGCCTTTCGGTATCCTCAGGTGCTTCGATAAAAAACATCAGTGGTGACTGATGACAAGGTACAAAAGGGGGAGGCCAGAGGAAATCGTATCTCTATTTAAAAACAAGCTGAACAGCTGGGCCACATGTGTGTTGGTTATGCAACACGGCATCTATCAGTAAAGGTATTGCTAGTGTGTGCGCTTCAAAGCCAAGTAGTGCAAAAGAGATGCTGATTCAAGATGTTGGACTTGGACCGAGGACAGTCTTTAAGCCAAATGGCCCTGAACCTGTGACTGAGGACATGACCTGGCAGTTAGGGCAAGGAGCAAGGTTTTCTTTAGATAGTCCAATAAAGAAAATTGAACCCATATTGTGTTGTTGCCTCGTAGCAGCTCATAACAAAAGCACAGAGAAGAGAAAGTGAAACAAGTGAGAGGGAGAGGAAATAAATGAGTAACCAAACCCCATTTGGTTGATCTTAATATAAAACAGTGGAAGAAAATGTTTGGTTTGCTTCTGCGGTTACTTAAAGCAGCAATGTGAGAATAATGTGGCAAAAGCTGTAAAAACCTACTGTACACTACCTGCTCAGCACCAAACTGCAGGAAAACACAGTTAGCAACTAGCTGGTGAACATATTGTGCTAGGCAGATAAAAGCCAAATATTTCCCTTTAGGACTTGGAGGAGACCAAAATCGGAGCTAAAAGTAGAGTGAATGTTGAACTTCTGTAACTGCTGGATATGTAGAAGTTCGTCATGTCAACTTAATGTTATTGCAGGTTTATATAACAGTAGTTTGAGGCCTTTATGGAAATGGCAGGACCCACCAGTAACAATGAAAACTAAACCTGTACACCAATAAAAATAAAAGAAACTGCAAGGTGTTTTTGTATATTATAGGTAATAAATCTGTCAAAAAACAAGATGTCTAAAATAAGTCTGTGTATCTCAAGGAAATGTTTTTTGTTGACGGGGGAGTTAAGCGTCATATATTAAGTATATTGAGATATTTTGAGTAGAAATAAGACAAACATACTTGATTTTTTGCAGTGGGGTTGTTGCAGAAAAACAACAGCCACAATGCTGTCAACATGTTGATGTTTTGACCTACAAGTACTCTGTTGTCATTACTATATTAATACATTAGTACTCAGTACCCATGGGTTTGGCCACACCCATTTTTGAACTCAACTACACAAAATCTTGTGACTGCATCTTACACAGTCGATGCAGACAAAAATCTGTCTACAGATAGACAGACGTATAAACAGCTCAATACCCTGCAGTAGGTGTCGCCAGTACATATTGCCCTGATAAAACACACACACACACACACACACACACACACACACACACACACACGCGCACACACACACACTCACACACACACATACACAGACTCACGGCATGGCTGGTAATAGTCTTAAGGATTATCACTTCCAAACTCTAACAAATCCATCTCACCAATATTTTGCTTTCAGTCTCTCTTAATGTTAACAATTAAAGGGATTCCAGAGCTTTGGTTGAAAACATGATGGCCTACACACTGTAACTAAACACAGAGTTGAATAATATGTTAGACAGGTGGTAGTAAACTACATATAAGCATGTGGAACCTAACCTAACCTATTGATGATCACATGAACTGATTATCTCCTCTTTGACTTGTACAGATGTACACTGAGGTATAATACAGTTAGGTTGAGCAGCACACTTACACAAGAGGAAAGATATTTGTACCAAAATCAATATTTTTAAATGCTCAACCACAGTAATTTTATCACAAACAGAAGGGTGGAGAGTTGTAATTTTGACCGGGGTGGAGTAAAGAAAGCCCTTGTATTGACAGTGTTCGGGTATGTTTTGTAAGGGGCCACCTGTACCAAAAATATACCAAAGTAAAACATTCACATGATGGGAGATTTACAGCTCAAGTCAGACGTCTATCTGCAGGTCGTAGAGGTGGAAATTCAATCCCTCATATATACCTTGCTAAAAGCCTAATCCCTCCATACATGCTGGTGAAAAACATACTTTTTTAACCATGAAGTATTAACATTTGCTATCTTTTCCATCAGGGCTGGCGTAACCTGATATAATACCCTGGACTGTGTTAATAATCATATCTCAGCAGGTTTTCCTTTCCTCCGAGTCAACAAGCATTCCTTCGCCGTGACCGTGACAGACTTTCACAGAGATCAGGATGGCTCCCGGGCCAAAACACAGTTCCATCCCCAAACAAACAATGGTTTTAACTGATGCGGGAAAGCAGATAGGAAGCCAGGACTGCGATAAGGGCTTTATCAGAGGTGTATCATAACAGCTGAAACACCTGCAGAAAGTATGATTTGGGGATTCAAATGACATTCCTCCAACTTTATACAGCAGAATGGCAGTGAAAGGAGGTTGATGGAGGTGAAAGTATTGACCTCGGGGCGAGGCAAATGTCATAACCGTGTTTACTCTCTCTGCTTTACAAGAAATATAACACCATTACTGATAACATGAGCTTCATCTCAGAACACTGCCGTTTTGACACTGAAATAAACAGAACAGATGACTCAGATGATAAACACTGAACTGACAGCTGGACTTAAATTCAAACTAAACGGATGATTTGATGAGGTCCAGGTGGACTCTTGGTGCTTTATATTCCTCCAATGGTAGCTCTGCCTCAGCCTTGGATGAATGACATAAAACATATTTACCTTCTTGGCTTCAGTAACTAAATCTATCTGAAGAATTCTGCCTATATTTTTTTGGCATTTTTGGCTTTATGAGACAGCACAGTGGAGTAACAGGGAAAGTGGGGACTACTACTGCACCAGAGGAAGCTGCATATAATCTGATAAATTGCCTGGAGTGATGTTGCTAGTGGCGAAGTTGCATTGTGGGTAATGTAGGCACCCGGTTTTGAAAAGGAAGAAGAATGTGAGGATTTGAAAAAAGTGATATTTCTGGTTCAGCTGTGTCAATTTTGAAACTGTTCATAATGAGTCAAACAGTGTTATAGGAATCCAGCACCTACATTACCCACAATGCATACACAATCCACAATTCATTATGCAACTTCCTCTGGAGCCCCGAAAGGCTTCATACTACTTTTTTCACATATGCAGTAGTACTCCCCAAGACCTTTAAACACACCTTAACGTGTAAAATGAGTGGACTTTAAGTAAGTGGTATGGATCTAGACCGCTAAACGAGTAGGACAACCACCGATATAAGCATCTTAAAACAAGATGAATGCCTAAGATGTCTTCGTGTTATAAACTGGACACCATGCAGCAGGAAATGTGATCATAGAACACTGCCGACCTCCGGGACATCTTGATATCTTGTCATATCACACTGCTACCTTGGATCACCCTGGATCATGTTATCGAGGGCACATGACTGTGATGTGACAGGAGTCGTCCTTGTCAAAGCTCAGGGTTACTTGATCTGAAGAATGTCATAGAAGAAAACATTTACCCATATTTGACAGTAGTTGGCTCAAAACCTCAAAAGAACAAGAGTAATTCAATAAAAGTGTTTTTATCTTTGTAGTTGCTAGAAGTGTTTGAAGAGTTTGGGTCAGAAACTTTTGAATCTTACGTACATTTCTGACCTGTAATTTAAACATGTTTTATGCCCTTTGCATCTTCACATGAGAAATGTGTGATCAACAGACTGTTCTCTGTATCAGCCACCTCTGTTTCAACTCCGTCCGCCTCTGTATCACTGCAAGGTCAAGCTACTCCAGCTCTATTGTTTTTCCTCGGGGGAGATTATGGTTTGTTTATTTTGACATTTCCATGGAGAAACACAAAAATGAAGATTAGAGGAATGCAAATAGTACTTGAAGAGGGGAACTTTTCAGCCTTCAGTTTTTCCAAACGCGCCACAGTGGCGCAATGTCAGGGACACCGACTGCTCTTGAGATTTTTACTTTAAAAGTCTTATTCTAAGTTTGAAAAAAAATCTTATTTGATTATTCACAGAACATAAACGTGTGGAATAATTAAAGGACATTGAAAAACTTGAGTTGGGGATGCTGTGGAAAGAAATGCATGTTTTTGTTTGTTCAGTTTGATATCAATGTTTTGAAAACACAAACATGCTTACTGCATCAAGTCAGGTCATGTCACGAGCTGGCAGGAGCTCATATTGATAAAAACCTGGAACATTCAATCAGAGGACTTAACAACAACACATTTACTAATGAGTTTTGTTTGCCAGTGGAAAACATGTTGCCTAATTTGCCAGAGGGAGAGAGATTATTTCAAATAAAGGAGTTACCATGCTCCTGGGTGTGATACATCTGCTGCATTTGACAGATGACTCTCCAATAATGAAAAATAACAAACCCTAAATTACCTTTTCATTTGCACTGCTACTAAAAATAACTTCCTGCTCTGCTAAGGAGGCTTGACAAATAGCAACAGGGAGTCGTGACAGAAACAAATTCAACACGCACCCCGTGTCACACCCTCCGGATCAAAGCGGAAGACTTGACTGCTATTGTGCCGTAAATCCTGTTGATATCCACACAAACATGACCCCCGTGACTCCGGCAGCAGAGAGGCAGGGCCGTAAACCTCCCTGCAGACGTTTCCATTCAGGATTCTGCTGCCGCTGGGGCCGGGCCAGAGCACCATGAAGAGTGATTATTTTGGAGCTATTTCTCAGGAGACCCCCGCAGAGGAAGGTGAAATTGGTGGGACGCCAAAAAGGGGCTGCAGAGAGTGGTGCACAGTTGTTTTGTCAGGTCAGGTCACTCAGCAGAAAATATTAGACAAACAGTGAAGAGTGGATTTGTTCACAATGGGGATGATGTGCCAGACTTCTCGTCTCGTATTAAAAACCTAACACAGTTAATTAGTTACTTTAAACAATTAATACTGCAATGGAATGATGGTAGTTTAGTAGAAACTTAAATTAGTTTTCAATTGCTGTATTTGCAATTTCATTTCGCTTTACAGACTGTGAACACTGTTGATTTCCCCCTCCCCCTCCTCCAGCCTGAGCTGGATTAGTCCTTAATTAAGGGAGGTTATTTAACAGGATGAGTCTTTGTTTTATTTGACTCTGATGAAGCACACAGTGACAAAGCATTAGTTGTTTAATGAGGTTTGTTTCCTGTGTGCTCCAGTATACTTTGAAATATATATCTGAAGTTTCTCTTGCCCTACACTTAGAGCACAAGACAGGCTGTCAACTGCATGTGAAGCGGTTGAAGCGCATTAAACTTCTTCCTCCAAATGATGGAAATTGTTGCATGTTGCATGTGAAAAGATGCTGGGAAGATTGAACTGCAAAAATTAGGACAACTGCACAGCTTTAGTTGGTGTGTGTCTGTGGGGGGAGCAACCTAACCCTGACAAGAATCCGATGGTTTGGTAAAGTACGTCTGTAATTGTTGCCATGTTGTAATGCTCACCACATATTTAGAGCCAAATAACTGACTTTCTTATATCAATGTCCTTGATTACCCGCATGTTCTTGTGTTGTTTCTCTCTCTGTTCCTTTTTGGTGTTTTGTATGAAATTTTAGAAAAGATTATGTTGTAAAACAAACAATTAAATATGGCCTTAAAAACCATCCATCCTGCTCCAACAGTCATAAATCACACTCACTTATGGTTTATTTTCAGCGCCAGTGACAGTTGGGGTGGTGGATGGGTGTGTCGTGTTAACAGTTATGACAATTGTTTTCAAACCTTAAGCTTTTATCATCGTTTTTTTTTTTTTTGCCATAACCATTTTCCTAAAATTAACCACACTAGTTGAAATATGCAGATATCATAGAAAGCCAGAATTTTCCACTGACCACGGTTTGCAGGATTGTCCAATATTTATGTTCTTGTCAGGCATTTTGTCAGGCATGTTTTTATCTGCTGCATTCTTTGCTCTTCTTTCAATCACATATACTCTCCAGTCTGATATAACTGATGCTAGGGCAGCTACATTAACCTCTTAAGGAGCCACCATTGTTGTTTTCAAGCGAACAGCTGCTTCTCTCACTGGCTCGGCAGCCAGTAGTTCCTCATAGGACGCTGATTTGTTTCAACTGTGTTTTGGACGCAAGCGCATCACTTGAAGTCTGGCTAGATGAATTCGCAAGATGACATGATCTCACAAATCCAGCTGCCTCGTAAGGTAGGGAATGCACAGAAAACTAATATAAAAGTTCTTTGATTTAAAATCAGGTTTAAACTTTGATTTAAGCCCTTATCCAACTGTTGAAAGTCCCATCTCAGCATAATAAAGATAACGGGGAAATGGTACCATATCACAGTAACTCTTGGTATCTTAGATGCATGATATCAGCCCTTTCTCTGCTGGTGTGCTGGCTGTGTGTTTGCCAGCCCAGTAGCGCCAGTAGCATTCCCTTTTCAGGAGTTCTTACAGTGAGAAAAAAAAAGAAAGACTAATCAACCAGGACTGTAGCGTTGGGCCGAAGACATTCCACTGGGCCATTTCCAAGAGCGGGCTGAGTGAGAAAGGTTTGCAAAGTCTGAGTCTGAAAGGTCGAGCAGGCAAAAACAGTTACCAAATACATGCTGGTGACGCACTGTCCTTTCGAAAGTCATTAGAGATCATCTGAGGGGAAAGACGCACTTGTGTGAACAAAATCTGTTGCTCAAAACCACATCCACACCAGCAGCAATAATGAGTTTCTGATTGGTTGCATTTGTTTCTATGAGAAAGTTCAAAGTCGTATTAGTGCAGCTCCACCCTGTCGTATTTACAAATGACTTTCCTCAGGAATGTAAGAGAGAGGAACCCGACAAGAGAACAACACACTGACAACTTAATGGCACCAGACAAAGACGTTTACGTAGCTTAATGCATGTTTTTCTTGAACAACACTTTGTTTACAATCCCTAATCTTACTGAGGTCACATTCAACATTTTCTATCACATTTTTTAAATTGCCTTCAGGGCGTGCACTAGCAAGTAATTAGTTAAGATATAATGAAAAATAAACATTACAATGATGAAATGCCCAGACTTCCAAACAAACGTTTGAGGCATAACTTCACACTTCAAGTGTTCACAATGTAAATCAAAAAAAATTTATTTGGGAAGAACTGGGATCTATTTAGAAAATATCTGTGCAGGGCAAACAAGAGGACTCACATCACTGGCATCTATCATAGTCTTTTAACCCAGACATGCAAATGTTTTACAGACCAAAAAATACAACAGCTTTTAAAACTTGTGGATCGCAAGAAATAATGAAGTCTAATTCAAAAGGTCCAGTTTGACTAATAGATGAATGAGATTGAAAGCTCGTCAGATGCCAGGATTTAACGACCCTGGAAGTTATTCAATGATTTTCTTCTCCGTCTGAGCGACTTTAAAGTAAACAGTACAAATATAATTATCGTGTAATTTTCCAGGAATGCACATGTGCACAAATTTGTCGAACCAGATTACATTGAATTGTACTGGTGTTGCTGAGCGTAGTTCAATCTAATAACCATCGGCACTGTGTACTTGGCTTTGGTTGGCACCCCCGCTATGCCATTGTAGTGGTTTGATTGACATAATTGAGAAGGCTTTGTTGTTTGACACTGATGTGAATCTGAGCACAATCTAACCAGTGCCTTTATTGGTTTTCTGGCCCATTGAAATGTTTGTTTGTGGAAAAAGATATTGGGGAAAAACAGCTTTAAAAACTGAAACATGCCAGCCCAGAAAAGCATTCAACGTCAGCAAATCTTAAATTCATATTTTCCAAACTCATCCACTGAGTAGGAAGAGGATCCTCTGAGTCTCTGCTGAACATCTGCTGGTGAATAAATGAAACCATCCAAAACAAAAGACATGACAGACCACTCTCTTCTGAGAAGTATTTACCCACATCCCCATTTTCCTCTGTCTTTACTCAGTGGTCTGTCCTGGACTGCTCTTCTCTGAGCAGCTGGGTACCAGTGGTGCTGCCAAGAGTTGTCCTGGGAGGGCCACGGCCACCCTGATACAGTTACTGGCCCCATTTGCATTTGCGTAATGCTTCTGAGTATGCATAATAGTATATAAAATGTTTTATATTTTTGTTCACCAAGGAAGTTTTGTATTCAGCCGTGTAGATTTGTTTGTCTGTTTGTTTGCAGGAATACTCAAAAACTACTGAACGGATTTCCATGAAACTTGGATGGAGGATGAGTTTTAACCCAGAATGGACAACGGGGCAATCTTTTTTCTCACTTTCTTTGACATTGCGAAGATAGGATGTTCATTAAGCTTTTTGTTAATTTCTCAGAGAATAATGCATGGAGCTTGATGTAAAAAAAACATATCAAGCATATTAAGGTAGCTGGTATCTATAAGTGAGTACAATTTGATGCTGATCCTAGATCTGGTGAGATGGACTGTTGGGCCTCAGCGAAGTAATTCTCTCTACTGAGTGCCATTATAGTTTGTTTTGTTGTTCTTTTTTGGACATTTACTTAAAAACACAGCAGCTTGTT
Source organism: Pagrus pagrus (assembly GCF_965226575.1). Lineage (NCBI taxonomy): Eukaryota > Metazoa > Chordata > Actinopteri > Spariformes > Sparidae > Pagrus > Pagrus pagrus. Next base: position 16,841,054 of record NC_140200.1, on the reverse strand, counting down.
CTCAAGTTTTGCTCTTTCAAATTAAAGATGTATATTTGTCTTTTTAACTAGCCTAGTCAAAGAACAATGACTGGCCTAACACATATACTATATACAGAGATACAACATCACACATTAAAACTTTTTGTGAAACTCGAAATGTTAACAGTACTGTTATTAGTCTGTGGGCATCTGATAATTAGTAACATTAACTGTAAAATAAGAAACCAAAGTACCAGTACCAGTATGCAATCATTATTAATTGTCTTAATGACATAGTTTTAATACTACAACAGCATAATAAAATTCCAGTGTCCCCATTTGGGACACACAAAGAAGTCCTGGGTGCACACACTGAACTCCTGACCTCGAGAAACGTTCTGCCGGCTTGAAGAAATGTCAAGATTGGTTGAAAGTCGGGGAATGCCACGGAGACAGGTGGTGTTGTTTGTGCTTCACACGAGAGGTCAGAGCGCTGCTTGTAGCCGTGTCAAGACTGACGAGCCGCAGAGAGTGGACGAAAACCAAAAAGGATTTCAATTGTAGTCTTCGCACATTTAAAAAAAGAATATGCAACTGAACAGTTAAACAAGAAATTTATAAGATTTATGGCCTTTTTAAAGATGGATTTTGAAGACTCGGCATGTCTTTGATAAAACAAACTGCTGTCACATTAGTGCTTCATGGTCAGGTGAGCACATGTAAAAACAGAACAGAAACATCCACTTTGGTGTCACAACATATCCTCAGGAGGGCTCATAGAAGATGAAAGTTAGATGTCAGCCTGCTTGACATGTTCTCAGTGACCCAGATATGTTAAAGAGCTTAACACTGGCTGATTGACAACAACTCTGAAGTTTGAGGAGTCACTCACGTGCTCAGGAAGGAAAATTAATGTCAAAAGTGAATATCGCCTTAAGGTTAGGGGTTCATCCTGTCCGCCAGAGAAGGAAGTGTTTAAAATCTCAAAATTAATAATCAGAATCACAGGATTAAAATTGTAAATCATCTCTGTCATCTCAAATGAATGAGATCACATGTCATTGTTGGGATTTCATCCATTTTTTTCAATTGATTAGTATTTAGTACACAAGGTGACTTGTGACTTGGGGCTTGTTTTGTCTGAGCAACAATCTAAAATGAAGTTATTTGATTGCCAATGGTCAAAATAGGTAAGTAGAAAGTAGTCAATTGTCACATTTGAGAAGCTGGAGCCACAGAATATTTCGCATTTTTTTCTTGATAAAGGAACTAAACAGGTTTTTTAGCACTACAACCAGTGACTTTTTGTAAATCAAGTCTCACCAAAATGTTTGTATGTTAAGAAGACTTTGGGGAAAACTGCTTTAAACACTGAAACAGATGAGCATAGGCTTCATGTCAGCAAATCTTAAATGGATTTTCCATGTTCAAACTTAAACTACAAATAACCCTTGATTCAAGACAAGGTTGGACTGTGTACATGTCAACATCTCACCCTACTGTATCTCTGTGGGTTTGTGCCCTTATTCTCTGAGGTCACGACCCCGAAATGGCCTTGTGTTACCCTGAAGTCTGCCCCACTTCCTCCCTGTTTCCTCGGCAACCTCATCAACAGAGCCGCTGATACGAGCCTGGTTTATATCACGTCTGACTGAAGAGGGGAACTCAATGAGATATTTTGGGACTCATTTATCACATTTCCTGAAAATATTTAGGCTATTACGATGGAAAAAAATGTGACACTTTGCCAGAATAAGCAGCTGTTTATTGAGATACGTGGTTTAAAGAGAAGTTACAGTTAAGCATTCCCTGCTGATGAAGTATGTGAGTGGTCAATTATACAACCAGCTTAATGTTTCCTGTAGGGTTTTTTTATACAAACACTTTCCCACCAAGCTAAACATGAAGATGTGATATCAAACTTATCTGACCTATGATTAAGTGAGAGATAAACATTGATGAGTGATGTGGTTGAAAGTTTGAGAAAAAGCTTGAATATAGATATAGGAGTTAGCATTGTTGGTAACACTTAAAGGTACACAAAAAGAGTAACGAATGATTAAGACATTGCTATTTAATGAGTCTATTCGGTAACCACTCAGTATAATGTCTCACTTACCTTGGAAGTACACAAAAAGACTAACTAATGATTAAGTACTTAGTAACTAATGATTACGTAATTAGTATTCAATGAGTTTATTGGGTAACTACTCTGCATGGAGTCTCACTTTACTTGAAGGTACACAAAAAGAGTAACTAATGATTAAGTAATCAGTATTTAATGAGTCTATTGATGTCTCACTTTACTTGAAGGTCCAGATCCAATATAATGTGTACATAAAACATTATTAAAAAAAAAAAAAAAAACTTTATGAAAATGGTAAGTGGAACCTGAATGGTCACTTAGCCATTGTTTAGTTCTGGCATCAAAAGAACCTGAAGTAACACCCGACTCAGTTGACCATAGTGGGTATATGGACACCTGCAGTTGTACCTCTGGAAGTCACAAATCTACTACTCATAATCCATAGGCAATTTGGCGATCTCTGTAAGCTCACAAGCCATTAAAGTAACAGGTTGTGTGCAGGTTTCTCAAATTGTTATGGGAGTCTTCAGATTAATCCTTTCACCTTAAACCTGGATGTAAGCCCACATAACAGTTTTTGTTCGATTTTCAATGTTTTCACAGATGTGAAATAGAATAGCTGCTTCCAATGTCTGTCAAAATCTTTAAAAGTGACTTTACAGAGCCCTGCTTTTCCTTTTTGCACCTGAATAGGTCTAGTCGGGACAAAAACAACAACTTTGGAAACAGGTCGCCTATATCGAGCATTTTTTAATGCTAAATCCGGAGGTTAAAATAGCAAACATGGAACTACAAATGGGGAAGCTTTAAGTAAACACTTCAATGAATGTCTGCGTGACAGACATTTTAACATCTGTTTTGTCAGACGGATTTAGTAAACAAAGGATTTCTCCCTCTGAGACCAAACACACTGAGAGGTTCTCAGCGTCAGAAACCCGCCTCACATAAGCCTTTAGTCAAGACATTAGACTGCAGAACATGTACACATACCCTCTAATGTCCCACTGATAACATGAAGTAGCATGACAGTCAGGATGTTGCCTGCAGCTAGCAAACATCTACATATTGAATGGAGGGTGACAGTTTGCACGTATGTTGACAAAGTATAAATGAGTGACCATATAAAGCTTGTTTGGAATTAAATTAAACTTATATGTCATTTTTTAAGTTTTGATTTCATCTCTTGTTGGACATTCATTACTCAACACTCACTTCAACCTGAATCATTTTCATTATCGTATTAGAGAAGGCAAAAAGAAAACATCAAACACTTGAAAAGATAAGATATATATAATATCTTATAATAACAAATTATGTAGGTACCAGCTAGGGGTTGGACAATAACATAAAATCTCAGTTGAATTCCCAAGGAATGTGCTATATTACAATTTATGTTGTATATATATTACAATACAACAAAGTCAGACTGGTTTAGTGATAATATATTGTGTGAATTTCATTGAAGCTACTACAAGGAACGTTGATGTTTTGGGTTGGCTTCATGGACACCGCTCTAGAATGGTTTAAATCTTATTCTGAAGGACTACTAAATCCTCTTCTGTGGCCTATCTGACCTGTGGTGTTCCCCACGGCTCCATTCTTGGCCCCCTCTTATTCTGTATATACTGTACATGCTGCCACTGGGACTGCCTCATGATACATGAACACAAAATTATGCAGATGACATGCAAACACTGTATATGTCCTATTAAAAACCAGTAAAGATGGGAATTTTCATCAGTTATCATCATGTCTATCAGAAAGAAAAACTTTTTTGGTCAAAGTTTTGTACTTTTTCAGCTAGTACAAAGCTAAGCTGCTTGACTAATACTAAAAGACAAGAACATCTATCATGTCTTAGCCTCTCTTCACTGGTTGCTCAAAATTAATAGTGAGTGGGCTTTTGCAGCCCTGCCTGGGGATCTAAGGAGGCAGAATCAGTTGCTTTTTTTTATCGCTCTTAAATTAAGTTTGTTATTATTATTATAATGTTATGACTCAGACTGTCCTCACAAGCATTTCAAGCAGCTTTAATCATTTGTTTAAATTCCTGAAATGACCTATGTTTACTGACACAGACATAGTAGTTTGGATTATAACCCTTGGCGGTCATGACCATAAAAACTACACGTACACAAACAGTTTGTGACTTTTCACATCCAATTTCCCATATGTTCATATGTTTTCGGAGGACTCTAATGTTTTTACAATGAGTGGCTCCTGAGTGAGCAGGTGGTAAGAGGATTCATTGAACCGTCAGTTGTTCACTCATGCACTAAATTGTTGCTGAAAGATGTCTCACTCAGAGGCTCTTAACCTGGCGGCTGTGAACCTCGGGGGGAGGTCGTATGAAAGTCAGAGGAAAGGTTGGCAAAGAGTTTTGTTAGAAATGACAAAAGTTAGGAAAAACAGTGTGTCATAGATGTGTTAATCGGAAATCTTTTTTCTAGGGAAGCAGAATCAGGAAGATGACGGTAGAGATGTCTCAGAGATTACTCAGAACCACACCAGTTCTCCAATCAGTCCAGTTTGTTTTCTCAAGGAAGTCTTTTGCTGATTTTTCAGATCAGTAAAAAGCACTTTTGTCAGATTTAAAAGCAAAAGAAAATCTCTCAAATGTGAGTGAAGATAGAAAAAATAGCTCTAATTTGTCAAACAGGACAAGAACTACATGATTTGCACTTCTGTCTGCACATCATATCTGAGGGCCTGGGGCCACATAAATTATCCCAGTCAACCAGGTAGAACCAAACCAGCCCAGTTGCCAAGATATTACGTTAGCAGTTAACTGTTCTGCAAACCACAGACACGTCAAAAGTTGACATTTGTATCCAACATATCATGTTCACATTATGTGTGTATTAGCCACCTGTTGCAGCAAGAGGTGAAGGTGGTGGCATTAATACAAGCAAACATGGCTGCCACATGGGTGAGTTGGAGTCACACCACTGGTTATCGTTAAGGACACCTGGGAATATTTTAAAGTGTGTTTTTTTAAGGAGCTGTGGAGACATTTCCGGCAGTTTTTGTGGCGACTGAAACCAGTTTTTTTTTTTTAACAGGAAGTCAGACCATCTCCATCCGTGAGCGTGGTGACCAAAATAGGTATTTTAAGCCAAACCATGATGCTTTCCTGACCTAAACCAAGTGTTGTTTGTGCCTAAACCTAGCCAGAGCATCGACAGTGTTGTGAAAAGAGAGAAATACAAAATTCAACGTAAATAAATATGAACAAACTTGGCTAATATTTATTCTGACGACTGCTATGAACCAAACATTTGGTTTCATTACACACTGTGGGACAGAAGCCACAGAATTTTGAAAGCAAGACAATTGAGGTGTGGTGCCTATCCTTCAGTAAAACCATTACACCTGATGTAAACAAACCAAGGATGTTAGGATGAGATGATAGTACCTTGCCAGGTGCGGAGTGCCCGTACCTGCAAGCTGTATAATGTGCAAACAAGCCCTCACTGTGAGGATTTTTTTTGTCTTTGCATGTCACTGCCAGGTCCTGATCCACACCCGTTCCCCGTAACTGCTGGCATCTGAGACATTCATCTAATTGTGTGTTGCTTGATTTTGGCTGTGCAGGTCTGGGCCCATCCTCCCTTTTATTCATGCCCCCTTGTCTCTGTTTCAACACTGTGCTTTCTTTTTTTTTACTCTCTCTGGGAAAGAGCTTCAGGGACACGGCAACATTCACACTGCTCCAAATCGTGCAGGAAAACACAGTTAAAACGTGTTCCAAACTCATGCCAGTGTGCTGCTTCTGAACGTGACAGTCCATCAGAATCAGCTTTGTGAAAACATCCGTGATGAGCTCAGATTTGCTTTCACTGATGACACAGGACAAGGAGGGCTCTTGTGGTGCCTCTTGTTGTGTTGAGTGAGCTGAGAGGCAATCAGAGTGATTTCTGTCCAGCTCTTAGACAGATTAAAAGGCAGGGCATATGGAACAAGGCTCCAAGGATATTTATGTACGCTAAAGAGGTATGCTGGGAATGTGGACGTGGCAGGTGACCTCTCTATATCTCCACATAGGGCCGGCTGACAATTGTTTATTGCTGCTTTTGCCCAGGGTCACCACAGTTTGTGTTTGTTTACTGGAGGAATGTGTGTGGAGCCGTAAAGGATGACCACTGTTTGAATTTCCCCCCAAAATTATGTCTGTGGTGACAGAAAATTGTGTTGTTAAACTGCTGAACATGAGACGTTTGTGTTTGTGTGCATGTCTGTAAGGGAGAGGAGGGCGGGGGATTCATTATATACACAAGTATTTAAGTAAATGTATACATTTACTTTAGATAGGCCATTTATTTATCTATAATGAAAATCATTACGGTCATTGTAAATGTTCTAGCATAGTGACAATCTGACCATATATTGAAGGGATTCAATTGATTGAAGCAGTGCCAGAGGAAAAACCTTGAAAACTCCAGTGGTCGTGGTAGACAATGAACATAGGCTTTTCCATACAGATGCTCGCTCGGCTTGACTTAGTTTGACTCAGCCCAGTAGCCCAATGTGGCCAGAATATGTATTTCCATTACAAAACGACTACCTGCCGGGAGGTCTTTAATTAATGATGTGCTTGTCTTCAATAGTGCTCAAAGGAGTGGCTGTAAAGACTCTTTCTCCCTGCAGTATTATCAAAGAATTGCCAGAAACAAAGCTCTGCTAAATCAGTGATAAACATGTCTTATTTAGTATAAATTCTTCACAGTTATAGTCATTAATTAGTTATGTAATTGCTTTTATTGTGAAGGAGCAAAATCAAGAAAGGTTTTTATCAGCAGACATCTAAAAGTACAAATAGGGAGAGAAACTGAAGAGTATAGTTTCAAATCTCCTCCACAAATATGAGTTAAGTAGACCCCAACAGCACACATACGTCTTGCAGACATTGGCACGTGTTAGGGCGAGGTCTCTTCCCAATTAGCATACACTCCCCATGTCTTTCCAACTTAACCTAATTCATCAGGCCGACATCTGCAAGATGTATGTGTGCTATCTGGGGAGCAACACACGCTTGTATGGAGAGGAAACAAGGGACGTAGCGGGCGATCGTGAGACCTCTCCGCGACCCATTGGGAGGTGGGGAGGGCATGCTTTGGAGATGGTCCACGTTGGGCACAGCTTGGCACGACTTGGTGCATTAAAACTGGTGATGCAAAGGAAAATCAGCCCGGCATGATTTGACTACGTGGCCAAAAGTGCCCATGGAAAAGCCCCTTAAGCCTGCCAGTGCCGACATGTTAGCTTTGTTATGGTGAGCCTGCTCGGATGCTGATTATAGCATTTAGCTCAATGCACAACAGTGTCTAAGCACAGCTTCACAAAGACTGCAGACGCTTAGATTTTATCTTACCTACCTCGCCAACAGTCTGTGGTGTGTATCTAAAGAAAACTGTAAACTGATGTCTGCTCCTGTACAACAGCGTTTCCTCCATAAGGGTAGAATTATTATGGGAAAATAATGAGTAATGATTGAAATCAAGATTATGGATTTATAGCATCACTGTTAGCACGTGCTATTTTGTTAGTCAAAATAGCACGTGCACCTAATAATGAATTCAGTGAAATGTGAAACAACCTGACAGGCAGACTTGATGAAGCCATGCACTGCTATGACAATCTTTTTTTAACTGTAAACAGCTGGTCAACAGCTGCGACGTCGCTAATGGTCAAGACAGGCCTGTGTATTAATTCGGCTAAATTTGGGGAAAACATTTCACTGGAGACCCCGTTAGAATTAAATAGGATCGGCAGTTACGCTCTCAGCAGCAATTATATCAGATGATTCAGAACACCCAAATGTCTTTTTTCCCCAACCCGCTGAGCTCTGGAATGCAAATTACATTGTCCATGGAAGCCCATGAAAAGAAGCTGGCACACCGTGACGTCCTAATAGGCTGGAGATGGAACTGGATCAAATGTACATTCCTAGACACTATTAGATATTTAGAAATCACAGAGTTGCTGAGCCTGTGGCAACCGATGTGCTTTCTCGTGCGCAGGAGCCGGCTAATGGTCCTGGCTCCGGCACAGCAATGTCATGGGTGAACACTCCAATGAGTAGTATATTAGGAATTAGTCGGAGCGGGGAGGGGGGCCCAGTGAAGGAGACGCTCAGGTGGTCATCTGTGGGTCTGCAGCTCCGGAAAATGGATTTTGAGCTCAAAAGAATGCACCAGATCTAATTGCATCTGTGCCGTACGGACCTAAAGTGCAAACGGTCACTTCATTGTTCAGAATTACAAACCAAAGCGTTCTCAGTATTTTAAGCCAAAAAGTGACATAAATTAGTAAAGCCTTGCAAGTTTTTGCATGAAAATCTACCGATGCTGATGACTGACAAGCTCTTTGTTTGTGTGCTTTGTGCTGTTTAATTACCGTGAAGAAGCGAGGGGGTTGGTGTTGTGTGTGTGTGTCTGTCTGTCTGTCTGTCTGTCTGGGTGCTGTGCATGGAGCAATAGCAGCAGTAATCTCCCATGGGAGTGTGTGACCTCAGGCAGAGTCTCACCCAGCTGAACAACAAACACACACTTCAGCACCTGTGTTCAGCTGCATGTGTGGAGTCACTCCACTGAAGGGCTGCGAAATAATTATCAATTTATCTGTAGATTTCTATAAAAATGGTTTTCTTGAACCAGTCCAAGACCCAAAAATAGACAATGTACAGTTGTATAAAACAGAGAAACCCAGTAAATGCAAACATTTGACAGACTACAGACATCAACTGTTTTGCGTTTTTGCTTGATAAATACATTGTGCTGAAACAAAAAAGAGCCCCTCCACTAATATAAAAAGAAGAAATAGAAGTATAGAAAATAGTCCATTTCCCTGTTGCTCTGCCCTGACACTGAATCTCCGCTCTCTGATGGTGATGGTGATGATGATGATGGAGCAGAGAAGAGCAAATGCAGAGTTCATGCGATATTTGATTTACTGTAAATATGAGCTGCTGACAGGAAGGTACTCCTCATGTCAGCTTCTTAGTCATGGCTGCAAGAAGGTCGTGGGAATCATTTAAGTAGGCTACGATCCCTTCCAGTTGGACTTCAGATTGTAGAAGTGTGACAAGACAAGCAGTAAATGTGACTCAGGGGAGTAAATTAAAGGATAAGATCACCCAAAAAGGAAAAAATCCAGTAATTATCTACTCACCCTCGTGCGGATAGAAGTCGAGTAAAGTTACGCAGTTCGCAAAACATTTCTGGAGCTTCAGAGCAAAGCAGCGTTTGGGGACTTGTTTTAAACAGCTGAAAATGAATTCATGTTGATCAAATTGGCTGATACACATCTCTTTAACATATTGCATGTAACTGTCGTAAGGCAGGTGACAAAGACATGGAAACAGCCAATTTCCCCAACTGTGATCAATCAACAATATCAACAATAAAATACATTTTGGACATGGAAAAATAACTTTCACAATCAGAGATCAAACAACAAAAGTAATAAACAGGTATCCCATCCCTAAACCCAATGTCCCATTTCACCTTGCCACCACCTCATTCTTCATTGTTTCTTTTCTTTTCTTTTTTTTCATTTGTTTGCTCATTTCTTTTTTTGTTATTTATTCATTTAATTGTATAAATAGTACCAAAAATTTGTAATGGACTCGGAAGTCAGTAATTGTATGGAAGATGACAAAGGACATATTATAAAAAGTATAAACAAAAAATAAACAGAGAAGAGAAGATAATGACTGAATTTTCATTTTTGGGTGAACTGTTCCTTTAAGACCTCTAAATTACACAAATTTGATGTAATTCAGATCTTTTATTTTAAATGTGATGTTACCCAGTAAAATAATGTCCAAGAACATTATCGTTACAAATGAGTGACCCTGTGGATAAGGACCACACTCAGCTTACTACATATCTCATAAACCAATGAGCGTCGATCGTTAAATATCTGTCATCATAACAAAATTACCAAGCTAACCTCAACACAGTGAATCATTCATTTGTGCTTTTCGAGGCAAGTATGGCACAATTTCAAGTGTGCATCAACTCCAGCTGACTGGAAATCTGTTGCATTGGGGCATCTTTCTGTCAACTCCAACAATAAAACCATCACGTCTCATCGGCTCTCACCCCTGACTCGTGACTCATCAGCCTCCTGACGCCACATCAAGAGGAAGTCTTGGATGACGCAGCACAGGGCAGGAGAGAAGGCGTCGGCCAGGACCTGCCGTGCAGCTGAGCAACAAGAGGACAGATAGACGGACGGATGGATGGACGGGGGGTTGTGGAAAGTTTTGTCAGGTGTCATAAAATATTACTCAGTGACTGGATATTCAGAGGAAACAGTGCGTTTAATACTCATTATTCAGCGATTGGGACGTGAAACGACATGTTTGTGCAGGTTTATACCGTATTTCTTCTCTTCTTGTTTATGCATTCTTCTCCTCATGACTCCTTTTGTCTCCCCCCCTCTGTCCTCCTCTTGTTTCACCTACACTTGCTCCTCATTCATCTTCCTTATCATTTTTCTCCATCCTTTCCTTTTTTTCATCACTCCTCTCCATGTTGTTTCCTTTCCCTTCTTCTCTTTTCTATCCGCTTGTTCCTCCTCTCCTGTCCTCTGTTCTGTTTCTCCTTTTCTGTCCTCTCCTTGTTTCACATTTTCTTGCCCTGATTTTACTTTCCTTCACTGATTCTCCTTTCATCTCCTTGTCTCCTTTCCTTTCTTCCTAACTCGTCTTCTTGTATCATTTATTTCTTCACTCATTCCCTCCTTTCTTTCTCCTCTATCCCTTTCTCTTCTACTTGATTGTTCCACTTATCCTGCCCTTGTCTCGCTCTCCTTTTGTTTCTCCTCTGTCCTCTCCATGTTTAGTCTCTTCTTCCTTCTTCTTCCTCTTATTCCTTTTCCTCATTTCTTGTTTGCTTCCTCTTCCTTCCCCTTCTGATTACTCCTCTTCTTTCCTTGTTTCCGAGATCATCTGTTTCTCCACTCCTTTCTTTATCTATCCTCTCATCTCCTTGATCCTCCTGTCCTGTCCTCCTCTCCTTGTTTCTTCATTCCTTGGTTTCAATCTCCTCGTCTTGATCCTCCTCTCCTGTCATTTCTCCTCTCCTCCCTGTCCCTCGTATCTTTCTTCCTCGTTCCCCATCTCCTTTCCTTGTTTTCCTCTCCTCTTTCTATCATTGCTTCTCTTCTTCCCTTGTTTGACTCTTTTTCTTCCTCTTCATCGCATGTCCTCTCACATTTCCTTGTTTCCCCTTGCCTTTCCTGTCCTCTCCTTATCCTTCTTCATTTCTTGTTTTTAATTTCCTCTCCTTTTTCCTCATCTCCTTTTCTTGTTCCTTCTTTCCTTTCAGTTATCTTCTCCTCCCCTTCCCGTGTTTCTTCTTTCCTTGTTCCTCCTCTCCCTCCTTCCTTTTCATCCTCTTCGCCTCATTTCCCTCTCACTTTCCCGTTTCTCATTGACCCCCTTGCTTCTCCTATCCTCTCCCTGTTACTCCACCTCTTTTTTTCTTTTCCCCCACTCCTCGTTTATCCTTTCCTCTTCTTTCCTCGTGTCTCCTTCCCTCACTCCCTTTTCATTGTTCAAAATACCTTCATCTTGATCCTCCATCCCTTGTTTTTAGTTCCCTCTCCTTGTTCCTCCTCATTTGCCCTCTCCCTTCCCTTCCCTTGCTTCTTCCTTCCTTGTTCCTCATCTCCTTTCCTTGTTCCTCGTCTCCTCTTCTCATTGCTCCTCTTCTTTCCATGTTTCTTTTCTCATTTCTTCTTCTCTCCTCCTTTCTGCCTTGTAGCAAAAACGGGAAATGAAGAGAAAAGAGAAGACGACGCTTTGTGTTCATGCTCACATCGACACAACAACAAAGTGACTGTGTGTGGCAGCGTGTTTGTATCCAGACAAATTACTCCTCGATCCTTGTATTTATATTTCCTCCTGCCAAAAGCAGCAGCACAACAACCAAACACTAACATGAGTCTTAAACAAGCTCCAAAGTCACTCAAACACATGCACTCGCTCACGTTAATGCCCGACCAAACTCTTTGCATATTACACTGTAGACAAATCAACTGTGCTGCCACCTGAGGCTCTGACAGTGCGTCCACCACAGGCTGAAACAAGCTAAAGTCTCCATCAAGGGTCCTGATCTGAAGCAGAGACTCGCAGGCACCAGAGGAGTCAGCTCAGCACTGACCTCAGGACCCCTCAGGGTAGAGCGCCCATCCCCAGACGTCTCAATCGGCTTCCAGCTGCCTCAGTGTACACATGTCTGTTAAACTCATAGCTCTGAAACCTGCAACATTATATATAAAAGCATGTGTGTTATGCATTAAGTAGATAAATTACGTTGATGCGCAGAGCCAGGAGAGCTTGAGTTTCTCTGTGTCGGTGAACGGCAACAGGTACGATTACTTATCTGTCAGAGGTGGATCTGTCTTCCATCAGCAGGTAGTCAAAACACCGCCTGGTTTTACACAGAGGAGAGCAGTTGCTGTAACTTTACTGCACTTCTTGCTCTGTCTTTATTGTGTCATAATATGACTCTTTTGGAATTGTATATTTCTGAATTTTCTATGAATGTTTTGACAATGTTGTGCTGAAAGGTCTGGTTAGGTTTAGGCACAAAGACCACATGGTTACGAGGAGGAAAAGGATAAAAGTATCCCGTTTTGTTGCAATAAAAAACGGCTGAAAAATGTCCCGATGTACCATTTTTTGTCAGATGAAACAGGAAGCGAACAGCGTTCTTGAAGTGGTCTCAAACAGTGGTGCGTTCATGAGCTGTTGGAATTATCGGAAATTCACGGGAATGCCCCGTCAAGTCAGAACAACAACTCATAAAGTCAGAGAGGAATTTCGGCGCACAAGTTGCCAAGTTGAAGTCATAAGATGCTGAAACATGGCCGAGGAAAGTAAACAACAACTTTTACCCAAGTCATGTATCGTACAGTCATTGTATCGTTCCCTTGTATCTCTAACACTGGAAACAGCCGTCAACATGTTTAAACGTTCTGAGTGATAAAATGCAAAACAACTTCTTTTTGGCGTCCATGTTGCTCCCACGTTCCAACATGATGCACATGAACACACCGAAGTCGGAAGAACGACTTCCGACTACGGAAGTGCGACCTTCGGAGGAGCACGTGAATGCAGCATCAGCCCACACATCCCAATGTAATATGTTGTATTGTAGAAGTGTTGATATTATGCTATATGTATGAAAAAACATTCTCATTTAACGTATCTGTGGTTTGCAGAAATGTACAACGCAGACATTTTGTAGGTCTGGGGTTTATTATGATTCGGGCATGTGAAGAAGGAAGGGATGAAATATATTTGTATCCCCGACACAGAGCAGCATCCACAGACACTGAGGGTACTACGTCCAACCAAAAATATAAATGCAACACTTTTGTTTTAGCTCCCATTATTCACAAGATGAAATGTAAGAATTTACATTTTCAAGCACAGAAAACAATAGTTTCTCTAGATTTTGAGCACAAATGTGTTAAGATCCAAGTTTGTGAGCACTTCTCCTGACAAGTGATGCTGATTAAACACCATGATGATGCAGGATTGCAGGAGAAGGAGACAACACTAGAGATGGCTTATAGTAGTGAAATTAACCTTTATTTAATGGGCAACAGCTCTGTCGAACATTGCCAAGTGAACTGTACTGTAGCATTGTGCTGTGTGATAAAACTGCACATTTTAGAAACAAAGCACACCTGTGCACCAATCATGCGGTTTAATCAGCACCCTGACATGCCACACCTGTCAGGTGGATGGATAGAGAAGAGCTCACCAACACGAAGACATCTGTCAGGAATAATCCTTTTGTGTGCATGTAGAAAGTCTTACAAAAACGGGAGCATAAACAAAAGTGTTGCTTTTATAATTTTAAGGGTTAGAGACTGAAAACAAAGAATAAAGTGACACAAATGGCTCAGTGTTGTGCGAGCTGGGTTACATTTAACAGGCTGGTATTTTTCCACTGCTTCACTGCTTTAAATAGAAATAAACTGGGATTAAATATGTGTGACAGCGAATACATCCATGTCGCCTTCTGGTAAACAAGAAGGAAATCCCCCCTATAAACTATAAACAGACATTTTTTGTCATTCAGTGTAAACAGCTTAGTGAGTGATTGATTTAGACGATCCTGCTACATTACATTTAAAACGACAGCTACTGAAATGTATCAAGCTAATGTCAAAACAGTCAAATTGAAAGACTAATGAAGTGCTGCCTTCACTTAATTGCTGTTGCACTGCTTACATCAACATTACGTAACTTTATCACCTTAAAATAGCAGCTTCAAAATCATGTTGATGGTTCAGTGTCTTGTAACAGGGTGAATGGTGTCACTGTCTCAGCCAGTCCGCCCCCCATCACTTGTTTCTGCACTATGTAGCTTCAGTGAGAGGGTAGGATCACAGTGTTACATGGGATATTTTATGATTTTTGTGTATTGCAGTGCCACCCTCCTCAGTTCCACTACATGTTTTTATTTCCTCTTCCTGTATATAAATAGCGTTCTTCTTCCCCTACCTATTCTTCTTCTATGGCAGAAAACGAGTGACTTGCTCAATGACACAACCGTCCCATAATCAGGAATAATGCTTGCTTCTGGAAGATGTACTGCCACTTACAATGTTTGTAAAAGACTAAATGGGTTGGTGCAAAACATTATCACCAGCTTGGTTATTTTTTGAAAGCATTTATTTTATTTTAGTTTTTGTTTTTTTGCACAAAAACTCAACAACAACACTGAAACTCTGACTGTGAGCTCAGGTGTGCTGCAGCTTCAACTGCCTCAGGCTGCTCTCCAGTGAACTCACGTCGACTCCTAGCGGCCGGTGCTGGAACTGCAACAAGCTGAGGATGATACAGAAACTCACTGCTGTTCAGACCTGATTCAAGACCTATTACTTTTTTTTTTTTTTTTAGGGGAAAAAATGCTGTTATTTAAACAGTCGCAGCAAAAAGGAGAAGAATAAATTGTGCAGTATATTTAAGTATACCTAACAAAACTGTAAACTATATGTGGGGCTGATTTTGTGTCTCTTTGAGGAGCATTTTAGACATAAAGCTGCACCATATGCAATGAGCTAAAACAAAATGTGACTTTATTTGAGTGTAGAGAAAAAAGTTGGACCTAAAGTAAGCTGCAGAGGTGCATTTATTGTCCCCAGGCTGTGTGCACGACTGGAATATAGGAGGGATATTTCAGTTGTAGGTGGAAATGTGTGTGAGGACTGATGGATGAGACGCAGCGAGAGCTGGTCCATTAAAAGTGTGAGCGCAACACACTCAGGGGTTGGTCCCTCGTCCCAACCCAGTGGAGACCTCTCTCTCTCTCTCTCTCTCTCTCTCCCTCTCTCCCTGCTCTAAGAGGATAAGCTCGTCCCTTTTTCTCCCCTCAACGTGATTGGACGAGGCCACTTCTTAGGAATGGCATCAAACTATTTAAATAGCACTTTGTCCCCCCTCGGCTTAAAAGGGAGTTTTTTAGCGGCCGATACCAGCAGGGACAAGTTTTCCATCAAGGACAGAAAACACTTTGCAAGATTTTTTATTATCATTATTATTATTTCCCCTCTTTTTCACGTTGGAAGATTTTTCTTTTAAATATTCTTTCCTGAGGATTATTGCTGCGTCTCTGGATATTTTTGCGGGATTTTATTGTGTTATTTTGATCAGCTGTTGTCGCAAAGCAGGTGAGTGACAGATATTCTGAGGAATGCGTCTGTTTCTGCAGCTGCACTCACAGACTTTAATATTTTTTTTTTTTGCATGTTTTCAACCTGTTGCACGCTGATTTTTATGTTTTTTGTGTCATAAATGGTTAGAATGTTGTTTTTTCTTGTCGTTATGTGTCACAGGCAGCAGGTTGGTGTTGCACCATGAAGCTGACAGGGATATTTTTGCTATTGATGCTTTGGACCTGTGAGGGTGCGAGAGTCGCAGGTGAGTTTGTCTGGTCCAACTTGAACTTGCAGAAAGTTTTCTTTTCAGATAGGAAACAAATGATGATTTATTGTGAGGATGTGACATTCAGTCACACAAAGCCTGACTGCTTCTTGTTATTCACCCGCAGAGAGTCGAGACGACAACAGCGTGTATGACCTGTTCGAGCTCGTCCAAGTCCCCAGGAAGAACCACGGGGTCACCCTTGTGAAAGGAGACGACCCGTACAGCCCCGCATACAAGATCCTCAACCCGGACCTGATCCCCCCTGTCCCCGAGAGCTCCTTTAGGGACCTGATCGATTCCATCCACGCCGAGAGGGGGTTCCTCCTCCTGCTCAACTTCAAGCAGTTCAAACGCACCAGGGGAAGCCTCCTGACCGTGGAGAAGCAGGACGGCTCCGGACCCGTGTTCGAGGTCGTCTCCAACGGCAAGGCGAACACCTTGGACATAGTTTTCTCCACCGAGAACAAGCAGCAGGTGGTCTCCATTGAAGATGTGGATCTGGCGACGGGCCACTGGAAGAATATCACGCTGTTCGTGCAGGAGGACCGGGCGCAGCTGTACGCGGGATGCGAGGAGGTGAACACCGCCGAGCTGGACTCGCCCATCCAGAGCATCCTGACGCTGGAGACGCCGGCCAGCGCGCGGCTCAGGATTGGCAAGGGAGCAGTGAAGGACAGGTTCATGGTGAGAGCATGGCCATTATACACGGGAGACTAATCCTTACTGTTTTTAATGTTGTCAGAGGAGAGTTTTGTTAAAAAATGTAAATGCGTAATTGTGTCCGAATGCGTAAAAACGCACAAGTTGCAGGCCTAAATGATTATTCCAGTGCTTTTGGTGTAATGCTTTATTCACTTTACACACAATTGTGTCCTAAACTGAACTCTGATACCTGCAGGGAGTCCTCCAAAACGTGCGGTTTGTGTTTGGAACAACACTGGATGCCATCCTGCGCAACAAAGGCTGCCAGAGCGGTGAGTAATCAGACATCTCGTGTGTTTACTCGTCACTCATCTGCTTCATGCGCCGCCAAGTCCTGGCAAATCCTTATCAAAGAAATGTGTATGCACTCAAAATGCTTGCTGATTTCTACATAAAAGCCTGACTGTGAGGCTGCTTACCACTTGTCACACAGGAATGCCAGTTTACAAATATCTCAGGGCACTGTGGCCTCAAAGTATGCTCTCTGGGCTGCGCAGTATTACTTTTCCTACTGATTTATAGCAGTGTGGGATGTGCAATATTTAAAGAACAATATTCCACCTCGTTAATAAACCAACCATAAAGATGATGTGCAGATATGTGATTTGATTGCTTTTCTTTCAGCCATGACGACTGACACCATGATCCTGGAGAACCTCAACGGCTCCTCAGCCATCAGAACAGAGTACACAGGACACAAGACTAAAGGTAAACACTGCTGTGTGACCCAGACATGTTGTGGACTTCCTCACATCATGACTGATGATTAGACTGACCACTAGACTCTATTACTGACCTCTCTCCCTGTGTTTTTGTCCTGTTGAAGATCTGCAGATGGTGTGTGGCTTCTCCTGTGAGGACCTGGTCAGCATGTTTAAGGAGCTGAAGGGCCTCGGTGTCGTGGTCAAGGAGCTGTCCAATGAACTCCGCCAGCTGGTAAGAAGGAAACCCACCAGACCGTCTGGTGGCAGAGTGCAAGAGAGCGTCTGCTTGTCTGCTGCCTGTCTGCCTTTGTCTGTGTTTGTGTTGTCTGGTCACATCACCACCTGTGTGCAGCTGTCCAGCAAAATAACATTAGATGCGTACTGAAATCCACATAAATATAGCCACAAAATGAAACTTTGTCATCCATAGCTCCTTTATTTAGCAAATCAAAAGCTAAACATCCTAATGGCATCAGTCCAAAACTGTTTAAAAAACTATATAAAGTTCTACTTAAGCATATTTTCTCTGTGCATCATATTTTGCATGTTTGGATTAGCAAAAAATTACCTCAGGTACAGTATATCCGTCTCTTTTAAAGGTGCAATATGTAAGAATTTTTCTCTAAAACATTCAAGAAATTACTGTTTTGTAATCATGTAAAAGACCTCTATGTGTTGCGTTGCAGAGATATCTATTCAGGTTAGCGTGCTAACCAATTGGCCCCTCGCCACTTTGTAAGGTGATAGTCCGAGAGTAAACAACACCAACACTCCCCCGGTGCTCCGAGCCAGGCAAAGTCAGCTAATACGTCTGCTAGCTGCACAGTTAACTGAGCACAGCTAGAGTTAGCAGCAGTGAGCAGTGACTCTGATGACATGCTGCCCCCCATTTGTTTGGAGTATGAATTTGACAGATTGCCAATTCTTACGTATTGCCTCTTTAATGATTTTCTGAATAAAAGCACATAAACAAAACTGAACTCATTAGGGCTGCAACCAAAAATTATATTTATTGTCGATTAATCTGTATTAATCTGTTTTTTTGATCTGGAGCTGCATGGCTAACTGAGATAACTAGCTAACGGCAGCTGCAGTTAGCAGCAGGCACTGGTTACTTTGATAAGCTGCCCCCTATTTGTATTGAGTATGAATTCAGCAGGTGGCCAATTCTTACATATTGCATCTTAAAAAAAATGGCTAAAAACAATTAATTGATTGTCAAAATAGTTGGCGATTAATTTAATAGTTGGCGACTAATAGAATAACTGACTAATTGTAGCTCTTAAACTCATACGTTATACAGTAAATTATAATACAGACCACAGAAAATAAGTTTTTGCCAAGGTAAAAACCGAACGGGATCCAAATAATCGATTAACAATATCTCCGTTTTGTCTGTTTCTTCTACCCCTCCCTCTCAGACGGATGAGAACAATCTGATTAAGACCCGCTTTGGCATTCACAGCGGCGTCTGCATCCACAACGGCATCGTGCACAAGAATAGAGACGAGTGGACCGTTGATGACTGCACCGAGTGCACTTGTCAGGTGAGAGCTCAAGTGCATATTCAACGTGTGAGGGGATGCACTCTTTGATCGGACTTGTTTGTACACGCACTCCTATGAAGGGACACACACACACACTTAGCAGCACTCGACTGATCTGGTCAGTAATTAGTAGTTTTAAGGGCTGGCAGCAGGCCAACAGCCTTTACTGTTGTAATGAGAGGTCTGCTGTCAGAGTTCAACTCGAGTGTAGCCTGGAGGGACTTGACCCGACTTTAAGTGATGCAGTAATTAAGACCATGACCTTGGCCTTGAGAAGGGGATGTTTCTGGGTGCAAACTTGGCTGAGAAGATTCCTGCATCTCATAGGTAGACTTCATTTCCTGTTTTTCTCTCCTGTTTGTCCTATACCCTCTTGGCCCTGGATCCGAACCAAGGGGGAGAACATTAGCAGAATAGTTAGGGGCAGTTGTTACCCCTGAGTCACTCACACAGGTTGTGCTGGCAGGATGGCTTTCCTTGTTTGCGGCTCAGTGCCCAGTCTGGCTCCACAGTGAAACCGACATCCATTATTTGGACTTTGGCTTCATTCCCATCCTCCCCTGACCCAGTGGGCAGGTGGTTGTCAGCAGGGGTCTCTGTTCTCAGCCAGAATTCTGCTTTTTAGTTTTTCTGGCGTGGTAAATCCGGGCAAACTCAACAAAAGATGTAGAGCAGATGACTGAATGGGTTGGTTGCACGAACATGGAGTAAGACTCGAAAATTACCCTGTTACACGCACTTAGTAAAGTTTACACAATAATCAACTCTAGTGAAACCGTACCTTAATCCAGCACCTGGACACAAATCGGAAGAAAATTGCAGCAACATTTGGGTGATATCCATATGTTCAAACACATGTGTAACCGTACATTTGATCTCTGTGACTTCGCAGAACTCTGCTACCGTGTGCCGCAAGATCTCCTGCCCACTGATCCCCTGCGCTAATGCTACTGTTCCTGATGGGGAGTGCTGCCCGCGCTGTGGAACACGTAAGCATTTATTTTCACTGTTTGCATTACATAGCTAAAGAAAGTACACTGTATTTGCAGCTACGTAAACGTGCATCATAAGCTTCTGCACAAATGGCCCCTGTAAGCTAGAATGTATACGTTTCAACAAACAGACACATCCTTTAAACACAGACCCATTTACTGAAAGAGCTGTTTTATTACGTCTTACCAAATAAGAAAAGCCACAAATATTTCCCCCAGATGTAAAGGTTTCTATTCAAGAGAAAGCATGTTAATTTTAGAGATGATTTAACTGCAATAACATCCGAGGAAATGAAAGGGTGCTTATGTGTTTGGAACATAGGTGCTTTGTGCTCCCAAACATCTTTGAATCTTCAAGTTGAAATGGCTGTAATTTGCCAAATTGGCTTAAGCGGAATGGAAAATCGGTCGGCTGTTTAGTGAAGCCATCTTCTGCGTGAGGAAAAGTGACATGTTCTTCATACCTAAGCAGGCTTGGCTGCAATTCTTCGCTATAACATAAATAAACAGAGGGGGAGTCGCATTCATCCAGGCCTCAGCCACTTGTTGAAGTCATTACACACCCAGGGCCATGTTTGCAAAATCAGTTTCCTCTTTGGGAAAACATAAGCCAGTGGGGCATCCCTATGCATCCTGAGGACAGTGGCTCTTTCTATTCCTCCAGCTTCTCCCAGTGTGTTAGTCTCTGCCCTCCCGCTCAACAGACGGCCTTTTCTCTGTCTAAGTCGCAGCTAAATCCACACTATTAGCCCTCCGCTTTAAGAGCTTTCCCTCCTCATTTAGGCTTTGGGGTGTTTCTGAGGGGGTGCTGCCTCGCTGGAATAGCTCTTTTATTGTGTCCCTCTTCCCCTCTCCCTCATATTCTCTCCCTCTCCCTCCTGCTCAGCGAGCGACTATGCAGAAGACGGCTGGTCGCCGTGGTCTGAATGGACCCATTGTTCTGTGTCATGTGGGCGGGGCATCCAGCAGCGTGGGCGCTCTTGCGACCGTATCAATAACAACTGTGAGGGCACCTCTGTGCAGACCCGCGACTGCTACCTCCAGGAGTGTGACAAGCGCTGTGAGTTAACACAACAGACTCTCACACACAAACACAAACTCATGATCAGATCGCCAGCTTTATTTACATGTAGTTTACATGTCATCGTCTATGTGACATAACGGTCCAACGCTTTGCTTCCTGATAACTGACCTCTGACCTTTCTTTGTGACCTTTAGTCAAGCAGGATGGCAACTGGAGCCATTGGTCACCCTGGTCATCCTGCTCTGTCACCTGCGGTGCTGGTGTCATCACCCGTATCCGCCTCTGCAACTCCCCCACCCCTCAGCTCGGAGGAAAGGACTGTGAGGGTGAGGGACGGCAAACCGAGAAGTGTCAGAAGTCTCCGTGCCCGAGTGAGTCCCACCATCTGATATTCACTTCCTGGTTGTGTTTTGTATATATTAAAGACAAAAATGAATCATGATTTCTTCTTGTCTCCTTTAGTCAATGGCAACTGGGGACCCTGGTCACCATGGGACACGTGCACTCTTACCTGTGGAAGTGGTTCCCAGATTCGTAAACGCCTGTGCAATGACCCTGCACCAAAATACGGTGGCAAAGAGTGTATTGGGGATGCCAAAGAGACCCAGTTTTGCAACAAGAAAGCCTGCCCAATTGGTGAGGCATTTTAATCACTTACAGAGCTTCTATAATTGAGTTCCATGCATCTGTATTTTTTTAAACATGACAATTTTACTGTGCTTCATTTTACTTTATTACTGTTGTTTTATGGCATCATTTGTTTAAGTATTTTGTTATATATCCCGATATTTCCCTTTGCAGTGAGATCATTTCTAGTAAAAAGGTTACATCTGCATGAAACCTTTCATCCTTTAGTTGATGGCTTGATAATGAGCCAACATTGTTGTTCTCAGATGGGTGCTTGTCTAACCCCTGCTTTGCTGGAGCCAAGTGCACCAGTTTCCCTGATGGTTCCTGGAAGTGTGGAAAGTGCCCAGCTGGCTACACCGGCAATGGCATCAAATGTAAAGATATTGATGAGGTAAGAATTCCTTAGACCTTTTAATATTGTTTGATGTCTGTCGAGACATCTACCAAGTCATCTTAATAATCACAATGGTTGTTCCTTTCATCCTAAAAAAAACAGTGCAAGGAAGTCCCGGATGCTTGCTTTGAGTTTAATGGTGTGCACCGCTGTGAGAACACAGATCCTGGCTACAACTGTCTGCCCTGCCCCCCTCGCTACTCAGGACCACAGCCGTTTGGCAAAGGTCTGGAGCAGGCGGCTGCGAAGAAACAGGCAAGTACATCCTTGTCTCTGTGTTAAGCAGTTAATAGATACAAAATGATGAAACTTATGATGAATAAACCCTAACCCTAACCCTGAAAGTGTAAGGTAGTGTAAGGCACATGAATACTTGCGGGACGTTGCTTATTTATTGGGATGAATGTCATGAATGTGATCTATTCACTCTCCAGGTGTGTACGCCCCGTAATCCCTGCGTTGATGGAAGCCACGACTGCAACAAGAACGCCCGCTGTAACTACCTGGGACACTTCGCCGACCCCATGTACCGCTGCGAGTGCAAACCGGGCTACGCTGGCAACGGCCATATCTGCGGAGAGGACACAGATCTGGATGGATGGCCCAACGCTGACTTGGTTTGTGTGGAGAACGCTACTTACCACTGCAAAAAGGTATGGAGCACTGAAGCAGCAAGGATCTAATTACTTTCTTGTCTGTTTGCTGTAATTTCTGAATGTCTAACTGTGTTGACTGTTTCTCAGGACAACTGCCCCAACCTCCCCAACTCTGGACAGGAAGATTACGATAAGGACGGGATTGGAGATGCTTGCGACAATGACGATGACAACGATAGCATTCCTGATGATAGAGTGAGTGAAACTCTCCAGATGAGGCCATAACAGAACACAAGGAAGTGTGTGTGTGTGACTGTGATTGTGTCTATGCATTCATCATTCATGCTGTGTAATAAGAAGGCAGGTGGAGAGGGTGGAGGGGAGAGAAGGGGAGGGGAGTGGTGGCTCTGCAGGAAAGCAAATGTTTTTCCTCAGCCTGCGCCAAAACCTCAAATTCCAACGGTGAGGTACAGCCCTGAAGGAGCAGCACTGTGTGTCTGTGAATCCGAACGTTAGATTTGGGACAGGACCTAAAAATAAAAGCACCTTTTCATCCCACATCACTCCCTCCCTGTAAATAAATCCAGTCAGGCTCATGCACTGCACCTGAAAACCTATCCTCATCTCTTTCGCTTCCCCTTTGTATTTCTCTTATTCAAACAGGACAACTGTCCATTCGTGTACAACCCCAGGCAGTATGACTATGACCGTGATGATGTGGGTGATCGTTGTGACAACTGCCCCTACAACAGTAACCCAGACCAAACAGACACAGACAACAACGGAGAGGGAGATGCCTGCGCTGTGGACATCGATGGAGATGGTGAGGACTGGAGACGAAAGACACCTTTACATCTTTATTTCTGTGCTGAAGTGAGGTCTTGTTTTTGAGCAGTATAATTTGTACTTATGTTTTGTGCTTGATTCTACAGGCATACTGAATGAGAAGGACAACTGCCCCTATGTGTACAATGTTGACCAGAGAGACTCAGATCTGGACGGAGTGGGAGACATGTGTGACAACTGCCCTCTGGAACATAATCCTGATCAGGTGTGTGGACACACCGCCCATCCCCATTTCTTTCCACCTCACCCACCAACAATAATCCACATCTGCCTTTCTCTATAGCTCAGCATATATCTGTCTTTCAATTGAGACAGAGCCTCTGTGATTAGCCCTGTGTAGCTGTCCGAGCTTTATCACGCCATGTAAAAGTGGAGTAAATCCTGTCTGCAGCTCAAGGGCACATCAGTTCAATAAGGCGTGGTGGGGGGCGAGGGGTCTTTTCAATGGCCCATTGACGTTAGCTAGCTAATGTGAGAGAAGAGGCCCCAGGCTGGATATTACTGAGGAATGGGCTGGCCCTGGGCTGTGTGCAGCATGGGCCGGCTCAGTCCACCTGTGCCATGCTACACTGAGAAATAGGAATGTGTTGAACAACGGGACTGAGGAAAAGGATGGGGGAAGGAGGGGGGAGTCTAAATCTACACTGATTTGGTCTGTAAAGAGTGAATTGTACACTGCAATTCAAGGCCAAATGAGACAAGTCCAGACATGGAAAGCAGCAATGTTACCTGCTGTTCTAAAGACTACAAAAACACCCTCAAAAGTTGCAGTCTTATTGAGATCTTTGAAAGAAGAATTTTTGATTCTACACATCCCATTCCTGCTCCCACCCTCTGTCTCCTCCCATTCATCCCCCTTGTTCCTATTCTTTTCAGTGCCGCAGGGTGTGTCTAGTCCTGCCGAGTAGGGCTAGCATGACTTCTCCCTTCACTGCAGATGCTGGAGGCACTCAAGGAGCAAATTGGAGTAGGAGGAGCGACACTCTTGTGGAGTGATGTTTGATTTTCAGTAGCTGCAACCTGCTGACAGATCTCAGACAAATTGAGCTTGGCAGGTTTAGGGAGGCAGAGTGATTTCAGCCTAAGGAAAGTCTTTGATGAAAGTAGGAGAGGAGAAATGAAAGACCAAAGGTAGCAGGGTACATTTCGGTGAAAGGAACTACACATGATGGAATGTAATCGCCTATGTTAGCGTGCTAATACTACATTGTGTCCTTAAGCCGTACATTAAATGATATCTCTGTTGCAGGTGGATTCAGATGATGACCGTGTGGGAGACAAGTGTGACAGCAACCAGGATATCGATGAAGACGGACACCAGAACAACCTGGACAACTGCCCATACATCCCCAATGCCAACCAGGCTGACCATGACAAGGATGGCAAGGGAGACGCCTGCGACCATGATGACGACAATGATGGCATCCCTGATGACAAGGACAACTGCAGACTGGCCTTCAACCCTGACCAACTCGACTCTGATGGTGAGCAAAATGGGCCATGTTTCAAGTCTAAAGGAAGTGTCCTCAATGGTTTACAGCATGTCGGAGATCTTCCATGGGTATTATCATTGATGAATATGTATATCTTTCAGGTGATGGTCGTGGAGACGCTTGCAAAGATGACTTTGACCAAGACAACGTGCCTGACATCTATGACGTGTGTCCAGAGAACTTTGACATCAGTGAGACAGACTTCCGCAAGTTCCAAATGGTTCCTCTGGACCCCAAAGGCACCTCACAGATTGATCCCAACTGGGTCGTCCGCCATCAGGGCAAAGAGCTGGTTCAGACTGTCAACTGTGACCCTGGCATTGCTGTCGGTAAGTGAAAAATAAGTGTTGTGATTGCTTCTAAAATGCACCAATTCCATTAATTGTTGTTCAATTGAATGACCACTAACTTGCATTTGTCCTTCAGGTTACCATGAGTTCAATTCAGTGGACTTCAGTGGGACTTTCTTCATCAACACAGAGAGGGATGACGATTACGCTGGATTTGTGTTTGGTTACCAGTCCAGTTCCAGGTTCTACGTCGTGATGTGGAAGCAGATCACGCAGACATACTGGTCGAATAAACCCACCAAGGCCCAGGGCTACTCTGGCTTGTCCATTAAAGTGGTCAACTCCACCACTGGCCCAGGAGAACACCTCAGGAATGCCCTCTGGCACACAGGGAATACCGCAGGACAGGTAAGAAAGATTGTGGCCTTCTTTCAGGAGGAAAGGACGTTTTTTGTCACCCAAAGGCTGATATTGTAATAAGATAAACTGATGGCTTTTCTCAATGCTCTAGGTCCGCACTCTCTGGCATGACCCGAAGAATGTTGGATGGAAGGACTTCACTGCCTACAGATGGCATCTCATCCACAGACCAAGAACAGGACTCATTAGGTAGGAAGATGATAGAGGTGTACTCTTTACAAGGGTTTTGGACATCAAAGTCCCAAGCTTTGGACCTTACCAACTTTCATTTTGTCTTTATTTCCACAGAGTTGTGATGTACGAGGGCAAGAAGATCATGGCAGATTCTGGTAGCATCTATGACAAAACATATGCAGGCGGCAGGCTAGGTCTTTTTGTCTTCTCACAAGAGATGGTATACTTCTCAGACCTCAAGTATGAATGCAGAGGTAAGGACTTCAGCATCCCAGAAAATATTTGCTGTTCAGCTCTCACAATCCATGTCCCTGAGGAGATCACATCCAACTAATTTTGTTATGTTTCTTTCTTTTAACAGATGTCTAAATGCACGGCGCAGGAAGCTCTGAGGAACGCACCTTTTTTGTATAAAGTATGAACTTATGTATTCTGATGCAAAGTCCAGGGACCGATTTATCTCCGCAACTCTTTCTTCTGCGGCACGCACACTCGGACGGGCCGAAGGGTATGTGGTCGGCCTCAGGGTAGCTTGAAGCTGGTTTGGGCAGAGCACCAACCTGTTGATTGCCAGTTGAGGATCAGAGAGCTCCTTCTCCTCCACCGTTAGCATCCACGAGAGCAGGGTGAGCTGGAAAAAAAAAGAGAAAACAAACCCTCTAGATCTGCCAGTAGGACACAAACACCTTTCTATCCCAGCTCTGCCCGCTTTCTCACTCTCTGAAAGACCTCATTCATCTCTGTGCGGGAACGGCTCCCCATAGACAACTATGCACTTCCAAGCCTTTACATCTCTCTCTCTCTTTCTGTCTCACTTCTTCAGCCTGTGTGCCTTTTCTACCTTACCTTCTGGATGGACATCCCAAAGAAAAAACTGAAGATATATTCCCGTTGCTTTACTAGATCTGCCAGGATGTAGATTCTGAATGATACAACTTTTGAGGACTCGGAGGATGAAGACAGCAGTAACATTTTTTAAAGGAATCTTTGTTGTTGAGGACTTGCGATTTAAGAAGACGGTTGGGAGTGGTACGAGTGAGAAATAACAGGAACATAATGTTGTGGTGTATTCATGCATGAACTGTATGTGAAAGACTGGCCATGAATGAAACAAGAAAGTGCTTTTACATATCGACCTAAGAATCTCTGTGGAAAGGAGAAAAACAAATTAAATTTAGGTTAGCTGTCTTTTGAACTTATAGCATCATGGGCTTTGTTGATGTTGTCTGGTTAATTAAACAACTCTCAGGGTGAGATGGAAGTGACAACCTTCCCGTGTCAAACCAGTAAGAAAAAATATGATTATATTTTACAAAATATTGCTAGAGCCAGTGATCTCAAAGCCAGTATTGCTTCCAAAATGCCCCCCATCTTTCAGCACAACCTTGGTCAATGAAGAGATTTATCTCCCTCAGCTTTTGAGGATTTCAATTTGAAATTGTGTAAATACATGTAATTTATGGACTTTTGCCTACAATGTAGGCAGCAAAGGAAATTTAAATGCTACTTTACTTTTTCAAAAGTAAAAATCCATTCAATATCCCAATGAAAACTGACCCAAAATCAGGTACAGCTAGGTGTCAGACGCAGGATTGCTCGCTCTTGTCGGTGTCTATCATCTCCAGTCGTACGAAGTGAAATTAGGTGTGCTTCAGATAGGGCTGTTTAGCATGAAGTGTATGTGACTTGTGTGCCTTTTCTTCAGAGAGAGATGATTAACAAAGGAAATCTTTGATGTACAAATATTACCTCATTGCTGTTGTATAATTTGATCAAACAAAAACACAACCTAAGTACTTTTTTCATATTCCTTTGAAATGATGGACATCTTAGTGCTACTGTAGCATGAGCTGTAAATAGTATGACATTTCATATCTAAAAACACATCGAGCTCCCAGTCCCGTGATCTACCCCGGTGAGAATGACCATAAAATGGGAGATTCCTTTTTTATAAATAATTTTGCCTTATTATGTAAGTCCAATGCTGTTTTTAGCAGATAAATTATTGTTCTGTTTTGTCTTAGCTGTTTGTGAGAGGTTGATTTGTGTGTGTGCGTGTGTGTAGATAAATGCTATTTAAATAATTTATCAGGATCTGTTGCCTTACCAAAGGGCACATGTCCATCTGTATAAACGGTTTGCACACTGACGTGAGGATGTTCTGTTCTTTATCGTTTTTACCTTCTTTGTTATTGTGTATCATTGTTACCATTATTTTTGTACAATTAGTTTTGCTTGTCTGTAAACATTTTCTTAGTTGTACAAAGCAAAAAAAATGCTGTTTTTATTCATAGCAATTATTTTGTTACATACTTCAAGACAATAAATAGTTGTTAAAATTCTCAAGCATGTCTCTGCTTTTGTTTTGTTCACCAAATTTGAGCTATTTTACCATTTTTCAGCCAGATTTATGTCCATGGTGATCAAGTCTCGATGACTTGGAAATATGACTCTGATTATCTCTAGTTTAGCCCCAACACGCAACACTTCAACATACTCAAAGTCAAAATGATTGCCTAGTTCCCCCGAGGCACAAACAAAGTTGTACTCTCAGTCCTTTCTCTGCTGCAGACAGGCACACATCGCCTCTGTGATAAAGGACACATGAGGAATGTGACACAGACGTCTGCTCCTCAGCTTGATCTGCCTGACCTTTCTGATCTGCGCTGACTTCTGCAGAAGGTTAAACAACACATAGAGCAAATATTAGGCCGACACAAACCTTGACATTGGCTGACTGGCTGAAAAAAATCCACTGGTGGACAAAAACGCAGGAACACAACACAGCAAAACCAAAAGTTTTGACCTCATATATCACTGTGACATATAAACACCACTGTGATGAGTCTCAATGAAATTTGAACATGGTGGTCTTTTCCCAGCAACATATTTGCCCGTGACAACCCCAGTGTTACCTGGTTCACTGGGCTCTTTACAAGAAAAGATGCTCAATATCTGGTGGCTCAATATGTTGTGTTAATTTACAACTAATGACACTGAACATTTGCTCTTGCTGCAGGTTCAGATTAAAAGCATCAAATTGGCGAAACACGAGCTGAAGCAAATGCAATGTGATTAGTGAGTTTACCACTCACCGCTATTGTTCATCAAAAATGTATCAGACTCATTTTTACAGTATTTATTAAAAGCTGATCAGTTTGAAATATGTTAGGGAGTAGTTTCATACAGTCTGTGGGAGTAATGAAACAAGAAGTAGCTGTTAGACAAAGAGCTGCAGGCGACAGGCTGCACCCTTCCAACTTCTCAGTGAAGTAACCAACTCCTCCTCCATCATTACATTATATGGTTCCCTACTTGCACTGAGTTTCAATTGCAAATATTGCCAAATAGACACATTTCCTTTTCACTTTGACAACAAATTCACCCCCATCATCTTGTCAGTCAGCTCTGCTTACTCCTGTCATGTATATAGTGAATGTGACTCCTGCTACTCCAGTGCTGCAATTCTGCTGCCACATCCATTGTCCAACTGAGTATTGATTAAAAAAGCAAAGAACTGAAATCGGTGTATACAATACACCTTGTAACACTGGTAACACCGCAGCAAGCCTACCTTTACAAAGTAGTATGTTAACTCCTCTAGTCAAACGATACCTGCATTCAATCCTGTTTGTACCCAGGTCTGGGAAAAATATTACTATTTGTATGGTTTTGCTTGCAGCCAATCACCACAAGCCATACGGTCTGTGGTATGTGAATAAAAACAAATGTATAAAAGTAAGATTTTTTCAGGAGAAACTGGAAGTATGAGTAACATGATAAAACACCTCACCAAGCATAAATAAAACTTCCGAGTGGACAGCTGCACCATGTTCACAAGGCCAATGGCTTCTTAGAAATACAGTGTCATCTTCTCAAGAGGACATGCTGCAACTGTTAATCACCTCAGGGAAGATAAATGGGTAATAGGTTAAATAACTAATCTTATGTGTTAAAAGCTCTGGAGAGGCTCTTATAGGCAGGTTTGTGTGCTAGATTTTTGTTCTACTGAACACATCCATACCTTTAATGGGTATAAAATGGTGAGGTAGAAAAAGGAAGGTTTGAAGTCCTCTGTTGGTACATGTATCATTTTAAGGGTACTGGTACTGGTATCGTGATGTTTTAATTGGCACCCAGACTTACAGAAGTACAAGGTCAATTTATTGTATTATTGATTGAGTCCTTGAGTCCTGCTACATCTATTTTAGACAATGTAGTGCTGAGGATGAGTTCGGGAGTCTCACGGCCTGGGGAATGGAGCTGCTCTGTAGTCTGGTGGTATGGCAGCGGGGTGAACAGACTGTGGCTTGGGTGGATGTCATCCTTAGAGACAGAGACAGGATCGGAACAAAGTCAAGGACCCGATCAAAATAGCCTCATGTTCCACCATTTCATGAGCATTATGTTCCAAAAGAATAACAATACATCTAAGTTTTCTCTGTACTTCACAGACACCCAGGCAAAACAATGGCACTTGGCCCAGACCAAGTTAACTGAACATAAATAAGAGACAGCCCGACTCGTGTCCTAGGTCAGGACTCACTGGTCAGTGGTCAAACTGTGTTTCCGACACAGTGGTGCCTTCTAACATAGACTTCCTGTTGATGTGATTTTCTTTGTCTGTTTAGCTGTTGTGGCTTCATCTCTGGTCATTCACAAAACCAAACTCTTCTTCAGTTTATTCTAAAAAAAAAAGGAAAGCAAACAATTTTCTGTGGCCAGTTTTTGTTGTTTGTTTTTTTTTTTGCTGAAGAAAGACCAGCCAGACAGTGTGTTGAGACATGCTCAGTAAGAGTGTTTAATGACCTTTGGAGCTGAGGATGACTCACTGTCATTCCTTAGCAAGCTAATGGAGAAAAACACTTATGGGCTGCAATATGAAATTTGGTCTTTGTAATCCACTAAGTCAAGTACAAACTCATTCTTATTGATAATGAGTTATTATGGATCACTACACTGTGGCAACACTGAAGACATCCTAACACCAGCTGCAGTTGTCACACGCCTTTGCCGGCTGTCTACAAACACCCACATGTTTACTCTCAGGATGTGAGTGTTTCCACATTCAGAATCCCCACAGGTTTAAAGAAAACTCACTTGGGCTATTTTCATACATTAATTTTGTCTTTCGATGTCGAATAATGTCAATAATAATTTATATATATCTTTCTTATATTTGGGAAATTAAAATATTTAATATTTTGAGCAAATATTTAAGCATGCACATGAATTGAGCTCTTGTAGGACTGCAAATAGTGACTGTTACGATTAGTTATGATAATAACCTGATTGTTTACTCAATCATTTAATCAGTCATTATTTTGTCTATAAAAAATACCCATCAAACTCTTCCCCATTGGCTTTGGTAAGATTGAAATTTGTCACACAATGATAATCCAAAACCCAAAAATATTTTTACATGTTTACAAAGAATAGAATAGAAGAGATGTTTATTGTCATTGTTTCAAAAACAACAAAACATAGATAGCAGCTTTTAGTTTGACAAATAAATATCAAATATATCGGCTCTGCTGTACTGTACATAAGTGGCCGCTAATGTACGAGCAAAAGCACACAAAAAGAACACAACAAAAACAAAGTATTTGTCAAAACTGGAAGAGCACCGGGCCGCTGCGTCTGGACGCACCGCCATCAAGCAGAATAAATGCTGAAATCTATTAAATTTGTGTAGCAGAAACCCGCAAATGTTTTTGCTTGAAAAATTACTGAAACAATTCACCGATTATCAAAACAGAGATTTTTTGTCCATTAGCTGATCTTCACAATTGTTTCATCTCTAAATTGAGGGCACAATCTCAAGGAGACAACACATTTTGCATTAGTTTTATCTTAATTAGAGCTGAAGGCATTCTTGTAAGACATCCTGATGGTGAATATTTATGGAAACCGCAGTGTGTCATGTTGCCCACTCTTAGATTTTCCCAGGAAGACCGGGACTTCAAACTGGCAGTCTTCCGGTCGCAAGTCATGACCGTGATTACTTGCCACACACACTCTTCAAATAATGACAGACCCGAGCTGAAAAGGACCCACCAAATTACCTCCAGCACCTTTAATGGGCCTACAAAAAGCACCCTTTACAGTAAAAGGATAATACATTTGCCTTGAAGTGTAGTGACTAATGCAAAGTGCTGACGAACAGAACAAAAGCTCATCCACCCTGGAGTTACAACGGCTTTATTTAGCTCCTGTAATCCACCTGGGGAAGTGGGGAGACTGCGCTCCATTTGCAGAACCCGCCGCCACAATCAGCCTCAAACCTCAAACTTCAAACCTGAAACGCTACATTTGGTCTGGCCTCCATCCTCCTCTAGTCTGTCATTCAACACCTTTGTGCTTTGTGCTGCTGTGTATTGAGGTGTTGAAGTGTTATGTTAAGATGGAGGACCCCCCACTAAATACTGCCGCATTTACCCACCGTGCACATTTATATGTACAGGAGCTGTAGGACACCACCTGTACATACAGTATTTGAGACTCAAATATGAATAAAATAACATTTTCTTCAACAATAACGACTAAGTCTGGAATGTGGTTTAGTCAAGGCAATTTCTTTCAACTATAGTATCAGGTGGGTGCATAGAGAGGGATCAAAATAAAACCTCAATGACACCTGTACTCTACTGAAAAAACAGCTGCAGGCTCCAGAATTGTTAAAATCATCACTTTAATCACCCGGCGGTTATGTAACATCTGGAGTCATTGGGCTTTTTGGTTTCACACATGCTTGGCTTTGCTGTTGCTGGAGATCTCTCCTTATTGCAGGCTTCAAACGATGAGGAAGCCATGGAGCCAGTTCTGTTGAAAATAAGAGGCTAAAGATCAGAACTACTTGCTGCATCCGCGCTTGCTACAAAGCTCAGAGGGAATTTAATCAACCATGATGTAAAACAGAGACGTGGAGCAAATCCTCACACATGAGATGGTAGATCTAGAAAATAGCCTTAATTTATGCTTGATAACATTCGTCCCGTCATCCCTGGGATGATAGACGATGTGTTTCGGATGAACGGATATCTTCCCCGTGATGCCTCCAATTTTATATATGTATATGTAAAATATGATCTATCACATAGCAAACTAAACTGAACAGTCAACTTAGCACAAGACCTACAGAAAGTGTATTAAAATCTGGAAGAAGCAGTAAACTCACTAGCGACGGTGTTTGCATCCTATTTTTTCCCTGATAATGCTACATCGGTGTTAGCAGCCAGGGCAGCAATGTCCTGAAGTTTGTTGGGTTAGAGCTAACAGAGCTAACAGAGGTTAAGAGGAACAAACAGTGAAACTGTAGATGATAAAAACAAAGAAACAACATTTTGATTTCGCGATGCTTTACATATGTTTCAGCAAGGTTAAAATTGTTTTTCAGGACAGTTCGGGGACGACAGTGAAGTACGTCTGGAGTCGGCTTTACGTTGTTATTCTAACAGCGGTCAGTATATAATGACACACTTTCTGACCCTTTAGGACAGTGTAATGAGTTCTACAACAATCATGGCATCAGTGGAACAAAGTTATTTTCATTAAGTCAGACGTAGTGACATAACTGTGTTATAATCACTTAAAACACTTACTTTTCTGTAATTCCCTTCCGTAAGCCATCATAGAATAATTCCCCATAGAGAACAATGTGTTTGCTGTGATTGTTAGCAGTAGCAATGGGATTCCTGACTAGGATGTGCTTTGACCCGTGCCCCCTGAGCTGGCTGCACCTGGTGAACTCAAACAGTCAGTGAATATTTTGATGGAAAACGCCGACCTTTATCACCTTTGACGCATAGCAATATGTAAAAAACCCATCTCCAAACATCATTGTAAGGATGTCGTAAATCTTTACTCTCAAGTTGGCATGCCTCCTGGGTAAAGAAATTAGTTATGAAAAGACAGTTTACATTTTAAAAACAACGAGGTGAAAAAATGTTTATCATTTTCAGGTGCCTGGTATGAGAACCATGCATTGAAATCTATTCACCGACGCCTCTTGAACCTTGTCACATCTGCTCAGTTTGCTCTCTGCCCATTACCACTGTTTGTTTTTCCTACGTCTTCTTCAGGACACAAGTGAGGCAGAGCAAGTGTTTGAATAGTGAAAGGATGAATGTTCCAAAACAACCCAAAGAGGACACATTATTGGCATCCCTGTGTGTGTGACCAGAATTCCATTATGGATGAAATTCGTTCTTGTTCCCTATTTTATTGCTTTGAGACGAACGCCAAATGCCTGCTTTTGCTCCGCAGTGTGGAAATACCCAGCACATGCTCTCCTTGACATTACAAGTCTTCCACAAGGTTAACCGCAATGAGATAGAATCACTTTTTCATGTGTGGTGAATTATTAAAAACCTTAAACTGTTTTAGTGTTCCCAAAAGAGCAGTCATGCAGCTATCTATGGAGAGCAACCTGCATAAAATGAAGGTTCAGAATTCAAACAGCTTTTCTTGTCTCTTTGCTGAATCTTTTTCTTTTCCTCACCAAAACTTTGTTTACATAACCAAAGAGTGTGGTTGGGGTCTGATTATTTCTTTCTTCCTCATCCTCCTCCTCCTGATCTAAGGACATGGGTGAGGGAGGTGGCGGTGGAAGCCAACAGTCCTCTGCAACTCCCTATCTCAATCCAATCAAATCTCAAGGATTTGTTTTAAATCCTGCTTGTAACACGAACATATATGCTGTTAGATAAAGAGGCTCTAACTGCTTCTACGTTGTGGCTTTAAGGTATCTTTTCACATTTAGGCATTTATATTGTGCAGATGTGTGCTAAATACTAATGCCAACAATTGTACCCTTACTTTGATAGAAAATGACAATTGTTCATCTTTTGGGAAATGTTGAAATCATTCCTTCTGGTTCTCAGAATTTGTGATCGCTGATTAAGTGAGACAGAAAACAGACTCGAACTAATATAAAAAACACGATATAAGACAGCTGTGTTTTCAATTTACAGAATACGTTTTGAAAATGCCCCTTACTACAGCAAATATTTTCTTTTGTCCTCATATAACAGTGGAAGTATGAGGGTGAATGTCTTATAGACAACAGCAGAAAGGAAAGACCCCAGACACTATTAGTGTGCTATTCATTAACCGGACTGGCAGCAGATGAGAGAGGATAGGGAGACTGAAGGAAGAAGCAATGGCTTTTAATTTCCTGAAGGGAGCACGCCCTGCTACTCCTCTACAGCTTCTGTTTATCCGACAGCCTGTAATTCCTTCTAGCCTTGTGTCGAGTTACAGACACAGCTTCAAACACACAGATCCCCTGCCACAGCAAAGACAGTGTGTGCCCATACAGTATGCCTCTACTATCAGTACCAGTGTGAGTCAGCTGCACATTAGCGTCACTGTAGAATCAGAGCCTCTGATGACCATAACATCCACGGGCTCAGCTGTGGAGGTTTAACAGCACTCCAAAAGGCTAAGAACCGAACAGATTCAAACAATTATTAAGTACTCTCATGGGCATGGCCACCACCAAATGTGTTACACAGATAACAACCAAAATAAATGTACGAGACCAAAATGTATCCTTAGCTGTCATGAAATCCCAATTCAGATCCTTTTTTGTCACTTTTAATTTTGCAAAATCATTCACTGACTTGCATTTCAAGCCACAATAGCGGTCAGTCAGTCGATCGGTCAGTCCTCCACTTTAGTCCAGTCTGAAATATCTCAACAAAGATTGGAATTTTGTATGAATATTCATTGTCTTCAGTAGGCTACTAAATTTGATTTTCCAAAAATATTACAGTAACTGCTAAGCTAATTTCATTCCCTTCAGCTTTAGCTATACTTGTCTAAGTAGCTAATGTTAGCTTGCTAACTTGTCACACTAAAGGCGTAGACTCTATGTGGATCCATGCTCTAGCCGTTGAAATGACTGTAATCGGTTTGCTTGTAGCATCGCATTTTTTGGCTTCTCCTACCTTCTAAGTGCTGGTGCTTGGGGACTGCGGCCTGTAGTTTTCCCAGTAAACACACTGACCCCTGTGGCTTTTGCATCCCAATAGAAAGAGCCATAATTGACCTTGTTTGCAGTTCAAGGTGTCCTGTCAACAGTTTTACAGACGTCTCTTTTATAATGGTGCCATATTGGGAGAAAAAAAATAATTGGTTTCCAGGGGATTTCTTTCTGCAACGCCACGAGTGTCCACTGAGCAAAATGGGAAGTTAGGCTGTGTGGTGGCAACATATTTAGGACTTATTATAGATCCATGGCAACGTGTTATCTGTGCCAACAGAACCGCATGCTTTTGACAAGAACTTGGGACATCTCCTGCCATGTTTGTGGTGACATGAAAAGGTATTGTAAGTGTTTTTGTGCCTAAACCTAACCAGATCACAAGCACAGTGTTGTCACAACATAAATTTTAAAATAAAAGAAATTATAAAAGAAACGTTGCAACATAAATAAATGTGAAGTTTCAACATATCAATGGTATGCAGAATTGTACATACACATACAAACATTTATTCTGACGATTGGGTTGGTTCCTATAGCTACAAGTAGGCCATAACTGTGATATAAGCAGTGTTCATGAACCCAGACAGCTCTAAAGTTGGCTTCAGGACACAGAGTTTGCCCTGAAAATGGACATGATGTCTCCTATTTGAACACTCACAGCAATGACTGACTACCTAGAGGAAGTCAAGTATTCTCTGTGTTGTTGACCACAAATCGTCCACCCCCACTCTCCACATAGAGGTGTGAAATATTAGAGATAGCTGTGGAAGACAGATTTCCACACAGATACTAGACTTCCCTACAGGCCGGCGTTGCGTGAGAGACAGAGATGTAAACAGTCGAGATAGAGACACCTGTGTTTCCTTTATGTGTTGCTTCAAGGATGAAGTATGATAGTAGTTACAACTTATTTGAATTGACATACACGTCAATTCAAATAAAATAAAATGTATTACTTATTTATCAAATATATATATATAAATAAGTAATATATATATTATAAAGGTGCAATTTGGCTGAAGCCCACTGTCCCATATACCAAGTAGATCATGAAAGTCAGGAATAACCCAGTAACCCAGTTTAGAAGCAGTTATCTAGGCCATTTACATTGCGTTCAGGTGTTTGTTTTTGCCAGCATCTGGGCTTTATAACAGCATGAAACTGTAAACTCTGTATTTTTCAATATTTTTAAAGCATAGAACTAGTGGTTACGCCCTGCAGAAAGTGCATTACACCTTTTTTTGTTTGTCCAAATCTGTGATATTATGGTCCCCTTAATGTAGTCCCTTTTGCACTTCTTGTCAATCAAGTCTTGGCAAGGGGCTTTCTTTTCACATAAAATGTATTTGCATGTAGACTGACATATCACTCTTTCTGATCTTTCTCACCCATGCTTGAAATGCTGCCTTTTTAAACATTTGACAAGCGATAAAAGTTTGGCTTGGGTCTGCTCCTTTGGCAAAGCTGAGCCAGGAAAGAACAAACTGAGAAGAAACAGAGAGACGGGCAAACCTCCAGTCGCGAGCTGCTGCCGATGCTATGACAAGGTTTACAGAGGTGACTAATGTGGGCTACAGGGCCAGGGCAGACCCTTGGTTTCCATTCAGGTTGCAGTAGGCATGTGCCAGGCCGTGTGGCAGTTGGAAATGGGGAAAACAAATCTAAATGAAGCTGACTGACATGTGGGTGCCAATATGCCAGTGGGCATCAGTAGGGGGAAAAACACTCAACTGAGACATGCTTTTATGGAGCCATCGGGTCAAGGGATTATCTACAGTATGCAGTATTCATATTCATAGTCAAGGAAACTGATAATCGCTGCAGTAAAAGTGAAAATCTTAGTGTCAAAATTTAGAAAAAGCAGTGATGGAATTAACTCAGGTAATGTGCTAGATTATAATTATGAGGTACTTGAGTATTTCCGGACTTTCGGACTGGACAGTTTGCTCTAAACCAAAATTATAGGTGTGAAACAAAATCTGTTTATTTGGCTGCGTTTTTTTCCATTCACACCAGCTGCCCAAAACAAACAGAGTCTTCACTTGTTCACTAGAAGTTAACTGCCTTGAACAAGGGGCGATTATTGGCAGTTTCTAAGATGAAGATCTGTCCTCTTCATGGAAATAGAAAGATACTGGCTTGAAATGACTTTTGGAACTGGATGTAATGTGAGGTTGAGTGAGTCTGAAGCAACAGCTACTGTATATCATGTATAAAGGCCTGTATACTCCTTGGATAAAAATAGCACATTGCCCTTCCAAAAGTCTTAAAGTTCAAGAATATAGGACTATATAAACAAAATTGTTCCGAACAAAAAAGTAATATAGTGCACCAAAAATTCTAGCTGTATTTTTCAGTCACATTTTATGATGAAACTACAATAACAAACACAGGCAGTCACACTTGTAAATACGCAGATACACACAAACACTGATCCTTTCTACTGCCGTATGATCTCACACAGGTACCGCATCCCTTTGATAGTGAAGGTCAGATTTGGTACCACACATATCTAATGGCTGATCTGTGTTTACCGGCAACATTCCTTCACCAAAAAGCTCCACTTACGAGCCTCCGCTGTGATTGGCCTCTGCAAAATTCAGGTCCAATTCTTGCCGAGCGGAGCTGCTCACAGGAAGGCATTCTGCTCACATTACTGGGTCAGTGGCATTGCTTTACTGGGCAGCCCACCTGGGATAGTTTCAAGTGTGAGCGGGAAATTCCTATTTAAAGGTTACGGGGAGATGGCAGCGCTGTATCTCATATCAGGTTGAAGGTGACGGATGTAAAAGCTGAGTAGGTATGTTGATAAAAACAAGATTTTAGTTATACTGATCAACTTTGTTTTATGAAAAATAAGCTGATACGATTGCAAATGTTTTCATCAAAACTGCTTCTCTTTTTTCATTCTTGTGACTGCAGCTTCCAAACAGGCGATGAGAAACGTGAGGGCGCGGTGTTGGGTTCCCTCCAGGCCCATTTTGTGTCCTCGATCGGTGGCGCGAGACAAAAGGAGCACAGAAACCAGAGCTCGAGGTAGTGCTGCACTTTTGCCGTGAGTCAGGACGGGGAGAAGAATAGAGTCCTTTCACCGTCCGGCCTGCCTGGCTGTACTGTACACCTTGGAGAAGCACTCAGTGCTGAGGGGAGATGGGTTGCCTTGATAATGAACACACACACACACACACACACACACACACACACACACACACACACAGGATTCCCTCTGCCTGCCAGAGCCTGAGAGAGAGAAAGAGGCAGGGGAGGGTTTGAGGCATTTTGTGTTGGTGTGAATTCACCCGCTCGCTGAGTCACTACACTCACATTTGTGTGAAAGCATCTTCCTCGTCTCATCTGACACTGGAAAAAACAGACTGTTCATCACTGCTTTTTTAATGTGAGTGGGAGTTCTGGCACAAATACAGCCCTCTGAGTCCATGTAGGTTTTCTTTCACGCACATACAGGACAATAAAAGCGCTGAGACGCTTTGAGACAGAATCTGGCACACGTATTGTACTCAAAAACCCAGAATAAGGTTCTGCAGAGTATCGTGATGATCCCACGAGGACAGCGTGCTCTAAAAAACGGCCCTCACATCAAAGAAGTCTGCACCACAAATCAATCAAAGTAAAAATGAGAAATTGCTTCGTGAGTCTTCGGCCAGGTGAGAGAAAGCCAAGTGTTCAATCAAAAAGAAAAACATAGAATCTCCCTCGGAGGGTTTCAGTATGACTCGTTCTGTCGGAGCTGATAGACGTCTCTCAGTTTGTGCCTCGTCTATCAAGACTGTCGTAGAACTTTACATTTTTATCAAACACACCTGCCGCATTCCTGTTTCTGTCTACCTGAACATAAAAGAGATGTAAGCTGAAAGATTTCCTGGATCAGGGGATCCATATGCGAAGACATAAGTGTGCAGCTTACATAATTGAGAATGTGAGGAATGTTGAAATGTCAAGCTAGAAATACCTACCTGTTGAGAGAAGACATGAGCAAAGAACAACAACGTTCTTATCTAATCATCTTCTGCTCACTTGCCTTTTTAGATTACATTTGATCAGCTCGTTACCAGCTCTGCTTAAGCCTTATAATAGCTTTCATTTGACTCAGGTGTGTTTGGGCAGAGAAACATCTAAAACATGAAGGGTAGGGGGACTTCAGGAACTGGACTGAAACACACTGCTGCAGATAATAGCATCTGCTAAATGTCTCAAATTGTAGCTGTTTCAGGCCTGGTCATAAACTTTGGTTTTCCTTTTTAAATACACTGAGAATTTAAGCTTTTTTGTTCAATATTAATTTGAGAAAACCCAAATTAAAGAGGAAAAACTCTGATGTCTTATGCAGGCCTGAATTAATAAAAAATACAATTTAAAGGGGTGTATAGCCTTAATATCTACTTTATGATCTGGTTACCACACAGTTTAGCAGCAAGTTTATGTTGCGTTTCAATGCTGAATCTTTTATCCGGCTTCTACAGTAGTAAAACTCCCGGACCAACCCGACATACTGTACTGCATCCTGCTGATATGTTGTGTGCTTTAACGTCACAATAAAACGAGCCTTTAAGAAAGCCATACCAGTGCAGACAGAAGACTTTCACACAGCGATAAAGTCTGTTTTCCTGCAGATTTCCTAAAGCTTGTGATTACTGAGCTAATTACTAACATTCCTCTGAGAACTTACAGGCTACTGCTCAGAACGTGGCAGCTTACGAGAACAGTGGGCTCCTTATACAGTACTGTAGCCAGACATATGCACACAGACAATATGCTGTTCTGTCTCATAAGACGTCCCTTAATGAGAAATGTTTGGTTTATGAAAGAAAGAATGTAGCGGCCAGGAACTCATTTCAGGCACAACGAAAGCTCTCTGGACTTTTAAAGCTGCATAAAGCAGGATTTTGATGCGAAAATGCACCTGTCGTGACCCAAATCATCGCGTGAGGTCGCATAAGATATAAGTTATCGGACATCTTGATTTTGAGCACCTCAGCTTGCGGCCCCCATCTGAAGGTCCTTTATCTGCCAAAGAGCATTAAAGAAACATTGATTTTAAACATGAAACTGCTTCATTTAATGATTTGATAATATTCACTTACCAGGTCCATTTGTTTTGGAAAGACT
The DNA here is from genome assembly GCF_965226575.1 of Pagrus pagrus. Lineage (NCBI taxonomy): Eukaryota > Metazoa > Chordata > Actinopteri > Spariformes > Sparidae > Pagrus > Pagrus pagrus. Next base: position 16,800,126 of record NC_140200.1, on the reverse strand, counting down.
CGACCTCTGCAGATAATTTGGCTCCAGGTAATAACACTGTAAAAGATGAACACTGAAAGAAACCTGACCTGAACTGAAAAAAAAAAAGCTGAGCACCTAGCTCAGCTCCCAGTCCCCAACTGGAGGTCCTTTGTCCGCCGAACAGCATAGAAAAGACACCGGTTTTTAACGTGAAACTACTTTATTCAGTGATTTTTATCGTTTTTTAATTACCAGGTTGTGATCGATGAACACTAAAAGAAACCTTACCTGAAGAAAAAAGCTGAACTGCCCTTAAACAATTTACAACATAATGAAATTTTGGTTATTGTTCTGATTGCGTGACCCCCAGCGGAAGAAAATTATGGATGATGGACAACTTTCCATTGCAACATAACCAGCTCAATCCAGCCGTGCTATGTGTACTTTACTCCCATTATTTGACCTGATTTCTCAATATTTAAGTTCAAAATGTTTGGTTGCTCTCGCTACAGATTGTGAAGTCACTTGGTGCAGCTTTAAATGTCCTGAAAGGATCCTGATGCATGCAAAATTGTTTTTGTCTCACCGGTCGCAGCCATTAGCGAGGCAATTTGAAGGGACGCGCTACCATAAACATTACTTATAGTGTTGTAAATCACCAAACCAACCCCAGATTTAGGTCACCGGTTTGCAATGAGCCAGCACCTCTTTCACTGGAAGTAGGTTATAGTGCTCTTGATAACCAATAATAATCTGAAACAAATTGCTGCCAAAATCACACAGAAGCATCACTGTGGCTGATTAACTCTTAGGCTTTCTGTCTGTCAACAGGCAGTTTCCTGGATTAAGGCACATAAGTGATGACTATGACTTCAGCTAAGGGGTTTTGGAAATAAAATGATTATGACAAGAAAATTAAACTATTGTAAAAACATTACCTAATCGTCTCCATCGAGTACGAATGCAGAACCGTTAGATTTCCCATTTGAGAGACATCTGCAGTTATGTTATGTGATCTAAGTTTGTGGTAAAAAAAAAACCTCTGCAAAACTGATCCAGTACTACACAATTCAAAACATTGGCTGCTTCCCGTTCACAGGCGACAGACGTTGTGACCTAATTCACTAGCATCGGGTTGGCAGACTCTGATAATGACAGGGTAACATCAGTACAAACATACGATGGGTTGTAATGGTACAATCCGGACCAGTGTCTTTCATCTACTGTACACTTTGGTGTTTGTGTCATCAAACGGCTCGGTTAAAAAATATCCCTGACCTTCATGTTGAGGACTCACTAAACTGTTTCAGCTGCCATCTGCTAGATTGGGACACCCCTAATAATTACATGGAGGCTCAGAGTTTATAGCCACTTGACGGAGACCAGGTAAGTCTGTTGAGGCATGAAGAGTTTCTTTTGGAAGCTTAATGGGAGAAGTGACATTTGGTGAGGGTGCTGCCTTGAACACTTTGGATCCACTGACCAGTTTATGACAGACGACCTCCAGTAAAATCATCAAAACATTATACAGATTGATTTTAGGACGGTTAAAACTGTATTTTTGGGAAGGTTCCAGGACGGTGGTGAAAATTTTTTTAAAGTAATTTATTCAACAAAGAATAAAGATTCGATTTTTTTTTTTTATTTTTTTTTTTTTACATTTTTATGACATTCGGACCATTTATTATGTTTAATTAAACAAATCAAATCAGGAAAACAATTCATGAAAATAATCATTACTGCAGCCCTAGACATGTTTTGTTATTATCTTAAATGCGGAGCTAAATGCACTGCAGACTGAATTAGGAAAGCTACGGAGGTAACAAGAATAAAATAGGCTCACGCTAAAACTGAAGATTTATGTTTCAAGTGTTTGCATAATATATTTTGCATTCATTCCAATGGCCGTACCACAACACTTAAATATTTGCTATTTTTTCCCTAAAGCTCCTAATTACATCGTTTAACATTTAAAGCGCTCTGCTCACTTAGCGACCATGTATTTATGGTGTTATCTACATGGCAATTTAGGAATTAAAGAGTTTCAGCATGCCGACCACAAAAAGGCAGAGAATTGCTCTCATTTTTCCATCACCTCAAAGCATGCGTGTGGCCTTTGCTTTAAGACAGTGACCAAAGGGCACACAGTGCGCTGGCTAGTCAGCATCCACACTAATGAAGCCATTTAAAGCACCCAGCCTGATGAGGGTTAAGCCTGGTGTAACCATCATGTCTGTAAACGTGTCCAGAGAAATTAGACTCAAATGTGCCTCCAGTCTTAACGAGGCCGAGGAATTAGATCTAATTTAGCGCTGAGATCTTGGTTTGTGATTATCAGCGTGGAAATGATCCATTTAAAACTGTAGCTGGTTTGTTCGTGTGAGGGTTCATCCAGAGCTGAGCGGGCCGTGTTGAGGGGAGTGGGTGGTTTCACTGAACCACAAATGAGCTTGATAGAGGTTTGTGGAGCTAAAAACAACACAGCTGCCGGTCCGAAGTGTGTGGTACCAGCCTCCAGACAAACATGAGACGAGAGGTAGACTAACTGAACTAGTAACCACGACCTCCTAATTGTATTAATTTTACTTTAAAAGGCACATTACTTTAAACATTTAATGTTGCATCGTAAATTTAGCATTCCCTGTCGGGAGATAATGTAAACCACCAAACACACAAAAACACAGATGTCATTTAAGCAACGAAATGTAATTGTGGATAAAGATAACTGATTGTTGAGTCTCATTGCCATGCCGACACTTTGGCTCTGCAACGACCACAGCCGCAAGCCCAAAGTGTCAGTATTCGACGACATGTAGACAAGACTCAATAATAAACTATCTTTGTGCACAAATATACATTTTGTTGGAATTATCAACAGAATGTAAATAAATAACAGTTTTGATATTATGGTGTCTATTTATTGTGTTGCAGAGATATCCACTGAGGTTAGCATGCTAACCAGCTAGCACCTTCCCACCAATTCTTCTAATATTATAATATTGCACCTTTAATCATTACCAGTTGGCGAAATGCACCCCCCTTAGTTAACCTGCCATCTCTCTCCATCCCACTCTAAGGCAGACGGCCGGACCTATAACTGATCAATTGTTGAGAATTATTACATTTTGACCTTGGTGTCTATTTTAACAAGGGAAGTGTCTCTCATCTTTTCGGCAGTAGCAGCCCAGGGAACTCAGATCAACACACACATACAGTGTACTTGCTATCAAACCGGTAATTTGCACCCCTTATCAAAACGACAGAGTGCTTTTGTGGGTGATTCTTGACCAAAGAATTTGTAAAGTCATTTGTAGGATAGCAGTTAGACAAAATAATGTTATCTCAAGGTCTGCTCACCAGCTTTTGTTAGAGTTTTCATCTGCATATCACCGTTCTTATTTTTGAATAGAAGTTTGCACAAAGAAGTTCCTTTTCTACCCAGTAAAATGATGACCCAGTTGTATTTTCAGACAAACATCAATTCATGGTTTGCATAACTACAATAACTCTGCGAGGTGAGAGGTGCGAACTGATTTTTAGTTGCAGGCCCTTTTGCACAATCCATGAAATAGCTTGAAGGCATGAGCACTGCCTGCTTCGTGCTGACAGTTCAAGTCCTCCTATACTTTGCTGTGTCTCCCTGATACTTACATGTCAGCAGATGTTATAAATTTGAGTCATAAATCTTTGTAATTGAAATATAGAATGTTTGAATGTCAAAATCCCCCTAGACTGATTGCAGCAACTTCAGATTACCCGTCATACAGGGTGTGGAGACTGGCTCCTAATTAAAGATTGAGAGCGGCTTGACGCATTCCCCTCATAGCCAATTACGGTGTGACGACGCCCTTTTGGGACGGCTTAAGAGAGGTGAGAATGGCACACCCAGGTCGTTTTGATTCTGTCAGCTAGAAACTCTGGTCTGTCTCGGCCCCATTGAGATTTCTTTGCTGTCTTGCTCTTACTGATTGAGGAAACTTTTGAATGTTCTGCAAACCAGGTGTGTGACTATCAAAAGGCATTATTTACCTGCGTCAGGGCCCTGCTAATTGTGCAAGAGAATGGGTTGCCTTACAATAGCTGGTTTGGGACTGGTTCGCTTGCATTTTTCTGCCAGGTTTACCCTCTTTTACACCCGTGGAAAGAGTTAAAGAGATATTCTGCTTGTTTGACATGTTTCTGTCTGCACACCACACCACTGTGCGTCAGTCAACGCTGCCCTCTGAGCAGGGTCACCACGCTACATCAGCTTCTACTTATCCCCACTTCCACTGACATGCTCTGTTGTCGTCTCTCCGCGAGCCTCACAGGACAGAGACAATGCCCCTGCAGTGGACGACTGACGTTTATGTCTTTTATCTTAACAGAGATGGGAATTTATCGGATGCCATTGCTGTCGTTAATTTTGATGGGCTTTTTTAGAGGAACACGTTATGAGAGTTAGTGGGAATCAGGTTAAAAACTTTTAGTTTTTTGTTCTCATAGCCTAAAAATATCACTATTATTTTCAGGTCAAACGGCCCAGCCTTTAACTGTGTAGGATTGCAGACACAGCCACTGACGTTCAGCAAGGTCACCGAACAATAGTTATGCTACATTTTAAATGAAAAATACGATCAGAACTGACAGCTGTTAAAGAGAAATTTCCCCCATAAGACCTCCTCCTCTACTTCATGTTGGAGTCATGCAGAGAGCAATATTTATTTTTTACTGTAAGCTGTAAAATCTGTGCAAGCGACAGTGTGTGTGTGTGTGTGTGTGTGTGTGTGTGTGTGTGTGTCATGTGTAGCATCTGTGCAGCATTTTTCCCTCTGTCATTCACATTAGGCTGACTTAAATGGAAGTGCTGCTGCCAGGCCGACTCTCTGGACGCGCCTGAGGAAACCCCTCTCCGTCGGCTACTGGCCGGCCTGGATGCAATTAAAGTCCAATATGAGGGAGAGAGGGAGGCAGGCATGTCAGACGTGCCCAGTATAACCAGGCTGCGGCTGCAGTGGCCAGATGTGATCCTGCTCGGCCTGCTCCGGGTCTGGCACAAGCCACTTGGCTATTACTGGGGGAGAATGCCACAGCTCCGGGGTGTTCCAGGTGGTAAATGGGTACTAATAGAAATCACAGAGACCACATCCCAACTCAAGGCAAAGGTTAACCTGATTGGTTTTATACACCTAAATACAAAACTGCTTATACATACATCGTAGAGGCTAAACTTGGGACTCAACATATAGCTTCTGTACATACTGTATAGTGGCTTATGTTTCAAACCTGTGTAAATACTAGGGTTGGGGTAAAAACCTGCATATGTTTCTGGAAGCTAAATGTGCCCATTGAACAGAGTAACAAATGAGGAAGCACATTTTAGACTGTATGTTTTGACAATGTTTTTATGGTTTCTTGTGGCAGAAGTATCACCAGACTATGGAGCAGTTTCATTCCACAGGCCACAAGACTCCTCAATTCATCGTCAACACTTCATTTTCCAAAATAGATGTAGCAGAACTCAAAGGGATCAAATCTCTTTTTGTTTTTTTAATTCTTGTGATTTAAAAAATGACAAAATTACCTTGTACTTGTACCTTGTGTGTGTGTAGAGTCAGAAAACCTGCCTGATGAAAGGTTATCAGAGAAGTCAAAAAAATAAATCAATTAATTCAATTGTAGCAATGGTACTTATTAATTCAAAATCAAGTAATTGGGGTAGGAATCTCCAGGCACCTCACATTCAATTCCAATTTAAAGGCCCAGGATGCAATTATTAAACTAATTTATTTTTTTATCATTGATGCATACATTTTTTCTTTACTTCTATACATGATTTATTGTTTTTTCACTGTGTGAATACTTTCTACTTTTAAAACGTAGCGTATTTGTAATGATCATTTATTAAACCAAATGATGAATTTACTTCCATTACCTTTGCTCAGGTTCAGCCATCCTCACTAAAACTCAAGTAGCCTTACGCCAGGTTCAGACAGGACGCGGAAGCACCCCGATCGGCTGCGAAGCGCCGAGGAGCGGAGTCATTTTCATTTCGGCACCCATGTTAAAGGATAACTACCGTTTTTTACAACCTGGACCTTATTTCTAGCAAAATATATGATCATTTACTCACCCAGATAACTTTGGTGTCATTTGGCTGGGAAATTAGATCCAGTGGAGCGCCGGTATATCCATATAATGCGAGTGACGGGGCACCGAAGCGCAGCCTTTATGAGTATTATCTGCCACGAAACTAGTTCATTTCACCAATATTTTGTTACGATATGCTAGTGCTATTCCCCTCTGAGTCTGGGCTCATCTATTGTCAACATCCAGGGTCTGTAGGTTGACCTACTACCTCTGACCTGGAAGATGTCGTCTCTGAGCTGCGCGCGCACCCACGACAGCCGGCTTGTTTACCTGTAGCTGCTACTGCTAGTTTGACCTCGGATGTAGATAACAGACAAGCTCGGACTCAGAGGGGAATAGCACTAGCGTATCATGACAAAATATTGGTGAAATGAACTACAGGTAGTTTCGTGGCAGATAATGCGTTATATAGAGGCTGTGTGTCGGTGCCCCGTCACTCGCATTATATGGATATATCGGCGCAACACTGGATCTAATTTCGTCCGAACAACTTCAAATGACACCAAAGTTATCTGGGTGAGTAAATGATCATATATTTTGCTAGAAATAAGGTCCAGGTTGTAAAAAACGGTTGTTATCCTTTAACCGACTGTGTCGTTCAGATAGCAAGCGCCGCAGCATCTGGTCTAACAGCTGAGGAGCAGAGCCGTTTGCCAACCGGCGCGCAGAAATTCGTGTCTGGTGTGAACAGAAGGGCCATGGCTCACGCGAGAATTTCCGAGCGCGGCGCTTCGGTGTCCTGTCTGAACCTGGCGTTACACAGATATACTTGGGTAAAGTAAAGTATATGTGTGGGAAACACTACTTTACATTTCATCGGTTACCTGTATTAGGAGACAGTCCAGGAGGTTTAAGGTGCCCTGCAGGCAACTCCTATGCACACTGTGTTGGCGACTTCTGGCTTAGAGCTAGGGTTCAACTGATATGGCTTTTTCAGGGCCAATATCAATACAGATTAGTAGAAACCAAGGAGACCGATAACAGATTTTTGAAACCGATATTCATTTGCAGTAAAAATCAAAGTCGTAGTGTCAAAATTTCGAACAACCAGTGATGGAATAAACCATCCTAAAAAAAACACAGTAAAAAGTACATTTTTGAGGTACTTCCCTTGAGTATTTTATTTTTCTGCTACTTTATACTTCCTCTCCACTACATTTAGTCACTAGTTACTTTGCAGATTCAGATTATTCAGTGTGTATAGGCTATTAAGTGTGATATGTTACCAATCAGATAGTGTTTTGGGCAAGACATTGTGTGAAAGGATGTTGCATCAGAGCCAAAGCAGCACATTTTTAAATGTATTTATTTTATTTGCAAACTGACTAAAAAAAATGCTGAATATTGGCCCCAATAATCATCCAGGCCGATAATCTGTCCACCCCCACTCAGAACATCAACACAAAGAAGGTTAACGCATGTTACATTTCAACATCCAGTTGGTTCACTCATACAGAACGTACAGCGAGATCTAACAAAAATGTCAGATCCGATCATAACCGATCATAGTCGAGATTTTTTTTTTAAATTTCCGATTATTTACTTTTCAGCGTTCAGACATAATCTTTGGTTTGGTTGGTTTGTCAGAAGGATTACACAAAAACCACTTAACAGATTTCCACTAAACTTGGATGGAGGATGGGTCTCAGCCCAGAATAGACCCCCATTGACCGTTTGTGCAGATCTGGATAAAAGGACGGATTTCTGGATCTTTGTTCTCACTTTCTCACTTTTATACCGCAAAATAGGGCGGGTTTTTTAAAATATTTTTGGTAATTTCTCTGGGATTAACTCATGGATTATAATGAAAAAACTCGGTCGTATTTAGGTTCCGGTATCTATGAGTGAGTACAATTTGATTTTGATCTGGTGTGTCTAAATTGGGGTTAAGCAGTTATGGATGGTTTAAAATTTAGAGAACTGACGGGGCTGTTGAGTTTGATATTGGATTAGGCTTGACTGAATCAACAGGGACTGTTGGGTCTTGGCGGAGGTATGCACTCTTCTGTGTGCCATTCTAGTTCATTTATGGCTTATTTTGTTATTTCCATTTGTTCTGCTGTTTAAATTTGATAATTTTGTCTGTCTAAGGTATCAAACAAGTATCAGTTAGATATTTGTACCAAAATTTAGAAATTTTAATATTCCCAATAGTAAATACAGGGACAAAGTATTTTTCTTCAGGTGCTTCCTGTTTTATGAAATCAATATGTTCTATCATTTCAAAGAAATAAAAAAAGAAATATTTTGCATAATTTTTAAGACACAATGAAGGTTTTATTGTGAAAGCTTTGTTAATTATTTCAGTTGAACTTTAGCACATTGCCATCCTTTAAATGCTTTCCAAGCACAAAACCTCTTGCCTGATCTGCAGCAGGAAATGCGGTGGTTTTTGTTTGCCTGAAAAATAAACCTCTTTGTAGGCAGATTATGGCCTTTGTTTCAGGCTGCACTCACACAGGGAACTCGTTTTGACAGAACAAATAAGCACACACCTAATTGCCACTTTCACATGTCATATCAAAGGATCAGATCAAGGCAGGACTTGACCAAAAAGGGTTTATATCGCTTCATGGTTTATATCGCTTCATGGAATAAGACCTGAAGTTCAGTGAGGTGATTACAGTCTGCTTTGCTTCACCAGAAGTCCCAAAACACAGTGAAGATTAAGCTAACTACAGGATCAATATGATTAGCTACTGTGGTAACGCAAGTAGATCAGATTGGGTCGCTGGAGCATGCTAACAGATTCATTATTCTAAACAAAGGGTCATTTTTTAAAGTACAAGTAAACAAGGACCTTATGTCTTAGACGGAAGGAACAGCAGTGCCTTCTGGGGCAAAAGATTTTCATAACTTTGATGGCATTTCAGCCCTGTTATATAAAGCGATCATCTGTTGTTTAGAGCTTGACATGAATATCCTACTACATTTAACCATGCCAGTGATTCAGCTGTAAAAGGAGAGAGGTTTAGCGAAGTAGCTGCCGGAAAGATTATGTAAAGTTCAAAGATACGATTAACAACAGCAAAAGATATTTCTCCATCTCATCCAGGCCAACTAGTTAGGGCTTGGACTTGTGCAGAGTTCAAATAAGGTCAGAGGAGCCCTGCTGTATTGCCTGCAGTCATGGATCTGTGTTGCTTTCAGCTCTGATCTCAAAACCGCATCAAAATCATCACGTCAGACAATGTGAAATGGGAAGTGTAAGAAAAAAATGACATCTTTCTTTGCATCCTACTGCTACTAGTATTTTTGAGGCTTCACTGAGAATTTACCACGACTACTCAAAGCTTTGACAGCGGAGGATGGCAGCCCTGACAACAGGATAAAATTTTGGCTGCAAAACACGGATGTTCACATTACATCACAGTCCTAATCATGGGTTCCATTATCATTTCTACAAAATGTGTCTTATCACGTTCAAGTTACATGTCAATTACCCAACTTTCATATTGGGAGGTGGAGGGATGGCTGTGGAGTTGCTGGCAAGGCAGCTTGATGCTGCTTTTCAACATTTCTAAGTGTGAAACCACCGGATATTTCCTCGGACAACCGTGACACGTTTTGGTGCTGTGACACATTTTTTGAACGAGATCTCCAGATGTGTTTGTGGCAACCAAAACAGGTATTTTAAGCCAAAACAGATCTTTTACTAAACCTTACCAAGTGATTTTTGTACCTAAACCTAACCAGAGCACAAGCACATTGGTGTCACAAGATAAAAGTCAAAATGTAATCTAAAGAAAGTTAAAGTTTCAACATATCTGTGGTTTGCAGAAATGTGCATTGTTCACATTTTATCTGGCGATTTGGTTGATGGTCGTGGTGGTGGTGGTTGGGGCAGTTATTTATATACTTGACTAATTGTGTAAGTTTGAGGAGAGACTCAGCTGCTGTCTATTCCATCCCCAACTCCAAAGGTCTCAAAAGTCAACTTGATGGTTGGCGTTAGGATGGTTTGGTGATTAATTAATTAAACAGAATAGCGGAGCTCCATTTCTTTCTCTTTCTATCTTTGTCTTTTGCATCTTTTTCGGTGCCGCCAATGCAAAAACCCTCCAAAGCCAAAATAGTTTGAGGACAGATTTGGACATCAGTGACTTTGTACACTCCAATTTTATGCCTGAATCTATTCTGACCAGTCCTCACTGTCCTTGTGTTTTGTTAGCATCTTTCTTTTTTATTATTTATGAAGGTCAGGTTTTCCATGGTCCACTTTTGATTAAGTCCAAAACATGGCAACAAGCAAAATCAAAGTCTGCTAGATATAAATAAGCACGCTGTATTTTTGAAGCAGTGATGTCAACACATTTAATGATCTGGATGACATTCAAAACAATCGGCTCACTCATTAAATTGTATTATTTCCTCCGACTTTAGCAGAGGCGATTTTTATTTCAGGCGAGGCGGAGAACCACTACTATAAAATGCTGCAGAAAAAAGCTGCATTTAAAGGCGTCAAGTGTCTTGCTACAGCAGGTAGGAAATGCAAAACTTGATAACAAGGTGACAGCAAAGAAGCTAAATACCTTCCAAAAAGTCCCATAGCTGAAAAAAAAAATAGCCTTTAAGGAAAAGGGAATTGTTACTGTTATCCAGCCACTTTCTCCAGTTTGTCAGATTGAGACAAAACTCTCACATGTGTTTCAACAACATCCTTTGTGTGTAGTGTCTGAAAGAGGACCTTCGGGACCCTTTGTGGTATCCAAACCAACCTCAATGCCAAGAATTCCCATACAACACATGAAAACTCACAAATGTCAGCATATGGAGAAATCAGGCCGCTAATCGTCCTTTGTCACCCGGCAACATTCCTGATGTTCGCCCCTGGCAACCAGGACTTAGGGAAGCGCAGAGATTTTGTTTGACAGCCGTGTCACCGAGCTTAGCGCCTCTCAGGGGGGACCCCCAAGGACTGTGTTTGGGTGAAGAGCGGGAGGCTGGGGGGAGCTAATATCACAACACAATGTAGTTCAGACAAGGACTCAAAAATGGTAATTCTGCAGAACATCAAAACAAGGTAACGATATTGATTAACGAGGCAGTCTTTTTGTCGACTTTGAGCCGATGTTGACAGCTGAAAGACATATTTTAGTCGTAGTGCTGCAACACTGAGACAGAATCTGTAGACTTTTAATGAGTTAATTGATCAATTGAATAATATATTCTGTCTGTCAGTCAGCAACCATGGGTCAGTTAAAAGGATTTTTTTTTTGACCTATTCAGAGTTTTGTTTTGCAATTTGCTTGAGGAGAATCTAAATGCAACCTTATGCATTTCGTGACTTCAGGATATACAACCTCAAATCACAGTACAACTCGGATCACACAGGAACTTCGGATTGGTATTGTTTTATTGATCGGGATATTTTCATACAGGAAGATGAGCTTTTTTGGCTTCATGCCTCGCTGAGCAGCTTTCATAGGAAATAGCCAGGCGCCATCTCTAATGCTGTATCTAGGTCTCATTATACGTTCATGGTCACACGCTCCACAGGCACACCACACGTACCATCGGGCCATGACAAAGTGGACAGAACAGAATGTTCTGCACCATTTATGAGATGGCAGGTAGGATGTATCGTAGCGGGTCCCAGCGATTGCGTTTTATTGCTGTTTTAATGTCTGAAGGTCCGGTAGTCAGTCCCTATCGCCAGAGTTCTATTAATCTTAATGGCCAGATTGGCTGTCAACAAAAAAGTCTAGCGTATACTCACAAAAATGTAAATACCAAGGAAAGAACCTCAGAAGAAGAAAAGTGAAAGCCAACCTTGCCATTTGACTAAAAATGAAAAATATCTAGTCAGCATGTTTTCCTAAAAACCAAAGCAGCTGTGCTAAAAAATCCCACTACAACAACAACTCAGCAGAAACTAAGCTGTTGAGGTCTTTGATGCCATTTTTATGTAGTTGGTACTGTAATTGTCCATTTTGAGAGTAAAGCGGTTTTGATCCTTTGATTAGAGACGGGGCCAGTTGGAAAGGCTCTAAAATGAGCGCAGAGGTTCCTGATCCAAAATAGTCGAGTCTAACTCTGGCTACACTCTGGCCAGCAGAGGGCTGTTTCATGTTATACTGCCTTTGGCTATTCCTGTCACTTCTCCACGGGGTTCAGATAAACACTTCCATTCAACAATCCCAAAGACATAGTTAGGAGACCGCGATTATAGCCTTGGGAGTGTTGTAAAAATATATCCATGGGGAGGGAGGGGTGTCCTGACAGCCACTGTTTCGCTTCCTTGTTTCTATTTAGCATGTTTCCAGCAACTTTCCTCTCTCAGGCTTGTTGACCTGCAAGGTGAACTGTTCCTGCACGTGCCGAGAGTTTCCCTTTGACTAAAAGTAGGTCTACTCAGACAGCCTGGCTCCCTGTCTACGCCTCGGCCTCATATTTTTAAGAGCAAAGCAGCTATATTTATTCTTCTTACTGAATGTGGAGCACAGTCTGTAGCAATGGTACTTAAATATGTTTGCATGACATAGTTTGTGTGGACTATGCATATGGCAGTTTCAATGTAAACATTATTCTTTACTTTGGCACAAACACAATAAAATATTTTATATCCAACTGTCTTCACAATATATGACCTACACTGCAGTCCTAACTGGAGTCAGACACATGAAAATACTCTTTAAGAACATAAGTCCAACATTATATGGTGTAACAGGGGACAAATTGTGAGGAGAAATATGACCAGGACCCTGGCTGCAGTCGCTAGATCCTAGTCTGCAGCTGCGGTTGCCAGGTCCTGGAGGAAAAACAATGGGAAGCGGCTCAGCAGTGAATGTGGTCGGCGGCAGAGAAGCCGCCCCTGTCCTTTAATGTGGCTTCTAGCTGTCTCATTGGCCGCCAGCTCCTTGCTGATTTACACCACAGCAGCAATTCACAACCCAAACAAACCCCAGACAACTAATTATGTCAGGTTGACTCTGTCAGCTTATCATGGAAGCAAAACAGAGGAGAAAATGTTGACCACAAAGGCCGACATCTCTGGAGTGTAACTCCATACAATATGATGATGGAGCCCTGCTGCTGTCTGTGGCCTCGTTGTGGATTTACTGTACTACAGTGCATAAGCCCAGGGAGGTCTGTGGAGACTGAACTGTATATTTTATGAGGGAGGAAAAGGGATGCCTGCAGAATAATTCATATCCCAATTCTAAGAGGTATGTACGATTTTAAATCAACATTAAAGCATATTTGTGCACAAATAACCACAACTCACGGAGGAAGGAATTGCTGGTTATGAAGTCTGTGACAGTCACGGTCTTCAGAAGGCAGGACAGGAGGAAACAAAATCCTTCCTCCTGTCAAATTAATCTTAATCAGCTCTCATTGGACCAGGACCAAGATAAACCTCATTACGTTTTAATTAGCAGTAGTTGCTTTTGCAGGAAATATCTTCAGTGCTGTCATACATCTTCTATTGTATATTTGCCTGAAAAATATTAAAAATAAAAAAATACCAAGATTATTAAGTTAAAGAAGATAGTGATGATTCTGTTTCCTTTATTTTAGGTTCAAGGTGAACCCTCTACATTATGAATATCACTGTCAATGTAACACCAAAACAAAGCAATGGTCAGATATGAAAAAACACCTTTCACATTTAAATGTGACAACCTATCATTACCAGAGTCTAGACATGTTGCAAATACAAGTTTGTGGCTTCAAAGCTATATTTTATTCATGCAATAATCCAGTCATTTTTTGATGCACTGACTACAAAGGAATGCTGTGGATTGAATTTAGAAGTCATCAACTATATCAAACCACATAACAATGGTGCATTATGTAGTGCTGCAGTCAATACTGTATGTGTCAGAGCATTGGTCGTTCTTTTGCTGTTCGCATTCAGATCTCCAAAAAGACTCTCAATGGTGTCCTGAAATGTCCTCCCCTAAAAAAGACCAAATAGGTCTGTCTGTGCAGCTCATTACGGCCCATTTTTACATTTATTGTTAGGCGACAACCTCTTGTGGGTGTAGTAATTGTGACAGAAGTAGGGGAACAGTCAGGTGATGTAATAGAGCGTGACAAACAGTGACAAAGTCAAGGAAGGAGGAAAATGGATGATTTGCTGATGGATGTGGATCAAGCACAAGACTTTCACCCAGTAGACTGCTGTTCGTAGACTTATTTTAACTTAACGACATGTATGTAAACGTAAACCTATATGCAAGGTTGAACTTTCACAACAAGCATCTGTAACAAACCTATTTTACCCCGACCTAATAAAATAGTAAATAATAAAAACCAAACTGCAACCATTTCACAATGTTAACCAAGTTCTTTATTGTTACCACGATGTAACCAAGCTGGGCAATTTCGCAAGATTAAGAACGTGTTTGTCTGGTACACCTGTCATTAACATGTCATTTTGGGAGTCAGACTATTCTGTCCATTACTTATGAGGTTGAGCCAAATCACAGATTGCTGAATTTATAATTTCCAAATTAGAGTCCGCATATGTTTTGCATCTACAGAGGATGCCATATCCACTGCCCTCCACTCAGTCTTCACACACCTTGAGAATAAGACAACAGAAAAGGCGCTACTTCCTGAGGAAACTCAAGAAAGCTACATTTATTAAATCTCTCAAACCCCCTGACTGACCTCATATTCAAACTAAACATACTAGCCTTTAACTACTTTATATCCACTTAGGGTATGTAACAGTTTGACCTTCCACCTGGAAGAAAAGTAAGTTTGTAAGTTGATTAACTTTTACATCCAAAAACTTGAGGCTCACGGACTTGACCAGTCAGTTTATTTTTCTTGTGAGGGTTCATTAAAGGTCCAGCCTGCAAGAAAACACAGCCTCTGCATGTAGCACATGCTGTTTAGTAGTCTGACTCCCTGAATCCTCGTGTCTGGCTCAGTGTCCTCCCCGTTCAATCCACCTCTCGCCTGTTATAAAGTCTCTTTTTTACTGCATACTTTCCTATACACTCCTGGCCCTGAGGTTTACAAGTTTCCCAGTCTTTATGGCACCACAGTCGCACTTTTGGAGCCTCTTAATTGTTTCATCTTAAACTGGTCTCAATGAGAATAAGAAGGTATCAGGGAAGATATTGACCAGACAGAAGATAACTGTTCTTACTTTTTCTTTTCTTTAGGAAAGGCCATGCCTGTTTATCGTTACAGCTTCAAAACACGGAAGACAATTTCATATCTACTCTGGATAGTGCTCACCTCAACATGTTTCTATCCAAATGAAATCGGAAACGCAGATGCAGCACTGCAGCTTACTGATACTCTACTACAAAGGGCACACAAGGCATTTAATATGATGCAGATCTCCACTGCCTATCTGAAAAGGATGGGAACGGTCAGCCTTGGCTCTCGAGGGAACTCCGGGTATTTCCTTTCATCTTTGCTCCCTTGGGGGCAGAAATAATACCATCTCTCCTCAGTTTATCCAGAAACCAGAGCAAGGACCAGTGGTCCGAGGTGGCCGTTTATCATGTTAACAAACAGATAATTGCATTTGCTCATCCAAAGCAATACTTATTATTGTTATTTCCTTGTATGACAGCAAAGAAGTTTGATAGGATGGTATTGTAATTACTAGTGAAGGAAAATCACTCATCATTATGACAGAAAGAGAATAAACTGTCAGGGCTTTAATTTGAAGGAACGTTTTGCGTCACTGGCGTTGGATGACAAGAAACGTTCTGAATTTTAACAGTGTGTTTTGTTTCTGAAAAACAAACTGAGCGCAAGCATAAATATATGTGCCAAAAATTCTGTTTCTGTCTGCGTACAATATGTTGACTGTTAAGAAACTTGACATGTTCAGTGATTCATAACTGCACTGTTGTGGCTCTTAGGGAGTGCCACTGAGCATATTCCAGCTTATTCTGTAACATTGGTTTTGTTTTATAACAAAGATTCTGCCCTACTAACCCCGTTACAGTGACCTATAAAATATAAAGTGAAAGTATTTCTTAAATGTTTTTAAGTGAAAGTCTCAGTTTGTATGCTGAGATCAAACATTGTAATCGAGTGACTGTGTAACAATCGTCACAGTGAATTTATGAACGTGCTTTGATCACATTGGCATATGGGCCAAAACAGAAGTTTTAACGTGACGGATTTATGTAAAGCCGTTCAATTAAACAAATGCAAAGCAAAGCGATGTCAAGGAAAATATGTTTAGAACTGTTAGGACTCGGGCAAACACAGAAGCAGAGATCATAAACATTGCTTTCAGAAACTCGAGAGCGGGCCATGTTGGTTTCTCCCAAACAACTGACACAAACAGTATCTTTCAAAGTCTCTTGTTTAGGCTGGATACTTTTACTGTCAAGGACATTGAAAAGAGATGTTTGCAATGTTTTGGTTTATTTTTGGTTGAGGTCCATGCCATCGCTGAAAATAAACTGAGGCCTTTTGTTTGTGTGTTGAACAGCCCTCTTCATAGCAGCCTCACTGTGCTGATAAAACCGAGAGAGAAAACAATGAGTGATGAGGAGAACAATTGGAGATGAAAATGGGACAAGGCATTAAACCATTTCAGCTATTCTATATGATAAAAGTGCCAGTTTCTACATTCCTGTTTTTATATGCAGAGAAATTGTGGGAAAAGTTGTAAATGGAGGCAAAGTTATTTGACGTTCAGTATGACTGTGTGTGTTTGTGTTCATGCTAACTGGCTAAAGGGGGGTGTGGCAGCGGGAGTGACCTATAACAAATCAAAAAATCATCAATCATATTGGATCATTGAATCAATTTATAAACATCGATGGAGTATGACAAACAGAGCAAAATGTTGTTGAAAGATACACATTAACACAGAGATTTGCTCAGCTATCATTGTTAGGACTTTATTGTGGACAGCCTTACCCTAACTCTTACCTCAACCTAACCCCTACCGTTAAGCGGGACCTCAAAAATTATGTTTTGCCACATTAGTATCTTTGGTCACAAGGAGGACTACTGGTCCCAACAAGGTCAGTACCAGAAAAGGTCCCCAACAGGTAACAAAAACATGTATTAATACATACACACACACCACAGCTTTCTATCTATGAGGCTGACATTTGACATGGAGGTCAAATGTTTGTAAATTTCTGTGCATGTGAATGCATGAATATATGGATCACCTGGTCATAACTATTTCAAATTTGGGCTTGTTTTCCAGTATCTTAAATCACAGGTCCTAGCCAAATTTGCTAGATGTTGATATATTTCCTCCTAAAATTACCGTCACAATCAGAAATTCCTTTAGGGACTAATTCAAGGAATCGCCTGCTGCTCATTCAAGTCTGACTTCCCTCTAAAAATACCGGCCTGCTTTGTAAACATCTGACTGTCCTGTTAAAAGTTGAGGAGTCCTCGGTTCTAAATGTGCTTTACGTTCAGTAAGGCTGTAAATCTCGACATACAGTAAAGATGTGGACGCGGTGTAAATCATTCGCTCCTCTTTGCCCTGTGGCCTTCTCCTCTGAATGGGGTTCAGTGTTCCAGCCACACCTGCTCACCTTTCCCAGCCTGCAGCCCAGGGACATGGGTGAGCCGAGGCTGAGATGAGAGGAGAAGAGGGGAGGCCTTGGACAGCTTGGAAAGGGGCAATGACCCTGCATACCCCAAGAAGTCACGGTAATGCCTCTGGCTCTGTATTTCGTGGTCTTCGGTCATGTGCGAGGGCGTTGTCACGTGCTTAGGAAAGATTCATGACCGGTGGATTTCAGAGCAGTGAATGCTGGCACACTTCGAACAGAAAGCCACACAGCATGAAGTTTGCGAAGGCTTAAGTAAACACACTTCATAGTCTCAAGTAGCCCTGCAGAGTGCCTTCACAAATGCACTGCCATGTGACTGGGGTGTCACTTATTCTAACTTTCAAGGGAAGGGAAAAAGTAGAGTCCTGTGTGCTTACTCATTCTTTTAACCACTAACAATCCCTCTTATATGTATACAGAACATGCTGTATTAACCACTGCATGTCTAACATTAGCACGCAATAATTTTGCAGACAATATCAAGCAAGCAAAATATAACTTCTGGAGTCCTTTTTATGAAGGTATATTTGGTGCAAAAGTCCTGAGCAGTTGTGACAGTGAATTTGTATCTGTAGAAAAAGAGTCACACATGTGTATCAGTAAAGTTGAAGTCACAGAGAAGGAGTTGCACACCTGTAGAATTTTTTTGTGTCCCACAAATACAACTCAACAGTTACACCTTCTCAAATTCTTCATTACAAGTACACAAATCCTCTGTTACAAATCACAAATCAAGAAATTCCTGCTCTCACACATTTTGCTCCAATAAATGCAGCAAAAATGGTGCAAAACACATTTGCACACCTGTATCAAAGAATCTGAAGCTGTGGACAAAATTTGAACATCTGTAAATCAGTATGTGAGTCCGTGTAATGAGAGTTGCACACCTGTAGAATTCTTTCTCACAAATATACATTTTTTTCTTGGATATTTTTTCAGCACACATACAAATCAGTAACTACAACTGCTTGAATCTGCTGCTACGGGTCACAAGTAAGTAACTACAACTGCTTGAATCTGCTGCTGCGGGTCACAGATGCCGTTTTCCTCTTTCAAATCACAAGTCGCCCGCGCTCTGACTTTTGCACCAAATATCTCAGCGTACTTGGGGCAAAAGTGATTTGTGTACCTGCAAACGCGATTCGTGTCTGTAGAGAATGGGGCGGGCTTTGTTCGGGGAACAGAGAACTCCAATTGGCCAGTTCTTCTTCTTCTTTGAGTCGTTATGGTGGTAGGCAAAGTTGCTTATACGCCATTGCCGCCACCTATTGGCTGGAGCGTGGAGCCGACCGTGGCATCTTAACAGGAAACATCCCGCCTAGCCATCAGCCAGAGCTGCGATCGCGCCTTGAAAAGAACGCCTTGACTCAGCGGAGCAGTTGGCGTGTGATGTTTAAGGTACGTATGTTTTCTGATATCACCACCGTTATACGTCTGTGTATCGTTTCATTATGCACTCCAGTCAGCTACGTTGGTGAAACATGTTTAGTTAAGTTAGCTCCCCTTGCCTCCCGAAACGTAACGTAGCTAGCTAACATATTATAACGTTAGCTATGGTATCTAGTCGTCTGTCGATATACCCTCATATTCAGTTATGTGCATTGATTCTGTTTTGCCTTCTAGAAAAATGTCAGATCAGGCCGGGTCTTCCCAGGTGAGTGATTTACTATGATAAGAAAACCATGGTTAACATCCTTTTTTTTGGGGGGGGGGGGGGGGGGGGAACGAACGTTATAAAGCAATAAATCTCTGTTGGTAGTAGTTTGTTAATTGCGAATGTAGAGAACCGTTCATCCTATCTACTTCTCACTTAGTACATGTGTCGCTAATGACCCAAGGAAATGTTGGAATTTAGTGCGATTTGGACACGCGACACTTTCAATATTAATCTACTTCGATTAAATAAGGGAACACACACTCCCCCTTTTGGTCGCCGCTCAGTCGCAGTACACTACAGACCAACTCTTTTTCACTCCCAGTGAGTTACCAGCACGATCTGATAACCTAAAATAACTATAGTTGCAGTGTTTATTTAGCAGGCGTCTAACATAACAAGGCTATTTGAAAACTGTGGGCCACAGAAAGTTCCCTAGCTTTCCTAAAGTTAACCCATTTTCCCCGTGAAGCAAAGTGTATTAAACCGGTGTTTTTAATCACAAGTAGCCACTACTTTTGTGTTTTTCGGTGAACCACAGTGTATTTCATCGGTGTTTCTGATCGTGAGTAGCTGGACTTGGTGAGTCTATTTCCCCAATGAATGACCTGAATCACGCACTCCTCCACTCGTGAGTTTCTTATATAATGTTGAAAAATAAATACATAGATATACAACTTGCTCATGTATACCTCAAAAAACATTAATGTGTCATGTTTAAGTTGTTCTGCATTTCAATTCTGAGAAAGTTTGTATATAATTACATTGTTGTATGTGTCATAGCAGTCTTTTTGAATATGAGCTCCAGTGTTTTTCTGATCAGAAATTTGTCTCTGTTGTTGTTATTATTATTATTATTATTATAAATATACAGCAGTGACATGGACATTAGATGATGATGATCAGGTGATTGACTTTTTACTGAAATATTAACAAGATAAGTTCTGCAATTTATTTGGGGTAAATTAATTGTTATTTTAATTGAGTAATAAAACAATATTCTTCAGAATAATCTATACATTAGTGGTGAAGAGTTATCAGAGAAATCATAAAAAAAACTATAGTGAGACCGATGTAGAGAGAGAGTGTTAGGGTTAAGCCTCTCTCTACATGGAAGATAAGATATTCCGTTATTCTTCCCACAACAGGGAAATACACATGTCAGGTTAACCCTTACCCCCTCTCTCTGTCTCAGTATTGCTGGTTATAAATACTTAACAAGGCGTCAGCTAATTGGAGTTGTAATGTTAACCTTTTGACAAATCTGCACAGTCAGTGTCAGTGTGAAGTAGTTTGAATGAGCGGTTTCTCAAGGAAGCTACAAACAGCAACACCAGAGGTCAAACAATTGGCCTGTTACAAAGAGGCAGATTTTGAACCGGCACTGCAATATTTTGTATTGATGTTAGGAATACTATAGTTAAGTAAAGGGATGTCAGAGTTTACATTACAGTTAATTTAAAATCTAAATTTCCCATTAATGACTGTATTTCTCCTGCAGGGAAGTGCACCTTGTAGTAGGTGCATTGTGGTAGAACTACCAAATGCCATATTGAAGTACAATTGACATGTCTGTTCAGGCCTCAGGAATATATGGCCTGTCCATATAATAGTACTGTAACGATTCATTTTAACAATGATTCGATTCATATCACGTTTCGTGGTTAACGATACGATTCAAGGACGATCGTCTTTCACTTAGAACAATACGATCCGATACGATTCAGTGACTTGATATCGATTCAGTAACTTTTTAGCCAAATATTCAACCAGTGTGACTGTGAAATAAATACCTGGATACTGGACAGTGCAGGTGAAGTGTCAGGTTTAAATTATGGATATAAACAAGTACACAACAATTAATGGCAAATGTATTAACCTTTTATTTGAATGAAGTGCAACCAGGAGGTTAACCTTTTCTGCTCTCATTTTCAATATAAAAAGTAGGGCTGCCCCCAAATAGTCGACCAAGCACTGGTCGACCAAAAAGTCATTAGATGACCAAAATTTCATTGGTCGATTGGTCGCAGAAAAAAAAACTGACTGGCGGCTGGACTGTGTATAAAAGGCTGGAGGGCTTTTAATTTGAAGGGCCAGATACAGGAAGTCGTGACACCCACTCACTGTCAGTGTTTGTTTTTTTTAACACGGCAGGTCCCTCCATCGGGGTTAGACAGTTAACAATTAATCAACCAATTAATAGCCAACCATGTCGGGAAAGACATCTAAAATATGGGATCATTTTGAAAAGAAGAAGGATGACCCAAAGAAGGTGACATGCAAACTTTGCAAGAAAAACTTCGCCTATCACTGTTCACGACGAACATGGTGTACCACCTTAAACATGTAAGTAGCCTAGCTACCTGCCCATGGCAGCCGAACGTTTGAAAGCAGAGATAAATACATTTTATTATTGTTATGTGCGCTAGTATTAGACTATTCGTGTGTACTGGGAAGGCTAAATTATCCAGCTCACTATGTTTTACTTATTGTGTAAATCTCTCTACAGGCGCATCCACTTTACCGCAGAGACTTTTTAAATTTTTTTTAATATATACATTATATATATGCGTCGATTAGTCGACTAATCGCTCTGAATTGACGACCACTGGTCGACCAAGAAAATCCTTGGTCAGGGGCAGCCCTAATAAAAAGAGTATAGTAAGTGCAACCAGCATTTCTTCAGGTTGAATTAATAGTAGGTTTATCTGCTACTTCTGCTGTTGTTTACAACATAAAAAGAGTAGTTGTTGTCACTCTGAGATTTGCGCTACTGCCGGCGTGTGCCGATGACATCACAGACAGTCAGACTGAATCGAGTAACGTTTAATGTGTCTTTATCGTTAAAAGTGCTAAAAAAAACACACATCCATTAAGTTTGCCATGCTTAAATCCAATGTGCAATTTCCAAGTATCGATACAAGCCCGGAAGGCCAACTTGCCGAGCACAGATCGATGAAGTTGGATCGTAGGAACATAAATTGAGTAATCGATTGAGTAGATGAATCGTTACACACCTACCATATAATCAACAATACATTAGAAAAAGCTTTTTGCAAAAGTGAGTCTTTTATGTGTAAACATGCTGTCTTGCAAATTTTGCACAGTTTCCAAATGCATCTAATTAAATGTAATTTCCACATCTGTCAAATTTACCAGCCCACAACAAACATTGAGACAGCAGTTCGTACGCTTCTGCACTGCATAAGAGGTGAAAGGGACAGCAGACCTCATGCACCTCAACACACAGCTGCACAGTCTACTGCCACTGGACCTACTACAGCTGCTCAGCCTACTGCCTCTGGGCCTACTAGCAGCAGACCTGTAAGACCAGCTACTGTACACCAGGAGATGCAAAGGTAAGTGACTGTTTGACTAAGATAGAATATATAATGTTTTATTATCTTTAAAGAAAAAGTTTCATAGTGTTCTAACAGTTTTCAACAGTTGAAAGCCTCTATTTAATCTGAGCTAAATTAGGCAACACAATGCAAAGCATTTATCCAAGATTTAGGTTTTTTTTATTCTTGCTACATCCTTTCATACTACATACTTTGTTGCAAGTGATTTGTAGCATTTGTATGTGTCAGTGAAGGAATTACTAAAAACTTGGCAATACTGCCAGTATACTGCATGTATTTAAACTGACAGTAATGTTGAATTTTATGGTTTTAAGTATTAAAACAATTACATTTATTTAAAAAAGTTGTCCTTTGATATTTAGATGTTCACTCAATAACTGTCTATGCTTCATCCAAGATGTTTCCCAGCATTGTATTCTGGAGGCCAGAAACGCAAAAGGAAGTCAGCAGATCCTCCATGTATGTCGGTGGTAAAATTTATGGAACTGCAGTTCTGCCTACAACCTACAAACACAGACAAAACACCAAAGGATGAGGCAATGCTCCTGCAAGCAGGTCTTGGAAGGCGGACCATAAATGTGCCTAACAATGCAGATCACGCAGAGGTGAGCCTTAAGAATAAGACAACAATGAACTCAAGCAACATCATAGTAGTTTTTCAGCTGATATTTCAAATCTTGTGATTTCTGCCGTGGCCACCATACTGCTGGTAGATGGTGGGCAGTTAATTCATCATTGAGCTTATTCACTTCATCTAATACAGAAACACCGGTCGTAAAGATACTAAATCCTGATGATATGCTATTCTTAGTGATGGCACAGTTATATTGATTAACCAGCAAGGTGGCAGGACAGCTAGTTACATTACGAAATATCAGAGCTCATTCACATCAAATCACTTTTGCTCTGCTAATCTCTGATATTTACATTGTGATGGCACACCTGTCTGCTGCTCTGCTCATTTGCAAGAGCCTGGGTGGGTCATCAATGTAACAGGCTGCACCTGAGAGGTGGGAGGGGCAAAAGTCTCAGATGGGCTGCTCTCCAAGGCTGATCTCTTACTCTCTGGGCAGCTTCATCTTGGCCTCATGGCCTCTCCATTGTTTTAGTTATGCTTTTGGTTATGGTTTGTGCATCTATTACAATGCTCTATTTTTTCCCAAGTATCATTATTATTGTCAACCATCTCTGTCTAGCACATTAACTGGACTATGATCTTTTTCTGCCGTCTACAGCTGATGACATTATTAAAAGTGCGTCCACAATGACCGCATTGCTAACTTTTTCCAGATAAGCAGAGTACTGTTGGAAGAATTTCCCAAAATGCGAGATGTGCGTGGTGGTTGGCTGCTCAAAAAAGCTTCAGGTGATATTCTTTTTCCGTTGTTGCATAACATATCTAAACCTGCTGTATATATAAAAGATATGCATGAAAAGGTTGTTAAACGTTACGAATGTATCGTGATATGTTATCTGGAATGTCAATGTTTTCTATGATATATAGAAAGATTAAGCCCTTAGAATGAGCTAATAAAATGTTTTCATTTCTAAAGGGGGAAGTGGACAAAGAAAGACCACTCCACTGCCCCAGGGGTCCCAAGGGTACACTGCAAAGATACTTCGGTCTTCATCAAACAGTGGGAAAAATGTGCTATACATTGTCCCTCTTCAAGAAAAAATGGATACCACCCCGCTGCCGTATGATGCTGCAGAGTTCGAAAAAATGCCAAAAAACGAATGCATGACCTGTGGCTGCTTGATTCCTCTGCCCCTGATTCAGTTCCATATTCAGTCCTGTCAAGACAATGTAAGTTTTCATAAACATCTTTAATAACCAAAAAAGAGTCTTCTATACCTTTAAGTTCCTCAGCTGTGATTGTATGAACTCCTGCACTGCCTGTGTACTGTGACTTAATATTGAGCTGACCATTGTGTTTTATATTACCCAAAAGAGAGGTGCATCTGAAGAGGAAGCGGAACAGGTTTCGGATATCATTTGTGTGGTAAGATGTCACTGATGTTTCAGTTATAATATTGAAGCAGCATTTTAGATAATTACACATACTGATATCACAGACATCAGCATGTTATCTTCTTTGGTTCATTTACCACCGTCGTATTGTCAAGTTCAGGTGTGTTCATTTATATACTCCTTTGTAACCTGCTTGGCCCACAGGACTTCTCCTGTCCAATTTGTGGAAAGCAGTTTCCTGCAGAGACTGTTGCCTACCATGCAAGTTCATGTGGGGAAAGGTATTCCACTCATTATAACAAACTAGTTCTGTGCCTGTCCAGAAGGTGCCTTTTCGTAACAGGCTGATTGTAACTTTCTTGAACTACTCATCCAAAATACTTCTTCACACTACTTCTTCACTTTTGATGTTTAATTTAAAGATATTTTTTTATTACTCAATTACACGTAATGCTCCATGTACTAAGCCTGAGTTGGCTGGGTTTGATTCCCATCAGCGCCCTTTGCTGCATGTCGTCCCACCTCTCCCATATTTCTTGTCACTTTGGCTGCACTATCAAATGAAGGTAAAAAGCTACAGGCATATACATATATCACGCACACATGTAACGTCCAAATCGCACCAATTTTTCTATGATCATGAGTATGCACATCCTCGGGTTACCAGCAAGACACATGCCAAGTTTGAAGTAGTTTGGATGAACAGTTGATAGGCCATTCACAAGTGAACAGAGTTTTTGCTAAATAGTAAGATGTTGTTGTAAAATCTTAAATTTAGTTTAAAGTCATCCTTACACACTAAATGAAGAGTCGGCACTGTAAACGGCAAATGATTTAACATTTATGTATAGGTTACTTGATTTGTAGCATAATGCTCTAGATACTCATTTCATATGCATGTGTTGCAGGTAGTAGGTTGGCTCAATGGGTGCAATCAGGTGGGCCTCATGGCACAATGCCATATGAGGTCTGCAGAGGTCTTCTGTATTTTGGTTGAACTGTGATGTTTAGACTATATACATTATTGTATTTCTGCTTATTGTTGTTTCTTTATGCTTTATGTTAAGGTTTTCTGAGTTTTCTTCAACTCCATCTGACTCTGAGAGTATGCACATGGTCAGCACACCTGACCCTAGACCTTGCACATCAACTACCCTGCCGCTTGACGATGTCCCATTGTCCAGACCAATCGAAACAGATGATTTGGGTTAGCATTTATTCATTCAGAGTTAATTCTAATACAATACAATTAGTCATAATTGTGTAATATGGTTAAAATGACATTGCTTTTACAATAAATGCCACAATTCAGAAATGCAACCTTACATCACCATACACTTTGCAATGTAGATGTTGCAAAATGAGTCAGCCTGGTTTTCATTCTTTATAATAGTCTACATGGTCCACATGGGCAAATACAGATCATGTAGACTATATAGACCAAATGTTGTTGAATTTTCACTAACCAGTCTTTGTGTATTTGCTCATGCAGTAATGAGTTAAGTGTACTGAGTGAGCAAGGAATGTTGACCACATTGATTCAGACATCTTGTTATAGCTAGGGTGTGATTATCACTTTAAACAAAATTTCTTTTTTCATTTCCAGCTTGGAAAAGCATTGACGATCCAGAAGTGGCAGCAGACCAGTACAAAAAGCAATGGCTACAGTCCAGAGAAGATGAGCCTACCCTAAAAATTAAAATTGACATCACAGAAGATGTAGAGGACCAAGAGGGCAGAATCCTCTCCTTTTATAAGGCTCCCAACATTGACTGGGCAAGACCTTTCCAAGCGAAACTTCAGGGTACTGTAACTTAACTAAGCTGTACGCCTTACTGTTTTAATTGCATGTAAAGAGAATGATGGTTGTCTGTTCACCTGTTTCTTGCTGTTTTCCCCTGAGGACGTGTGAAAAATATTTTAATATTGATTTTAATGAAACATAATGCCAAAAGTGTGTGTGTGTGTGTGTGTGTGTGTGTGTGTGTGTGTGTGTGTGTGTGTGTGTGTGTGTGTGTGTGTGTGTGTGTGTGTGTGTGTGTGTGTAAAATTATACCTGAATAGGCATGATTAGTACTAGTGTACACTTTTAAACTTTGTCTGTGTTTTTAGGAGATGTGGCCGTTGGAGATGGTGTGAATCGACACTTTTTCAGTATGGTCATGCACAAGTTGCACCATGGTTTCACAGTTGATTTTGGTAAGTCCTCTGGACAAATCTGCTACGTGAATAGACATAAAAGTTAAGGAATATTTGAGTAAATAAAGTTATTAAATATTTGAGATTCGGAAGCATATTATAGGTAATAATTTTGGCTCACTCTCAATCTGAATTTTTATAGATTGTCAGAAAAAACAAAAAGCTATCTGTCTCATTGCACATTCCTAATGTTTGTCAAACTTTTTCATGATAAAGTATGTATTTCTTCCTTCCTCACTGGAGTATTGCATAAAGATTGAACGGCAGTCAAAAGAAACGATTATTTTGTACTTTCTGTTTTTGATTATTTCTCTGTAGGAAATGCATGCGGCACGTTGCTGTTTGAGGGCCAACCTGACCACCTAATCCCTTCCACCTCCCAAGTGTTGGTGCAGAATGAGATGTTTATTGTGGCAGGAAGAATGATAGGCCATTCTTTCCTTCATGGTGGCCCTCGTCTGACAGGTGTTAGCCCAGCAGTTCTTCATGTGCTGTTGGGTGATCCACCCCAGACATCCACCATCACCCTTGAAGATGTGGCGGACATGGACATCAGGGAGACCATAAAACCGGTAAGTATAGAGAGGTGCAATGCACTCCATCAGCAACTGTTTCATTTGAATCTTTGTACCTCAGCACATTGTATTAAATGAAGCTATGAAAGATGTAAGAGTGCATATTGTCAGCTTTAATATTAGGGTATTTACATCCTCAACAGGTGATGTAGAAAAAGTTGTATTTTTCAATCTTAATTTTGAAACACAAATAGCCAAACAGCCGTCAAGCAGCTGTCCACTCACTTTAATTCACATAAAAGTGGTGAGTGTAAAAAAAAGAGCCATAACTACCATACAATTCACCTGATATGAATGTAAATGCTCATATCATAACATTATATTCTCAAGCACTTAACCTCAAATATATTGTTTCTTGCCAAGCCCAATATGCTATATTTAATAGACAGCAGTGTCACTGAAAATTTGGACAGCACTCAATGTACATGTACATGTACATACAATTTAAATGTTATTGTGGTTGGTCTCATTTTGATTTAAAAGCTGTATGAAGATGGACAATCAAGCAGGAAGAGAGATGAATGCAAGAACCAATGCAGTGCACTCACTCTGGATCAGAGGGCAGCTATAAATGCGTTGGCAATGGCATGGGACCTCCCTGTATTAACAGAAACCAACAGCACCTGGCTTCTTCACAATCTGCTTCAGCATGCAGTAAATCCCAGTTCCAACACTCGATCCATGAACGATTTGGATTTAGATTTTGGTCGCTATGGTGTTTAAGTATTGTAGAGCAAGTTTCTTTGTAGTCTAATGCTTTAGATTATCTTCTATCTTTATCTTCCATCGCTGTTTTTATTCCATGTAGTTTAACTTTTTGCTTTTGTACAACTGAAATTTTCATTTCTGAATAAACTTATCGAACACCCTGAATCTTCATCATAGGACTACAACAATAGACAGTAATTACTGTATGTGATAGATTGAAGAACTTTAGACATTGCAGATAATTTGCAGACAGAAATTAAACAAAAGACATGGTCTTGACAGGAGAGACTAATTATTATTTATCCATGATTTATTTTAAGGTGCTTGGGCGAAATGTGCACCAACTGAAGCAGCTCAGGCAGGGACTGAAGGAGTCACTGATTTTGCCACTGCTGCAATCTCGACCAGACACTGTGGCATCAGTTTTTCCATGTCAGTTGAGGGCTGTATGCAGTGCCCAGGTAGTGCATGTAATTTTTCTCCCCAATAATAAACCATATCTTAAGTACCATCTGACCATTTTAAACTATGTACCCTCAGTCTGAATGAATACGTTGAAGTAAAATGAGTCAAAGAAGCCACACAAGAATGAAACCTGCAAATGGTGATATAATTTGTGTATTGTCATAATCATCCTGTTTTTTTAATTATTGCAGATTGTTTTAGACCAAATCAAATGGCCTGAAGCAGGATCATTGGAGGATGATGACAGCGATGGTTACTCGGTTGATTCCAAATGCCGAATTATGGGGTACTTGCGTGAGTTTGTGAGAACAGGTATATTGCATATCGATTGCATACTTTTTCCTTTTTCCACAACGTCCCTCCCACAGTAATAAGGTTTAAAATGCATAATTATTTTCTGTCCTGTGTACTTGTACACTATATAGTCTGTTTACAGACTAGCACAGTATTTGTCTATTGTACTGTAGCATGTAGTCACTCACTTATCTCAGTTTTCAATTGTTCGAGAACTTTTATTGTTGTTCTTTCGCTGTCTTTGCTTTCAGTGTCCCAAGAGCAGCTGAAACAGCTAGTCAAGTTCTGGGTTGGATGGGAGATACCCATGGCTGACATGAAAGTGGAGGTGGTGCAGGCAGAACATCCAACTTCATCCACATGCTTCCGTACCCTTCGCTTGCCTGTTAACTACAACAGTTACAGCGAGTTTAGCTCTCACTTACAAAACTGCATTGCCACAAATGACAGTGGCTTTGGATTGTTGTAGAGTAATACTACACCTGTTAAGAATGTTAACAAGAGTCTGAACAGAATGTTAAGAGGGGTTTTTTTTGTGATAACATTTTTATTTCTTTTTTTTTTTTTGCAAACTTACAAAGAAAAAAGAAACACAGATGTGTGCCCATAAGAAAGACATTTCATTTGAAAGAAACAAAACACATACAAAATAAGTAATGAGAAAATAATTAATTTTAACACTTACAAATTCACAAGTTACCTCTTGTTTTCCATTTAACTGCATTAATGTAAGCAACTACAAGGAACTTTATTTTTATTTTTTATTTACAAAAGCTTTATGGGCAAACTTTGTTAAAGCAGTCAGTGTACATTTAAGTATTCACTATTTTCATTAAACATATTTCTAGCTTTTCCATGTTGTTGAACTTTATTCAACTCTGTTTTGATTTATCACAGTCCAGTCCACTGTTCAGGGCTACACATAGCCAATGCTGTGCATATACTGCAGTGCAGCTAAGTATTTGTCCACCCCCATGCACGTTGAGGGTCCCATTGGGTCCACAGCAGCACAGAGTCCAGCCAGGTTCTCAGGTCTCAGGGGGCAGTCACTCTCAGGGATGTGCACACCATAGTTTGGATTGCTGGGTGTAAGGCCACTACTCTCCCAGTCAATTGGTGGCATGCGCAAATCCTGTAAGATACAAAGTTATTTTGTGGTATAATTTTTCGACAAGACGTGACGTGCTGAAGAAAGATAAACTGCAATGCCAGATAATAATCAAATATTATGTTGTGTGTTGATCAAGTAATACAATAGTGTGAAGAAAATGTTAAATGCCTAATATAGGGATAGTAATCATCCAAAACATATCTTATGTAAGCATCACTGCACCATGTATGACTTGTTGTGTGACCACAGAGTGAATCTGACCCCATGTGTGAACTTTTGAAATTACAAAGTGCACTCATATAAAACTTACTTAAAAAAATAATCACAAGAAAGAGATAAGGGTGTCAAAAATGCAGCTGTAAGTAAGTAAAAATAAGGACAAGAAGAAGTCAAAGACATAGCGGTGTAATGAGGATGGCGGAAGAGGTTTTTAAAAAAAAATATGCCTGTACATATTTGGGCAAAGCCGGATTTCTCCTTGAGGGTCTGGAAAAACCCTAAAATGCCCCACAAGTAATGATGTAATGAAATAATGATATTGACCAAAGAGAATTATAAAGATGTCAATTTTCTGCCAATGTGAATGTTAAGAGGTTGGTCAATAGGTGTGGGAAAAGTGAAATCTAAAGGGAATATAAGCTAATGCACTAGCCATTGAAGCTCAGAGGCAAGTTTTTTTTGCTGCTCAAGACTCTGACTCCTGATGATCTTTTTGAACACTATTGAGAAGCTTTTTTCCTGAACTGATTGAACATTGCTAAAACCACCTAAAATTTTGGTCCAGTGGCCTGGGACTTAGGTTTCAAGGGACATCAATATTCTTACACAACACTTCAGCACACCTTCAGCCAGTAGGGGACAGAATCAGAGGAACCCACCACCAGAGGCGTCCACACCCTCTCATCAGACCCACAGGCCCAAAATTTAAAGGTAAGCAGAGCCTGTAATATCTGCAAATTTACGTAGTGGTGTCTGAGTGGAAGGTGTGGTCCGCCCAGGTAAAGGATAGCCTCATAATTTATGATTCACCCCTTTCTGAACCTAACCCTTAACCCTCTAAATTAATGATCACGGGAGTCAACAGGGCAGCAGTGTGTGTTCTGTGTTACTGTCTGTGTCTGTTTCCATGTCTCAGCAAAACCATGGTGAGGAAAGAGTGAATGAGTGTGATGAGATTATGCTCAATGTGTGCATTGCATGCTGGCTTGTAGCAACACAATTTCTCTTGCCTCAACTCCGTGATGTGCCGACTATATTTCAGAAATAGTTACCTCATCATTGTACTCTTCAGAGTTGCAC
The DNA here is from genome assembly GCF_965226575.1 of Pagrus pagrus. Lineage (NCBI taxonomy): Eukaryota > Metazoa > Chordata > Actinopteri > Spariformes > Sparidae > Pagrus > Pagrus pagrus. The sequence continues at coordinate 16,768,887 of NC_140200.1, read as the reverse complement.
TGTAGTCCCATGTGCCAAAGCTGGTTGGGAGTGCGATTTCTCTCACTTGAAATGGGATGATTGTCCCAGCCATCCCTGAAAACATCAAGCTGTGCTTGCAAGCGGGGAATGAAGACCCAGTGGCAGCAGAAGAGGTGAGTGCTACTGGAGAGATCAAGGAGACCATCCTCCTCCAGGTGATGCAACATGTCATAGAAGTGGCACGTGACTGCTCTGAAGACATCTCGCCAGAGACGTTCAATTCTGTTAAAAGCACATAATTTAGAATTCAAATTATTTCAGCATTGAGAATACTTGCATTGAAAAACAAGTAATAAAGTCAGCCGAATACAGTTATTATTGTACCATGCTAATAAAAGAAAGACATGCCAAGACAGTGAAAAACTGAAAGAAGCCCATGCAAGCTAGCCACCATACTGCCCTTGAGATCCCTAAAACAGTTTATGATGCCCTAACTGAACTGCATTGCCTAGCGTCTGTACAAAATGAAAAGGAACAGTTTCCCTGCATATTACGTGGTTGTAATATTTAAGATATGTGTCTAAGCTTCTTGATATGTGTGTATCTGTACAGTGATTTAAATAATGATGAGCTTGATGCCCTGGTGTCAGCCATCCACTCCAGCAACCCACATGCAGCTGCAGATCACTGGTGCTTTAGCATGAATTGAGGTTGGTTGTGTTTATTAAAAGGAAATCTATTGCAGGACTTATGGTAACATACTTATGGTAATGTTTTTCCATTAAGGTACAATATGGTGATATTTGAAGGAACTGATGGCTTCTCAAGGAAGGTAGTGATGATAATAACTTGAAGGCCCTTTTCACAGCATGTGTTTTTTAAAAAAGTACTATAACCACTGTATAAAGACTAGTAAATTGTTAATGCTGAAAACCTGAAGTTACATAAGGACAGCAAAGAATTTTAGTTCAAAGTTACGGTCAAGATTTTCATATTTACCAAAGTCACATCTACAACATCAAAATGTTCTTAATAACAGACATCTCTTCTATTTGCGTAAACTGAATTGTTACATACATGTATACCCTATACACACTGTATATTACATATTCTCACCCTCTTAAAGTAATGGCTTATGTCATATTTTGAAGTTTTCTAAAAACAGAAAAAACTGAACCAAATATCTTCTATCCGTTTTTTCTGTTTTTAGAAAAACTTGAAAATGACTTAGGCCAATATTTTAAGAGGGTGACGATATATGTATGTATGTGTGTTTTCATAAGTACCTCTGATTATGCACACTTTTCCCTGCAATGAAGCTGTTTCTCCCAGCTCCTCGGATAGAGAACATAAGGCGAGCCACATCAACATTTTCCACTCCATGGTCACCCCGAACCCTAGAGAATTGAATGTGGTGTAACTGAGGACAGCATATTTTTACACTTCCTTCAGATGCAGCATTTACTATGAAGAACAGTTAGTGTGATATAGTTAAGGGTAGGATATATCAATTTAAATGTACAGGATTTACCTTTGTGGTAAGCCATGTTTCTCAACAGCTTCACTGAAAAAGGCAAGGGACGTGGAGGCCTTGTTGTTATTGGCAACACCAAGATACATAATCTATAAAATAATACAGAAAAACCCCATTATACCCTAAATCATACATACTATAGCAACTATCCTGACCTTATTAGTCACACAGTTGGGTGCAGCAATGAAAAACAAACTGATGTCTGTTACTAAGAAAATTTTGATGTTGTAAGCATGATTCAAGTAAATATGACATTTATGATCTTAACTTTTAACAACATTAACAATTTACTAGTCATTATATAATGATTATGCTACCTTAAAAACACATGCTGTGAAAAGGGCCTTTAACTTATTATTATCACTACCTTCCTTGAGAAGCCATCTATTCCTCCGAATATCACCATATTGTACCTTAATTGAAAAACATTACTATTAGTATGTTACCACAAGTCCTGCAATAGATTTCTATTTAACTAACACAACCAACCTTATGAGTTTGTGGTTTGTGTCGATATGCACCAGTGATCTGGGGCCTGGGACAGAGTATGTTCTGCGTACCACACACCGCAACTCTGACATTCTTGACACAATCCCTGCAGTGTCAACTCTGTGCATTGATGCACGAACCCTCTCCCACTGAACTCTATGTCCCTGAGCTCGCAGCAGTCCCAACATCATTCTGTACCCTGCATGAAGGTTGCTGGAGTGGATGGCTGACACCAGCACGTCAAGTTCATCATCATTTAAGTCACTGTACAGACCCCTCACAGAGAAACCCCAATGACTCATACGTCTCTGCAGCGTCCACCTAGAAACCCCAATGAGCTTGGCAATATACTTCACAGTCAGGCCCATGTTAAGGAGCTCAGACACATACTCTTTGCATATTGCAACCGTGGGACGACCAGTATTTCCCCTCTCCAGAGAAACTGTTACAAATGTCTCCCTTTCATTTTGCCCTGACACTAGGCGATGTACCTCCATTAGGGCATCATAAACTGCTTGAGGGATTTCTAGCACGCTTGATAATGCACTAAGAAGAACCAGCTCCTGTGAGCATATGAAGTCAAGGTAGTCTCGGTCCAGAGGGGCACGATCAAGCCAACTTGACAATCTATTGAAGAGTCTGTCCAGTATTTGGCTGAGCACCATTTCCTGGAGGAGAAACAAAACATTCTGGTACAATGATGTCTCTAACATTTTGGGGCTGGGGGAGGGGAATATGTGACACGCTTTGTGCTTATATGCTTTGGAGGTATACCCAGATCTTTTCTGCCTGGTTGTGATTTAGACATGATCCAAGCACAGTTCAGTAAACAAATACGAGTAAACAGAGGAACTGCTGTTTATCTGGATACAAAAGCAGTATTAAGTTTTCATTTCTCAACAGATTTCATTAACTCTTTTATATATTTCATGGGTTGTGATCTACATAGAGAACAAAAGCAAAGTTTTGTCTCCAGTTACATAGAATTTTGTATTTTTGTCTAATTTTGTGAATGAGGCTATACACTAACAACGGATTAAAGTCACATAAAAAAGGCAAACCTAATAAATGTCTGTATGTAAATGTATGTCTGTTTTAGTGTTCTTTATATAATGAATATGTTTGCTGTTTACCTTGTAGTTAGACAGCCTTTTGAAGTTTGTGTTGCTTGTTAACTCATTCTCTCCCCAGCACCAGTGTCCCTTGACAAAAACAGTGATTTTACCTCTCAGAGCTCAGAAGCTGCTGGTCAACTTCTGCCTCACTCAGTCAGTTTAATTGTGGTATTTTGTGATTTTGATGTTGGAATGAGTCTGAATTTACTGAAGTCACACAAACAGCCCAATCAAAGTGGCAGTCAGAGACCAGCAGCTCCTCTGGTGTGAGAGGTTAAAATTATGTTGAAGTCAAGGGAGTTTAGTGCTGGGAAAGTGATTTAACAAGTGTGTTAACGTTTCAAAAGAGTCTGTCTAACACTAAGTTAAAGCACTGAACAAATTCTTAATATACCCCACACTTAAACAGTGATTTTATTAGGTTTGCCTTTTTTTGTGTTAAAAATATATTTTGCTGCCATCCACACAGCAGTACACAGTCCAGCTTGATGTTGGTACTCCAGTCTGCATCTCTGTACCACAGTCTATTGTATGTAATACACTGACTGTGTACAAGTACCTCATACAACCACAATTCAAAGAACCCAAACTATTCTTTAAATACTACTATTTAAGTAAATCATAATATTTCTTCCACCACTGCCTACACATACTAGCCTTCACCTTATTGTTTTATAATTATTTAGGAAACATCATTCATCATTCATGTTAAGTAAATACTCACGATATGACACTCACCTGGGAAGACCCGGCCTGATCTGACATTTTTCTAGAAGGCAAAACAGAATCAATGCACATAACTGAATATGAGGGTATATCGACAGACGACTAGATACCATAGCTAACGTTATAATATGTTAGCTAGCTACGTTACGTTTCGGGAGGCAAGGGGAGCTAACTTAACTAAACATGTTTCACCAACGTAGCTGACTGGAGTGCATAATGAAACGATACACAGACGTATAACGGTGGTGATATCAGAAAACATACGTACCTTAAACATCACACGCCAACTGCTCCGCTGAGTCAAGGCGTTCTTTTCAAGGCGCGATCGCAGCTCTGGCTGATGGCTAGGCGGGATGTTTCCTGTTAAGATGCCACGGTCGGCTCCACGCTCCAGCCAATAGGTGGCGGCAATGGCGTATAAGCAACTTTGCCTACCACCATAACGACTCAAAGAAGAAGAAGAACTGGCCAATTGGAGTTCTCTGTTCCCCGAACAAAGCCCGCCCCATTCTCTACAGACACGAATCGCGTTTGCAGGTACACAAATCACTTTTGCCCCAAGTACGCTGAGATATTTGGTGCAAAAGTCAGAGCGCGGGCGACTTGTGATTTGAAAGAGGAAAACGGCATCTGTGACCCGCAGCAGCAGATTCAAGCAGTTGTAGTTACTTACTTGTGACCCGTAGCAGCAGATTCAAGCAGTTGTAGTTACTGATTTGTATGTGTGCTGAAAAAATATCCAAGAAAAAAATGTATATTTGTGAGAAAGAATTCTACAGGTGTGCAACTCTCATTACACGGACTCACATACTGATTTACAGATGTTCAAATTTTGTCCACAGCTTCAGATTCTTTGATACAGGTGTGCAAATGTGTTTTGCACCATTTTTGCTGCATTTATTGGAGCAAAATGTGTGAGAGCAGGAATTTCTTGATTTGTGATTTGTAACAGAGGATTTGTGTACTTGTAATGAAGAATTTGAGAAGGTGTAACTGTTGAGTTGTATTTGTGGGACACAAAAAAATTCTACAGGTGTGCAACTCCTTCTCTGTGACTTCAACTTTACTGATACACATGTGTGACTCTTTTTCTACAGATACAAATTCACTGTCACAACTGCTCAGGACTTTTGCACCAAATATACCTTCATACCTTTTAGTCCAAACATGTAATTCTCTTGCAAATTTTGCCCTGCTGTCTCGACATTATAACCACAAAGTGCTTGAATTGTAGTCTATATGTGTTAAAGCTTGCCTGCAAAATTATAATAATATAGTGTAAATACTGGAGGTGGAAAAAAGATTAAAATGTTTTGAAACGTGCTCAGACTGGGAGAGGACGGAGGCACGTTACGAAGCACAGATGATTGGCTTAACTAATGCTAACCAGGCAGTGTGAGAGGTAGGCAGAGCCCTGCTTTTCATTAGCACCAGCTCGGTAACTGGCAAGTGCAAGCCAGCTTAGACTTTCCAGATGTGCCTGTCCTTGTATGATCCTCAGCGCTGCTCCGAGATCTCACCTCGGGGCTGCAAACCGAGACAAGGAAACACACACAGCAAGGGAGAGCCCGTTCAGCCAGCCAGCCTCACAAAGAGTTGTATGTGTGCAGGAAGCTGCACAGACTGAGAGCAGGCTGCTCTGCAGAGGGTATGCCACGTTAACACCACATCTCTGCAGTCAATGCCTGGCAACGATGCCTACCAAGATGCCTGTCTCGTGTTTTTTGTTGTTTTTTTTAATCAGCATTTTAATGTACCATCTTGTTAATGGTTACTGTGCTTTCAAGTGTCAGGGAAATAATTGTCTGCAATCAAGGAATAACAGGAAGCAGGGGGCAAAATTAACTTTTTTGCCAAATGACAAATAAGTGTTCAAATTTTACCAGCCACCTAATAGGTGACCTTTGGTTTTAGGCTGGTGAGTGAAGAAAATCTACCAGCCACTTGCATATTTTTACCAGCATTTGGCAGGAAATAGTGCACTCTGCTCCGCGGAAAATACGCGCCAAGTCTATTTTTGACGGAAGCGGTCAGCAGCCGCATGAATCGGCACAGAGCCGATGGAGCCAGACAGGAAGTCAGGCAGTGGGTCAGCATAGTGCATCTGATCATTTTCAAAATAAAACACTTAATAATAAAACGGACAAATAAGGAACGATATAACTAAGTAGCCTACTCAACCACAGTCACAGGACAAAAATCAAGGAGAGTCAGAAAACATCAGGCAGGCATGACGTTTTTTAAATCAAACTTGAAGAGTCGTCCCATTACATGTGGGGAGATTTCAACCGTTACCCCTTGTAACTCTGTTCTGAGGGGCAAGGGGGCAGTCGGAAACCAGGGGTAAAAATTGGAAATGGGATCATGTTCACTTTTCTTAACAATCAACTTATGTCATCAGACTTAATAGATGTTTTAGTTACATTACAGACAAAAGCCTTGTGATCTAGAGACAATAACAGCAATTTCAGCTCCAAACAAAATGAAATTTGGGTGGCCTGTAGTCTAGAAAGTCTCTCATCCCGCTGAGCTCTCAGAGCAGAGGTGATTGATTTCAGTTTGAGTCAGGTCACCGTCTGTGGCTTAGACGCCCACCAAATCAAACACTCTCAACAACAATGCATGAGGCCAAGTACATTCAGGCTGTCATTCTCTTGAGAGTAGTGTTTTTGGATTTCAGCCTGATGTCAAAAGTTGCGAAAGGATTGCATCTGCAACACAAAGACACCAGCTGTTAGCAGAGCTGCTCTGTAGCCCAGTGACACAGATTCTGGGGGTTAAAATCAAACTGAACTTGACTTTTAGACTTAATTTGTAAACTAACGTTAACGACACACAACTGCTAACCAATTAACTTGTGAGGCAGTTAGATACACAAGATTACATGATCGCTTTTTCCTTGACATCAGCTTCAAGCTATGTGGTTAGGATCTATCAGCGTCCTACGAGGAACTCCTGGCCATTGAAAGTGACTGCTGGTTTGAAAACAACAATGGCAGCTTGTTGTTTGTAGGTGCTGCTATAGCATCAGTTCTACTGGAACTAAATAGTGTACGTCAAAGAAAGAGATGAGTAAAAAAACAACACTGAAGGTTTTTCTCGATCTTCTCTCACCTGGCTTCGGCAAGAGTAAGATTTAACAGCTAGTAGCGCTCTTCTATGGTTGATCTGATTAGGTGAAGTTAGCCAGTGATTGATGGTGATAGACAGATGGTTTGTCCAAGTATTTTTTGAAGCTGCCTGCCCTTTTCCAAACAAGTTCTATCGGAAAACTTCCCAGATGGTTCTGTAAAAAAACATACCATCTTGTGCGTAGATAGATAGACTTTTTCAACAGATAAATCTGTTGAAAAAATCCCACTCTGGCAGAAAACATGTGCAACAGCGACAAAGATAATTGACATTTGGATAAAGTCTCCACTTGCTGTGCTCTCTAAATGAATAACAAATGGATCTGCCAGGGAGTGACGAACACTGGCTCAACAACAAAACTCCTCATAACCGACTTTTCATGTTTGTCCAAGCATCAAAATCACACACTGTCTTAATGCCATGGCCTACTTCTTTCAAGGACAAACACGCATTTGACTGTCAAAACGGTCCCATATTCAACATAATGCTTTCTGCTTAAGTAAGCCAAGACAAAATTTAATTATTAGTGGGCAGAGGAAGAGAGCAGGGCACATTAGGCCATCGCTTCCACAGAACAGAGGCTTTAAAAGCATTTTATTTATGGCGGAAACATGACGCCAGGTGTGTCTGGAGGTTATATATCAGACAAATTTGACAAAAAGGACAATAAACGAAGGTATGTGTACAATTTGGGATGCACAAGTAGGGATAATATATGTAACTAACTGCAACTCCCAAGACGCATCTCGATAAGAAACATCCAATCATAAAACTAAAAAAAATCCATTTTGAGGGCCATAAACAACAGGCGGAAGCTAAATGTTTTTTTTAAAAGAAAACTTTACTGACACTGCAGTTGTAGTCAATTAATCATGAAATCGGGGGTCATATTATTCAAATTCAGAAACACTGGCAGGACGTTTTGTTCCCAACTGCAAAGACACAACGGTTTTAAATTTGCCAAAGTCAAATGTCATTAGATATGCGCCTTTGACTGGCTTCTTCTACAAAACAACGCTGACTCACGGGCACCGTAGCACTTGGAGCGAACTGTCCTGCCAAACTGACGGAGAAAACATGATTTCTTACAATTCTGTTGCGTGTTTATCGGATGCAGATTCCGTTTCCTAAGTTTCCTGTCAACATGTGATTTTAGCTTTGTATAACAGACTAATCTGTACCTTTTCTCCAGCTGGCTTCAGGTGAACATACAAACAGTACCACAGTAATTCTTTGGCCCAAAAGCTGTGCAGATTTCACCTCATGTGACTCCAGGTTTGCCCTCAGTTCATTTTGTTTTGCTAAGCATTCAGAGCATGAGGAACTGCTGGCGATCAGATGTCAACATCTGTTTCTGTATACACAAAAACGTTCTTGTTTTTGGGTTGCCACCTATAGTTGTTTTGTATTATGTTCTCATGCCTGACTAGCAATGCAAACCATTTGCTTGAAAGTGAATTGAGACCAGGCCTTGAGATTAATGGACCAATGTAGTCCCAGCGACTGTAGAAAAAATGTGTTTGGGTTGAACAGAGGTCTTTGACTGGGATGCCTATGGTATGACAGGGATATTTGTATGTATTGTAGGCCTATGTATGTAGGAAATGTATCACTTTGCAAATGACCAACTGATATGAAAGCTCACACCAATAGAGCTCATCTGCTCATGCTATGCCCATTGAAAACATGCTGTTTGGCACAGATTATCTGTTGGGTGAGGGGTTTACAGATCCAGTCTTATGCTCACTGAATTGCTCACAGACTCGTCAAGGCCACCCGGATAATATCAAACATGTTTGGATATTTTGCAAAACAGCCAATGATAGAGACGTCCTGGAGCAGCTGACGGTGCTGCCAAGCAACGGTGAAATATTCTAGGCCTTGAGGCTAACATTAGCTAGCATACTACTGTCGACAGAAACCTAAAATCCCTCCTCCACTTCTCGCTGAAGAATAGAAAACTCATCAAGAGTTTGTTAGATAATAACTAATAAATGGCTGGCTAAGAACAATATGACGCAGGGATGCATTATATTTTTTCCCTGATAATGCTACATTGTGAGCAACAAATCTGTGTTGAAATCGGCAGGATTGAACAGTGTGTTTGGCTAACGGAGATAACAGCTAATGGAGCTAAACACACAGCAGGACGGAGAGTTTCTTTTCAGAGGAACATGAAGCATTAATTAACTGCACTTAAATGACACGACAACGCAAATTTACAGTAAATAAATAAAAATAAAAAAAACAGTCAATCTTCAGCTGAGTACAATTTAGAGGTAAAAGTACCTTGAATGTTAACCAACAACTATAGATGATAATAAAGAGTTAAGATTGCATTTTGTGATGTCTGAGTTTGAACTGCACTGTTCACACTTTGTATAATTGACTAAAAGAAAGAAGTGTGTTGATTTTAAATGAATTTCTCCAAAGCAATATTTCCATGTTTAGTATCAGAGGAACATAATGCTGCTAAAGCTTACTGATCTTAGCGCCATCTATTTATAGACTTTCATTCACCTTAGCTCTTCATAAAAATGTGCATCCACTGGAAATAGTGAAAGCATGAAAAAGGCCAGATTAACACGTTTTATTTCTCATCTGACCTCAGTCCAGCTGTAGCAGTTAATAAAGGGACCGTTCCCTTGCCCACAAAGTTTCTGAGCTACACCATGTTGTTGTCATCCACTCCCCACTTCTATTTACGACTACACAAACCAACCAGCCATTATCATACGATGTCTCCGTGAAATCATATGCTGCTCACATTTCTCATGAGCCCCATACCACTCATTATGCAGCACAAAACCCAACATGTGGGTCACAGTTTCAAATACAAATGGTTCAAAAATGTCCTCAGTGTCAGCGATGGTCCCTAGTGTCGGTTGCCGGTGACGCAGACAAACGTTGTCTGTGTTGGGTTGGCTGTGTTCATAGAAGACCACACAAACAGCAAGGGATCCGTTGAATTCTGCCGGGGGATGCCAAATCCATAGTGAAAGCAGATGGATACTGATATCCTGTTGAAAACAATTACAGCGCCACCTCTTAAAAAGCAAAGTCAAACACAGAGCATTTCAAGCATGAAATAATCAGGTTCTTTTGCTAATTTTCACATTTTTTTCCTGACCACAGTCAAACAAACACGATCCCTCTTCATGTACATCTTTGCACACAGTTTAAATGCAAGCTGAATTATGAGATTTGTGGCGACCGCTGAAAACTGTTATATCACTGCTGTTGTTGATTTGTCTTCATGTGTTGACTCGACAACAGTGCTCCACCACAGAATGACAGCTAAGTGTTCAATGAACACGACTGAATTGGGTTAAAGAGGAAGAGTTGTGAAACCGTACCCAAAGAGACAAGAACGGCAGATCAAGATATATACTCGGGATTATACAAGCAACTGATTACACCCAAGATCAGTGCCGAGGACTCCACACTTACTTCATCAGGCATGAGTGGATTTGTGGATTTTCACGTCCTTCCTTCCCTCTAAATTTTTTCATCCCAAGAAGACAAAAAAAAGCCTAATTTTCAAGCCCAGAAAATACAAGATATTCCTGTTGGATCTCCAGTTTCTTTCCTTTAATGTCAAAATGCAATGGTTGAAACTAAAATTGATTTCACTGTTGATTGAGATTGCGTAAATGGTTGTTCCAATACCAGCATCAGAAAAGCCTTGGAACTGTAGCAAATATCCCTAAATGTTATGTGACATGTGTAACTCAAACACCCATACAGGGTCCATATTAAAGGTGTTTACCTGAACGTAGAGTATGTTACATCTGCCACCAGGGGGCTCTCTATCAAAACAAAACAAAAAGCTGTTTGCTGAGCATTGTGAGTGCGCGTGTAATGAAATTAGCCGTTACTTTGTGTAAACTTGTGATTTTCCCAGGCGGTTTTTTGTTTAGTTTTTTACTTTTTAATGCGGAATTAATACATATGATATCTTCAATTATTATTTATTATCATTATTATTAATCATATTTATTTTTTAACATGCTATTATCGGATTGGTACTCGGTATTGTCCAACGCCCAGAGTTCAGGTATTGGAATCAGTATCAGGAAAGACAAAAATCTTGAATTACTTACTTTTCCTGAGTAATAGTTCAAAATCCAAATTTTCATTTTATAGATCAAATGATTAATGCACCATTTTGTCTAAATAATCCACACATGAATCATTGATAGTTTTATTTTATCAGGAGGATTGTGAAGTTACGTTCATGTTGTTACAGTTCTGCCCAACAACAGGGATCGACATACATTATATACGTTAACTTCTTCAAACACATTCTGGATATAAACGTCTCTGAAATGTATATGGGGACAGTGTAAATTCTCAGTGAGCCAAACGAGGGCTGCGCTGCTTATTATTATCATCATCACCCAAACTTTGATGGTGTGCAGAGTTACTGCGAGAAGTGGAGAATAACAGGGCACACTGTCTATATGGGTCACTGTGGGGTTTGAATGTGGCTGAGGGGATGTGAGGGAATGAGTGGAAGTGGAGGGCTGCCTGTCGCTCCGTGAGCCAAGCCACAGCTGGCCAGATTACAAGAGTCTGGATTAGAGGCCAGGGGTTGAGGTAGGGATCTCATTGACGGTGGAGCTCAAACACACACGGAGGCCACACATTATTAAAGCATCAATGTCACCATCGAGACACGAACAAGCTAGAAACTGCTAAGGCTACAAATCGAGCCGTTCATTTTTAAGTAGCGTTTTAGACCTTGAACTGTGTTTTACGTGGCCATGCATATAAATATTGTGATGTTG